>NC_141684.1:7852500-9282500 GCF_028749965.1 Puma concolor
GCCCTCCGCGGGCACAGCTGCGGAGGCCCTGCTGCTGGCCTACGGGAGTGGCTCTCGGCATCTGTCACAGGGAGATAAGATGCCGGCCTTTATTTTTGAAGAGGTTATGGGATAAATACATGTTAATACCTAATGCCTTAGTACGTGGTGAGTGCATGAAGCACTTCACGGCCCCGGAGTCAGAGCGCTCCAAGGCTTGTAGCTGGGTGACACCGTCATCACTTTCCTGCAGAGTGCAGAGGACAGGTCAAATCGTATTATTTCTATGCTCGGGAATGAACTGAGCCGACACAGGAGTGAAGCTCACGGACTCGGAGGCAAACAGTGGGTTTAAAGCCTTGCTCTGCCACTCATCTCTTCTGTGTCTTGCGGCAAATTGAGCACTCTTCTTAAACCTCAGCATCTTTTTCTGTAGAATGGGAATAACACCAGTGGTTCCCAGACATTTGATGGGGAAATGCATGTGAAGTGCTCTGCGCGATGCTGAGCTGTACGTGCTTAATGATCGCTGGTTGTTGCCGTTGTTCGCATGACATTTCCGCATCATTGCTGGGAAGTCCACGGGGAGCAGGCTTGGGGTGCCTTGCCTCCCCGGTGCCTCGTGTTCCAGGGCCAGCCGTAGTCTGTCCCGTGAAGGGGACGCCGCGTTCCCCATAAGCCTAGAAGGCTCACACTCCCGCGCTTCTGATAAATAATTCATCGTCTTCCCATTGCTTCCTGGGCTCGTTGGAAGTAAATGTCAGAGACTGAGTGTCAGGCCCAACTGTGTGGAGAGTTTCAGGATTTTCCTAAAATCTTGAGTTGGAGTGACATGATTAAGCCACGGAGTGAGGGTGCTGGCTTTCTCCTTAGTCTTCAGCACAATGAAATGTGGATGCCCCAAATTCTGCCCTGGCTTTCTTGCTGTGTGAGAAACTCTAAATGAAGAAATCAAGGGAAAAGTGCAGTAATGAACAAGAACGGGTGTGCATTGACGAATCACATGATGTGATGGTGGCCTGGCTGGGAGGCTGATAGTTCCTTCAGGGAGACTGTCCACGTCAGAATATTAATGAGCAGGGCCGTAGTAATAAGCAGCTGTCACTTACCCATCACCTTCTAAGTACTACGCTCAACATCTTAATGGGTTGCTTTTATTTATAAGTGACTATAAAACAGACAGTCTTGTGTTTATTCTTCATATTGGAAATGGAAGCTCCGGGGATTGAACTCAAGGCGGCCTGTCTCCCAGCTGGTGTTCTCTGCACCACACACACTGGTGCCTTGAACATGCTGAGCACCCTCCCGAGGGGTACGTGACTCAGTGGAAAGATCTGGGCCGGGGAGAAGGAAACCTGGATCCTGGCTCTGAGCTCAGCAGCAGGCTCTGGAAAATGTGCTGAGTGCCTCGAACCTTTGAGGCCCTCATTTCTTTTCCTGTTGAGGAAATTACATTTGCTACATCCATCTCTTAAGGTTTTTATGAGGATGAAATGAGATAATAACTGGGAAAGTGCCTCGCACACTTGAGTGATGTACAAATAAAGGGCTCACGTTATTAGATTTTTAGTAGCGTGGAGCTGTTTTTTTTCATGGTGCCCATGTTGTCTTCTGATTGAATTTAAAAACCCTTGGCAGAGGCTTCCTGTCCCTTGCTCGTTTTGGCCTTGGATCTTCTGACCGTGAGGAAGCTGTCCCCCCAACTACAGCTTTGGGACAGGGTTGAAATGATGCATGCTGGCTCGCCCCTTTCTTCCTTTGGGAAACTGTGGACACAGGAAATGGCCTCCTGTCATCAAACAACTGATGGACGTGTATTTACTTATTCGGTGGCTGTGACATCTCCAGCTCTGTCTGCGATCCTGTGGGCCCTGGGGATTCAACCTTGGGATGTGTGACAGAGGTGGGGAGAAAGGGACACATGCGGTCGGAGGCTGTGTCAGTGACTTACATGCTACGTGTGTCTCATACTGTCAGCGTGAGACCAGCTGGGGCGGCCTCGTGGAGGAGGCTCTGAGGGTTTGAATTGGGGCCTGGGGTGCAGGAGGTGGGCACAGGCAGGGGGCGAAGTGCGGGTATAAGAAAAGAGACTGGGCTTACCTGTGCAGATTTCGTGAGGTCTAGAACATTGCCGAGCAGCAGGGAGAGAGCACAGCTCTGTGTGTGTGTGTGTGTGTGTGTGTGTGTGTGTGTGTGTGTGTGTGTGTTGAGCCTTGTGAGAAAGGACCTAGAAAGCCAGGTCTGAGTGTTGTAAACAATGGAAAGTTCCAGAGCAAGGGCACAGCAGTGAGACAAGGGGTGGAGGCGGAGGAGGGCGGGAGCAGGAGGCTGGAGGCCGTGTGAAGGGTTCTAGGTGACAGGGAATGGAGAGGGGGTTCCGTGGACAGATGTCTTTGGGACAGATCACAGAGACACCGGACAGAGGGATCCACGGAGGAGGAAGGGGACGGAAAGGAAGCCCATGCCGAGGTCTGGACCGCGGCGTTCTAGGACCTCGCTTGCCCGGGGCCCGGGTTCTCAGCACTTCAGCGGGGCGTCCGTGGTTGCCCCGGTTCCCAGTGCTCTTCAGTTATTCCAAATTCACTTATGCATATTTCATTTTTTGCTAACTAATTGGTCTTGAGCATCTGCATTATGGATGTGGCAAGATGTAAGATGAGTTTTGTCACCGTCATGTTAGAGGTTTTCCAAGGCTCTCAGGGCTGATTTTGTTTCTCTCCCTTGACAGCCAGATTATGCACCACTCACCAGTTTAATTCACTGGGATTTATCAGTGCCTGCCGGCCCTGCGGGATACCAGGTTAGGTGTTGGGGGGGCAACGGGCAGTCAGGACCAGGGCCATGAGTCCCCTGTGCACAGACCGCGGCAGGCAGAGCCCCGCACCCCGTGGCACTGTGGCACGTGTTCCGGCTTGTCTCCGAGGAGGGAAGGTGGGGTGCCCTGCCGCTGTGAGCGTGGTGAACCCCGGGTGAGGGGCACGGTTGCCCACAAGACTGCTGGCCCCAGCCGTAAGTTTGGGGGTCCCCGGGACCAGCTAGCTACGAATCCGGGGGACCCCAAGGGCTCTCTCAGCTTCCGTGGTTTGTTGGAATGACTCACAGAACTCAGGAAAGCAGCATACCACGATTACCATTTTCTATAAAATGTGTATGAGTCAGAACCAGCCAAAGGGAGAGATGCAGGGGCCGAGTCTGGGGTTGGAGGGTTTGAGGTGTGGACGTTTTGGTCACCCTCCTCCCCCTGTGGAGTCCTGGATGCCTTGCCTTCTTCCGGCTGTCTTACATGACAGGACCCAAGAACTTCCAGCCAGGGATGCTCACCCCAGCGTTCGGTGTCCAAAGGTTTTATGGGGGGCTTGGTGACCCACTGCCTACGTGGCTGGCCGTTGGTCCCATGCTCGTCCTGTAGGTTCAGATGAAGACGTTTGTTCTCCGGTTCCTCCAGAGGTCAGGGCCGGTCTGACTTGTCACAGGGCCCGTCATAAATCACGTTGTTAGACCAGGCATACAGGCACCCCTGTCGGGCAGGACCTCCTGAGGGCCTGGAGGTCCCCCCCAGTAGCCAGGGGCAGAGGCCAGACATCTTGTCTACATGGCTGCGTCCTCATAGGGCATTTCAGAGAGGAGCATCAGGCCGTCTGCATGGCAGGGTTCAGGGTCCCTCTTCGGTGTTGCGCCCGGGCCACAGGCGTCCATAACTGTCACGAGACACGCTTCTGCAGCTCAGCCGACGTGACACGTGGTGCGTGTTTCACAGCCAGTCCTTCTCTGCTGTTCCTTGCCGCTTCAGTAACTTGCACAAGATCATGCCGTGGTGACGGAAAACAAGGAGAACTGTTCTCATGACCGTGAGGTAAACAGTTCTGTCCTTACTGTGTACATTCCTTCCCTCGCCGCCCCCTCCGGCCTCCCATACACGTCGGCTGGGCCTTGTGTCTACACAGCTGTTCTGCTCGGTAAAACCTGGTGTGGGCCACAGGATCGAAGCGTCCTGTGCCCTCGTTCGTGCCACCTGGTCTCTGCCTTTGCCTGCCTGTTGTAAAGTGCTCCCTCCCCGGCCCCCCGTCTCCAACACGCCCCGGACAGAGCGGGAAGGCAGGGATTGTATGGCTCACTGTGGCCCTGGCCGACGAGGGCTCCGCTGTGGCTCTCGGTTGGCGCCGACCCAGCCCAGCCCTGCAGCTCCACAGAAGCCCTGCCCCTGCCAGGGCTCCCCCCGCAGCTCTTCCCCCGTTCCAGTGCTCCGTCTCCTCGAGTTCTTGGGGACCCCGCGTCGGAGCAGCCTCCTCTGTCCAGCGCCCACGTTGTCAAGCCGCTCGCTGGTTCCTGGCAGATTCTGCCCCAGAACCGTCCTGCCCTCCTCTCCCCTGTGGTCTCCCTGCCTGACTTGGGAGCACCGCAGCCCATTTCACGGGTCCTCATGGGGGTGGCCGAGGGCGGGTGGGTGACACTTTCCTGTGCAGGGCGGTAGCCTTGGAGGGAGCAGGAGGGGCCCCGAAGACCTCACTGCTTGGTACGTGACCATTTTCCCAGGGTGGGTGCTGGAGCCTAGGACCCCTCCCCTCCTCCGCTGCTCAGAGTCAGAGAGGATGGCACCCTGCAGGCGCCTGGCCCTGGGGCGCCGGCCACACTGTGCTGGCTTCCTGCTTGGCGTCTCTCAGGGTACCTGTCACGTGACATCACCTGAGCCCGCGCCCCTCCACCTTCACACGAGCAACAGCAGGATGCTCCCCGACCCCGCTCGCCAGTCTCACTTCCTACCCGCATTCTGGAGGTGACTGCCTTGAAGACGAGTGCTAATTAACCAGAGTTACAAGTTGACAAATGATTTGAAGCTTGCTCCAGAGCGGCTCTGAGCATGCCATCCAACTCGCTAGGTCGCCTGGAAACTTGAAGCACGTTGCTCTTGTCTTTAGTCCTGTAATTGGTAGATTGAGATTGTAATTCTTTTTTCCCTGTTTTATCGGAACAATTTGGCTGTAATAATTATGACGCCTTGAAATAATCTGAATAGTTGTGCAGCTCATTATGAGCATGAAAGGCTAAGCGGCCTTTGAGAATCCTTTGCAAAGAAGTCCTTAAGCACTTTTCCGAGAACTGGGTATAAATGGACCTGCTGCTTGCTTCACTAGGAGTCTGATTTGCGAACCGGGCGGCTGCCGGTCACAGTTCAAAATCGTCCCCACTTTACGGAGGAAGCCTGTGCCAAGGTTTGATCGCATAGTATTTTTAAAGGAGAGTATTAGGAAACTGGTTGTACGTTGGCACGTGGATGCAAAACTGTGAGCACTAAAGGTACGTCTGCAGCTGTTAATTTCTGGAACGGCTTCAGACTTTCTGTTTTTCATAAAACCCGAAACTGAACACATTTCCACATTTGGAAGTTGAGTGCGTGCCGTGCACTGTCGCCTCCTGTGACTCCGTTGTGCCCTCTTGTTTCCTTGGTAGAGTTTTCAGTCATGAAGAGGAAGAGAGGCAGGCCGAAGGGGTCCACGAAGAAGCCCAGCGGCGAGGAGGAGCTGGCAGAGAGCGTCGTCAGTCCGCAGGAGGGCAGTCCGCCGGCCCCAGAGGAGGGGAGCAGCCTGGCTCCGGGCAGCTTGGAGTGCGGCCAGTGCCGTCGAAAGTTCTCTAACCCGCGCCAGCTGAGGAAGCATGTCTGCATCATCGTGCTGAACTGGGGTGAGGAGGACGGAGACGCAGGTACGTTGCCCAAGGGCCGGACGCGCCAGTTTCTCGCGAAGACGTGTAACTGCGGACATCCGTTTGCCCTGGGTCAGTTACTGCATGGAGATCGAGCGCTTTTATATGCGGCCTACCTATCTGGAAAAGTCTCTGTTTGGGAACTGATGACCGTTACTGTCGGTGACGTGTCCGGTAGGCGGTGCCCACGGAGTGCGAGTCACGGGGGCACGTCCGCGGGAGCTCTGGGCTCTGCAGAGAGGGTAAAACACAGCGTCCCCTCGGTGAGCTTGCGTCCTGGGTAGGACAGCAGGGTTGTGCATCACGAGATGTTAACAGGGAACGTACCCTTGGAGGGGAGGCGGCCTTCTGACGGGGGGTCAGGGAGCCTGGAGTCATGGTGTGTGTGGCATTGGCATTAATGGAGGGAGGTGTGGGCAGAAGTGCAGACATTAGGGTGCTCGGGGCCCCTGTGAGGCACCTGCTGAGCCAGCAGTGGCTGGGGGGCTAGGTTGTGGCAGGCATTCTGGAAGAAAGGAAAGAACACTGGTGCTTCCTCCACTGATGTTCCTGGCTAAGCTTCATCTGAAGTAACTTGCTTTTTAAAAAATAGTTGTTTAATTTTGAGAGCAAGGGGGGGACGTGGAGGAGGGGCAGCGAGAGAGGGAGATAGAGTTCCGAAGCCCGATGTGGGGCTCCAACTCGCGCCGTGAGACCGTGACCTGAGCTGAAGTTGGGCACTTCGCTGACTTTGCGCCTGAAGTAACTTCTAAAAGAGGCTGAAGGAGGTTCAGTGAAGGTGGGCACGGAGTGCTGTCTCTGCGGTGGGGCAGGTCTCGGGGGTGACCCTGTGGGAGGAGTGAACTAGCACAACTGCACTGGAGAGGGGAGGGCCTCTGCTGTGGGCCCTGCTCTTGTCTGGTTCTTGTACCGCTTGTTAAGTCTTCAGACTTTGCCCAAGATTTTGAGTTCTTACTGTGTTTTGTACTGTGCTAAGCTTGTTACATGGGAGTAACCAGTTCTGGTCAAAACATAGGCTTTGGAATATGGCAGCCAGGTTTGAATCCCAGCCTCTCCAGGCCTTACTAGCTTCCTTCTGCCTCAGTTTCCGTACCTGTAAAATGGGAATAATACACAGCACTATCTCATATGGTTGCTTTGAGGATTGAATAAGGCAGGACTTTTAAAGTGCTCAGAACAGTACCTGCATTTGAAAAGCACTCAGCAAACATTAGCTATAACTTATTCGTAGCAGTATGGGAACAGTACTGTTGTCTTCCTTCCTGTTGTGTATGTAAGGATAGCTAGACTGGGCAATCAGGTGTTTGTCCAGGGTTCTTTAGTTAGCAAGGGAGCCTAGCCTCTGAACCTCAGTCCTCAAGTCCCTTTACGGTAAACACCTCCCAACCGGGAAGCAAGACCCTAGCGCAGATCGGGGGCGTAACTGAGTAACTGAGTAACTGATATTTACCAGACATCTAGGTTGGTGGCCAAGGCTCATTGCCAACATCTGCGCAAACTGTAGAAAATATAAAACGTTCTTTCCTTTGAAGAACGGCTCTCGAGGTGACTTTCTAGGCTGCATGGGCTAATGCAAATAATGGACTAGCGCTCAAACAGGATAGGCCACTGGGAAGACACCTGTCCCGAAGCGGAGGGCACGTCATTGCTGTGGGAGGCACGTAGGCCGGGAGTGCTGTGGTTTCAGAGCCATTGGCCTCCTGTTTCAGAGCCTGATGCCCTTTTGGCAAATAAAGATACTTCTAGAACTGAGATGGTTGAGGGAGGAAGGATTAGAATGCACCTCCCTGCCCATAAAGTGCTGATTTCTGGTGCATTTGTCAACCACTGGCCCTGGGTTATGGGTTGTCCCCCCCGGCCCCCACCCCTGCACACCCCCACTCTCTTTTTCTCACACAAATAGTTAATGGTGGTTGCATGTTGTTTATTTGTTCATTAAGTTTTTTACTTTATTTATGTATTTATGTATTTATTTATTTATTTATTTTAACGTTTATTTATTTTTGAGACAGAGAGAGACAGAGCATGAACAGGGGAGGGACAGAGAGAGAGGGAGACACAGAATCGGAAGCAGGCTCCAGGCTCTGGGCCATCAGCCCAGAGCCCGACGCGGGGCTAGAACTCACGGACCGTGAGATCGTGACCTGAGCTGAAGTCGAACGCTTAACCGACTGAGCCACCCAGGCGCCCCTAAGTTTTTTACTTTAATCCCTGTATAGTGTTCCTAGTTTCAGGCACACAGTGTAGTGATTCAGCACATCCACACGTCACCCGGTGCTCATCACAAGTGCAGCCCTCAATCGCATCCCCCCAGCCGCCTCCCCTCGGGTAGCCATCGGTGTGTTCTCTGTAGTTAAGAGTCTGTTTCTTGGTTTGTTTCTCTCTTTTTTCCCTTTGCTTGTTTCGTTTCTTAAATTTCACCTAAGAGTGAAATCAGATGGTATTTGTCTCTCTCTGACTTATTTCACTTCGTGTTATACCCTCTAGCTCCATCCATGTCGTTGCAAATGGCAAGATTTCATTCTCTTTATGGTTGACTGATATTCCATTGCACATACACGTATGTGTCCATGCATGCACACACACACACACACACACACACACACACACCACACCACACCAGCTCTTGATCCAGTCACCAGTTGATGGACGCTTGGGCTGCTTCCGTAGTTTGACTATTGTGGAAATGCTGCTATATAAACGTAGGGGGGCATGTGTCCCTTTGAATTAGTGTTTTTGTATCGTTTGGGTAAATACCCAGCAGTGTGATTCCTGCATCACAGGGTAGTTCTGTCTGTAGCTTTTTGAGGACCCTCCATACCGTTTTCCAGAGGGGCCGCACCAGTTTGCGTTCCCCGTGGCCCTTGCCTCTTAATGAGTGGGGCCGGCTGTAGCGTTAAGAGAGCCCTGTGTGTACCTGCCCAAGTCCCGAGAATTTGAATCTTTGGGTTCATTCAGTGCTGTCTTCTTGAGGACCTGTTTTGTTTTTGTGCCTTCACATGATTTATCCCGCCAGCCTCCTCCTGAGAGACCCCTGGGCTTTCTGTGCGATTACGGCTGGAACTCAGGGTTCTCCTTGGCAAAACCTTCCTGCTGCTGCTTCCTTCAGATGTCAGACCTGGATCTAACTTGGATGCAGCCTGAGGAGTTCAGTCGGGTCTGTGGATTGTCTGCATTGCCCTTAGGGTTTTCTTCCTAAAACAAAGTTTTTCAGTGTCTCCCCTTCAGAGTCAAGTGCCAAGTCGTCTCCTGGGCATTGAAGGCCCTTAAGATCTTTCCAAAAAGATCTTTCCAAAAAGATCTTTCCAAAAAGATCTTTCCAAAAAGATCTTTCCAAAAAGATCTTTCCATGGAGCTCTACAGCATTGTTTTTCTGTGTCGTATTGTTGTCAGCTGAGCAAATTCAGGGTCGTTGCCAGTCTTTTGCTGTTGTAAATATTGCTTTCATAAATACTTCTGTGTGCAGGCGTATTTGTATGTACGTGCATGTATATGTGAGTGGGCACACGTGTATTTGCGGACTTACGTTGTTACTTTCATAGGATAAATTCCTACAAGTGTAATTGCTGGGTCAGGATGTATATTACATGTTGCCGAAATCCCCCTCCCCACCAAAAGCTCACACCAATTCAGGTTCCAGAAGTGTCTCACAGTACCTATCTTGTTTTTCTTTTTAAATACCTGAAATGATGCAGAAAGTACTAAGAGGAAAGTAACAATAATCCAGAATTTCACTGCCTAGGTGTATTGACTACTATACCGTGTAAGAAAGAGAAGGAAGATCCTTCTCCGTTCTGTGTACACATGTTTTTTAGAAATGGGGTCATGTATCATGTTCTGTGATTTCTTTTTTTTTTTTTTTTTTAATTTTTTTTTCAACGTTTATTTATTTTTGGGACAGAGAGAGACAGAGCATGAACGGGGGAGGGGCAGAGAGAGAGGGAGACACAGAATCGGAAACAGGCTCCAGGCTCCGAGCCATCAGCCCAGAGCCCGACGCGGGGCTCGAACTCACGGATTGCGAGATCGTGACCTGGCTGAAGTCGGACGCTTAACCGACTGCGCCACCCAGGCGCCCCTGTGATTTCTTTTTTTACTCACCAATATAGCCGATAACATTTTCCATGTTAATATTTTTTTGTTTAACAAGCTGTTTCGTAGCACTTTCTGGATACTCCGTGTTTACTGCTGCTAGCTCCCGTAATTCTCATAGCAACCTGAAGAAGTAGGCATTATTGTTACTCTCATTAGGCACAGAGAGGTTCAGGAGTTTGCTTAGATCACACAGCCTGTATGTGGTGGGTCTGGGTTCTGAACTCACCGCGGTGTGGCAGCTGTGCTATGCTTCCTGACCAAACTACTCAGTAAATGCAGATTTTTGTCATTTTTAAAGGACACCCAGCATTTCATCGTATGTGTGGGCCATATATTTTCCTTCATCGGTTTCCAGTTGGTTGACATCCAAGATTGCTTTTCATTTTTCTCCCTGATTACAAAAAAGAAAACCACTACTCAGGGCGTCTGAGTCAGTGAAGTGTCCAACTCTTTTTTTTTTTTTTTTTTTAATGTTTGTTTATTTATTCTGAGAGTGAGTGCTCATGGGGAAGGGGCAGAGAGAGAGGGAGAGAGAGAATCCCAAGTGCTCATGGGGAAGGGGCAGAGAGAGAGGGAGAGAGAGAATCCCAAGCAGGCTCCGTGCTGTTAGCTCACAGCTCGACACAGGGCTCGAGCTTAAGACCTGAGATCAAGACCTGAGCCAAAATCAGGAGGTGGACGCTTAGCTGACGGAGCCACCCAGGTGCCCCAGGCATCTGACTGATTCTCGATCTCAGCCCAAATCTTGATCTCAGGGTTGTGAGTTCAGGCCCTGCACCGAACTCTGCACCAGGCTTGAAGCCTACTTCAACAATAACAATAACAATGACAATCCACAGGTGAGTGGTCTTGAGCATGCATATTAATTTTATTATTTGCACTTATGCTATTATTATCTTAGACGGATGCCAGTAATGTAATTGCTCGGCTAATAAGGGTATAGTTTACCTTTTGACACATACGCCTGTTGCCAAGCCACCCCGTAGACAGCATCTGTCAGTTACTTCCCGGACACATATGTGCCGAGGGTATTTTCCACGTTTATCATTGTCTTGTCGTTTGTAGCCTTGCTTTGTTTTCTTTCGCACTTTGCTGGAGTTTTAAATGTCTGTATTGTCACTACATGTTCCTTTTAAATTTCTTGCCCCTTTCTTCATGGCTTAGAACACTTACCTCTACCCCCAAATAATAAAAAACGTGCTCCTATGTAGTTCTCTGTTATTTTTGTACGGTTGTATTGGTTACCTGTGTCTTTGATCCATCTGGAAATTGTATTTTTGTAAAAAGTTTAAAGTAAGACAGTTATATATTTGATCACTAAACATGGGCAAAAGAATTCTGCTTAATAAATGCAGTTTGGTAGATAAGCTATTTCACATCAAAGGGTCCACAGAGGAAATAATAAGGGTCCGGTGCAACGTCTAAGAAATACTTTAAAAGAGTAAAACTTCGTATTTTGAAAATACTTGCGCATTTATAGGAAGTTGCCAAGATTGTCTAGAGAAGTCTTGTGCCCTTGACCCTGTTTCCCCTAAGGATTGTGTAGAGGTTCACGCATGACGTCAGAATGGGGACGTGGACAGTGAGATGACGTGTGTGGGTAGTTCCGTGTCACGTGTCACAGGGGTAGACATGTCAACCCACCCCCACCCCGGGCAACCACAGGTCTGTCCTCCAGCTCTGTAGTTTGGTCATTTGAGCATCTTCTATCAGTTGAATCACATGGTATGTGACTGTTTAAGATTGGCTTGGAAAACCCCCTTTCCAGCCTCACTTTCATAATTTTATAGGTGAGGAAGTTGAGTCCAGAAGTGATGATGATCGGGCGGAGCCCCACGCCTCGTCCGAGGTAGGGTTGGGGTGCCATCCCACACCTCCTGACCCTCACCCATTGGCCAGCCTGCTGTGCCACAGCCGTGTCTTGAAACCGGTCTCATTTCCACTCCATGGAGGCAGATTTTATTCATTTCAGTGTCCCTTTGTGAGCTTTATCTCTAACCTTATAAGAAATGAAGGCTCCACCCTGCGAGGTTCATGTTTATCTTCTGCTCTGTAATTAGTTCAGCCATGTCTCCTACAATGGCAGACTTGAGCAGTCCTTTCTAATAAGATTATCAGCGGCCTCCAGTAATAGCCGTAGAGAAACTGGACTCGTGTTCCATTGATTTGAATGACCTAAAAGGACTTTAAGTTAACAAATACCAAACGGAAAGGTAGAAGTTCTGGGAGTCTTTCCCTTTCTGGCCCCTGTCGAAGCCGCTGAAATATGCAGAAATGACCTTCTGCCCAACTGGCTTGTGGCTGCCGTCCATGTGTCCGTGTGACTGCTCCGGATCCTAGTTTGCCAAGCACAACGTTACAATTTGGAAAATTCTTGCATAATTGTTTTAATACACGGTCTGCAAAGAGCAGATTAGTGACATTTCAAACAGTTGACCTTGACTCTTTAGCTTGCTAAAACAATTACAAGAAAACAAAACAAGCCCTTCCCTTCCCTGAACCACAGCAAGTTAAAATAATACTTTTGATGTGTATTCAACGTTTGTTTATTTTATTCTGCATTTGAATAGTAAAAGAAACCAGGAAAAGAGATTTTTTTTTTTAATGCCATTATGTGGAGCAGCTGGTGTTTTTGAAAAACAGTTTGCGGCCTACAGAAATCAATATGTCAACTTTATAAAAGTTGACTTCTGAACCTGTCTTAGCTTGTTATTTCTGGGGTCATTTTCTGCAAGGAGAGTTGCAGAAATGGGCTCTTAACTCTTGTTAAATCTGTCCTCGAGAAGACAAGGCATTTATTTTAAGATATTCCCTAAGATGCCCCTGTAATCTTCATGGAGATTTTTTTGTAACAATGTTTCAAGTGCCTTCTACTGCGTTTGTGTTAGCAAAACGGCTGACTCCGTAATGGCTGCTCTGACTGAAAACGGTTTTGGGTGAGTTGTGTTTGAAACTTTGCAGGTGGCCAGGCGGAGCAGCGTCAGTCTCTCGAATGGAACATTTTTCTCCGTGGAAGGCTGAGTAATGGTAACGGCTGGTTCCTCTTGCTGCCTGTAAACCCTGGTTTCACCCGTGCACCGGTCAGGTGACTGGAAGCCTGGAGGTCATGTCTCCAGGCACACCCAGCCTTCGGCCTGCTGGGAAGTGTGGGAGTGTGTCCTGGCACTGTGAATATTCCCTCGCGGTGACACCTTGTGCTTCCAGCTCCCCCCCCCCCCCCCCCCCCCCCCCCCCCCCCCCCCCCCCCCCGCTTCTCTCCAGCTGCTCCTGCCCCGCCTGCTCGGTGAGCTCCTGTTCCTCCTGAGTCTGTCAGTCAGCGGAGGCCAGGCCACACCCTTACAACAGGCCTCTCCCAAACTGCAGTGGCCTAACTGGAAGCAAGCTCGCGTTCTCCTTTGGACTCCATACCTGCTGCCGGTCCTCAGGGGCTCTGCTCACTCGGGGTCCTGGACGGAGAGAGCGGCCCCCCGCCCCGAACGTGGCTGGTCACTGTGCAGGAGGGGAGGAGAGCCCTGCGTGGTTTCGTGCCAGCCTCGAAGTGACACCCGTCATTTCTGCCCGTGCATTTCGTTGGCCAGAGCTGATGTCGTGGCCCCACCGACTTCAGGGGGCCAGAAAGTGCCTGGGGTGGGGGAGAGCCGGAGGTGTTTGATGAGTGTCACTAGTGACTGCTGCATGGCTCCCATCCACTTCCTTGGACTCACCCCCCAGCTGTGCTCTGTGACCTGCAGACGCCCTCCTTGCCCCCACCCCGTCCTGGGCTCCAGATCCGTTCGGGTGACCCACAGGCGGCTTGAGCTGTGGGCTTGTTTGGTGCTGAGCTCACTGACTAGCTCCTTATAAATGGTTCCCCCATATTCTGACTTGGTGACTGGCCCCACCATCCAGATGTCACCTCTCACATTGGTCATTTATCATGGTCAGTTTTCTTTTCCTGTGAGATATTTCTCCAGTCCTCCTCTCTATCCGGCTGACGTTCGTGTGGGTCAGGCCCCATCATTCCCTCCACAGACTCTTTGATGGCTCTGGTCTGCGCCCTACTCCCATCCACGCTCTGTGTCGACCAGTGATTTGCATACACGTCCCTGATAAATATTCATTTTTTACCAATAAATTGCATTTTTAAAATTTAAAAACCAACTACAGCATCCTTACTATAGGCCCACCACTGTACTGAGTGTCTTAGAAATATTAGTTGATTTCCTCTTCATTAAAATCCCCATGAGGTACTTACTGATTTTGTCCCTGTTTCACAGATTCGGAAACTGAGACAAGCACCCTCTCCAGTGTTACCCTGTAATAAGTGGTGGGCCTGGGATGGGAGCCCAGGCATTTTGCTCAAATCCCCATTTGCTGTAAGAACGTGTTTATGGTTGTTGTAAAACACACGTAAAATATAAAATTCGCAAGGATGCGGTAAGAAAGGGAAAGAGGGGTTCTCCCATGTTCTCCCCGGATTTCAGTGGATTGTTTTAGACACGCCCTGGGTGCGTGCACTCTGGCTCTCCCTGCTGCTGGGGCCAAGTGCACGCTGCTCGCATCCGTCCCCCGAGGACCGGCTAGCTCTCCCTGCTGCTGTTCAGACAGTCCGAGCTCCTCCTGAGCCTGCTGGGTTGTTTCTGCACAGCCTGACAGCTGCCCCCCTGCCGCCCCGACCCCCTCCCATGTTGCCCGTGTATGACTCTGTAACAGACTTCTGGTGGTGCCAGTACCCTGCACGCTTGTCTCTTGTACGTTGTTCCCTTTGCCTGTGGAATGGCGCCCTCCCCTCCGCCCTCTGGGTAGCCACGCTCGCCTCTGGCCCCAGGCGCTTGCCCATCCCTCTGCCTTTGCACACCCATCCCTTCTCGGGGACGCCAGGGCCGTCTGGTGTTCACGTGCCAGCAGATGCCCACCCTCCTGCAGCTCCTGGCCTCACTGCTGTCTCAGGCTGGCTCAGCGTGCCCGTCCTCGTCCTCAGCCTCTGCCTCCTGGCAGCCCAGGCTGCTCACCCCGTGCCATGCGTGTCTCCTCGTGTTAGGAGTGTCGTATGTGTGTTTGTATCCCCACGTGCTGATAGCTGAGCAGACAGGATCTTGTGCTGTCCCAGGGCCTGGTGCCCTGCACATGGCATAGAGTCACTCATCACTGTCCTTTCTTTGCCAAAATCTAGAGCCAAACTCTGCTCCTTTATGGATTTGGCATAAGGAAGACTGTGTTACGTACGTCGTGTGGGTATGTCATTTCGTTACTCTGTCTCCAGTGTTCAGAACAGTGCTTGGTACACACGAAGTGCTCAGTAAATGCACGGATCCTTTAGAGCACAAACAGGAACTACAAAGTCTCTAATGAGCGGGAAACTCAAAGTTAGTTTTTCTAACTTCTATGTACATTTCTACGTGGTGTGGGCCAGGTGACCTGGATCGGCCCCAGTACGTGCTGCTGGCTGCCTGGCCAGCGCACCTGCTAATGGTCATTTCTGGACTCTGTGTTCTTTACGCTTTGGGTTTCATCTCTCATTTTTCTCACCTATATTTGATGGTTGCCTGGGAAAGTTACCTCTCACTTGCTGGTGCTTCCCAGTCTTCTGAACTAGAAACCTGAGTTGCGCTTAATTCCTCCTCTGATCTCACCCCAGACTGCACTGTCATTGAGCCTTGCTGGCTTTTGTGCACCCCCCCCTTCCCCCCACCCCCCCGAGCCACCCCGGGGCCCCCAGTCTCCTTCCTGACCTTCCTCCCTGCCCCAGGTCTACCTTCCTCTTTGTCTTTCTTTCTTTTCTTTCTTTCTTTCTTTCTTTCTTTCTTTCTTTCTTTCTGAACACAAGTGTGCTGTTTAAGTTACTCATCGTTATCTTATTATTAACAAAATAAGGCACTGTGTTTACAGTCATGAAACAAGAAACAGTCTGGAGAAAAGTTGGGCTGGAGGGAAGGTGGGGAGGGTGTGGGGAGAAGATGGGGGGCAGGCACAGACTCAAATCTGCCCCTGTGGGGTTTGGGGTTCCCTTCCCACCCTGATCCAAGTGCTGTTCTGGATCTTCGGAGTCAGGTGCCAGTGGGACCTCCCAGCTACTGTCAGCCACAGCCTTTGGATCGGTGGCTCCACATCTCCACTGGCCCCCTAACCCCGCCCCTCCACAGAGCAGTGTCCAGCCCAAAGGTGACCCGTTGCTTTCTTGTTGAGCATCCCTGTGTGGCCTCCCTGTCCCTGCGAGGATGGGTCTCCCCCCTGCCCTGAGACTAGATGCTGCATCTGGGCCACTGCTCTGCACACTTGTGCATACTTGTCTCCTGGCTCCTTTGGTGCAGGCACCGTTTTCTTCCTAGGGAGCCCCCTCCACCCCCTGAGCCCGCCAGCTCTCTCTCTTCAGGGCCAGCAGCTGGTGAACAGCTGCCCAGTGAAAATACCTGAGCGTGACCTTCATTACTCTGGTAGCTTCTGGTAGCTTTTAACTGAAGTTCAGATGGGTGATAACAGGGTAGTTGATCAGACTGCTTTAGGGGAGGAAGAAAGCGTGAGACCTATAGCTGGGAGCCCATGGGGAGCTCTGTCGGGCCCCAGCAAGGAGTGTGAATCAGGCTGGGAAATTTTTACATGCTCGCAGAATTTCCAGAGGCGAGCTAGTCCAGAGCTTCCATGGGTCAGTAGCAGACACACCCAGGTCAGCGGGCCCGTGATGCTCACTGGCCCCGGCTGGGCTCCACGGCGGTGCCTCGTCTTGCCGCGCCCAGCCGCTGCCAGGGCCCTGAGCATCTGTTCTAATCCTCCTGCTGGACGCCAGGGTAGGGCAACCATCTCACTGCAGATGAAGAAAAAGAGGCTTTGCCACCTGGAGGGAGTTGTCCAAGGCCAGCTGGTGATTACCTGAATCCCTTAGACTTCTGACCTCAAGCTCTGGTCATGTGGATCAAGCTATCTTCTGGGATGCTGGCCCTCTGACTCGCCACCCTGCCCTGGCCCAGAGTCACCTGAATTCAGACCTCCGGTCCTGTGGGAATGAAGTCTCCAGGTGTGAGACACAAGTAGGGCTGATGCCAGGTACCCCGCAATCCCTCCTCCTGACTTGCTGTGTCTCTCGGGCAAACCAGGGGTGCTCAGTGCCTTTTCTTGCAGTGGGAGGAGAGAGCAGAGGAGGAACACACAATCCCACCTAAGTGGGATGTTATGCCGGGACTTTTGAAGGGAGGTGTTCTTGTTCAGCATCTTGGCGGCCTCCTGGGGCCGTGCTGGCTGCGAGAGACTGTGCTGGGGAAGCCGGTTCTCCTGTGTCAGGGCCAAGGGCACAGCCCACTGTATCTTGATGTGTGAAGTTCGGTGGGCTGCCCGCTGCGTCCTGGCGTGGAGGGACTTGAGACGGTGTGATGGAGGCCGTGGCACCTGGGCTTTCCTGCTACTTAATGCTTTTTCCCAAGACAAGGAGCTGTTGTGCCTTGTGACCCCGTATGAACAGGAGCTCGGTCTCTCCCAGGAAAACCCCCGATGGCTGAGAAGTCCTGGGATGGGTGGCCAGACTTACTGCTGGGCCTAGTGCTTCTGGCTAAAGCAGGGGGCTGGGCTGTGGCTTACATCCTGGAGGGCTTCCTGAGGAGGGGGCCATGAGCTCCATGTCTGAGGATGACCTGACGTTTATGTGTGCGGAGAGGAGGTGAGACAGGCATTTCCTTTCCTGTGGCTCCAGCACAAGCCTGCAGGTGCGGTAACATAGCGGGAACCGGGGTCACGGGGAAGACAGAGGCCTCCTGCCCTTCCTGTGCTGCTTCTCACGGCTGTCACTGCACGGGGCCGCTGCTGGAAGCAGGCGCCTGCCTGGCTTTCCTCCGGAGCCAGACAGCCGGGAAGATGCGAGAAAGCCTGAGGGGAAGAACAGAAGTGAGAGTGATGCGTATTCAGCAGGTCCGATGGAATTGTCGTGGGCTAATAAGTTCCTTAAACTGCTGTCTTAGCAGCGTGGAGCGAATTGGTGGCAGAGTCCCAGAATATAATCCCTTATCAGTCTGCTGTTCTGACGACTGTTCTGAGCTTTTTATTAATGTGGCTGATAACACTTACTCTCTGGGGTGTTCTGAGATTTAATTAGTTCTTGGGCAATTTAGAACAGGTACTTTGGAATATTAGTGCGGTGTTAATTATACATGAGTGCCTATGAGCTAATTTCTTCAAATGTGTGATTGCAAGCACACTTAACTCTTCATCTGCCCTTTGCCAAGTCAACCTGCCTGGTGTGAGTGTTACCACACGCAGGGGGCGCTGTGACGGTTGTTGCCGGTGATGCGATGGCGAGAGAACAGCGTTCGCGCAGGAAAGTTGCTCAGAGTTCGGTGGTGCGGGCGGAGAACCAGACCGGCACTTGGAGGTACGCGTGAGGAGCAGCCACCGAGGTCACACGGGGTCTGGAGGGAGCTCAGAGGAGTCAGTGGGAGAGGGTGTGGGGGAGTCCCGATGAGGGTCTACAGTATCTGAATTCAGCAGTGGCCGTGGGAGTGGCAAGAAGGGGACAGAGTCCAGAGCTCCGGCGGAAATGGGATTCCCAGGGCCCGGTAGAGGTTGGACGGGGCGAGAGGCAAGAGGGAGTGAGCGGGCGGTGGCCTGGGTCTTGGCTTGGGTGCTAGGGTGGAGGACGGGCCCTGCCAACCTGAGAACCCCAGGGAGAAGCAGGTTTGGGGGAGAGAGGACAGGTTCCTCGTGGTCACCCGTTGAGTTTGGCAGACGGTGGGTGTCCAAGGGGATGTTATCTACCTGGCCGTGGATCCGGCAGGAGGCTGGGCTGGAGCCCTAGCCCTGGGGCCATCGGCCTATGAGGGCACAAGTAGACGGTCATCGGGGGACTGGGCGGAAGTTCCTGAGGAAGGCCACTTCTAAGGGACAGGAGGACGGGTCAGCGATGATAGGTGAGGCAGGGAGACGAAATGAGATGAAGCTGGGATAGAGGCCATCGTTCTTGGGTCTGAGGAGTGTGGCTCATGCCGACATGAAGGTGACATGGGGCCAGAAAGAGGAGCCATCTAGGGTGACTGTAAGGATCTCTGCGGGGAGCTGGTGGGACATGGCCAGGAAGCAGGTGCCACACTTGAACTGGCAACCTGAGGGTTTAGTAAAGGGATTCCCCATCAAAGTGTGGTCATGGGGGAGACTGTGGATAGCTGGGTAGTGGGGTGCTGTTTACGCCCCAGGTATAGAGACAGAGGGGGAGAGTGGCCCCTGAACTCCAAGGCCAGTCTGTGGCCGAGGAAGCAACCTCAGACAAACTGGTGACCAGGAGGGAGCCCAGATCTCCTGCCATTGCCTCCTCCATTGGCCAAACCCAGCGGGAAGCCAGAGGGCAGTGGACCCCCTGGGTGAAGGACAGAAGGTGGGCCTGGAGGGGCAAATGGGAACTTTCTAGAACATGGGGACACTGGAGTTTTGCCCATTACCCTTTTTTTTTTAAGTTTGTTTTTGAGATAGTGAATGGGGGAAGGGACAGAGAGAGGGAGAGAGAGAGAGAGAGAGGCAGAGAGAGAATCCCAAGCAGGCTCTGCACAGAGCTTGATGAGATCTCACGAACTATGAGGTCATGACCTGAGCCAAAATCAGGAGTTGGACACTAAACCGACTGAGCCACCTCGGCACCCCGCTCATTACTCTTAAAATGGGACCCATGCTGGGTGTCTGCTCCCTGCCTCAGGTTTGTAGTCAGAGTGCCCCCCTGCGTGCGAGGGCACCAGGCCCTGCCGTGGGGGGGTGGGTCTCAGCACTGTGGGCGTGCACACCCTTCTGGGAACATCTGCTTCCACATTAGGTTTCGCATTCCACCTTGCACTGTGCCATAGCTCTTTTAAACACCGTCTTTTCAAAAGGAAATGAAATATAAAGAATTACGCCAATGTGCTGGGGTTGAAGAGCTATAAGGCACAGATGTCAGGAAATTAGAAGTTATAGTTCCCGGAACGTCAGTGACTCGACAGGGCACACTGGGCTGGGGGGCAGGTGAGGCACCCTCCCGCTGCAGCTCTCTTGTGTTAGCACAGACCCAACGGAACCACGGGGACTGGGTGTCCCGGCCCCAGACCGGGGGTGGGTACGCACGGGCACCAGCCCCACGGCAGCACGCGCGGCCCGAGGGACGGCTGTGTGTGCTTCACTGTGCAGCCTTTCCCTTGCTTGAACAGTGATTCGCTTTGCACGCACAGACCGTAAGTTTAGAGAGCTCCCGACCTATGCAGCTGAAAGACAGAGTGTCGCTCACGCCCCGCGCCCTCCGCCCTGGCCACTCACGGCCAACGACCATCGTCGAAGTGGTACTTGGCACAGCCCTTCTGCGTGCGTCCTCATCCGCTCGTTTTCAAGGTGTTTTCAGGGCCCTGCAGAGGTGCTAGTGGCTCAGGGTGGACGGGTGGGGGCGCTGGTGTGGGAGGTGGCGAGGGGGACCCCACCCATTTCAGCCAGAGAAATCACGCCCCTTTGCCGACTGTTTACGTTGAAATTGCTTAAATAATTCACCTGACAGTGGTCCTGCCGCTTGACACCCTTGATGAGCACCTTCCTGCTGCAGTGAGAGTCATGCTGGGATTCAGACAGTGAATGTCTCCACAGCGTGGTGTGAATTTGATGGACAGGGGCCCCTCAACTGAGGGCCTCATGTCCTGGAAGAGCACGGTCATTAGAGCCTTGGAGCAAAAAGCGAAACATAAAAAGATTGGCTACAGGGGCACACGGTGCATACGGTAGTCGAGTTACAGGTGCTCGTTAAGTTAATGCTCAGGAAAGCGCTTTGCACACTGTAAAGTACCACGCGGAAGATGAGGTGGTCTTATCTAAGTACCGGTGTAGTTTCTCTGTCTCTCCAGATTGTTGACCGGAGGAAAACTACCAGACAGACACAGACCACCGTGAGATGTTTCCGTCCGAGCCCCAGTGCTGCTGATGGGGTCGATGCTGACCTTTCCTCCTGCGGCCTGGCTGGCCTCCCCCCAAGACCCGCTGGGGTTTGATGGGAGCCAGTGCAGTCTGCCTTTTACGCACCTCGGGCAGATTTCAGCTATCGATCTCACTAAAATTACATCCTGTTTTCTGTTAGATCAAGTGTGTTTTCTGAAACAGCTCGGTGAAGATATTTTAGACATCTTGTGCGATTTGAAGATAAAATACGACCTTACGGTGAATCATGTAATTAACACCTGTGTACAAAGCAGGCCGTTTGGAAGGTGGTTCACCTTAAAAGCAGCGTCAGGAAGCTTGGGGTGTAACCTGGGTACTTCCTTCCCCCAGCCCCCAGTCAGTGTCTTTATTTCCCACACTGGATGCTATTTATTAAGAGACATCGATTTTCCAGCCATTCCTTGTCAGGCACCCTGCGGAGGCCCAGGGGGTGAGCTGGGCATTCTCTGAAACAAGGGTGAGTAAACGATCCCAGATTACCCCTTGGTGTCAGGCTGGGCGCCCTGCTGGCAGCTGGGCTTCCCTGAGTGTCTCTGTCTCAGAAGAGCCACTGTTAGTGCCTCGTTTGCCGTCAGAGACTTCAGTCTGTCTCCGTGCAGGGGAGACAGACCTTTACCTGCGCGAGCAGTGCTGAAACTCTTGCCTTCCTCGCTTACCAAGAATGGCCTTTTCCCAACGAGGAGCTTGGCTGCAGAGCGGAGGAGCTGGGCATGCCCCCCATGAGCTGGGATGGGATCTTCGATGCCGGGCCCTGGGTGCAGAGGCTGGCCCGGCAGCCTGTTGTGCTAGGGTCTCCAGCTGTGCGGCTGACTGTGCCGTGTGCCTTAGTGTGGCCGGCAGATTGGCGGGGGGCGTGGGACGTGATGGGGAGCACAAGGCCTCTGAAGCGCTGATGGGGACTCGACCAAGGGCACACTGAGCAAGTGCCAGCCTTTATTTCCCCCCTTAGCCTTCCGCACAGATGGGCCAGGCCCCCATTAGAGGGAAATGGGCTGGGGGGAAAGAGGTTGTTTAAGGGCGGTGTTCGGGTGCCGTGGTCTGTGAGCGCCTGTAAGCCAAGCACTTTCCCCAAGGAGAGAGCAGAGAGAGGGCCAGGCCCGTGTGTCCTCATGGCCATCTGAAGACAACATTGGCCACCATGGGGCCTGGCTGTTTGGTTGGTTTCTGTCCATGTGCTCTATCAGGGGCAGGAGAGGGCAGGGAGAAGGCCTCACTCTGTTGCGGACAGACTCAGGGATGATAATTGGGTTTGCCTCCTAATGGGGGAGGGTCTCTTGGTCCTGTCACCTCTCCCCCTCACTGAGCCTTGTCTTTTTTATTTTTTAATTCTTTTTAATGTTTTTTTGTTTTGTTTTGTTTTTTGTTTTGTTTTTTAATTTTTGAGACAGAGAGAGACAGCATGAGCAGGGGAGGGACAGAGAGAGAAGGAGACACAGAATCCAAAGCAGGCTCCAGGCTCTGAGCCGTCAGCACAGAGCCCGATGCGGGGCTCGAACTCACGGACTGCGAGATCATGACCTGAGCTGAAGTCGGACGCTCAACCGACTGAGCCAGCCAGGCACCCCCGAGCCTTGTCTTTATAATGGGCTTAGGGACCCAGCAGCTTCATGAGGGGCCGAGGACCAAAGACGGTGATGACAATGTAGCATGCTGAGGGCGGGGGTGCTGGTCAGTGTTGGCTCACCTGTCGAGTGGGTGAGCCTCGGAGCTCTGTGCGGGTGGGAACGGGTCTGGTTCTTCTCGGGTCCCTGGAGCCTGGCACAGGGCCAGGCCCCCAAGGGGCCCTCTGTTGTTCTCTGCTTAACAAAGGGCCGACTCTGCTGCCTTGTGAAGCGTGAGGCCCTGCCCTCTCTCCACTTTATCGAGTCCCTGCAGCGTGTCAGGCACTGATAGGCTTCCTGCACAATGGGCTAAATCCTGCCGTGCTCATTGGGCTTAGATCCCTGGGGAGGGGTGGGCAGACAAGCAAATAAATGAGCCGTGTCACAGTGACTGTCCTCACTGGTAGGAAATGGTTGTGTGAGTTGTGTTTGTTAGATCAGAACTAGCTCACTAGACTCCACGCTGTGGACCTGCCCAGCTCCCGCGTGCCTGATTGCCTTCTAGCTTACTCTGCGATATACCTATTTGTCAAGTCTTCAATATCCTGAATGTCCCCACCAGCCGTAAACTCCAGGAGGCAGGGGTCTTTCTCTGTTCCGTACACACAGTGTCCCAAATGCCTAGGACAGCGCGCGGCTCTCCATAATTATCCATGGAGTGAACTGTTGGCTCGTAAAGAACAAATACATTCTGTAGTCCTTTGATAATTCCAAGGAACTACTTATTTCTTTTGCGCATAAATGATGTTTTGTTTAAGAAGCACAGACACGGAGAAAATCTGGAAACAGGAGGAGAACGAGAAGAAGTCAGCTTACAAAGAGAATGTTTTATTAAGTGGTAGAAAATTATTGTTGAACTTGCTATTAGAGATAGAAATTCTGTTTTCAGAAGAGCAGTGTTTGACATGAATACTTAACCAGAGTGAGGAGAGGGTAACTAGGAAGCAGGCAGAGAAACTGAAGAGACAGGCTTTGAAGTCAGGCCAAGGTTGACTTGACCCTCCCAAGTCCGTAGCCAGGTGGAGTCCTGAAAATAAAAGTGAACGTGTCCATGGAGCCTGGTGGTTTAATTTGCCTCGGCTTCCAGAAATGCTGGGTCTGGAGCGAGTGTCTCCATGTTTGTGCCTGAAGGAAGGACAGTGCTGGGAGACTGGGTGGCGAATGTGGGCTGAGAGCCGGGACTTCTTAGGGAAGTTTCCTCGTGAGGTCTTGGAGCTTTCTCCTCTCTCGACTCCCAGAGGACCCGTGATGTCGGCCGTAGGGCCCGCCTATGATTTTACCGTCAGAGACTGGGAACCAGGACCCGCCCCCCCCCCGCCCCCGCCATGCTGCACAAATGCTACACGTCACATCCAGAAACAACAGGAGACTGGATGGAGGGAGACTTGAGAAGCAGGCGGCAGGGGAGGAAGTGGGGAGACCCTCAGACGTGCCTAGTGCCACTTTCCACAGATAAAAGGTGAGCACCTACTGTGTGCCAGAGCTGTGGCTGGGAATGAAAACTAGGTGGTAGTGCCGGCCATGATAGAGCCGGGCCGGGGGCTGAAAGACGCATGGCTTCCGGGGACGCCACAGACAACCCAGGATTTCTCCATGTAGACGTCTGTGTTCGTAGCCCGGAATCTCTGGGTAGCGTCCAGGGTTGTGGCCTGTGTCTGCCGGTCTTTATTCAGCCTACCGGCTTGCCCCTCTTATGCATGATGTTTTACCTGGAGTTATTTGCTCCTCCCTGAATGCATATGCTGCTTTTTCTGTGGGAGCCTTGTTCTTTCCATAGTGCTCCAGTGCCCAAGGGATCATGTCACATCATCCCCAAGAATCATTCCCAAGGCTGCTGAGGACAGTGCTCACCGTGTGGTGCCCGAGTCCATGGGAAAAGAATCTTTGGCAGCTCTCGAGAATGGAATGTGGCTGAATGGGCTGTGGTTCCATGTTGGGTGAGGCCACAGAGAATTGATGAAGGATGTACATTTGGGGAAGTCTTCAATGGGGAGTATCTTAGCATCTGTTCCCCCAGATGCAGCCTTGGCTGTGGACAGTTTATGGGATGGTGATCCCAGGCAGCAGAAGTGAGGGAGTGGGGAGGTGCCATAGGGACGGAAGAGAGCCAAGTGTTTGTTGTTGGGCTCACTCCTTCAGTCAGTGAAACCTCGGCTCTTCCAGAATCTTGAAGCTTCAGATGGCTTCCAGAATTGTCCACCCAAGTCAGGAGCCCAGAGTGGTCGTGTGTTGGCTCCCATCCCTCATTGGTTGAGGGTTGCCCTCCGCCATATTGAACCATCTTCACTTCTGGGCTGCAGGGGCTCAGCTAGGACGCCAAAGGACACCCTGTGCAGCAGAGGTGGGATGCTGGAAGACCAGGTAAGTGTGAGCTGCCCTCTGTAGCTGCTGCCAGAGTCGGGTGTGGGCCAAGGGGACACAGCGAGAGCCCCACTGGCATTTCAGTCAGGGAACCAGAACTCGCACAAAGCACAAACTGGTCTCTGGTGTCCGTCCAAGAGGGAGGACGGTGCATAGTGTTCCGTCACCCACTGTCTTACTCATATTTTTCTTTCACTGCCCCATATTGCTCATTCCTCCAACCCTTTTCTCCCTGGCGCCTCCTTTCTACAGCCATGCTCCTCAAGGAGAGGCTCTATCTCCCTGGGAGGGGCTTCGAATTTAGAGATGCAAACGTTGCCTAGTCTGATTTCCCAGGTGTTGCAGACTCTTCCCCACAGTGTGACAAATGGTATCTGAAGCTTCCTTGAAAACCGTCATCGGAAATGCATCACCAAAAACCACCCTTTCCATGTTGGACAGCTCTGACTGCTGGAAATTTCTCTCTTCTGCTGAAATCTGTTGCTGACTTGTACCCACTGGTTCTCGCCTGGCTTTTTGGAGCACAGCCTTGCAGGTCTCCTTTGTCCCCTAGGGTAGGCCCTTTCTCTGCTACAGGCCTATGTCAGGCTCATAAAATAAGGAGGCATGGACCCATCCTGCAGGAGAGTCGCAGCACAGTGAGGCATCTGAATAGAAAAACGCAAAGCAGTATGGGAAGTCCAGCCATTGCTGTAGTGGTATGTTGGTTATGTGCGTGCGTGTGTGTGCCTTTCAGTTTGCCATTCGGACAAGCAGAGGATGTGACGTGGGGGTGTTGTGTGTTACCTGTGTGCAAGGTACAGAGGGGTATTTGGTCAACTTGTCACCCAGTATTGTAGCCCAAAGGGGTGAGCAGTAAGTACTCGTGGGTGTGTATTTGAGTCATGGCCTTGAGGGTTCAGGGGTCACAGGAGAGAGAAGATTTATGGCAGATCTTGGAGTGCTTTATCTAGTACTTTCTCCTAGGGCAGACGGGAGGGAAGCCATGGAAGGGTTTGAAGGGGGGGCAGTGACAGGGACAGATGTGAATTTTGAAGCGATTCACTCTGGGATCAGGAAGGAGAATGGTTTGGAGGTGTGTCAGTCAAGATGACTTTTAGCAGAGGCACCAACTGAAGACGTGTTTGAGGATGAGGATGGCTGTTCATTGGGGTAAAGAGGCATCTGGGGACCAGTGGTTCCAGGGCGGGCTCAGCCGCCATTACAGTCTCAGGGGCCGTGTTTCCCTTTGAGATCCTCGAGGCATCGACCCGTCTTCGCTTGCTCTCCTGTAGTTCCTGGGTGTTTACCTCTGTTCCAAGCAGTGCACACGGCAATGCCTGGCCGAAGAAGAGGGACGTTTCTTTCTTCTTAGGGAAGAAAGCTGCTCCCAGAAGCCCCCTGGCAGCCTCTCCCCCAGACCCCCTTCGCCACACTGAGGTCCTGTAGCCCCAGCGGCCGGGTGGCTGTCCCCGGAGCGGGAGGGGCACTGCCCTTGAGGCAGGCACGGGCACCGGGGGTGGGTCTGGTGGCCGGAGCGAGGGCACTGATGGGGGAGGTGAGATTCTTACCCTTTCCCCTTCTCCCCCTGGGCCAACCCAGGCTCTTCCAGATCCTTATGTGCTCCGTCCACCATCCTCATGGTGCTCAGCTCTGCAGTGCGTTCCAACATAGGATGCCGACAGCAGAGTCAGGATCTAGCTTATCCGAGGCACAGCCAGGAGCTCCCTTCTGCTTGTGCGGGCTAACGCTGTGTGCGTACTTTTGGTTTTTTAAGTTGATTCGTGCTGTTAACCCGGGTTCTGCTTATGGTAGGCTCAAATTCACAGGGTGCTGCTCTTGTTGTTGTCGTACGTGAACATATCTCTTCCTGCTGTGTCGCTCATGAATTGAACTGTATCCCTTGGTGAGTCTGTTTATAAAGTGAAGCATGATTTTAAATGCAAACAGTCCCTTGGTAAGTCGTTCTTGCCTCTTCATAGCATCCAGTATATTCTCCTGTTGCTTATGCACACGTGTCACCCACGTGACTGTGACGCAGGCAACTTTAGGCTCTCTGAAATGTTTTTAATACAGCCACTAAAAAATGATCTAAAAACATTCCCGTCAGGCCTGATGCAGGTCAGACGTCACAGGATGTAAGCACTGGCAGTGACTTCGCAGGTCACTCGTTTTGCCCTGTTTCTTCTGCTCCTCAGGGGTCGTCTTGCTCTTCAAGGGGTGGACCTGTATGATGGTCCTTGACTTCTCCCCTTTGGCCTTGGAGAGTAATGCACAGTCTGTGTGATTCACGATCTCATCTGCTGGTTTTTCTCTTCACTTCAATGTTAACAGGCTTAGTACTGACGCTAATTACGTGACTAAGGACCTGCTCCGGTCCATTAAATTCCCTAAGACTGCTTCCACCAGGTTGAAACATGTTCCAAGTACTTGGTCTATGGGGACAAACGTAAGTGTTTGTCTTGATCAGTCTGCCCCATTAGCCACGTTTTTTTCCTGGCGTCATCTTGGGAGCGCTTTCCTCCCCCCAGCAGCCTTCCCCAAGAGTTTGTGTCTCCACATTGTATCTTGTCCCGTTGGTTGGTACGTTTATGTGCAGGTCTGGCTGTCGGCCGACCTGCATCGTGGGAAGCAGGGACGTACGGAGCTGCCTCAGGCCGTCTCCCCTTTGGTTTCTCCCATTTTCTCCAGCTTCTGCCTTATCACTGCATGGTTCCGACCTCACCTGCGTGATGCCCCATGCCATCGCTTTCCGGGGCCCTACTGTCCGTCCGCCTGTGCGTCTGTCCTGCAGCCATGCACCCGCCCCGCGTGTGTCTCTGCCAAAGGGCTGTGTTCCTTCCACTTGTCATGACGTCCCGAAGAAGGGATTCTCGGGCAGGTTAGTTCAGGTCTGTGTGTGATTCCAAGACCGAAAACTCCTTCCCCTTCCTTCCTGTATCTCCTCTGGAATCCGGAACCGCATGCATTCAAGCGATCACGCGTCCTTTTATTCCTCACTTTGGTGTTGAAGTCTTTCTTCCCCCTCAGGCTACTGCCAAGTGTCGCCGTGCGATGTCGGCCACCGTTCCTTCTGTGGCTGGTGTCTCCGTTCTTCAGTGGGTTTAAGTGTCCTTTCAACCCACCCAGTTCACCCTCCCCAGTGGCGGCAGATATTTAAAGCACAGATACGGGTTAGCCCTCCTCCCACATAAACTGTCGCTCACCGTTGCCTTCCTCGGTGGCAGGGGGGTGCTGTGGGTGAAATGTGGCCGCAAACGTGTTTCTCTTGGCTCTCCCATTGTCTTAAGATCTTTTAGATTAGGGCCGACCTTGAAGCATCTAAAGATTTCATGTAAAAAATTGGAATTCCCAGTCTCTTTCTGAACAGCCCAAAGATTTGATGACATTGTCCTAAGACCTGACAGGGTGGCCCCAGCCGCAGCTGGGGCCTGTGCTCCGTCACCCGAGTCCTGCTTGGCGGCTTCCCTTGCCCACACTGCTAGACTGGCATCCGTGGGCACTGGAGTTTCCTGCCCTGCTCTCCCTGAAGGAGGGTCCCAGACCTCTCGGGGGCCTTCGGGCCCTCTGGAACCTAACTTTCACTCCCTCCACTGGTTTTATTTCCACCTCCCTGCTTCTCCATGAAGCTATAGCCACACAGCACGCACGCTAAGCTAATGGTTTCCTGCTTGTCTTTGCTGTCTTTTCTTACAATGAGATGTTGCCATTTAAAAAAAAAAAATTTTTTTTTAACATTTATTTATTTTTGAGACAGAGAGAGACAGAGCATGAACAGGGGAGGGTCAGAGAAAGAGGGAGACACAGAATCCGAAACAGGCTCCAGGCTCCAAGCTGTCAGCACAGAGCCCGATGCGGGGCTCGAACCCACGGACCGTGAGACGATGACCCGAGCCGAAGTCGGACGCCTAACCGACTGAGCCACCCAGGCGCCCCATGGGATGTTGCCATTTTTATTACTATACCCACTCCTTTGTTTCACACCCTTTTTGCGTGACCTGTTCTCCAGCGTTCCCATCACTTCACAGACGCTTGTGTTTACAGTTAACAGAAGGATTGGTTCCCCAGAAAGCCTTTCCTGACTTCTCGAGGGGATCCTACCATCCCTTCGCATTTCACTTGGCGCGCGGCTGACTGCCCCCCTCCCCACCCCCGGCCCCCACCAGACTGCAGGGCATTTGAGGGCAGGGTCTGGGTCTGTGGCTTACTGGTCTTCGTATCCCCCACGGAGGGTACCTAGTAATTGTAGCTTGAATGATTTCTTCCTGGGCTATAAATCTTGGGAGACTCTATCTTCCTTAATGACTCTGAAGTCTGGTAGGCGTCATGAAAACAAGGTGAGGGGTCATGCCTGTTTATCAACACTGTATCCCCAGTGCCTCGATGGTGGCCTGTGGCCTCAGTACCGAATTTACTGAATCAGGTGAGAGACTGAAGAATCAAAGACGATGCCTGAAGTGTTGGAGAGGCCTGCGTAGCAGTGAGAACCCAAGTGTATATATCACACACATATATTTCTTTTACTGTCGCATAAAAAGGTTATGTGCGCGCTCCAATTCTATCACTGATATAAAAGGATATTTTATACATCTCAGTATTATTTGACCTTCAGGTGATGAATCTGACCTTGAACTGGAAAGGAAGTATAAGGAGGATGATCGAGAAAAGACTCCAAGGAGGCCGCGGACACAGAGGACGGAGAAAGTCCAGAAGATCTCCTCGGGAAAGGAGGCCGGGCAGGTTTCCGGAGTGAAGAAGCCCATCATAAGTGTGGTTTTAACGGCACACGAAGCTATTCCAGGTGAGCACAGCAAGTGGGACGGGGCCAGAGAAGAATGTTGTGGTGAGTCCATACTGGGCAGTCTCACTGCTTGGACCCTGTGGTCCCGGGCAGGGGCTGCTGCTGTCGCTGCCGCAGACACGGTCAGAGGAGCAGCGGCCACGGAGCGTGTCTTTCCTTTGCTCCCCTGGCCCAGTCCCTGTCCTGGGTGTGCCCCCCGCGCACTGTGTTGAGCGGTGCGTCTCCCGTGTGAGACAGACCTGCTGAGACCAGAGGGACGCAGCCCGCTCCCGGGAACCCATGTTCTCCGGTTCCCTCCGCCTGACTTCTGTCCTGCATTTTTAGTGTCTCCATCAAATGGTTTATAATGCTAGAGATTTCTGTCTGCATTTCCTTTCACATAAAGCAGCCTGTGGAGATATTATACTACCTTTTTTTAAAAAAGGCCTCTTTCAGGAAGGGATACTTCAGACAAAAAGCAGTATGATGTGATAGTAGGTTCCAAAGTATAATAATGGTTTTTTTCCCTATCCATTTCGGGGGCTAGTTGTCAAATGTATTTTAAAATCGAGTGTAGGATTTTAAGAGCAGCTGCAGCCATTTAAACAGTCCTTTCCAGTGGAAATAGTAACTCCTTATTTAAGGTGAAAATGCCAGATAAGTGCCTCTTTACACTTGGATGCGGAGTGCGATGATCATTAGGAAATAAAAACACTGGGCGAGAGGAACCTTCTGGAAACTCACTTCATCTGCGCTAGCCTGCTTCAGAGCAGTGTCAGTCTGGGAAGAGAAACCTCGGAGAGGGGTGGCTCCTGTTTTCAGCCGTCTCTAGACGAAGTTCCCACAGCAGCGTCTTTAAAATTGGCGGTAGGCTTTCAAGATTTCTGCAAGGCGGGTAGAAGTGTGATGGATGTTTGCTGTTCTAGATCCAGGGATAGATTGGAGCCTTTTCTTCACTGCACCGGATACGTGCATGTGCGTGTGTCCACATACGTGTGACGTGTCCACTGCTGTGCAAGGTCTTTGATCATTTCACATGATAGAATTGCACGAGCAGAGGGACCCTTGAGGTTTTCCACTCCAGACCCGTCATTTGCTAGGGTGGAAATGGAGGCTGATGGTAAGGTCATGCCACGTTTGGGACTGGACCCTTGGCAGCTCGGATTCCTGTTCACAGCCGATGCCACTGCTCCATACTGTCTTGGTGCGGTTTTACACTTATTTGCCTTTATACGGGACCTTATTTACCTTTATACGGGATTTACCTTATTTACTTTATACAGGATTTACCTTATTTACTTTATACAGGACCACTTACAGGTGGTCCTGTATAAAACCCGATAGGTAAACACATACGTATGTATGTCCCCGTCTTACATGTTTTGGTCTTTTTCATAGATCAAAGGGAATTACCTCAGAAAGGTGTTCTGGTAGATTATTAGGAAACTTGCCCTTCCCACCCAACACACACATGCACACACACACGTTAAACGTGTGAACTGCAGGAAAACCAGTGGCTGGTAAGGGTACTGTATACAGTGAGGAAACACTTCTGGGGCTCCACTCCCGTAAGGGGTGGGATCCGGGACCTCCGCGGTGCCCCTTCAATGTGTGCTGCCTTGTGCTTCATGTCAGGTGCCACCAAGATCGTTCCAGTGGAGGCCGGGCCCCCGGAGACGGGCACTGCAAACCCCGAGGCCACCCCGGCCGACCTGGCGCCTCGGAGAGGGTACCAGGAGTACGCCATCCAGCAGACGCCGTACGAGCAGCCCATGAAGTCCAGCAGGTAAAGTGTGTGTCCCGTGTGACCTCAGCCAGAGCTGGATTCTGGTGATGGCTGTGGGGGCTAGAGGACCAGCATGGTAGCGTCCCAGGACTGTGTTTGCAGACTGGGTTGTAGAGGACATGGGTTCCTTGATGTAACCCAGGAGTTGGACTCTCCATTACGGTGCCTGTGTGTTGACTGAGCCCGGGTTGCTTCTGGGAAATGCACGGCAGATTCACTTGCTCTAGGACCTGAGCACCGACTGGCTTAATGAAGGGGGAGCAGTTTACTTACGTCAGACGTATGTTTAACCTTAATAAAAAGAGGTGTAAGTAAGGCCTTACTTAGTATGTTTGCTGATTTTTATTTATTTATTAAAAAAATTTTTTTTAAGGTTTTTATTTATTTTGAAAGTGAGGGAGAGCATGTGCGCACATGTGCACAGGTCGGGGGGAGGGGCAGAGAGAGAATCCCAAGCATGCTCTGCACTCATGTGGGGCTTGAACTCACGAACCGTGAGGTCATGACGTGAGCTGAAATCAAGAGTCAGACAATGGACTGAGCCACCCAGGCGCCCCAAGTTTGCTGATTTTTAAAGTTGCACATATTATAATGAAAAAAAAAAATCTTTATTCCCTCCCCATTTTCAAAAGTAACACTTGTTGGGGCGCCTGGGTGGCTCAGTTGGATAAGTGTCCGACTTTGGGCCAGGTCGTGATCTCACGGTCTGTGAGTTCGAGCCCCGCGTCGGGCTCTGTGCTGACAGCTCAGAGCCTGGAGCCTGCCTTGGATTCTGGGTCTCCCTCTCTCTCTGCCCCTCCCCGTGCTCACACTCTGTCTCTCTCTCAAAAATAAATAAACATTAAAAAAATTTTTTTAATTAAAAAAAGTAACCCTTGTTATTTTCTTGTGGAAAGTTCCTTCACCCTGGATGATGTAGTTAATCAAAGTAACCCATCGTTCTTCTTCTAGAGGCAACTACTGTTGCCACTGTAATTTTTTCGTGATATACTAAAACATAGTGCTTTAATTATGTTACTTTTTTCTAATACAAAATACCAAGTGCATTGTTATCAACTTTTTTTTTTTAACTTAACCACACCTTAGGGACACCTGGGTGGCTCAGTTTGTTAAACGTCTGACTTTGGCTCAGGTCATGATCTCGCAGTCCCTGAGTTCGAGCCCCGCATCGGGCTCTGTGCTGACAGCTTAGAGCCTGGAGGCTGCTTCTGATTCTGTGTCTCCCTCTCTCTCTGCCCCTCCCCCACTCGCACTTTGTCTTTCCCAAAAATAAAATTAAAAAAAAAAAAAAAAACACAAAACTTACCACACCTTAAAAAATGTTTTTGATACATAGTTTTAAAAAAGTATCTGCTGTTGAATAGGGTGCACTGTAGTTTGTATAGCCAGGTTTTGCTTGATGGGCAATGTTGTGCTCAAGGGTCTCCGACTTTCGTCTTTCGGTTCTTCTTCACGACTTCCTGTGGGGTGAATTGCTAGCATTGAAATTGCTGTCTCAAACAGTAGAGAACTTATAACTGTAACCAACATTGAAAACCGTCCTCCACACACATTGGGTCAGTTGACAGCCCTTAGTGAATGCCCAGGTGCCTTTTCTATACCCTCCCCAGGGTCTCCGTCTCACCACCTGTGATAGGTACCTGCTGGGGTGGGGGTGGGGGTTAGCAAACTGCACCTGAGCTCTGCAAACATTTTCCCAGCCGAGACGAAAGACAAAGAAAATGCCAGTTGCCAGTGGGTTTCCTCTGTTTCTAGAAGAGGGGAAATGAGGCTTTCTTGAAGAGAGCGTAGCTTTTAGTGCCAAACAGACCTGGACTGGCTCTAGACTTTTCTACCACGGTTCAGCTCGACAGATTAAACGCCCGTTATGTGCCAGGCACTGGGGATGAGAGAGAACAGGACAGACGCCCTGTTGCGTGGAGGAAGCCTTTGCTCTGTTGTATCTGACTCAAGCGGATGTGCCTCTGAGCCCCTGTTATTCCAGCCGTAAGATCATCAAGTACAATCTGACTTAGTTTAGTGGTGAGAATAAATGATAAACCATATGAACATGGTGTCATGTGGGATGCTTCATTAATTCGTAGCCTCAGTCCTCTGTGCTTGCAGCTGTGGGCAACCGAATTTATTGATGAAGTTGTAAAAATACTCATTCCTTTGGCAGAACTGTCATGGAATTAAGTTTGAAGAACATTCTGGTGTCAACTTAAGTTGATTTGTAGACCCTAGCTAATTATTTTCACACTCTTTCAAAATCTGCTGGGGAGGGGTTCAGCTAACTGGTCATCTAGTTAGCCAGCAAATCTATGCAATATTTAATCAACAGGTTTTGGCTGTATTTCAGCTGTCATGCATTCTAGTAGTATAGCACAAATTACAAAATTGTTATGAAAGAGGCTTTTTTTTTTTTTTTTGGCATGATGATGTTGCTTTGTAAAATATAGACACAAACTTCTAGGTTACACCAAGAGATCAGTTAGGTTTTCACACCAATATGACACTGGTGCTTGCTGTAGAAAATTTTTGAAGTCCAGAAAACTGTAAGAAAAAACATCATTTGTAATCACACTACTGTACTATAACCACTGTTTATATATATATACATATCTGTATATGTAGATATATAGATATGTATATACATAGATATACATATATGTATACATATGTATCTATATAGATGCATAAATATGTATCTATATATATACACGTATATATATTTTTTTAATGTTTATTTTTGAGAAAGAGAGACACAGTGTGAGTGGGGAGGGACAGAGAGAAAGGGAGACACAGAATCTGAAGCAGGCTCCAGGCTGAGCTGTCAGCAAGGAACCCGACGCAGGGCTCAAACTCACAAACTGTGAGATCATGACCTGGACTGAAGTCGGCTGCTTAACCGACTGAGCCACCCGGGCGCCCCACCACTGTTAATATTTTTAATGTGTTTCCTTCCAGCCTTTTTTTGGGCCCGTATGTTTTATAAAATGGAGTTTATATTTCATATGCAATTTTATATCTTGCTTTAAGACCTACTCACTGTACTTCTTACTTTCCTCCGTTACTCACGTTATTCACAAATTATTTTGTGGTGATGGCGCTATAACGTCACGAGGATGTTCTGTAATCTCCTCAGCTCTTCACATCAAAGCGAATAAGACCTGGTAAAATGGCCCATCTGATTGTATCCTGTAAGACCTCACAGATGTTAGAAGAACTTGGCTACAGGGCCTTCCATGGCTGCCTCTTCTCTAGCCTTGTCCCCTCGTGTGCTCCCTGTGGTCTCTGGGCCCCAGCAGGTGTTCCAGCCATCCGGGCCCTTTGTACTTCCTTGACCTCTCCTTGCAAATGCCTCTTCCTCATTTCGGATGCCTCCCCGTTCCCTGGCTTGGTTATCCCGTTCACCCTTCAGCTCTCTGCTCAAGTGCCCAGTGTTCGGGACAGCCTGCCTGGGGTGGGTCCTGATCTGGGCTCATGGAGGATCCTGCCTTTTCCCATCACACCAGGGAGCAGTAGTCCTTATCTGCTCCTTTTCGTGGTTGTTAGTCTGGCCTGTCACCTCCTCCACAAAGTGAGCTGCAGGAGAGAATGAGTTGTGTTTGTTTTTGTTCCTCTTGTGTCCCCAGTGCCTGGAATCCTTGTTTTGAATGAATGAATGAATGAATGAATGAATGAATGAATGAATGAGTGAATGAATGAAAGAAACAGATGTGCTAACAAACTAGTTCCCTATGTTGGGACCTTCAAGCAGCTTTTCACTATGAGCACCTTTGTTCGAGTACCTTTTGTATTCTTTCCTTTAATTGATTCCCAGAAGTGAATAACTTCCTAAAATGCACTGGTAAGAGTGCTTCTCTCCCAGCATGGGGAACATTTGGAGTGAAGTAATTTAAAAACCGTCATATGGACACTGTGGCCCTGTGTGTCAGTTCACGGTCCTAGTGAGTAAGGCTTGCGCTTGAGAGTCTGACGTAGGCTTCTTGGAATCTTCGTCAGATTCATTCCCCTTGGCAGGAAACAGGGCACGGAGGGCTTTATCAGGTTTCTGTGTAATAATACAAAAAAAAAGTCAGAGCCAAAGATTCTCCTAAGACCATTTAGATCTTGCATTAGAGGAGAAAGTACTGTGATTTGTTTATTTAATTAACGTTTTGAATCTTGGGTTTCTTTCTCCAGTGTTCTTGATAACAATAAAATCTATCACCTTCTGGATTTCTTTGTCATTTGAGAAAGATCCAAATTAGTTTCCTGACATTAGCCTTGGGTTTAGCATGCAGGCAGAGTGCTAACTTTCAAATTTGAATATTTTAATTACATTATGTGAATTGTACCCTCTGGTGTTTATGAACTACAATCGATTTAAATATTTTTAATTTAAAGACAAGGCAACCTATGTTGATCAAGCATAGTTGAATGGGTAGTTCCATATATACAGATTTTGCAGTTCCTGTGGATACAGCTTAATGGGCTCTGGTCAAGAGCATTGAGTGAGATTATCAGTGTTTCTGAGGACCTTCATGGACAACCTCGACATACTGTCCAGCGGGAGTATAGGTACAGAGGAGAGGAGGCCTCACCTGCCTGTGTGTCATCTGTCAATTCCTGTCCCTGGTGCATGCTATAGTACTTGAGTGGCCATCATTCACTGGCTTCAGAAACAAGGCAGGGCTATTCCAACGGCACTGGAAGTCCCGTACCGGGGACTTTCTCTGTGTATACAATTACTTTGGGGAGGGGGACTGGTGTATGTGGTGTTTGCTGGCATTATAGAGGAGGAGGAGGAACACGCAGGCTCTAGAGGCAGACAGTCTGCTTGGGGTCAAATCCTGGCGTCACCGCTTACTAACTGTATGATGTTGGGCACAGACTCAGTTTTGTCATCTGCAAAATGGGTGTAACGAGGCTAGAAATAAATATAGTCAGTGTAGGGTTGGGCAGTTCACACATCCTTAGTGATTATTAGCTGTTATTACCATCTCATACACATGGCCATATTGAAAGGGAAAGGATCCATGAGGCAGACCATGCTTTTATTCTCCGTCACACACACAAAATCTGACACAGCGCTTGAAACACACCGGCAGGTATTCATAAATGACAAGCATTAATAAATTATTCATGAGGTTAATAAACGGCAGTTGAACAGCAGCCCTCTTTTCCCCGTCTCAGCTCTAAATTAGCCGTGGTAAAGGAGGAGGACGATGGAGACTGGAGCATCAGCTCTGTTACTGATGGAGTTGCGGGGGGCACGGCGTGGTGCTCATCAGCACGGGGCTTCCCGTTCCTGGGCACCTGCCTCACCTGCAGTCCTTGACCGCTGCTGGCCAGGCCCACGCATGCCCACCTAGCTAAGCACTCACTGTACCACTTGCTGTTCACGGGCAGACCGTCCTTGCCAGAAGGGGAAAGTTGGAGCTCAGCTCATGAGGTCCAGGTGACCAGTCAGATAGGCCCGTTCACTTGCCCTGGGAGGACGTAGGGACGCGGGTCTTTCACTGACGGGTGGCAGCAAGGGACGAGCTGGTTGAATGAACAAGCAAGTCTGGCTTGTTGAAGCCGGTGGACAAACCCAAGCAGATTGTGTCTGGTCTCACGGAGCCGACGGAGCTCGTTCCGTTAATGACGGGTCATGTAGCCAGAAGACGTACAGGTCAGCTTTGGAGCACAGCTGGTTGTTGTGTACGTTGTGAGTGACACATCCCTCTTCCCTCTTTCTCCTCTTGCCTCCCTCTTCTCGTTCTGCAAGCCTCAACTCAGACATCTCCTGTTTAGCAAGTTTCCCAACTACCTGAATCCAGGTTAGATGTCTCTTTCTCTCTCCTCCCCCCCCCCCCGCCCCCGCACATGTTCCCATCAACACTTGCCCCACTGTCGTGCAAGCATGTGCTCACCTGTCTCCCCTCCCCCAGACCGTGAGCTCCAGTCTCTGTACGCGCCTGGTCCATACTCGGCCTTCTGGTCGGTCCCGCTTATTGCCGAATGAATGCCTCCGTCCAGCCTCAGGGCCGTTTGGGTCACTTTGAGCCTTTGGCGTTCGGTTCCCAAGAAGGAGTTCACGGTCCTTAGGGAGGTGCGGCGTCTCCAAGGGTAACGGTGCTGTCGTCTGTTTCCAGGCTAGGGCCCACCCAGCTCAAGATCTTCACCTGCGAGTACTGCAACAAGGTGTTCAAGTTCAAGCACTCGCTGCAGGCGCACCTGAGGATCCACACCAACGAGAAGCCGTACAAGTGCCCCCAGTGCAGCTACGCCAGCGCCATCAAGGCCAACCTGAACGTGCACCTGCGCAAGCACACGGGCGAGAAGTTCGCCTGCGACTACTGCGCCTTCACCTGCCTGAGCAAAGGGCACCTGAAGGTGCACGTGGAGCGCGTGCACAAGAAGGTCAAGCAGCACTGCCGCTTCTGCAAGAAGAAGTACTCCGACGTCAAGAACCTCATCAAGCACGTCCGGCACGCGCACGACCCGCAGGACCGGAAGGTGCAGGAGGCCCTGGACGAGCTCTGCCTGCTCACCAGGGAGGGCAAGCGGCAGCTGCTGTACGACTGCCACATCTGCGAGCGCAAGTTCAAGAACGAGCTGGACCGCGACCGCCACATGCTGGTGCACGGGGACAAGTGGCCCTTCGCCTGCGAGCTCTGCGGCCACGGGGCCACCAAGTACCAGGCGCTGGAGCTGCACGTGCGGAAGCACCCGTTTGTGTACGTGTGCGCGCTGTGCCTCAAGAAGTTCGTCAGCTCCATCCGGCTGCGCTCGCACATCAGGGAGGCGCACGGGGCGGCGCAGGAGGGCGGGCTCTTCACCAGCTCCATCAACCAGAGCTTCTGCCTCCTGGAGCCGGGCGGGGACATCCAGCAGGAAGCGCTGGGGGGCCAGCCGCAGCTGGCGGAGGAGCAGTTCGTGTTCCCGGGCGTGAATGCGCCCAAGGGGGCGGCCTGCCCCGCAGATGCTGGGCCCGACGAGGGGGCAGACGAGGGGGCCGGGAAGGAGCCGGAGGCCGCCGCGCAGGAGCCCGCCCCGCCCGCGCACTTGGCCGCCCCCCAGGCCCAGGGGGCCGCCCTGCCACCCTGCGGGCTGGAAGCCGCCGCGGACGCCTCGGACCTTCCTCCGCAGGCGGTGGTCTCCGAGGAGTTTTTACTGAAAAATGATCCCTCCCCTGCTGAGGCTCGCACCGTCCCCGAGGAGACCTTGGACGCCCGGCGCGGAGCCTCCTCCCAGACTCAGGGTGAAGAAGTCCCGTCACTGCCATCCAAGGCCGGAAGTGCGGGAGCGAACCTGGACGCGCGGGGGGCCGAGAGCCCCCCAGAGGCAGGGCAGAAAATGGCTGCCGTCCCGTCCGAGGGACCAGATCCTAGTAGGTGTCTCAGGTCAAACCCAGGCGAGGCCTCGGACCTTCCTCTGGTAGCAGGTGGAGGGGACGTGGCCCCGCCGCAGCCTGACTCTTGCAGTCCGGCCTCCGAGCACCGGGCCGGCATCAGTGCGTTCATGAAGATCCTGGATGGCTTACAGAAGAGAAGGATGAACACCGGCTTGTGCGAGAGGATCCGGAAGGTGTACGGGGACCTGGAGTGTGAATACTGCGGTAAGGAGGGCAGCGCTGGGCAAGCAGCCGGCGGAGCGCTTGTTCCCTACAGCCCCGCCCGTCCCCAGCCTGCTTTGGGTCACCTCGTGTTTGGTTTGAGCTCGTGTCTCTTTGCAAAGAACCACTCGTCAACGAGCTGTCCTTCATCATTTGTAGACAGTAGGAGGCGGCCACCTGTGTCACAGTGTAGCATGTGGCGTATTTGTGGAGGTGGCCAGGATGGCGGGGCAGGTAGCAGTGCTAGCTGGGGCAGGCACACGGTCTCTCTCACGGCTGCTGCCGGAACTTGAACCAAGAAGAATGGTTCTTCTGGCACGTGACAAGTTCAAAGTGTAGCTTGAGTCGTGGCCCTGTTCTCTCTGCAGCTCCTTGTAGAGAGCCCCGATTGGAGCCCTCGCAGCTGTCCGTGCAGGCACGGCCCCTGAGGCTCCCCCGAGAGCTGGCAGCGCGGGTGGTGGGAGAGCCCACCTCTGGCCCAGGTGTCGGCAGGGGTCGGAGGCCCTGATTTAGGCAAGTGCACAGCAGCATCTGGTGCTGTAATTGGTCCTCAGGAAACATTTGTTTCCTCCTGTCCTAGCTCTGATGTCACGCAAACAGTGTAGCACCCTTAAAGTTTACAGCCTCCCGCCTCTAAAAAGCAATTTCCAGGCAGAAGTGAGGAAAGCGTGAAGGGTGACCCGGACAAGCCGGAGAGGGAGACAAATATAGTAGTAAAAAAATAATAATGAGAAAATCAAATTCAGTCTGAAAGAAACTTCCTTGTTCTCACGTGACGATATTTTTTTAGGCAAACTTTTTTGGTACCAAGTGCACTTTGACATGCACGTGCGCACCCACACCCGGGAGCACCTGTATCACTGCTCCCAGTGCCATTATTCCTCCATCACCAAAAACTGCCTTAAACGTCACGTTATTCAGAAACACAGTAACGTCCTGCTGAAGTGTCCCACCGATGGCTGCAACTACTCAACTCCAGATAAATACAAGCTGCAGGCACATCTTAAAGTTCACACGGAACTGGTAAGTAGTAGCCCGGGCAGCAGCTTGTCTGCCCCCGCTGCCCCTGCTTTCTAACCTTTGTGCGCACGGGAAGGTGCCCTGCTTCCCCGTGAGCCCTGCACGCGAGCGTCCTTCCCAGGAGGCTTCGCCCTGGGACCCCCTTCACAGGCAGAGTCTCAGATACGTTGCAAAATGATGAGGCGGAACAGATTTGCTTTCTGGGCCCACTGTTCAGCATCAGAGAAAATCTCCAGAAGGAAGAGCTACAGCGTGGAACTAAAGCAAGGCTTTCTTAAGGGACATCGTAAAGAATCATCAGCAGCAGGAGTGGCAGTAGGAAGGGCTGCCCCTGGCCGCTGAGAGGTTACATGCCGTGGTGCCCGTGGGGCGGGGGGCAGTGTCTGGTTCACGGGGAGAGCGCAGTAAATGTCGATGACGCTGGTGTCCTCTTGTGTTACTTGTTGTCGACTCTCTGTGAGGGATTGTCTGTGAAGCGCTCTTATTTAAAAACAGAAAGGCGATCATTTAAGCCAAGATGCTGTCCATATTCATAATGGTGAAGTGTGTTTAATTCTTCGGTGGAAAGTAACACAATGAATGACTGTTTAGTTTTGCAAATTCTCATGTAACTCAAGGGGCTGACACCCGAGTGTGGTTTGAGCCTTGTTCACGTGATAAAGGAGGCACAGCTGGCCCCAGGCGTGGTTCCGCGTTAATGGCTTTCCTTTTTATATCACAGACGGCTTGGCTCAGAAGGAGCCTTCAGAAGCTGGGCCTGCTTCCATTCTGTTCGGGCACAAAGATCACCCATGCTATAGCAGTTGGTCACTAAGGGTGAAGTCAGGGTGCTGTAGGTATAGTGGGTGGGTCATGCTTTAGGGTTAGATGCCTGGGTTCCGATACTGTCTCCAGCACTCACACTGGCTGTGGGTATTGGGACAAGTCACTTGTCCTTTCTGAGATTTGGTAGCCTTTCTGTATAAAATACCTATGAAAAAGTATATGTCCATTTAAAAAATAATTTTTTTAACGTTCATCCATTTTTGAGAGACAGAGAGGGACAGAGTGCGAGGTGGGGAGGGGCAGAGAGAGAGAGAGAGAGAGACACACAGAAGCCGAAGCAGGCTCCAGGCTCCGAGCTGTCAGCACAGAGCCCGACGCGGGGCTTGAACTCACGAACCGCGAGATCATGACCTGAGCTGAAGTCGGATGCTTAACCGACTGAGCCACCCGGGCGCCCCAGTGTATGTCCATTTTATACACACACACGCACACGCGTGTATACACGTACGTGCACAGACTGCACATGTTAAACTCACACGTGCGCACGCGTATACGTGTGTGTATATTACACACGCCTGCAAATGCAGAACACAGATGTACGCATGTGTTTGTGTATGTATATAGATCTCCTAGGGTTACTGGGAGGATAACATGGAAAGTTCTGGAGCAAGAACCTGGAGCAGTGATTGTGCTGTTGACTGTGTGCTCGCTACTACATGTGACCTGGGACCTCTTGGCACATGTTCTCTGTCCCTCTTTCTGGATAGGGCATGAAGGCACCCCCTTCTGTTTCCTCCCAGAATAGCTGTCAGATTGGTGTTGATTCCTGTACCATCTTAGGGTGGAGAAAACCAGGGTGGCAGAAATCATGGCTATGACTTTGCTAGAAACGCACATGAAGCCAGGAGCTGAGTGAGGGCGACGCGAGGACAGGGTGCTGGGGGCAGCCTTGGAGGGTAGCAGTGAAGACCAGGAACCAGACCGTGTGTTTTAAACTCTGGCTCCCCCATTTACCATGCATCCGACTTCAGGATGAGTCATGTAACTGCCCCATGCCTCGGTTTACCCATCCTCAGGGGAAGGTGAAGTGAGAGAACATGCGTAAACGTTTTAGAACAATGCCTGACGTGGAGTAGGCACCACGTGCCGTTGACTGTTAACAATTGCTATTACTTATTGTAATTATCACGTTGGGTCTTGTTGTTCTGCCCTGAGAGACTTTGAAATGGAGGCTGAAGGTCGACCCCGAGGAGGAGGCTGGGAAAGAGCTCGGCAGTGTGTGCGGCCGCCTGTTTATCCTGTGCCCATTTACCTTGCCTGTCGCGTGTGTCACAGGGACCCAGGTCCAGCCCAGGCTTTTCTTGCCTCTGGATGCTGGTACTCAGGGTCAGCAGGGCCATGCCGGGAACACGTCCTAAGATCTTAAGCCCCAATTTCACGTGCTTTCCTTTATCTTGATAATCCTGCACTTAGAGAAGCTTCTCTTTCCAACTCCCTGTGGTTGCGACTCTTCCTTGTGAGAGGCTTCTCTCTCTACTGTGGACACCTGAGGCAGCTGGGGAAGTGGGTGCTGGGGAAGGGAAGGAACGGTTTCTGTTTTCGTCCTGTGGTCTGGACCCTCGAATCTTTACTCTCACACCTCTTCCGGGGGGTGGGATTATTTCCTCCCCGGGGCGGATCAGGAGCCCTCTCTGCGGGGTCGTTCGGTAGCTTGCCCCCCATCACGCTGGCCGTCAGGGTGGGCGGAGCTCAGGCCTGCGTGCTTATCTGTGAGCCACGCTCCTGTCACTAGCCCACACTGCATGGTGGGTCATGAACGGCAGCCACGTCCTTCTGAGGGGCCCCTGGGACACTTGCACACCGTTGGAAGGAACGTGGTGGGGGTACACTTTGTCCCATCAGAGCGGGGGCTGTGTTGACACTGTCCGTGCTGTGTCTTGTGCCACAACAATGAAACGTCCCTGAACGTTACTGCAAGAGAGGAGCGGGAGTAAGGGAGTGTGGCTCTGTTGACCTTATAAAAACAGGGTGTTCTCGTGATTCTCATGAACACTCGTGTTTTCTTAGACGTTGTTGATGTTTGATCTCATCCCCTCCCCCCCAATATTTGCAGTTCTTCCATTTGAGACACTTTTTAAAAAATGTTTATTTGTTTAGAGAGAGAGTGTGCGAGCAGGGGTGGGGCAGAGAGAGAAGGGAGAGAGAGAATGCCAAGCAGGCTCCACGCTGTCAGCACAGAGCCAGACACGGGGCTCGATCCCACGAACCGTGAGACAATGACCTGAGCTGAAGTCAAGAGCCAGATGCTTGACCAACTAAGCCTCATGGGAGCCCCCATCTGAGACACTTTTGAAGGTAAATGTGCTACTGCTGCTCTGAAGCTCGTGACACAGGTCAGAGGCGCCACAGTCTACGTGCCGGGCGTTGGGGCTTCGGATGTGAGTGAGACCCGGGGTCTGTCTTCAAGGTGCTCTTTGTTGCACGGGAGGACAAGCAAGGGGACAGTAATGGCGGTAGGGCAATGAGGGAGGGAAGTGAGGTGAACACAGAGTGCTCTCCTCCTCCCACTCCGCCCCAGAGAGGTCCCGGCCGAGGTAGAGGGCTGCCCGGAGGAGGGGTTCCAAGCTTGATGAGTAGGCTTTGGCCACGAGAGAGGCAGGCAGAGAGGCAGCACACGCCAAGGGGAAGCCTTCTGTATTCCCACCAGGATATTGACAGCGTTTCCTGTGAATCACTGGGACTGTATTGGGTATATATATAAACATACATGCTTTCTCAGGGTCGTGGTGAGGGTCCCACAAGATAGCACAAGTGAGCTTTGTGACGTAAAGGTGCCGAGCCAAGGACTCTGGTCAGGGAAGGGTGTACCTGAGTTGGGAGAGTGGTGTTGTGTGGCCTCACCTCGGCCTGGGGCTTGGTTCCCTTACCTGTGACCCAGGGAGATGGGCCAGGTGTGTCAAGAGTCTGGTTGGGCTTTTGCATTTGACCCAACACTTATGCATTTTCAACACAGATTCCCATGCGGTGCAAAATTAAGGAGATTTCAGATTGACCCCCTGTCCCCCCAAATGGGCCTCCATCCGGGTCCATCCCAGTTGTAATAGGAGTCTGGGATAATTTGGCTGAGTTCCTATTTCTGTGACTCTACACCATTTCTTGTTTTCTTTTTTCATTTTTTTTAATGTTTATTCATTTTTCGAAAGACAGAGACAGAGTGAGAGTGGGGGAGGGGCAGAGAGAGAGGGAGACACAGAATCCGAAGCAGGCTGCAGGCTCCGAACTGACGGCTCAGAGCCCAACGCGGGGTGGGGCCCACGAACCGCGAGATCATGACCTGAGCCGAAGTTGAACGCTCAGCCGACTGAGCCACCCGGGCGCCCCTACTCTCCACCATTTCTTAGCTAATGATGCACCCAATGATCAGAAGGTGTGAGTACATGTAATATAGTCTCTCCTTGCAGACTCTCCTTCTCTTGAGCAACCAGATGGTGTGACTTAGCATCCAGGATGTATTGGCATCCAGGTCGTGTGGAGAGCCAGTCAGGGGAGGCAGTTAATGATGCTGCCGGAGCAAGCCCACTTTTTACGGCACTGTGCAGACTTTGTGCAGGGGAGACTTAGGAGAACCCGGCGGTGATGAAGTGCCACGGGCTTTGGGTTGTGATGTGCTGTAGTTCAGACCTCGTATCCACCCCTGTGATCTTGGGCGTTTGCCGAGCCTCTGCTTTCTCAGCTATAACGTGAAAATTAGATACCATCTCCTGCCCCTTGGGGTTGTGGCGAGTAAATTAGAAAATATATGTAGGGGTGCTGGGTGGCTCTTGAGTTCAGCACAGGTCACGATCTCACAGTTTGTGAGTTCAATCCCCACATCAGTCTCTGCACTGTGACAGTGTAGAGCCTGCTTGGGATTCTCACTCTCTCTCTTTCCCTCTCTCTCTGCCCCTCCCATGGCTCTCTCTCTCTCTCAAAATAAATAAACTTGAAAAAGTATATATATGTGGAACACTCAGGTCAGTTTTTTCAGTCCCTAGGTCATGGTCCATTTGGATAGTTGTGAAATCAGTGGATTTCAACTAGTAAGTTGAGCACAACTAGTGAGCATATCTTAAGAATGAAGTTTGGTAGAATAAAATAGAAATCACCAGTCTTAGTCACCCTGACTCAGAGTTAAGTTTTGTTTTCTGAGGCCTTTGTTTCCACGTTGCCAAACGGGTGGCCCCCTGTGGGTCCCAGGAAAGAAGTTGGTAAGTTGCTGACCCAGCTGATGTAACTCATGACACCCTGAATCAGAATCACATGGGGTGAGAGGTCGCCGGGCTCTTGCCCCCACTGTAATTTGAGGGGGACCTGGGAATCTGTGCCTTCAGTCCCTCCTGATGGACACGTTTGAAATGGCAGGAAACAGAGCAGATGGTGACTGCTCAGGATATGTCAGTCTCTTCCCTTTATCTCCAGCTTGGGCGCTCTCCAAGAATACCTCACAGGTATCCAGCCGATCTGAGGGCACCGTGGCAGCCACACGCCCGCCCGCCCTTGGGAACGGGCACATTTTGGTGTCACGTGCTGACTCCGCCCCTTGCAAGGCTGTGGCTTCGCTTCCGAACTTCTCTGAGAGTTCGCTTCTGCAAAGCGCACCAGGCTTGCTGTGGGGACTCGGGGATGACGGATGTGAGGGCCGTGGCACAGGTCCGGGTGTCCAGGGGAGAGGCGGGTCTGAGCTAGCTCGTCGTTCCCAGTAGCAGGAGGAGGAGAGCGGTAGTATTGGGCCGGTGGAGGACGCATCCGTCCGTCCATCCAGGGCGTGGTGGTCTCTTGGCACATGTTTGAAATTAGCGCTTGCCCGGTCTTTGAAAAGTGCTTGGTCTGTTTTTGGCTACAAGGGTACACATGTTTAAAACATCTTGCATGTACTTGCTGGAGGTAAAGTAAAATAATATCTTGTCAAGAAAACACAGAGAAAGTAGAGGAACCCACCCTTTGGATCTTTCTGGAAATAAATGGATTTGTCATTTTTTTTTTTTTTTTTTTTTAAGTGGAGGAAAATATTATTGAACTAAAGCGATTGGATATGAGGTTTTCCTTTTCCAAGGGCCGGGAGCCAGATGGACTTTTCCTCTGTGATCGCAGACCGTTTGTTTCTGTGTCACCGTGTTTGGGCATTTATCCGCAGCCCTGGGGACCTAGGGCTGGCAGAGCTTCCTGGGTGGAAAAATGCAGCTTCCGTGAGCAAGGCCAGTGTGCAGAATTGGAGGGCATGGCCTGGCACAACAGAACTGCTTTCAGCGGACAGGATGATCCTGGAGTCAAACTTCTAAATGGAGCACGTTTGGGGCTTTTATCTAGCTTGTTCAAATCAGTCTCCATTTCAGGGTCACCTTTTCTGCCTTCGTCATACCTTCTGCCTCTGTGTGTTGGCAGTTCTCAGTGGCTCACGGGCCCCTTGAGGCCAGGGCCAGTGCCTCACACCTCTGTCCTCCACACAAGGCCTGGCACGTAACAGGGGCCCTTGGAACGTCTGAGGAATGAAAGAGTGAGTCCATGGAGGACAGCAGATCCCATAACCATAGCCTTTTATTCCTGAGAAATTGGTCAGAGTGCAGTCTCCCACCTTATTTTTTGAACTTGATATCAAATATTTTATTTTAGTTTTTGTTCTTTTTTAAAGCTTATTTATTTATTTTGAGAGAGAGAAAGAGAGAATCCCAAGTAGGGCTCGACCCACAAACCCTGAGATCATGACCTGAGCTGAAATCAAGTCGGGCACTTAACTGACTGAACCACCCAGGCGTCCTGATGTCAGATATTTTATAGGAGTGGTAATTATGCGATAGTGAATTCCCTTGGTGGCAGGGGCAGGTTTGCTGTTCTCCACCCACTGCTAGTTTCAGACTTGAGAACTGCCCAGTTGCTCTGGGGGCCAGGGCACCTGCTGTAGAGCTGTTGACCAAGGTGAGGTTCACCCAGGCAGAGTGCCAGGGCCTGAGCCTACGCCCAAGCCCTGGGGCTACTCCTGCGCCCCACACTGTGGCCACAGACTCTAGCTGATGCCTTTCTTCTTTCAAAGGGTCCTGTGTTGCTTTGAAGGCCGTTTCCACCAGAGCAAACAAACTCCGAGGTCTGGGCTCCTTGACCGTCATTATTACCGCACGGGCCTCTCCCTCTCCGCCTCTGCCGGGAACTCTTTTAACAACCGCTCTTTTTAAGTTTGCTGTGTCAGTTTGGGTTTTCATCTCCGGCACGGAACTGAGGTCGAAAAAAGAAATAAATGAGTCCTAAGAGTGCGCCCTCCTCCCAGCACCCTTTCCCACCGCCTGTGTCCTTCTGACAATCTTCAAAGACATCAAGAAATGAGGGGCCCTGATAAGCTCTAAGATAAATTGCTTTCAGACTATCAGAGATTAAAAGAAAAAAAAAAATCAAATAGCAAGGACTCAGGGGAGATCACTGTAAACTCCTTCAAAGCCCTTCTGAACGCCTCTATCATCTCTGCTGATGAGGGCACTGGGGGCAGCTGACAGGCCTCCTCCAGGACGTGCACCAGGCCCAGTGGTGTCTTTCCAAACGGTCTGTGAGCACGAGTTCCTGTGTGCAGACCCAGGGAGTGATGGAGTGACCTGGAAGGGTCAAGGGCAGAGGAGGACAGTGACAGAAACATCCCGAGCAGCCCTGAGCCCACGATGTAGCCTGCGTGGAAGTCTGTGGCATTGGCTGCGTGCAAAGCTCAGGGCAGCTTCCCTAGAGCTGCCTGGACCCCTGGGACCCCTGAGCTTGGCAGACATTACTTGGAACCCAGGTGTTTTGTGGGAAGTGCATCCAGACCTTTTGGTGGTTCAAGGGGACTTTATTAGGTTTTGTTTTTGTTTTTAAATACCCTTCTCCTGAGTGTGCTCTGGGGAACACCACCCTCAGGAGAGGTTCTGCAACGGCAGCAACTAAACCACAAAGGAATTTGGGAGGGTGCTGGCTCAGTTCCCCCTTGGAGACTCCCAGGCTGCGTTAGCCCCCAAGAAAGTCTGGTGTCTGAGGCTGAGTTGCATTGATAGCAATGCTGCAGCCACAGCAGCAGAGTCTTTCAGATTTATTGAGTGCTCACCATAGGCCAGGCTCTGTTCTAAGCACTCTATGTGTGTTGTCTCAAACTTTATTGTTTAGAACAGTTTTAGGTTCACTGCAAATTGAGCGGAAAGTGCGGAGATTTCTCTGTCCCCAAACGTGCACTACCTTCCCCACCATTGACATCCCATACCACAGTGGTACCTTTGTTGTAATCAGTGAACGGGCATTGACACACTAGTCACACCCAGAGTCTGCAGTTATTTACATTAAGGCTCCCTCTTGGTGCTGTACATTCGGAGGGTTTGGACAAATGGATCATGACGTGTGTCCACCATGCAGAGTAGTTTCACTCACCTAAAATTCTCCTTGCCCGCCTGTTCATCCCTCCCTTCCCCCTGCATTCTGGCCACTGTGGACCCTTTGACTTTCTCCATCGTTCTTTTTCCAGAATGTCATACAGTTGGAATCCTATAGCATGTAGCCTTTCACACTGGCTTCTTTCACTTAGTTACATGCATGTAAGTTTCTTCCCCATCTTTTCATGGCGTGAAGGCTCATTTCTTTTTAGTCCTGAGTATATTCCATTGTTTGGTTGGACCACAGTATATCTGTTTGTCAGTATTATGGATTTGGGCCATTGTAACAGGTCTATAGTAGTATCTCATTCTTGCTTTAATTTGCATTTCCTGATGACATACGATGTGGAGCGTCTTCTCATTTACTTACTTTGGTGAGCTGTCTAGGTCTTTGGCTTGTTTAAAATTTTTTTTTTATTGTTGACTTTTAAGAGTTCTTTGCATATTTTGGCTAAGAGTCCTTTATCAGATATATCTTTGGCAAATATTTTCTCTCATTATGTGACTTTTTTTTTTCTTCTCTTGACACCATCTTTCATAGAGCAGAAAATTTAATTTTAATGAAGCCCAGTTTATCGATTCAGTCTTCCATGGATTGTGCCTTTTGTTGTATCTAACAGGTCGTTATCATATTCAAGGCCATCTAGGTTTTCTTTTTTTTTTCTTTAAAAAAATTTTTTTTTAATGTTTATTTGTTATTGAGAGACAGAGAGACACAGAGTGTGAGTAGGGGAGGGGCAGAGAGAGAGGGAGACACAGAATCCAAAGCAGGCTCCAGGCTCTGAGCTGTCAGCACAGAGTCTGACACGGGGCTTGAACTCACAAACTGCGAGATCATGATCTGAGTCACCCAGGCACCCAGGAGCCCCCAACTAGGTTTGCTTGTATGCATTCTAGGAGTTTCATAGTTTTGTGTTTTACATTTAGGTCTGTGATCCACAACGAGTTAATATTTGTGGAAGACTGTAAGATGTGTGTCTGTCATTTTGGCTGTCCAGTTGTTCTAGCATCATTTGTTGAGAAAACTGTCCTTGCTCACTTGTATAGTATTTGCTGCTGTGTCAAAGATCAGTTGACTGGGCTCTATTCTCTTTCACTGATCTGCTGGTATTTTTTTTTTTTTTTTTTTTTTTTTACCAGTGCCACACTGTCTTCATCATTGTTGCTTTATGATAAATCATGAAGTTGAGTAGTGTCAATCTTCCAACTTTGTTTTTCTCCTCCAATATTGTGTTGGTTATTCTGTTTTTGTTTTTGCCTCTCTGTATAAGCTTTACAGGCAATTTGTCCATAACCATAGAATAACTTGCTGGGATTTTGGTTGGGGTTGCATTGACTCTATATATAGATCCAGTTTTGAAGAACTGACATCTCAACCATATCGAGTCTTCCTGTCCATGAACATGGGATAGCTTTCTACTTTTTTTTTCTTTAATTTCTTTCATCAGCATTTTGTAGTTTTTCTCATATAGATCTTGTACATATTTTGTTACATTTATACCTAAGCATTTCAGTTGTGCATGGTGCTGATATAAATGGTATCATTTTTAATTCCAGATTCCACTTATTCATTGCTGGTATACAGGATAGCTATTGACTTTTGTGCATTAACTTTTTATCTTGTAACCTTGCTGTAATGATTGCTTATTAGTTCCAGGAGTTGTTTTTTTTTTTTTTTTTTTTTTTTTTTTTTATCTATTCTTCCAGACTTTCTACATAGATGATTATGTCATCTGCAAACAAAGACAGTTTTATCTCTTTTTTCCTGACGTGTATGTCTTTATTTCCTTTTCTTGCCTTATTGCTTTAGCTAGGACTTCAGTACAGTGTTGAAAGGAGTATTGGGAGATGACATTCTTGCCTTAATCTAATCTAACCATAGTGGGAAAACATCCAGTTCCACTCACTGTTAAGTATGATGTTAGCTGTGTTTTGTAGATAATCTTTGTCTAAAGTTGAGGAAGTTCCTCCCTCTTCCTAGTTTACTGAGATTGTTTGTCATGAATGGGTGTTGCATTTTACGAAATTCTTTTTCTGCTACTATTGATATGAGCATGTGATTTTTATTTCTTAGCCTGTTGGTGTGATAGATTATATTATTTGATTTTAGAATGTTGAGTAAGCCTTGCCTACCAGGGATAAATCCCACTTGTTTGTGGTGTATAGTTCTTTTGTTGTTGTGTTTGAAGTTTACTTATTTTGAGAGAGAATGAGGGAGAGCATGAGCAGGGGAGGGGCAGAGAGAGAGGAAGAGAGAGAATCCCAGGCAGGCTCTATGCTGTCAGTGCAGAGCCTGATGTGAGGCTTGAACTCATAAACTAGGAGATCATGACCTGAGCTGAAATCAGAGAGTCAGATGCTTAACTGACTGAGCTACCCAGGCTCCCCATCCCATTTGGGGTATACAGATCTTATACATTGTTGGGTTTGATGTGCTAAGGTTTGGTGAGGATTTTTGCCTCTCTGTTCATGAGAGATATTGGTCTGTAATTTACTTTTCTTACAATGTTTTTGTCTATTTTTGCTATTAAGGTAATGCTGGCCTCATAGAATGAGTTAGGAAGTAATTCCTCTGCTTCTGTTTTCTAAAAGAGATTGTAGAGAATTGGTATAATTTGTGCCTTATGTGTTTGGTAAACACATCTAGTCTTGATGCTTTTTCTGTTGGAAAATTATTAATTATTGATTCAGTTTCTTCAGTAGAGATAGGCCTATTATGATTATTTCTTTTGGCATGAATTTTGGCAGATTGTATCTTTTAAGGAATTGGTTTGTTTCATCTAGGTTGTCGAATTTGTGGGCGTAAAATTGTTTATGGTATCCCTTTACTACCTTTGTAATGTTCATGGGATCTGTAGTATGTCCCCTTTTTCATTTCTGATGTTAGTGGCTTCTGCCCTCCCTTTTGTCTAGTTAGACTGGGTAGAGGCTTAATGATTTTATTGATCTTTTCAAAGAACCAACTTTTGGTCTTGTTGATTTTTCTCTATTGATTTCCTGTTTTGAATTTAATTGGTTTCTGCTCTAATTTTTCATATTTTTTTTCTTATGCTTAACCTGGGTTTAATTTAGTCATCTTTTCTACTTTCCTAAGGTGGAAGTTTAAATGATTGATTTTAGATCTTCTTTTCTAATATTATACATTCAGGGCTATATAGATTTCCCTCCAAGTACAGCTTTCATTGCTTTCCATATATTTTGAGAAGTTGTGTTTTCATTTTTATTTAGTTTAAAATATTAAAAAAATTTTTTTCTTGCCATTTCTTCTTTAACTCATGTTATTAAAAGTATATTATTTAATATGTACATATTTTGATATAGTCTTAGCTGTCTTTCTTTATTGATTACTAGTTTAACCCATTCTGAGCAAACACTGTATGGTTTCTGTTCTTTTGAATTTGTTGAGGGCTGTTTTATGGTCTAGAATGTGGTCTGTTTTGGTGAACGTTCTATGTGACCTTGAGAAGAACGTGTATTCTGCTGTTGTTAAATAAAGTAGTCTATGGATGTCAGTTTACCCAGTTGATTGATTGAATTCAACTGTGTTGTTGAGTTCAGCCATGTCCTCACTGACTTTCTGCCTGCTGGCTCTCTCCGTTTCTGAGAGAGGGGTATTGACGTCTCCAGCTAAGACAGTAGATTTGTTTATTTCTCCTTTTGCCATTCTACCATTTTTTGCCTCATGCTTTTTGACTCTGTTGTTAGATGCACGCATGTTAAGGACAATTATGTCTTCTTAGAGAATTGATTCCTTCAACATTGGGTAATGCCCCTTTTTATCACTGATAACCATCTCTGAAGTCTGTTCTCTCTTGAATTAGAAAGCTACTTCCCGTTTCTTTTGATGAGTGTTAGCATAGTATATCTTTCTCCGTCTGTTTTCTTTTAATCTGTATGTGTCTTTAAATTTAAGGTGGGCTTCGTAGAGCCAACATATAGCTGAATCTTGTTTTTTGATCCAGTTTGGTAATCTCTCTTTTTTTTTTTTTTTTAATTTTTTTTTAACGTTTGTTTATTTTTGAGAGATAGAGAACGAGCAGAGGGAAAACAGAGAGAGAGGGAGACACAGAATCCAAAGCAGGCTCCAGGCTCTGAGCTGTCAGTGCAGAGCCCGATGTGGGGCTCAAACCCACGAACCATGAGATCATGACCTGAGCTGAAGTCGGACGCTTAACCGACTGAGCCACCCAGGCACCCCAGTTTGGTAATCTCTTAATTTGGTGCATTTTAGATCATTGATGTCCAAAGTGATTATTGATACAGTTGAATTAATAGTTACCATATTTGTTACTGTTTTCTGTTTGTTGCCCTTGTTTTCTGTTTCTTGTCTTCTACTCTTGTTCTTTTCTGCCTTTTGTAGTTTTAACTGGGTATTTTATGGTTTCATTTTCTTTCCTTTCTTAGCATATCACTTACAATTTTTTTTTTTAACTTTTGCTAGTGTTTACCCTAGAACTTGCAGCATACATTTACATAGAATCCAAGTTAGCTTTCAGATAGCACTGTTCTACACTGTGGATAGTGTCAGTATCTTGTAGTAACACAATAATCCTAATTCCTTCTTCATACCCTGTGTATCATTGCCGGTATTTATTCACTTATATATAAGCACATATATGTGTATTGAATACATTGTTGCAGTTATTATTTTGAACAAACTTTCTTTTAGATCAATGAAGATTAAGATAAATAAAAGCTTTTATTTTACCTTTACTTCTTCCTTCTCTAGTGCTCTTTCTTTATGAAGATCAACTTTTGACTTTTTCCTCTTTGCTTTTTTTTTTTAACTTTATCTTGCTTTAATATTTCTTGTAAGACAGGTCTTAGTGGTAACAAATTCCTTCAATTTTGTTTGTCTGAGAAAGTATTTTCCTTCATTTTTTCCCTTTTCTTTCTTTCTTTTTTTTTTTTTGAGAGAGAGCGAGCAAGACAGAGCACACATGGGTGAGCTGGGGAGAGGCAGAGGGAAGGGGAGAGAGAGAATATTAAGCGGGCTTTGCACTGACATGATGAGGGGTTTGATCTCACAACTCTGAGATCATGACCTGAGCCAAAATCAAGAGTCAGACGTGTAAACAATTAGCCACCCAGGTGCCCCTCCTTCATGTTTGAAGGGTAGTTTTGCAGGGTACGGAATTCTGAGTTGGGTGTTTTTTTCCTTTATGTAAACATTTCACTCCATTCTCTTCTTGCTTGTGTAGTTTCTGAGAAGTTGGGTGCAATTCTTATCTTTGTTCCTCTATAGGTAAGGTGTTTTTCTGTTTGGTTTTATTTTTTACCTCTGGCTTCTTTCAGTATTTTTTCTTTATCTTTGGTTTTCTGTAGTTTGAAAATGATGGGTGTAGTTTATTTGGTATTATTCTTACTGGATGTTCTCTGAGTTTTTGGGATCTGTGGCTTGGTGTTTGACATCATATTAGAGAAGTTCTCAATCATTGTTGGTGTAGGTATTTCTTCGTTTTCTTTATCTCTTTCTTCTCATATTCCTACTACATACACATCCCTTCGATACACATCAATCTTTCTGCTTGCTTTTCAGTTTAAAAATTCTTTCTTATATTTATTTATTTTTGAGAGAGAAGAGTGAGCAAGCAAGCGAGCGGGGGAGGGGCAGAGAGAAAGGGAAACACAGAATCTGAAGCAGGCTGCAGGCTCTGAGCTGTCAGCACAGAGCCCGACGAGGGGTTCCAACTCACAAACTGCGAGATCATGCCCTGAGCTGAAGTCGGACGCTTAACCGACCTGAGCCACCCAGGCTCCCCTTGCTTTTCAGTTTTAGAGGCTTCTTTTGAGATATCCGTAGGCTCTGAGATTGAGCTGTATCCAGTCTAACATGCCCATCAAAGGCTTTCTTCATTTCGGCCACCGTGGTTTTGATCTCTAGCATCTCTTTGTTGGTTCTGAGAATTTTCACCTCTGCTTCCATCGCCCCTCTCCTTTACGTGCCGTCTGCTTTGTCCAGTACAGCTCTTACTCTTAGTGTGTACATCCAAGTTGTTTTAAATGCTTGGTCTCATAATCTCCAAATCCTTGCCATATCTGAATCTGCTTTTGACGCTTGCTCTGTCTCTTCAAACTGTGCTTTTTGCCTTTTCGTGAGTCTTGTGATATTATTCTTCCTTCCTAGCTGGACAGGATGTACTGGGTACAAGGACTTGACGTAAATAGGCGTGTAGTAATGTATTGGTAAGGTGTGGGGGAGGAGAATCATTCTGTAACCCCGTGATTAGGGCTCAGTCTCTCAGGAGCCTCTGCCTATGGACATGAACTTCACCAGTGTTCCTCATTTTTTTTTTTCCAACTCCCTGAGGTGGGTAAGGATGGCTAAAGTGGGCCGGGTTTGGGTCTGTCCTTTCTCCCGTGTGGAAGGCTGTAGGGGGCTGGAATTGGGTACTTCTCCTCCTGCAGGTAGCTTAGTCTCCGATAATACCCCGGCAAGCTAGGCTCTGGTGAACTGGTTTCCTCTGGGGGGCAGGTGTTGTCAAGGATAGAATGCTCCAGTGTGTTTCAGAATGGTTCCTTTTCCCTTCTCCCTGCCAGAAGTATGGGTTTTTCTCTGATGCTCACTGTGAGTACAGGGTGGAGGCCCTAGGGGTAAAACTCACAAAAGTGGGTGCCCCTGGAATGCTGAACTCTCCTACTTGGCCCTGGTGAGTTTCCAGCAGCTTATCAATTCCAGTCTTGGTTGCCCTACTCTGGTCCTGGTTTTCTGGGGGGTGTCTGCCTGTGGGATTTTGCTCCAGTAAGTTGTGATTCTCTGCCTTCTCTTCAGGTTGGGGGGCACTGGCTTGCCCCTGTGACGTCACGTGTCTTAAGGGTTAAGAAGGGTTGTTCCTTTCTCAGCGTATTCATCTATTGTTAGGATGGAGTAGAAACTTCTGAGCCTCTCCCGTGCTGGACTAGAAGTTGTGAGTCTGCTTTATGTGTTTGTAATTTCATTTTTCCTCCTAGCAACAGGCGGTTTTTATTGCCAGTTTACAAATGAGGAAACCAAGGCACGGACGGTTAAGTCACTTGCCCAGGGTTCCCGAGCTAAGTGGCGAAACCAGGATTTGAGCTCGGGGTCTGTGAGTCCTGAGTCTGTGCTCTTGGTCACTGTCTTATAGGAGCAGGAACTCTGGACTACAGGGGTCTGCCTTGGACACCCATCTCTGCCCTCCGGGGGGTGTGGCCTTGGGCAGCTCTAAATGCCCCGTAGGTCGTGGCATGTAACACACAGCACTCTGGACGAGGAACTTCGGAAGAAGTGGTCACTGTTGCTGCTGCTGTTATTAGTCTGAGTTGACTGTGTTTCTGGGTGGCTGTGAGGATTGTGTTCGTTTACTAAGACATGAGAGCACTTGGTTGGATGCTGAGCTCCTAGCAGGTGCTCAACAAACGGTGGGGGTTCGTTCTGTAACTGCAGGTGAGCGCGGACTGGGAACACCTTCCGGAACTATCCTTGCGGTCACGGCTCCTGCGGCTCTTGCAGGCTTGTGAAGTTTGTTCACACAGGTCACGCTTCTGAAGCTTCTCGTGGGTTTTTGCGGGCGTTTCTCCGAGTGATTCGTGTGCAGCCTCACTTGGTTGTCTTTCCTGCCAGGGGCGCCGAGGGTGGGAGCACGAGTGAGACCCGTACGCGTGGCTCTCTGTTGTCTGGCCGCCTCTCCCACCTGTCTGGAGCCCCTGCAGAGCAGGTGGAGTCCGGAGGCCGACATTTCCCTTCCTCAGCTTACCCCTCACGCTCGTCCCTCGAGCGCCTGTACCACCGAGTGGCATGAACAACCGATGTTTCTGGTCGCGCAGTTCTGGAGGCTAGCGTTCCAAGATCAAGGTGTCAGCGAGGTTACTTCCTCCTGAGGGCCATGGGCGAGAGTCTGTTCTCTGCCTCCCTCTGAGCTTCCAGCGTTTCGCCAGCAATCTTTGTCGTTTCTTGGCTTGTAGACTCGCCACCTGGATTTCTGCCTTCATCTCCACGTGGGATCCCCCCGTGTGCATGTCCCTGTCCAAACACCAGACCTGTTGGATGGCGGTCCGCTCTGATGACTTCTTCTTAGCTAGTTACAGCTGCAGTGACCCTCTTTCCAAATAAGGTTTCATTCCTAAATACTGGGGGGTTAGGACTTCACTACGTGGATTTTGCAGGAGACACGGTTTAACCCATAACACCCACCCTCCGGGGACAGTTGGCCCATGAACTAGCCCAATAGTGAGCCGAGGGAAAAGGCAGATGAGCAGAGCTAGAGCCTGATCATTCACAAGCGTTTCTCCTTTCGTGGGAGCTGGATCCACGAAGCGAGGAGCATGAACCTCCGTGGACGCGGCCTGGGGAGTAGCAGGAGCCGCCCGGGTGGGCCTGTGTACGTTCAGGTTCAGACGCCCGCTCTTCCTCTCAGACTCGGGGCTCATCCCTCTGGGCCTCGGTTTCTTCATCTGCAATGTGAGCACAGTAATGCTTGTCCACTGAGAGTGGTTGTGAGTCCCAGTAAAATAACTCTGTGAAACCCCCCCACACCACGCAGAGAGCATTGGAGGACATAATACGCATTGGGTCGCGGAGCAGCGCCGGTCTGCATGGTAGACCTCGAGGCCCAGCCCTGCCCTCTGCTGGCCCGGCCACCTTCACTGGACCCTCGTCTGTAAGCCCCGTCCCTCCCTTCTGACGCGGAGCCGCTACTGTTCCCCGGGCTGTGAGGGCCAGGTGCAGGGGCATGTCACACGTTTGCAAAGGTGCACTGTGGTCTGGCCGTGGTGGCGGTGGTGGTGACGGTGGTGGTGGACGTTCCATGGAGCCAAGGTTTAAGTGGGACGCTTAATTGACTGTGCTCTCTTTCTGTTAAGGACAAAAGGAGTTATTCTTGTCCTGTGTGTGAAAAGTCTTTTTCAGAAGATCGATTGATCAAGTCGCACATCAAGACCAACCATCCGGGTAAGGTTATGCATTTTGGAGAGGAAATTAACTTTAAGATGCTTACGTTTCATTCATTTATTTGTTCGTTCATTCATTCATTTATTTTTAATGCATTTTTAATTTATTTTCGAGAAAGTGCTGAGCGGGGGAGGGGTAGAGGGAAAGGGGAACCAGGATCCGAAGCGGGCTCTGAGCCAAACACGGGCCTTGAGCTCCTGAACCGTGAGATGGTGACCTGAGCCCAAGTTGGACCCCTAACTGACTGAGCCACCCAGGCACCCCTAAAATGCTTATGTTTATTTTAAAACACAGCATTACATGTCAACTGCACTAAACGGAAATAAAGAGGGACGGAAGTATGAGTAAATTTAAGGGATACGATTACCTTTATTTAAGGTTGGGAATTTATAACCATTTACTTCATTTTATCCTTTCATCTGGCCTTGAGATACTCTCCCCACACTGTCATCTCCCTTCCCCCTTTTCATGTGCACTTTGAATGCCTTCAGATGGGTCACTTACAATGCAGGTCTGACCTAGACTCCACTCCCTGGAAGCCAGTGCCTGGCCCCTGTGAAACACTTGTTCCCCAGCAGGGTGGTTTATGAAGGGTGTGCACTCCCAGACTGAGGAGCCTTGGCGAGTCGGGGTGACTGTCACCCTGGGTCTCCTCACACTGGTTTCCTTAGCCACTTAGAGGTGTGAGCACGAGCCACCTGGCCACTGCCTGCCACACTTCCGTTCTCGCCAACTGGGACACATTTCCTCCATTCTGCCCCGTTAATTCCTGTTTGTTCTCTGTGTTCTTCCTTGGGGAGGATGTGAGGGCTCCCTGGCTGGGGATGCTGACCCCTTGTGTTCAGGTCATTGCCACCTCCTTGCCACCCCGTGAGAGCCTTGGGGTAGGGCTGCCACCGTTAAGGCCCATCCCCAGATCTGGGTGTCACACGGGCAGGCCCGGGGGCACAGATGTGGGTGCTGACGTGGGTGCTGTGTGTGGCAGAAGTGAGGGACAGGTAAGCCAGTGCACTTCCCCTGCGTCCCTGTCCCTTTTCTCTTTGTTTTGTGTCCGCTCTTGTCTTCGAGCACCGACTGCCTGATTACCGATGATAATGGGGAAAAGAGAGATCACAGGGTTCACAAACTCTCACATTCTGTCCGGGAGCAGATGGAGCCCTGAGGCCTTCACCCGTGGTGTCCTGGTGGCCTCGTCCTGCCCTCCCCGTGTCGGCCTGTGTCCCGTGTCACCCGCGTCCGGTGTGAGCCAGGGATGCTCATTTAAACCGCCCAACCTTTGCTCATGAACATGTGTGAGCTGTTCTTTCTCTTTGGCTGAAACTTCAGATGTCTACAAAACAGGGTAACAGGAGGGACCCCAAGGATCCATAACAGCCTGGACTCTGCACCCACGTGCCCTTTATCAGATTTGTTTCCTGTACTGACCCTCCAGACTTTTGTCCTAGAATATCTTCAAGTTCGTCCCACACGCGTGCCATTTCCCTGTAAAAGAACTTAGGATGCATCTGTAGCAAGTAAGGGCGTCTTCTGAACACAGCCACTGGGTCGCCATTAAAACAGACTTGTTATGAGGAGCACTGGGTGCTATGTGTTACATTCTAAATCTGAAACCAATTCTACCCTCTATGTGAGCCAACTAGAATCTTTTTTTAAATTTTTTTTTTAACGTTTATTTTTGAGAGAGACAGAGACAGAATGCAAGTGGGTTAGGGGCAGAAAGAGGGAGACACAGAATCCAAAGCAGGCTCCAGGCTCTGAGCTGCCAGCACAGGGCCCGACACCGTGAGATCATGACCTGAGGCGAAGTCGGACGCTCAACCGACTGAGCCCCCCGGGCGCCCCTAGCCAACTAGAATTGAAATAAAAACGTGAGGGGCGCCTGGGTGGCGCAGTCGGTTAAGCGTCCGACTTCAGCCAGGTCACGATCTCGCGGTCCGTGAGTTCGAGCCCCGCGTCAGGCTCTGGGCTGATGGCTCAGAGCCTGGAGCCTGTTTCCGATTCTGTGTCTCCCTCTCTCTCTCTGCCCCTCCCCCGTTCATGCTCTGTCTCTCTCTGTCCCCCAAAAAATAAATAAACGTTGAAAAAAAAAATTAAAAAAAAAAAAAATAAAAACGTGAAATAAAAACAAAAGTAAAATCAGGTAAAACAAACAGAATTAATGGTAATTCCTTATCATTACCTACCATTAGTTCATTTAAAATTTCCCGAGTCCACCGAAGATTGTTTGAATCAAGACTCAGGCATTTTGTGTTTAGTTGTCCCGTCACTCGAGTGTCTTGTATTCTGTGGGACACCCCAGCCCACTTTTGTTCCCGTGACATCAATTTGTTGGAGGGACCGGGTCACTTCTCCTGTAGATGATTTCACGTCCTGCATTTGCGTGACGGTGCCTTGTGGCATTGTTTCTCTGTCCCTCACGTTTTATGCTCACAGATATTTAGATCTGAGACTTGTAGATTCTGGTTTAACTTTTAGGCCAAAATTCTATTGCTGGACTCCATGGGGCACATCTGGATTTGTCACGTTAGTGCTGGGGTTCGGGCACTGTCACGAGGTTCACGCCCATCTTCCATGAGCTGATCTCCTTTGGCTTCTGATGATCACCCTGCTTTTCATCTAGAGGTCTCCATGAGCACTATTTCCGAGGTTCTCGGGAGGAGGGTTCAGCTGAAAGGGCTGATTGGAAAGAGAGCCATGAAGTGCCCGTATTGTGATTTCTATTTCATGAAGAACGGCTCAGACCTTCAGCGTCATATTTGGGCTCATGAAGGTGAGTACTCATCTCTCAGGATGGAGCATCCTTTCAATGTCGTGCTTCTGAGCTTCACGCGGGAGCACTTTAGGGGGAAGCCGTGTCGCCATGCGCCCTGCAGTTAGACTTTCTTCCACTTACCCAGAAACGTGTGCAGCAGCCAGCTGAGCTCCATGATTTCAGTCACTGCCTGTTCAGTGGCAAGTGCGGTGAGCAGAGGCATGCAGTTCTTTGTAGCTTTCGTTGGGATTGCAGCGAAATAAATCCGCACGACCCCTGCACTAGGCAGCGGGCTTCAGGAGGATAGGAACAGCACTGTCTCAGTCACGGAGGTGACTGGTGGCCGCCGTGGTGCACTGGCTCGGTAGGTGCTGAGGAAGTGTTGGTGTTGCACAGATGAGCAAAGGCGAAGAGGACAGCAGAACGTCGTCTGGTCCCAGCATCGTGGAGGAAGAATCCAGGAGGTGGGAGGAACACAGGCTGTGCTTTTGGGGTGCTTGCCTAGGAGGGGAGGAACGGGGAGCACACTCTGGGGCTTTGGGCAGTTGGAGGTTGGGAGACTGCCAGAGACAGTGGGCCACCAACTTTGCCTCCCGCCGTAGGGACGCGGCTCTCCTGGGGGTGAGGCTCAGTGGTGGGGACAGGGGGAGCCCTTCCGGATGTTTGCAGAGGTCCCGCCTGTGAGTTAGGAAACTGGGAAGCTGTGGGCAGGAAAACAAGAGGGCTCCTGGGGAGGACGGAGGATGAAGAGTTTCTACGGCGTGGCCAGAAGCACCTGCTCTCAGGCCTCGGGGGAAGTGCTGTCAGGAAGGGAGAGGCGGTCGGGTTGGTCAGCGATGCAGCAGGGCCCACGCCAGGCAGAAGGAGCTGAGGTCAAAGCCGCGGAGGGGGAGGTGCGTTTGTTTACCGGCACGGGTGCACCCCAGCTCTGCGCCCCGGGCACACCTTGCAGCCTCCCTGGAGCCTCAGGTTCCTCCACTGCCAAGTCTCAGGCCTCATAGACAGGGGCTGAACCTGCCAGGCGCGCAGCGTGGCAGGTTCCCCCTGCGCTCGGTGTCGGGAACAGCGTCCCTCTCCCCATGCACGTGGCACCAGGTGTCGCAGCCTGTTTCACTTTACATTCCCCCCTGGACAGAGGCCGCAGGGGCAGGGGCTTCTCCGCTTCAGAGAACCCCCCCCCCCCCCCCCCCCCCCCGCCCCACGCTCGCTACGGAGCAGGTCCTCAGCAGGTGTTTGCTGAGTGAAGGGAGAGCAGCCAGGATGCCCCACAGTCCAGGCCATTAGCCCAACACCAGCTGATGTCAGGGTTCTGTTTGGTGTATGAAAATGTGCTTTCACATCTGATCCTAGGTGCCCGAGCACGTTGGGTTTTGCACACAGACCCTTGTTTCCTTGAATTTTTGTCAGCTCACCTCAGTCCCATTGGATTGAGTGAACGTGTGCTGCAGGGACTGCCCGGGGTCCGTGCCCTCAGGGGGTTCCCAGACCGCGGGGAGCGGCAGTGTGAACGACTTGTGATGCACTGTAGCAGAACAGCTAGCGGAGGGGTCCAGGACATTCGCTTGGGCGGGCCAGAGGAGACCGCCCAGGGGAGGCCCTGGCAGAGCCGGGAGGAAGGGCGTGGCGGGCCGAAGGAACAGCATGGAGGAGCAGGGCGAGGCAGGTGTGCGCCACGTTTAGGGACAGGCGGGTGCACTGCTTTGTTCAAAGTGGATGTGCACATGTGTCCTTGGGATGCACACACGGATGCAGATAGGGGTGTGTGCGTGTGTGTGTGTGTGATTCTGTGTGTTTTTTTCCCCTCTGGTAGGTGTGAAACCCTTCAAATGTTCTTTGTGCGAGTATGCAACTCGCAGCAAGAGTAACCTCAAGGCTCACATGAACCGTCACAGCACTGAGAAAACCCACCTGTGTGACATGTGTGGCAAGAAATTCAAATCAAAAGGGACGTTGAAGAGTCACAAGCTCCTTCACACTGCTGACGGTGAGTCCAGGACTCTGTACCATAGTGAGATTGTTTCCCTCTTGAAAGTGTGGTTTGAGGGGCGCCTGGGTGGCTCAGTGGGTTAAACGCCTGACTCTTGATCTCGGCTCTGGCCGTGATCTTACGGTCAGTGGGATGGGGCCCTGTGTCTGGCAACACATGCTCTCTCTCTCTCTCAAAAAAACCCCACAAAAACCCAAAAGTGTGGTTTGAAGCTGACATTCCAAGTTCAGCAGAAACTGTGGATGTGTTGCCTACAGGCAAGACAGAGCTGTGTCTTGTAGAATTTCAGTCCTGGGAGAGAGGGGACAGAACTCACCTGCTTCCTCATTTTCCCTGTGTTCAGTGTCGGAGGCTTGCCTGACCTCCACCAGTGCTTGCTGAACCTTGTGTGTGTGTGTGTGCATAGTGTGCATGCGCACGCTCACACACACTCGTGTGTATACATAGGGCGGTGAATGCGGAGGGGACGCTGCTTCAGGGAACAAGGCACCCTCGGGAGGCCTTGATCTCAAAGTTGGAACCTTCTTCAGCCCTCCACCCCCACCTGAGCCTGAGGACCTTGAGTAGCAGCCACGCTCACGATCACACTCGACCTGATCACACCTGGTCCACTTGATTCACACTCAAGTGGATGCATATCAGCTAAGCCACCGCAGGGGTTGATATTCAGCCCCAAAGGGGGGCTCAGTTTAAAATACACACAATGCTTGGGCAAATCTGACCTTGGTGAAGTACACTTCAGTGGATTTCTACTTTCATTCCTTCATTAAGAACCATGGATCGAGTTCTTCCTCCGGTCCAGCTGTGCCTGGGGTGTAGGGTCAGTAAGGAGCAGCCTCCGGCCCTGGGGAGTTTATAGCCCGGGGGTGGGGGTGGGGGTGGGGGGGAGAACCACACACAGCTGTGCTGAAGGTGGATGCGGTGATGGAAGGCGGCTCGCAGCCCCGGGAGGAGGGTGTGAGTCGCCGTGGGGAGGACATGTGGTGGGCAGTGGTCACAGTGTCCAGGAGAGTCTCCCCGAGAGGGGCGGGATAGAGGGAAGACATGCAGAATCGTTGTAGGAAGCCAGGCAGCTAAACCACAAAGGCCTTTAACCTTTATTTATTTTCCTTTAAAAACCCCAGTTGTCGCAGGGTGTTGTGACTATTCCATGCAACAAGATTATAAACCATATTTATAAGTATATGGGTATTGAAGCACAATCATATACAAAAACTGGAGTTCACCATAACAATCAGAGTGATTTCAACAGTTACTTTTCGAGAGCGATACGGCCATTAGGTGATACCTTCATTGTAGAATGTTCCAGGGAACCCATGCTGGTGTGTGTGTGCATCTGGGTGAGCTCGGGGGATTGTGGAGAGGCCACATGCTCAGCGAGGCTTCGTTAGAGATCCAGGGCTTGCCCAAGGCTCAGTGGAGGCCAGAGCCATAACTATTCAGACTTCAACACTGTGCTATAAATAAGAAAATCCATAAGCAAAATAATTAAAAATGCAGTGACAGTAAAGCAGTTTTATCCTGAGTAATGAAAGCATTAAGTCATGTAATTATTCATGAGTTCTGTGCCTCTGTTATTTTTTGACATGGAAGCACCCAAGTCACTGAAATGCCTAATAACACAGTGTCACTAATGAGGAGCGGCCGTCCTCAGTGCCGGGAGGTCTGGGGTGTCCATGGGGCTGTGGTGTCAGGGTCTGGGGGTGCACTCTTGGGGCCAGGGAGGGACACTGTGGCCTCGTGCAGGGCTCTGAGGTCTGGGTTCTGGCCTGAAAGGCTTTGGGGAGGTGGGGCATGTCTAATCAGGGGCTGTGGACCGACCACCGTCAGATGCGGAGGGGACCGCTGGAGTGGGCAGCGTGTCAGGGCGGGCATGGCAGTGACATACTCAGCTTATGACACGTGTCACATCACTTGCTTCTCCAAGCTCTTCAGCAGGAAAGGGAATTTGGAGAGGCAAAGGTGCTGTCTAGTGAAAGCAGGAAGACAGCCTTCCTGAAGTGCACCAGCTGTCTGCCCCACCTGGGCCTGAGTTTGGTGCGTCAGGACAAGGACATGAGACCGTCACACTTCCTGGGTCCCTCTCCACCTCTGTGCTCTGTGAGGCCAGAGGCAGGTGGCTGGTGAAGATCTGGAACTCCGTGGGGCAGGGTAGCTTCACCCAGTCTGAGTCTGGGCTGGTCTTTTCTTCCCGAGGGCTTCCAGTCTCGTGTTGTCTCGAAGGCCAGCTTGATGTGTGGATTGCTGGATCACAGGTCAGATGTCCCAGCTTCATGGACAGTCTGCTGTGTACCTGTGATCAAACTATAGGCACTTCTTTTTCTTTGCAATTTTAAAAAAGCTTTGAAAAAAGTTTAGTTCCATCTCCTACCCACTTTTTCCGTGGCACTCGCATCTTGATGAATTTTAAAAGCTCTTTGCATATCAGTGGTTTGTCATAATGGTGCAAACATTTCCCTCCAGCTTACCATTTGCACTGACATTTTGTTTGTCACGTTTTTTTATGTACAGAAGTAAAATAACTTTGCATATGTAAATTTATCCGTCTTTTCCTTTATTTTTTTCTTCATGATTTCTCTGAGTTGAAAGAAACCCTCCACGTATTAGGGGAAAATTCTGTTGTATTTTCTTCAAGTTTTATTTTGGGGGTTTATAATGTTTATTAAATGTAATATTCTTGAAATTTATTTTGGTGTGTGGTGTGTGATAGGGATCTTTTTTTTTTTTAACAGTTATCAATTAACATATTTACAGAGAAGTCTGTTCTTTTCATTTTGTTTTGAAATTTGAATTTCTCAAGATGCTGGGCATGTTCTGAGATTTTTGTCTGTTTGGATAATCTGTGTCTAGAGTATGGTTTTATAAGGTGCTATTTTTATAAATCATTGTATGCACACATATGTTATTCCTTTTTCTTTTTTTCTGGACATCTCTTAGGTTTTCTCAGTTATTACCCTTTTGGATAAGCTTTGAAACTGATTGGTCAAATTAAGAAAAATAACCTACCCTCCACCAAAGAAGGACACTCTCTCCCTCCCCAGGGATGCGCTTGGGAGCCATGTGACAACGTGACACGTGCTTTGAATTCCTCAGGGAGAAGTGCTGGGATCAGGGGTTTGGCTGCTTTGATGAGGCTGTCAGCCTGTAACCCTAGAATTAGCTCTTTATTTATTTTTAATGTTTATTTATATCTGAGAGAGAGAGAGAGAGAGAGAGAGAATGAGCAGGGGAGGGGCAGAGAGAGAGGAGACGCAGAGTCCGAAACAGGCTCCAGGCTCTGAGTTGTCAGCACAGAGCCCGACGCAGGGCTCGAACCCATGAACCCCGTGAGATCATGACCTGAGCTGAAGTGGGACGCTTAACCGACTGAGCCGCCTTGGCGCCCCAGCTCCTTATTTGGAAACAGACGTTTAAGACCTGCCTGGAATGACCCGGTTTTTACTCTGTTGTGTCGGTGACGATTCAGTAGCTTGTCTCACAGAGAAGCTATGTGGGGTACGCAGGGCTGCGGAGGCCTGAGCCGCTCTGATCTCCCACCGCCTCTGGCGTGGCCTGGGTCACATTACTTCTCTGAGCCTCCGTTTCCTCAGCAGTAAAATGGGGATGGTTATACCCCCGTGCCTGATGGCCTTGGGGATCAGATGACAGAAGGAGCGCCCACTTACCTGGGCTTCACCTGCTGTCTCGTTGCTCCTTCTCAGTCTCCTTTCCTGGGGCCACCTTCGCGCTGACTTCTCCCTCTTGGAAGTTCACAGTGCTCAACCCACAGATTTCCGCACTTGTTCCTGGGGTGTCTCCCGGTCTCCCCGTGCTTCCGACCATTTATGTGGAAGGCTTCCCAGTTTCTGGGTGTGTGTCAAACCCCAGCAGCCCGCCAGATCCTTCAGAGCCCTCCTGGCCCTGAGGTGTCTCTTCTTGCCTTCTCTGTCTCAGGTGTCCTGTGTCGTTTCTGTGACGAACATGTGTTTGTCTCTGCCACTTGAACTCTTCCTAGTTCCTTCGTAGTTTCTTATGTGTTTCTTTTCTTTTTTTTTTTTTTTTTTTTAATGTTTATTTGTTTTTGAGACAGAGAGAGACAGAGCGTGAGTCGGGGAAGGGCAGAGAGAGAGGGAGACATAGAATCCAAAGCAGGCTCCAGGCTCTGAGCCGTCAGCACAGAGCCTGATGTGGGGCTTAAACCCACAAGCTGTGAGATCACGACCTGAGCTGAAGTTGGACGCCCAACCAGCTGAGCCACCCAGGTACCCCTCTTCTGTGTCTCTTACTGTCCTCTGTCTCTAACGTGCATTGTAATTTCCTTATTCTTGACTTGCTGTGTCTTCCATTGGACTGTAAGCTGCTCTAGCAGGGATTTTTGACCTTTTTTTTAAAAAAAAAAACAACTTTTTTTAATGTTTATTTTTGAGACAGAGGGAGACAGAGCATGAGTGGGGGAGGGGCAGAGAGAGAGGGAGACACAGAATCTGAAACAGGCTCTAGGCTCCGAGCTGTCAGCACAGAGCCCGATGCGGGACTCAAACCCATGAACCGTGAGATCATGACCTGAGCCGATGTTGGACGCCTAACCAACTGAACCACCCAGGTGCCCCAGGAGTTTTGACCTTCTACATCTGCTTTGTTTTGTAGCCCTGGCATCTAAACCAGTGCCTGGCGTGTGTGTGTGTGTGTGTGTGTGTGTGTGTGTGTGTGTGTGTGTGTGTGTGTAGTAGGTGCTCAATAAATGTTTGTTGGTTGAATGAGCGAAAAAAATGTAAAGTACCTGGCATACCGTGCTTGGCATACAGAAGCACTCAGTGCGTTATTTCCCCCATGTCCTCTCTTGGATAGTTCTATTAAATCAAATGCTTGTGAATTGGATGTTTTAAAACACAGTAGAGGAACTCACCATTAAATGAATCTTTTTGGGTATCTTTCAGTGAAAAGGAATTGAGTAGTTACCCTCTCCTGTTACCTGCTTGCAAGGCCAATTTTTCACATTTATTGGCTTCTTTAAAGTGATGTGTCCCTGTTTATTCATTCTTGTTTCCCAGAGGGGCTCATTACTGTGCCTCAGAAGGGATAGGTCAGGGTGGGTGCAGGTCTCAGAAAGGTTTGCCGGTCAGTATGTACAAAGAGGGACACTGATCTGTGAAGGGCCTTATTAAGCCCTTTGCGTGTAGGCCAACGGTATGAAAGAAGTTAATGCAAAAATCATGCCGTAGCATATTTCCTCCCTTTTGACTTTGAAGGCGGCCTACACATGTGCGGTCTAGAGGCTCTTACAGGATTCCGCCTCCCCTAGCAGATGGGGAAGGTAAAATGGGGCAGCGCCTTACTGTTAGGTAATCAAACAGGAGTCCTCTAATCATGAAATAAAAAGCTCTTTGAAGCTCCGTGCTAATTCCTTCGGGTACCCCCCCTTCCCCCGCCCCATCTGACCTGCCCTCATGCACTTGAGTTTAGAAGTTTTCTGGCAAAACTTACAAAGAGGAATTATCCGAGCTTCAAGCACTCTTGTATGTGTCATAATTAGACAAGTGGAGAGTCGAGTGTGGAACTTAGGTCTGAGTGGAGGACGTAGCATTTTTCCCCTCGCTCCTTCAGCTGATAATAAGGGATGCCATGGCTACACGTGGAGATATTCTGGGAGATGTAAGTGTGGACTTGCTTTTTCTCGTCTTTCCTCTAAAGGCGGAATCATCGTAGGATAAAGTAGCCCCGCTTATCCGGGGTCTCTTTACTTCTAAAAACATACACTCTGGAACCAGGAAGGTAACCAATGGAAAGTGGTGCCTGAGCAACGGGCTGGTTGATCCCTCCAAGTTCATGTCCTAGGCTCCAGTGCGACTGGTCCCTGCATAGCATCCTCGTTGCTCTTACCTTTTGCCAGGTCACCCTGGAGTTAAAGGTTAAGGGCCAGGGGTGGGCATGGGCTCGGTGGGTTTCTGTGGCCTTTACCGGCCTGTGTCTGAGTGACGGGCCGCAGAGGGAGGACCGACTGCAGTGCCTTTTTATATGTGCGCCCTGGCTGGGTGCACCCGAAACACTTTCTCTCAGCTTTTTATAAACCATAGGAGTTACAGCCCATAGTATAAAATGCACCAGACAGCTCACTGAATAGTTAGCTTAGACTAATACACAGATTTAACTGTTGAATAAGGCTTGGTTACCTAAAACCTCGCCAGGGTACAGGGTTCTCAAGCCACAAATTGCAAATCCCTGGCAACGTTATCTGGAACTTCAACCCAGTTGTGGCGCCCTGCCCGTTCCTGCTCTTTTCTCTGGCTCTGTGCCGCCCTCCGTTTCTTTCCATGTCTAACGCTGGTCCATCCCTCCTTGTATCAGAACTGATGTGCTAATTACAGAGAGCCATCCGTCTCTTCAGTCTGCAGTTGCCTGAAGTTCAGTCTTAAAAGTACAGAGACTTCTTTAAACTGTATTCTTGTCGCGGTAGCTGTTTCTGTTCTGAGTTGCCACTGCCTAGATTACTGCCGATGCTGGGACTGTGGGGACAGTGCTCTGCGAAATACCTGCTGCAGAGTGTGCTGTGCTGCCTTTTAAAATTTTTTTTCTTTTTTCTTTTAGAGAGAGAGTGTGTGTGCACACACGGGGGGAAGGGGCAGAAGGTGGCGGGGCGGGGTGGGGGGAGAGGGAGGGAGGGAGAGAATCCTAAGCAGGTTCCATACTCAGCATAGAGCCCAGCGCAGGGCTTAATCCCATGACCCTGGGACCATTACCTGAGCCGAAAACAAGAGTCAGATGCTCAACCGACTGAGCCACCCAGGCGCTCCAGGGAGCTTTTCTTGTATTAGGCAGCACACCCCCATGGGCCAGGCCGTGTGGAGAGGCAGTAGGCAGAGTGGGTGCAATGGTGGGTTCCGGGAGGGCAGACCCAGGTTGGAACGACTTCCCGCCTGTGTGACCGTGAACCGGTCTTCACAGCCCTGTTAGTTTCCTGTGGCCACAGTGACAAACAAGCACAAATTTAGTGGCTTAAATCAACACAGATTTATTACATGACAGTTGTGGGGCTCAGAAATCTAAAATCAAGTTGTCAGCAAGTAGGGGCTACATTCTTTCTGGAGGCTGGAGGGGAGAATCTGTTTCTTTAGACTTTGCAGCTTCTAGAGTCTGTCGGTATCCTTTGGCTCATGAGCCCCTGCCTTCATGTTCAAGGGCAGCAGCAGAGCCCTGCCAATCTGTCTGTCCCTCTGCTTCCACAGTCATAGCTCCTCTGTGACCCTGACCCTCCTGCCTGTCTGCCATAGGGACCCTTGCGATTTCACTGAGCCCACCTGAATGGTACAGGATAATTGATCTCAAGATCCTTAACTGGGTCACAACTGCAAAATCCCTTCTGCCATGGAAGGTAATAGGCTCTGGGGATCGGGACCCGGATATGTTTGGGGGAGGGCATTACCTCCCACTGTGGGCTACGGGAAGATTACTTGGGTTCCTATTAAGTGTGTCAGTTCATTCTAAATGTTGGGTAGATATACCTGTTCCCCTGGCGGTCAGTGTCCTCATATTCTCAGTAACTCTGGACACAGTATAGGGACGGCTGTTTGTAATGCTTAATCTGCACCATCTCTGTCATTTAGGAAAGATCACATTTCTCTTCTCTCAGATATTTTCTCATTAGGATGGCACGGTGCAATAGTTAATATTTAAAGAGTATCAGTGTTGAAAAAGGTAAAGTCAGTGTTCTGATAAATTTACTTATGCAAAATATCACCTTTCGCAGTAAGACTGGATAAACAGTCATAATCAGGTGTTTTCACCTTCATGCCTCTAGATATTATTACTACTAATAGTCTGATTTGTGCATATGTAAGTATTTTAGTGCCTCTTCAAGTTTGAGGGGCCCACATAAAATTTGATTAGGCAGCAGTGACTTAACAGGTATTTCAAGCAAAGTGCCTTAAATCGGAAGGAATTTTCCATCGCTTGTCTCCTTTGTGTGCCGATGGACTCCAAATGCCAGGAGACAGAGGGCATGGTCTTATAGTCACCCGATGGTTTAGATTTTTCTACCACTCCACCTCTCCCTGGTTTTCTATAGAGCTCTATTTAAAGTGACTAAGCAGCTGGAGCCATCCTCAGGGAAGCGCGTCAAACAGACGAGGGTGGAGTAAGAGACAAAGGAAGCTGACAGGTGCTGTGCCTGTATTCTTTTCCTTTTTTTTTTTTTTTTAAGCGTATTTTTCCAGTCTTACTGAGACGTAACTGACATGTAACACTGTATCGGTTTAAGGCGTACAACACGGATTTGGCCTGTTGTGTATATTGTGAAACGATTACCTCAGTAGTTCAGTTAATGTCGATCACATCACGTAGTTTTTTTGTTAGGATTCTTATTTTATTGGATGTATTTAACACACAGCCTTGTGTAAAATTAAGGTGTTCAGAGAGTTTGCTACATGGCTGTGATGTGTTGCCATTGTCGCAGTGTTTATCACATTGCATCGTTAAGTACAGTATTGTTTCTGTATCCATCCTCTTGTGCATTAGCTCGCTGTGGCTTATTTAATCCTCACTGCAGGTTTGAACCCTTCAGCAACATCAGTCTCTATCCCCCTCTTCCCCTGCTAACCACCATTTTACTCTGTTTTTTTTTTTTCTTTCAAGTTTGACAGCTTTAGATTCCTCATAGAAGTGCAGACGGTGCTTGCCTTTGTCCGTCTGACTTAGCTCACTTAGCATAATGCCCTCAGGGTCCGTCCATGTTGAAAGTGGCAAGATATTCTCCTTTCTTGCGGCTGAATACTATCCTGTTGTTTGTGTGTACCCCATCTTTATTATCCACTCACCCATTGATCGCATTTGGCCTGTCTGTGCCTTGACTGCTGTGAATAATGCTCTGATGACCCAGATAGCTCTTGGAAATCCTGCTCATTCTTCCGGGTGTGTACGTTGGCTGCTAGATTGTAGATGGTTTAATAGAGCCATCTTTAATTTCTTGAGGAGCCTCCATGTTGTTTTCCATAGTGGTTGAACCAATTTATATTCCCACCAACAGGACACCAGCGTGCCCTTTCCCCCATATCCTCACCAGTGTGTTTTCTTTTTTTTAACGTTTATTTATTTTTGAGACAGAGAGAGACAGAGCATGAACGGGGGAGGGGCAGAGAGAGAGGGAGACACAGAATCGGAAGCAGGCTCCAGGCTCTGAGCCGTCAGCCCAGAGCCCGACGCGGGGCTCGAACTCACGGACCGCGAGATCGTGACCTGAGCTGAAGTCGGACGTTTCACCGACTGAGCCACCCAGGCGCCCCCTCACCAGTGTGTTTTCTAGGTGCTGGTCACCTGGCGGGGGCAACATCCATCCTGGAGTGAGCCCCCCGCCCCAGCTGCCAGCAAGTGCGGGGTAACTGCTGCTCCCCTCTACTTGGGAGAGCCTCCTACCTGAGCACGGGGTGCACAGCCAGGCAGCCGTTCTACCGGCTGTCCTGTCCTCTGTCTTGCACGTTCATCTTTCCCCCACAGCAGAAAGGGCTTCGGCCGGAGGGCACTCCCGGATCCCTTGGGGCGGGGGGATCTCGCTTTGTCTAACGCAAGGCGAGAAAGGATTTCTGTTCCTTCCTTCCCCCTCCCTACCGCTAAATCCTGTCCCCTCTGTCCTGACATGACACGCTGAGTAAAGCCTGAGTAAAGGGCAGCTCCCGGGATCGCCGGACACCGGACCCTGTGCTTTCCTTTACCGTCCGGTGGCGCTCGACTTCTGTCCACGTCCTGTCACCAGGCCCAGCCAGCGCCCCCCAGGTCGGTGGTCAGCTTTTGTTCCGTCAGCCGGTCGGCCGTGGATTGCCGGCTGAGGAGCTCGTGTTAGGAGACTCCTCCTGACGGAAGCCCAGAGGGCTGAACAGAAGCAGTGCAGGCGACGTTTGTACCCCGACGCTCCCGCCTCTGAAGGGGAGCGGCACCAGATCGCAGCTTCCGAGGGAGATGGGAGCCGGTGGTAAAACGCCGCGCTTCCGGAGCGAGCTGCGGGGTCTGCAGAGGAAACCTCCCGCCAGCCCGGCGCTCACAAAGATGCCGGACCGAAGGTCGCAGGGGTGAGTCGTGCTGACGGTGTCCTTCTTCTTACCCCCTGCAGCGGCCGCCAGCCTCATCCACAGACGGTCCTGCTGCCCTCAGACTTCATCTTTGAGCCGCCCGACACATCTTTTGTCTCTTTCTTGAACTCATCTGGTGCCCGTTCCCAAGTCCCTCCTGGGGGAAGCACCCTATCTTGTTCTTGCCGTGGTGCTTCTTTCTCCCCCCTTAACTTTTTAAGACTAAGGTACGATACCCGTGCACAAAAGCGCGTGCTTTGTAAGGGTACGGCGCACTGGGCTATCGTAGGCGGCTCGGCCAAGTGACCACATCCCAGGATAAGACCCAGGACGTCGCCAGTCCCTCAGAAGGCCTCTGCCCTCCCCCGCGGCCATCCCCTGCTGCCTCCTCAAGTAGCAACCGGCCGCACTTGTAACTCTGTGCTGGATCCGGCCGGTCCTTGAACTTTGTGTGAACTAGTTCGTTTAATACGTGCGCTTTCGCGTCTGGCTTCTTCCCTCCAACATTATTTGTGAGGTTCATCTGGGTTGTTGGGATTTCGACCTTTAACATCTGGGCCTCTGGGTCAGATAGGAAGGAACTCCTGCGTAGCTGAGATTCTAAATTCCGCAGACTGTAACTTTGCCCCTGCGGTTTCCCCCTTTCCGCTGTGGTATTTGTTCTTGTCAGGAAGCCGGGCAAGCCCTCCTCCCGAGTGTTTTTCCAGAAGGTGGTAGGACTCCGCTTTCTTGTGCCCTCCTCGTTGACAGGACTTGGCTCAGAATGACTTTTGACTGTTTACAGAAGTTAAATGCCGCCTCAGCAGACAAGAAGTGGCCTGAGATTATTCGCCAAATTAGGCCACTGCCTTTTTCAGCCCAGCAGGGCCCGGGTGATGTTTTAAAAGACAGCGAACTCTCTAGAACTTCGGGTTTGGAACCGCCGATGCCGTAAAGGTTCCGCGTCGAAAGGTCTGTCTTCTGAAATCGTGTGTCATAGTTGATGGCCTTTCAGAGATGGCTGCTAATTCATCCGAAATGCTCTTCCGTTGTACAGCAGACATGAAAACAACAGCCCCAAAGATCTAGCCCTTTCCTGCACGTGTGCTCCGAATTCAGTCACCTCATAAATAAATGACTCTTTTAAAAATTCTTTTCTGATCATTTCTCACATTCTTATGGAATGTAGTTGGTACAGTATAAACACCGTGCTTATGGCTTTAAAATTAATAATTGTAATTAGTGTTTGTGGCTGCAGAGTCCACGAATGGCACAGTGAGGGGGTGTGTGATGTCCCAGGAAGGTGGTGGGTGATCCGTGAGCGGCATAACCAGTCCCTTGTTTTTGGACAGGGCAGCATCTTCTGTTTTCTCCCCACTAGAACTTAGGTGGCAAGAAACCCTTTCTTGCACGTGAACTTTTCCTTCTTTTGACCTAATTCCTTAAGACTCATTCCTGGGAACGGGATGGCTGTTGTGTCTCGGGTGTTTTAATGCTGCATCACGCTGCCCACTTAATGCTTTCAAAGCATTGTGCCAGAAATAAGGCAGTGTTCTGGCTCAGCCCTCCCAGGCTAGTTCCCCATGTTGTTGGAAATGGTCCGTTTCTTGGATTAATGTGTGTCAGATCTTACCACGTTACTGTAATTTTCAATTATTTGCTAACCCAGAATTGAACAGGTAAATTGGAGGATTAAATGGACGGAGTCAGTTGATCTGCAGGAAGCGTTTAGAACGTTGGCTGGTTCGTGGTGCTGGATGTAGGTGTTCGATATTAGTGGGCCTTCTTTTGATAAATGAAATGAAGTAATCCTCTCTTGATGAATTGTTTGCTCACGTCCTGTTTTCATCTGTTTGCTTTCTGGAGTCTTGGCGTTTTAGATTCCTGCATTCACTGATTTCATTCGACAGCCGCGTTTGTTGGGACTCTACCGGTTGCACTCGAGGTCGCTGAAGCGGAAAAGGGGCCTTTGTTATAATGGTACCAAGGGATGTTGTAGAGACTGAGGTCTCTGCGTGTTTGGTGACTTCTTCCCAGAACTGACTTCACCTCCTCCTCATGTGGTTTGGTCCACCTCATCTTCCTGGCTTAGCTTGACTGTCACTTCCTCACAGAAGCCTGTTTTCATTCCGTTCCGTTCCATTTCGTGGTGTCTGTTGTGGGGAGAGAGGGAGCATGGCTGAGCTGACACCCTGTTGGGGCTTTGTTGTAACTCGCTGCTGGCCCTACAGCCAGGATGTGCTCACTGCCACACCGTCCCTGTCCTCAAAGTACCCACAACCGGCGAGGGGGTCGGCAGACCAGCCAGACCAGCCAGAGAAGGTTCGATGAGCCACTGGGATGCGGCAGTGGACGATACAAGAACAACGGACAGAAGCTGAAAGGTTCCACTGTCACGAAGCGACGTGAATAAACGAGATAGGGCGTAGCACGATCGAGATGTGAAAATAGCAGCCCAGTGCCTGAGTCCGTCCTCGGAGCGGGCAGGGGTTACCTCCCCATGCTTCTAATGAAGCCACCGAGTGGCAGAGAAGAAAGAGCCCAGGGTCACACAGGGCGAGCTGGGCAGAGCCAGAAAGAATGTTCTTCCCTTCCACTGGCCCTTCTTGGGCACCCCTTTCTAACGGGCCACCATCCTGTGCCATGGCCTTTATGGTGCAGACATGTCCGTTGCTGTTACAAATTCTGTTCCTTTTGGGGAATCTGTGTCCTGCCCGCATTAGCTGAAGGATTGTTATGTGGCTCTAACTGGGGTCCTTGGGATCCAAATCCGGGCTGGGAGATGACTCCTGTCTGCTCCCAGGATGGACTCGGACGCTGCGTGGCAAACGCCTGAAAAGCCGCCCCGACGAGATGAGTCTGAGGGTCCACGCAGAGGGCCGGCAGCAGGCCCTGCCCCACCTCGGCCGCTCGGGACGGCCGTTCCAGAGGGACTCTGGTCCTATCACTTTGGCCTCACCGGCGTTCTCTGGGACAATCTGGGGATAGGTCTGATAACCCGGCAAGTTGCTCAGATTCTCGATCCCAGTTCTTCGTCCCGGAGAGAGGTTAGCACTGCCTGCCTCCCCAGGTTTTGGGGTGCCCGGCTGAGATCACAGACATCAAGTCCCAGCACAGCTGCTGATGGACAGTAGCCCAGTGGGTAGAGCTTGCCAGTACTCGTGGGAAGAATGGATTAACGTCTTACGCAAGCAACCTCTTTCTTTCTGTGTCATCAGTCTTTTCTTTTCCTGGGCTGTGGTGTGAGCCCGATACAGCCATCTCACCGCCGGCCCTTCGAGGTCACTCTAGCCTCGGGTAAATACTACGTTTTCCGGCCAACTCTCCCTGCAGCTCTCAGGAGTATCTTGACCGAAAACAAGATAGTCTCAGAGCATTGCTCTTTTATGATTAGTCATGGATCTACACTGCATTATTTTAATTAGGCAGCAAAAGATTATGTCAAGTGCTCTCCCAGGCCTGTGGATCGGGGTGTGAGGGACTGCTGAAACACTCGTCGTAACTGCTTCCCAGACTCCGAGACTTCTGTAGGGCTGGCTTGAGGAGCCACCTTTTTCCTTGTCTCTCGCAGAGCCCTGGGAGTATATCCATAAAAGGCTGACTCTTGATCCCAAGTGAGGTGATTATTCCATTTATTCATTGCAGAGCATCTTTTTAGCACTTAATCTTTTACTCTTGGAGCCAAGTGTATTGGTAATGAGTGAAAATATTTATCACTTTGGAGAATGGCTGTATCATCTTTCCTCCCGCTTCTGTGGCAGTGGGGAACCCGGCACCATTTTGCTCAGGCTGCCTGAGCACAATAATGATGCATTTATGTGAGTCATGAGTCCGCGTGGAAGGATGTGTGGCTGAGGTTCTATCCAAGGTGTGTAGAAATGGGCGTCTCTGTGTTTGAAAAAAGATGATGCTATATTTAAGAACAAGTAGCCATTGGTCTCTGATTATGACTTGTCTGCCTTTCATGTGGCAAGGTTTTCCCCACACTTAGGACTTGCAACATTAGCGGAATCTAGAATTTGAGGTGCGTTCCCCTGGGATGAGGATGTAATTATATTCACCTGTTTATAGTATTGTTTCCTTTTGCCGTTTCTGCCGTGTTGCTCACGTAAGATACACAAAATTTCCTTTTTGTTCCTTGTCCAGTTCAGTTCAGTAAAATGCACAGAATATGTTTGCTGTGTGCCGTGCACTCAGGCCCTGGGGGTGCCGGGATGGAGAAGACACGGTCCCTGGGGGCAGCCAAGGCAGCCCAGGCTTGTGGCCAGGCAGTGGTGATGCTCAGAGTCGGGCACGGACAGGAGCATGTGGATGTGGAGAGGGTGTATGGGAGAAGGAGGCGGGGAGCTCACTCCTAGCCCCGTTGCCAGAGATGTTGTTCAACTTGAGTTGTGAGTTACAGTGGAGAATGGCCAGATGCCGAGAGGCAGTGCACCCCAGGCACGGAAATCGTTAGCAAAGGCTCGGCAGAACATTGCCAGAACAGAAAGACTTCCTAACATGCAGGGTGGAAGTCAGAGAGAAGGGTCAGGTCCGGGAAGTTAGTTCGGTTCTGTGGGGTCTTCTGGGCCGCGGTCTGAAACTTCAAATTTGTTCTGCCTGTTGGAGTCATTGGTGGGTATGCAGGAGGAAGGGCTGTGGGAGAGCTTATGTGCGAGATCATCTGGATGGAGGACGGGCATCCGTGTGGATGGATGGATGACGGACGGAGGGAGGAGGAGGGTAGGTGGGGGGACGAGCGGTTAATTGATGGATAGATGGATGGGTGGATGACAGATGGATGGGAGAGTTGCCTGAAGGCAAGGACACCGGGTTAGAGGCTTTTCCCTTGTTCAGGGAAGAAATGAGGAGAGCCTCCACCAGTGTGGAGGTATCACAACAGAGAAATAGGAATATTTAGGAGGGTGAGATTAGGGCTGAAAAACTGAGGTGAGCGCAGCTGGGGTCACGGAGATGTTGCGGAAGGCTACCAGGTCTCTGACTTAGTGATCGGTGTGGGGGGTGGGGTGACGGCGAGGAACTACGGGGGCTGGAGATAGGACCCAGTTGATGGGGAAGAGAATATGTCCAATTTAGCACCTTTGGGTCAGCTAAGCAGTAGTCCGGCAGACAGTTGGATACTCAGGTCTCAAGATCGGGGAAGGGTCGAAGACGCAGAAGAATGAAGAAGAGTCAGAGTGGAAGGTACAGATTTTGGCATTAAAGGTTTGCAGAAGTCCACAGGGGAAGGTTATACGCAGGGAAGCTTGTAGCAGGAGAGTGGAGTGTGGGCCAGAGCGTTGTTGTGGAATGCAGGTGTGTAAAAGGCATGGTTGGGAGAGAATGCCTCGCCGACACCGAGGATGCTGGCCTGTTAGCAGAGTCCAGTCCGATGGACTGAGACCCGCCACTGGCTGGGCATCACGGGTTTTCCTTGGTGAGAACGGCTTTCCTATGACTGGTGTCGTGAGGCATTTTCACTTGGTTTGAGAGAGCATCGGACGGGAGGCTGCAGGCTGCAGGGGGAGGGAACCCTCACCCGGCTCGTCTGAGAAGGAGAGAAGCGCCGGGCCTCTGGGAGGGGCCGGTGGCTCTGTGCTACCACGTGGCGTGGCTGTGCTCCTGGCTCCCCGATGGGCTCGTGCCCTTAGAAACCGCTGGGTGAGCAACTGACCGCTACCAGAAGTAGGTCAGGTTTATATTGGGTCGTGCGTCTGTGCCACTGTTTTTACTTCTGCTAACCAGGGGTAAAAAAAGGTAGTGTGCCCGTATATCCATTCATTTGTCTTCACAAATAAATTGTGCGCTGGTTCATCCCAGTAACGAATGCCTGCATAGCGCCCAAAGAGCAGTGTTTTCTGCTTCTGTGCAGTTTCTTTCTAGCATCCCCCCAGACCTGCCTTTCATGTCCCCACCAAGGTAGGGGTTCCAGACACACGTCTTGCTACCTTGCTCGGGGGCTCTGCATTCTCCTGGCTCTTGGGGACGGTGCGACGCTCTCGGTCACGTGCCACAGGCCCTCGGTGCTCCGGCCCCACAGCGTCTCCGGGGCCAGTGCTTGCCCCACCGTAGACCTTGTGCTTTAGGTCCTGGAAGGAAGACCCAGCTATTCCGGTGTCCTGGGCACCCAGGGTCCCCACCTCTGTGCTCGCCGTGTGCACCTCTTTTCTCTAGTCAGCCGGACACACCTTAGACACCTTACCCTCCCTTCAGGAGCCTGCTCAGATGTCGTTGCTCGTGGGGTTCCCCACCCCAGGCACGGCCGGCTGTTTTTCTCCCTCCACGGCCAGCCCCTTTGTGTTGCCGCTTGCGTGGACAGAGTGTGCTGTGCTGCCTCGTGTCTGTGCTCGTGCAGGCTGTCCCCCCGGAGGTTCTGGACTACCCCCACGGCAAGGGGCATCCTCGCGCACCTGGTTCCGTGCCTGGCCCTTGACGCACTCGTTCACCTTGTCCTCCCTTGTTTCCAGGGAAGCAGTTCAAGTGCACGGTGTGTGACTACACGGCAGCCCAGAAGCCCCAGCTGCTGCGGCACATGGAACAGCACGCCTCCTTCAAGGTGAGAGGACTCGGCACGTGGGGCCCGTGCTCACGCTGCGAGTACGTCGCGTGGCAGACTGGAGAAGTCACTCTTTGGGGGTTCCCCTGGCTCCCGGGCCCCCGTAGCTCGTACACGTGGAGCCTGGGGCAGAACTCGTGTCGTGGTGTGCCCCCCCCTTCCAGAAGTGTGGCATTTCTGTGCCCCTTGGAGACCAGGTCCGGGGAGGGACCGCGTGTGACGCTGCAAAGGCCGGGGAAGAGGCCTGCTCTCACGGTGGGGACCCAAAGCGCTTTAGAGGAGAGGATGTGAGCTGTAAGGAGGGCTGCTTCAGGTCCTGGCTGGCCTCCGGTGTGTCCCCGGCACAGCAGGTGTGGCGATGCCCCCCCCGGAGAGCTAGACTTGGTGTCCGTGTGGTGCCCGGCGGGTCGCCGCGGCTCCGGAGCTCGTGGCGCTCGAGCTCGTTTCATAGCTGTAGCTGATCTCTCTTTAACGTACCCGCTGATTTCCACCTGGCCGCTGCTCGTGCCGCAGTTACGGCCGCAAGAACCGCGGTCCGGTGAACTTGGCCCATAGAGACTTCTGCTCAGCACTGGCAACTCAACCTGAAAACCGCTGCGGCTCCCGCATGTACGCATGGTGATGGAAAACAGGGCGCCCTGAAATGTTTGTGGAGACCGTGCACCCCGAAACCCGGAGAACGTAGCACGTGGGAGGGGCTGTGGGCCGCCACACCAGCAGGCTGCGTTTACTGAGCCTCTACTGTATGCCTACGCTCTGCATCAGCTCGCACCTCCCCGACGGAGGACACTGTCATCCCTGTTTGATAGAACCCCACCCAGAGAAGGTACGCGATCACCTGTCAGGCTTGTCTGCCGTGCCCATATCTACAGATGTCAGTCACTGTTGTCATGCTGACCTACCTGTGTCGTGACTGCTCTGAGGGGACGAGGACCCGCCCCCTCCCCCTCCCTTTCACTGGCAAACTCTTCTGATGCTCAGAACAGCCCTGCGAGAGAGGAGTTCTCAGGATCTTGCCTCATTTAGTTAAGAAACCCAGTGGCTCAGAGGGGTTACGGGCTTTTGTGCATTAAACATCCAGGAAGTGAAGGAGCCAGAACTTGCACTTGGCCTCCGAGTCCAAGGCATGGGGTTCTCCCACCGTGTCTTCTCAGTAATTCTCTTCGGTGGGGGGGGGGGCACACAGGAAACCGTGAGGGCCCCGCACCTGTAGCCTGCCTAGCTACTCTACTGTGGCCTCAGTGGACCTGTGTTTCACAGGCAGGACTGGCACGTCAACTTGTGGGGGTGGCAGGAGGTTCATGAGCGTCCTGCAGATTTTGAACAGGATTAAAGTGAAGAGTGTTATCTCAGGTTTCACAGCCGCAGATGTGTTTCTCTGGGGGACCCTGGGCTGTCGTAGACAGCGCAGTTTGGGTGCTGGGAACAGATCTCTGGGGTGGCCCTCGCTCTGTAGACAAGAAAGTTGGACCAGGCAAGGTTATTTACCGTCCTCACTCTCCCAGGATTGGAACCAGATTTTTCATTTGTTCCTTGGTTCTCAGTACGGAACCTTTTCCCTCACCAAGCAGGTGCAGCTGGACGGTCTCTCTGCCCCGGAATCCTCACTGCTTTCTTTCTCAGCTTTGTAGCATCTTTGGCTTGTGTGCAGAGGAAGTGGACTTGAGGATCGTTTGAGCTCAGGTGTCCCCTTCCTGTGTAGTTCTCAACTGTGTCCGGCTGTCACACAGCTACCGTGCGCTGCTGGGACCTCGGGAGTCACGGGGCCATGCTGGCCTTGGGGTCAACTCCGGTTCCTACGGGCTTCCTGGGGCTTCAGGTGCCCTGCCCCCGCTGGAGCGAGAACCGCTCAGACCTTGGCCTCTCTCCTCCTCCGGGCTGGGTTCTCTGGTGTTTCTCACGAGACTGGGACTGACAAAGCAAAACGAAGCTGGTTCCCGCCAGCCACCCTTATTCACGCTGACAGGTTATCACCCTTCCCTTTGGTCGCTATCATAGTTTTCTGTCACTGCTCTAACCAACACCTCCAACTTGGCAGCCAAACACTACCGGGCATTATCGTGCAGTTCCGAATTCCAGCACGGGTCTCACCGAACGGCCAGGTGACGGCAGGGCCGCGTTCTTTAGGGAGGCTCTCAGAGAAAATCCGTCCCCGTGCCTTTTCTGGCTTCTGGAGGCCACCTGCACTCCTCGGCTCCTGGCCTCAGCCCTCCATCTTGAAAGCCAGCAACACAGCATCCCACCTCTGCTCTGACTCTCTTCTGCCTCCCTTTCGCCTTTCACCTGTGAGGACCTTTCACCTGTGGGTCCACGTGGATGGCCCAGGAGAAGGTCTATACCTTAAGGTCAGATGATTAACAGCCTCAGCCCTACCTGTGGTCTTAACTTCTCTTTGTCATGCAAGCTTCCAGACATCAGGACTTGGACATCTTTGCGGAGGCATTATTCCCCCTGCTGTATCCCGCCCCGCCCTGCTCTGTTTTCTTCCTTTCGCACCTGCTCCCTGGCAGATTTCTATCAAAATCCAAAAATACACAGTCTGTGTGGTCGCACACTCCCTCTGCCTACCAGTGGCAAACATTACTAAGAAATCAGGCCTCTCTGTTTTATCAGTCCTCGATGGGGCCTCAAAGCCTTTGTGCAGACACTACTAATCTATTGCAGTTGACTTTCAAAAGGAAACCAATTTGGTTTTCTAGATCTAGATGTATAATTTGCAATATATAATTTGTGTCATGAAACACTGTAATAAGGGCAAACTCTTGTATTGCCTTTTAAAATTGCATGTTGTTATTTATTTATTTTAAGAATAATATGTGTTCACTAAATAAGATTTGGAAAGCACTTTTCGTTCCCTTTCTTTGTAGAATTTTTGGATATATTAATTTTTTTAGACGTAATTGAGGTCTTACTGTAAATGAGCATTTTTGGGTGGAGATTAAAACATCAGCTTTGCCGCCGATAAAGCTCTATTAGAGAACGCAGCTTAAATGAGTGGCCAGATGGTTTGCTAAGAATACTTTGCGTTTGAGTTAGAATAGCCTCCCAGTCGAAGGCAGGGCTGGAGAGCCTGCCTGATTAGGACATTATAAATATTGCCTTTTTTAAATTATCACTTCATAGGCATTTTCCCATTTTATGAAAATATACTTACTGTAAAACTACTTTTAACGGCTGCTTAAGGATGAGTGCCACAGTTTAATTACCCATTCCCCTTGTAACTGGACAGTTTGGTTGTTTCCAGTTTTTGCCGTTAAAAGTAACTCCACGATGGACGTCTTCATGCCGAAAGCATTTCCAGGTCAGCGTGATATCGAAAGGACTGTAAAACATGGCACGAAGCCCATCAGACCACTGAGAATTCATAGGCAGCCAGGGTGTTACATGTGCTTCTTGCAGCTGTAATTAAAATGCATTCCCGGGGGTGGAACCGACACCGTCAGTCCTAAGCACTTGCCCAGGAAGACGCCTGGATGGGGGTGGGGCTGCCACGGAGCCAGGGGCCTCCAAACAAAATGGGCTCGTTCCCTCCCTCTAGCTGCTCAACTCTTTGCTTCCTTGCCAATAAGTAAGCCAGCATGCTGCCCAGGAAGGTGATGCGATCACGGGCTGGACCCCCTCGTTCAGTTTTCTCTCTCTCCGTTGGGCTGTGTGAACCCACAACTCTGTTGAGAGAAATGTTCTCAATGATGGGGCTAGGTGACCCAGTGGTGATCTCCTTACATGTGATAACAAGTGACTTTATTTCATTTAAAAAGTTTTATTTTAAAATTATTTATTTACTTTTAATTTTATTTTAGAGAGCGAGTAGGGGAGAGGGGCAGAGGGAGAGAGAGACAGAGATAGAGACACAGAGAGGGAGACAGAGAGAGAGAGAGAGAGAGAGAGAGAGAGTGTATCTCAGGTAGGCTCCACACTCAGTGGCGAGCCTGACGCAGGGCTTGATCCCACGACCCCGGGATCGTGACCTGAGCCGAAATCAAGAATCGGATGCTCAACTGACGGAGCCACCCAGGCGCTCCTAAAATAACTTTAGACTCCCCTAAAGTCTGGCGGATTTCCCAGGTACCTATCCCCGCCTCTTCCCTCGATGATAACGTCTTCTTTAACCATAGACTGCTGTCAAAACTGGGAAATGGACTTTGGTATCCTACTATAAACTAAACTGCAGGCCTCAGTTGGATTTTATCAGTCTTCTTTCTTTCTTAATTAATAAAGTATTTTTAAAGTAGTGTTGCATTCACAGCACCATTGAGAGGAAAGTACAGAGAGTTCCCATATACCATCTGGCCCTGCTCCCCACATACAGCCTCCCCCATTTCCAACATCCCCACCAGACGGGTACACTTGTCACAGTGGATGAATCTATAGTGGTACATCATGCTCACCCAAGGCCATACTCTACATTAAGGCTCAGCGTTGGTGTTCTCTTTCGGTTTTGACTGATGTATCATGACACGTATCCACCATTAAGGTTCTCATGCAGGGTGATCTCGCTGCGTTGAAAGTCCTCTGTGCTCTTCCCGTTCATCCCTCCCTCTCCCTTCTGCCCTGGCAACCACTAACTCTTTTACTGTCTCTGCAGCTTTGCCTATTCCGGAATGTCCTAGAGTTGGAATCATACAGTCTGTAGCCTTTTCAGACTGGCTTTTTCACTCAGTAATATACATTGAAGGTTTCTCCATATCTTTTCATGACTTGAGAGTTCATTTCTTTTTAGCGCTGAGTAATATTCCATTATCTGGACGGGCCACAGTTCATTTACCCACTCATCTACTGAAGAACATCTTGGTTGCTTCTAAGTTTTGGCAGTTATGAATAAAACAGTCTGTGCAGACATAATTTCCTAACTCCTTTAGGTAAATACTAAGGGCTGTGATTGCTGGATCATGTGGTAGGAGTATGTTTAGCTCTGCGAGAAACGGCCACACTGTCCTCCAAAGTGACTGTATCATTTTGCATCCCCTCTAACAGTGCGTGAGAGTTCCGGTTGCTCCACATCTTTACCAGCATTTGGTGTTGTCAGTGTTCTGGACTTGGGCCACTCTGACAGCTGTGAGGTGTATCACCTCAGTCTTGCTTTAATTTGTATTTCCATGATGACATACACAGTGGTGCATCTTCCCTGTGCTTGCTCGTCATCTGTTTATCTGCTTTAGTGATGGGTCTGTTCAGGCTTTTCACTCATTTTTTACTCGGGTTGTTCATTTTCTTACTGCCAAGTTGTAAGAGTTTATGTACTTTGGAAAACAGTCCTTTATCAGATACATCTTTGCAAATATTTTCTCTTAGTCTGCAGCTCATCTCTTCATTCTGTTGAATAACTTTATTTTTATTTTTATTTATTTATTTATTTATTTTTATTTATTTTGGGGACAGAGAGAGACAGAGCATGAACGGGGGAGGGGCAGAGAGAGAGGGAGACACAGAATCGGAAACAGGCTCCAGGCTCCGAGCCATCAGCCCAGAGCCTGACGCGGGGCTCGAACTCACGGACCGCGAGATCGTGACCTGGCTGAAGTCGGACGCTTAACCGACTGCTCCACCCAGGCGCCCCAATAACTTTATTTTTAAATAAAGTTCTACCTTTTCGTTTAAAGGGATGCTTATTTAAAGAGGATGCTTGTTTTTGCTAGCCCTGTATGTATCATTATGTGCTGCACTTGAGAGTTACATGCTGGCATTCATGGAGCCTCTGAAATTGGATTGTAATTACTGATTCTAAAAAGCAGAGTTGTGCTATTTTCTTTCCTGTTGTGAGAGATGTTGAGGTTGGGGTGGAGGTGCTGATGAGGAAGGGAGGGAGGGAGGGAGGGAGGAGGGAGAGAGAGAGAGAGAGAGGGAGGGAGGGAGGGAGAGGGAGGAGAGACAGGAGACGGAGGAGGAAGGAAATGGCTAGATGAGTGTCAGAGGAAAGGCAGGCTGGGGCTTGCATCACAACCCTGTATAAAAATGGTGCCACAAATCCACTATTTTAGCTGGTTTGGGGTCACTCTTCCCTCCCTGGCTTGTTTGCTATCCTAGTTGACTCACCCATTCATTCTAGGAAATTATTCCTGATTTTTCTCAGTGCACTTGTTAGCTATCAAAGCCAGAGAATGGTTCTTGAAGGTAGTATTTTTCCAAACCCAAGAAGGAAAATATTGATTGAGCACCTGGAGTTCTTTTTTTTTTTTAATTTTTTTTTAATGTTTATTTATTTTTGAGAGACAGAGAGTGACAAAGAACGAGCAGGGGAGGGACACAGAGAGAGGGAGACACAGACTCTGAAGCAGGCTCCAGGCTCTGAGCTGTCAGCACGGAGCCCGAGGCAGGGCTCGAACTCACGGACCGCGAGATCATGACCTGAGCTGAAGTCGGACGCCCAACCGACTGAGCCACCCAGGTGCCCCGAGCACCTGGAGTTCTAATGATAATTGGCTTTATAATGTTTGTCTTACTTGTATCAATGATTGTCTCATATTAAAAATAAACTGCTCCAGGAAGCCCAGTTGAAAAGTAGGTAAAGAGAACAGGTGAAATAGCTCTTGGGTATGTGATAAGGTGTCTAACATCACTGATAATAAAAAAAAATAATAATAAAGTGAAAGCGTACTAAGATACCATCGATTTGCTTATCAGATGAGTATACATTCCCAGGTTTGATAGCACAGTCTGTTGGTAAGGCCGTGAGGAGAGAGGCTTTCTCATGCCTTGCCATTGGGGCTATAAAGGGTCCCAGCTGCAGGTGGCGTAAGCTGTTGGCTTGCCTCTTGTAAGAAGTGATCTGATCTTACGGATGCACTTGCTGACGTCCCGAAATGATGACTACGTGGTATTATTCATTGAAGATAAGTGAAATGTTTGTGGATAGAGTAAGACTTAAATAAACAGGGGCACATCCAAACAACAGAATGCTGCACAGCTACAAAAACAGTATAAGGAGGCCCTTGACTTCCTTCCCTGGAAAGATATTATATAACAAAGTAGAAAAAGCAAGCTTTAGAACGACATAGTAATGCTGCCTTTGAGGTAAGAAAGGGCAAAGATGTATTTGTATTTATTTATGTCTACCTTAAAGCTTCTTAAGGCTTATGCACAAAATAAAGAAACTGTGCGGTTGGGTAGGGAGGGCTGGGACTGGGTAGATGGGAGGCCGAGGCTCGAGGTGGGACTTTTCCCTGTGTGTAACGTTTGAACTGGGTGAACTGAATGTTTTGCCTGTTCAGTAAATTTAAGTAAGAAGCAAACCTTTAAATAAAAATGATCTTTTAGAAACGACCCAATGTCAAAGCAGAATGGTAACCCTGCTCGTCACCCTCACATTGTCTTGGGAAGGCGGTGACAGATTGCTCTTTGGTAGTGCATTGAGATTCTGTTTTGGTCTGGAAAATCTCCAAGAGCACTGAGGTATTGCAGAAAAACCCAGGATTTAGAACCAGACAGACTCAGGTTCAAATCCTGGCTGTGCCACTTACAGTCTGTTTAATTTAACTTCTCTGTATAATTCTGTTGTCTTAAAAATGCTGACGGTAATATCTTTCCCTGGTGTTGGAGATGCTAAAAGTGATATGTTTTATGAGTAGTGGGTATGGTGCATGGTGGATGATGAAATGTTGGATCTTTTCCCCTTCCCTGTCTTTAAAAATGACCCCAGTTTCTAAAAAAAAAAACTATAAGCCAAACAACAACAACAACAAAACCCAGCCTGATCTTGGTTTATTTTCCTTTTAGTGAGCTTAAATTTATGCTTGCAAGTCATTTATTCTAAACATTTTCTAGGTATTATGTTTTCTTCATATGTATCTTTGGATGTTGATGTTGTTTTATTTCCATTGTTGTTATTTGTGGCTTTGGAGTGGCAGAGAAGGATTAGAATCTTGATGGCCGCTACTAACTAGATGACCTCTCAGGATTTTGATCCCTTGCCTTCTAGGGCCACTGCCTCCTTATTTGGAAAATGGGAACAGTGATGTCATTATTTCAAAGGCTACTTTCAGAAGGAGGGGTTGATTTGAAGGAGGAGACCAGAATGGCTGTGTCCTCATGGCTTGGGGCAGACCTGGCCCATCAGCCCTGTGCTGGCCAGCACGAGGCGGGCGGGTGTTGCTGGAGGATCTCAGGCTTGCTCTTTTGTTAACGGGCCAGTTCTGGCCTCTGGCCACCCTTCCCACCAGATTAGTTCTTTACTCTGTATCATGACCACCTTGAGATCTTGACAAATGTGCAGATAACGGTTCCCCAAGCCCAGGAGATAGTCTCACTGAGCCTGGAGGCCAGCAGGCATCCTCGAATGCAGTACATTTTCATGTGGTTGTGGTGCAGGGGGTCCATGGACCATAATCCACCAGCCACCTCGCTGGCTTTTGAACTCGGAAGCAAACGTCCTGTCTGAATCTGCGTATTTAAAGTGTATTCCTGTAAATAGCATATAGCTGGATCTTGGTTTGTGCCTCTGTGTGTGTGTGTGTGTGTGTGTGTGTGTGTACACACACGACCAGTCTGACAATTCCTGCCCTTTTGTTGGAGTGCTTAGTCCATTTACATTTAATGTAAGTTTTGACATATCTCACTTGAAAAGTGCCATCTTGGTATTTAGCTACAATTTATTTTCTTTTAAGCGGTTGCTAAACACATCATATTATGCATCTATATTGTAATACATTCTAGCTAGCTCCAGATACACTATTTCATGAACAGTGTAAGAAGCATGCAACACTATAATTCGTATCATTTCTCTCCTACCTTTTGTGCTCTGGTAGTCATGTATGTTACTCCTACTTGTTATAAATTCCATACAGCTTTATCATTCTTTGCTTTATACAGTTATATTGAAAATATATATGTGGAAATATAATTTTAAAAATGTCTTCTATTTTCTTATATATTTAGTTTTCTGGTGTTCTTTTAAATTTTTTAATGTTTTTATTTATTTTTGAGGAAGGGGAAAGCAAGGGGAGAGAGAGAGAGGGAGACACAGAATTTGAAGCAGGCTCCAGGTTCTGAGCTGTCAGCACCGAGCCTGACGCAGGGCTTGAACTCATGAACCGTGAGATCATGACCTGAGCTGAAGTCAGACGCTCAACCGAGCGAGCCGCTCAGGCGCCCCTGGTGTTCTTTATTTTTTTTTTTATATATTTTCTTGCAGGCCTAGACTTCCATCTGATAAACTTTCCTTTAGTTTGGAGAACTTCTAGCGTTTGTTATATGCTTTTTTGCTGGAGTTAAATGATCTCAGCTTTTGTCTGTTTAGAAAATCTTCGTGTTCATTTTTGAAGAATATTTTGATGACTGTAGATTTGTAGGGGGACATCACTCTAAAGATGTTGTTCTGTTATGTTTTGTCCTTCGCTATTTCTAATCCTTAGCATTTCTCCCCATATTTAATGGGCCCTTTTTTCTCTGGTTTTAAGACTTTCCTCTCTTCCTTTGGTTTTCATCATATTAACATCAGTAAGTTTAGGTATGGCTTCCTAGTGTTTACTTTGCTTGGGTTTGTTGAGGTTTGGATCTTGTGGATCGATATGGTTCATCAGTTTCAAACCATTCTCTTCTCAGCCATTATCTCTTTATTATTACCTCCTATTTGTTTTCCCTCCTCCAGGATGATAACACATCATGTATTAACTTGTTAGATATGTCACAGCATTCAAATGATCTCTCTCTCTCTTTAAATCTTCTTTTTGTGTTTCAGTTTATATGATTTCTTTCAGTCTTCTTCTTCTTTTTTTTTTAATTTTTTTTTAACATTTATTTATTTTTGAGACAGAGAGAGACAGAGCATGAACGGGGGAGGGGTGGAGAGAGAGGGAGACACAGAACCAGAAGCAGGCCCCAAGCTCCGGGCCATCAGCCCAGAGCCCGACGCGGGGCTCGAACTCACGGACCGTGAGATCGTGACCTAAGCTGACGTTGGACGCCCAAGCGACTGAGCCACCCAGGCGCCCCCCCCCCCTTTTTTTTTTTTTTAAGAGATAGAATGTTAAGCAGGCTCCATGCCTAGCATGGAGCCTGTTTGGGGGCTTGATCTCATGACCATGAGACGAAATCAAGAGTTGGATACTTAACCGATTGAGCCACCCAGGTACCCCTCAGTTTATATGATCTCTACTGATCTTTTTCGAGATTACTTATCCTTTTCCCGATACGTCATATCTGCTAGATACTCAAACTAATTATTCATTTCTGTTTTTTTTTTTTTTTTTTAATTTCTAGCATTTTCATTTGGTTCTTACAATTTTTATCTCTCTGCTAAGATTTATCAACTGGTCACACATGTTTTTCATTTGAGCCTTGAACACATTTGTCATCATTATTTAAATATTTATTTCTAAAAATGTAAGTATCTGAGCTATCTGTGCCTCAGTTTCTGTTGACTTTTTTTTTCTTGATTTGGGATCACATTTTCTTCTTTGCCTGTCTCATCATTTTCAAGTGAATGATAGGTTGTGAAACAGCATTAGAGACTGAGCTAAGTAATAATTGGCCTCTTTTCGCACCAGGACAGTAGTGTGGGGGGCTGTCCAGAAGATAGCTGACAGGCAGACCTCACTGCTTCCTGTGAAAGGTGTGCTCACAAGCTTGGCCCTTGGCTGGCATCTGGACCTTGGACATAGGAAGGTTTCCCATAACCCTCATTGACAGGAGAAGTTTCCTGTGCCTAACCTGTTCAGATGGCATCGTGCACACCGAATATCTGCTTCCTTCTGGGAGTCTGGAGTGTTGGTATGTGCTCGGCAGAGAGTTGCCCATGTGATTAGTTCCCCATAAAACCCTGGCACGGAGCTTCTAATGAACTTACCGGGCTGGTCCCATTTCACACGTGTTGTGACAGTTCGTTGCAAGGGAATTTCGGCTGCCCGGTGGGACTCTGCTGGGAGAGGACTCTTGGAAACTTATGCCTGGTTTCCCTTGGACTCTGCGTGCCTTTTCCCTTTGCAAATTTTGCTTTGCATCCTTTGGCTGTAAGGAATGATAGCAGTGAGTATCTGTATGCTGAGCCCTGTGAGCCGTCCTTCCCAATCATGGAATGTGGGGGTGGTCTTGGGTCTCTCCTAGCACAGGAGTGAATAAATCTAGTCTGTCGCAGTTCCAGAGCCGGCTCTCCACTGTCGTCAGATGTTTTGGGAAAAGGATCGGGTCTTTCCTTTCAGCAAGGCTGGGCATCTGAGCACAGCGAGAGGCTCCAGGATTCGCTTTCTGTTTCACAGCACAGCTGCTGGCTTTCCAAACCATGTGGGCTCCCTATCAGCTTTACAGGCAGGCTGCCAGCTTTTCGAGGTGCTGGGATGATCCTGTTTCTCTCCAGCATTCTCCTTGGGGAAGCTCTCTCCCCTCTCTGCCCGGCCCAGCCTCGGGAGAGCCAGGGTGCCTGGTGAAGGTTTTTGCACTTTCGTAAGGGTGGTGCTGGACTTCCCCTCCCCTCGCCTGCTTTGGGCCAGGGGTCCTCACAGCCATGTGTGAGACCCAGTCCCTGAGGGCTGGGGTGGGTTCTCTCCCTCCTCTCCTGCCCTGCTCCCTTGTTGTACCTGCTGAAGCTCCCCATTTCACAGGGAAGAGGTGAGTAGGTCACAGGGATGAGAGCAGCCACCAGGCTCTTCTCTCCTAGGCAGTGTCTGCTCACTTCTGGAATTTGGTTCACTTACGTCTCTTCGTGCCCTGACAGTCTGACGTTGTTTGTGTGGGAGCAACAGCCCCTTGTGGTTTTCGACACCCTGACTGGAAGCAGGAACGCCCCACCGTGTGATTGTGACAGTGCACAGAGCAGGTGCCCAGTAAACGTGGCTGTCGACTCCCTCCCCCACGCACCCTGGATGTGTGGGAATTTGCTGGAAGTCTGGAGCCAGGAGGGTGTGTGAGGCGGCCGACTGCTGCTGTCACGAGTAATCTAAGTGGAGTCACAGTCACCAGGAGCTCGGCCGGCTTCGGGCGAGGGTTTTCTCCACGCATCATCACTCACAAGTAGGCCCGGGGAGACCTCGGGGCTTCTCAGACCCTTGGAAGCGTGTCAGTGGGAGAAACAACGGCAGGCAGCTTCGGCACAAGCCCCTGCCTCGCAGCTTAAGCGCTTTCTAGTTTGACTTTATGCATCACGGCTTTCTGGTCAGACGCTTTAGAATCCAGACTTGCCACTTACTACCTGTGTGGCCTTGGGCAAGACACCTAAACTCTGTAGCTTCTTTTTTTTTTTTTTTTTTTTTTTAATAGAGAGAGAGAGAGAGAGAGAGACTGAAGCAGGCTCTGTGCTCCCAGTGCAGAGCCTGATGCAGGGCTCAGACTCATGAACTGTGAGGTCATGACCTGAGCAGAAACCAAAAGTTGGATGCTTAACCGACTGAGCCACCCAGGCGCCCCTGTAACTTCCTGGTAACGTGGTGATGAGGCAGTGCCTCTTGTCACTTACAGGTTGTGAGTACTAGTTGCAGGCTTCCTGGAGGGCTTGAGGCACTGTTCTCCAATGTTACTTCCGCCCAGACTCCGTCCCAGTTTTCTTCCTGTCTCTTTTCATCTGAAGATTGTCGTATGTGCACAGTGTCGTCCTCTTTATCATACTTTCGTTTAAGATTCTTGGTGCCTGTGATGTGTTCTGTTTGCCTAATTCAGTTTGCCTAATTCAGTGTCCAGTTGCCTAATTCCCCTGATTCGGTACATTCCTTTGTTTATTATTTACTCTTAAAACAATTTTTTTAATGTTTATTTATTTTTGAGAGGCAGGGAAGGGGCAGAGAGGGAGGGAGACACAGAATCTGAAGCAGGCTCCAGGTTCTGAGCTGTCGGCACAGAGCCCGACGTGGGGCTCGAACCCACGAACTGTGAGATCATGACCTGAACTGAAGTTGGATTCTCATCCGACTGAGCCCCCCAGGCGCCCCTGGTACATTCCTTTAAAACACACTTGGCCACATGGGTACCTCACTTAGCGCAGAGAACCTTTTAGCAGGTGCATTTCCCGAGTAGAGTCATTCATACGTTCCCCTTCTGGAAGAGCGAGCATCTCTCCTGGATGGTGCTGCCCTGCACTGCCAGACCCGCCCAAGCTCTCGCGGAGCCTGACTTCCCCGAACGTGGGGCCCACCCACATTTTGCATTACGCCGAGCCACGTCACGGGGGCCCCCGTGCTGGAGGGAGCTCGTCCTTTGGGTCTTTGCTCTGTGTGGCTTCAAGTGCACCAAGGATTTCTGACTTCTGAAAAGCAAGTGAAACACTTGATGCATGAATTTGCCACGTCTGCAAAGAAAAAAAAATTAGTCTGAAATCAGCAGTTTTCACTATCTGCACAGTTTGGAAACCATTCAGTATGACTTACTACTGACCCTTCCTTCTCACTTTAGACGCTCTCGTTCCTGAAACATGGCCTTGGGTAGTCTGACAAATGGCTGTGGTCATTCCTCTGCCCTGGCCTCCTGAAGGTGAGGGCTGGCCCTCTCTCCTGCGGCCATAGGACCTTCAGGCCTATACCAGTATGTTCTTTTAAACAGGAACCAGCCAGATCGTTATCTTGAAAAGACACTATTCAACTTCATCGATATTTGATCGGAACCTAAAGCCAGTTGAATCCTAAAAAAATTGTGTTCCGAAAAGCCTGAGGAAGGGCCGGTCTATTGTCAAATTGAAATCTGCATAACTAAGGTACTTTCACAAAACTCTTGAGGAGTAAGGAAGATTTCAAGGGCTGATATTGTTACCACTGATGAGCTTTCCCTCAGGATTCCTTGAGGAGGACATCACCTCACAATTTAACACACAGAGTTTGAAGAGACAGAGGAACTACAAAAAGTACTAAACTTCATCTGAATTTTTGATGCAAAACCTGACATGTTTACTCATTTCTTTTACAGTTTTTTTTTTTAACGTTTATTTATTATTGAGAGACAGAGAGACACAGGACGTGAGCAGAGCAGGGGCAGAGAGAGGGGGAGACACAGAATCCCAAGCAGGCTGCAGGCTCTGAGCTGTCAGCACAGAGCCCGACGCGGGGCTCGAACTCACAAACCACGAGATCATGACCCGAGCTGAAGTTGGACACTTAACCGACTGTGCCACCCAGGCGCCCCTTAGACATTTCTTTAACACCCTTTTCTGTGTACCCACTCTGTGCCAGGCACTATGCCAGGGGCGGGGGATGTCAGGATGAAGCCAGGCCTCTGTCTGCCAGGCTCACGAGTCTGTGGAGAGCCCAATGTGTATAAAAAGCAGCAGCAAGTGTATTAACCGCTACGAGAAAGTTATGTACTAAGTGCCGTGAGAGCCCTGAAGAGCAGCTAATTATTCCAATTCCATCATTTTGTAAAAGCCGTGATTTAATGGTGTTAATATATTTAGTATCGTGTTATATAAAACCTATCGCTTTGAAAACCTATAGCAACCAGAAAGTTCCCTGATATCCACAAGTCAGAGGGAGATAGTGTGATCCCATGTTGCATTCCCGATAATGGGATGAGTCCCAGACGTGTTCACAGTGTGTCCATTTGAAGCCAGAAGAAGACACCAGGCAGCTGAGCCCACAGAATCCATAAGGGGCTTAGATGCTAACTTGAACAAAAGTGGTGTTTGGATGAGGTCAGCCAGGATGTGGCTATGTAAGTAATTTACTCCCGGATTCCAGTCTAAACTTCGTGAGCAAGGGAGTAAAAGTACGGAAATGATCTCAAACAGGCAGAATGTTCAGAACCACACGTTTACACACAGTCCAAATCGGTCCTCAGTCTGAAATTCTCAGCGTCCTTCAGAATGCTGAGTCATCTGGCATTGCTTATGGCCTCGTGGCTTTCTTTCTACTATAACTTCTGTTACCCGGGAGATGGTTTCACCTTTCTGTAGAAATTTCCAGCAGAAGTTGGCATGTTTAGTTAAGTATCTAGGGGCAGAATAAAGAAGGCAGGTGGACTGGTCCCTTTTATGATAGTCATGTGCTGGGCATTACAGCAGTATTTTATGTAACAGACATAAAATTTATACATAAAAGTTACTTTATTTTGCCTCAGAACTCCTATAGTGTAGGAATGATATTCCCATTTCACAGATGTGGAAACTGAGGCCTGAGTCCAGCTCAGTAACACACTCAAGAGTGATGCAGTAGTAAGTAGTGAAGCTGCCTCTTTGTAGACAAAGCTGCTCTTTGTCCAGGACTCTACACCTTTCTCATTGTCATCCCCAGCAGAGGGACATTTTTGCCCCCTTGTCCTTTTTTCCCCTCGCTGCTTTGATTATATAAGCCTGTAGTTCTGTGTTGTAGCTGTCAGAACTTGAGCAAGGTGCTGACCGAGTATAAATTTAGGAGGCGGAACATTTCCCACATTCAGTGGCAGTTGCCAAACCCGTGGGATCAAGAAGGCACGAAGTGAAGGGTAGGGTTTCTGTTCGTGGTGTTTGTTTTGCTTCTTAGTTCTTAATTTGCATGAAAGTGAAGAATCTGGGATTACTCTCTTTTTTTTTCTTTAAGCACTTTTGTATGTGTGTGCGTGCGTGCGTGTGTGTGTGTGTGTATGTGTGTAGGTGTGTGAGGAGGAGGAAGGTCCAAGACGAGGAGGGGGGTCGGTCAGCCATTTATTAACTTGTTTGAGCTGAAATGTCTCTGCTGAAAACCTGTAATGCTGTCTTCAGCTTCCTAGTATTTTAGATTTTTTAAGCACTTCGGGGGGAAAAATGGAAATTGGGTTGTCTTACGTTAAATTAAAATTCTGTCTGTCTAGCAGTGAGCGGTATATTCTTTGGAAATATTACATTTTTGACAGCACAAGCGATTACAAAAAAATCAATAATCCAAGAACGCTGAAGAGTCTTCTAAGCTCTGGCAAGAAAAGCAATTAGTGTGGATTGATTTACTGTTATTTATTGTGATGAGGTAATTGCCTCAACGCAAGCCTTTCTTGAACTTGTGGTACCCCACGGTTTAGAAACATTTATTCTTTTAAATTGTTTAATTTATCTCTGGCCTCATTTTATAACAGAGATGGCTTCACGCTTCTTAACGGATGTGATGACCTGGCTGTCTTCTCTCCGGCTCCTCAAGCCCAGGCTTGGTTTTGTCCCTGTCACGGCTGAGCCTGGAATGAAGTTCCAACCTCGTGCGCTCAGGCCCATAAATCCTGGAGAGATGGGGACGGAGACAGAGATCACAGGACTCTTCTCTCCTGCACAGGCGGAGCAGGGCGGCCTTGCCTGCAGCTTCAGATTGCAGCCACGGGCGGAGTACCCAGTCGGCCCGGATTGTGTGCCGCCCCCGGGACGTGGAGAGGGTGCCATACTCTCATTCGCACAGACAGCATCGCTTTGAAATCCCTGCTACAAACCTCTTTAGAGGCTGCCCGTCAGGGACAGAAGCCCGTGGAAGGCTGCCTGCTCCTTGGGGAGCAGCCTTTTCGTTCCTGGTGTGTGTGTCTTCACTTCCGCCTCCGTGTTTCTTTTCGCCCTTGTGTGCGTCCCCTGTGACCGTGCATCATTAGGCTCTTTGTGTGTGTGTCAGTCTGGGGGCAAATGCTCTTTGGGCATTTCCCTTATAAACATCGCACGTGTCTTGTACTGGCCAGTCCTGGTCCTTTTTCTTATGAGTTTGCGTCTTTTTCCTGTTGAGTGGCTCACTTCCCACTCCCAGGTGCAGTCTTCGGTGATGGTCCCTCCCGGTGTTTCTCTTGCTGCAGGGAGAGGGGCCTGCACGTGGCTCGGCTGGAATGACCCCCAGAGCAGTCTGTGGGCACGTCTTTGCATACGTATGAAACATTTCAGTCTCCCAGCCCGCGTCATCATCCAGAAGGTTCTTGAAGGGCCACTAGCTTTGCTGGATGACCCTGTGCGGGTAATGGGACTTGGCAGTTTATAGATTCCAAGCGATGAAGTTTCTCTGAGTAGAAAGTTTCTCACGGGCACATTTACCACTGGGTAGGGAGTTTAAGTCGGCAGCCGTCCAGTCAGAGGCTTCTGCTTTTGCATGCTTTGTTTTGCGAGTCTGGGGGACCCAGTACTCTCGTTGGTTGTAGTGGGCAACCCAACAGAAATGGAAGGATGTATGCCCCGGCACCTGAACTTGGGGAGCTCACGGTCAGCCTGGGAGGTGACGCCAGCTACCATTGGAGAGTGGAGGGTGGCATAAACACGGTTTTCCAGAGTGTGCTCCTTGGGACACTCCTTCCTTGGGATCCTGTAGGTGTCGTGTGGACAGGATACGGCATGCAGCGATTCTTAAAATTTGACCGGGGCACCTGGGCGGCTCAGTCGATTAAACGTCTGACTCATAGTTTCGGCTCAGGTCATGATCTCACAGTTCATGAGTTTGAGCCCCACATCGAGCTCTGTGCTGACAGTGCAGAGCCTGCTTGTGATTCTCTCTCTCTTTCTCTCCCTACCCCTCCCCTGCTTGCTCTCTCTCTTTCTCTCTCTCTCAAAATAAATAAATAACTTAAAAAATAAAACTTATTTGACCACAGAACCCCCTTCTCTTTTTTTCTATCCCCATTGTACCTCCCAGCATTTGGGTTTTATGGAACGACTTGGTTAATACTGGTTATCAGAGACTCCGGAAGTAAAAAAAAAAAAAAAAAACCACGATGTCCCCGGCCAGTCCCTGCCACTCCTGCGGCTTCTGAGCCCACTGCGAGGTGGAGCTCAGATCTTCCAGAGGGCTCTGTGCGCCTCCCTTCCCGCCCCATCCCCCCACACGCTCCCCACCTCTCTCTGCTGCACACCTTGCACTGCACCCCATCGCCTCGCCCGGCTTCACACCTGCTCCTCGTCTTCCCACTGCTCTTCTCCCAGAAGGCCGTGCAACTCGCTCACCTCCTCCCAGGCTGGGTTCACCTGCTTTGCTTCCCTCCGTGATGCTTGATCTGGCAGGTCACGTGTGACTTGTTTGTGATGCTAGAATGCGAGCTCCGGGAGGCCCCGTGTTTTAGTTTTTGTTCTGTTCTCAGCATGTAGGACAGCCCTTAACAAATATCTGTTGAGTGAACCAGTGAGCAAATAACAAATGCTATGGAACTTTGGTGTAATAGCTGCATCATGGAAGACAGCAAGGTGGAGGTGGAACTCTGAGCTCCTTTGAAGGCTCGTAGCCACGGAGACACGGGGTTTAACGGCTCTTCCGTTGCTGGGCCGGCCCAGCTCGGGTCTTCACTCTGTCTTGAGTTCACTGCCTGGCCTCCAGCCCACGGGGCTCTCCTTCTCTCAGTGTAGTGAGGGCCAGTGAATCCAAGAAGGGGCACAACACGTGTACGTGCTTTAGCACTGAGATGCTCAGTCCCGGGGAAGCCCAGCATGGTCCCAAGGGCAGAGGATTTTTCACATTCGCCTGAGGCCGTAGGCCCGCTGCTGTGAGTCAGGCCCTGTACGACGGGGAGGCTCCGCGCAGCCCGTCAGGAGTTGTTCTTTTAGCAAAGAGCAGATTTAATATCTGTAAATATATTGTTTTCTTATGTAGGGCACAGAAAGCCTTGCTTCATTATTGTATTATGTTCAAGAATTCTCTCAGTGGAGATTCCATTCAGAGGGAGTGTGGGTATCTGGTATGCATTTTAGAAATCTGTGGAAATACAGGCATGGTGGCTGTCAACTGGGTCTACCCTGTAGTTTTGGAGGTAGCTGCTAGCAGGCAGTCCCGTGGGCTGTCCACACGGCAGGCTGTGCAGAGCCAGGGCCCTGAGGCAGGACCGATGGGAGGCCAGGGCAAGACAAGGTGAGTGGTTTGTGCTACCAGAACTTTGTGTGCTGCAAATCCTACCCTGAAAACAGCATCACCTTGTTGATCCTGTGAGCGGAACCAAAGTCCTTTGCCAAATTGAAAATCTCACAGAAGTTGCAGAAACCGTCCATCCAGTCCATCAGCAGGGAGACTGCCCAGAAGTGGTGTTTGTTTGCTGCAGGCCTGCGGTGGGCAGGGCACCAGCTGTGCTGAGGAGAGTGGCGGGCACCTGGGCTTTGGAGTCAGACCGACCTTAGCTCACACCCTGGTTTTTGCCGGGGAGCAAACCGCTTACCCTCCCAGGCCTTTGCGTCCCCAGCTATAAGGAGAGAATCGACGTGTCTTCCCAAGGCGGTTGTGAGGCGTATGGTAGAGACGCAGGGGTCACAGTCTTCATCGCCAGTGCATTCTGGTGCGCCTCCTCGCTCCGGTCTTCCGTTGTTCCAAAGGCAAACATGGAGATTCTAAAATCCCACGTGCAAAAAGGAACACCACTCTTACCTTTCCTTTGAATGATGCGGTGTGCCCAGAGTTTCTGTGTCAGAACAGTCGATGATAACAATTCGATGAGCATCTCCACGCAGGCTATTCTTTTCACGTGATCACTCCTCCTCGCGAGAAAATGAAGAAGCGTGCCCAAGGTACCCAAATGTTCGGCAGCGGAACCCCGACTGAGCGCAGGTGTGTCTGGCTCCAGAAAGCCCTGCCACTCCAAGGTGGTGGTGAGAAAGGTCCTGGGCCCCAGCGCTCTCCAAAGCACATGGTGGGGAAGCATCAGTCATGATTATTGCTTTCCAGAAGTAAAATCCAGGTAGGGCCTCAGTTGGAAGAAGCTGTCACTTCCCATCTCGTGGGATCTGGCAGGAAACAAGGTCCCCAAACTTAGGCCTTGAGCCATCGACACTCACTGAGTCTTGGGCCAAAGTCAAGCTCAGGGCCTGGGCCAGTTGTTTTTTTTTTTAATCTATTTAACTTCCCATTTACGTGTCTCTAATTACTTAAAACATGCATTCTATTCTAGAAATCCTAGAAAACATCGAAATTTATGAAGTCTCCATAGCCTAGTAGTGTCTGCTGCTTGCCCCTCGGTATTTCCTTCCTGTCTCCCCCGGGTCTACAGGAATCTAGACTTGGGAGCCTTCAACATAAAGAGCTGGTCTAGAGGGAGTGTTCCCAGGTCAGCTAAATTCAGTTAGTACTGAGCTTACTGCTTGCAGGCACCGTTCTAGGTGCTGTAGTAACAATGATCAAAACAGACCAAAAAGCAACAAAAGAATTCTGCCCTCCTGGGGTTTATATTCTCATGGAGGGAATAGACAATAAGCAGAATAAGTAAGTAAATCCTGTCTTCTATTAGAAGGTAATCAGTGCCATAAAAAGCAAACCAGCTCAAAGCTGTAAGGGGCGCCGGGGACAGAGAGAGGAGGCCTCACAGGAACAGTGACATCTGACCATGACCTCCTTGACCTCAGGTTGCATAGACGTTCAAAGGGGCACGCACCTGGGAGAGCCTGGGGTGCAGGTGGGTTAGCCTACCCTTCTGTGGATCTTTTCTGAGAGGATGTAGGGTGGGAGAAGACCACACAGTGGAGCTCTGATACTATAGCATCTCTGCATGGTGGCAGTGGCGGTGGTGATGGCGATGATGTTTATGGTGATGGCAATGGTGATGGTGATGTTTATGGTGATGACGATGGTGATGTTTATGGTGATGGTGATGATGATGGTGATGGCGATGGTGATGTTTATGGTGATGGTGATGGTGATGATGACGTTTATGGTGATGGTGATGGTGATGGTGATGATGGTGATGGCGATGGTGATGTTTATGGTGACGGCGATGGTGATGGTGATGATGATGTTTATGGTGGTGATGATGGTGATGGCGATGGTGATGTTTATGGTGATGGCGATGGTGATGGTGATGTTGATGGTGATGGCGATGGTGATGATGATGTTTATGGTGATGATGATGGTGATGGTGATGATGATGGTGATGATGATGTTGATGGTGATGGTGATGATGATGTTTATGGTGATGATGATGGTGATGGCGATGGTGATGGTGATGATGATGTTTATGGTGATGGTGATGGTGATGGTGATGGTGATGATGGAGCAGATATTTTGAACATTTACTCACCCTTTCATCTGTATAACTTCTTTGGTTCCACCAGTAATTCTGTGCTGTCAGTGTCTTCCCAGTCCCAATTTCTGAGGAGTAAACCGAGACGCCGGAAGTTCAGGTCTATGCCTGAGGCCACATGGCTAGTTGACGGTGGCCCTTGTGTAGTGAGGAGGTGGACATGGCTGTCCTAGCCACAGCTTTTGTTGGCGACTGGTACTCGCTCAGCCTTGGTTGGCGTTTAGAGACAGTGGTTGTTTTAGCTCTTGGCTGAGGGCCAACGTCAGGAGCGCCTCCTACCGCCTTACCCTCCTCGTGCTCAGAACATTTTCCGAAGCCATGTCTTCCTCCCTCTGCAGTTTGGCCACGGCTGCATTCTGTGGCCCCACTGCTACTTTCACGGAGCTTCCCTTGGCCTGCTGTCGACCTGGTGTCCCTGGTTGGGCGGTCCCCCAGAAGGGAAGCAATGGGAGTGTAGTGCACTTGCCCCACGTAACCTGGCCTCAAAAGACAGAAATGCAACTCTCTTCAGCATTTCTTCTTTGCCTGTGTAACTAAAACTTAATTGTTCTTTGTAAGTCCTGGGAGGTTGTTTTTTCTTGTTGCTAGTGTTTATTTTTTATGGTCAATTTTCTGATTTATTTCTGTTATTTTTACGCTATAACATTTGACTCTGAAAATGATCTTAGAGATAATAATAGTTAACATTCACAAAACCCTTATGGTGCGGGGCCAGCCTCGAGCCCCAGTCTCTCCTGGATGCATCCCCTCTATGACCAGGCACCTTGGGAGGGTCACAGGCTGCACCAAGGAGGAGGCTTCTGTAGGAGGGAAGGAGGGAAAGAGGGGTGACCCCCACCAGGAGGTGCTTCAGAGGATGATAGTAACAAATGTTAACGTACTAATTAATTAAGTGTAACAGTCATGAGGCCTGATGTGCCTTATTTCTCAAAGCAGGCTCATACTCTTTCTTGACACATCATTTAAACCCTGTCAGGTAAATAGGGAAAGTTTTTTTTTTCCATTTCACAGATGATGTCTTAGCTGGGGTATCCCAGCCGAACAGTGGTGTGCCCAGCACCTGAACCTCAATCCCCTAGCTCCTGGTTCATTCATGCTTTCTGACTCCACGCTTCGACCTACACTTGATGTAAAATGCTATTGGGTCATTACGAGGGCCTTTGCGCCACAAAGGTGTCCACATTCAGATAGCCTGGTCTCCATCAAGCATTGTCGAAACTGCCTTGTACCAACCAGTCCATATATTAGGGGTTGTAACAGTCGTACTATCTCTTCCTGCAGTTGGAATCCAAAGTCACTTGCGTATCAGTTAGACTTGTGGTTTGTCTCCTTCTTTACCTCGTCTTTGTCTCTATCTCTACCTTAGCTGGTTTTTTAAATCAAGGTTATAAAGTCTTCACTTGTGGTTGTAGGTTTCACCCCAATAGTTATCCAGAACCTTCTCCCAGGTCATTATCTTTTTCCATCCTCTCCAGAGAGGGGTGGGCCCAACTCAAGGGCCAGGCTCACATCTCCATCCCTGAGCCTTTTGACATAGCTGCACGGCCATCTGCCGTCCTTGGTTACCTAGACCACAGCGGGAGCTCGCGTGGCGAGGGCCTTCCTGCCTGCCGGGCCAGCAGGGCACCCTCTACTCCACCTGAAAGCTATCCTGGGCTTTGCAGCTGGTTACCAGTGTTACCACCTGGGACATCACCTCATCGCCAGCTTCTCATCTGTTTTAAAACATTCCTCTTGGTGCTGACGGGAAGTTGGATTGGCCTCGCTTGCATGCAGTTAGATGCCTTCTAATCGGTTTCTCCGAGCCCAGTTTCACAAGTGAGATGGGACTTCCTGTCCCTGTCTGTTTGAGGAACCAGAACCATAAATCCTCCAGTTGTGAAAAAGTGTCTTTTACCTACTTCCCTGATGTAAGTCTGAGAACATCGATTTCAGGCTCCACCAAGTCAACCGCCCTTTGTCTTTCAACTCAGATAGCTGATCTTTGGTGCACCCTTTGAGAAAGACTTATAAAACATCATTGAAACATGACCCCAAACCCAGCTTCTGCCCCTCGCCTTCTCTCCTTGACTGGCCATGTTACTGGAATTCTTCTTAGTACAGCCACCGGGGCCACGGCCAGGTCCTTGCCTTACCGGGTTTCTTAGTGTGTTGTCCCTGCCATCCCTGCCTCCATGAAGGGCATTGTTCCATAGATCCCGTGACTCCACCCACGCCTGGTTCCTCCGCTGTCACTCTTTCTCATCCTTCTTCGTGAGCTCATCCTCTGGTCTGTCTCTCCTGTTCCAGATGCCGCCCTCATGCTGCTGCCCTCTTCACCTCACACACCCTCTCATGATGGGTGAATTCCATCTGTGGGCCTCTGCTACTCGCCTGTGCTCAGATCTGTGTCTACAGCCCAGAACTCTCCTCTGAGTTGGGACTCATTCTCCAACGTCTTTCTGGAAATGGCCCTCTTGGGTATCCGGCGTTCTGTACTCACACCCCTCTTTCTCCTCATCCGTAGAACTCCCTCCACAGCTGGTGCAATGCCTTCCTCTTGTGTCTTCCTTGCTGGAGACTTGGGGTCATCCTGGGGGCCCACCTTCCTTTTTTCACACTGCTTCTGAGTCACTGGGTCTGGCTGGTTTTACCTCCCGCATCTCTCTTAAAGCCTCTCTTCACTTTCCACTTCCTTGTGCCATGCTCTCATTTTAGGGCTTATACAAATATCTGTATCGTATATCTATAATATACATACATACCTGTGTAAAGACACATAATCTATAACCCATATGTGTGTATTATAGATGTATCTGTGTCTCTTGTGTGCACCTCTAGCCACAACTGGACACGTGTTCCCTGCCTCCAGTCTTGTTCCTTTCGAATCCACCTTCCATCAGTTTCCAGAATGGTTAATTCTAGGTGTGAAGAAACCTGGTGGAGACATGTGTTCCTGAAGCCACGTTGCTGGCATGTCCCCCTGTGATCTGGCGACTGTCTCCTGCCGTCTTCTCAACCCCCAGAAGTCCCTCCCCCATTATGGTGCTCCAGGAACTGCCTACAGTTCTCCCAGCCCACTGGGTGCTCCTCGTTTTTAGGAGTTGTTGGTTAGGTCTGGGCTTTTTTATGTCCGGGAGATCCATGCCTGCCCTGATGGAGCTCCCAGGGGACCTGGTTGTTCAGGAAATAATGGCAAATGGGAAGTCAAGTCATCTCTTTGTTGCTGGCGGGGCCTGGATCCCCAAATCCAGTGCAGACCAACTGGTCAGGCTGGGAACATGTGACACTTTTGGTGGATTCCGTAACTGGACTGCAGTTTCTTATCTGTAAGATGGGGATAATAATTGTACCTAGCATATTAGGTGGTTCTGAGACTTCTAGGAATTAATCCCTGCAAAACACTGAGAACTACCTGGGCTGTGGTAGGTAAAACTGTAATAGTTATTATGCTTGATTGAGTTTCTTAATAACTCCAGTGTAACCCTGAATAGCAGGAATGCCTCGCTGGTGATTCAGTTTAGTTTTTGGCCACAGTAAGAACGTGGATGTTTTGTTTTACACGAACTCCGCTGCTGTAGCTGCTTCTATGTTCCTCCTGACTTTGGGGCGTCTTTGGGCCCGAAAGCTCTCGATAAAGAACGTCCCTTTGAAGATCTACTGTCCCTTGCCAACTACCAACGTCTGACTTAGACCCCGAGTTTTCTGATTTTCTTGCCCAGATAGCATCTATGTCTCCGAACTCGTGTGGATTCAGAGGATCACAGAGCTCTCTGTCCATCACTCTCTGTCCAGGGTGGAGCACAGTTCCACCTACTCCCCGAAGGCGGTCAGTGAGTACATGCTTCACCACTGAAACCTCAAGACTTGGAATATTAGTAATGCAGTCAGACTTGGTGTCTGGCCGTGGACGTAGAGATGTCACGTGCCCTCTCCTCCGCCTTTGTCCCCAGCCCTGCGACAGCCCCAGCAGAATGCCCTGCTGACAAGCGGCAGCACCTCCTCATAGGTCTGAACTTGCTTTGTTGGAAGGGCCCAGATGCGGCCCAGTGACCGCAGTTGTAGGGAGAAGATGCTGAACGGAGGTTCACTGGTGATTGATGTCACCGAGAGGTTGCGGGGGGCCTGACACAGTGGAAGGGCACTGAGGGTACGAGGCCGCAGGGGGACAGATCTTTCTAAACCCCTGGTGCCGTCGAGCAGCTGAGCGGCTTCTCACCTCCCCGCATCTTCCAGCGGCTACGATCACGGCCTGCCAGAGGCCACATGAGAACGTGCCCTCGTGGAGTGAAGGTTGGTTAGCCTCTGAAAGCGTCTCTTTCAGCTTTAAGAATTGAAGATTTTGGGTAGAAATTGGTGGTCAGTCAGTCACAGGTGGGCCTACCTGTACATTTTTTGGCCTGTCTGCTCACGTCTTGGCAGTTTTTCTCCTCATTCGCAGTTCTGTCGAGGAGTGGGCATGGGAATACAAGTTGAAACTCTCACGGGGAAGTTAACCCGCTTGGCCCCACGAAGGGCGAAATTGGCTCTGGGGCATGGAGTTAGGTCCACAGGACCATTTCTGTAGTTGCCCCTTCCTGCCTCTTATGCCCACTGACCACTCAGCCCTGGTAATAGAGTATTTTTCGATTGTTCTTTCTGATTTCTATGTAAGTGCTAGTGTTCCAAGAGTAATTTTATAACGTTTGCATATTTAGGAGATGAAAGCATTTGAAAATGTTTTAGCTTCTATTTTAACTCTGCAAATAATGACACAGTGGCATTTTAGATTGCTTGTTCTCTGCTCAGTAGACGGATGAGAGAGCCTGGCTAATTTTTGCCTTTGTTCCGGGTCTTTTTGTTTAATAAATCCTTGTGGGCCAAGCCACAGGGTTTTCTTGCACAAGGGACTGAATGTAGCACATGCAGTGTGGCCCAGAGCATCCTATGACCACAGAGTGGCCTTGCGTAGGGTGGAGGGAACGTTTCAGGTTTTCTCACTGGATTGACTTCCGTGGGTCTTTCTCTCCAAGAATGGCCCTCCTGGGGGTAACAGCATTTGCTTTATAGGCCGGGATGGCCCCTTGCTATGTGCTGCTGGGACAGAAAGGAGCAGGAGCGAATTCTGGAGAGGTTTCCGAGGAAGCCTGGACAAGACTCAGTAATTAGGCGAATACTAAGAGAAAAGAAAAAGTCTAGGGTGACACTCAGGGGTTTGCCTTTGGGTGATGAGCTGATTTTGCAGAAAGAAGAGTCTGAAATTGTGTGCGTTTATTCTGAGGTGCCTGCAGAGCATCCCCGTAGAGATAACCGGGAAGACAGTTGGACATCCCTGTTTGTGGTTTGGGCGCGATCGCAACAGGATATATATCACGCTGTCAGACTGATCGCTGGGTCCACCGCAGGAGAGCAGACAGGCCCTGGACAGAGCTCAGAGAAAGCTGGCATTTCCCGTTGTCCCATCCGGATCCCCCGGACTGTTCCCAGAGCTCCTACCACCATGGGCTGCTCCCTCTCTCCTGTTTCTGCCAGGCCAGCGAGCTGCTTGTGTTCCCAGATGGGCCCTGAATGCACATTGGGGATTCACGTGGCATTCTGCCGGACAGTTGTAGGGCTCACGGTTCAGAGGGATACTAATACTGTCTTGCCTATGCGTCAGGGCGGGGGATGGAACAGTGATCCAGACGTCCATCCTTCACTCTGCCGATGGCATGGCCTCACTGGGTTCCCTAAGGGGCTTGAGCAGGCACCCCTTTCCTCCTCACCGCTCATTCTGGACCCCTCAAAGCAGTATGCAAGGTGGGAGCCAGGCCGCATGACCCCTTGCGTCCTTATCTTGAAAGTGCCTCATCCTGCCCAGGTGGGGGCTGGAAATACATTTACCAGGTGGATTTCCCTAATGGGGGACAGCTGTGGGTTGATGCCTGTATCTGTGCACGTGCTTGCAGGTGAGTCCTGTGGAGAAAGTGACTTGGAGAAGCAGGTACATCAGGGAATTAATTGTGAGGGGAGCTACTTTGAAAGACATTCACTTTATTTTATTGTATTTTATTTTTTAAATGTTTGTTTATTTTGGGGCGCCTGGGTGGCTCAGTCAGTTAAGCGTCCGACCTCAGCTCAGGTCATGATCTCACGGCTCGTGAGTTCGAGCCCCGTGTCAGGCTCTGTGCTGACAGCTCGGAGCCTGGAGCCTGCTTCGGATTCTGTGTCTCTGTCTCTCGGCCCCTCCCATCCTTGTATTCTGTCTCTCTCAAAAATAAACAAACATTTAAAAAAATAAAAAAAAAAGAATGTTTATTTATGAGAGAGAGAGAGAAAGCACAGACAGGGGAGGGGCAGAGAGGGAGAAAGAGAATCTCAGGCAGACTTCAGGCTCCGCACACAGAGCCCGACACAAGCCTCGATCTTACAACCGTGAGATCATGACCTGAACCAAAATCAAGAGTCAGATGCTCAACCAAATGAGCCACCCAGGTGCCCCGGAAGACATTCACTTTAAAAAAAAAAAAAAAAAAAAGGAAAATGATAGATTGCTGTGTTCCTCTTATGTTATTTTCTTCTTGGACAAGAAGTGGACAAAATGAGAAATGAAAGCAACCACCTTGAGCACAGACCCTTCCTACCCAGGGGACACCTTGTGCAATGACTTGCTTGGTCCCCGCCGAGGCAGGACTCAGCATCCCGACATTGCGTTTTTCCCTGGAGCGCGTCCTAGGGGGCAGCCTGCTCATCAGGCTTTGGGGGTGTCAGACACCCCGGGGTGGGGGGTCGGTGGAGGAGGACATTGGGGCAAGTTGCGCCCCTTCCGCTTGGGGCTCGACCTCCCCTGGGGCTCACCTTCAGTCCTTGTCCCTGCAGCCCTTCCGCTGTGCCCATTGCCATTACTCCTGTAACATATCCGGCTCCCTGAAACGGCACTACAACAGGAAGCACCCCAACGAGGAATACGCCAACGTGGGCACCGGGGAGCTGGCGGCCGACGCACTCGTCCAGCAAGGTAGGCAGTGTGCCCCTTGAGAGGAGCTGGGACGTCTTGCAGCTCAGCCCCGACCCCTGAGCATTTTGTTAGTTCCCCGTCGTCATGACTGTGCTCCACGTCCCCTGTTGGCATGTCCCGGCGTTACTTGCTGCCTCCGTGGAGATCCAGGATGAGGAATCCTAATTTACCACCCTCCCCACGACGTTCACTTGCCAGCGCTGGCTGCCTTCTGTTCTTGGTCCGTGTACCTTCCTCCTGCATGAAAGTTCCTGCTCACGTGCACGTTCTGTTGTCTCCCTCAGTATAACTTCCAAGGGCTGTTTGTGGTCCAGCATCAGGTGGCCCATTTTGTTTCGCCCTGCTCCTGTTGGACATGGTAGGGTTTCCAGATTCCTCTTTTGTGGCAATTATGAATCATGCCGTGGCAAGCGTATTTGTAGGTGAGCTTCTTTAGATTATCCAGAAATATTTATTGAGTGCTCAGATTGCTTATTCATCCTGAAAAGGATAAACCATTTAGAGCATTTAAACTGAACAGAATGGATGCAAACCTCTCATATTCTTGAAAAGCCTGAGAGGTTTTTTTTTTTTTTTTTTTGCTGCTTTTTTCAGTAAATGATCGCATATTCCCACTTGAGAAGGTTGAGCTCATGAGCTGTTGCCATACAGAGAAGTGCTGCTGTATTTATATCCGTGCCTCAGTAATTCAACTAAAAAAATGATTGCCGCACACAGTCCATCAGTTTTTACTACTTTCTGAGTCCTGTGACTCTTTGAAGCCAGAGACCGTTTTAGAAACCTGCCCCCAGTGAACAGAGATGCGGGCTGGCGCTCCCGGCTGCAGGTGCGGGCGCTCTGAGGTTTCCGGTGCGGCGCGAAGTCCCTGCTCGCTGGGATTGCCTTGAATGAATCTTCATATAAAACAAATGAATTGACCGAATCCTTCAGCACTTTCAGTGACAGGGCTGATGTATGGAGGTAGATAACGGCATAAAAACTCAGGATAATTTTAGAGCCATCCATCAGGGGTAACGGGGAGTGTGTGCCTCGTGTTTTAATGACCGTTTCGTAGAGCTGGAGACCGGGATGGTGCCGTGGGGGGTGCAGGGGCCCTGGCTCGAGTCTGTGCTCCGCTCCTTGAGTGGTGCCATCAGGGCACGTTAACCAGCCTCTCCAGCTCAGGCCCTTCACCTGAGAATGGAGTCGATAGCAGCCTTCTCTCCTCGTGGCGGACGGGGTTACCTGAGCGAGCACCTGAGTGGCACGCAATACATTTTCGTACTTGTTTCCTTTTTCCTGAAAACATCTACGCCCTCTAGAGCTCTAGAGCCATTGCATCATTTTTGATGCCCCCCGCCCCCCACCCCGCCCCTCCTGCCCCGGTCCAGGAATCACAGAGGAGAGAACCGATTGCCTTAGAGTCACAGCAGATTGCTCGAGAAGCAGGCTAGACATTCCTTTTATTATCCTTCGCGCTGTTGGGTTGGATTGGCAGGAAATAGACCTTTACTGCGGCTGTTGGGACAGGCGTGGGGCTCTGATTGATGACACTATCACTGCTCTCTGCTTCCAAACTTTCATCATTGCCTTGCGGAGAATGTGCCGGTGCCAAACTGTTTCCTGCCCTACGTTTTCAGTTACCTTTCTGAGACGCTCTGTCATCTGTTGGCATTCCCTGACAGGGTCTGCCGGGTTTTAATTTTTATCTTTGCAGGGGCATTTTTGGTGTTTTCATATATACATGATACATGCGTATACATATATGTATATGTGTGTATGTGTGTACACGTGTGTGTGTGTGTGTGTGTGTGTATATACACACACGTACATGTGTGTACACACACACACACACACACACACACACCCATATTTCCAGTGCCCCCTTCAAGGGACAAGCTGAGGAAGGAAACAACTAGATGCCTCTCTTGGCTCATAAGAGACATTACACCATTGTATTTTGGCGGGAGAATAGTCTCTGAAATGAGATCGCTGGTTGAGTATGAACACAGGTTAGGATCTTTAAGAGCACGATGCTCCCACTGTTCCTCTGTCTGAGAGCAGGCAGGGAAACGGAGGGACAACGTGGGATGCACACAGTTGCTGTGTTCGGAACGCTGGGTGCTTGGGTACCACTGGAAATTTTCATCTTCTTTTGATTAATTTCACAGAATTCTCCCCAACCTCTCCCCACCCCCCACACTTGGTTTTGTTTTTCTCTTCTAGTCCCTCATCAAAAAATATCTTCATGGGACTTACTAACTTCTTGTTTTGGCATAGAGAAATATGTGTTAGAGTAACGTGACAACAAGCTGTGAACAAAATGTACCCTTCTCAGAGTGGTGTTACGGCTTCCCCACAGGGGAAGGGACTCCTTGTCCATCAGCCCAGTGTAAGCAGTGCCACGCTGTGACACAGGCAAAGCCATCAGCTGTGGGCAAAGGTTCTCTTACCCACGATGCTCAGGGATTTGGGAAGGATGTCCACGCGTGGCACTGTGCAGGAGGTAGGGAGAAAGGCCTAAAAGGCAGAGATGTTTCCAGGTCAGACATTTCTGTTCCTTGCCGGTTTCTGGGGGAAGGTTCCCCGGTGGTCTCCGTGGAGTCGGGGTGATTTTCAGTGGGCTCCCGAAGGCCTCTGGAGTGGCGGCTGCTCGGGCGTCCACCCGTCGTGTTCTGTAAATGTTTACCAACGGGCTGTCTCAGGGGCAGGGAGAAGGGAAGCTGGTTTACAGCATTCGCCAGCTTCTGTAGTGGAAATGGTTGTGCTGTGGCCAATTTTAAGCTATCAGTGTGATGTCACTGACCTGGACAGAGATGCGCACAGCGGCTTGCGAGCTGGTGGCAGCTGGCTCCCGCCCGCCACTGGTCCCCAGGGCACAGGGGTGACGATGGCACCCCTTTGGGACCCACAGTCCCCTGAGAACTCTGGTGCGTTTCGGTAATGAGACTTGCCCGGAAGGCCGTGTCGATGTGTTACTGCTCCCTGCTTATATTTGGTGTCCTTCTGATACTTCGAAGGCAGATTGGACAATCTCTTGCCAATTTTCTTAGCCCGTCGCTTGTTCGTTAATACGGACGTGAGGCATTTTCCCACACAAACACACGTTTTCACGTCGTGTGGCTGCAGCGGGCCCGGCCCTGTTTCCTCTCGGAATCTGCCTGAGTTAGTAGCTCAGGGGCCGCTTCCCTAGGTCTCGGGCTGGGGGCTGGCTTCGCTTCACAGGCCGTTAGCTCCGTCCTGAGCTCACCGCAGGACACAGGTGGGACTGGCAGGCTGCTTACTTCCCAGTGACCTCAGAGCGGCCCCGCAGGTCACTCCAGGTCACTCCAGGTTATTGGCGTGAGCACAGGCATGGGAGTCCGGGGCCCGGAGCTGGGGCGGCCGATCGCTGTGGCGCTGGGACGACTCGCTTAACTTCTCTGAACGTCGTGTTACGTGTCTTCGAAGACGAGGTGCTGATACTGCTCAACAGCAGTTGTAGAGATTAGATCTCACTCTCTAAGGTCCCAGGAGGTGCCTGACACGTAGTGCTTGATAAATGGTTCAGATTGACTGTCGTGTTTATTCCCACGTTCCTTGGTCACCATGTGTCTCTTGTGCTCCTAGTGTGCCCGACATTGTGCTGGACCCTGGGATGTGGTGGCCTTTATCGTGTTGTGGCCTGGGCTGCGGACGAAGGCTGGGAAGCTCCTCCAAGGCCCCGTGTTCTGGCTGTAACAGAACGCGTGTTCCTTCCAACAGTTACCCACGCTGCTCACAGGAGGAGAATTCGCTGTTTCTCTGTGGTGCTGACCCTTCTCCCCAGCCCCACTGTTCGAGGGTCATTGAGGCTGGGGTGGCGATTGGGATGAGGGGCAGTGGGAAGAGCAGGGCTCGAGGAGAAGGCTGCGTGTGCAGCATCTGCTAAAATCTTGGCGTGATTTTGAACTACCCTAATAGAAGAGTGTAAAAGTATTTGCATATGCACCTTGGATATATATCCATACCTTGGCTTTTCACACCAAATCCAGGGCAAATAGCATAGAAGAAAATCCAGAAACTACCAGGTTACACAAAAGTCATTAATTTGATTTGGATACATTTTAATTTTAAAATTGTTTTTATTAGGGGGGCGCCTGGGTGGCGCAGTCGGTTAAGCGTCCGACTTCAGCCAGGTCACGATCTCGCGGTCCGTGAGTTCGAGCCCCGCGTCAGGCTCTGGGCTGATGGCTCGGAGCCTGGAGCCTGTTTCCGATTCTGTGTCTCCCTCTCTCTCTCTGCCCCTTCCCCGTTCATGCTCTGTCTCTCTCTGTCCCAAAAATAAATAAAAAACGTTGAAAAAAAAAAATTAAAAAAAAATAAAATAAAATAAAATTGTTTTTATTAGGGCCCAGATTCCATACCTGACTGGCAGGTGCTTCCAGTGATGTGATGTCATTGCACCGTGTTATTGCTCTGCATTCCTTTCTCTCTCAGAGGCCCTGTGAGGTCGGCATCGTCATTCCTGTTTTCAAGAGAGGAAACACGGGTGGGAGAGTGGTCAGCCCAGGCCACAAAGTGGGCGAGGGCCTGGCCAGTCCCCCCTGAAGCTTGTCTCACATTTGCACTTGTTAAGGAGGAAGAGGAGGAGGAAGCATATGGTCCTGTTCTGGGACAGTGATTGGCTCGCATTCCATAGTGGTCACATGATCCTGTGTCAGAGGGTCTCGCACACGCAGGCTGCCATTTACTCTTTCTGAGTTTTTTTGTCTCCAGGTCTAGTTGCTGATCTAGCTACTGATCTGCTGATCTGGGGTTTGAGAGAGATCCAGGTAGTGTTCTGACAGCATGCTGTGTGAGCAGGGGCCTCCATGTCATGCTTGCATAGGATTTCCACTAGATTGCTGTCCTGGGCGCGTTTCCTCGTTCTGGGCTGGGGCTCTGCCGGGTCTCAGGACAGGCACTGGATTAAGAGACAGCAAGAAGTGGGGATTTTAACAAAGTCCGGGTCCGCATTTTGCTTCCTAATATTGTATCATCACATTGCTCTGTATCCAGTTTCCTTTGATAATTAAGCTCATTTGTCACAGTTACTGTCTAGCTGCTTGTATCAGTTTCTTACCGCAGCTGTGACAAATGGCCACAAACTTGCTGGTGGGTTAAAGCAACACAGATTGATTATCTTAAGGTTCTGAAGGTTAGAAGTCCAAGATAGGTGTCACAGGCTCAGGTCGAGTTTGCTAACACGTATGTATTCCTTCTGGAATCTCCAGAGGAAAGCCTGTTCTCTTGCCTGTTCCAGCTTCTAGAGGCGGCTCACGTTCCTTGCCTCAGCCCCTTCCTTCTTCCACTATCACGGCCGCCAGTGACAGTAGAGCCTTCTCTGTGACCTCCCTTGTGCCTCTTCTACAGGAGGACCCTTGTGATTACATTAGTCCCGCCTGAATAATCCACGCTGATCTCCCTGTCTCAGGAGCCTTGATGAATCACGACCTCAAAGTCCCTTCTTGCCACACGAGGTGACCCTCCCATGTTGCAGGGATCAGGATGTGAACCTTGCTTTTTTCTTTCTCTGTGTTTATTTATTTTTCATTGTAATGAAAACCTCACACACCTGTCTTTGTTGTGTATCCAGGCACATTCCATTCCAGACCGTCAGCTCCTGGGGGCCAGGACCCCCACCTGTTTAGTGTGGGCTCACAGTGCCCCTGGGGCCTAATCCAGTTTACAAACGGGTCCCCACTGCTTTTTTTTTTTTTTTTCCAGCTTTACTGAGGTATCATTCACAAAGCTGTAAGATATTTAGGATTCTCATCATCCAGTCGGCTGACACATTCATCACCTCACACACTAATCCTTTGGCTCTTGTTGAGAATGTGTAAGTTCTACTCTCTTAGCAAACTTCAGCTATCAGCTGTGGTTACCGCATTTCACATCAGACCCTCAGACCTTAATCATCTTATCATCTTATAACTGCCAGCGCGCACTCTCTTACCAGCCTCTCCCTGTCTCCCGTGGTCCCCCGCTCCCGGCAACCACTTTTCTAGTGTGTTTCTATGAGTCTGACTTTTTTGGTTTTTGTTTTTGATTCCCCCTATAAGTGAAATCATACAGTATTTATCTTTCTCTGTCTGACTCATTTCACTTAGCGTAATGCCCTCAGGGTCCATCCATGTTGTCAAAACTGGCAGGGTTTCCTTCCTTCTCATGGCTTACTAATATTCCTCTCTGTGTGTGTGTGTGTGTGTGTGTGTGTGTGTGTGTGTGTGTGTGTGTATACACTACATCTTCTTTACCCACGTGTCTACTGATGGGCACAGGTTGTGGTCATATCTTGGCTATTGTAAATAATGCTGCAGTGAACATGAGATTGCAGATACTGCTTTGATACTCTGTTTTCATGACCTTTCCATACAAACCCAGCAGCGGGATGGCTGTATCATAGGGTGGTTGTATTTTTAACTTTTTGAGGAACCTCCATACTGCTTTCCAGCATGGCAGAGTTTACATTCCCACCAGTAGTGCACAAGGATCCCCTTCCCTCCAGGATGTGAATATCTCTGGGCGTCCGTTATTCTGTCTACCGGAGTGCCTTTGTTAAAGTTACGAGCTTTAGCATTTCATCTTAGAGAAAACAAAGGCCCGGGAGTTTCAGGAAGTGGCTCCTGGGTCATGTCAGTGCCAGCTCCAGGTACCTGACTGCCCAGCCTCACGTTCCGCACCACCCTGGGAGTAATGTTATTGGAGATGAAATTGAATTTTCAATAAGGTCACCCACCACAAAGGAGCGCAGATATTTTAATGCCTAAGACTCTTCCAGAATACATTGCATTCCAAAAAGAGCAAAGGTGCCATGATCGATTTTTAAAATTGTTCCTGACGTCCTGTGCTCTTGCCTGGTTCATCACGCCTTCTGAGGAAACTGCAATTTTGGGGTTGGCCGTTCTTATGGTGTGCATTTTATATACCAGGGCCACAAGTAAATTCGCCACATCTCCCATGACCTTTATTGTGCATTGCCTAAGAATGCAATGAATTGAACTGGAAATTAATTTCTCTCGGCTTTGATGCCAATTAAGTGGTCGCATTCTGCATTTAGTCTGGGTCACATGCTCCCAATGTATTGTTCTTTAATTAAGGGCAATGTGGCAAAGGTTGAGGTTTTAATTAATGTGGGGCATTAGCATATTAATTTTAATTTAAACATAATATAAGGATGTTTTTTCTCCTTAAATTAGTTTCCATTTAAGAGCACCCCAGAAGGAGTCTTTAATTCCGTTTAGGTCGCTTTTGTTCGCTGCCTCTTGCTAAGTCTCTATAGGAGGACCTATCTCACTTGAACCAACTGAAAAAAGGCAGAGGTTCTTACATCTTGGAGAGCTTTAAAAAAGGTGATCCTAGGAAAATACATCATTTTAGATGATTAATAAGTGATAACAAAGGAAGCTAAAATCTAAGTTAATTATCAGCTAGGTAGGAAAGAATAAGCCCATTTCGTTTGGCCTAAAAAAAGAGTGCACAACGTGTAAGTTTTGGAAAATATAAGCCCCTGTTTGAGCTGCCTCCTCTGTAGAATGTTCTGGAAGTTTATAATTTGGTGTTGCCAGTCTTTCTGCTGATTCTGTCCTGTCTCTGTTGGGCCTGCTGTGCTCTCCTGCGCCCTCCCAGCGTGGCGAGGCTGTAAAGCAGTGAGTTGAAGGTGCGAGGGGACGCGCTGTTGGCCATCTGGGTTGGCTTCCTTTTCTGCTCATGACTGTGTGGGGAATCACGCACCACCTCAGGTTGTATACAGGAAGCCCCGGTTACAGAAGAGTACACGGTCAGATTCCACTGACGTGGGATTGATTCTGAAAATCAAGCACATCATACTTGCATCTGGGAGATGCTTAAATTACGTTCCGCGTCTTCATGAGATTTGCCTGTTATTATGCAATTTGTCAAGACAGCCTCGTCATCAGTACAGAATTCCTCTTCTCCCTCCTCAGTACCCCAGTGAGCAAGAAATAAATCTCAGACCCTGGGCGGGTGCAGGAGAGCACAGCAAGTCTGATGGAGACAGGGACAGAGGCAGCAGAAGGACTGGCCATAGACCCCATGACACCAGGTTTGCCAAGAAGGGAATGAGCTTGGTCAATGCCAGAGACAGAGAAAGGAGAGACTGCGGGAAGGGTGGGGAGGAGACAAGGCCAGAGAGAAGGCAGGAATAAGATCACACAGTGGTGACAGTAAAGTCAGTCGTGCAGGCTACCTCTTGGAGCTGGGATTTTATTCTGGGTCTGATGGAAGGTTCTATACCTATGAGGGATGTGATTTAGTTTATTTTTAAAAGCCCATTCTGGGGGCGCCTGGGTGGCTCAGTCGGTTAAGCAGCTGACTTCGGCTCAGGTCATGATCTCGCGGTCCGTGAGTTCGAGCCCCGCATCGGGCTCTGTGCTGACAGCTGAGGGCCTGGAATCTGTTTCAGATTCTGTGTCTCCCTCTCTCTGACCCTCCCCTGTTCATGCTCTCTCTCTGTCTCAAAAATAAATAAACGTTGAAAAAAAAAATAAAAGCCCATTCTGTGGGCGCCTGGATGGCTCAGTCAGTTAAGCGTCCCAGCTTCGGCTCAGATCATGATCTCACGGTTTGTGGGTTCGAGCCCCACATCAGGCTCTCTGCTGTCAGCACAGGGCCTGCTTGGGATTCTCTGTCTCCCTCTCTCTCTGCCCCTCCCCCGCACTCTCTCACTTTCTCTCTCTCAAAAATAAACCTTAAAAAAATTCAAACGCCCGTTCTGTGTGCGGGGTGGAGACTAGACCAACGGTGGCTGCACATCAGGCTCTCTGCTGTCAGCACAGGGCCTGCTTGGGATTCTCTGTCTCCCTCTCTCTCTGCCCCTCCCCTGCACTCTCTCACTTTCTCTCTCTCAAAAATAAACCTTAAAAAAATTCAAACGCCCGTTCTGTGTGCGGGGTGGAGACTAGACCGACGGTGGCTGCAGGAAGACCAGCCGTGCCCACGACGCCACCCTGGCTCGGCTCAGGGTGCTGGCCTGATGGTGCCAGTGGGTAGCCTGACTCTGGCCTGCTAATCCTGCTAATCGTTTGTGTGGATTTGGAGACCTGGTGCCGGGACAACTCCCTCTGAGGCTAGAGTTCCTGAGGCTAGAGTTTGCTTCTTTTTTCTTTTTTTTTAAACTTTTAAAAAATGTTTATTTTGGGGAGAGACGGAGAGACAGAGCGTGAGCAGGGGAGGGGTAGAGAGAGAGGGAGACACAGAATCCGAAGCAGGCTCCGGGCTCCGAGCTGTCAGCGCAGAGCCCGGCGCGGGGCTTAGACTCACGAACTGTGTGATCATGAGCTGAGCCGAAGTCGGACGCTTACATGACTGAACCACCCAGGCGACCCTAGAGTTTGCTTCTGAATTCACAGCCTGTGAAAAGTGATTTTTGTCCAGTCACTAATTTAGTTGCTGCTCTTGATAGAATTTTAGAAAGATAGTCTTTTGTGTCACTCTGAGGGTTTTTTCTGTTGTTTGTCTTTTTACCTAGAGCTGTACATGCTCTTAAAGCATCCACGCCTCCCACAACACGTGTAAGATTTTATAGCGGCGTTTCACTTGGTCTTTACTGGGAAATCCAAATGGGGATTTATACCAATGGCTCAGCTTTTGGTGTGAAGGAGCCTGGCTCTTGGTTCATGTTTTGGGGCAAAGGCAGTTGAGGAGAGCAGCCTTGTCCTTCAGTTCTTTTTGTTTTCTAACTTACTTGTTATTTTCAAATGAAAACAAAAATGAAAGAATGGTTGAGGCCACCTACTCACTTGGCCACAGGAATTCTGTTACTCCGGCACCGAAAATATGACGTATATATTAGACTTTCTGCAAATGCTCGTTGGAAAATGAAAAGAAGTACATTAAGCTTTAGAAATGTCTGCCCTGAAAAACATCTGTGCTGTCGCTGTTCTGTTCTAGTACGGAGGGGAGCTGGGACTGGATGTAAGTACTGGAGACAAACAGTGTGTTCCCTGGAGTTGAGGGGCGGGAGGGAGGCGCACTGGGGCCCTTTTATGTGCTGCGAAAGCTCCTTTTTCCTCTGTGCCTTCAGGTGGTTTGAAGTGCCCTGTGTGCAGCTTTGTGTATGGCACCAAGTGGGAGTTCAACAGACACTTGAAGAACAAGCATGGCCTGAAGTTGGTGGAAAACGAAGGAGATCCCAAGTGGGAGGTAACTTTTTAAAGTACGGTATTGATCTTGACATTTCCAGATGCACATGACAGATGGAGCAGGCATGGGTCCTTCTCAGAGGATGGGGTTTTCTGGTCGGGAAGCTAGGAAGTCTTTTCAAATCCCGTCTCCTGCCTGAGGGGTGAGACCTGGGCTGTGCATGTAAATTTGTGCCTGGAGTTGAGTTTAGACCATTTTGTGAATGTCTGTGTTGGTGTCATTGGCACTTTCACTTCTGTGACTCACCAATCCAGAGTTTCAACTTTTGCATCTGAAAAAAGAGCGCAAGGCAAGGAGTATGTCGTGAGTCCTCACCAGGAGAACCAGGAAGGTCTCCATCTTCTGAATCTAGGCCCTACTGTCCTGTTCCTGAAGGCCTGTGCTCCCTCCCGCCATCTTTGTTTTACCCTCGGTGTTAGAACCAGTCACTGGCTGGAAACACGTCTGTGTTCTCAAAGCCAGTAGCTCTCTTTTCAAGTACCAAGTGTCACGACCACGGACTTATTGCAGTCTCTCCCTAATGCGGGGTTTCCCGATCTCAGCACTGCTGACGTTATGATCTTCCACAGTATCATCATTTGTATATAGAGACTGTTCTGTGCATGTCAGGATGTTTGGTGGCATCATGGACCTCCACACACCAGATGTCAGTGGCATCCCCCGTTTTGACAACCAAAAACGTCACGGACATTGTCAATGTCCCCGGAAGTCAAAGTCACCCCCACATGAGAACCACTTATCAAAGGACTTTTTGGAGGAGCATCAGAGTATCCAGGGGTTAAGAGTAAGGGCTTTGAAAAAAAATCATACGTCATGACAATGTGTGAAACATTCCAGAATGCAAGGGAAGGATAGTTCGATAGGAGGGAATCTTTTAATATAATCCATCATAAAATAAAACTAGGGAGAAAAATGAAATGCTTATCTTCACATATTCAGAAAAGGCACTTGACGAAATCAAGCCTCTGCTGATTAAAAATAGTCAATAAAGTACAATTGGATGGGTACATCCTTAAGACAAAAACAGTCTATACATGCATCTCAGTCCCAAAGCCGGTGTCTTCTTACTTGGTGAGGAAACACTGGAGGGTTTCTTGGTTGAATCAGGAAGAAGACAAGGATGTCCCAGAAGCTCTGGGACTTAGGTCACCAAGTCTTTAACGTCAGTTGGGATGCATCAGCCAGTGTGTTGGGCAAGACAAAGTAAATGGTGACATTAAGAATTGGAAGAGAAGGGGCGCCTGGGTGGCGCAGTCGGTTAAGCGTCCGACTTCAGCCAGGTCACGATCTCGCGGTCCGTGAGTTCGAGCCCCGCGTCGGGCTCTGGGCTGATGGCTCGGAGCCTGGAGCCTGTTTCCGATTCTGTGTCTCCCTCTCTCTCTGCCCCTCCCCCGTTCATGCTCTGTCTCTCTCTGTCCCAAAAATAAATAAACGTTTGAAAAAAAAAAATTAAAAAAAAAAAAAAAAAGAATTGGAAGAGAAGAAGTCAAGTTATCTGTATCTGAAGATGACAGGATTCTGTTTTTGGAAAATCCAAAAGAGTGAATGAAAGACTACTGCACACAATAAGCATCAGATCGAACCATAAACGTAAAATAATGAATAGCTTGCATGTAGAGAGAGGCAAGAGCAAAAAGATCTGAGATTTAAATGTAAAAACAGTGAGATTTTGGGGCGCCTGCATGGCTCGGTTAAGCGTCCGACTTCGGCTCAGGTCATGATCTCACAGTTTGTGAGTTCTAACCCTGCGTGGGGCTCTGTGCTGACAGCTCGGAGCCTGGAGCCTGCTTCCGATTCTGTGTCTCCCTCTCTCTCTGCCCCTCCCCTGCTCATGCTCTGTCTCTCTCTGTCTCTCAATAATAAATAAACGTTAAAAAAAAAAAAATAAAAAGACGGTGATATTTTAGGAATACCAGAAGAAGAACCTGAGTGAATGAATTCATTTGTAAGTTCAGGGTGTGGAGGGCTTTCCTAACTATGCCTCAGAATCCAGATTCACTACAGGGAGAGATTAAGAACAATTGGCCACATGAAAAAAATTTTAAAAAGACTTATGGAAAAGAACTCATGAACAAGGCAAAGAGACCGACAGATAACAACGAAAGAAAATATTTTCAATCATACCGTAGAAAAAGGACGAGTGCTTTTACATTATGAAATCTTTTTAAAAAATAGTGATCAACAACCCAGTAGGAAAATGGGCAAGAGATAAGAAAGGTTCATAGAAAAAGAAATGCAAATGACCTTCAATATCTGAAAATGTGATCAATCTCACACATAAGGCATGTTAATTAAAACTGGAACAGGGGGCGCCTGGGTGGCGCAGTCGGTTAAGCGTCCGACTTCGGCCAGGTCATGATCTCGCGGTCCGTGGGTTCGAGCCCCGCGTCGGGCTCTGGGCTGATGGCTCAGAGCCTGGAGCCTGTTTCCGATTCTGTGTCTCCCTCTCTCTCTGCCCCTCCCCCATTCATGCTCTGTCTCTCTCTGTCCCAAAAAAAAATAAATAAACGTTGAAAAAAAAAAAAAACAAAAAAAAAAACAAAAAAACTGGAACAGGACGCCTGGGCAGCTCAGTCGGTTAAGCGTCTGACTCTTGGTTTCGGCTCAGGTCATGATCTCACAGTCTGTGGGTTTGAGCTCTGCGTCGGGCTCTGTACTGACATCGTGGAACCTGCTTGGGATATTCTCTCTTTCCCTCCCTCTCTGTTCCTCCTGTGCTCGCTCTCTCGCGCGCTCTCTCTCAAAATAAATAAATTTTAAAAACTAAAAAAAAAAAAAAAAAAACTGGAGAGAGAATTTCTTACCTATTAGAATCCAGAATTTGACATCCTGTCTGTTGGAGAGGCTGAGGGGAAAATGCACTCTCACGCATTGCTGGTGGGAATGCGAAATATTACTACCTCTACGGAGGGGAAATTAGCAATATCTAGTAAAATCACTTGTGCATTTCTTTATCCATTAACTAAACAATTCCACTGCTAGAAAACTACCCGAAAGTAATACTGACAAAAAAGAGAAAAGGTGTCTGTCTGCACAAGGTTGTTTATTGCAGTCCTGTTATACATCTTAGGTCCAGATAAATGAATAGATTGCATGTGTTTGTATACACACCAACAGATAGATTCAGAGCCGATTCCAGACATGTGGCCACACACAGCTAGTTTACATACCTGTGCTCCTTAGAAGCCTTTTGTGCTGAGAGAGCCCAGAAGCAGTGGCACCCCGTGGCCGTGAGCACATGGGGACCTAGATCTTGGTTTCTAATAGGATTCTCCAATAAAAGGAACCAGGGTCCTTTGAAAAGTGGTTGATTCCAGGGCTGAGGCAGAAAATATGTAAGCTGATCCTAGAGTATTTTGTGGTCCTGGAAAGTAGCATCTTGCATCTTTCCCAACCCCCCAGAAAGGTGGAGGCATGTCAAAGGACAAGAGACCACCAATGGCCAGAGTGGGAACAACTTGAATAACAAAGCAAACAATGGTAGCGTTGTGCTACAACCCAACAGATAAGATAATATCTGTGAGTCCATACTGATATAAATGGATGGTGGGGAAGGAGCACTTCTTCCACACGGGAGAATTCTGAACAATACATGTAGAAGGAATGAGGGAAGTAGAATTCCCCTTGGAACACTGCAGTAATCATTGCTGCAGACAAACCCATCCATGAATGCTACAACTAATAGACACAATTTAAGGAAAAACACACTATCTACATAGCCTCAGAATCTCTGCCCCCAAGTATTTACTAGATCACAGAGGGAAAAGTAGTGTCTGTACAGTAGAGGCATCTGGCAGACCCGGGGCTAACCATGCACCCGGAAGTTAGCATCCTCAGGAGTCATGGTGACCTCGTGTGCCCCCGGATGTGATGATGAGAAGGACACTCATTCTTCAGAAAAGCCTCCCGGCATTCTTCAGAAAAGCCTCAGCCTCCATCCAATCATGAGCAACTGTCATGTATCCAAATGATGTTGCTGATGTGTATGGTCATACACCTGACCAGTACTCCTCAAAGTATCATGGTCACGAAAGACAAGGGGAGACTGGAGAGCTGTCACCAGTCGGAGGAGACTGTGATCCGGCACTGGGTCCTGGGACAGAACCGGGACACCAAGGAGAAAACTTGTAGAAAAACTGCCTGAAGTCTGCGGTTCATAGTATTTACCATACCAGTGTTACTTGTCGGCTTTGGTAATTGTCCTGTGGTTGTTTCAGATGTTAATGCGAGGGGAGGCTGGGGCAAAGGTGTATGGGAACTCTTCTGGAAGTCAAAAATAATTCAAAATAAAATAGTCAAAACAAAGGGGGGGATTTTTTGTGGAAGGGTAGGGACACACCAAGATGGAGAGGATAAAGAAATCAGCCAGATTCCTCTTAGCACATCCACCTGTGCAGATTTGATTCTGAAACCGTGGATGTATTTTATATAATATTAAAAAAAAATAACGTTTAAAAAATGCAGACCTTAAACGTTGAGAGTAAAGGGAAATAAATGCTTCTAACTGTATATGAAAACGATGGCATAGCTGCACAGAGGAACTATTCAGCAGTCTTTTAAGGTAGGAGTTTGCTCCTCCCTTGTGGGGCATAAGCTAGGGGGAAAAGAGCTGCAGAAACACGTACTCTTTTCAATTATTTTGTTGTTGGGGGAGGGTTGATACTGTTACTCTGAGGCTTTTGCTAGTATTTAGTAACTACAGCGAAGCACATCCAGCGTATACTGATCCTGGGGCAGACGCTCAGGCACCTTATAGGATATTAGGGCATCAATTCTGTTTTGGTAAGTAAAGGCCAAGAGTCCAATTATTTTAACCATTTTCTGAACAAACTATACCTCAGCATAACCACACATTTGATGAGGAGAAGCTCCTATTTATAAATTTTCCAGCTAACAAACGAAGATTGACAAGATCACCATTTTGCAATCCTCTCGTGATGTCACGGATCCAGCAAGTGGCCGACCGCTGCCTACTGACATCACAGAAGCAGTAGAGACACCCAGGCATCACGTGTCTCCTGCGGGAAGCGGACAACACAACCCTCGAAGCGTTCCTGCCCCAAAGGGAACCGGTATCCGATTGAGTTTCCACATCTGCCAACGGGCAGGAGACACGGTGGACAGAAGAGCACATTCAGGGATTCCATGGTGGTGTGGTCAGCGAAGTCCAGACCATTGGAAAGTCTGGAGACAAATGGCCCGCTTCCCCCAACAGAATTATAAATGGTGGTGGCGGGGGGGGGGGGGGGCAGTTGGAACGGAGGGAGAACCTAGAAATTGAAGTCTTAGGAGACGTGTCAGTCAGTTCTAATCCACGGATTCAGTAACTCACATTTGGTTTGAAGAGTAAGTTTTAAGAAATGTGGCGACTGGGGAGGTGAGGACACGGCCTGGATGTGTGGTCATGTTAAGGACTTACCATTGGGTGTTGGAGTGTCCCAGTGGCGTTGTGCTTATGTCTTCAAAGAGTTTCGTGTTCCAGGGATACGTTCTAAAATATTTGTAGATAACATGCTGTGACCCCTGCGTTTGCTTCAAAATAATCCAGTTGAAGAGTGTGGAGTGTGTTGGCACGGAGGGGAGATAAGGCCGGTCGTGAATTGATGATCATTCACGTTGGGTGACGTGTGCACGGAAGGCTCATCCCTCTGTTGTTGTGTATGTTTGAAATTTCCTGTGAGAACACGTAGGGTGTGTGTGCACTGCAGTCTGGCAGACTTGATGTTGAACCCTGGTGCCATCCCGTATAAATAAATGGCTGGACCGTGAACCGTTATTTACTTGATCTCAGTGGCCTCAGTGCCCTTATCCATGCAGTGAGGCTGGTAATACCCAGCAGGTCAAAAGGATTGAAAGACAAGATATTCAAAACGCTGAGGTCTGTATCTGGTCCCTGGGAGGCCCCCAGGGTTCGGCAGCTACTGTGGTTATTGGTGGGGGTGGTGGCATGTGTGGCCAACCTCCCATCCTCATCGAGGGGAGAACGTATAGTCCTCTGGTGTTTCAAGTTCATGCCGCAAGGATTTGCCCTCTGTTCATAGGGATCAGAATGCCATTTCTTGACCTAAAACCCATGTCTCCTGGTCAGTTAGTGCTTCCATAAGTACGTGTGGTCATGGCCCTCTGCTCCGAAGGCCGTGCTTCTTGCAGATGCCAACACGTTACGCAGAGCGTCGAATCCGACACAGGTCGTTGGCACAAAGCCACGTACTCGACTCCAGAAGCAAGACAGAAGAGCAGCCAAGAAGCCGGTCTCAGGTGCTGGGTTACCTGTGGGGTGACGAGCTGCCTATGCCACACTGGTCGGGTCCTCCCCACTTGTGGTTGGGACGCAGAACCCCCCTCCCCCCATGAGAAAGAAGCCATCGTGTGTGGGTCCTGTTTTTCACAGGCTAAGACGTTGCTTGGATCCAGCCATTGTCAGGCAACACGTGGCTTACCGGTAAAGGAAGTAGGCTTTTTTTATTTTGTTCATCTGTGCATTCAGCACATATTTATTGGGTGTCTGCTACAGGTCAGGCTGGAAACCCTGACATGAACTTGGCCCCTTGCCTGGAAAGGAATAACCACCTGGCATTCTGAGCTGTATCAGTTACCACGAAGTGCTCACGGAGCATGGGAACTTCGGCTCCTATAAATTTTGTGCGAGGTCCTCCCTTTTGTTCTTTCTTGGTGCCGTTCGTGTTTCCTGCCTTCTAGCTCACCCACACTCCCCACCTCTTCCAGAAAGAGAGCATTATTGATGCAGATTTCTTGTGGAAATTCTGTTCCTCCTCTTCTCTCCTTGGGGCACAAGGTACCTGTGAATGTCACTCCAGCCCCTCCCACCCTCGCGACTCCTGATTTTGCAGATACATTTCCCGTGGTCTGTTGTTTATTGTATCCTTCATATGAAAATGAGAGTGGCCCGAATAGCCGAGGCTCCCTGAGCGCTGGGTGCCAGCACGTGTTACGGTGTTTCCCGCCCCCTTCCTTCCACCCGCAGCTCTGCTGTGCCCTCCTTCCGTCAGCCTGATGGCTCAAGGCCCCGGGCCCAGGCAGGTTCCGGCAGCACTGACAGCAGTGGGAGGAGACAACGGCACGTACGAGACTCTCCGCGCATGTCTCATCTCTAAATACGAACAGCACACTCCGTTCCCTAAGGCAAGAGTGTGTACCAGGAAGCTTTCCACCAAAGCTGGTTTCACAGCGTCTTGGTGGGTCACCTGGGTGGCTCAGTCGGTTTAGCGTCTGACTTCTGTTTAGGTGGTGAGCTCACGGTTCATGATTTCGAGCCCTGCGTTGGACGCTGTGCTGACAGCTCAGAGCCGGGAGCCTGCTTCGGATTCTGTGGTTCTCTCTTCCCTGTTCCTCCGCTGCTTGGTCGTTCTCTCTCTCTCTCTCTCTCTCTCTCTCTCTCAAGAATAAATAAACGTTAAATAAAACAAAATAAATAAAATGAAATAATAAAATCGTCTTGGTATTTGCAAGGAGAAGTTTCCTTTTTGGGAAGTGTGTTTTTATTGGAACAGCGGATTTCTCAGGGACGCCAGGTGCATGAGGTGCCACAGGGGCTCCTCGTGCGTATTGATTTGGTCTCAGTACGTTACCCTGGGGCTTGTGGGTAAGTAACAGGTGGCCTTCTGGATCACTCAGATGATCTGTTTTCGTTTAGCCAGCAACAGAAGCCCCCGAGGAGCCCTCCACCCAGTACGTGCACATCACAGAAGCCGAAGAGGACGTTCAGGGCACGCAGGCAGCCGTGGCGGCGCTCCAGGATCTGAGATACACTTCCGAGAGCGGTGAGAGTGCGCGCTCGGTCCCCTTGCGCACCTTCGAGCTGCCTTCCAGCTGGTCTGCAGCAGGCAGGCGGAGTGAGTGAATCTGTGAGGGAGCGGTGTCTGTGAATCGGTCCCCTTCAGCATCCTTGGCCCACCATTTGGACCGCAGGGGGCCCCCGCCGTCAGACTGGGAGGCCTCCGCCCCCTGATAGGAGCCCAGGAAGCTCAGCAGAGGCAGAACTTGACGGCCGTGCGGCCAGGCCTCCGCACGTACGGTGAGAAGAGGGCTTTGCTGTAAGTGGCCGGCTGAGCCCTGGAGTGGGCCTGCCGTCTGGGTTTCTGTCCCATCCTTGGCTGCCTCGTGGGCCTGTCTCCCAGGGGGCTGGTTCCAGCTCCAGGGGCAACAGCGGCCTCGCCAGGGCCGCCCTGCGGAGCTCCGAGCCCAGCACTGCCTGCTTCCCAGCCGCCTGAAAAGCCCCGAAGCAGGATTTCTGTGTCAACAGTCATCACTCTGAAATGCCAGATCAGTTTTAAGTTCAAACCACTCTGCCAGCCTGGTGGTGATTGCGGCATGAAGCTTAGAGATGTTTTCCTAGCGCCCTGTCTAGCACACAAACCCCAGTTAATGTGTAACCATAGCCCGATTTGCATTCGGAGGAAGGCATTAAGTAGAGGCAGGATGGGAAATTGCCATTTTTTCCCAGTTGTTAAAGCCCTGAAGAGCAGGTTGTAGGAAGCCTGTGCGGAACACTCCTTGGGGCTGTTGCTTCGGGGCTGTGCTCACTGGGCCGCCGAGCTCGCGGGGACTCAGGAGAGCGGACAGGGTGGCCCGGCCCTGGCTGTTAAATGGGGCATCCAGAGCAGAGGCCCGGCCTGAACCTGTGCTTCCTTCCTTCGTGTTCAGTGACTTCAGCAGTTGTTCAAACTCTGGCCTTGGCCTGTCTGTCGTCATTCCTGACACATACACGCACACACACACACACACACACACACACACCCCTTCTAAAGCCTCTCTGGGGTTTCTTCCTGGCACTTGGACTAAAGCTCAGACTTTGCACCCATGCAGCCAGGCTGGGCTGCTCTGGGTCCTGGTGCCCTGCCCTGTGTCGCCTGCCTCCTGTCTCTGTGCCTGCTGTCCTGCATGGGCTGTGCAGGCACGGCCTTCCTCTGTGCACCGCCCTGTGTGAACTCTGTTCCCTGCATGGTTTTTCTGGCCACCTGCCTGCACCTTCAGTGTTCAGATCATATGTCGCCTGCTCGGGACCCATGCGACGTTTCTGCTGTGTTCCCTGATTGCCTCCCAATACGGGACCAACATGGTGTGGTGATAATTTGCTTACAAATCTGTCTCAGGAGCCCGTGAGTCCCGGGAGGAGGGGAGAGAGTGTTAGATGGAGGCCGATTCCCTGCTGGGAGCCACGCTCCTGGTGACAGGCTTGATAAATGGTCACTGAGGGAGCAAGCGCATGAGGAATTAAACCTTACTCTAGCTCAGTAAGGTTTTTGGGTAAATGTTTTGTTTAGTCTTTGGATGTTCAGACTGGCTGGCTGCAAGGCACAGTTGACACATTTCCCTTAAGCAGAGAGTGTGTGTGCACGTGTATCTGTGTGTGTCTGTGCTGGTGTCTTTGCATGCACACGTGTGTGCGTGTGTGTGTGTGTGTGTGTGTGTGTGTGTGTGTGTGTGTGTAGGGGAACGCCAGGGTGGTGCAATGTGAATACATACAAGTCGCTAACGCTGTCATCGTCCCAGTCCCATGCCAGCGCCTGCCCTCCACATCGCACACATCACGTTCCCCTCCTCCGTCTCTTACTGACGGACTCACATTGGGCCGTGGCCCAAGGAAAACGGGTCCACGGGGATGCAGACGCGCACGGAGACTTGGTAACATGATGCTAACACAGAGATCATGCGGTAATTTCCCTTTTAGTGAGTTAGCGATCAGGGTCAGAGTGCCGTGTTCAGAAGAGTCGCAGATGGCCAAGCAGATGGTGAGAGCAGGCAGGGTCTATACTCCGTAGCTGCCCTGATGGTACGGATTCCAATCTTCTGAGATGATTAAAATAGAACCCCAAGCTTAAACTGGTTTGGCATTCTGAAGCCCACCGGTTTCAATAATTGAGACATCCTGGGATGTTCTGTCCTAGCATGTGTGATTTATTTGGCACGCTCTCTTGGCCACCTGCTGTGCGTGTGCTCACGGGACCCTGTTTGCTGTTTGCTGTGCGGGCTGGGACTTCTCAGGGGTCTGTTTGGAGAAGCAGGCTTGTGTCACCAAGTGTGGATTCAGAGCATCTGGGCTTCAGCTCTGGCTTTGGGCTGTGACTGACCCAGTGACCCCAGGCAAGTCTCCTGTCTTTCTTGTGCAGAGGTAACCAATCCACGAAATGTGGGTGTCTCATCACCATGTCATCTCCCCACAGGATCGTTTGGGGTTTTGAGATGTTCTTATAGAAAGTGCTTTAAAGCTATCAAATACCACATGGATTATTCTGTTGTTAGAGCGAGCGATTGCTGAGAACCCATGCCTCCCCTGAAGAAGACACCACCCAAGAATGGCCTCTGTTAAGGTCTGGTTTTGCACTCAGTGCCCTCCAGTGCCACTGGGCTTAATGCTGTCCTGTTTGTTTCTTCCTTGTAAGGGGACCGACTTGACCCCACGGCTGTGAACATCCTCCAGCAGATCATCGAGCTGGGCACCGAGGCCCATGATGCCACCGCTGTGGCCTCAGTGGTTGCCATGGCTCCAGGGACAGTGACTGTCGTGAAACAGGTAAGGACCCTCCCCTGCCTCTTAAGTGTCATCCCCTCACACCGCCACATGCCCTCTCTCTCTCCTTCCCTGTGGGTTTTCAAGGCCTAATTTACCTACAGTGGGGTTTGGAAAGAGAGAGAGCTCAGTCTCACGCATTTCTTACTCTGCCTCCGATTATTATGGGCTCGTGTCTTCAGGAGCTCCGTGTGTGGAGGTATGCTTTAGGGGAGAGGAATAATACAGTTTTTAAAATTATGGAAACTTCATTTATTTCTCTTCAGAGAATCCCAGAGTGAAAATGAGCAGATGTGGACACACTTGGACACATCTGTCACGAAAAGCAGCCCTCGGTGCCAAAGGCACCAGCGAGTAGAGTGGGGACCGTGGGGACCGTGGGGACAGGCAGAGAAGCCAGGAGGGCTTCCCCGTGGACCCCACGGACCACGGGCTGGCCGTATTAGATATGCAGCGTCACCTGGCCGATGGCTGAGCCAATGGGGAGGAAATCATCCGGTTTTGAATCACGGTGACTCTCCTTAATTGACAGTTAAACAGTTTGGCTCATTTCCACCCCCAGAGACCTTACCAGCTGTTAAAATGCAGTGTGTTTGGGAATTAGATCATCCTTTTGTTCTGTCTGTACCTATCTCTCTACTGCCTCTTGCTTTGTTTTACAAAAGATTTAGTCCAGCTTACCCAAGCACTTAAAAAAAGCAAAACAACAGTAAACACATCAGACTCGGGCAAAGTTCAAGTTCACGGAGTAAGGTGAAATGCACACTGTAGAGTTTTATGCAGTTAACTGTTCCTGTAGCCGTTCGTTCAGGAGGTACTTCGTAAACACCCCCTCTCACTGGGCAGCATGCCTGGGGTTCCAGGAGAGAACCAGTGCCTGCCATCAACATGGTTACTCTCTCGTGGGAAAAAAGTAAGACACACATGAACGAGTGAGACACAAAGGGTGTCAGATGGCGAATGAGTGCGGAGGAGGAAAGTGAAAGGAGGAGGAGGCCTGTGGGCCCAGGAGTGTGCTTGGGGGCTGTTTAGAAAGGACTGTCGGCTAGATTGCTGATGTTTGAGCAGAGCCCTGGGAGAGGCGTGTGTTATGGGAGGTATGCATGTTAGACGGTGAATTTGGTACTGAATCGTAGAAGGGTAAAGCAGGAAACCGGCAACACGAACTTCGTAGAAGGAGTGGGTTTTCTTGGCACAAATAAAGATGTTTCTTAGTGCGGCTCTGACATGAGGACCCGTGGGTGCCGTGCCCCCAGCAACCTCCCTTTGATACATGGGAAGTACGCTTCCCGAGCTGTCTCCACGCCGGTGCCCCCAAGTGTGCCCAGGCCACAATGCAAAGCATGAAACCCAGGTGACAGAATTCTCTGTGGAGTTAGTACGTTCTGGTTCGACTCCGGCTTTCCTGACCTGCAGACAAAACTCAGCATGTCTAGGTGAACGTGTGGACCGCGTATCCCAGAAACGCTTCTCAGTTGGTGTGGTTTCTCTCAACAAGATCCTGCACAGAAGTCGCGCAGTGGGATGTGGCGTTTCGGTCTGCAGGGCCCTGGCGCCGGTGGGTTGGGAACAGACCCGCACGCCTTGTTGCTAACCACTCTATTAGCTTCCTTTTGTATTTACGAGGTCGCTGTCTTCCGACTGTCTTACTGTAGCTTTTCTGAAACTGGTTTTCCGCACCGTGACCTGTGGAGTCCTCAGCTGGGCCTGGCGCTTCAGGAAGGGTCTTGCCGGTTTCCCTGCCAAATTCTTTTGAGGATTATAGGAAGGTGCTCCCGACGGTGATTTGCCACTGCTCCGGGACGTGATGTATTGAGCGTCGCAGGCAGTGCAGGACACAGCTTAGATGTGCTTCAAGGCATCAGGCTGCCAGCACCACATGGGATGAGGCAGATAAGCCTCCAGTCCGACCAGTGTAAACAGGTACAGTGTGTTTTGGTGGCAGAAAACAGTGGCATCCTTTAGAGAATCTTGTGGTTTTTTGGAAACTCAGGGCGAGGAGGAGCATCCGTGTCCTGCACAGTCTGGAGCAGCTGCATTTGGAAATGTTCCCCAAGAGTGTGTGTCCTCGTCACCATCCTGCCTGTCTGGCCTGGGACCTCGCTGGCTGGGGCTGTTGCTACTTAATGGGTGAAGGATGGACAGATGGACCGGTGAGCGGACAGCAAACACCCCTTCCTTTGGCAAAGGGGTTGCAGTGTGTTAAAGAATGCCCTCTGAACTCAGTTATCCTATCATTGAAATGTCGAGATGGCTGTTTTTATTAGAGAAATTGGTGTGATATTTTTCTTCTTTTCTGAAACTCTGGTCTAGGATTTTTCAGCAGAGGAATTACCTCTGCATGACGAGTATGCTTGCACCACTGCGGTGTGGACTCTAGCGTACCTGTTGACGTAAAATATTGCCCTTCCTTCCCCGTGCAGGGGACCTCGGTGCTGGGGATTTCGTCCTGCTGCAACCCAAAATAATAACACACATAGTAGTTGCTCAGTAAATGTTTGTTAAGTGGGATGGAGGGAGCTCTGGTTTTCACCTTTTGAATTATATCCCGTAGAACAGTACTGGGAAGGAAAAAGCAAGATCACCTTGTCAGTAAAGTGCATGGCATGTGTTGCAGAAAAAAAGGTTTTCAAGTTGCTACTGGATAGCTTATTTTGAGATCTTTTTCAGCTTTCCAGTTTTATACATATCTTCCACAGGGCCAAAAACATTCCAGGTTGTGTGTGAATGGATTCTGGAGGTTTAAAAATCTCAAGATTTCTTTCCCACATGAAAAAATAGTTATATGCTCTGTTCCTAATTTTATTTTTTCCCAGTTTATTAATGTTGATTGAAACGATGTTTTCTTTACAATTTTTTTTAACATTTATTTATTTTTGAGAGAGAGAGAGAGAGAGAGAGAGAGAGAGAGAGGCTGAAAGAGAGGGAGACACAGAATCTGAAGCAGGCTCCAGGCTCTGAGCTGTCAGCACAGACCCCGATGCGGGGCTCAAACCCACGAACTATGAGATCATGACCTGAGCCAAAGTTGGACACCTAACCGACCTAGCCACCCAGGCGCCCCAGAAAGGATCTTTTCTATATGAAAGTGAATCAGTGATCATTGAAAGTGGTTAATTTCCAGTCTTTTTGGGTTTTCAGTTTCTGGGTTGAAAATACCAGCAGGCTTGGTGGGTAGGCTGGGGGTGATTGGAAGCAAAGAGCTAAGAAAAAATGGTTTCTTGGGTTGCTTTCTTCTTGTTCTTAAATGAGACATGGAAAAGACTTCGCCCATAATTCAGACCGTTTAAATTTTCAGTTGGACACAGAAACATGTCCTCAACGATTTCGTGTCACATCTTTTTTCTCAAGTGTCAGCATTAGAAACAGATTCGCGGGGATCGAGTGTCTCGAAGTGTTCAGGAGGACGAGTCCTTACGCATACCGCACCAGCCGGGCCCGGGGAGACGCTCGAGAGCTTTTAGTGCAACTAATTGCATTTGTGAAGACCAGACAGCTTTCGATAAATAAATTGGTTTCTCCCCCCCCGCCCCCCCGCCTTTTGTTAAATCTTGATTTAGGGTTTTATGAGGAGGAAATTTATCTTTGATTAATAAAACTGCCTTCAGTAGATGAAGGGTGAGACCTGCCAGCACAGGAAATATTAGTATAAGCATCTCTGAGTCAGTTACTTAAAGAAAAAACAGATGCACCACCACCACCTCTGTGGCTCACGGCTTAAATGCCCCTTTGCTGTTTTTCTGGATCAAAATGTATGTTCGAGACTGAAAGCTAACATTTTATGTACTGATGTACAGCATCCGCTTAGCAGACGGCCCATCTGCGGTGCACTCGTCACCGTGTGCGGCATCATGGTTCCCTCGCTCCTCTGGCTGCTGCTGCGACAAATGGCCCCCGAGTGAGTGGCTTCAGACTGCACAAATGTATTACCGAATAATTCTGGATGTCAGAAGTCTAAAATGGATTTCACTGGGCCAGAATGAAGGCTTCGACAGCTGCGTTCCTCCTGGGAAGGATTCCCTCTCTTGCCTTTTCCAGCATCGAGAGGCCCCGGCATCCCCGACCTGAGGCTCCCTTCCTCCACCTACAGGGCCAGCGAGGGCAGAGCGAGCCTTCTCACACCCCATCGCTCTGGCCTCTGCTTTCTCGCCTCGTTGCTTTCGCTCAGTCAGGCCCTCCTGCCTCCGTCTCATAAGGACCCTCGTGATTACATTAGGTCCTCCCAGATAATCCGGGATAATCTCCCTATCTCAAGGCCCTTAACTTAATCACATCTGCAAAGTCCCCTTTGTCCTGCAAGGTAACATTCTTCAATTCTGGGGATTAGGGCATGGACCTCTTTGAGGTGGGGGCGCGTTAGTCTGTCTACCATGCTGGGTTCTGTGGTTAAGATAGGTCCTGCTCTCAAGAGGCAGATAAACCTGGCGAAGGAAATGATTCACTCTTTTATTCAGCAAGCACCCCTGAGCTGCTTCGACCAGCCTGGTGCTGTTCTTGGCTGTTTCACTGAACAGAACAAACGAATGGTACGCTTGAGCTTACTTTCTTTTTTTTTTTTTTTAATTTATTTATTTTGGGTGGTAATGGAAACACAAGCGGGACAGGGGCAGAGAGAGAGAGAGGAAGAGAGAGAATCCCAGCATGGAGCCCAGCGTGGGGCTCGAACTCCTGAACCATAAGATCATGACCTGAGCTGAAACCAAGAGTCTGATGCTCAACCGACTGAACCCCGCCCCCCCCCAGGCACCCCGAGGAGCATACCTTCTAATTGAGGGAGATAGCTAATGTGTACATGTACGATAAATAACATGGTATGCTGGAGGTGAAAGGGGAAAATAGGACCAGCAGAATTCAAGAGGTCTGAAAAATGCGGACCTTAAACAGGCAGCTCTACCTGAGAGTGATGAACGCCTTGGGGATGTCAGCCAGTGCCCCAAGGGTGCTGTAGGAGCACCAGGGGGCTGCCCACCTTGAACCTGGGTCTGGGATAGGGGCACGTGTTGGGCAGAAAGGGCTTCATGGACGCCATGATGCCCGAAGGGAGTTCTGGACGGTAGCAGGGAGTTGGGTGGGCACGGGGCTCCAGGCAGAGGAGAGAGCAGGAGCTGGTGGTCAGTGCTGGGTGACTAGATGCAGGGGGCGGGGGCAGGCGGGGCCCCACTTCAGTTAAATGATGGGCCCTCTTGCAAGCAGCAAGTGGTGACAGAGGAGTCACTGCCCAGAAGGACCTCAGCCTGGTCTCTCCCTTCACTGTCCCTTCCCACTGCTCAAAGACCAGTGAAGAAAGCCTGAGTCCAGACAGCCCACAGCTTCCTGTCACTTCTCGGAGCCAAATGTCCTTTCTCCATGGGCTTCTTGACCTGTGTTACCCCTCTTGAAGGCATGTTGGCATTTTTGACAAATCATAGTTTCCAGGTTTTTCCATTCAGTCACAGAACCCAAGCAGTGAATCTGCTCTGAGCATTCCTGCCATTTGGTGATCAGAGGAACCCCTTGTCCTCTCTGATACTGTCACTGACACTGGGCATGGCCTCAGAGCCTGGTCCCCAGGCCAGCACGTGCACCACACCCCTTTCTTCCATGTTTCTGAATAGTAAGGAGACTTTATAATCACTCAGCGTTTTCCTTTTAAGAAGGTCAGGATGAGTGAACAGGTGGTTTTTATGATATGGGTCTTTTTGAGTTAAAAAAAAAAAAAGCGTGTTGCTTATTACTGTTGAGGGTGACCCCTAGACAGCAGTTGGGGAGGGTGGGTGCATTGCGGGGCATCACCCTCTGGGGCTGTGGGGGTATCTGTCTGGGGAAGGACCTCTGAGCTGCAGGTGGAGTGGATATGTATTATTCATTCATTTGTTTGCTTTTAAAATCCAGTAGCCTTTCAGGGTCCATGTGGTATTTGTGGCCTGTCTGGAGCATTTCCGTGTGCCCAGGGACCGACCTGTCACAGGGTTAGTCCAGGCGAGGCTGTCCGGGGGCATGCACTTTGCCAAGCTCACTTCTCTGTGACTCAGTTACCATTTCTGCTGAGACTTGATGAAAAAGCACGCTGTATTAGTGTTGTCCCGAGAAACAGAACCAATGGTGTGTGTATGTGTGTATGTGGGTGCGTGTGCACGCGTGTATATCTGCATGTATACAGAGACTAATTATAAGGAATTGGCTCACCAGGTATGGAGGTTGACAGGTCCCAAGATGTACTCTCTGTAAGTTGGAGCCCCAAGCGCTGACAGTGTAGTTCACCTGCGTCTGAAGGCCGGGGCACCAGGAGAACTGATGTTCCAGTCTGCAAGCCAGGAGACTCAAAACCCGGGAAGAGCTGGAGTCCAAAGACAGGGAGAAAACCCAGTGTTCAATCTCCAGGGTAAGCAGGCAGGAGAAATTTTCTCCTTCAAGGAGAGCCAGCCTTTTGGCTGTGTCCAGGCTTTGGCTGATTGGGTGAGGCCCACTCACACTAGGAGGGCAGTCTGCTTTACTTAGTCCTTTACTTTAAATGTTTTTGTTTTTTTCTTTTTTCCTTTGCAGATTTTTACTTAAATTCTAGTTAGTATACAGTGCAGTATCGGTTTCAGGAGTAGAATTCCGTGATTCGTCACTTACATACAACACCCAGTGCTCATCCCAACCAGTGTCCTCCTTAATCCCCGTCATCCATCTCGCCCACCCCCCCACCTCCCTCCATCAACCCTCAGTTTGTTTTCCGTGGTTAAGACTCTCTCGTGGTTTGTTTCCCTCTCTTCTGTTCCTCTCCCCTTTCCCATATGTTCATCTGTTTTGTTTCATAAATTCCACATATGAGTGAAATCATATGCTAGTTGTCTTTCTCCTACTGACTTATTTCAATTATCATAATACACTCTAGCTCCATCCACGTCGTTGCAAACGGCAAGATTTTATTCTTTTTGATGGCCGAGTAATACTCCGTTGTATGGGTATATCACATCTTCTTTATCCATTGCCCAGTCTCCATAGTTTGGCCATTGTTGATAGTGTCACTATAAACATCAGGGTACATGGACCCCTACGGATCTGTAGTTTTGTATCCTGTGGGTAAATACCTAATAATGCAGTTGCTGGATTGTAGGGTAGTTCTAGTTTTAATTTTTTGAGGAACCGCCATACTGTTCTCCAGAGTGACTGCACCAGTTTGCATTCCCACCAACCGTGCACGAGGGTTCCCCTTTCTCCACATCCTCACCAACACCTGTTGTTTCCTGCGTTGTTAATTTTAGCTATTCTGACAGGTATGAGGTGGTATCTCATTGTGGTTTTGATTTGTATTTTCCTGATGATGAGTGATGTTGAGCATCTTTTCATGTGTCTGTCAGGCATCTGGATGTCTTCTTTGGAAAAGTCTATCCATGTCTTATGCCCATTTCTTCACTGGATTATTTGTTTTTTGGGTGCTGTGTTTGGTAAATCCTTTATAGATTTTGGATACCAGCCCTTTATCGGATATGTCATTTGCAAATATCTTCTCCCATTCTGTCGGTTGCCTTTAGTTTTGTTGATTGTTTCCTTCACTGTGCAGAAGCTTTTTATCTTGATGAAGTCTCAATAGTTCATTTTTCTTTTTGTTTCCCTTTCCTCCGGCAGAGTGTCTAGTAAGAAGTTGCTGCAGCTGAGGTCAGAGAGGTTGCTGCCTGTGTTCTCCTCTAGATTTTGATGGTTTCCTGTCTCACATTTAGGTCTTTCATCCATTTTGAATTTATTTTTGTGTATAGTATAAGAAAATGGTCCAGTTTCATTCTTCTGCATGTTGCTGTCCCGTTTTCCCAACACGTTTGTTGAAGAGATTATCTTTTTTGTTGTGTTGTTTATTTATTTTTGAGACAGAGAGAGAGAGAGTGAGTGAGTGGGGTAGGGGCAGAGAGACAGAGAGAGAGGAAGACACAGAATCTGAAGCAGGCTCCAGACTCCGAGCTGTCAGCACAGAGCCCAACGCGGGGCTCGAACTCACGAACTGTGAGATTATGACCTGAGCCGAAGTTGGATGCCCAATTGACTGAGCCACCCAGGTGCCCCGAAGAGACTGTCTTTTTTCCGTAGGATATTCTCTCCTGCTTTGTTGAAGATTAGTTGACCATATAGTTGTGGGTCCTTTACATTAAATGTTAATTTCATCCATAAACACCTTCACACAAACCATCGAGAATAATGTTTGACCAAATATCTGGGCATCCGGTGACCCAGTCTAGTTGACGCATGAAATTAACCATCACACATGTCTGTGTGCATTTCACAGTGTCAGCCGAAGGTCATTGTTTGCTCCAGGCAGTTATTTAGTGAAATACCTAGTTGTCACAGAAATGACTTTGATTTACAGATTTCAGAGAGTTTTGGCAGCTTCCGGAAAGCATACATATTTTGGTAGATGTACATGTCTCTCACAGTTGATGTTTCAGTTCAAGGCTCAGGAATGAGCTCCCATCCTGCAGATTCTTGAGGGGGTCACAGTTGAGGAGAGGCCAGCAGAACCACACCAGCCCCAGGGTGGGGGTCATCGACTGAACATAAATATTCCACCTCAGTTGCCAGGTCAAGAGCAATTAGATCGTTGTTACTGTACCTCTGCCCGCTGAGTGACTATTTCACTGGTGATTAGCAATACTCTGTTGGCAGGGCCCGATCTGTCCACACCGTGCATCTTGCTTACAGCTAAGGAGTCACGCTCCCAGATCAGGGGTGGTGCACCCACTCGTTATTCCTGGTTCTCTGTAACCCTAGAGTTGCCGCTCTTCTGTTCACGATTTTCCCTGGATGTGCTGGACGCTTCCAAGCTGTCAGCCAGGGCCCCCGCGGCAGGGAGCGGCTGAAAGGAGCGATTAATAAGACGGTCTCTGACCTGCAGGCACCCTGCCTACTTCCCTCATGCAGACCCTCGGCTGGCACGGTGCAGAATTACGCTGCCACCTTCTTGTTCAGAATCCCAAATGCTCTTACCGCATGCTTTCACTGCTGATTTGAAAAACAAACAAACAAAAGCAGAAATCCCATATTTGCCCAAAGCAACCCATCCTCTGCCAGCTGCTTTCCCACTCCCTTTGCCATCTCTTGGCGGGTCACCTGTGGTGGATGGAGCCAGAAGGTGAAGTTGATGTGTTAGTCTGGGGGAGAGGGGCGTGCAGAGCCCCCCTGGGCTCAGTGTGCAGCGCTCAGTCTGAGAGGCAGTTTTGGTAGCAGTTCGGGGGGTAAGACGTGTGTTGGTTGCCAGCCAACGCTAGAATTGTTGCTTGTTGTTTGCAGTTCATTATTTTTGCAAGGAAATGCAGTCCATGTCTATGGCTGACCACGTATACCATTTGCCTGCTTGCGACAAAGTGCAGGTGCAGCCTGTCCTGTTTTTAATTGAAGGCCCTGAGTCATCCGGTCTCCTGATGCCCTTTTGTGCTGTCCGTGTGTTCAAGGGCATCTGGTAGGAGACGCTGTTCTGCAGAAGGTGCTTCTCAAGTGCAGCCGTGGCTGGGAGAAGCCTCGCGCCGTGCGATCCTGCTGGAAGGAGAGCTCAGAGTTGGCCGCCTCCTCTGGGGGTGGATGTTGAGCGTTTCATGATACTTGTGGCAAAATAAGGGGGACAGGGATCTGGAAGGTGACTTGTGTGAGGCTTCAAAATCTGTTTTCAGTGTTCTTTTAAAACAGTCACTGCATTCTATTAATATGATTGTTCAACTGCACTGCAAGAGACCTGGCGGCAGAATCGCATTGGCACGGAGACTCTTGCAATCCTTAAGAGGTCAGAGAAGATCCTGGCCATCTGCGTTGTCATAAAGCTGGACCAAGTCGAGATCTGTCCCCTTATCCTGCCCACAAAAGGGACCAGGAGAAGCCCTTTCTGTTTTGTTTTCCACTTAAGTTCAAATAACTGGTGAGTTGATGGACTTTTCTTGTTCCCGCAGGAGGTACTTTTTAACTCATGCGGTGAGCAGACCTGTCCCTGACTTCCAGCACCACCCACAGGGTGGCAATAACAGGAGCGCCTCTCACGCTCCCTCTCTGTTCTCCTCTCCCCTCCGGGACCCCCTTTGTCTTCAGAGCACTTGCCTGAGTGTGGGAGACATCACAATTGCAGCGTTTCCTCCTTTTACACCACGATAAAACACTGGCGTCTTCAGTTCTGTTGTTTATTCTCCTTTGCCATTGTGGTGGTTTTGCCATGGTTGTGGTTTGTCTTTCCAGAAGATTAGGAAAAGGCATATGTGACTTTAAAATAGCTGATAGTATGTGCAGCTGCTCGCATGTTCTATTCCTCCTCGCGTGGTGGAAATGTCCTGTGTGTTCCGTGCCTCCTGGTTTTGTAGGGTAATTACCGTCAAGATGGACCCCGATACCTTTGAAAGGGCCCACGCAGGGGAGTCATCGGTCTTGTGCAGGCGACCGAATGCATTGCATGTTGCAGGGGCCGAGGGCATATGTGTGACTGCTTCCTAACTCTTGGCGGGGGCTGGTGGGGGAGGGTCTAACACCGGCCTCTCTGTTAGGGCCCTGATGGATGCCTGCAATCCAGATAGACATCTCCTTTTATTCCCAGTCCTTTTGAGCTTTATAGAAGCACGAAGTGTCACTGATGACTTTCTCTGTTTTCCCCTTACCGTATCCCGTACTATGAGAACTGGTTGGTTGTCAGCTGCACGTCTTGGGTAGTGAGGTTTGGCTCTCGCCTAAAAAACTTTATGGTACCATTTATTTGATCCTGGGGCCCTGCCAGTTTTAATTCTGTCAGGCTCCTAATTATACACACAGGTAGCCTCTTCCAATGCTTTTGGACTTAACGTTCCTTCTAGAATGTTGTTCTACCGCTGCTGCAGGGCGACCTTCACGATGTCGATCCAGATTCAAAACATTCATTCAGGGTCTTGGCAGTGGGTTATGCTCCCTTGTCACCTAATGCCAACTCCTGTCCTTTGTGAGCCTTCCTTAGTGCTCCCTTAGCCCTGTGAATCTTTATCTTTGTTTTAAATAAAACTTCCTTCAGAGACCTCGGTGTCTGCTGTGATTTCGGGAGGATGACTTGAAGAATTGCATCCTTGTTCCCACCTCTCTTATTACTTGCTGAGCTCCTTCATCCCCTGGCAGTGATGGAAAATTCCACTTCTTTGCGAGATTTTAAAGTAAAAATCAGTGCCATGATCTCTCTGTGGCCATGTGGGAAATTGTCTGAAAAAATAGAGGATAAAGGATTCCCGATCTCATTCCGGCCCTCTTGTTCATATAAAGCATCTTTCGCTAGCCTGGGGATGTCAGTCTGTTGAACTTTTCTCCTCTTTTCTCTTCCTTTTCCCTGAGCCCTGATTTTCCTACCGTTGGGCCCCCGGAAGCTGTGGCTTGGCTGGTACTGTTTGCAGAATCCCACTTTGAGTTTCAGTATTGTTGGGTTTTCTCACTGCTCCTGGGGGCCTGTTTCCTGATCCACAGCCTGGGCTGGGGCAGGTGGGTTTCATCGGCCTCCTCCCGTCTCTGCAGCTCGCCCCGCAACAGCCCTGATAGGAGGGAGCCATAGCCGTGGGCCCCATCTAAAGGATATGTGCTCTTGGCCTTCCTTGAGTTTGCCCCGGGGCAGGGCTGCGGCCAGCTGGTTCCACTTTGCATCCCCCCCCCCCCCCCCCCGGGAGCAGTCACCTCCGTCCTGCTCTGAGGAGTTCCCCTAACCCAGCGCTGGGGACTCCACAGCCCTCCCTCCCCATCCCCGTTAGCTTCCCTAGCCGTGAATGCCCACTCTCCACTCCAGTGCTCAGCCCGAAACCAGGGGGTCCCCACGTGTCACCCCCACGTGTGATTGTCAGCACGTCCTCCCCTTGCTGTGGCATCTGCCCCCACAACACACCTCACGTGTCCCCGTGTCCAACAGCCGCCCGCTCCATCTAGGCAGCTGCTACTCCAGACGTGGTCTCTGGACTAGTGGCATCAGTCTCAGGGAGCTTGTTAGAAGCTCAGAGTGTCTGGCTGCACCCCAGACCCCCCAAGTCAGGCGGCATGTAGCACCGTCCCTGGTCCTCACTGATTTGTGTGCGTGGCCGAGTCTGAGAAGCTCTGCTCTAAACTGTTGGTCTCCCCACCCTGGTTTACAGACCTTCTCTTCACTGATGTCCTTACCTTCCCTCCTGCTGCTCTAAGGATTCCAGCACCCCTCACTTAAAACCCTCCGGTAACTTAGAAAGTGTTCAGTAAACTGGGAATAGGACTTCCCCACAGCAGTCTGGCGCCCCTGCCCCTCTGCCCCCATGCTTATAGTGTGTCCGCCCGCTGGGCAACCTGCTGATCCTCTTTTCGCACCTTCGCACCCTCTGCCCAGAACGGTCACTCATCACCAGCCTTTACGGGCTCACTTCCTGTCGCGCGGGGTCAGCTGCAGGGCCACGCTGTCCGTCAAGCCCGCTCTCGAGCTCTCAGGACCACGTCAGGCCTTCTCCGGAACCCGTGGATGGGATGAGCAGTCCTCCTCGGGCTGTGTCATTAGGTGGTGCAGTTGACCTTGACATCGGAAGAGTAGCCAGGTTGGGCCGTGTCCAGTCCATGAGCCCTTGAAAGCAGAGAACTTCCTCACCTGGTGGCAGACGTCGGCGAGATGAGAAGCAGAAGCATTTGTGTCTTTGTGTCTTCAGCCGCTTCGCTTGTGGTCATCTCTTGGGCAGAAATCGGAAGCGAGCCCAGCCACCGAACCCGGATGAGAAGCGGAGCACCCCTTTGTTACCGTCAGGCAGGCCGGTGGCACCGTACGGGCCTCTGGGCAGAGTGGAGGCCTGGAGGCTTTGGGGGCCTTCTTGCTTCCAGGTCCACGCCCACCCCTGCTATTTGTAACTGCAAGGAAGTGGCCATCCCGCTCTGCCCAGAGCGGCCGTGGGAAGCGGGAGGGCTGGGGGAAACGGCTTCCCGGGGGCAGACACTCACAGAGGAAGCCCAGCCTGTGGGCTTGTCAGGGGCCGTCACCTGCATCTGTGGGCAGAACGGGGGCCTCCTCCCCAGTCAGGACAGTAGGAAGGGGTAGGACACGGGCTGAGTCAAAGCTCTCCTGTCCTCCGGCAGCAGAGGAAATGGGAGGAGGTGGGATGGGGGTGTGCCCCTCTCACCACCGTCCTTGGGCCCTTGTCACAGACCACACCCTAGTGTGCCTGGACTCACCTCTGCCTTCCCCATCAAATGGGGGCTCGCTGAGAGTGGGGTTTGCTCTCCTTCTTCTGTGGGGTCTCCAGCTCTTAGCTTGGGGCCTGCCGTGTTTGGAGGCTTCCCTCGTGCCCGGCATCAGGAATCGAGGATCGGATGGCACGCATCTGAGCTGGGCGGGCTCGGGCTCCCTTCACCGTGGGCTGCAGCTGCCGTGGGTCCCCAGCCCGGGGAGCTGCAGGCCTCCCTGGACACACAGCACGGTCAGCCCAGGCCATGTCGAGTAGGTGGAAAAGGAGCCCGTGGCGCAGCTGGGAAGGGAGCAAGTGCCTAAAAGGGAGTCAGCCTATGTGGGCTTGAACTCACATCCGTCACCTAACGGTATGTGACCCGGAACAAAGCACTTCTCTTTGTTTTTTTGTTTGTTTGTTTGTTTTGTATTTTAGAAAGAGAGAGTGAGCAAGTGGGGGAGGGGCAGACAGAGAGGGAGAGAGAGAATCCCGAGCAGGCTCCACACTCAGCCCGGAGCCCAGAGCAGGATTTGATCCCTCAACCCTGGGATCGTGATGTGAGCTGAGATCAAGAATCGGACCCTCAATCGACTGAGCCACCCAGGCACCCCAAGCACTTTTCCTCTTTGAACTTGTTTTTTTATCTGTAAAATGGGACAGTAATAGAACCTACTGCGTGGGGCTAACATACGGATTACGTGATTATGCAAATGAAGCAGCTGGCAGTGCCTGACTCGTGATTAAGTCCTCAGTAAATCTTAGCTCCTGCCATAGGAGTGACATAGCTCCTTGTCCCCTTTCTGTGCCTGTAGAATTCAGCCATAGCAGTTTCTGCTTCTAGAAGTTTCTGTTCAGCAAACAGGTACTAACACAGCTATCCAGGGCCTGTGCTTGGCATCAGGAGTCCCAGGGTTTCATAGGAGAGTTTGTTGCTTGGTCCAGACAGATAAACGGGTAGTTGCATCATGTAGATTAACATCGAGTCTGTCAGGTCAGCACTGAGAAAGGCCGGGGGCTGCAAGGATGGTCACTTGGGGTGATTTTGAGAAAAGTCCACGAGGGTGGAGGACTTCTCTCCTGAGCAGCGTGCCGAGGAAAATGTTCTCAGAGTGCAGCACAGGGGTTTCGGTGAGAAGAATGACCCTGAGAGCTGCCGTCTGTGGACGGGTTCCCAGGTGGGGGTGAGGCTTGTAGGGAGAAGCATGTCTTCCGTGCGAGATGCCCTACAGGGCTGCACAGGCCCCCCCCCGCCAGCACCTGGCACTAAACAGAAGTTCGGTACCTGTGTGCTTAAAGGCCAAGGAAGTAAAGCATTATGCACAATAAACTTGTCTAAATAGCAAAAGATATTCCTAGGCAGTAAGAAGCTGTTTCCAGCTTCTTTCTGTTTCCAGACTCCTTCCTCCTTGCCTGTCACGGTGCATGTGCTCTGGTTCTGTTTGAGTTCAGCTTTAAAATAGCTCCTGAATAATTCCGTTCAGATGGGTATCGAGCACCTGCTGTAAGCCAGCTGCCATGTGGGCACGGTCTACAAGGGGGACATGGCGGGGCAGTGGGGTCGGGGCATCAGATACCTGCCCTTGGAGGGGAGGGCACCTGCTGGCGGTCATGAGCACCGCGTGTGACCACCTGCCCTGCACCAGCCCCGTCATCACTCCTCACATGTGTGTAGAGAGACCACTCTGTCCACCCCATTTTACCACAGTTTCCAAGACAAGGATTCTTTTCTCCTCAGTTGATTGTTGAGACCACACTGAACTGCTCTTGGACTCTTGAGAAATTCGAGACACATCAGATGTCTTAGCCCTTTTTGCTGCCTGAGCATCTGTCTCTAACCCCCCCTCCACCGGCTGAGTGAATTTGGCCCACACGCAAACCTTCTTACCCTTGTTCTGTGATGGACGCAGGGCCAGTAGGGGGGCGTCTTTCTGTTTCCAGACGTCTCTCACAGCGAAAGGAGTTGGCCCCTCCCTTCTGCGCAGACTGGCCCTCGGGACCCTGTGGACAAGTCTGCTCCATGCAGGAGGGCTCCCCAGGCCCTGGGGTCTAGGAACCAGGCTGCCGTGTTGACCGGCCAGACCCCACAGCACCCCCAAGCGCCGGGACTTGATTGGGGATGGCAGCGACCGCCTGTAGTGAGCAGTCTTTATAACCTGGGCTTTGGACTGTTTATAGGATCAATATTTTCAGAAAAGAAAGAGTATCTACTGTCTATTTACAACCAAGAGAAAAGTAGGGCGGAGGGGAGGCATTATGCAGTCTCCCCAGGAAGGATGAGTCACGGCCTTGCTCACTTGCTGGGCGTTTTGTCCTTTTTGAAAGGCTTTAAATCTTCATTGATGCACGGAATGGTTTCTCCCTGCCTGTGAATATCTTTTGATGTTTCTACAAGTTTCTTGCTCATAATACCCTTATTTCGGTCCTGTATATACATACATGTTTCTAGAGTTGGAAATTTACGATGCTTTTTTAACAAACCACATTCATTTATATGTCTTCTCTCCTCTATAAATTTGGTATGGTATTTACCGTCCTCCCTTTGTTTCTGACATTTACAGCACCACACCTAATCGACGGCAGACGTGCTCGCTTGCTAACCTTGGGTCTGCCAGCCCCACCTGTAAGCTATCGCTCGGTTATACGTTCAGCAGTGGGTGAAACCCTAATTACTGGGAAAAATGAGGCTCCTTCCTCAGAGCTTAAACATACACAGGGGACTGTTTCACCTACAAGAACAGACTGCGGTGTTATCACTCTTGTTGTTTGGTTGTATTGGGATCATTCCTGTTGTTTGCTTGTATTTGGATATCTGTCTGCAGCCCTCTCTTACCTTGCCGTGAAATCTGCGAATTCCTGCGGCAGAAGGGACCCTGGAAAGGCGTTCGCAGTCTGGGGATCCCACAGTGTTCAGGACCGGGGCCCTGTCCATCAGGAAACCTCCTGCCCTGCCCCCAGGGGTCCAAGATGAGTGCCCCGCCTGCCTCCTTCCCCTAAACAGAGCGCAAACCCGCGGGTACCAGCCCTGTCTCTGTACTGAAAGGTCTCCTTTAATGCCACGCGATGTGGCCTAAAGCACAGGGGCTACGGTGAGCGCCCTTGGTGACCTCATGCATTTGGAGACACAGGCTTCTAAGGGGCCTCTGCCGCGGTCGCAGGTGACTCCTCCCCATGACTGGCACCATCTGACTGTGGCACCTGCACGGTCTCAGCTCTGCTGTCTTTGGTGGGTTCTGAGCAAGGGTAGCACATTTCTTAAGAGTTCTCCTCTGCATTCATTTTCCTCAGTGATTCATCCAAGAAGGAGGGACTCACTGTTTACTGTCTGCCAGGCGTGATGGGGGTCAGTGCTGGGCATGCTAGCTCAGGGCGCAGGGGGGCTCCCGGGATGACAGGGCATAGACCCGATTCTCAAAGGAAAGGAGGTGGGGTGGGTGTTCAGGCAAGCAGAGCAGCAAGGACAGGAGTTCAGGGGCAGGAGAGAACACGTGTGTGGTCAGGGTGCAGAGCGGAGCATGGGGGAGGCAGGGACCGGGCGGGAAGATCCTTGTCCCTCCCACTGGGGGGCTGGGCTTCATCCGCAAGGCTACAAGCCACCCAGTAGTAGACGGAGGCAGTTAGAAGGACTGTGGGCCTTGGAGGGTCTCACCTGGCTTCGCCTTCCAGAATCCCGTGTTACTGGCTGTGGGATCTCAATAGCGTGAGGTCAGGAGTGTGGGAACACTCTGTAAACTGGTGGGGGGGTGGGGTGGAGGGGCTGCCCGCTAGGTCACGGGGCGAAGGGACGGTGGTGCAAGGAAGCAAGTGGTGTCGGAAGATGCAGACTGAGGAGGTAGGAAAAGGAAGGTGAGGAAGGACAGAGAAGTGGTGCAGCGTGAGTTTAGGCACCTCTGTGTGGCAGCCTTTCTGCACCCGTGCCCATGCTCGTGTGCACGTGCCCACACATCCACGCACACACGCACACATGCCCACACTCATACATACACATGTGCTTGTACATGCACGCACAGATGTTTGCATACCAACGCCCACATGCTCACGTACACACACACACACACACACACACACACACACACACACACACACACACGACACACCTCCACTTTGCCTCCTTGTGGCAGTCCAGCTGTTGTTCTAGGTTCTTCGTGTCTCCCGTGCCTGGCCTCATTCCGCCTGCCCATCACGGGCGATCATTCCATTCTGTGAGTCGATGCTCTGGACGGTGGCTCTGCCCTCCCGATGGCGTCTGAGTCCTGTCTGCCTCCCCTGCACCACCGTGGGCCGGTGGTGAGGCCGGCTCTCGGCCGGTCCTGAGAATGACCGCGGCACCAACAGGAGGAGAGAGTGGGTGGGGCTCCCCCGTTCGTTTCCTGGCCTGCAGCCCTGGGGGTCTCCCTTTCAAGGGTTGTGCCCCCGGAGACTCAGTGTAATAAATAGGAACTTGGTTCAGCATATGGGGACGTGGATGGAGGTGTGAAGGAGGCCTGAAGCCATCTCCCTGCAGCGGCAGAGGTGACCGAGGGCTTTCTTCCCCCTGAAAACGTGAAGGAAAATGTCTCCTGTCATGGAGACATTCAGACCAGAATCTCCCACGTGAAGGTGTTTAGTATTTTCCCCACGCCCGCCGGGGGCAGTAGGCTTGTGGGACAGTGATGGCATGTGGGCCGCGTCCTGATGGAGGTGCTTTGGTGCAATTTTCATTCCAAAGGGTTATGAAGCAAATAGACACTAAAGCAATGCCATCCAGACAGGTATGATTCTGGCCTCTTTTCATTCTAGGGCCAACAGAGGTTTTAAACCTACCTTTGGTTACTCATCGTTTATTTCTGAGCTTGGAGCCAAGTTTAAATAAGGCGCTAGGTTTCGACGGAGCCCGACTGTTGCCTGGAAATTCCGGTGCCCGCCAGGACTGAAATTGCAGAGGTCTGATTGAGCTTCTGAGCGGTTTTGTGGACTGGAGCCCCTCCACACGAGCTCATGGCCGACTCGGGCACCAGGAAGTTATCCACGCTGTTCTGAAAGCTCTGGGTGGGAGGTGTGATGCACGCGTATTGTGTATTATAATCCGCCAGCCGTGTTTAGAAATGGTGTGTTTAAATACCCAACTAGTAACAGCTTTCCCTTTTTTCTCACTGCTGCTTCTGTGGGATTCAGCCGTGAGACACAGCTCTTTCTTCCCTTCGTTGGCCTTTGTTCGTCATATGATGGCCTTGAAAGTCTCTGGGCTGTTCTGGTGTCCTGGGGGCGTTGTGGTCGGTGCGCTGCATGGCACAGGACAGCGTGTGCTGGGCACGTGTTCCAGGGCACGGAAGGCTGTGCACAGAGGTGACGTGCTGTTCCAGGGCAGGCTTCCCCACGGGACACCGCTTTCCCGGATGCCTTCCCGTCTGGCAAGACAGCAGCCTCCACGTACTTCTCCTGGCCAGTGTCAGGGATTCCTGAGGACAAGGTGCCCTTGCCGTCACTGTCCCCCAGGGGCGTTCTTGGGAGCATCTGTGTCTGAGGCATGGGGACACTCTGACAGAGGAGCCCGTCGGTATGTTCTTTTCAAAGCGGAAATGGAGCTGTGAAAACGGATGATGCCAGGGCTGGATGTGGGAGGCCAGCGGGAGAACCAGGAAGAGGGGCGGTCCCGTGCCGTGGGTGAGGAGCCCCAATCATCTGTCTGGCTGTCAAAGGTGTGGCAGCCCGGGGGGCCGCTGTGTGGCCCGGACCGAAGTATCTCCAGAGCGCGGGGGCAGAGCCCTGAGGGAGAGCTCTCCGCCTCCCTTGAGCCCCACGCTCCTCTGGAGCTGGGCACTGAATCCTCGAAGGGTGTTCTGACGACCGGCTGCTACGGCAGAAGCAAAATCCTTCCCGCAGCATCCGCGCGTGCTCCTCCCGCACAGACTCCTGGGACCACCCTTGGCGGTGAGAGGCAGCCGAATCCGGGAGCCGCAGAGCTGTGTTCAGGTGTCTCTTCACACTGTTACATGTCTGCGGTGTTCACCCGTGGCCCGGGCCCCAGGCTAGACGGGCCGACCGTGTTCTCCCAGGAACCACTCCCGCGGTGTGGCCAGTGTGAGGCCGCCTCGTGCAGGCTGGAGAGTTTTCAGACCAAGAGTCAGAAGACCTGGGCAGCTTCCTTCCTCTCTGAGCCTGCCCCTCTCCCGTAAAATAAGGGGGTGGACCTTCAGGACTTTCGGAGCCAAAGGGGATCCCTGTGTGGACAGTTTGCCTCTGAGCCTCCCTGTGGTCTGGGAGGGCTCCCATCAGACAGACACCAGGGCCAGCAGTGGCCTGGCCTGGGGGGTGGTGGCAGCTCCAAGCTGTTCTCTCTGCGATGGCTTCCAGGTTCTACCCCCGGATAGTTCTGTAGGTGGCACCGGCGCCCCCCGTGTGTCCGCTCAGACCGTGGCGCCGGGCTGGGACGCAGGAGCCCGTCCCTACTCTCCAGAAGCTGCGGGCACATCGGGGAGATCTGTGCAGGACGGGCTGTGATACAGAGCCGGGTGAGGGCTCTGCACAGGCTCCATATGGCGCGTGTGAGCGCAGGGAACCCCTCTTCCTGAGGGATCCCCCAGCTGGGGCCGCTTCTCGAACATTGGGAATGAGAACGGACAACCTGCCTGTAACGGTTTTTACAGAGAAAAGCGGACGGGGGACCAGGAGCAAAGGGAGCACATAAGGCAGGCAAGGGGGTAGGGAGAAAGCGAGACAGTGGGGCAGCTGGGCTGCTGGCCCGCCCCATCCCCATCAGTGCTTGCCCTCGAGCGGACGAGGGGGCTGGCGGCCACAGGAGCGCTGGGCCTCGGCGGCAAGAGCGTCCTTGGCAGGAGTAGAGCCCAGCAGACAGCCAGCTGGTGTAGATCCTAGAGCTGCAGAACTCGGAGCCTGACTTAGTGAGTAATTTGTACAGTCCCGTGGGTTAAGGTTTTCTATTAAGCTATCTCTGCTGCTAATAATTTAGCTGGAAGATATGTTAGATACGGAATTGGGGAAACCCATCTCAGGGGATAATGACATTGTGAAGCCATATTATGTCTACCGTGGGGAACAATTTTAAGCCTGTGCTAATAGTTGAAGCTACGAGAGATGATTCTGAATGGAGGAAATGGTTGAGGGCTCTGCGGGCAGCTGTAAGGCCTTTGGGTTGTGGAAAGTAATCACGTAACCCGATTGATCGGTGACACGGAATCCCATTAGTCGCTGTCACACCACACCAGCCGAGGAGGGTCTCTGACCGGGGGGATCACCCAGACCGAGGTCCAGCTCTTGCTGCCTTCCAGCTATTTGACCCCTGGTGAGTCACTGGGCTACTTAAGATTTCATTCAGAAAGGCCCCAGCACGAGGCACTGTGCGTCCAGGGCCGGCCAGCCGGACGCCGGGCCCCATGGGACGCGGAAGGTCCACGGTTTGCACGAACATGAAACGTGGGGCGTGGAGGGCGGAGAGGGGCTCCCTCCGCTGTGTTCCGTTCCCGGATCAGCTGTAGGTCAACGACAGCTGGGCTGGCGGGGCCCCTGGCTCACAAAGGCTCCTGAAAACATTAACACTGCCCTGCAGCAGGCCCAGGCAGGCTTCGGGAACCGTGGCCGTCGTGAGTTAGGTTTCGGGACTCGGTAAGGTGACGGAGCAGCGGCACGTGGACCCTCTTACGCCTGTGCCCCCCCCCCCCCCCCCCCCCGGAAGGACGCTCTTTGCAGGACTCCTGCAAAAGTCACATTTACCTTCGTCGCCATCTCTCTCCCTGGTGAATTAAGCCCGAAAGCCCGCGTTGGGAAGGTGTACTGTGTGCTCTCACCATTAGCAGTGGATGGAGTGAATGGTGATTATGTCGCACAAAACCCTGGAGCTGAAAACTGAAGAAACAAAACAGAAACAAAAAGGAAAAAGGGTTGTCTTTGGACAGACTTCATCCTTCGAGAAGGCGATACAAACAAATGCACGTATACATGTAAAGGGACAGTGAGACAAGTGTAACACTCAGGGAGTCTTGACCTCTCATGTTAGGCAAGTTCTGATTGGTGGGGTTTCATAGATGGGGTGATGCTGGCCCTTCTTGGAAAACCGTTCGTGCCTTCCTTTGTAAAACGAAGTCTTAGTCCCTCCGCTGAGGGAAGCCCTTCCGGACCCGGCCGTGAACCTCGCTGCCGCTCCTTCCCAGTGCCCTCTCCGTCCTGTGACTTCGGCACGTTGGACAGATGCCCCCGGAGGGCCTCCCATGAGCAGATGGCCCCGTGGCCTGCAGCTCAGGGTGGGGCCCGGCGCCTCTGGCTCAGCCGGGAGCAGAGCCTCGATGCAGAGAGGGGTCCAGAGCAGAGGCCGAGGACGGGGAGCCTGGAGTGTGCGAGAGGGCTCAGAACAGAGCCCAGGTGAGGCTGTGGAAGCAGCAAAGAGGGTGTCCCAGTGAGTAAAGCTGAGGTCGGCTCAGCAATGTGAGATGGCGCAGAGCCTTCTGGAAAGGTGAAGACAGAACTCTGCCTGGTGGGTGTGCTGGTTGGGAGATGCTCACTAGCCCCTCTCTGTCTGCGAAGCCTTTTGCCGCCACCGCGGACAGCACCACCCTCCACGACGCAGCCCCCGGGCCCCCACGCGACAGTAATAAGCACTTGGTTTACCGTTATTCCAAGCACGGCGGCCTCACTTGGTCTCTGCCTGTCTTCCTCCCCACGTCTGTGGGCAGAGGCCGTGTCTGGGTCATCTCGGGACCTCCCCCTCCTCCTGGGCTGGCTCCGGAGAACCCCACTATCATGGACACGGGAGGCTGCGGCCTACGCAGGGGCAGGGTTCCCCGTGTCCACGGCCCTGGTTGCGGCCCTCGTCAGTACGGGGCCGTCGTGGTGTCCGCGTCGTTCACAGGGACAGGCGTTTTTAGCCAGTGGAAACTCGCTGTTGTGACTGCCTCGCGTCTCCCGTGCCCAGGAGTGTGTGTGTCTCAGAGCTCGTGTGCTGGTTGATCTCAACATTTTTATCGCATCATCCGTTTACCTGAGGTGCAGCAGGCTTACTTGGCACATGGAAGGACCCAGGCCCTCAGCACGGATCACCTCGCCCCTGCACCTCTTCCTTTGTGTAGAATTTCCTGACAGTTAAGGGGGAAAAAAGCATTTGTTGTTCCCCTCCTTTCCCCAGCCTTCTGCCAGGCACTCTCTTTCAGTGTGAAATAAATCAATATTTGCTTCTAAAGTCTGGGTGCACAGTACATTTTCCCATTTAAATGAAATGGAAGCAAACACTAAAAGAAAAAAAAAAGAAAAGGTCGTGATTCACTCTAGAAAAACAAATCAGGCTAAATGTGTTAAGAGTTTCCACTCAGGATAGGTCTCTGCTTCTGGTGAATTCTTCCAGTCCGCATTAGCAGTTCCTCCTGATCGTAGCTTCGTGTGGTGCCCTCCCCAGAAAGGCCTTCCCGTTCCTCTAAGTGCAACATAATCCCCCTGTTGACACAGCCCTACCTGCTCACAGGGTACAGTACTGTCACAGGGCCGGAGGGGGACCCCTGGAAGCCACTTGGGTCAGTCCCAGGGGAGCATGGAGTCGTGGTTGTTGCAGACGGACGGGCAGGGAGAAGGTGGCTTCTCTAGACACCAGCTGGGAGAGGAGTCAGGTGCCATGACTGGGAGCTCCCGGAGGCCACCTGAGTGCACCCGCCTTTCCCGTCAGTCCCTGGAGTCACTGCTCCTTCTACCCGCCCTGCCTGGCATCCCTCCCCGCTTCTCCTCCAGAGATGTTCCCTGGCCACCGGCCCCTCCCACCCCCCAGGCTCTGCCGGCCCCTCGGCCCCTGCGTCTGCCCCGCTGGGCTGTGGTTTTCCACCGCGCCTGTCACGGCCTCTGGTACCTGGTGGGGCATCACTCAGCAAATACGTACTCGTGTGTGCCAATCATCCAGCTTGGCCCTGGGGGAGAGCTGTGCCTGGACTCCGCAGCCCCTGCCCGCACGGAGCACGGCGTGGTCTGGTGGGGTGTGAGAAGAGGACAGAGGTTTGGAGGAGGGGAGGAAGTCACAAGTGACGGACAGGCCGCAGTACCTTTCAGGCAGCGGGTGTTTACGAAAGTCATGTCCGACGAATACTGCGGGTGCCGGAAGGGCCGTGGTGTGGTTAAACACCCACTTCGCGTGTAGAATGTCCTTTATCTTTCCGCCAGCCCCCTGAAGTGGGCATTAGTCCCCCGTTCACAGATGAGAAAACTAAGGGTTGTAGGGTAGGTGTGTGGCCTCACAGCTAATCGTGGCGAGCAGCCGTTCGAGCCCTGCTGAGCGCAGGACAAAGGGCCATGTTGACCAAGGGACTGCTTTGGCCTTGCCGTTCAGCCCCAGCCCCTGCCCTGGAAAGGATGCTCCTGTCTCACGTCCCTGCACACATCTGAGGACTCTGATTCCCTTAGAGAGCAACCCCATACCCTCCTTCTCTTCCAACTCTTCCGTTATTTTTGCGGCCTCAGGCTCCCAGCTCCTCCTAAACCTTCCCCGTGTTCTTTCGATGACTTTTCTTCCCGAGATCAAAGACGGTTGTTATTTAAAGCAGGCCAGAGCCCGCAGGGTCAGGGACGCTGGGCATCAGCACTACCGGAATTGGCTCTGTCTGGAACCCGGCTGCTTGGAGCTCCAGACAGTGGCCTGGCTGTACAATTCAGGTGCCCTCCACTGACAGATGTCCCCACAGATTCTCCTGCCCAGCCCCGGGGGGCGGGGGCTACCTCCACCAGCCACCTCCCCCGGATAGCTAAGGCATTGGTGTTGTTGGTGGGCTGCATCTGGGGGGAATCAGTCTTGCAGGAACATCTCCTTTTTCCCAGTGCGAGACTGATCTGCAGTACAGGGGCTGGGCTCCCACAGTGTGTGGAAAGCCAGAAAACCCGGGATAAACTTAGGCCCCTTTCTCAGCTCCAAATGGACCAGCTTTGAATTTCCAGAAGCCGCCCACCCAACCCTCGACACGGTTGCAGTACATAATCTGTGCGCTGCCCTCCAACCCGCACACCCTTGGCCACCCCCGCGCCCCTGGGAGGCAGCTTGGCGTCAAGAGAAGAGCCTGGACTTTGGGTGTCAGCTCGGGCTCCGCCACCTGCCGCTGCTGGGGCCTCTGGCCGTGTCGCTCTGCGGCGTGGAGCCTCCCTCTCTTCGTCCATAAAGCAGGGACGGGAGCAAGCGCAGGGCCCTGTGTGCGGTGGGGACGAGCTCCCGGAACCTACCAGACGCTCCGTCAGCAGTAGTTGTGATTCTGTTGTCGTGGCTCGACCCAGAAGCAGGACCCGTGTGACCTTTCTCTTGCCCTCACACAGGTCACGGACGAGGAGCCCAGCTCCAACCACACGGTCATGATCCAGGAGACCCTCCAGCAGGCCTCCGTGGAGCTGGCTGAGGAGCACCACCTCGTGGTGTCCTCTGACGACGTGGAGGGCATCGAGACGGTGACCGTCTACACTCAGGGCGGGGAGGCTTCGGAGTTCATCGTCTACGTGCAGGAGGCCGTGCAGCCCGTGGAGGAGCAGGCGGTGGGGCCGCAGGCCCAGGAGCTCTAGGGGACGGCGGCGGCTGGACGCCACGGGGCAGGCCCACCAGGCTCTCCGCGGGACAGCACCCTTGGTGGCTCTCTCCTCCTCGGTCCCCGCCCAGGCGGCCAGATGGGGCTCCCCTCGTCCCCCTTTGGGGGGGCAAGGCGACCGGCATCACCAGCAATACAGGACTCCCCGTTCCCAGCACAAACACACACACCCCTTCCTCTGCATCCTCTGCTTCCGGAAAGACTAGGCATCGACTTCCCACACAGCCCACGCCGCGTCGCCCCTTTGCTTCGGGATTCATGCAGGGACCCGGTGCCCGTCAGTGTCTGCCCTGAATCACACCCCCAACTCCCTGACCCCGTGCAGGTGTCCAGCCTTCCTCTGGGACCGCTCTGTGGCCTGAATGATGGGAGGGAGCCAGCCGGCACGGAGAAAGTGACCTTCTGGTTTGGAATCCCCTCCCGGGGAAAAGAGGGGAGGGGATCCTGGCTTTATCCACAAGGTCCTACTCCCCCACGTCCCCAAGTGTCGAGGGCACTTGTTACCGCTTGCGGAAACCACAGTTGAGGACCTCTTGTTCCCGCAACAGGCGGGATCTTAGCTTACGTCTTAGAATCCTGCTTTTTAAAAAAAAAAAATGCACTTTTTACTATTCACCTCCCGTTCTATGAGATGTGGTGGGTAGAATAAAAACATTCTCGGCCTGAGCACTCCAGTGTCTCCATTAGCGTGGATGGTCTGTGTCTCCCCCTCTTGTGAATCAGAGTCTTAGGTTTGGGCCCCACCCGGAACCACCCCATCCGAGGTCCAGAGCCCTCAGCTCATAGATGAGGGTGCCCCCCCTCCCTCTAAAACATTTTTACGTTTGCTTTGGGGCCACGGCTGGAGGTGAATGGTCTTGCCTTTTATTTCCCGGGGACTGGCCCTTGGTTTGCTGCCTCTGAGACGCTGCCCGCCCCTCCTCTCCACCTTATGCTCAGGAGGGGCGACCAACGGACCGAAGGCGTCATGGCACGCTGCTCTTGGAGATGCAGGCCGGGAGCCGTGATAAATCCCTTCTTGAGCCTCTGCCCTGTGCACAGCATGGTAGGGGTATCGGGGTGAGTCCTCCGGCAGCCTGCCCTGTCCTGGGTCTCTCGACGTCATCACCCACCCTCCAGTTCACGGAGGCCAACATGTGTTTCCTCCGAGAACCCTTCAAATGAAGTCTTCGGCGTATATAAACGGATGCACCGACACAAAGCGGTAGTTGCTCTGGTTGAAGACAGCGGAGTTCACCGCCCCTCGCACTTGGCCCTCCGTGTTAGGGCCCAGTCATCCCACCCCGGCAAGCCCCGAAGGCGCCTCTTGAGGGAGGTGTAAAGCTGCTGCTCTAAGACCGGGACGCAGGTGGCCTCTTGCCCTCAGCAAGGAAGGGAGTTCAGGGAAGGAAGGACACTCCCCGGTCGGGATGAGTCGGGGAAAGTTCCCGATGGAGGCGGCCTGTGATCAGAGCCTTGCAAGCTAGATAGAGGGAAGGATAACGGTAGAAAAGTAGCACTGAGTCATGCCCAGGATGGGACAGCATGGGGGAGGGCCAGTGACCCTTGGGCAGTCCATCTGGCTGATGGGTGGCTCTAAGGAGAAAAGCAGAAAGATCAACCAGAAGCCAGAACCAGGGATGATGAGACAGGACGGATATTGATTTTATTCAGTGAACCATGGGGACATGGCAGCTGTGGGTAGCCCCAGGGTGTGGAGGGCAGAGCGGTACTCCAGAATGGGTGATGTCCGGACATCAGGGTGGGCTGTGTTGAGATGCTGGAGCATCCAGATTGGAGGCAGAGTTCCCGGGCTCAAGCCCAGCTCCATCCCTTCCTACTTGAGTGACCTTGACACGTTTCTGTGCCTGGCTGAGTTTTAGTTCACTCCTCTGTGAAATGGGTCTCAGGATAATTGCTAACTGCTAAGATTGCTGAGAGGATTGAGTGGGCAAAGCCCTGGGAGACACTCACAGAGTAGCTGGCCCATACTCTGCACGTATCGGTTACGATTTGTATCGCTAGGCACGGGGGACCAGACCTCAGCGCCCCCCAGACTCTACCGTCTAGTGGGAGAGATGGGACGTGAACACACAACAGGAAAAGACTCACTGAATGTGCTCAGTGCTCCGAGTGAGGCCACAGGGGGGGGCCTGCCCTTCCTTGGACCAGAACTGACAGGGACATGGGATGCTGAGGAACAGGTGCCCAGCCATTTAGGGGCACTCAACCTCCCGCACAGCTGTCCACAGAGCTAGAGTCTGGGCGACTTCAGGGCGGGGCCGGTCCTGCATGCTGTCCCCTCGAAAGTTGGATCTGACTCTTTCTGAGATGCACGTCCCGCATGGGCCTTCTTTGCATCATCATGAAAAAATCTTGTTCTAATTTGCAAACTCCCCATGAAGAGATACCTGTCCTGGCTGGTGTTCAGCGTGAGTGCCCTGGGTGCCTGCTGGGTCGTCTGGAGCCCTTGGGCACCGCTAAATACAGATTCGACGGACAAGCGGCTTAGTGTCATGAGGGCCTTGTGCCTGGGCAGGGAGACAGGCTTTGGTTTGAGTCCGATTTCCACAGTGAGGATTTGTTGTGATGTTGGTTAACCTTTAAGAGTATTGTGTCATCACCCGTAAAACGGGATAAATCATTCGCCCCATTTGCCTGGTTTGTTTCAAGGATTTACCGTGATCGCATTGCCGTAATTGCGCGTAGTAGGAACACGGCAAATACTTATTTCCCGTTGTTCACGGTGGGTTCCTAGGAGAATCCCATAGCAGCTGGACAGGGTCGCCTCATGTCCCCGCCTATGAGTGGAGCTGAGGTTCACGTGTAGTCCAGTTGCAGAAGCCTGGTGTCCACTGTCTCCCCTCTCCTGGGCCTGTCACGGTGCCTGGCATGCGTTCAGTCACACACTGAGTCCACACAGGCCAGTCAGCTACCTCCAGTGGCCGGGCACTGGGCTGTGAGCTGGGAACACAGCTCAGCAGTGATGCGCCCCAGGCCTCAAGGACTTAGCCCTGGGTCAGAGGGTGGAAGAGTGAGCAGGTGACAGGAAGCCCAAGCGGAAGCATCTGCAGAAGCAGAGCCCAAAGGGGGGCCGTGGAAGACATGGCTGTCACCTCCACCGAGCCCGGGGCCAGGCAGGGTGGAGGCTCACCCGGGAGATGGGAAGTAATGGAGACCCGGAGCCGGTGTGGACTGGCCCAGCCGAGCCCTGCTCTGTGTCCCACCTGTGCCACGCTGTGGTGCAGCTGGAACTTTGGGAGCCTGTGGCATCTGGCTGGTTGAGATGACTCCAGAGGACGGAGGCAAGGACCCCTGAGTGAGGTTAGGACCTTGCTAGGCCTGGAAGGAAGGGGGTGGGGAGAGAAAAGGATGCATGGGGTGAAGGAAGGGAAGAGTTTTGCTGTTTAGTGCATCCACACCGTATTTTGTACCCACAGACCGTTTCCCTTGGCCACGGTCCTGAAACCATCCAGCCCTTGGCTCTCCCCTTGCAGGGCTGTTCCTGGGGAGGCTTTGCTCATTGCAGATGTTGGGCAGCAGACGGTTTATTTTTGCTTCCCTCCCACCCCCCACCGAATCATGCCAAGGCAGACAGTGGGTGACACCCCACTGTGGCTGCTTGGAGGGGCAGGGCAGGCGGCCGGATCTCTAGAGGCCTTTCCTAGGGACCTAGTGCTGAGCGTGGGGTGCGTCTGAGTGGTATGCCCAAGTGATGGGTTCCTTAGTTCTGATTATTCCCCCTTGGCTGTTTCCTTGGATACTTCTTGACCCACACTGTATTTTGGGCCAAGAGAAGTGACAATTTGTGCTTGGGAGACTGGGCTCCTGCCTTCCTGTTTTACTGTGTGTGACAGGGACCTACTGTGTGCCAGGTACCGCACTAGGCCCTCTGCCCTCCGTCGCTGTATTCGGTCTCTCCATCCACCTGTGTCTTCGTAAGATTGAACTGCCGACGCTTGAGTGCTCGCTCTGTGCCAGCCTTGTGGATGTTACGAATTCTCACAGCAAGGCGAGAATGGTGCTATCGTTAGAGTTTTACTGATGGGGAATATTAGCACAGAGCGGTTAAGAAACTTGCTGAAGGTCACACAGAAGTAGCAGAGCCAGAATTAGAGCCCCAGCAAGATCCGCGCTGATAACCAAAGTACCCTCGGCCAACTCTTCTGTCCCTTTTACAGCTGAGAAAACAGAGGCTCAGTAAGGAACCCACCTTGGGTGACATCTGAGGGCAGAAAGTGCTGTGGGACTTGAATCCAGTGGGAGTATCCCATTCCATCAGCTACTCTCAGCGGCCTGCCGCCTCTCCTGTTATCTTCCAGCCCTGACACCAGGCAGGCAGAGCAAGGACACGGTGTGGGGGTCAAGGTCAATTTCGGGGAGCAGTGGGGAGGAGACTTAGAGGCAAGAGAGCAAGAGCCCCTCCATGGAGCCCAGGAACCATGTCGCTAGGAGGCAACAGCAGGTCTGAGCTGGAGCCGGCAGAAGACAAGAGCCTCAGGGCCCCCCAAGGTCAGACACAGAGTCGCGATGGGGAGCAGCCAAGGGGGGCCTATGATGTTTGGCTGGCCTGGCTCTCGAAGACCCCTGGCTCTGTGCCCCCCCGCCCCCAGGCGCCCCTTCAGCCGGTCTTGTCCTCCAGGAGCCCTGACGCCAGCCCGCATCTGGGCGGGCTCTCCCTCTGCGGTGGGGACCCGCCCCCCAGGCTGCCATATGTCACCGTAGGGCCAGGCTTTCGAACGAGCAGCAGAAGTCCAGGCATTACATACCTGGGCCTGACTCCACTGCTTAGAGCTTGTGTAACTTGGGAAAGTGATGTCCCCTCGCCGTGGCGCTAGGGGGGCTAGAGAGGGATGGCCGCAGGGTGTGAACAGCTTCCTGCGACAGGACCAGACATGCCTCCAGCCCGCTTAGCACAGCACAGCGCTGCGAGGCGCGGGGGTTCCGGCCCATCCCGTGGACGCAGGTGCCTCGGGGAATGTAGAAAACAGCCCCAGGGGTAGCGAGATTCACGGGGATGACTTTTGTGCTGTGCTTACCACAGCAGTCTGGCGTGGAAGGACGGCTCTGGCCCCTGGAGACCGTGCTCGGTGACGAGGCGTGGCCTCCCGATGTGGCCGCACAACGTGGCCGGGCCACGGCAAGTTTGACCCACCTTACCTGCTCTGAGTGTCACAGTTTTGAGGAGATGGTGACTCATTTTCTAACCTGTGTCTACAGGGCTAATTTAGCAGATTAATTTTTCTTGTAATAAGGATTTAAAACTCATTAGCTGTTGTCACTGATGATTTTCCCCTTGTTCTTCAGCTCCATGTTTCAAGGCTGGAGGGGAGGAAAAAAAAAAAAAAGAACTCTTTGATGACAAATCCGTCTCCCCCACCCCTTCTAAAATTTCAAAGTGAACTGTCCCATCTCGTCCTTGGACGGAACCCGGCCTCGCATGTCTGTCTCCCCCCGTGATGATAGTTTTAAGGCGGAGGAGGAAATCTTTGGGAATCAATTAAGCAGACGGATACTTGGCTGGAGAAATAAAACAGCATGCTGGAGGGGGACTTAATTTACCATGCATCACAAAATTTTCTAAGTAAATTATTTTCAAGTCAGCTCGGCCCTTCTCTTAGCCATGACGGGGCCACGTTGGCGTTTGATTTAAAAAATTCTAATCTATCACTGTCACTGTTCCTGCTGCAATTTAAGGCTTGGGTGGTTTGTGGTAGATAACGGTTGTTACACTTCCTGCAGGCTAAGAAGGCAGTGACGGTTTTGGTATATTAACTATCACAAAGCAGACAAAAGGGAGAAAGAAGGTCTGTGTAGACAGAAGAAGGACGTGTCAGGCCAGAGTCGCCTGTGGTGCCTGCTGCCTCCCCCTGCCTGCGCGTGGCCTTGGTCCTGCCGTTCAGCGTGTCTCTTCCGACTGTCCCAGGACCAGACCTGTAGGTGACGGAGCCGCGTCCCTGCAGCAGCCTCGCCCCCAGGGGGCTCTTGGTGGACCAGGAGAGGCTAATAAGACAGCACTAGGGGTACAGCCCCCCGTGACGGGCGCTTAGGTCCCAAGCACCTACCCAGATACCTGGACGGGAATTGGCCTTGAAACACAGGTCCTGTAGGCTGTGGTGGGAAGCAAGACCGCCTGGCTTCTGTCCCTCTCGGGTCCCAGCGTGGTGACTGTAGTAGTCTGGTCTGGGGGGCCTCTGAAAACCTCTCAGCTGGCCCTCTGTGAAGAGGAAGTGTGGGTATGTTTTCCGCAGGGTCTGAGGTCACAGTCCTGGGTTGGAGTCACGGGTTCACCGGGTACTGGCTGGTGCGTCACGTGTTGTCCCCGAGCCCGAGTTCTCTCATCTCTGAAGTGGTTATCGTGGTGGGACGCTCCTCATCCAGCCGCGGGGAGGCTTCTGTACCCTTTTCCTGGCCCACACAAGCATCCGACCAGGGCTAACTACCACGGTCCTTAACGATGGCTGTCATCGTCTTCATTCCGCAATCACCGTGTTGCAGGCATGGTGTCAGTGGAGCTGGAGGGTGGGCTTGGACCAGAGGAGCCCCAGAGGCTGGGGGAGTCCAGGGGAGACTCCCCGGTTTGCAGGGATCAAGAGGGACAGCGAAGCAGAGCAGAGACTGCGCTCAGGGCCCAGGGTTCCAAAGCCGAAGGGACTGGAGGGGAGGACAGTCCAGCAGCCCCATTTTATAGATGAGCAGACTGAGGCCCAGAGAGGGAAAGAGACTGCTCCAATTATACAAGACAAGTGAGCCTGTGAAACGCCGAGGGGACATCCTAGGGGGGCTGGGGTCCCCGCTGCACTCCTGGGAAAGGCCTGTCCCCTCTTGCTCTGTGCCCTGACAGCAGCCTAGCCTTTACCGCCTCTGACCTCATCATCAGACCTCCTGTTGGAAGGAGGCGGGGGAGACGCCTGGGTCCTTGCATATCCCTTGCTGTAGGACAAGCCTCTGCCACCTGGGGGTGGGGGGAACCTGAGGGGGGCAGCCACCCATGAATCTGTGAGAAGAGAGCAGAGAAGACAGGGTGCTGTCAGCTCAGTCCTCTCCGCTGTGATTCAGACACCGGCCGCCCCCAGTGCTGGGAGACCCGACACCCCGTGGAAGGAAGAAGCCCTGAGCCTTGGACACTGCAGAGCTGGGAGTCTGGTCCCGGCCCACCCGTGACCTTGGAGGAAGTCCTGAAGTGTCTCGTTTCTTTGTGGCAAACAGCTTTTCTTGGGATATTTGCAAACCTGAAGTTACTTGCTCCCTCAGTCCTTCCTCGTGCGCACGCCTGGCCTTCCTTGCTAAGTGTCTGCGGTGGGGAGCTCTCGGGGTGGGGGCAGGGTCAAATGGCCATAAACCTGCCGGCGGAGGACACGCGCACCGCGCAGAGCAGACCCCGCATCGCCATCCTGGCACGAGAGCCATTTCTTGGGAAGGTGTGGATGTAGGGGGCAGAGCTGAGAGGTCCTCGGGCCTCCCCCCGCCCCAGAAACGCTGATGCGGCAGCCAGCCACGGACCAAGTCCCTCTGTGGGAGCCTTGGGGCCTGGGCAGGGGGTTGTGAAACCCCAGCGGAGCCTGAAGCCAGGACGGCTGCCCTGGGAAGGCAGGCCGGTGCCTCGGTGCAGACCCCTGACCGTGGCGTGGCCCCAGCTGCAGACCCAAAGCGGCCCCGTGCCCCGTGGACTCAGCTCCGGCCCCCCTTCTCCGTGGCCCTCCCGTCAGTCCCATCTGCCAAGGGACCTGGGAGGATCCACACCAGTCAGTGTCCCTGGTAACGGGCCCGGCACCCGTGGACCTGACTGGGCCCGGCTCCAGCCCTGCTCACCCGGGGTCTCCTCAGCCCAGGGACCCAGCGGGAGCCATGCCTGCCCGTCCCCCAGTAACAGGCCTGCTGACAGGACCTCTCCGCAGACGCGGCCGCAGCCCCGCACCCCAGCTCTCTCCCAACCCTGTCGGTCCAGGCACCAGGCGGGAGAAGACGGTCTGCGAAGAGTGGAAGGGGGTCTGCCCTTCCAGACGCACACACAGCAGCCAGAGGCCATGAGAGTCCTGAAGAATCTGGCGAACGTGACGCCATCCAAGGCACTGACGAAGCCCCGGCAACTGACCTTCAAGGAACAGAGACTCATTAAATGCTTGACAATGAACTCAGAATAATCGTCTCAAAGGAGTTCAGTGAGGGGCACCTGGGTGGCCCGGTTGGTGAAGCGTCAGACTCCTGATTTCAGTCCAGGTCATGATCTCACGGTTCGTGGGTTTGAGCCCCGCGTCAGGCTCTGCCCTGACAGCGCGGAGCCTGCTTGGGGTTCTCTGTCTCCCTCTCTGTCCGCCTCTCTCTCTTTCAAAATAAATAAACTTTAAAAAAAAAAAAAAGAGAGAAGTTCAGCAAGGTTCAGGAGAACACAGACAACTAAATGAAATCAGAAGAACAACACGTGAACACAACGAGAAGATAAAAGAAGTCATTTCCAAATTGGGGCTGATCACGTGGAGGGACCCAGGTGGCTGCAGGCCTCAGGGTACCCTCTTTTCATGATGGGTCCACACGGCAAGCGGCTCGTCCATGATGTGTCCACACGGCAAGCGGCCTGTCTCTGTTGGTACAGTGTTTTCAGAGCTCTAACACGGAATGTGTGCTGGAATTCTTCATGTGGTTGAAATCGTATGGTTTGAGTCCAGGCTGACGGGGGGTGAGTGTCTACAGCTGAGCGTCCTCCAGACTGTCCAGCCCCGAATGTGTGCGGGGCGACGGTGTTCAGGTGCACTTACTCCCGCCCACGCTTCCTGGGTACCGGCCGCTAAGCAGAGAGCCACAAAGGATGCCGTGCGCACGCTCTCTGTTCCCTGTTCCGTTCATCCGAACAGTGTTTATTCTGCCCTCAGGAAGCATGGGCCCGGGGGGAGCGAAACATGAGGCTTGTGTGAACCCCAGAACTCCCACCAGATCCCAGATGTCGAAGAGGGAGGGACTTGAGGGCACCCGGCTCAGAAAAGGGCACAGGCCTTATTATTATCATTATTATCATTAAATTAAAAAAAAAAAAGCAAGAACGATCTCTGTTCCTTGGAAACCCATTTGTAAAACACGTATCCGTAAGATTAAAAGGTTCAGAGCACATTTATTTGTACGCAGCACATACACTCATGGTCAAAACATCTGCCAAAATGGCATATGCCCCGTAAACAGCTGTCCTGGGAGAGGCTACAGGCGATCCGCCCCACTGCCCAGGGCGTGTGTTCTCTCCTTCGGGGTACGCTCCTGCGGTAACACCAAAAAATGATCAGATTTTAGCCATAAAATATCCCAAGGGATGCCAATCCATTGTTAAAGGCTTACGATGGGCCAAATGACAATTGCATGTATAACTACACATTACTTATATCATTACCTTGCAAATTATACTTACAATTATGCTTCTACGAATGGTGGAGGCCAGTGTTCTGGACACACGGTCTGAGAACGGCAGTGTGTGGCAGGGCCACTGAGCCCTTTGGGGGTTCCGATGAAAGCCACAGACCTTCTACCCCCAAGAAGCCACGCACACGCAACCTCAGGGCAGTTGCAGGGGGCGGGGCAGAGAGAGAGGGAGACACCGAATCCGAAGCAGGCTCCAGGCTCCGAGTTGTCAGCACAGAGCCCGACGCAGGGCTCGAGCTCACGAACCATGAGATCGTGACCTGAGCCGAAGTCGGACGCTCAACCGACTGAGCCACCCAGGCGCCCCTCGTGAGTCCCCATTTAAGAGAGCCTTTGTGGGGCGCCTGGGTGGCGCAGTCGGTTAAGCGTCCGACTTCAGCCAGGTCACGATCTCCCGGTCCGTGAGTTCGAGCCCCGCGTCGGGCTCTGGGCTGATGGCTCAGAGCCTGGAGCCTGTTTCTGATTCTGTGTCTCCCTCTCTCTCTGCCCCTCCCCCGTTCATGCTCTGTCTCTCTCTGTCCCAAAAAAATAAATAAACGTTAAAAAAAAAATTAAAAAAAAAAAAAAAAAAGAGAGCCTTTGATCAGATCTGACCTCCTCCACTTTCAGAATGACGTCTGCAACACAGAGCAGTTAGGTACGGCCAGTGTCTCCCAGTGAGGCTTCGCAGGGCAGCGCTGGGACCCACTCCTGCCCACCCAAGGCCAATGTAATTTGCTCCCGCCCCTCTCCCCTCATTGGCTGCTGGTGAGAAAAGTTAAGAGTCGAGGGACGTCTGTTGAACATCCAGTAAAAGCCCCCACGGGACATATAGAAAATAGGCAACACACAGCTTCTCCCCGTTGTAAGGTGTTTGGGAGACCAAGGTTTGGAACGGCTTGAGAAGTCGGCACAAGACAGGGCGGAATCCCGAGCCGGCAGACCCCGGGTGCTGTGGGAGGTGAAGGCAGAGAGGGCAGAACACCGCCTGCCGAGACTGGCCTCTCCAGGGAGACTGAGGGTCGGGTCCTGTGTGTGCCCGTGGCTCCTCTACGTGCCTGCTTACAGTCCCTCCTAATCCCCACAGGTAGCCTGTGGCCACCCCACTTCACAGCGTGGAATCACGGTTCTGAGAGGAACACAGGCCTTTGCGGGAGATGGGTGGGCGTCTGGGCGGGCGGGGATTTGAACGCACGGCTGCCCGGCTCCGACACCTGCCTTTTCCAGTGTTCCTGCACCGCTGCATGCTGTCCATCATCTCAGTGGTGCTGAAGCCTGTGCAACCTCACTGTGACCTGTAAGTGCACGCCCCCCCCCCCCCCCCCCCGTGGGAGTCAGTGTGGGGCCAGAGCAGGGTTTGAACTAGAGAAACTGAGAAATGGCGCTGTGGCGTTCACAAACCAGCAGGGGGAGCTAGGAGCCCCCTGGACGACCCAAGCCACTGGCCCAGGGTGGGTATAGGTGGGCAGTGGGTGTGCAGGCCGTCTGGGGAGGTGGGAGACAACAGACCTCACGTTCAGGGGAGCCGGTGTTCATGTCTCGGCTCTATGAGATGTGTGTCCTGGGACCCATTCCTTTCTATTTCTGGGCCTCAGTTATCCTTATCTGATAAATGGGGGTGATGAAACTCCTGTCCATGGCTACTGTGCAGGTGCCTCACCTGACTCCAGGTGCCCCATCCGTCCGTCCTGTGTGCGACTGAAGTTCGGCCTGATCGGATGGATGCAGCTCTGCATCGGGAGCCAGAGGCCTCGGGCCCTTTCCCCATCTCTGCCACAGACTGTCCGAGTGACCTTGGAGGTCTCTTCTGTTGTCTGGGCCTCAGTTTCCCTAGCCTAGGGCCAGGGGCTGGTCCCAGAGGACCTCTGAGGTCGCACCCAGCTCTCTGCACTCTGGTCCACGCCTGGGGAAAGGAGGTGTCAGCTCTTGGTGAAGGGGCCTGACAGCAGGTGGAGCCTGGAGTGAGGCTCCGTGACCCCAGGCAAATTCCTTAGCCTCACTGAGTTACAGCGAGCTCTTCTGTAGTGGGGATGTTACTTCCCAGCTGCAGGGTTTAGTCCAAGGACTAAGGATGGAAATATTCCAAAACTTGTCATCTGGTGTCCTTGTCATCTGGTGGCACAGAGTGCATACTCAATATTTGATAGCCGTTGTTACTCTCTTTGATGTAGGATGGTTATTTTGGTTCCTTTGGCCCTTGGAGGATTCGTGATGGAATCATGGGCTTCTGCACCTCTCTGGGACTTGGAAAACGTTTCTTGCAAAGAACCAGATAGATATTTTAGGGCTTGTGGGTCATACGGTCTGTTGGAGCTATTCAACTCAGCTGTCATAACCTGAAGGCAGCCATAGACAGTATGTAAACCAGTACACGTGGTTGTGTTCCAATAAAACTTTATTTACAAAAAAATAGGTCGTGGGCCAGAGACCATAGTTTACTGACCCCTGTCCTAGATGCCTGGGTCTGCAGGGCCAAGTTCACAGACACGGCAAAGGGATTTGTGTTTTGTTTTGATTTCTAGCAACCGAGCACCTTTATAATCATAATTTCATTTTCACAAATATCATGTCATCTTAAAGGGGAGTTCGCGGATTGAAGAGCACAGCCCTTTCTAGAGCTGATGGAGGTGGGTGGGTCTGTCGCTATCTGATTCCTGGGTGGCCCTGCGGATGCCCCTTCTTCTCCGTGGGCCTCGATTTGTTGCTCTGTATAAGGGGCCTGGACGCGGAGAGTGTGGGTCCTTTCTGTCCTGATGGGGAGACAACTGCGGTCGAATCAGCCTTGGTGCCTCCGAATTCTGTTCGTTCTGCTCTGAGGAAACTGAGACATGATCGTAAAGGGGAAGATCCTTTAATTAAATTGCTGAGGAATTAGGAGGATTGAGTGATTGAAAGCGGAGAGTGATGCTGGGGCCAGGGCGCTCCCTGGGGATTAATTAAGATGCTGCTCTCTGCTCCCTGCCCTCCACTGTGGGCACCCGAGGCTGGGACCCCAGGAACATTTAGCAGACCCTCCGGTGTGTGGGGGGTGCTCCTGCTCCACACAGCTGCCCCTCTCGCCCCCCTCCGAGGCCTCCGTTCTCGCCTCTCACCGTTCCTCCCCTGCCTGCTCCCGCCATGCCAACAACTGATGGATGTTCCCAGGATGGGGAGATCTTAATTAAGTTGGATGATCTTTCTCGAGCTTGCAAAAGCAATGAATGCTTTCTACCTCGGCCACGATGGGCGTTCAGTTTGGTCCAGCTGCCCTTCTTGGAGAGGCTGGAAAACGTCCTCCCTGAATACAGGCTCTATGCCGCTAACCCTGAGCTCCATCAGCGGCCCTCCCACCCCCATGTCCCATCAGCGGGGAATGGGAATTTTGACCCAGGTTCTGGGATTCCATTGAAACTGGGAGTGTGAGCCCCAAGGCCCTGTATCCTCCCCCAGCGTGCAAGGCCGCTCTCTGTCTGGAAGTCTTTCCTGACTCTGGCCCTGTGATGGCATCTTGTCCCCATCTGTGACAGCACAGCCTCAGCACAGAGGGATGTCGGTGTTTCCAGGGGCTGTGGGGGCACCGAGGTCAGGCTTCCTCGGGCTGCTGGACATTCTGAAGCCACAGCCTTAAAGGTGCCCATGCTTCAGTCAGATGCGTGGCATTTACCAAGGCCTGAGGGCCACCGAGAGCATGGCCCGGGGGACCGGGGGAAGGAAGGAATCAACACAGGCCTGAAGAGGCGAGAAGGGAGTCAGACAAGGGAGGGCATGTAGGGAGGGAAGAAAGGAGCAGGAGGGGGAACATTCGAAACTCTGCAGGGACCATGGGGCTTAGTGTCTCCCCAGGGATGAGGAAGCAGTGGGTGGCCTTTGCTGTTGTCCCTCCCTCCCTTCATCCCCCCAAACCCACTAACAGTCCCTCCCTTTCCTCAACCCCGACTCAAGATGGGCCTTTGAGGGCGAGCCCCAGGGCAGGGCTGCTGGGCTCCCAGCTGAGCGCTCCTCCCAGGTCACAGGCCACTTGTGGCCACGCGGTGGGACAAGAGATGCTCCAGGAGAGCCAAGCGCGATGCCTGTTCCCCTTACACAACTTGTGCTGAGTTTGCTTCGCATGGAGACCTTCTCAGTGGGGGAAGCAGGGAACCATCTATGTTTCTACTGTAGCCCGGGCTCCTGCCATCTTCTCGGACCGGCCCTCCAGGCGGCATTGACGCTCAGCCCCGCCTCCTGCGGGTGGAGACGGGGTCATCTCACCCTCTGCCTGGCACACTGCCCCTCCTCTCCTCTCCCCTGACCACTCTTCCGCTCCCCGGTCTCCCAGCTCACATTCCCGTGCGCTCCCAGAGGAGCCCCTGTCCTCCTGCACAGGACTCATCGCGGTGGCTCGCCGCTGCCTTTCTCCTAACGTTCATTGGTGTTTATTTTCTCAAGCAATCCATGAGCGCATTCTCACGGTAAATGGTCTAGACCTTACCGATCAAGCTACGGTTCCCCATGACCACCTTCTAGAACAGTCTTTGTCCCCTCCTGAGAGGCAACTACTAAGTGCGGTTTGCTGTATATTATCCATTCACTCACTTCGTTAATATTTACGGAGGTCATACGCCAGGCCCAGCGTTATTCTGTGTCTTGGGAATATGGCATCATAGGAACTCAGGGTGTGTGTTCTAGTCCCAGGAATGAGACCCTAAGCAAGCATGCAAATGAGATGCAAATGATCGGGTGGTGACAAGTGCTCTTTATTTTTTTTAATTTTAAATGTTTATTTATTTATGAGAGACAGAGAGAGAGGCACCAGAAGGGCAGGGGCAGAGAGCGAGGGAGAGACGGAATCCAAAGCAATGTCCGGGCTCTGAGCTGTCAGCACAGAGCCTGATGTGGGGCTCGAACCCACGAACCGTGAGATTATGACCTGAGCTGAAGTCGGGTGCTCAACCGACTGAGCCACCCAGGTGCCCCCACAAATGTTCTTTAGACGATAAAGTCGGGTAAGGGGAGCGAAGCTGCCGGGGCGAAAAAGGGTCACTGTCCCCACAGTGGTCAGAGCCCCTCCCCAGGAAGCAGTTCCGCAGAAGTCATGCAGGGGAGGGGCTCTGGGAGGGGCGGAGCGGGGGCGGGGGGGGGGGGCCTCTGAGGCTGGTGGGGCAGGGGGCTGCCTGGCTGTGGACACCCAGGAGGACAGGCCGGCAAGTACAGGTCTGGAGAGCAGCTGGCGAGAGCACAGAGAGGCTTGCAGGCCACGGAGGACACTTGTGTCCCCTTCTCAGGGAGCGGGAAGGTGCTGGAGCGTTGGGGATGAGGAATGGCATGGGCCCGTTTATGTTCTAAAAGGACTGCCTGGCGGCTCTGCGAAAAATGGACCCCCTCCCATGCATTTTTGTGACCCCGTGTTATATATCTATGTATGTCATGGATAAAAACAGATGTGAGATACATACCTAAATCTACATTTTCCTTCTTCTCCAAAAGGAAACATTGTTACTCTCTATGTGCCTGTCTGCAATGTGCTTTTTCACATCCTGGTATCCTGGAGAACCGCAGAACTTTCTACATCACACATCTGGACCCACGACATTCTTTTTTTTTTTTTTTTTTTTTAGTTTTTAGTTTTTATTTAGTTATTTTGAGAGAGACAGAGACAGTATGTGTGGGGGTGGGGCAGAGAGAAAGGGAGACAGAGAATCCCAAGAGGGCTCCACACTGTCAGCACAGAGCCCGATGCGGGGCTTAAACACATGAAATCCTGAGATCGTGACCTGAGCCGAAAGCAAGAGTGGGATGCTTAGCCAGCTGAACCACTCAAGTGCCCTGGACCCATGTCATTCTTTTTGTTTTTAGTTTTTCTAATGTTTATTTATTTTTGAGAGATGAGAGAGAGAATGGGGGAGGGGCAGAGAGCAAGGGAGACAAAGAATCCAAAGCAGGCTCCAGGCTCTGAGCTGTCAGCACAGAGCCCGACATAGGGCTTGAAATCATGCACAGTGAGATCATGACCCAAGCCAAAGTCGGACACTTAACTGACTGAGCCACCCAGGCGCCCCTATTCTTAAACCGTTTAATATAGTCTTTCATGGTATGGCTCCTATTGATGGACCTGAGTTGTTCCTATTTTGTTTGTTTTTCTCCTCTGAGCAGTGGGTCTGTCTGCAGGCAGGGCCTTGCCAGTGGAGGTAAGTGGAAAATGGCCCTGATTCGGCTTTTGTGTCCATTCTGCATCCTATCCCAGGCCAGTGGTGATTTTCACGTGTGAGGCAGGGTGCTGGGGCAGAGTGCTGAGGCAGAGTGCTGGGGCAGGGTGCTGAGGCAGGGTGCTGGGGCAAGGTGCTGAGACAGGGTGCTGGGGCAGAGTGCTGGGGCAGAGTGCTGAGCAGAGTGCTGGGGCAGGGTGCTGAGGCAGGGTGCTGGGGCAGAGTTTTGGGGCAGAGTGCTGGGTACTGAGGCAGGGTGCTGGGGCTGAGTGCTGGGGCAGAGGACAGAGGCAGGGTGCTGGGGCAGGGTGCTGAGACAGGGTGCTGGGGCAGAGTGCTGAGTCAGAGTGCTGGGGCATGGTGCTGAGGCAGGGTGCTGGGGCAGGGTGCTGAGACAGGGTGCTGGGGCAGAGTGCTGAGTCAGAGTGCTGGGGCAAGGTGCCTCATGAGACAGGGTGCTGGGGCAGAGTGTTGGGGCAGAGTGCTGAGGCAGAGTGCTGGGGCAGGGTGCTGAGGCAGGGTGCTGGGGCAAGGTGCTGAGACAGGGTGCTGGGGCAGAGTGCTGGGGCAGAGTGCTGAGCAGAGTGCTGGGGCAGGGTGCTGGGGCAGGGTGCTGGGGCAGGGTGCTGGGGCAGGGTGCTGGGGCAGAGTTTTGGGGCAGAGTGCTGGGTACTGAGGCAGGGTGCTGAGGCAGGGTGCTGGGGCTGAGTGCTGGGGCAGAGGACAGAGGCAGGGTGCTGGGGCAGGGTGCTGAGACAGGGTGCTGGGGCAGAGTGCTGAGTCAGAGTGCTGGGGCATGGTGCTGAGGCAGAGTGCTGGGGTATGGTGCTGAGTCAGGGTACTGAGGTGGGGTGCTGGGTACTGAGGCAGGGTGCTGAGGCAGGGTGCCGGGGCTGAATGCTGGGGCAGAGGACAGAGGCAGGGTGCTAGGGCAGGGTGCTGGGGCACGGTGCTGGGGCAGGGCGCTGGGGCGGCCAGACGCAGCTCCACCCTGAGGCAGTGCAAGAGGCCAGGCCTTGTGTGACCCCCGGGATCTATCCCACTGAACTTTTCCAGATGGTTCTTCTCTACCCTTTGGTAGTTTTCTCAGGTTCACGAGCTGATGAGAATATTCAAGGGGGTTGTATTAATATTTTATTGCAGCCGTAGCAAATTACTACAAGCTTAGCAGCCTGCACAACAGAAATGTATTATCTTCCCATTCTGTGGATCAGAAGTCCCACCTCGGTCTCTGTGGGTGAAGAGCAAGGTGTCGGCAAGCCTGTCTTCCCCGTGGGGACCCTATTCTGGCTTCCTTCCAGAATCTTCTCAACCCCGGAGAGGAGGATCTATTTCCTGCTCACTTGGGGTCTCGGCAGAATGCAGCTCCTTGTGGCCCCCCATTGCCTCGCTGGCTGTCAGTCGCAGGACATTCCCGGCTCCCACAGGCCGGCCACGGTCCCCTCACGGCCCTCCCCCCACTTCCAAAGCCAGCAGTAGTGGGCTGAGTCCTTCCCGCACGGCGACTCTCCCCTCCTTCCAGCTCCTCTCTCTCGCAGAGCAGAGGCCGGGGGGGAGGGGGTGTGGAGGCCGCAGCACCCACCCCTCGGACAAGGACTGTCACCGGGGCAGGATCCTGGCAGACCTGGTCAGTGCAGGCCATCTGGCCTACTGCTGTCTCCCCAGCGGTGTCCCAGGTGCCCCCGGAGTAGTTTAGACGTGCTTGTCCATTGGTAGACACACGGCTTTGACCTGACCGCCGGCCCTCTGTCCCTCTGGCTCCCCGGCACCCGGCCCACACAGCAGCCGAGGGTCGGAGGGGAAAGCCGAGAGGCGTTCGTGCCGCCATTTTAGTTGCGCCCGCATCGGGGACTCAGGGCCCCGACCCCACAAAACACAAATGCACCCCACACAGACACACACCTACCCACCCCCCGAACACACGTGCGCCTCCAAACTCCATCACGCACACAACTGGAGCACGGCAGAGCTCTGCTTATTTCCAGAGGAATGTCTCCCCACATCCGCTGGCTTTTAATTGACTCTGGCTGCAGGCCTGTTTATCATCTTTCCCCAGTGCTCGGGCACCAAATGAAGACAGATTCCAGGAAGCTTTGAAATGTTCCCAACCCAGAAGCCTCAGACTCACATGCTTTGAAGATTAGAACAAGTTTTAATTCTCCTGCCCCCACCCTGGCTTTTTGATTATTTAAAAAATATTCCTCTAAAAATGCTCTGCACCCCGTGATTTTAAAAGTCACACAGGCTCATTCGTTCAACCCCGACTACGTGCCAGAATGTGGTGAGCAGTTCACCCGTTCGGCCCTCCCTGGGTCCTGGCAACAGCCCACGAGGGGAGGAGGAGGCAGGCGTTATGATCATCCCCAGTTTATAGATGAGAACGTGAGGCCAAGGCACTGCCCTAGATCAGAGTAGTTGTGGGGCCAATGGCGAATCCAGGCTGCTCAGCCCCAGAGCCCAAGGTTGCCAACCTCGTGCAGTAATGCCTCCTATATACGCTGGGTAATCTGGAAAGTCCAGAAAAGAGCAATGCAGAAAACACAAACTTAGATCTAGGGGCTCCTGGCTGGCTCAGTCGGTGAAGCATCTGACTTGAGCTCAGGTCATGATCTAATGGTTTGTGGGTTCAAGCCCCGCGTCGGGCTGTGTACTGACAGCTCGGAGCCTGGAGCCTGCTTCAGATTCTGTGTCTCCCTCTCTCTCTGCCCCTCTCCCCCACTTTTTCTCTCTTTCTCTGTCTCTCTCTCTCAAAAATAAATAAACTTTCAAAAATTAATAAGAAAAAGAAAATGCAAATTTCTAGAGAATCTGTTCACCTTTTGGTGGATTCTCAATGTATCTATGTACGTGTGAATGTATTTTATTACGTTCGCTAAATGATTTTGTATGCAGCTCTTTCCCATACAATTGCTCGTTTTCAAAGACTTAAAACCGAGGGAGGAGGGAAGAGGAAACTGAAGGACCAGCAGAGGCTGTTCTTTGAGTTGGTGACGCAGGTGAGCTGAAGGAGGCTTGCAGCTCATGGCAGGGAGACCCTTTTATTCTAGGACCGGGCGCGGGGGGGGGGGAACACTGGAATTTTCTGGCCTCGGATGGCTAAGTGCGAGTCCTGTCCCCCGCCCCCAGCTCCCAGGCAGAGACTCTGAGGCTGTCCAGGCCCCCATCTGCGAACCGGGTCTGGGCCCACCGCACTTGGTGAAGTGGTGAAGGTTGGCTGAAGGCATAAGTGAGGGGCCTGGCTCGGCGCCCGCACCCCGCACTCCCCAGCACGGTTTCATTCCCTTGCCTTCTGTGCATTCCCCTCCGGGAAGAGAAGTGACCTGCACCCATGTCCCGGCTCGTCCCATGTCCCGGGGCCCAGGACTCATTCCCTTTGCCCGGTGTCCAGATGTAGAGCAGGGGCATGTGGGTTCTGCTGGGAGGAGGGGGTCTCTGTTCCCTTCATGTGCAGCCTGTCAGCAGACGCTTTGCTCGCATTGGTAGAAGCATCCAGAGCCCGGCCCCTTCACACCTTCATGGCTACCAACCGGGTCCAAACGCCATTATGGCCAGATGTCCCACTGACCCCTGGCCACCTCCCCTGTTCCTGCCTGTCCCTCCTACAGTCATTCTCAGCCTGGCAGCCAGAAGGGCTCATGACGACACCGTCCAGTCACGTGGCCCCCCTGTGCTTCCCTCTGTGCTTCCCTTGAGACCACCTGTGCTTCCCTCCCCACCGGGGCAGCACAGTCCCCCGGGTGCCTCCTCTGGCCCACAGCCTCTCCGACCTCATCTCCTGCCACCTCCTCCTCCGGCCTCCCTGCCTCCTGTGGCGGCTCTAGCACACCCAGTGACCCCCTTGTCAGAACACTGGACTGGCCCAGACTTTTTCTGGAGCAATCTCCTGGTTTGTTTTTTTTTTTTTAATTTATTTTGAGAATGTGAGAGGAGGGGGAGGGGCAGAGAGGGAGAGAGCGAGAATCCCGATGCCGGGCTCAAACCCACGCACCATGAAATCACACGCTTAACTGACTGAGCCACCCAGGCACCCCCATTCTGGGGCATTCTTGGCCCCAACGGCCTGCTCTTTCCTTTCTCAGGCCTTTGCTACAGAGTGTCCCTGCTGACCCCGTAGGAGATAGCAGCAGCCTCCGTGACATTCCCCACTTCAGCTTTATTTTCCTGACCAGTGTTGACCACATCTAGATCTGTATCCACTGTCTGTACCTACCTGTACCTGCACCCACACCTGCACGCACACCTGCACCTGCACCTGCGTCTGTAACAACACCTGCAACCTGCACCTGCACCTGTATCTGTATCTGTACCTTTCCCTGCACCTGCACCAATAACTACACCCATGTATTATGATAGTTGCCCTCCATGCACACACTAGAATGTAAGCTCCAGGAGGCCAGGGGCTGTATTTTGCTCTCTGTACCACCCCCAGTACCTGGTGCACTGCCTGACATCTTGTGGGTGCTGCATAGGTAGTTACGGAATAAAAGAAGGAGCCGTGAGGAGGTAATTGGGGAGAGCACAGCGGTGCCTGGAAATAATGGTATGCAGCCGGTGGTGGGTGTGTGGCGTTCAGTGTAGTCCTTGATTTCTTATGACGCCTTCAGTATCCATTTCCCAGCCCTGCGCGTGCCCTGGGTTTTATTCACTGTGGGCCGGGTTGATGTTGGGGGTGACTGAAGGGAACCCCTTCAGCGGCTGTCGGGGGAGAGGAGGGCTTCCCTGGGGGCTGCCGCCACTTCGCAGCTTACCGGGAGGGGGGCGGCTTGAGTCAGATCTCCACCTCCTCCACTGCATGGTAACCACTATGATAACATGTCAGGCCACTTTGAGGAATGAAACCGGTTGGGGACACGAGATGTCCTGAAACCGTTTTCAGCCCAGGAAAAGTGAACGTCAGACCAGAGATTTGCAGGGGACAAAGTGCACCAAAATCGGATTGGGGGCAGGAGAGAGGGAGTGAAATACAACACTCATCACGCCCCTTAAAGCCTGCCCAGTGCCTCCAAGAAGATCTGGGACATCTCCAAAAGCTAGTCCCAGAGTCCATGGTCAGGCTCGTGTCTGATAGGCAGCCGCAGGGGGCGGGAGCCACTGGGACTCCAAGCCTGTGTCCCAGAGGACCTGTCCAGCTGGCCTGCACCCTCTGAGGGCAGGGGTGAGGCTGAGGACAATGGCAGGGAGGATAAATCGCCACATTGTAGCCCACTGGATTTGGGGCGGGTGGAAGGAAGAGCTGACGGGGGATGTCAGCATTTGTCATGGGCGTGTCAGGTGCTGCATGACGAGGCAGGCAGGCAGGCGCGCGCCTCTGGTCCCAGGCAGAGAGAGGGATGGGCGGTTCCCCAAAGGGTCGGTGGCGGGGAGCAGGTGCTGGTGGCGGGGGGGAGGGTGCTGAGGATGTTGTCTCTCTTGTCATTTAGCCACAGCATGAATTATTAATGGACCGCTGTCACACACACACACACACACACACACACACACATACACACACACACACGCACAGCTGAACATCATTTTGCCATCCCTGGCTCCTGCTCTGCTCTGGGCTGTGATGATGAAAGTGCCATTTGATCAGAGGGCAGGAGTGGCACCCAGATGACTGCCATTTCACTTGCACAGTCGCCAAAGAGGACGGGGGCGCACTCTGTGCTGGGTTCTTAGCTTTCCTCCGAGATCTGATATAAGCAGTGGCCCTCTCCCCACCATTTCTGATTTTCCTCTTTCCCCCCAGCCATTCTTTTCACGTGAAGGAAAGGTTTAACCCCCTCCTTGTCTGGTGTGCCTGTGACCCGGAAGCTCCGGGGCCCGGCTGCTCCAGGCTGACACGTTCCAAAGTCTGGGACTTAGCACCTGGCCCCCACTGCCTCTGTGCTAGGAATTGGGTTTGCAACTTTAATGTCTCTTGATGTATTACTGGGGAAGAAGGGAAAACAAAGAAAGGAGAGACTTTTCTAGCACAGCCGCAGAGGAAAAAAAAAAAGGTACGTGGGGGTGCAGACTGTTCTGGAGGCAAGATTCCAGGACATTCTCAAGCATGTAGGGCTGTTCCTGCCAAAGAAGACTGGAAGCTGAGTTTCCCATATGAAGGCACCTTCCTTTTCTCTTGTCTTCCACGCGCCGATCCCTCACGAGAGAAGGGCATTCCAGTGCTGAGGTTGTCCACCTTTCTGGCCCCTGGATCTCTGCACGTTCCTCCATGCGGACCTCCATTTCCCCCACCTTCCTTCCGGAACCCTGCCTTCCTTGTAGGCCTCCGTCCGATCCTGCCTTCTCCAGGGGCCCTTCTTGCCTAATGGGGACTGTCTTCTGTAGCCTGCACAGCCAAGTTCAGTTTACATCTCAGAGACGCCACATCTCAACTGCTCCCCGTTGTCCTAGACTCAGCGTCACTTCCCTCTTTTGAGGCTCATAAAGTAGAAGTTTAAGAAGCTATGTAACACACCCAAGGGCACTTCGCTCCTGAAACACCATCGCAAATGCATGGCCCTGACTAGAGTCCGGTCTGTGGGGGAAAGTAGCCTCTTCATCTTCTAGACTTATGCTCAAGACATCCCCGCTTCCTCCAGAAGCACTTTGGGAGCCCCTGGGTTTGGTCAGAAAGGTAGCCAGTCACCTCAGTGTTCTTCAGGTCAGCCGTACCTTTCTGGACATCCACACCCCCCATCATGAGCTGTGGCTCTGGGTGGGTGGGAGAAATGGGGGCTGTTTTCTGGCCTCACTCTGTCTGACCTCCCCACTCCCAGCCCCGCTTTGACCTAACAACCCCCAAAGGCCAGGGGGGTGAGCATCCCTCTTCCTCTAACTTTCCGGTAGGGATTTTCTGTCTGTCAGAGGGATATCCTCTTGCCCAGGATACAGGGCAAGAGACCAGCTTAGCCCAGTGACCGTGAACGCAGACGTAGTCCGTGGTGCTCCAGCTCCAGGCCCTGGCCCACCCATTAGGAGCACGGGTTCTGGAGCCAGACAGGCCTGCACTCAAATGGCAACACCTTCGTTCATCGGTCCATCAGGTCGTTCCTGGGCACCTCCTCTGTGTCAGGCTCTGTGCCAGACATGGATCCCTTCGTTTCGGCACCAAATATCCGCTCAGCTCCCTCCTGCTTCATCTGTAAAATGCAGAGAATTCGCCAAACTCCCAGGGCTCCTGGGAAGATCAAATATCATTGTACATGAAGCACCTGCATGTAGTAAGAGCTCCAAGTTACCCACCATGGTTAGTTCTGGATCTCATTCTCATCTGGAGGCGGAAAGAAAGATCTACCTTGAAAAATGAATGTGAATTTTAAGGGGATGAAATATTTAAAATTGAAATCACAATCCTAAAGAAATACCTGCACTCCCATGCTTACCGTGCCATGATTCAAAGTAGCCAACATTTGGAAACAACCCAAAAGTCCACTACCAGGCATATGGATAAAGAAAATGTGAGATTCTCCCCCCCCATCTCTATCTATCTCTATCTCTATATGACGGAATGTTATTCACCCCTAAACAAGAAGGAAATCCTACCATTTCCAACAACATGGATGCCCCTGGAAGACATTATGCTAATTGAAATAAACCAGTCACTGCATGTGCTATAGACTGAGTGTTGGTGTCTCCCCAAAATTTATATCTTGAAATCCTATCCCCTAGTGTGATGATATTTGGAGGTGGGGGTCTCTGGGAGGTTTGGGTCTTGAGGATAGAGCCCTCACGAATGGGATCAGTGTCCTTTAAAAGACTCCAGAGGGCTCCCTTACCCCTTCCACCAGGTGAGGACATGGTGAGAAGACCGCCATCTTGGATCTCAGATCAGTTGATTTTGGACTTCCAGCCTCTAGAACTGTGAGAAATGCATTCCTGTCATTTTAAGTCACCCAGTCTATGATAGTTGGTTATTGCGGTTCGAACAGACTGAGACAGTATGATTCCACTTAAATGAGGTATCTGAAATAGTCAAAAGCATGGAAGCAGAGAATGCAATGGTGGCTGCAAGGAGCTGGGGGCAGTTATTGTTCAAATGGCATAAAGTTACAGTTAGACTAGATGAGTAAGTTCTAGGGATCTGCTGTACAACATGGGACCTATGGTTAATATGGTGTTGTGCACTTCAAAAATTTGTTAAGGAGGTAGATCGATCTCATGCTAAGTGTCCTACCATAAAACAAAACCAAAACAGAACACACAGAACAACAACAACGACAACAACAAACCCCCAGGAAGTGTAAAAACTCTTTGGGGGGCCACGGATATGTTTGTAGCCTTGTTTTGTAGTGATGGGATCATGGTGTATGCATGTCCAAACTCATCAAAATACACACATTCAGTGAGAACAACTTTGTATATTGAGCAGACCTCCGTAAAGTTGGCAATAAATTCTTGAGAAGAATATTAAATGATAGACCACACTGGTCTGAGTGTCCTAGCTCAGATCTGAGAAGCTCCTTCCCCAGATGGAGTGACACTATTTGGGGCTCAGCTCCCCACAGTGAAAGAGGTGAGGCCGAACCCCAGGAACATACAGGACCCGGAGAGCTTCCTGCAACGTGTGTTATTCCATGACATGTGTGTGGCAGCACTGACTGGAAGGCCCTTGGAGAACATCTATCCAGTTTCCTTATTTAGCAGTGAGGAGCCTGAGGCCCAGAGACGGGAACTGACCCAACAAAGGCCAGCACACAGGTGGAGACAGAGCATACCCAGAAGCCATCCCTCCCTACGACTGGTTCCATTAGCTTCCAGCTCATCTCCTTTGCCACCCTGTCTTCCCTCAAAGTCTGGAACGGGGATGGGGATGATCCTGTGGGCACCTCACAGGCCTCTGTGGGCATCTCCGCGTGCCTGCCCAGAGCTGAACTCAGGGATGTTGCGGGAGTTCCCTGAAGCTGCTCCCACCTAAGGCCCTCAGCACATCAGCACTCTTAGTTTAAAAAAAGAAAAGGTATTTACGTGCAAAGCCACTTATCTCTGTAGCACCTCCGGATAAATCTTCTAATTTACGGGTAAGCTGACACCCTCCAAGAGCCAAAATCAATGCGTGTCACTGTAAATCCAAGCTGGGCCTCAGGATCGACTCATACGAGCCAATTGATGGCCTTTGCTTTTTCACTGGACCAGATGAAGGATGGGTGGCGTGGATCCTGGTGGAAGGATCCTGAGACACCTGCTCTGGGAACGGGACCCTGTCTCCCACCTCAACTCCCCTTACCTCTCAGAAGCCATCTTGGCTCTAGGGGTCATGTGACAAAGCCCCACCTGACTTCTTGGTAATATTTAAGTCATCCTTCAAAGCCCAGCTCAGATGCCACCTGCCCTCGAGAGCCTTCTTTGAGTTGCCCACTTGGAATTACCTTCTCCTTCATGTTGTCCTGGGAGCGTGTCTGGGAAATGCCACTATGATGGCCAACCTCAGATGACAATATGGCGTGCATTTGCCACTTCCAAGGTTGGGAGCACTGTGGCCAGGGCTCCATCTTGCCCCCCTTTCTGCTCACCAGCGTGGGGTCCTATTTGTGTAGCCTTCATTCATTGAGCACCTACCATTCCCTTATGTCCACTGTGCTTGGGGTCCAGGGATGGGTCAGATACAGTCCCAGTCCTGGGGGTGCTCATGGTCTAATCAGGAAGACAGACAAGAAATTAGATATCGCAAGTGCTCCGCGGAAGAGTGCAGGGGCAGCATCTATGTCCGACTGAGAGGTCAGGATGGGCCTCCCTGAGGTGACTCAAAGGGGGCTAGGAGGTGGCCAAGTGAACAAGTGGGGATGAAGGATGCCCCCAGTTGTACTGCCTGGTTCTTTCGATTGGCAGGTACAGAGAATCACGCAGGCCACCTCACGAAAACATAGGACAAGGGAAGGTGTGCGAAGGTGTGTTCGCTCTCTTACATCCCTGGAATCCCCAGAGGCAGGACTGGTGGGCTGGTGTTTCATGTGTTTGCCAAAATGCTTAAATTGAGTAGTTGCCTTGGGCCGTTAAGGTAGAAGCATTTTGTTTGAAGACCTGCCTGTGGTCCTGTACATGAGGGAAGTCAGTCCTGGTTCCAAAGACTGGATGGAACCAGCGAATACCAATGTCTTTGAGGATCCTTGATGCCAGATTTAACCAGGAAGTGTTGGTCTGTCTTGAGGGGTGCCTGGCATTTGGCTGTCTCTGCCCGGCCACTGCTCCCGTCCAGCCCTCTCCCCCATCCGCACCCACAGATGTGTCTCGAGGGAGCTGCTGACCCTGCTCTGCCAGCCCAGCTGAGCATCTGCCCTCAGGCCCAGGATGCTCCGTCCCCCAGCCAGTCCTGACCTGACTGGCAGGTTGTTATCCTCCACAGGCAGTTGCACGTGGGGTCTGGGAGTCCTCAGGGCACCTCAGCCCTGCTGCAGGTGTGCCAGAAGGACCCAAGGACGCCAGCTGTAGTCTCACAAGGACGCCAGCTATAACCTCTCAGCTTCATCCCAAGGTGCGTGCTTTTTGTAACCTAGGTTTTGCCTCAGTTCCTGTTTGCCGGTTCTCTGCTCGCTCCCCAGCCCTGGACTGAACCTCAGCAGTCTCAGGAGAGGCGTGACCACCTGGCTAGCCACTGAAGTCCCCCAGTTCCTGAGGTCAGACCCTGGCTCCTATAAACTGAGGTGTCCCATAAACAGCCACTGTATCCTCAGCCCCTAGCCCAGTGTCCTGGCTCAGTAAATGTTTGTTGAGTGAATGGGTGAATGGAGGAAATGGGTTAGAATGCCATGGATTCTAGAATTGCCAAAGCATGGGGTGTGGCTGGTCATGCTCAGTCTTCCTGGGATACCAGCTTCTTCATGACTCAAGCCCAAACTTTCCAGGCTCCTTTAGACAATGAAAATGGGATATCTGGCTATCAACAGGGATCCAGTTGGTTTTTTTTTTGTTTGTTTGTTTAATTTTACTTATTTAAATAATCTCTGCATCCCACATGGGGCTTGAACTCATGACCCTGAGATCAAGAGTCATATGCTCTTCCAATTGAGCCACCTATGTGCCTCCCATTAGGGGCCAGTGAATTCAGCGTCAGCCTCCCGCCTTCTCCAGTTGCCCTGTGCTGAAATTCCAGCCCGCCTCAGGGCCATCGAATAGAGCGATGCTTTGGTGCACAAGATGACTGGGGAGCAACTGTGCGGGCCACGATTCTATCGCTTGTAGGACATTAGGATGTGTCATCTCCTGAGATGCCCATGAGTGAGCATTCGGCACCCAATACCACTCAGGGTTTCTACACATCAGTTTGCCTGGGCAGTATCATTTCAGGCCTCTTTTTCTGACATCATTGTTACTGGAATCCCCCTTCACCCCATGAGTGCCCTGTTCTAGGTGATAAACTACGTGGTCATATATTTATTTTTTATTTTTATTTTTTCAAACATTTTTAACGCTTATTTATTTTTGAGACAGAGAGAGACAGAGCATGAATGGGGGAGGGGCAGAGAGAGAGGGAGACACAGAATCGGAAGCAGGCTCCAGGCTCTGAGCCATCAGCCCAGAGCCCGACGCGGGGCTCGAACCCACGGACCGCGAGATCGTGACCTGAGCCGAAGTCGGACGCTTAACCGACGGAGCCACCCAGGCTCCCCATGTGGTCATATATTTATATACTCACATGCTGGGGTATTTTCCTCATGGGACTATATCTTCCTGTTCTCAGAGGCTCCAAGCTACAGTGTTCTCTCATTGCCTCTTCTAACCTCCCCTTAAAGTCTGTGAACTTCCTAGGGGCGCCTGGGTGGCGCAGTCGGTTAAGCGTCCGACTTCAGCCAGGTCATGATCTCGCGGTCCGTGAGTTCGAGCCCTGCGTCCGGCTCTGGGCTGATGGCTCAGAGCCTGGAGCCTGTTTCCGATTCTGTGTCTCCCTCTCTCTCTGCCCCTCCCCCGTTCATGCTCTGTCTCTCTCTGTCCCAAAAATAAATAAACGTTGAAAAAAAAAATTAAAAAAAAAAAATAAAGTCTGTGAACTTCCCAAACTTTCATAAAAGCATTAGAACTGAGAGTTTTCCTAACCACATTAGGATTGTGGAAACTTGTTCTGGGCAGGAGGTGATTTCCCAGCCTGGTTCTAAGTAAAAGCATTCAGTTCTTCTAGGTCCTTTGATCTTCTGGCTTCCATGACTCTTCCACAGGCATTTCCCACAGCACCAGACTGGACAACAGCCCATGAGCCATTGATCAGAACCATGTTACAGCTGTACAAGTCAGTCTCTGAAATCCCAACATTTGTTGTTCAATTTAATTCAGCAAACATCGACTGAGCACGTGGTTTAAGCAAACACTAGGTGACTTCAGGGGTCCTCTGCCAATTTTCGGGCTTGTAGCTTGTTTGAATTTAAGCTGCCATGATAGAAAGGGCTGTGTTTCTATTAATTCATTGTATCAGGTGTCTGTTGCTGGAAGCTCACTTCTAGTAATTGTGGACTCATTTGTACTAGACCAATTCTCATGCTAATAATAATGATAAACTCCGGTAAAATGTTTTATTTTTTTTTTAACCCATTATATGGCAAGTGACAAAAACAGGCAGAAATGAAAGGGGATTTGACACCTGAAGAAGGAATCATCCCCAACTGAATTTCCCATTTTTATAATTTTGCACCTGCAGCAAGTTCTAGTCGTGGGAAAATTTCACATAGATATCTGAAATCTTACTTGTTGAAGGATCAAGAGAGCTGAGGTTGGGAAAACCACCATATCTCTGAAGTGAGAGAAGAAATCTATGAAGAAGAGAAACACAAGAGGGGGCAGCCTAAATTCTATGTATAAATTCTGCTTAAATTTCTGTCTTCGACTATACATTTTGGAGGCAAATTCCAAGTATTTCAGCCAAAATAAAAAGCACTGGGTAGAAATTTTACTGATGGCTACTAAAAGGGAGACGAAGTTTGAAGTTTGAATTCATCCAAGTTAACTGCCTGCTAAAATAAAAATCTATAGATTTGAGAAGAACTTAACAGAATCCAGAGTCTTTACAGGATATCTTGAATAATGTCTAGAATACAATTCCAAATTACTAGACCTATAGAGAAACAGGAAAATGGGACCCATAGTCATGTTATCTTTTGCTACAGTTTTGCAGAGAACAGACGATCACAATAAACATTTATTTTTGTTTCCATGTCTACAAATCAGCTGACTGGTTTTGCTGACTTGAACTAGGCTTGATTGGGGTCACTCATATGTCTGTGGTGAGTTGAAATTTGGCTGGGTAGCTTCACTAATTTTGGCTGAATCCTCTTCCAGATCTTGGGCCTCAGTGTGGGCAACAGGGCTGATTTGGTTTTGTTCCAATTCTCTTATCCTCCGATGGGATAACTGAGCAAGTTCTGATGGTGAGGATTGGGAAGAAGAGAGTAGAAATGCACAGGCTTCTTGAAACCCAGGTTCAGAACTGGCACACTGCATTCCACTGCATCCCACTGACCAAAGGCAGCCACAGGGCTAATAGGATGAGCCATGAGGTCACATTGAAAAGTCCTGGGTACAGGAAGAAGTGAAGAACTGGAGGATTTTTGTAATCCATCCATTACAGGCATAAAACTATGATTTTTGCCTTTGTTTGGTAGAGACGATCCTAGGAAAAACTAGTAGGGACTAAGGAAAGTGAACCAGGAAAGGGGAGAAAGCCAGTCAAGATGTGCTGAGCAGATTATTACTGAGGGGTGCTGGCATGTTATTCCTCTGGAGATCTCTAGAGATAGGGAGAAACTTGTCTCGGAGTTTGCCTACCCAAGGGGTGAGGAAACGGGTATATTTCCATTGAATCCCATTCATTATAAGGGCTCCTTCCTGAGGCATTGATTCCCCAGCACATTCTTTTTGGCTCTTGATATTTTGCATGATGGACTGTTTCTTGGAAAGGGGTAGAAGGTGGGTGGGGCTTCTACCCAGGTCAGGCCACAGCTGACACAAGACAATAAGCATAGAAGGAGAAGAAGTGAACTAAATCCAGTTCGGCCAAGAGGAAGACAGGGAAAGGATTCATTAAAGCTCTAGGGAGGGCCCTGAGTACACATACTCCATGCAAAGGAATGTGTAAGACTAGTATACCTACATTTCTAGTTGAGGAAGGCCCTGAGTGACATCTGGGTTTATAGTTCTAAGACAAAGTTCTCAATGAGGGCAGTATAGAGGAATATAAATATTTTCAGAAATGCATTTTCCAAATATACATGCCTGCTTCACATCCCCTATGAATTAGATCTAATTTACTCTTTTCTAATGGCATGCTGGTAAATGTTGAACAATTGGCTCCAAGGGAAAAATGTATGCATCTACATACGTACATAGGCTTATAATAAATTTTACTTATATTAAATATGTGTGGTACATAATTTACTACTAATGATACCATATACAATATTCTTTATTATAACTTCCATGTCCTCATAGATTCTCATAGAATGCATTAGTTGACTTTTGCAAGTTTTTATTGATTTTGTCTATAGACAACCTATCATTGCAATTGATGAATAAGCAGTTACAGCATGAATGGTGGTAGTTTTGTTTATGTTAGTAAGATGAACAGGAAACAATGAAATCGTATGTCAGAATGTTGCCCGTTTCTATGGTAGAAGCAACTTCTTTGTTGAGTCAGATAGTTTTTTTGAATACTGGACTATTTCCTCAAATTTTTGTGCTATCCACTGTGTAAGTAGTAACAGATACAATATACTTTCACATTAGTCTGCATTATTGACACTTCTTCCTCCTTTTCTTGTCTAGACATCCCCAAAAAGAAAGTCAAGCACTGAGTGAGAGAGTTTGCTGATTTTGGGGGTGTGAATACTACCTCCATGGTTGATTGCAAGCTCCCAATATGATGCCATTGACCATGCTGTTGGGAAGATGTTCATTAGAGTCACCACTGGTTTTTCTATGTACAGACAATAGCCACAAATAACCTGAAGAGCCTAAATACGGTAAACCACAGTAAAATAATTACCAATCAGTGAGGTTTTAGAATTTATTGTCTTTGGTATTCATGTAATTTATTATAATTTTACATAATTTAATTTTCAGTAATGGCTGGGTTTAGCAATCAGCTTGCAAACTTTCTGAAAATTTAATAAGGCTTTTGCAAATGCATGTGAGCTGGCTCCCGTTCGCCCTGGGGGCCTCTTCCCTTTCTACCCACAGATGGGACTTCTAAGAGACGTCTGAGGGAAATTTATGTTTCCCCCACAGTTGTGTGCTCAGGACCTGGCCTGACTCCTGGCACAGGGAACGCCCTTAATAAAGGTGCATTGAGTAAATACAATCCTAGGCTTATCTTTCTAAGAACCCATGAAGCTAAAGGGCTTTTCTTCTACCACCACCACCACTACACTGTGAGGGCCAGTGGGGTGTAGACTTGAAGGCTGCCCAAGTTTGGATCCCAACTCTGTTGCTGACTCACTGTGTGACTTTCAAAAATTATTAGGCTCTGTGTGCCTCAATTTCTCTTTTGTAAAATAGGCATAACATTAGCTGTTCCATCCTAGAGGTGTAGCTGTGTGACATGAATGAGAGACTGTATTTCAACTACCAAGGACAGTACCTGTGACCTAGTAGACCCTGTATTGGTATTTGCTGTTGTTGTTGTTGTTATTATTATTATTACTATTATTATTATTATTATTATTTTTAAACCACTTTATTAATGAATGATTGACACACAAAAAGCTATACGTATTGAATGTGCACAACTTGGTGGGTTTAAGATGCAGCTGTTTTTTTGGTTTTTGTTTTTTTACCTTACGTCCAAGTTAGTTAGCATCCAGTACAACAATGATTTCAGGAGTAGATTCCTTAATGCCCCTTCCCCATTTAGCCCATTCCCCCTCCCACAACCCCTCCAGCAACCCTCTGTTTGTTCTCCATATTTAAGAGTCTCTTATGTTTTGTCCCTCTCCCTGTTTTTATCTTATTTTTGCTTCCTGTCCCTTATGTTCATCTGTTTTGTATCTTAAAGTCCTCATATGAGTGAAGTCATATGATATTTGTCTTTCTCTGGTGACTAATTTCACTTAGCATAATACCCTCTAGTTCCATCCATGTAGTTGCAAATGGCAAGATTTCATTCTTTTTGATTGCTGAGTAATACTCCGTTGTGTGTGTGTCTATCTGTCTATCTATACTACATCTTCCTTATCCATTCACCCATCGATGGGCATTTGGGCTCTTTCCATACTTTAGCTATTGTTGATAGTGCTGCTATAAACATTGGGGTGCATGTGCCCCTTCAAAACAGCATACCTGTATCCCTTGTAGTGCAATTGCTGGGTCATAGGGTAGTTCTATTTTTAATTTTTTGAGGGACCTCCATACTGTTTTCCAGAGTGGCTGCACCAGTTTGCATTCCCACCAGCAGTGCAAAAGAGATCCTCTTTCTCCGCATCTTTGCCAACATCTGCTGTTTCCTGAGTTGTTAATTTTAGCCATTCTGACAGGTGTGAGGTGGTATCTCATTGTGGTTTTGATTTGTATTTCCCTGGTGATGAGTGATGTTGAGCATTTTTTATGTGTCAGTTGGCCATCTGGATGTGTTCTTTGGAGAAGTGTCTGTTCATGTCTTTTGCCCATTTCTTCACTGGCTTATTTGTTTTTTGGGTGTTGAGTTTGATAAGGTCTTTATAGATTTTGGATACTAACCCTTTACCTGATATGTCGTTTGCAAATATCTTCTCCCATTCCATTGGTTGCCTTTTAGTTTTGCTGATTGTTTCCTTCACTGTGAAGAAGCTTTTTATTTTTATGAGATCCCCATAGTTCATTTTTGCTTTTGTTTCCCTTGCCTCCAGAGATGTGTTGAGTAAGAAGTTGCTGCAGCTGAGGTCTAAGAGGTTGTTGCCTGCTTTATCCTTAAGGATTTTTATGGTTTCCTGTCTTACATTTAGGTCTTTCATCCATTTTGAGTTTATTTTTGCGTATGGTATAAGACGGTGGTTGGTCGAGGTTCATTTTTCTGCATGTCGCTGTGCAGTTTTCCCAGCACCACTTGCTGAAGAGACTGTCTTTTTTCCATTGGTTATTCTTTTCTGCTTTGTCAAAGATTAGCTGGCCATACGTTTGTGGGTCCATTTCTGGGTTCTCTATTCTGTTCTATTGATCTGTGTCTGTTTTTGTTTCAGTACCATACTGTCTTGATGATTATAGCTTTGTAATACAGCTTGAAGTCTAGGATTGTGATGCCTCCTGCTTTGGTTTCTTTTTCAAGATTGCTTTGGCTATTTGGGGTCTTTTCTGATTCCATACAAATTTTAGGATTGTTTGTTCTAGCTCTGTGAATAATGCTGGTGTAATTTTGATAGGGATTGCATTGAATATGTAGACAGCTTTGGATAGTATCGACATTTTAACAATATTTGTTCTTCCTATCCAGGAGCATGAAATCTTTTTCCATTTTTTTTGTGTCTTCTTCAATTTCTTTCATAAGCTTTCTATAGTTTTCAGTGTATAGATTTTTCACCTCTTTGGTTAGATTTCTTCCTAGGTATTTTATGGCTTTTGGTGCAACTGTAAATGGGATCAATTCCTTGATTTCTCTTTCTGTCGCTTCATTATTGGTGTATAGGAATGCAGCCTATTTCTGTGCATTGATTTTATATCCTGCAACATTGCTGAATTCATGAATCAGTTCTAGCAGTTTTTTGGTGGAATCTTTAGGGTATTCCATATAGAGTACCATGTCATCTGTGAAGAGTGAAAGTTTGACCTCCTCCTGGCCGATTTTATTTCTTTGTGTTGTCTGATTGCTGAGGCTAAGACTTCCAATAGTATGTTGAATAACAGTGGTGAGAGTGGACATCCCTGTCTTGTTCCTGACCTTAGGGGGAAAGCTCTCAGTTTTTACCCATTGAGGATGATATTATCGTTGGGTCTTTCATATATGGCTTTTATGATCTTGAGGTATGATACTTTATCCCTACTTTCTTGAGGGTTTTTATCAAGAAAGGATGCTGTATTTTGTCAAATGCTTTCTCTGCATCTATTGAGAGGATAGTGTGGTTCTTGTCCTTTCCTTTATTGATGTGATGAATCACATCGATTGTTTTGTGGATATTGAACCAGCCCTGAATCCCAGGTATAAATCCCACTTGGTCGTGGTGAATAATTTTTTTTAGTATATTGTTGGATCTGGTTGGCTAATATGTTGTTAAGGATTTTTGCGTCTATGTTCATCAGGGAAATTGGTCTATAGTTCTCCTTTTTAGTGGGGTCTTAGTCTGGTTTTGGAATCAAGGTAATGCTTTCTTCATAGAAAGAGTTTGGAAGTTTTCTGTCCATTTCTATTTTTTGGAACAGTGTCAAGAGACTAGGTGTTAACTCTTCTTTAAATGTTTGGTAGAATTCCCCTGGAAAGCCATTTGGTCCTGGACTCTTGTTTTTTGGGAGTTTTTTGATTACTAATTCGATTTCTTTACTGGTTATGGATCTGTTCAAGTTTTCTATTTCTTCCTGTTTCAGTTTTGGTTGTTTATATGTTTCTAGGAATTTGTCCATTTCTTCCAGATTGTCCATTTTATTGGTGTATAATTGCTCATAATATTCTCTTTTTATTGTTTGTATTTCTGCTGTGTTGGTTGTAATCTCTCCTCTTTCAATCTTGATTTTATTTATTTGGGTCCTTTCCTTTTACTTTTTGATCAAACTGGCTAGGGGTTTATCAATTTTGTTAATTCTTTCAAAGAACCAGCTTCTGGTTTCATTTATCTGTTCTACTTTTGTTGTTGTTGTTGTTGTTGTTGTTTTTGGTTTTGATAGCATTGATTTCTGCTCTAATATTTATTATTTCCCTTCTTCTGTGGTTTTGGGTTTTATTTGCTGTTCTTTTTCTAGCTTTTAAGGTGTAAGGTTAGGTTGTGCATCTGAGACCTTTCTTCCTTCTTTGGGAAGGCATGAGTTGCTATATACTTCCTCTTATGACTACCTTTGCTGCTTCCCAGGGGTTTTGGGCTGTGGTTTTATCATTTTCATTGGCTTCCATGTACTTTTTAATTTCCTCTTTAACTTCTTGGTTAGCCCATTCATTCTTTAGTAGTATGGTCTTTAGTCTCCAAGTATTTGTTATCTTTCCACATTTTTTCTTGTGGTTGATTTTTAGTTTCATAGCGTTGTTGTCTGAAAATATGCACGGTATGATCTCAATCTTTTTGTACTTGTTGAGGACTGATTTGTGTTCCAGTATATGATCTATTCTGGAGAACATTCCATGTGCACTGGAGAAGAATGTGTATTCCACTACTTTAGGATGAAATGTTCTGAATATATCTGTTAAGTCCATCTGGTCCAGTGTATCATTCAAAGAAAGCCATTGTTTCCTTGTCAATTTCCTTTTAGATGATCTGTCCATTGCTGTAAGTGGGGTGTTGAAGTCCCCTACTGTTAGGGTATTATTAGCAATGAGTTTCTTTATGTTTGTGATTAGTGATTTGTATATTTGGGTGCTGGAGCATAAATGTTTACAATTGTTAGGTCTTCTTGGTGGATAGACCCCTTAATTATGATATAATGCCCTTCTTTATCTTTTGTTACAGTCTTTATTTTAGAGTCTAGATTGTCTGATATAAGTATGGCTACTCTGGCTTTCTTTTGGCGACCATTAGCATGTTAGATGTTTCTCCATCCCTTACTTTCAATCTGAAGGTATCTTTAGGTCTAAAGTAGGTCTCTTGTAAACAGCATATAGATGGATCTTGTTTCTTATCCATTCTGTTACCCTATGTCTTTTGACTGATGCATTTAGTCCATTGACATTTGAAGTGAGTGCTGAAAAGTATGGATTTATTGCCATTATGTTGCCCGTAGAGTTGCAGTTTCTGGTGGTCTCTGGTCCTTTCTAGTCTTTGTTGCTTTTGGTCTTTTTTTTCCCCGTCTTTTCTCCCCTCAGAGAAACCCCCTTAAAATTTCTTGCAGGGCTGGTTTAGTGGTCATGAACTCCTTTAAATTTTGTTTGTCTGGGAAACTTTTTATCTCTCCTTCTATTTTGAATGACAGCCTTGCTGGATAAGGAATTCTTGGCTGGATAAAGAATTATTTTTCTTATTCAGCACATTGAATATATCCTGCCACTCCTTTATGGCCTGCCAAGTTTCTGTGGATAGGTCTACTGCAATCCTGATCTCTCTTTCCTTGTCAGTTAAGGACTTTTTTTCCCTTGCTGCTTTCATGATTCTTTCCTTGCCTGAGTATTTTGTGAATTTGACTATGATATGCCTTGGTGATAGTGGGTTTTTGTTGAATTTAATGGGAGTTCTCTGTGCTTCCTGGATTTTGATGTCTGTGTCCTTCCCCAGGTTAGGAAAGTTTTCCACTATGATTTGCTCACATAACCCTTCTACCCCTTTTTCTCTCTCTTCCTCTTCTGGGTCCCCTATGATTCTGATGTTGTTCCTTTTTTTTAAAGATTTTTTTTTTTTTTCAACGTTTATTTATTTTTGGGACAGAGAGAGACAGAGCATGAACGGGGGAGGGGCAGAGAGAGAGGGAGACACAGAATCTGAAACAGGCTCCAGGCTCTGAGCCATCAGCCCAGAGCCCGACGCGGGGCTCGAACTCACGGAGTGCGAGATCGTGACCTGGCTGAAGTCGGACGCTTAACCGACTGCGCCACCCAGGCGCCCCTGTTGTTCCTTTTTAATGAGTCACTGATTTCTCTAATTCTTAGTGCTGTTTTACCTTAGTCTCCCTCTTTTTTTTTCTGCTTCATTATTCTCCATAAGTTTGTCCTCTATATCATTGATTCATTGCTCTGCCTCATCCATCCTTGCCACCGTGGCATCCATTTGAGATTGCAGCTCAGTTATAACATTTTTTTATTTCATCCTGACTAGTTTTTACTTCTTCTATCTCTGCAGAAAAGGATTCTAATCTATTTTCAACCCCCAGGCTCATGACCTGAGCCTAAATTAAGAGTCGGACTCTCAACTGACTGAGACAACCAGGCACCCCTAAACAGTATTTTAAAGATGAGGTAACTAAGGGATTCTAATCTAAGGGTAAGTAAGGGATACTAATCTAAGTGTAACTAAGGGACTCTAATCTATTTTCAACCCACAGGCTCATGACCCAATCCTAAATTAAGAGTTGGACTCTCAGCTGACTGAGCCACCCAGCTGTCCCTAAACAATATTTTAAAGATGAGGTAATTGGGGCGCCTGGGTGGCGCAGTCGGTTAAGCGTCCGACTTCAGCCAGGTCACGATCTCGCACTCCGTGAGTTCGAGCCCCGCGTCAGGCTCTGGGCTGATGGCTCAGAGCCTGGAGCCTGTTTCCGATTCTGTGTCTCCCTCTCTCTCTGCCCCTCCCCCGTTCATGCTCTGTCTCTCTCTTGTCCCAAAAATAAATAAAAACGTTGAAAAAAAAAATTAAAAAAAAAAAAAAAAAAAAAAAAAGATGAGGTAACTAAGGTCCGGAGAGACTTTGTGAGGCTAGTAGGGGGCAGAGCTTCCAATAGGACCCAGGCTGTTTGCTTAGCTCCAAAGTGCAGATTCCACTCATGCTGAGAGGTTGGGCATCCGTGAATCTAGAATACTGTGTTTTCCTTGTGTGTCATTCCAAACAGCTGTCACAGCTCTGGACTCTTTACTTGGGTTTACCAATTTATTTCAAGAGTCCTTTGTTTTACTCTCTTCATTTGAGAGAGAGAGAAAGAATGTGTGTGTGTGTGTGTGTGTGTGTGTGTGTGTGTGTGTGTGTAACATTTGAATCCACCAACTGTACGTAAAAAAATGTTAACATTTTGTCGTATTTCTTCAGGTTTTTTACACAGCAAAACATTACAGAGAAAGTTAGAATCTACTCGGTTTTCCTTCTAAGGCCAGGACTAATGGCAGACCACGGACTTCACAGAGTTTAAGAATGAGAAAGGATGGAGAGGGGGAGTCTGTTTGCAGATGAGGAACCCTGGAGAAGGAAGGGGGGTGAGTCGCCCACAGTGTGACAGGCAGGCAGGTTGGGGCGGGCTTGGCTCCTGCATCACACATTCAGAGTGTCCTTGATGTGCACTTGAGGTGTCAGGGGTGGGGGGACAGCAATTATTACCCGCAGCCCGTGTTTCCCAAGTGCTTCCAGTCCCAAGATGGAGAGGCATGAGCAACCCCAAGGAACCCAGCTAGTATTCTTAGTATTGTGATTAAAAATTCTGGTTCAGACATCTTGCTTATATCTGTGTTGATTAAGTCCCTGCCTGTTGTTTCTTCCTGGTTTTTCTTTTGGGGTGAATTCCTTTGTTTCATCATTTTGAAGGAAGAAAAGAAATTAATAAGGTAAAAACATTAAAATTAAAAAATGAAAAACAACACACACACACAAATCAAATATATGATGCTAGATCCTAGGTGTGTTTTCGTCTGGTTGTTGAAAGGAGCTTGATAGATTAGAGAGAAAAGGGAAAGATAAGAAAGTAAAAAAAAGAAAAAAAAGGAAAATGTTTGAAAATGTGAAAAAAATACAATGAAATAGAATAAAACGAAATGGTGGAAGTAAAATATAATTTGAAAAACTTACAAAAAAGTAACAAATATAGTAGAAAAAAGTAACAAATATAGTAGAAAAAAGTTAAAGAAAATTATTTTTAATAAAAGTTGAAAAATAAATTTTTTTCTCTTTCTGTATTCAAGAAAAAGAAAGGAAAAAGAAAAAAAAATTGAATAGAAGGACCAGGGAACAGACTGAAATACGATTGAAATTACATTGGTTTCCCCTAGAAGTCAAACTATGAAGCACTTTGTAGTCTGGAAACTAAGCAGGCAGAGAGACTTGTGCTCCTGAAGAGCAAGGTTGGGCCAGTTGGGCGGGGCTTAGTGTAACGGCTCCGTTCTCCACTAGATGGCGCTGCTCAGCCGACGGGGGTGGATTGTGGTGGTGCTTGTGGGTGCTTATGCGCATGCGCAGGAGTGGAAAATGGCGTCACCCAGCTGCCCCAGTCACTAGTACCGGAACTCTGTCCTCCAGGGTAAGCAGTCGCACACCCGTCCTTTGTCTTCAGCTTTCGTCCACTCCCCGCTTTTACGCTGTCCGTGACCAAGCTGTCAGGTTGCCAGGCAGCACCTCCCTCCTGAGTTTTATGTCAGAGGCGGCCGTGTTTCCCGGCCCCTCACTTCTGAGGGACTGCGGCTTTGCCCCGCTCAGATTCTCTGTGGGAGGGTCTCACCGAGCACTGGCCGGGTGCCGGTCGCCCTCAGGAAGGTTCCCGGACCGGTTGCTGCCGGTGCCAGCCCCGCACCAGAAAAAGTTCCCGCGGTCGTGTAGCGTCAGCGTCTCGGGGAGGATGGAAAGTCACAACCCGCATCTGGCACCGGGCTTCACCCCCAGCGACCTTGTTCCAGCACCAGTGAATGTGGCCGTTCTCTGGGGTCTCCTGGGACCGGGTGGCTGTGCAGCCTCTACCAGATGTCCTCCCTGCAGAGGAACGGCCTCTGCCTCTGGCATGAGGACCCCGAAGACCTCTCTCTCGGCTCCCTGGGATTCGCCCTTCCCACCAGAGCACCGCCAGGTATCGAATGGAGGAGTTTCAGACTCTGCACTCCCCCTGTTTGTAGAGTCTTAGTGGAACTTAAACCCTCTCCTTTTCCCTTTTTTAGTTCAGTCCCTGCAGCTGTTTCCACTTTTCCACTTCTTTCCCGCTGCTTTGGGGGGGGGGGGGTGCTTTTCCCATATTCTACCCCTACCCCCGTCCCCATCCTCTCTCCACTCGCAAAAACAGCTCCCTGCCCTCTGGAGCTTCTCTCTCCCCCTGTGCCCTGTACCTGCTAGTTCTGTGGTTCAGGTTGTGCAGATTGTTGTGTTATTCCTCAAATCAGTTTTCTAGGTGTTCAGGATGGTTTAGTGTTGATCTGGCTGTATTTCATGGAGGCAAGACACAAAAAAACTTCCATGCTGTTCTGCCATCTTGGCCCCCTCCTCCTCCTTATTATATTATTATGATTATTAGCAAATCACTCATTGGGTGTCTGTTGTATGCCAGGCACCACTCTGGTAGAGGTTTTACATGCTTTGTCTATAATTCTTTTTAAAAATATCTATTTTTTAGGTTTTTATTTTTATTTTACTTTATTTTGTTTGAGGGAGAGAGAGCCCAAGTGAGGGCAAGCAGGGGAGGGCAGAGGAAGAGGAAGAGAGAGAATCCCAAGCAGCCTCCATGCTCAGAGCTCAGCACAGAGGCTGACACGGGGCTCGATCTCATGAATTGTGAGATCATGACCTGACCCTAAATTAAGAGTCAGACTCAACTGATTGAGCCACCCAGGTGTCCCTAAACAATATTTTACAGCTGAGGTAACTAAGGTCCGGAGAGACTTTGTGAGGCTAGTAGAGGGCAGAGCTTCCAATAGGACCCAGGCTGTTTGCTTAGCTCCAAAGTGCAGATTCCACTCATGCCGCGAGGTTGGGCGTCCGTGAATCTAGAATACTGTGTTTTCCTTGTGTGTCATTCCAAACAGCTGTCACAGCTCTGGACTCTTTACTTGGATTTATCAATTTATTTCAAGAGTCCTTCATTTTATTCTCTTCAGTTGAGAGAGAGAGAGAGAAATAATGTGTGTGTGTGTGTGTGTGTGTGTGTGTGTGTGCGCGCGCGTGCGCATGTGTGACTGTAACATTTGAATCCACCAACTGGACGTAAAAAAATGTTAACATTTTGTCGTATTTCTTCAGGTTTTTTACACAGCAAAACATTACAGAGAAAGTTAGAATCTACTCGGTTTTCCTTCTAAGGCCAGGACTAATGGCAGACCACGGACCTCACAGAGTTTAAGAATGAGAAAGGATGGAGAGGGGGAGTCTGTTTGCAGATGAGGAACCCTGGAGAAGGAAGGGGGGTGAGTCACCCACAGTGTGACAGGCAGGCAGGTTGGGGCGGGCTTGGCTCCTGCATCACACATTCAGAGTGCCCTTGATGTGCACTTGAGGTGTCAGGGGTGGGGGGACAGCAATTATTACCCGCAGCCCGTGTTTCCCAAGTGCTTCCAGTCCCAGGATGCAGAGGCGTGAGGAGCCCCAAGGAACCCAGAAACGTCGGGTTCAGTCTCAGCACAGCGCAGAAGTTATGCAACGAAGGAGGCATCCATCCAGCATCCGTGAGGGTGGAAAGGGAACTCAAGTCTCTGCTCTGGCATTTCCTGAAAGACGCCGGAGACGGGGCGTGCTCACAAGACACAGCGAACTTCCCGGGCTCTTCATCCCTCTCCCTGAGGCTCAGTTGCACGTGGTTACTCCCCACACCTGCGCCCCCACGCTTGGTCCTGCCCCGTGGGTCCCCCAGACCCCCCAGCCTGTAGCCTCAGCTCCGTTCTCCTCTCCGGGTGAAGTTCTTTTTTGTCTGTTTAAGCGGCCTTGTTGAGATCGAGTTCACACACCGTGCGATGCATTCGTTTTAAGCACACAACCCAGCGGCGTTTAGGAAATTCAGAGAGATGTGCGGCCACCACTGCAGCCAATTCCGGAACATTCTCCGCATCTCAGAAAGAAGCCCATACCCTGTAGCTCTCACTGCCCCCTCCCCCGCCCATCTTCCCAGCGCGCTCCAGAGCCCCAGGAAACAAGGAGGCTACTTTCTGCCTCTGTGTGTCGGTCAGTGGCTGTAGATGTCCCTGCTCTGGGGTCAGGTCTTTTTAATGTTATCAACCATTTTTGCTGCTGCAGTTCTGTCCTCTTCACTCATCACTGGAGCCTGCGCGGCAAGGGAGGCCTCTTCTCTCTCTGGAAGATGAAGTGCAGTGGGGGGCCAGGACGGGGGAGGGCTGCAATTTCCTATCTTTTCCCTTTTCCATTGTTATCCATGTAAACAACGACCTCTGATAGGACGTAAATTGAATTACTGCTCTAATAGAGGCATAATCGGCAGGCTTGGGAGAGAGATTACATCCTCAGGGGAGCACGGGGCAGAGTTTCACAGACAGGAGGGAACGGAGCTGAGTTGCGAAAAGATAAATAAGGTGTCAACAGGTCAAGAGCTGGGAGGGAGCTTCCCGGAATGAGGGAGCATGAGGGACGGAAGACCAAGGCTTCAGAAGGTGGCAGGAATCGCGGGCTGTGTGTGAGAAGCGCTCGCTCCACGGGGCTGAGCAGCACGGGCTGAATGACGAGGCCGGAAAGCTAATGAGAGCCACTGTTTACGGGAGCGTTGTTCAGTTTTTATTTCATTATTGGCCCCTGAAGGAGAAAAATTAAATTTAAATGTCATTTCTCCCTAATGAAAGAAATTAAGTAGTAAGGGATGCAATTTTGTTGAGTCAGCCCGAGCTTTGGAGGGCCACAGACTATTATTGTGATGTCGTAGACCTCCACCACGTTGGGGGCGATGCGGCCTGTTGAGAAAGGGGGGTGGGCTAAGGCGCGCTTCCTACGCACTCCCGGGTCTCATTTAAGTTCTTAGATTAGCCCTGAGAGACGGCCACTGACTCACAACCTCTGTTGTACGTTTGTGCAAACTGCAGGTCGCCGCTGAGTGAATCCCCCATAGTGATTAGCAGAGCTGGGATTTGAACCCAGGCAGGGTGGTTCTGCAGCCTGAGTTCTAAGCCATGTGCCAGACTCCCTGGTGGGCCTGGGCTGGGCCATGTCAGGCCTTGACCCCTGTGTCAGGCCTGCTCTCCTCTGCCCCAGGCAGGCGCTTCTCTTCTCGCTGTTGACTGAGGATTCGGCTGGGCGTTCTGGGGCCTGGCCTTACCACGATGCTGAGCGAACCCCTGCCCCCCCCCACCCCCCCAACCCCAACCAAGGCTCAGAAGGAAATCATCAGGTGGCAGGAGGTTCTGGAAAGTGCATGGACTTTGAGGTCAGGCTGACCTAGCTTTGGTTTGGCTTTGCCACTTCCTAGCCTTGTGACCTCTGAACGTTTAACTTGTTTGGGCCTTAGTTTCTCTGTCATGAGGACCATCCTGAGTACGCAGTGTCTCATGGGGCTGCTTACGCACTGGTGGATTCTAAACAGGCTGGAGTTACTTACTCCCAGAGTGGCTCAGCTGATTGTTTCCGCCCTCTCCTGCTGGCTGTGGGGACCATGCACAGCAGGTGGGTGGCTGAGCATGAGGCGGAAAACGATAGCGTATTCAAGATGGGGCAGTGGGGCTGAGGGTCCCTTGCGGCCACATGGGGGTCCCGATGGTCTGTGACTCTCCCCAGCACTGCTCCCCACCACACCTTTCCAATAGGAAAGCGAAACAACCAAAACAACAACCAAAAGGTGATAAGAAGTCTGTGTTCCAGCCTGGGGCAGCTGGTGACAACTGGGGTCCTAACAACGGAGAGAGCACACATGTCTCCTCTGTCCCTTGCTCCTCCTGCCAGAGTCATTGGTCTTTGGGCAACCACTGACCTCCTGAGATGCAGAAATCATGGCCATTGCCAGAGCGTCACTACTCTGATGACCCAGCCCTGAGAGGAGGAAGAGGAGGGAGGAGAAGGAGGGAGGGAAAGGAAGAAGGGGGAGGAGGAGAAGGGGGAGGAGGAGGAGGAAGGCAGAAGAGGAGTAGGGGGAGGGGAGGAGGAAGAAAAAGAGGTGGAGGGAGAGGAGGGGGAGGTGGGGAAGAGGAGGAGGGGGAAGAAGAAGAGGGGGAGGAGGAGGGAAGGGAGGGAGGAGAAGGGAGAGGGGGAGGGAGAGGAGGAGGAGTAGGGAGAGGGGAGGAGGAAGAAAAGGAGGTAGGGAGGGGAGGAGGTGCAGGGGGAGGAGGAGGCAGGGGCTGCAGACAGGACCTGCACTCTGGTGGCCCTTTAGAGTTGCCCCTGGGGAGTTTTCAAAACCTGCCATGCCTTGGCCTCACCCCACACCATTTCCACCAGAATCTTTGAGGGACTGGGCCTCGGCTAGCAGGATTTTGTAAAGATCTGCAGGTGACTGAAACCTGCAGCCGAGATGAGACCGAGGCCTCCTGGTCAGAGCGCAGCCTTCGGTGGGAAATAAACCAGGGCCGTCTCTGCCCCTGATGCCCCTCTTCTGCTCCTGATGCCCCTCTTCTGCTCCTGCCTCTCTCTTCCCCCTCAGCCTCCTTGGAAACCTCTTCCGTGCCCACTCGAGAAAGCAGGACTCCGTACCTTGTGGTCCCCAGGCCACATCTGGCCCGGGGCTTGTTTCTGTAAATCAAGTTTTATTGGAACAACCAGACACATTCATTCACGGACTATCTGTGGTTACTTTGGGGCTGCAGCGGGCTATCTGGCACCTCATGGGAGAATGTCACCGGCCCCTGCTTTAAAGCGCTTGTGTTTCCCTGGGCTCCGTCCTGGGCCCCCTTTTCTTTTCACCCTTGTGCTCTCTCTGGGCAGTGACCTCATCCACTCCTGTGTCTCGATGACCATCTTTGTGCACAAGGTTCTCACACCTCCGGGCGGCAGGAGTGTGTCTGGGGACATGAACCAAGCACCCTCCCCATGTTTCTTCTCCTCTCCCTCCCTCCCCTCCATCAGCAGCTCTCAGTGTCTCAGGGGATGGCTGATAGAGTGGAAGCACAGGAGGCAGAATTTCCAGAAGGACCTGGAAATTTCCAAAGCCAAGGCTTTGGAGTTTCACAAACCTGCGTCTGAAAGACTTGGGTCATAAAAACGAATGGCATAAAGACCGGGTGTGTCAAGATGGAGGGAGAGCGAGGCTTTGCGAAGCTCGGGCCAGATAAGGGCTCTGTGAACTCAGCAAGGAGGGACAGGGAAGCAGGATGCTGATGTGCGTTCACGAGAACACCCTGCTCCACTCCCCTGCCCTGCACCAAGCCCTGGGATCAGAGGGTAGCGTGGCCCCAGACGGGGTGCAGAGAACCCGAGAGTGTGGGGAAGCTGTGTTGTCCATTCCCAACGAGAGCTCTGGAATGCAGCAGGACCTGGTGTGTCCACCTCAGCAGGGTGTGGGAGCAGAGAGGAACTGGCTGAGGTACATGGTCACACTGATGGCCTCCGACAGCCCACAACGTCCTCACGGACCCAACAAGGCTTGGAGAGCAGCCGCGGGCTTCTCATCCCCATGGAACAGGGTTCCAGAAGGGCTTAGAACAAGACATGAGGGGACATGTGCAGACCAGAGACCACAGATCAGCAGGGTCAGGGGCTTAGAAATAATCCTGTGGCTAGAGGAGAACCGAGGTTACATTTTGGCCACCCTGCAAAATGCAAGCTGGTAGTAGGAAGCCAGCAGTTTCCAGAAGACTGGCGAAGCTGTATCTCTCGGGCATTGTGTTTCAGTGTGAGATTCATATTCACAGTGTTCATCTCCAGGACAGGCCTTTCCTGTGCATCAGATGCACGCAGGCAACCACGTTTATCTGTTTCCACTTGGAAGCTTGCCAGACACACCAAACCCTGCCTGGCCAATGGGGAGCTGCCAGCCTCTTCCAGAACCTACTTCTCCTCCTCTGCTATTCTCCCCATCTTGGGGAAGGGCACCCCGGCAGCCTCATCTCGCTGAGGGCCACTAGATCACCTCCTCAGAGCCTCCTCTGTTCTCATCCTTTCCTTTGGCCCTGACCTCTGTCCACCACCTGCTCGTCCTTTTCCCCAGAATCCTGCTAAAGCATCTTCCCAGACTTCTCACTGTCTTTTGTCCCTCTTCTGACTCCTCAACAGACAGGTGATAACAATGGTAAAAATAATATAATTATTATTTTTTTAATGTTTATTTATTTATTTTGAGAGAGAGAGAGAGACAGAGTGTGAGTGGCAGATGGCAGAGAGAGGGGGAGACACAGAATCCGAAGCAGGCTCCAGGCTCCGAGCTGTCAGCGTAGAGCCCGACACGGGGCTCGAACTCACAAGCCATGAGATTATGACCTGAGCTGAAGCCAGATGCTTAACCGACTGAGCCACCCAGGCACCCTGGACCGGGTCTATACATGATGCTCTTGTATCTAACAATTGCACGTGCAGTTGTACATACCTCTTGGATAACCCTCATTGATATCTACAATCACGTGGCAAACTCCTAGAATTACCTCATTTTATAGGCGAGAAAACTGGAGCCCGGTGACCTGCTGAAGTTACCAAAGGGTAAATGGTAAAGTTGAGATTTGAATCCAGGTGTGTCTGCACCAAACACTCCCAAGACTCTCCAGAGCCTCAGCGTAAAGACAGTTTGTTCTCCTTGAGAGTGTCGTCCTCCTTACATGCTACCCGTGTCGTGCAGGGAAGGGAGACACCTTGTACAAATACCCCAATTAACAAGAAGACGTGTCTCATTTGTCAGTGTTAAAGGTCTTTGAGCCACATGTTTACAGAGCTGAATGAGGGTGAAGAGATCGATAATGATTTCAGGTCTGATTGGTTCCTCTGTGCAGGTCTCTATCTCAGTTCTTCATTCCCCCAGATCTGTTTGGCCCCAGAGCATAGCGCATTCTGCGTTACAGCCCCATTTTGGTGGCGTGGGGTTGTCAATACCCCACAAAATCACCTTGACGGGCAGGGCACTGATGTCAGGCACTTCACATGTGTCGTCAGCTGTCGGACAGGAAACTTCCTATCGCTCAGGGTCTGCACAAACTTGTACTGAACCTCAGAGCCAAATTCACAAACTGGAAATCTAAGGGTCTGTAAATTCCAGGGGTGGGGGCTTTGACGTCGTCCCCAGAGGTCCCTGAGTGTTGAGCCCACCCCTGCCACGTCAATCGTAATGTGCAGTTTATCCCCTACTGGCTTTACTTTAAGACACAAGCGAAGCATTTATGACTTTTGGAGGGATGAGGTAGGGGTGTGGTTTATGTTATGACAGTTCTCAAACTCTGGTGTGAATCTGGAGTGCCGTGAGAACGAACGTGATCATAGAACCTGGGCTCCATGAAGAAGGCTATGATTTGGACTTCTGAAATTTAACCAGATTCCCCAGTTGATTCTGATACTGAACAAACTCTGAGAACCTTGTATCGTAGGAATGGAAACCTTTACAGGGGAAAGTAGGCATTCTGCGTTCTTAAAATTCCCACTGGCCACTCCGTCACCGTGGGGTTTTAGACCCACTGGGTTCCATGCTCTTCCCGTGTCATGTTTTTTATTCTTTCCTGCTCTCCTCCATTTTAGAAAAAAAAAGAAAAAAATTTCCAACTCCACATTTACTGCCAAGGGTTTTGTGGGCCGTTTTACAGATAGTGAAGCAGGCTCTGAGAAGTTACATTCTATATGCAAGGTCAGCGAGCACTATACCCGAGTGTGGAATCTGGGTTTCTCTGACTCTAAAACATAGGAATTATCTGTTATAAAATAGCAGCCACGATGAGACTTGAGAAAGCACACCTGAGGGGTGCCTGGGTGGCTCAGTCGGTTAAGCATCCAGCTCCTAATTTCAGCTCAGGTCATGATCTCACGTTTTGTGAGTTCAAGTCCCACATCAGGCTCTGTGCTGACAGTGCGGAGCCTGCTTGGAATTCTCTCTCCCTCTCTCTCTGTTCCTTCCCTGTTTGCGCTCTCTTTCTCTCAAAATAAATAAATAGACTTAAAAAAACCTCACATGACTAATGTGTCTCTACAGCATCCTGTCTGCTCTCATCCCAGCCTACCTCTCTAGCCCCATCTGCCCATCTGCAGCTCCCACCGATGTTCTGTGGGTCAGACGCACCGGACTTCTTGATATTCCAAGAGAGCATCGTGCTTCCTCCCCCCACAGGGCCTCTGCGCGTGCTGTCCTCTCTGCCCGGAGTGCTCCTTCTCCCTCTCTTGCTCAGCTTCACCCCTGCTGTGTCTCATGTCTCAGCTTTGTTGTGCTTCTTCACAGAAACCTTCCCTGACCTTGCTGCCTGGATCAGGTGCTCCGACTATTCACCCTCATGGGGCCTTCTTCGTGGAACTTATCAGAGATGTCGTGTTGCTGTCATCTGTCATTGTTCCTTCCTGTGTGCCTCCCCATTTGGGGATAGACCATGTTGCTCCCGGCTCTAACCCACTTTCTACCAGTATGTTGTCCATAGTAAGTACTCGACAAGTATTTGTTGAAAGAAAGAAAAAAAAAAGAGGAAATAAAGAGAGAAAGTGAGAAAGGAAGAAAGCAAGGCTTGGGAAGTGGCTCACCAATGTCACAGTTAGTAACGAGTTGAACTGAACGTGCACTTGGGTCCTCAGCATCCAGAACTTTCTTGTTCTTTCCTCTCCATCACAGCTGCCTCCCATGTCCCAGCTCTTTGGGTGTCTGGCCCGGGCTTGGTCTGGCCTTTCTTCAGGACCTGCTTCCTCCACTGTGGCTTCTTCAGGTGGCCTGGGGGAACTTTACTGGTCCCATTGAGACTTTGCCTCCTCCTTTTTACGTCTTTACTGCAGATGACACTTGGTTCACGATTTTAATCAAGGAATTAATTGTATTTGTTCCCCCAGGCAGTTTTTAAGAAAAGGATGTGACTTTCTGAACATCAAATAAATGATAGGAAAGTAAACTGAAGCTTGTGCCCAGGGTAGTGATTTTCCTGCTCCACACCCAGTCCAGGTAGAATGGTATTTCTTTTTTTAAAAATTTTCTTTAATGTTTATTTCATTCTTTGAGACAGAGAGAAACAGAGCATGAGCAGGGGAGGGGCAGAGAGAGAGGGAGACACAGAATCCGAAGCAGGCTGCAGGCTCTGAGCTGTCAGCACAGAGCCCGACACGGGGCTCGAACTCATGGACTGCGAGATCATGACCTGAGCTGAAGTCAGACGCTCAACCGACTGAGCCACCCAGGTGCCCCGGGTAAAGTGGTATTTCTGTTCATTCCTAACTCCACTGGCTTTTGGAGCTTAGGTTTCTCAGTTACTTGTGTTATTATTGAATATGTCAGCAGTGATTTGAGGCCGCTATTCTCTGCCAGAACACAGCCACCTACTCATTCAGTGATTCATTTGGCCACATGCACAGTGATAAAACAGTCTGGATTGGGCAGCGACCCCCTCCACCCCCGCTTTTCACCCCTCAGCTTCACCGAGGTGAGGTGTTCTGCAAAAACCTTTGGATTTTTCCAACTCTGGGTCTACCAGAGCACTGTAACCTTGGGTAGGTGACAGAACGCTTTGACCCTCAGTGTTTTCATCTGAAAAGTAGGTTAATAATGTCTGCCTCTTGGAGTAGTTGTGATGGCTGCATGGATACTATGAATATTTGTACTCCCCCTCCCCCCATTCACATCTTGAAATCCTGACTCCGAATATGATGATATTTGGAGGTGGAGCTGTGGGAGGTGATTAGGTCATGAGGGCAAATTCCTCATGATGAAATCAGAGTCCTTATAAAACAGACCCCAGAAAGCTCCCTGGCCTCTTCCTCCACATGATGACACAGTGAGAAGACGGTCATCTCTGAAGCAGGAAGCAGACCTCACCAGACCCACCCCTCCATGACTGTGAGAAACAAATTGTTGTTTGTAAGCCACCCACTTGATGAGATTTTATTATAGCAGCCCAAGCTGACTGAGACAGATAGCAAAGGTATGGAGTGCTTGCCCCAATGCCTGGCCCAAATGATGAGTTTAATGCATTTCCTCTATGTCATTATCAAGGAAGCTGCATGTGCTATGTCACAGTGGTGTTGGGGGAGGTCATTGAAAGGGTATGAATGCCGGTTGACCCCTGAGCTGGACCTGGGTGATCAAAGACCCCTCACTCCCTTTCCCTGTCCTTGGAATGTACATTCTGCTTGCCTTCCCACTCCCGAAAGCTGTCCCAAGGACCCAGCCTTGAGACAGTGATGTGATGCTGAGACCATCTAGATGATAATCCTGACTGAACCCCGATAAACGTAAGACTTGGTGGGCAGGTGTAGAGATCTCCTTGCCTGTTGGGGCCCAAGACAAGCCCCGTGGGTAGGTTCCCTTGCTTTTCCAGCCTGCCACCTACCCATCCGTAGTGGCCTTCCTCTTTCTTCATCTCTCCCTGCCCTCTGTGTATAGGGGTCCGGAATCTGATCACACCCGGGAAACTCTGGAGGAGGTTGGCAACCAACAAGGGGATTTTGTCACTCACCAGCTGGGGGACCTTGGGCATTTATCCCATATGCACTTCAATTTTCTCATCTGTGTGATGCACTGAATAATCCCTGTTTTTCCTCATTCAATAAGTTAGTATGAGATGATGGAATCAGGAAACAGTTGTGAAATGGCTTTGAAACGTGGGTTCCAGAAGCAACTGCCTCATTTTGGCAGTAATGTGTGGTAGTTTCCACAGATATCTGATCCCTTTGGCTAATTACACAAAAGTGTTTTCCAAAGCCCTTTTGAATGACATCCCCGAGGCAATAAAATTATACATTCTATTGTAATTCAACTCAAGGAACTTTTACCGATTGCATGTTGGTCACAGACACAGTTGTGGGCTTTGGATTCCTTAAAACGAAAATCAATAAATGGTTCATGGAGCATTAAGTAGGGATTAGATGTGGAGAAATCACATTTCAACTTCATAGGGGACTTGAAAGTGTCCCCATTATGCCCTACCGAGCTGCAGTTGGAGAACATCACCCATCACTTGAACTCTAGAAGGTCTTGGGGGTGGCCCTGCTTTAGTGTGATCATTTGCTTATGGGACATTAACTTCTCCCCGCTTCACATTGCTGCCTTCACATCGAGGATAATTCCCTCACCTTCGGCTGGTTCATCACTGCCTCCTAACACATAAGGAAGCCCTCGGGTTATTTCTGAGAGGCCCCAAATTCTCAGGGACAGTTCTCGCATGTTTATTATGTTCTGGTGCTGGCTGATATGAGCCCATTGGTCTCCACTGGCAGAGCCTTCTGGGAAAATATGCAGGCTTCTGCCATATTCTGGTGCTTTTCAATTGGCTGTATGGCACCATGGCTCTCCCAAAGCCTGTGGGCTTTATTCTGGCCAGGCTGGCTCTGTCAGGCATTGGCCACGAGCTGGTGGGACAGTGGCCAGCCAGGCTGCTCCTTTCTGGATACCACCCTATTTAATGCTCCTCTTTCCACAATAGTGCTTTGATTCCTGTTCTACAGATAAGAGAGAACTAAGGCCCAGATTGGTTAGGTGATTCCTCCCTTAGGAGCCAAGCTGGGGTTCCAGCCCAAGAACCTCAAGTCTAGGCTCCTGGCTTATCTTGTGTCACACCCAGTAGTCTAGCCAAATAAATTCACCCTTTTAGTTGTCTCAATGCAGCGAGCTCATGTTTGTGTGGAACATTCCAGAGTGGCTGTCTCAGGGGGTGGGCTCGTGTAACCTGGGTCTGTATTGTTACCCCTGTCTCCAGGTGTGCCTTCAGAGCCCGGATGATTCGGTCCTCTTGGCTCTTTCCAGGTTGGAAGCCATGGAGGATGTGGTCTGGCTTGATTCCACTTTTATTAAAACCCTAAGACTAGAGCTTGTTCCTGACAGTCCTGCATCTGAGGCAGAGAAAGCCTCAGTTGGCTCTAAATTTGCAACAGAAACGTCAGAGCAGATTCTGGGCTTGTGCTGTGATACCCTGTCTCCAAGGGAAGGTTAAATTGATACAAAGTTAGAGCTTTTCAGGGCGGAGCTCTCTGTACAAGACCAAGGGAGCATTTAAAACTTGCCTTTGAAAGAGAACCTCCAGGCTTGGTGGAATCCATTTTTGTTTGTCTATTAATTAATTTATTCATTAATTCTTTCAACAAATATTTACGGGGGCCCTGCACTTGCTATGTTAGGGAGACAAAGATGAATTAGGCATTGCTGTTGTCCTCTTCTTGGCTCTCGTTTCTGGATCATTCTGTTTCTACAATGATCTCCGAAGGGCCTTAGCATAGGTACCTCTCTCTGCCTCTGAGAAGCTTAGTCATAGGTCAGAGGTTACCCGGAGAGCAAGTGACACAACTAGGGTCTGGATCCAGATCATTTCCATGGCAAGTCCAAGATCTTACCCCGTCACCTCTGAGTGATTTCCTATTGAGCGTGTGCACTGGCTCGGCAGGTGCAGGTGTGCCCCAGCGTGGGGAGGAGCAGGAGAAGGTCCACCCCTGTGAGAGAGCTCATGGGGCTCCTCTCGAGAGGTCCCAGGTGGGTCAGAGAGAGCATCGTGTGGGCGCCAGCTGGAGCACACTGGGCACTGTGGCGGACCGATGGAGGGCTGACCACCCAGCTGAGCTTTGAAGGGGGAGAAGGTAGGCCAAGGTGGGTGAGGCAGAGACCTCACGCACCCGGATATGGAAATCTGAGAAAACTGACCATGAAGTACCTGGGTCAGACCGAACAAAGCCCCCATGGTGGGGGGACAGGCCGGGGTCATAAGGGGCCCATGTGCCCCCACAGGGAATTTGAGCTTTACCCTGCACGAGTAGAAGACACCTAATGGTGCTCAGGGTGCAGTGTGAAGGCAGGGGCAAGTATGTCACCACTTGAAGAGGTCCTTTGGGGTGAACTTTACGGGCTAGTAGGGTTTAGGATGATAGACCATGGGCTGGGAAGGGGGTTTGGGGCAGAACATTGTATGTAGTGGTATCATCATGTGCACAACATAAGGGAAATAAGCTAATGTACAGCTTCTGTTACATTTATAGTTTTCTTCCTCTTCTGAGTGGGTACTCCTCAATTAAGCCATGCTTGATTAATTGAAGTCCAGTAGTAATCAATGCAAGTTCATGTTTATCAGGACCTAAATTGTGTGGAAATGCTAAAAAGCCATGTTCTCCAAGGCTCTCCCTTGGAGCATTGGTTCTATAGGATGTTAATGGGTGTCACGTCCTGAAGGGCTGGCTCCTCATCAAGGATATTTGGGGAAATGTTGGGGTGTAAATACACAGCCACTTGGTGGTGAAGCCTGTGCTCTGAATCACTGCACCAAATAGGTGTGAAGAGGTCAGAGGAAGTCTTTGCTAGATGGGAGGCCTTGCCCCCAAATCCATGCTTCCTCACCCCTACCACAGGCAGAGGTAACTACTCTATGCTTTGTGTCCCCACTAGGCCTGTAGACTTTGACATCATGGCTCCAGAGCCTTTGCAAAACATGCATTTTCTCCAGTTCTGGATTGGCAATTTCTAGCAGGCCTATGGTCTGGCCTATAGTCATCTCTGATCCTTCAGTGCATAGCCGGTTGCCTTGCTGTGACTTGGCCTGTCTCTGATCCTTTCCAAGGCCTGGTATGTCTGGACATAGCACAGTCCTAGGCCATACCAACTTTCCATTCACCGAGACCCCTCAAACACTCTATGGCCCTTATCAGTGACCCTTCTACCTTGGGACCATCCGCACAGCTGGACCAGTTTCTCCTGGTCTGGTCCTGCCGGATCCCTGTTCTCTCTTAACTTTCCCTGGACATAGGCTCCAGCCCACTTTGGTTGTGCAGTATATGACCAAAGCTGAGGTCAGAAGGATGCCCTTGGGATGCAGAGGGAAGGGAACCCAGTCCTTTGCCTGCTGGCCAGAGTCCTCTGTGTGAAGCACAAAAGAAAGGGCATGTGGGCGAGATAGTGGGTTGATCATGTTTCCCTAAAATAGCTGCTCTAATAGCATTGTGCTGTGATTATTGAAAGCTTGAGTTAGCAATTGATTTCAGGCTGAGAGATCAATGTGAAAAAGAGATTGCAATGCAGGATTACGAAGAAGCCATCCGTGACCCCCACACTTATGAAGCGGCCACGTCTACCTCTCCCGCAGTTCAGTCACCTTATTGTAATTGTATGTCTGCTGCTCTGGGCCTCTGTGAACTTCTGGAGGTTGGGGGCCCTGCGGGGCTCATCTTGAACAGCAACTGGCTTACGGCAGGTGCTTGATTTATGATGTTCACAGCGTACCCTACTCTATGATGAAGAAACAGAGCCATGGCACCGTTCTATTACTTGGCCACAAAATTAGAAAGCAGAAGAATGGGCATTTGAGCCTGTCAGTCTCATGACCGACAGGACTCTTTAAGTCCAAGTCTGGAAGAGGTAAAAGGGTCCATGTATGCACATGAGACTTCAGCTCTGTCCACGTGTTACCAGTCAGCTCCACGGGTGGCTTTGCTCCAGTGTCCGGGCAGTTCTGGTGCCCTCTGCTCCTAGAGGCATTCTCTGTTCTGGCCTGGATGCTCTTGTCACCACTACCCAGCACCAGCTTTGAATAAAGTCCTCACACAATCTCCCCAAATCCTCATATATCTCCATTCCTTTGACCATGGGCTTTCTTTGCACAGTCCGTGCAACAACAAAGCTGTTACTATTTTCTGAGCATTACCAGGTCTAAGGTTGCATAGGAAACACCATGAAAGCATGGATGTGGGGCAGGTGGCCTGCTTTATTCACAAGCCCGGTCACTTGCTTTTGTAGGCAAGGCAGTAAAATTTAAACTCAAACTTGGGGAGATCAATATTTTCTGAGGGTTTTGACCATGAGACTGTTCATAAAGAGTAGACACAGAGTTCCAATGTTGCCTCTGTTTCTCATGAGCTTCTGGGATTTGGCTATTCTGACTCTTCTAACTACCGCATAAATGATACATGGAGAAAGGGGATGAATCTAAGTGGCCACCCAGACCTGAATCCTTTATGCATTGCCGCTAAATCTCTTGGATTCTGTTTCTTCATTTCGTAGAAGTTGGGCTCAACGGATACATCCTTTCCCACAGTTGCTCTTGAAAATACTCACCCTTGGGGCGCCTGGGTGGCTCAGTCGGTTGAGCCTCCGACTTCGGCTCAGGTCACGATCTCGCGGTCCGTGAGTTCGAGCCCCGCGTCGGGCTCTGGGCTGACGGCTCAGAGTCTGGAGCCCGCTTCCGATTCTGTGTCTCCCTCTCTCTCTGCCCCTCCCCCGTTCATGTTCTGTCTCTCTCTGTCTCAAAAATAAATAAACGTTAAAAAAATTAAAAAAAGGGGGCGCCTGGGTGGCGCAGTCGGTTAGGCGTCCGACTTCAGCCAGGTCACGATCTCGCGGTCCGTGAGTTCGAGCCCCGCGTCGGGCTCTGGGCTGATGGCTCAGAGCCTGGAGCCTGTTTCCGATTCTGTGTCTCCCTCTCTCTCTGCCCCTCCCCCGTTCATGCTCTGTCTCTCTCTGTCCCAAAAATAAATAAACGTTGAAAAAAAAAAATTAAAAAAAAAAAAAAAAAAGAAAGAAAATACTCACCCTTGTTTGATGGGAACGGTTTCTCTCACTCACACCACAATATGGCTACAGGTGGATAAGCCATGCTTGTGCAATTTAGCCAACAGATTTAGTGTCCTGTGTGTGTAAATGGATTCAATTGCCACAATCCTGCGAGGCAGATGCTATTATTTTCTCCATTTTACTTCTGAGTAAATAGAGACCCAGAGGTTAAACAACCTGCCTGAGGTCCTAAAGCAAGAAAAGATGTGAAGCCGGGAAGTGAACCAAATGTGAAGCGTACTGCAGCATGGGATAACACCCTCCGTTCACGCTTTGTCCATTTTTGATGGCCCTAGGGGTGGCATCCACCCCAAGTGACCATTCAGAGTTCTTGCCTTGGGTTTGGATTGGATTTAAGCAATAGTTGGTTTTCTTCAACCTCTACCCCCATCATTCTACTTTAAATTTTTCTTAAATGTTTATTTATTTTTTTTGTGGGGGGATAGGGGCAGGGGGGCGGATAAAAGATCCGAAGTGGGCTCTGTGATGATGGCAGAGAGCCTGCCTGTGGGGCTTGAACTCACAACCCGTGAGATCATGACCTGAGCCGAAGCAGGACGCTCAACTGACTGAGCCACCCAGGCACCCACCCCATCATTCCACTTTGACATTTCTTCCCCAATATTTCCTCGACTCCACCAGGACATCATGTGAAGGTTGATTGGGAAAGAATAGGATCCTGGATTTGGAAAAGGGACGTACTGAAATCCAAGTGAACCTGATTTATCCTTGCCATTAGAAGTCGCTTGATCTCCGGTGTCTGAAGAGATTAGCATTCTTTGCTTGAAAATTCTGTGATGGCCTCCCCTGGGGCAGATGCCACTTCTCCAAAACCCAAAACAGCCATTCCTGTTGCTGCTAGACACAAAATAAGGTTAAATTGTGCTCCATGGACAAGTGAACACTGTGGGGCAGGATGAAATAACTTACCCACAAAGCGAATTCTAAGATATTGCTAATATATATTAGAAATCTGACTGACATGCGTGGGAGTGGATTCTCAGGATGTGAGACCAAGGAAAACAGATTATGACGCCGTATCAGGCTGAATTCATTGACATGGTGCACTTGCTAAGGCTGAGGATTTAACGGATTACCTCATGGAGCTGGAGACGGTTCTGACAGCTGGCGGAGTGAGTGGAACTTAGATTTACTCGTGGACTATATTTAATGAGGTTGGCATGGAAGCATTTCCCTGGCATGATGCGGAGGAGATGATCTGAAAGATCAGAGAGAAAGAGGTGTTGGAGTAGAGGTGCCACGTATGACGGGCACACTCACCTCCAGCTACGTTGTACAACAGTTGTGGCACCAAGACACTCTTAAGTAAGGTGTTGAGAAGCGTGCTAGTGAGGGAAGCGTCTGCATCCTCGCAGAGCTCTGATTTCTCTTCTTAGTAGGCCAGGTGTGGCAAGAGGGAACACCTGTCGAGATGGGCTCTTTGATTTCATTAGGGATGACAGGAACCGGGTGGAGCGGAGGGCAAGTGGCAGCGCTTCATTGTCAAAGACAAGACGGGCGTATTCACCAGAAAGGGCTGCAGGGGTATGTTGGTGATCAGGGAGCTGTGGCCTGCAGGTGCCTTTGGCTGTGGTCACCTGATCGTAGTGTTCCTAGGAATCTCGGAATGAAAGAGATGCATAGGATAGGGGAGGACTGCAGGATCTGCATAAAAGAAAAGAACAACCCTATATCTAATAGTCAATACCCTAACTTGAGTTGTGATCCCTTGGATGAGGTCCCTACTTACCAAGATTATAAACTAGATACAGACTCCATCCATGGGGGGAGTTTCAGAGCTTAATATCGCCATCAAAGTCTTGAAAGGCACACAGGTGACGAGATCTGTCACTGCCTCATTTAACTCGCCAGGGTGACCTCTACCAGAGTCAGATGGTTATTGGAGAATGACTGAACTAGCATAAGCTTGGGCAGATTGGGTTCTAATGGCGGTTGCTCGTGCAGATGTCGTGTCTATACTGGAGGAAAGTCAGCAGGGTCTCTTGCACTTGGTACACAGCCGCTGACCTGGCTGATGCCTTTTTCTCATCTCTATCTGCAAGGACTACGAGAAGCCGCTTGCCTTTCCCTGTCAGGGCCAACGGCACTCCATCACGGGTTTGCCACAGGGCTACGTCAGCTCTCTTGAACTTTGCCGTAAAACGATACACAGAGCTTTTGATGATCTTGACATTCCACACGACACAATGCTGGTTTGCCGCGTTGATGGCATTGTGATGACTGAAGCTGTTTGGCTAGAAGTAGCGACTTTGATGTAGGGAGGTATGAGTAAATGAAAAGGTAGAAGGTAAAGCCCGTAAAAATCAAAGTCCTCTCACCTCAGAGAATTTTCTGAGTGTTTATCGGTCTTGAGAATGTTGAGATAGCCCCTCCAAGGTGAAAGACATGTTTCTGGATCTCATACTACATACCAGGAGAAAAGCAGGATGCAGAACAATTCACAGTAGGTCCTTTAGACTTTTCTAACACATTCATGTGTGTTACTACAACACCTGTCCACAGTCGTCTGAACGCTGCCTGTTGAGTTGGGCACCAGAGCAGGAGAAGGCTCTGCAGTGAGTGCAGACTGCAGCACAAGTGTCTCTACCACTTGGATCTCATGATCCAGCAGACCCAGTGGTACCCAAAGTGTCTGTGGAAGTAGAGAGACTGTATGAAGCCTCTGGACAGCATCAGCAGAGGACATAGAACAGACTTCTAAGACTTTGGAGCAGATGCGCCCCCTCTTCACAAATAAGTATTATGCTTTGCTCCTGGGCCTTGGCAGGCACAGCATGTGTAATCCTGAGGTAATCAGGGGAGTGAGTGGGGCGAGATTTCTATTATAAATTGAGTGTTTCCAAGCCACCTAGCCGTAGGTCGGGAATGCCCAGCAGCAGTCTCTCATCCAGCGGAATTGTTATGTGAGAGACTGAGCTTGGGCAAGTTTGCAAGGGGCCAATAAGTTTCTTGAGCAGATGGCTCAGATTCCCTTAACATCAACTCCCACTACATTATCTTCCTTCCCTCCATCTGTGGGCTCAGAAGTGTGGGCCCGGTATTACCGAGACTGACCGAGCTAACACTACTGCTTAAGTGCCTGATTTTCCAAATGTGGAGAGTGATGGTAAACTCCTGGCATCACACCATTCCCTGGGGGACCAGCCAGCCACCAGCGGTATGCAGATAACATTGGACCTCTTCTGCCATGAAGGGGACACAGATCTCTCCTTATTAGGATAGACACATATTCTAAATATAGGTTTGCCTTACCCTCCATCATGCCATTCTGCACAGCACTATTTTTGATCAAGGAACACATTTCACACCAAAGCCAGTGCAACAATGAGCTCGTGCCCATGGAATGATGAGGCATCACTGTATCCTTCATCAGTCACAAGTGTCCAATCTCATTGAAATGTGGAACAGCTTACTGAAGATGTATTTAGTTAGGAGACAACATTTTGAAAAGTTGGGGTTCTCTATTATAGGATGAAATATATATTTTTTGAAACAGAGATAATTATATGATCCTGTCTTTTCCATAGCCAGAATACACAGATCCAGAAACTAGGCCGTGAACTTGAGGGTGGTATCTCTTTAATAAGCTACTGCAGACTTTTTGCTTTCCATTTCTAAAATACTGGATGGTCTGGAAATCTTAGTCTCCAAGGAGAGGGATTCCGTCACTAGGAGACACAACAATAGGACGAAACAAATGGTGGTGAGGAATAAAATTCTGTAACCACACTGAAATCATGTAGTTCCCTGTTAACAGCAGGTGGTGTTACCTAACCTAACACATCCTTACTCTGAGCAGCATGAACTCACATCTGATACTCTCCCGGGGGAAATAATGTCATAGGGAGAACTAACCGTGCACCTGAGGGACACAGTCACTATAAAAGAAAGGCAAGAATATGAGATTCAGCTCTACTCTAAGAATAAAAATTAATGGTCTAGACAGGTCATAAATTCAAAATAAGGGTAATAATTTTCCCCACAGAGATAAGAGAGGATATTGGTAAAAGGAAGGAGGAGCAAGAAGTTAATAAAACAGAATCAAGTTGAAATGCATGGTGACGAAAATGTTTTAAAATAAAGAACACAACGATGGGCTGCACGATAGCCTGCACAGAGTCCAGAATGAAATAGCTGGAAACCAGCTGGAGGAGCCCTCCCAGAAGGCATTTATCAGGAGGGAATAAAGAGCTGAGGAAAATTCAACGATCTTCTACTAGAAGTCCCCGAGGGACAGGCAAAAGTGATTGGAGAGGAGACATTAGTGGAAGAACTAATGACTTCGGGTCTTCCAGAATTAATGACATTGATCTTGACTGAAGATCTTCACAGAGTGGAGACAGGGTGGAAAAGGACAAACAGACACCTTTAAATGTTAGAGAAAAATTTAATTCTATCAAAGAAAAAAGGGAGACTACAGCTATCCAAGCAGATAACATTTATCCAGGACTCTTATCTGGTGGGCACTGTTCTGAGCCTTCACATGGATGAGCTTCCTTCGCCCTTCTCACAAATCTAAGATGTGGGGACTCTCATCATCCCTATTTGTACATGAGGAAATGGATGTACAGAGAGTTTAAGCAACTTGCCCAAGATCTCAGAGTCGGGACGTGGAGGAGTGGGTTCTTGAAGCCCGAAGTCTCTTGCTCTGGAGTCTCAGTTCTTAAGCACCAGGCTCTCCTCCTTGAAAAGTTTGTAGAGAGAGAAGACAGATCGCTCAGGAATAAAAATCACCTCGGCATTAGACGTCTCAATAGTACTGGTATGGTCACGAAGGCAGCGGGGAGATCATTTCAAAATATTATAGGAAAAAATAATTTGTAACATAGAATTAGCTAAACCGGAGGGAAAGAGGTCGAGTAAATTGCATGAAGAAATACATACAGTAAGAGGAGAAGCGGTCTTAGCTGCGGTCCATTAATCTTTTTAAATATTGCCTCTGCTAAATGCTGGGAGAATTGTGGCTGTGACAACCATTTTCTTTGAGAGTGTAATTGCCTGCCTGGAAAGGAGGGCAGAGGATAAACGGTGTTCTCAGGTGGGCTTGCACTTTTACCCTCTCTGCTTCCGAGAGCTGCTGAGCCAGGGCTGTGGGGCCAAGAGCCGAGGCCATCGCTACATGTTAGATAAACCCAGACAGCCCCTCTCTACACAGGTTGCAGGACAGAGATAAATGCAAGGGAAGATCTTATGGATACATGAATTTTATGATGCAATCTCCAGGCTGTAAAATGGACAGGATGAATGCTCTTGAAAGCCCCTGAGATGGTTATAAAGTCAACGATTGGGTGTCATCTCTGCTCAGAGGAACTGTGCTCGGTTTGGTTTGTGCTGACCATCCTTGACATCAGACATGTGTAATTTTAGTGTTTGCCTTAAGGAAGTGTCATTAAAAGGTTCTCCCAGGGCAAGTTCCCTCATTCTAAAAGCCGTCAAAGGCCCACCATCGTGGAACCAGGCCATTTTGAAGTTAGACGGCATTGTTTTTACTAAGGTTCTTAATTTTTATTGACGAGAAAACTGAGACTCGAGAAAATGTGTGATTCCCCGCCCCCTCCAAGGTCATCCAAATAGTAAAGGACAGCCCACACTTGAATTCCTACCTAATTCAGTCATTCCACGTGCATGTTTTGAGGGTCTACGACATACGGCAGACATTCTCCTGGGTCCTAGAGTACAGCAGTGAACAAGGCAGAGGTCCTCTCTGCCAGCCACAGGTTTACATTGTATAAAGGAGAGAGAGAGTAGAGGTCCAAGCCAACAAATGTTGATGATGGCTATGGTGGTGACAGGTGTGAAGCCAGTGGAAGAGGGGGTGATGTAGAAAGTGGTGGGGAAGGCGGCTGGCTATCATCTGCTGAGACAACAGGGTGCGGTTTTTTTTTTTTTTTTTAATTTTTTTTTCAACGTTTATTCATTTTTGGGACAGAGAGAGACAGAGCATGAACGGGGGAGGGGCAGAGAGAGAGGGAGACACAGAATCGGAAACAGGCTCCAGGCTCCAAGCCATCAGCCCAGAGCCCGACGCGGGGCTCGAACTCACGGACGGCGAGATCGTGACCTGGCTGAAGTCGGACGCTTAACCGACTGCGCCACCCAGGCGCCTGGGGTGCGGTTTTTGAAGACGTGATATTTGAGATGAGATTTGGCCGTTTGAAAATGTGGGTCGAGGGGGAAAACAAGGCCATGGCCCCAAGGCAGGTACATATTTAGCCACTTGGGGTGGAAGGAAAGTAGCTATTTTGAGAACAGAGTGAGCGAGGGGATAGGTGCCCTGGGGCCACATTTTGCTAAGATGTTTGGGTTGTGTTCTGTAAGCAATGGAAAGCCATCAAAGGGTTTAAAGCTAAATGGTGCCATAATCTGATTTGTATTTTCCAGAAAGATCGCTCTGGCTGCTGTGCGGAGAGATCCAGGCAGACCAGGTAGGAGGAGGGAGTTTACCCAGCAGCAAAGACCACGCTTCCAGCCACTCTCCGGCATTGTTCCCGATCCCGTTATCCCACAAAGGTATGAGATTTATCCAAATAAACCCAGTTTGCATCTTCTGATTTCCAGTCAGGTTGTCCCCCGCGGTGACAGGCTCCAACCGTCTTTCCTGGTACCGGAAGAGAGGTGTAAAACAAAACACATTGATTTGAATGGTTTATTTACACAAAAAACTTTGTGTTCCTGCTCAGTGCGAGGCTCTCTGCCAGAGAGTAGAGATGTTGAGATTGGAGACGTGGTTCCTGCTGCTGAGTGTGGTGGGGGGCACTTACAGGTGGACAGTCAGAATACAGTGTGCACAGAAGGGGGACTCATAACCTGGAGGCAGCCTGCATAATGGAAAAGCCAGGGGTGCTGGCCCGGGGACCCGAGTGGAGACACAAGACCCATGTTGGAGCCTTGGCAATGCTTTTGAGTCTTCCGTGATGAATACAAGTGTACGTGTTCACGAAGGAAGGGACTTTGAGGCAGAGGGATCAGTGTTTGCAATGGCAGGTGGATGTTGAGAGGGTTCAAATAACGTGTAGTCATTTCGTTTGGCTTGAGATGTAACAACAGGGTTTGCAGGGAGAGCGTCAGGGAAGGGAGTGTAAGACATTACGTGTGGTAGATACGAACCCAGGCTTCCTTCCGTGTGAGAGACTGTTTTGAATCCCCGCTTACGTGGGCGATGCATGAATTAGGATTCCTGGTTGCGAGAAAAGAGACTGACTTCAACTGGTTTAACCAAGTAGGAATGTCTGTTACGAACTTTCAGGGATATGTAATGGGTCCCAAAGGAGGGATAAAGCCGGGCCTCTGGTAGGAGCCCAAACCGGGCTTTGTGGAACCGTGCAAGTCTAAACGTCTGCTTCTCTCTGCACGTCTGCTGAATGATTCTCACTGCAAACCGATTTTTCTGCTTCTTAGGCCACAAACAACTCCCGAGTTTTTATCTCCTCTGTTCATGAGACCAGAGAGCACAGAACAAAAAGAGCAGACTCAGATCCAAATTCCCGGGGACCAGCATTATCATTAGCCTGTTTTGATAAAGTATTCACTTCGATACTGTTGCCAGGAAGGTCAGGCCAGGTGGTAAAACGTGGCTTCCGGGAGCCACCGAGGACTCATGTGGCTCATGAGCTAATTTATGTAAGATCCTTAGCAAGATGCCTGGCATGTGGTGATTATTCCATAAATGTGATTCCAGGAGGTAAGAGGTGAGGGCAGGGGTGGGTGTACGTACAAAGGGTCCTGGAAAAACTATTTGTGTTCAATAGTGTCAGACAATGAGAGGGGGCCCGGCACACTGGCACAGAGCAGAGAATCACCGAGTAGGTAGGTTATTACTGCGTCAGAATGCTCTGCTCTGTCTCCCCCCACCCCACCCCCACGCCCCTTGGCCCATTAATTTCTTGCCTACCAAGAAAGCTGTTTGGCTCCGGTCTGTATTCTCAGCTCCGCAGACGGTAACCGATGCCCCCGACCACTGGCTGCAGTCTTCCACCCAAGCCAACGGCTCATTGTCTCCCGCCTGCAGCCTCCACGAGCCTGGACGTTCTCGAGCCTCGCGGTCAGGCCCACTCTGGCCCCCCGAGCACTACATTTTGGACCCCTGGAAACTCTACCCTTAATCCGACCCATGTCAACAAGATCCCAGCATGCCTTGCAGCCAGCAGCGCCCGAGTTATCTCATTGCAGAGACACATTTGCCAGCTAGCACATTTGCCGCTTTAATTAGACTAGTTTTGACAAGCTCCAAAACTTTGTTTTTGATTTTTATCTTTGGGATGATTTAAAGCACCATAAAGCTGTGTAATTGTTGTGGGCAGGTCACATATTCACCAACATCCATCTGCTTCCTTGGAAAACTAAGCACCCCAAGCTTGGAATGGAGCGTGGAAAGCAGACAATAAAAAGAGATTGCCATAGGTTAATGCTTTTTCTCATGCCAAATGTTTGTTTGTTTGTTTGTTTTTAATTTTACTCTCTCTAGTGTTCTTGGCAGTGTACTTAAGCAACTGTTTTGACCTTCCTTTCATTTTCAACCGATAAAAAATAATTAACATGCTGATATTCTGGGCTTGTTGCTTTCAGAGGAGGTGAAGATGTTTGCATGCTGCCTGGGAGTCTGCAAAGGAAACTCATGTAAATTGCCTCATTTAACATAATCCCATGAAGCCGTGCGCCGTGCCTGTCATCAGTCCCATTTTACAGATAAGGAACCCGAAGCTGAACAAGGTTCAATGCGTATTGCAAGGTCAATGAAGCTCCATGAAATGAGTGTTTATTGAAGCTCCCCTTTACTGCCATGGGCGGCGAAAAGATACCACATACAATGCAGAATTACTTGGGACTTTGCTAGCACATTGTTCCTCCGAGAGCCATATGCTTCCCTGTCTGCTCTCATGTCAACTGACTTTTGCTCATTGGATAGTTGGCTTCAATAGAACATCTGGCTATACTTAATTTTTTTTTCCTTTTATTTATTTGAGATGAAAGAGAGAGAGAGAGAGAGAATGAACAGGGGAGGGACAGAGAGACAGGGAGAGAAAATCCCAAGCAGGTTCCCCACTGTCAGCGTAGAACACGACGCAGGGCTCTATCTGTCTCACGAATCGTTGGATCGTGACCTGAGCCAAAATCACAAGTTGGGTGCTTGACAGACTGAGCCACCCAGGTGCCCCATCATCGGGTTATACTTATTAAGGCCACGTGGAGGTTGCAGGTCCCGGGAGTGGAATGGGGTTCTCATCGTAGCCATTCGTGAATACATAATTCCGTGACTGACTGCCCAACTGGATCTCGTCTCTGTGCTCCTTCCCAGAATTATACAGCTTAGCCCTCCGCACCCACCCTTCCTTACATAGATGAATAAATTTTTTTTTTTATCTTCCCAGGAATGTTCCTTTCGGACTAATTAACAAGGGGGGAAAATAAGCTTTAGGGGTTGATTGGCGAAGTCTTGGGCCTACCCTGACATATTTGTTGACTGTAGGCCTGCCACTTCTCTCAGCTTCTGGGCAACATAAGCCCAACAATATTGTCTTGAGCAATAAACAAGATTACTCACAATTATCTCAAACATGTGCAGGCCTCTTCCCTTTAAAAAAATTTTTTTTTTAACCTTTATTCATTTTTGAGAGACAGAGAGTGAAGGGGGAGGGGCAGAGAGAGAGAGAGGAAGACACAGAACCGGAAGCAGGTTCCAGCACAGAGCCTGACGTGGTGCTCCAAGCCACGAACCGTGAGATCATGACCTGAGCCAAAGTCGGATGCTTAACCGACTGAGCCACCCAGGCGCCCCAGGCCTCATCCTTTTGAATCAGTCTGCTACTTACTGCACCCCTGCCCCACTGCCCTAACCCTATCCTAGGCTCTTACTCCTCAATTCCCCTGTTGGCCTCTGAACTTCCTTCTCCCAGGGAATATTCCACCGAATCCACATACATTGGGCTAATTATTTACCTCCCTCCTTCTACTGAGGGGAAAACTCTGTCCTTCTCCCTCCCCTACATTCACACGTTCCTCCCGCTGAATCTTCTGGGTCCCGGCGATGAGCTTGCCATTTATGACCGGCCATGACATTATGGAGAGGCACAGACTGCAAGTGAAAACAGATGAGGTGTGTATTAACTACTTTCCTCTTCATTCTCCCCCGCATCTTGTCTGTTGCCTGCCTGCTGCGCAGTCCTCCCCGTGGGCCTTTTGGCACATGGATTCTTCTGCGTGTCTCACCTTCTCCTCACCTCTGGCTGTGAAATCCTGTCCTTACTCCAGTATCTCCATGAAATGACAGCTCTCTAGTGTCATGTGATGCGGCCTTTCCTTGCTCTGTGTGATCGCAGTGTTGACAGGCATTGTTTGAGCAGTGTTTTGGGCCAGGTTCCCTAGACGTCGAGTCTGGGAAGTCCTCATGCACGTGGCCTGAGTGTTGGTAGACATGTGAGGGAGTGAGGGAAGGAGGTCGGATCAAGAAAGGAAGGTAGGCAAAAAGAAAGAGAGAGAGAGAGGGAGAGGGAGAGAGAAGCTTCATAACCTCATTGAAATTGTAGAGTGGTGGGGCTGGGGGTGGGGGAAATGGGGAGATGTTGATCCAGGAGGAGGAACTTGTAGCTATAAGATGAGAACGTCGTGGGGATCTCATGTAGAGTGGGTGACTGTGGTTCACAGTACTGGCTTATACACTTGAGGGTTGCTAAGTGGGTAAATCTTAAATGTTCTCATCACAAAAAAGAAATGGTACTTAGGTGACACGGTGGGGGCTTAGCTGACCCTATGGTGGTAATGGCTTTGCAGCATATGAGTGCATTGGGCGATACTTTGTAAGCCTTAAATGTATACAATGTTGCATGTCAATTACATGTCAGTAAATCTGGGGAAAAAAGACAAAGACAAAGAAATCTAGGTTTTGGGGGGAAGCGAGCCTCAGCCTGACCCCACCCGGAGGTCAGGAGTGTGAGTTGCACCAGCAGTTGTCTTACCCAAAGAGAAGGTGGCTTTGGTCAGCCGTTGTCTAGGAGCCGTTTCCCAGCCTGTAACTCACAGGCGTCTCCAGGGAATATGCACTAGTGGAGACCTGGGCAGGACACCAACATCATCTGCTATAAATAATCAATGAGGTCATTGTGATCTTTATCAAACATCTGATGGACCTCAGTGACATCCCAGACACTATTCTAGGCAATTCACAATCAACAAAGATTGAGGTGTGTCTGAGTAGAAATTTCTTGAAGGCAAACATTCAAGCACAGGGGACTGAGACAGGACCAGGCAGGAGCTGGTTTATGTGAACAGGGCAGAGTCACAGGCATTGACACTAGGGCCCACACAGAGGGATCAGCAACATGTAAAGTCATCCGAGCTTTTGAGTTACTGTTCCCTAACTGCTCTGTGAGTCTGAGTGGGAACAGGCCTGTTCCTGGGCGGGTGGAGGACAAACCTAAAGATTTGAGTCAATGGCTGTGGCTCGGGGAGAAGTGCTGTTTGGGACCAGGGAACTCAGCAATCACATTGGCCCGGATGCTAATCAAACAGGCTTAAGAAAAAAGGGAGAATAGGGGCACCTGGGCGGCTCAATCCGTTAAGCGTATGACTCTTGATTTCGGCTCAGGTCACGATATCACAGTTCATGAGTTCAAGCCCCGCGTGAGGTGGGTACGGCTGACAGCTCGGAGCCTAGAGCCTGCTTCAGATTCTGTGTCTTCCTCTCTCTCTCCGCCCTTCCCCTTCTGTCTCTCTCTCTCTCTCTCTCTGTCAAAAATAAATAAACATTAAAAAAAATTTTTTTTTAAACTTAAAAAAAATAAAAAAAGAAAAGGGAGTATCTCCTGACTTGTGGCAATAACCAAGGGAGGGTCTGACCAGTTACGGCTGGCGCAGGGAATTCTGAATGTGCACTCAGTCCCTCCTGCTCTGTCACTCGGTTCTGCCCCGTTCTGTGCTGTCTTTATTCCCACACAGCTTCTACCCTTCACTGGCTTCGAGAAACTGCAAATTACATTCTCTCAGTTTAGCAGTCCCTGAGATGAGAGAGACCTTTCCCAGTCGTTCCAGCCCAAGTCTCAGGATGGTCTTCGCTGGGCAGATCTGAGTCACGTGACGAACACTAAGGCAGCCGCTGTTGCTGGAGGTGGGGGGATGGGGTTTACCCAGGGTCTGGCTAGGCTGGCTGCATGCCTCCCACCCGCCGAGCTGTGTAATCAGCCCCAAGAGAGGCATGTGGGCTGAGACAGGGGGACTGGAAGGAAGGGTCTCTCATCAGGAGAGATCTGCAAGGAAGGCAGATCATCAAACCCGCCCTCCTGCAGCTCCCTTAAGTTTTTATGGGTTTCCACATTCCCATCCCGTGGCCCTTGTGGTGGGGCATGAGCCCGGCCGACTGCGGGGGGCCGCGAGTTCATGGCCCCCGGCAAGCTCAGGACACGACCGATTTGACAAGTCGTATTTAATGCTGGGCTTGTAAAGAAGTTTCTCATTTTCATCTGACAGTTTTTATGATGGAAGTCAAGCTCACTCGTTCATAATTGACAGGATTTTTATTCATTTTGGAGAAGTTACAGCTTCCAACGGCTTGCAGTTTGCAATCTATACAGACATTTTCTGTTAACCTCGCAAAGCTGGAGAACTTGGCTTCGACATTTTGTCACCAGTCTTGTCAATTTCTAGACAGGTGACTTCACCCCAATCTCGTCGGGCTGTGTCTCTCCTTAAATTTAAGAGTTATTTCCTTGGACAAGGCCGGTGCCAGAGGCTTGAATATTGTTGTTTGTTGACTTGTGTAATGTCTGGGAAAATGATTTTCTCACTGTGATGTGAAATTGACTTTTCATCTTTGGTGCCCAGCTGCCCCAGCTCACATTTCCCGTGTCTGGAGGCACACAAATCCATTCGGGGTATATGTGAGCTTCAGGAATCAGATTGCTTACTGGTAGAGTGCTAGAGAGCAGTGATTGATCTCTGAGATAGTTTTGAAAGAATTATTCGAAAAGTTATTCTTAGTACTCTATCATTCCAAAACACAATGAGGTGTAATTTATAACCTTGAGGTTTTCTATTCACAGTGTTGGGGAGGGGGCCAAGGGGGGGGATCTCCTTTCTGCCCCTAAATATCCCATCATGTTTCTCTGTTATAGCACCCTACACACCATCCTGGGAGTATTAATAGGTTGTCCTCTCTCTATATATCATGAACTTCTCCAGAGGACTCACTCATTCAACTATGAATTTGGTGAGCATTGGGTAAACGCCACATGATGGCGAGATGGTTGGGGGTGTGCTGTAGGGTTTGCTTTGGAGGAAGGTGGGGATCAAGAGCTGGCCCTGGGGAGAGTAGGATTTGGAATGAAGCCCCACCAGGCAGGCAGGACATGTTCAGGTCTCCTTTGTGTCACATACATGTGCTGGTGTGGGTACACAGAGGCCATCAAGTCATGGAACCATCCCTGGTGGAGCTCAGTGTCAAGGTGGAGAGACAGACCAGTGAATACCTGTAACAGAGCACGGCAAGCAGGGCTCTGGCCCATGCTGGGCAACCTGTCCCCAGGTTGTCCATCAGGGATGACTCTGCCATCCCAGCAAACAACTGAAAATGGACAAGGGGAGTTTGGTTATCCACAGCGACTGGATTTTGAGTGGCTGATGATGTTAGATGTCCTATAATGCATTGGACAGCCCCATAAGATGCTGAGCAACTCCACCCTGAATGCCAGTGGTGAAAAGAAATAGGTTGTCTTGTGGGTATCATGAGGATGTGCTTCCTGCTCACTGCGGTGTTCCTAGAGCTGGCAAAGAGTAGGTTCCCTGTGAGTACTCATTAGGTAAGGGAAACTAGATCAAATGGAAGAGGCCACAGAGGGTGGAGGAGGGGACAGGCAGCCACTTGCAGGGAGGAGGGACACCTGTCTTTGAGCCTTTTGCCGGGCACATGAGACACCAGGCCTCGGCATCAAGACTCTTCTAGATGCCACTTGCATGTGACGGTGAGCTTTCTTCAAGTCTTCCTTCCCAGGCGTGCACTGGCTCAGGGCTTGGGTGGGGCTCTGCCTGTGAGGTGAACCAGGGTAGGACTGGAGATGAGACCAGCTCACATACGTAAACTTCTTGGCTCCCTCCAGCACTTAGCTAGAGCAGCTTCTTTACAGATTCAGTGCAGTGTCTTTGTTAAGAACAGATGTGTTAGGGGGCGCCTGGGTGGCTCGGTCGGTTAAGCGTCCGACTTCGGCTCAGGTCATGATCTCGTGGTTCGTGGGCTCGATCCCCGCGTCAGGCTCGATGCTGACAGCTCGGAGCCTGGAGCCTGCTTCAGATTCTGTGTCTCCCTCTCTCTCTGCCCCTCCCCCACTCATTTTCTCTCTCTCGCTCTCTCAAAAAATAAATAAATGTTAAAAAAAATTTTTAAAGAACAGATTCATTAGATTCTCTGATTCCAATTTTTTTGTTCCCTTCAACAACTCTTTGTTGATTATTACCAGGATTAAGGCGTTGTTCTGGACTTCGGATACAGCAGAGAACAAAGACAGAGTCCCTGCCTTCAAGGAGCTCGCGTTCTCGTTGGGGACACAGGCAGTGAACACAGAGTGGTACACCAGTGACAGGTACCGATGGGGCGAGGAGGAAGGGATGGCCGCTGTTCACACGGGCACTCAAGGAGACCTCTCTAGGAGGGAGGAAGCGGGGAGGGCAGGGGAATAACTGGAGGAAGAGAGCCCTGTTAGAGGCAGCAGCACGTGCCTAGTGAACTTGAGGAGTGAGGAGGCAGTGACAGGGGGTGACATCAGAAAGGCGGCCGGAGGGCCTTCCAGGTCATTGTCAAGACCCTGCTTTGGCTCTGAGTTACATGGAGAGCCATCGGAGGATTTTGAGCAGAGGGGTGAACCGAGCAGGCTTGTTCTGAAAGCACCTTGTTTCAGTGGTCTGCTGCTGATGGCTTCTTTGTCTGAGGTGACTAGGCCTTGCTTGTGCTGGTTTCACCTGAGCTCACCCAGCTGGGGGGCTGGGCTCAGCTGGGACGGCTGGCCCTCTCCTTCCATGTGGTCTTTCATCCAAGGAGGCTGCCTCTTCTAAGATGGTGGCAGCGTTCCTGGAGAACATGCAGTGAGTTTGTGCTTGCCTCCCAGGGCCTAAGTCACATTGCCAAGCCCAGAGTCTCCATGGGACTGTGCACGGTGCGGATACCAGAAGACCTCGTTTACTGGGGCGGTTAATGTAGCAGGCTGCCATTCCCGCTGCTCTCTGGAGAACAGACTTGGGGGAAAAGGAATTGGCAGAGCAAGGGGGCCGGTTAGGAGGCTACATAATAACTCAGGGAAAATGGTACAGGTGAGCGGAGTGATGAGAAATAGCCCCGTTCTGATCTGTTTTGTAGATGGAGCCCCCAAATGGTTTGTTGATGGATGGGGCATGAGGTATGGCAGGGACGGTAGTTAAAAGTGACCCCACGATGTCTGTCTCTGGTGACTCCAAGGGCAAAGTTGCTCTATGGGGAGCAGCATAGACTGGGCCAGTGGGGGGTGGGGTGGATTTTTGTCCGTTGAACAGTGGGAGTTGTTTTGGACCCGTCCAGTTTAAGATATCTGTATTGGGTGTTGGTAGACTATACTCTTAAGGATTTGGGAGATGAGTCTGGAACGGAAGAACATATTTGAAAATCATCAGCCTATGGATGGTATTTAAAATCCTGAGCCTGGAGGGGCACCTCAGTGGCTCAGTCAGTTAAGTGGCCGACCTCGGCTCAGGTCATAATCTCACGATTTGTGGGTTCAAGCCCTGCATCGGGCTCTGTGCTAACAGTGTGGAGCCTGCTTGGGATTCTCTGTCTCCCTTTCTCTCTGGCCCCTGCCACTCATGCTTTCTCTCTCTCAAAAATAAATAAACAAACTTGAAAAAAAAACTTTTAAAGCCCTGAGCCTGGAGGACACCACCAGGGGAGTGAGTGGAGAGAGCAGAGAGGAGGTGTGAGGACTGAGCCCCGATTCTCTAACATTTCAAGGTCGGGGAGATGGGGAGGGACATCAAGGTGACCGAGCAGGACGGGGAAAGAGTCGAGAATCACCGGAGACTACTGAAGCGTGTGTGCTAAGAGTGGGAGGGTGCCCGAGTGTATCAGACGCTGCTAATGAAGTGGAAGAAGACAGCTGAGCACTCACTGATCATGCGCTTAGGCTGTGTGGAGGTCATGGGTCATGTGGCAAGGGCAGCTTCAGGTGAGCAGAGCCCAAGAAAGCCTTGCTCTTCTGGTTTGGGAGAGAGTGGGGGCAGAATGCTCCCAGCTCTGCCTCCTGGTAAATGGATGTGCTTGGGCTCACGCGCACCATACGTGGCTTAGTTTTCCTACCTGTCAAGTGTTGACGATAATGGCAGATATTTCATGGGGACAGTGTGATAAATGGGTGCGATAATCCATATATAAAATGATGTACACACCGGCTGGCATACAGTTAGCACTCGGCAAAGTCAGCTACCGTTATCAGTGTTCCATGTTTACTAAAAGCTCGTTTGATTGATTCATTCTTGACTGGGAAGGTCGTTGATTGTAGGAATGGGCCAAGGAGGAGGGATGTTGATGTTTCAGAGATGTTGGAGAAGAAAATGTATACCTAACCCATTTTGAGGGGCTTATAAATGCCCTTGATTAGTGGCAGGAGATCCAGGGACCACAGCTCTTGACGGTCTGGCATCTGAAAGATGTGCTGGGATCTGAGTCTATCATTTAGTTGATTCTTAACCTCTACTGGTCCAGATTTTATCAGCTCTAAAGGGGGCATATGATAGTACTCACTTTATATGAACTCCCTCTTGTCCCTGGAGTAAAACCAGTGGTCTTTAAGTACCGTCTGGCATCATGATGGTGGTAATGACGGTGATATTGATGAAGATTGTGTCAGCATTTAAACATCTCTTTCGTTTGCATCAACATCTATGGAAAGAAAGATACCGCTAGTCTTCATTAGAATAAATTGAATAATTATATTACAATGTCTTGTATCTCTCCTCTGTGCAAGGCCATGCCTTGAGCCCGAGTGTTCAGGATGTTGATGATGAGGATGATGGACAAACTTCCTCTTTTCCCTGCAAAGTAGTTTTCAAGCTTCTAAAAATTAAGCCACCCCGCTGGGCCCAGGTTGGAATTTTACACTTGTGAGTAAATCTTTTGGGACAAGGTTGAAGGGAATTGGCAGCTGAGGCTTAGAAAACACGCCTTGCTATCCCCTTGGTTAAATTTATTTTCTGTCTAAATAGAAATCTTCAATTCTTATACTTTTTAGCCTGGCGGTAATAAATTCAGCATCAAGAAGAACATTTATTTGCAAGAGCGCCCCTGGTTTGCTGACTTTGCAGAATGGAGGAAAAATGGGACATCGTTACACTATTTCTATTTGCCACACTGTTGTTTCCATTTTCCAATGTGAATATAGACCCCACCTGCATTTCATTTGTTCTCTCATTTTTGCGGGTGTTCCACTTTTTCTTCTTTGCGCTTCATCCTCCAGATTTAGCAGGGCTCTGTCGGCCATACATAATATGTATTCCACATCATCTCAATCTGTTAAGGCATTTTCCGTGTGCATTTCACGGCAGATCCTGATTGTAAATTGGTTGTAGAAACTTCATTGGCTTCCTGTCTGTGACATTTCTGATGGATGGTCCCTATTTATACAGAACAGCATGGCGTGTGCAGAGTTACAGGCTCCATGCCATGCTTAATGGATTGGAAGGAGAGAGCCGGTGGCCCCACTGTGAAGAGAATCATCCGCTTCCTTTGTGTACAGCAGTCAGAAAAGGCCAGTGATGGAGCACAGGCTGTGGAAGCTCATGAGGCCGGCTCTGGTCATGGTGACTCCACAGAGCCTTCCTGGATTCCTAAAGATCTCAGTCCCAGAAATATGGCGGTAACCTATTTTGTGAGGGCTTTTGTGATTTGGGCAAGACTGCCCACCTCTCCACCATCGTCCAGCTGGGGGAGAAATCTTGGAATAAGAGAAGAGGGTCAGACCTGGTGCCCTTTGTTGTCAAATTACTGGCTGAGGATTGGGGATGGGCATGGAAAATCTCTTTCTTCTGTTAAAGGCCGATGAGGTCAAGGTTCTGTTAGGAGGAGGAATATGAAACTCTCATGTAGACCTGCGGGGGGGGGGGGGGTGGTTATCAGGACATTAATCTTCATATTTGAGGGATTTCTTGTTTATGTTAGATAATTGGCACAGCAGATATGTACCCTTCTGTTGCAAGCACAACAAAGTGTGCCCCTCCAAGTGTCTTAATAATAAGGGGAATTTCCTGGCTCATGTGAAAACTCTAGGTAGACACAGATTCAAGTGTGGTTTGACTCAGAGACTTAAACAATCTCAACAGGACCCAGTTTTCCCCTCACTGCCTCTCAGCTTCTTTTTCTCTCCCCTCTTGGATGGATTCTCCCCACATGGTTACAAAATGGCTGCAGCAGCTCCAGCTTCATGTTCCTATAATTTCAAATCCAGTGGAACATGGTTTCTTTCCCAGAAGTTTCATTGTGCCTCAACACTGACCAGCTTGTGTTTTACCCATCACAGCTGCAAAATCGGGGTAATTCTCTGATTGGTTTAGCTGAGTCACGTGTTCTATTTCTCGAGCCATGCATGGAGTCTGTGCTGCCACAAGCCTATATATTAAGAGTGGGGTCATCTCCCAGAGGGAAACCAGGGCACTGTTAGCAGAAAAAAGATCACTGAGTTCTGGGCAGTCAAAACTGACCTGCTACCCACCATCCCTGGGGAGAAAGCTGACTGAAATCTAGAATGGAGGAACCCCTGACCCTATAATGTTCCTGCTTTCTCATTTCTGGACTCATCCACTCCAGCCAGAGATTTAGCAAAGGAGAAAAGACACATACCAGATGCTCAGTAAATATTTGTTGATCGAGTGAGCGAGTGGATGAATGAATGAACGTTACCACATATGCCAGAGGCCATTGCAATTTACGTAATATGTATTCCACATCGTCTCAATCTGTCACACTGTGGATTTAAGGATTTATGAGGGGTGGACAGCATGCTTTGTCAATTGGGAAGAGTGCATTAATGGAGAGAGCGAGTGTGCTGATGAAGGAGGAGAGAAGACAAGAGTACCGTGAGCGTCAAAGTGTATAGGTAGAGGTTGACTCCAGAGTTTGGGCAGGAAAGCCTCTCTGGGCTTGGAATCTTGCGTGTCATGGTGCGCTGGGACATGGTGGCTAGATTTTCAGGCCACATCATTGGATTTGCCACCCTCTGACTCTCTTGGATTGCTCCCATCACCAGTGTTTGAGTTTGCAACCGCTTAAAACTTAGGGTTGAGCGTGTTGGTGTTTGTTTCTGTGCATTTGGAATAAGGAAGAACTAGGCCCCTTCCCCAGTTCCCCTCATTGGCGAGGAGAGGTATTCTCTTCATCTCTCACTGTGGGGCAGAGGAGATCACAGCCGCGTGCACCTCCCCTACAAGGGAAGAGTACAGAACACCCTCCCGAGTCCCCTTCCCTGGGAGAAAACAACCCGTACGGAGCCAAGGGAAAGACTGTCACACCCTTCCTGAGATTTAGAGCTGATTTAGAGAAGCAACTCAATGAAAGGTGGCATGGGCTCAAAGAGCATTCTTACAGTCTTTCTCTGAGTTGTAGGCAGTCTTCACCTTCTGTGGTCTCTTTCTCGTTTTAAATAATGTGCACTTTCCTTATTACATTTGACACCCTTAAGTAATTTTCTCTGCATGGAATTTGGCCTTTGGTTGCTACTCTCCTAATGATGGTTTCGAACCATTTCTGGAGGTCGAGGGACTGAGGTGTATCGCTTGCCCATGGCTGTGTGATGGAGAAAGAACCAGGTCTCAGCTGACTCAGTGGCAGTTGGTGGCAGGTGGCAGGAAGTGCTACCTTCCCTGCTGTCCCCCCACTTTTGACAGAGAAGCAGTGCTCGCCCCTGTTTCTCTAATGCCAGTCCTCCTGTGCCAAGGGGCCAAGAAGCACAGCTGAGTCTCCAGACCATTGAGTTCCCAGAGTCTGTTCTCCTGGACCACTCTCCTCTCTGACCTCCTTGCCCGTCAGACCACACTGCTTTTCCTGCTTCCTCCTTCCTCCTTCCTGCTTCCTCCTTCCTCCTTCCTGCTTCCTCCTTCCTCCTTCCTCCTTCTGCAGATGGATGGTGGGCAGTGCTATTGGGTGAGTACAGAGACACACACAAGGACTTGTTTTAAAACAGTGGGGCCTGGGGCGCCTGGGTGGCACAGTCGGTTAAGCGTCCGACTTCAGCCAGGTCACGATCTCGCGGTCCGTGAGTTCGAGCCCCGCGTCGGGCTCTGGGCTGATGGCTCGGAGCCTGGAGCCTGTTTCCGATTCTGTGTCTCCCTCTCTCTCTGCCCCTCCCCCGTTCATGCTTTGTCTCTCTCTGTTCCAAAAATAAATAAAAAACGTTGAAAAAAAAAATTTTAAAACAGTGGGGCCTGAAAGTTCACCCAGTGGCCTTGGTGGGTGTTTTAAAATGAACTTTTTATTGTTTTTAAATGAACTTGTTTTTAAATGAACTGTTTTTAATTGAACCTGTTTTTAAATGAACTTTTTATTGAAGCATAATATCCAAGTGGAAAAGAACATAAATCCTAAGCACAAATCTTGGTGAATTTCAACAAAGTGGATACCCCGGTGTGACCAAAACAGACCCTTGATCACTATTGCCAAAAAATTAACCATGATCCTCATTTACCATCAAATATCTTTACCTGTTTTGGACTTTGCATAAATGAAATCATGTAGTGTTTATTTTCCCGTGTTTTTAGCTTCCTGGGCTCAACATTTTATCTGTGAGGTTCATTCATGCTTTTATATGTAGCAATAGTTCATTTTTTAAAACTTAAATTCAAGTTTTTCTCCCTCTCAGTTTTTATCTTATTTTTTCTTCCCTTCCCCTATGTTCATCTGTTGAGTTTCTCAGATTCCACATATGAGTGAAATCATATGATAACTATCTTTCTCTGACAGATTTATTTCACTTAGCATAATACCCTCCAGTTTCATCCACATTGTGCAAATGGTAAGATTTCATTCTTTTTCGTCACCAAGTAGTATTCCATTATGTGTATGTATATATATATATATATATACACACACACACATTATATATTATATATATTATATATATTTCATTATATATATTCATATATATTATATATATTTCATTGTATATCTTCATATATATAATATATATTTCATTATATATTCATATATATAATATATGTTTCATTATATATATTCATATTTATAATATATATTTCATTATATATATTCATATATATATATTTATATATATACGCACACACAAAATCTTTAGATCTCAGAAGCTAAGCAGGGTCAGGCCTGGTTCATACTTGGATGGGAGCAATGGTTCATTTTTATTGCCACACCATTTACTACTATATGCATAGATCACTATTTACTGATTTATTTATTTGGTTGTTGGACTTTTTCTCCTCCAGTACTGGAGTACTGTGAATAATGTTGCTTTGAACAGTCTATTGATTACATGTCTTGTGGTGCATAGGGGTATTTCTTTTCGTTGGGTATATACCTAAGCATGGAGTTTCTGGGTCTCAGGGCACACCTTTGCTTTTGTAAGTACTTGAAAACAGTTTTCCAGAGTGACTGTGTTACCATAAGCTCATGTCAGCAGCACAGTAAGAAAGTTTCAGTTACTGTAAATACTCATCATTTACAAAAAATTAAACTCTTCTGGTACGCTTGTAGTTGGTCCTTACTGTGGTTTTAATTTGCATTTCTCTGTCACCAGTGGAGAATCTTTTCGTGTGTTTGTTGGTCATTTTAATATCTTCTCTGTGGAGTTGCATTCAGTTTTCTTAACCATATTCTATTGGGTTATCTGTATTTTTCTTACTGATTTGGAGTTTTCTAGTTATACTGGACATGAGCCCTTTGTTGGATGTACATACTGAAAATATCTTATTCAGTGGTGATTTTTGACAGAAAGTTTTAAATCTTAAAAATGTCCAATGTATTATCTTCCACTTAGTGGTTACTGTTTTTTGTGTCCTGTTCAGAAAAATTTTGCTTCTTTCAAGGTCATGTTTCTATTCTCCTGTATTATCATCTAAAAGCATTATTGTTTTGTCTTTCACATTTAGATGTATAATTCATCTGGAATTGATTTGTTTATGGTGTGAGGTATGGGGTCATGATTTACTTTTTCCTGTATATGGTATCCTACAGTTCTAATATCATCTATTAAACAGAACAAAATATCTCATCTTTATGGCTCTGCATATTACTTTTGTCCTAAATCAGGTGACTTTATATTTGTGTGGGTATTCTTCTAGACTCACTATTCTGTTCTATTTGTCTTTCTTCTTCTTTTTTTAAAAAAATGTTTATTTTGGGAGAGACAGAGCATGAGCAGGGGAGGGGCAGAGAAAGAGGGAGAGAGAGAATCCCAAGCAGGCTCCATGCTGCCAGTGCAGAACCCGACATGGGGCTAGAACTCACAGACTGTGAGATCATGACCTGAGCCAAAATCAAGAGCTGGATGCTTAACCACCTGAGCCACCCAGGCACCCCCATTTGTCTTTCTTCTGTCCTTGTACCAATATCATACCATCTTAATTACTGTAATCTTGATAATCTGCATTCTGAGTTCTTCAACTTTGTTCTTTTGTTTTTTAAGTTTTTATTTACTTACTTTAGAGAGGCAGAGACAGTGCAAGTGGGGGATGGGCAGAGAGAGAGAAAGCGAGATGAAGGGAGAGAGAGAATCCCAAGCAGGCTCCTCACTGTCAGCACAGAGCCCAATGTGGGGCTTGAACCCACAAAGCCGTGAGATCATGACCTGAGCTGAAATCAAGAGTCAGATGCTTCACCAGCTGAGTCACCCAGGCGCCCCACCTTTGTTCTCATTGAAGATTTTCTTTTCTATTGTTGCTGTATGTATTTCCATGTAAATGGCAGAATCAGCTGTCAATTAATTGACTCTTGTGATTTTTGATTTGCTCTTAAGCTCGTCCAATTATTTTATTTCAGTTTTCAATTCTAGAATTACCATTTGATCCTTTTATATAGAAATATAGGACTGAGCATACTGATGATAAATCCATTTTATGAAACACTGTTCCATGGAGGGAAATATGTCACTATACACCAAAAAGCCTTAAGTCCATGAATACTCTTAACTCAGAAGTTTCCATTTTACAAGTTTAAGGGCATTATCATATGTGTATAAATAAATATTTATAAATATGTGATTTGCAAGTGTTGTCTGTAGAAGTTCAAACAGTTGGAGATCCAAATGTCCACCATCAGGGGATCAGCTGTAACAATAAGAGCACCGACAACAGACTACCATTCAGCTGTTTGAAATGACTGATCAAAACTGATGAAGCGGGGCACCCGGGTGGCTCAGTCAGTTAAGCCTCTGACTTCAGCTCAGGTCATGATCTCTCGGTTCGTGAGTTCTAGCTCCACGTCACGCTCTGTGCTGACAGCTCAGAGCCTGGAGCCTGCTTCCGATTCCGTGTCTCCCTCTCTCTCTGCCCCTCCCCTGCTCATGCTCTGTCTCTCTGTCTCTCTCAAAAAATAAACATTAAAAACAAACTGATGAAGGGATAAAAAGTGTGGTATGTCTATACAATGGAATGTTACTCAGCAATAAAAAGGACGGAAGTACTGGTACAATAGATGCTGTAACACGGATGAGCCTTGAAAACACTATGCCGCCTGAGGGAGGCCAGCTGGTCAAGAAGACCACATATTGTGTGGTTCCACTTACATGACTGGTCCAGAATAGGCAAGTCCATAGATAGATTCTCACTGACATATGTTTTCCATGATTTTTTGTTAACAGAAAGTAGTGGGTTATTAGGAGGAGCAAACTGCATTTGGGTCTCAGTCCTGCTGTTAATTAGGTAGCCCCTGGAAATTCATAGTCTTTGCCTGAGTCCCAGTTTCTTCATCTGTAAAACAGAAAAGGTGCCACACACCTCATGGGGTGTCATAAGCATGCAATGTGGTAATGAACTTGCAAGTACTCTGTAAATGAAAGGGTTATCTATTTGCAGGATTTTATTGCACGACCCACGTGACCTGTCTCAGAGTCATTACTTGCGAATTTTTGTTTTATATTTTGCAGTAGATTTTCTTTAATATTCTCTGTGTCCTTCCATTTGTCACATAGGAAGTGTTGGTCAGACTTGGCTGTGATCTGGAGAACTGTGATTTGTGGTTTTGTGCTATTTCTTTTGCATTGGGTGGCCTTCCTTACAATACCATCACTTTCAGAAAATGAAACGAAAACACGAAGCAGTCCTTTCCATACAGATTTTGGCACTTCTCCAAGGTTCCTGTCTTCTTTGGTGGAAATGAGTTTTCTGAGTCCTCGACGCAGATTTCCCTGGGGACCGCCGGTGCTGATGGTACTAAGCGGTGCTTGTGGACCCGAAGTCATTAAGCAGAGCTGGAGCTGGCTCCGAGCCAGGGTTGGCTTGTGGAAGGTGTTTGTCTTCAGCCACTCTCACGTCCCTTTCTGTGTCCTCCCTGACCTCCTAGAGTGTTGTCATTGTAACTCCTACACATCCCCTGAATATCATCACCCTGGGGAGCCCAGGATCACTCACTCACCTGAGCTAACCTTCCCAAGAAATGCCTGACCTGCATGTCCAGTCTGTAAGGGTATGTTTCCCAGACTGAATTCCGTAGAACATGGTTCTGTGATATGCTCCGTGCGACAAAAGTTCTGGGGTCAAATAAACTTGGCAGACTTTGCAGAGGATGGTCTGTTTTGAACACTTTGTAAATTTCTTAATGTACATAGATTATTAAGGGCTTTAAGAATTCCTGCTTTTTATCTCATTTTGGTTTCCTTCTGGGATTCTTATTCCACATGTGATGTTGTCCTAAAAGCCCTGTTCATTTGTTTTGTCCAATATTTTTCTCACTGTTCTTCCTGTTGGAGAATTGCTGTTGATTTAGTTTCAACTTTGTTGACTCTTTTATAACTTTTGATTTGCTGTTAAGCCCATCCAATTATTTTATTTAAAATTTTTAATTTTTTTAAATGTTTATTTATTTTTGAGAGAGACAGAGACAGGATGCAAGTGGGTTAGGGGCAGAGAGAGAGGGAGACACAGAATCCAAAGCAGGCTCCAGGCTCCGAGCTGTCAGCATAGAGCCCGACACGGGGCTCGAACTCACGGACCGTGAGATCATGACCTGAGCCGAAGTCGGACGCTCAACCGACTGAGTCACCCAGGTGCCCCATATTTCAAAAATTTTAAAGTTAATTTGAGAGAGAGAGTGAAAGAGAGCAGGGAAGGGGCAGAGAGAGAGGGAGAGAGAGAATCCCTTGCAGGTTCTGTGTTGTCAGTGCAGAGCTTGAACGTGGGACTCAATCTCAAAACCACAAGATCATGACCTGAGCCAAGATCAAGAGTCAGATGCTTAAGTGACTGAGCCACCCAGGCGCCCCTCAATTTTTTAATTATAGAATTTCCATTTGGTTCTTTTATATAGTTTTGATGTCATTGCTGAGATTCTGTTCACCCATTTAGATTATATTTTCTTTTAAGTTAATGAACACGATAGCTGCTTTATGGGTTTGGTCTGGTAAATAATACATCTGTGCTAATTCAGCCTTGATTTTTAATTGACTTTTTTTTTCTTGACTATAGGTCATATTTTCTATTTGCTTGCATGTGTCGTACTTCTGAACTTTTTACTGAACAAAGTGGAGAGTATTGATTTTATTTATTTTTTTGGAGGATGACTCAGTTGATAGCCAACCATCTTGAATCTGTGTTGGTTAGATTTTGTGCCTTGTTAAGATTAATCTGTGAAAAGTCCAAGATGTTTATTAAATCCTATCATTTGGAGAGGACCCAGTCTCTAAAGTCTGCTGTACATCTTATCATGTCTTGATTTTAGGATCTTTTAGGATGTGTCTAGTATGGGCCTCACTCTAAGGTATGGTCTTTAAAACTAAATCAGGGCCCTCTGTTACCTCAGTATTAATAAGGCTTTAATGAGGTCTTACTCCTCTCTGTCTCCCTGGGGTGGGATTTCAGCTTCATGGGCCCTGCTCAAGCTCCAATGTCTCCAGCCCTCTGTCTGTGGCGTGCAGCTGGGGTCTCACCCTGTGTTCGTGCAGCCCGGTTCTTATCGCTGCCTTAGAGCATCCCCTTCCGCCCCGCTCCCCTCCACACGGTGCCCGGACCCACAGATTCTGGCCACTCTGCTTCGTCAACCCAGTGACTTCATGCTGTGCCTGGACTCCAGTTCACAGTCAGGAGGTTTACTCCTAGAGATCTGGGGTAATTATGAGGCTCATTTGTGAATTCCCCTCTTCTTGAGGATTTCAGTCTTGTGTAGTTCACATGTCTGAAACAGTTTCCTTATACACTGTCCTCAGTTTTAGGATTGTTTATGGTAGGAAGGCAAGTCAGCTGGAATATCATAGCTGGAAGTTCAGAGGTCTTAATTTTAGGGCTTGTTTTGCCATTGTGTGTCAGGTAACTCACTTCCTTTTTTATTTTTTTAATGTTTATTTATTTTTGAGAGAGAGAGAGAGAGAGAGAGAGAGAGAGAGAGAGAGACAGTGTGAGCAGGGGAGGGGCAGAGAGACAGGGAGACACAGAATCGGAAGCAGGCTCCAGGCTCTGAGCTGTCAGCACAAAGCCTGACGTGGGGCTCAAACTCACAAACCAAGAGATCATGACCTGAGCTGAAGTCAGATGCTTAACCAACTGAACCACCCAGCCCCCCCCTTCCCCCTCCCCTGTAACTCATTTTCAAATGGTAATGGCATTGTCCTTGCCTTTAAACCCAGTAAGCTCAGGACAAAAATTTTAAGTTTCCATCTTTAAGCATCTGTTTGGTTTTAAGTTTCCTATAAGCCAAAGTTGAGTGCAATAAATAGAAATCACTTTAAGTATTTTAAGAAAAGGTAGAAAGGCATTCAGTACAAGGAATTCAATGCTAACACAATCACTGGAAGGAATCACCTTCAGATCAGCATAGAATCAATTCACCAGGGATGCTTATGTTTCTGAAGCTTCCAGGTGAGCTTTTCTGGGAAAAAGGACCTCTGTTATCATTTCAAATGCCTACTGGAAGACAGAACTGGAGGATAGATCCTGAAATGCTCTTGCAGAAACTCCTCACGTTCCCGTGGCCTTCTTTGCCAGCAGAAGCAGTCCAAAAAGAGGGCAGAGAGGTTGGGTTAGTTCTTTTCTATTGTTCACATCCCACTCAAAGGCATCTAAATGGTGGAATGTAATTTGTACCCAGACCTTAGCTGCAAGTGAGTCTGTGAAATGGGGGCTGGAGCTTCCCAGTTTCCCCCAGCAGGCTGATGGACAGGGGTTTGGAGCCAGCCCACAGCATCCGTCACATACTTTCCTCTTGGTTTAGGATTGCCTCTTCATCCTTCAGGACCTGCATTAAACGTCACCTTGACCTGCAAGCTCATTTGTTAATCTCATGCTGTGTATCTCTTATACACATTCCTGTGTTTTCCCAAATGGTTTTATAATTGTTTATTATTCTCTTCTCCTTATTAAATGGAGGGGGGGGGGAAACAGCCTTAGGAGGAGGGTTGTCAGTAGGTCATTGATGGAGGGTTTGAGACTGTAGGGTATTCATTCTGAACCCTGATGTCTAGGCCAACCAGTGGCTGGCACATAATGCCAAATACATGTTTACAGACCGAGTGGGTGCATCCGAAGAGGATAGTGACCATTCCACATCTTCAAATTGTATGACATAGGAAGACGTCCCTGTGGGGGAATGACCTGGGGCAGAGGCTGATTTTTGCCTTGCCCTCTATTCAGATTCTGTGTGAGCCAACTGCCAAAGATTGAAAAATTCTACACAACTGGTTATCTGGAGCCGGGAAGGGGACATAAGTGATGCTTTGATAGAATTCTGCAAGATCTTTTACAGTTAATTCTGTTGCCAGGGGTTGATGTGTGTGTAACTGCAATCTTGGACCCGTGAAGACCATTCTGAGCCCTGGATCCAGGCTTGCAGAAGGCACCTGAGTCACCTACCACCTGAACGTTTCTGATCTGTGAACCAGAAGAGGGGAACCCTCCCTTGTGGGATGATACATGCTTGTGCCAAGTAGATGGCTTCCCTTGCAGTGGCTGGGATGGATGGTTTGCCTCTTGTAGACATACTCCTGTCCCCAAAGGAGCCCTTCCCACTCCCTGGCCTCTCACTCGATGTGGCCCATTAATAGCTCTGGCCCAGATTGTGCCTCCTAGAGCTCAGCTGGAGCTTTTTCAGGCTGGCCCAGCTCATTGTGCAGGAGTCTGTGCGGGTTCTTCATGCGAGAGGGAAGCTCGAATTTGTGTGTACGCACCATGAGTCCCTAGCCTCTGTCGGTTCTACGACTGCCTGATAAATCTCTTAGTGCTGAAGGGACCTGGGAGAACCTGGGATGATCAGAGAGGCTCTGGGTTAGGTGCTAGGGAATCAGGATCTTGCCAGCTGTTCTGTGTCTTCAGTAAATCACATCACCCCTCAGCCAGACACAGCTCCCTAACCTACTTGCAGTTGGTTACAGGGACGTGGGGGCCCTAGTTACAGAACCTTCTTTGGTAGCTTGTTTTGCAGCATTATTGTTCAATAGATTACTGATATCCCAACAATCCAATCACTAATACTATTTATTCACTCAACCAATATTTATTGAGCACTTAACTCACGCCGAGTGTTTCCCAGGTCCCCCAACCAGCGAAGGGGGCCTTGGGTGATGAAAAGTTGTGCTCTCCTACGTGAAGTTACTGTCCCCCAGTCTTAAGGATGGGTGAGAATTCACAACTACTTATAAACATGCATTTGTTTTTCTGTGTGTGGGCGGGTGAGAGAAAGGGGGATGTTGGTATGACGGGGTCCCTGCGAGACGGCTCAGTTCCGGGAATGAACTCCAGGTGAAGTCCCTGGACCCATTGATGGGAGCCAGCCCCTGAGTTAGGAGACTCCACCAGGTACTGCACCCCTGCCCCCTACCCCCAGCCTGGGAGGCGTGACCTGAGTGAGCCACCTGTGGTTTGGAACCAGTAGAGGACACTTTGAATATGGAGTACAGAGCGCATGTCCTGTTTGAGTTTAGGAAAAGGGAATTTCCCATAGATGACAGTTTTTAGGAAAAGTCTTCATGAAGAAGACCGGGTTCGGCTTGGTTGATAATCATGATGATCTTGATCATAGTTACATATGACATATTTACATAGTGATTTATAGTTTATGTTATCTTAGGGATATTAATACTGCTGCTGCTTCTATAATTACGTAGGTCCCTACCATGTGCCAGGCATGCACAAAGTACTTTACGTACATTTTCTTATTTAATTCTAACAACACCCCTGGCAATAGTAGGCAAGTAATCTTTGTATCTCCATTTATAGAGGACACTGAAGCTCAGAGAGGTTAAGTGACGAGTCCACAGTCACACAGCTACCGAGTGGCAGAAATGGGAGCCAGTCTAAGTCCGCCTGCCTCTCGACCCTGACGCTGTACTGCTTCTGCGTGTTCTTGGTGGGAAGCCAAGTTTCAGGGAAGCTACATGATTTCCCCAAGGCCAGTTAGCTCGTTAGTAGCACAGCCAGTTTGGTCCAATATTCTGAATCGATTTCATTTTAGTTTAGTGTTTAAAGTTAGGGGCCAGAACATAAACTCAAATAAATCCATTCAGCTCCTTTGGGCGATGACTCAGGGAGGAGGAGAGACCGTCTGCAGGTGAGGAACGAGTCCATTATTTGGTCAAGATTTCATCGCTTAGATCAGCGAGTGGAGACAGCTGGGCCCAATATTTATTTTCAATCGAGTGGATCAAAACAAAGCTGGGAAGCCATTTTGTGCTGCTGGGGGTGAGTTAAGCAAACGGCAAGGGGAGCAGTTTTGTTGTGGTGGAGCTTCGCTTCCTGAGAGAATCCATCTGGACTCCTCCCCTGCAGCTGTGGGGCCTTTAGAAGCTCATTTGCTCTTGGCTCCTTCCAGAGGGCTCCCGCGCCGGCCGGCTCTGACTGGCCTGTTGCCCCCTCACTCACGATGAGCTCCTTCCAGCTTCTGTATGTGCCACTCCCCGGGACAGGGACCAGAACACATACCTCCACAGATGGCACAGTTACCCCGGAAGGACCCTGGTCACCGCCACCAGACAGCAGAGGTAGGGAAAGCCCAGTTGTCCCGAGGACTTTTTCGAAACAGAACCTGAGTCTCTCCCTCTTGTCCAAAGAGATGCTCGTACTGAAGCTAGAAATAGAAGGGATTCTCAAGGCTATCTACTCTAAGATCCTTCTAGTAGCCACTTCTTTCATTTATCTTGTTTTTCATTTATTTAGTCAGCAAATATAACATATTTATAATATATATGTTTACACAGATAAGGAAGCCGATGCCTGGCAGGTATAACACCAGGCACGGGGCTGCCGTGATGAAAGAAATAGGGACAGCTCCGTTTATACTCAAGTAGCCAACACAGGGAGGGAAACACGCATGAAATGAATTACAGTAAAAATAAAAATATGGTCCTAACGTGTGTTTATGCCATCAGGCATGTAAAGGAGCTCTGAGGGTGTGGGACAGGTAGACCTCACCTGTTCTTGAATGTGAGATGAGAAGGACAGGTAGGTGGTGGGAGGACGGGGGGCACAGAGCGGGGGTTCGGGGGGCAGGAGAAAGTTCAGGCGCAGGCACCCACATGTGAAGGCTGTAAGGTGGAGAGAAGAGTTTTCCATGCCAGTGAATCGTGAGCAAGCCCGTGTGGCTAGAACACGGCGGGGAGAGGAAAGGGCACGGGGGGAAGGGAGGAGAGTTTGCAGGTGTAGAAGCTTATGACGCTGGGCCCTCTAAGTCATACTAGGAGTTTGGGGGATGAAGTTCACAAGGACAGCTCGTGAAGTCCCCGGGCAGTGAGAAGGCGTCCACTAGGGGTAAGTGCTCAGTGAAGCTGGCTAGGAAGTCCAAGGTCAGTGGGAGGTGGTGATCCTTGGGCCCAGATGCCTGTGCGGGAGCTAGGATAGTCTCCAGTATTTACTGACCACGGGCTGTGAGCAGGTCCTCTCCCTCTGGCCCCTGACTCCCTCACCTCTGTCAACGCAGAGGATAGTGCCCACCCTCCCTGCTGCCGGGGAAGGAAGCTCTGGGAGGACATGGGTTTGCGTGCCAAGCTGTGCCAAGCTGTAAGAGAGGGGACTAGGTGCTGTGGGGGCTGAGCGGAGAGGTCACCTCCCCTGGGGATGGCGGGGGAGGGGCGCTGGAGTTGGGTGTTGTCAGAGTAAGCGGCAGAGGGTCGGGACAAGGCACACGGGGACAGGAGGCATCCTGGGCAGAGGGCCGAGCATGGGCCAAGGCAAAGGGGTGGAGGGGCATGGCCAACAGTGAGGTCAGGTGAGGAGTTTCCAGGGCCTCAGTCTTCTGCCTGCCCCCTCAGTGCCTGGGTTTCTGTTCTCCGTCTCCGGGTACTGGAGAAGCCAACGTCTTGACGTCCGTCTGGAGGACGGGTAGTGAAAACAGTTGCTTACTGTCTTACTTAAAAAGCAAAATGGGGGCACCTGGGTGGCTCAGTCGGTTAAGCCTCTGACTCTTGATCTTGGCTCAGATCGTGATCTCACAGTGTGTGAGTTCGAGCCCCTCATCAGGCTGTGCGCTGAGATCTCGAAGCCTGCTTGGGATTCTGTCTCTCCTCTCTGCCCCTCCCCGCTTGTGCACACTCTCTCTCGCTCTCTCTCTCTCTCTCTCTCTCTCTGTCTTTCAAAAATACACCTAATAAAAAATTTTTAAAAAGCAAAATAAAAATTAAATTAAAAAGCAGAATCCTCACACATGGAGGTTCCCCATTCCTGTAGCTGCTCTTCTGGGCTCCCGGGGCTCTGGCTGGTGCCCAGGGAGGGGAGGGTGTGAGGGTAAAGTGTGTCCCTCACACCCTCCTAAAGTGAGTCCTTCTGGGCTCATCCACCCTCTGTGCTGGGCCACTCCCAGCCCCCACCTGTGTGACGCAGGGCTGGCCGCTCGGGGCTCTCCTCCATTTCTCCTGGAAGCAGCCCCTCGGGGCCCCAGGAGCTCTGTGTCACTTCCCTGCTCATGCTGTTCAAAGAGCCCATGCCACATGGCATCCTGTCGAATTTCCTCCGTGTTCTGAGGCCTTGCTTCTTTTTTCCCCTTCTGTACTTTTCTTTCTTTCTTTCTTTCTTTCTTTCTTTCTTTCTTTCTTTCTTTCTTTTCTTTTCTTTTCTTTTCTTTTCTTTTCTTTTCTTTTCTTTCTATGTTTATTTATTCATTCATTCATTCATTCATTCATTCATTTATTTATTTATTTATTTTGAGATAGAGAAAGAGAGAATCCCAAGCAGGCTCTGCATTGTCAGCACAGAACCCAACTTGGGGCTCGAACCCACAGACCATGAGATCATGACCTGAGTGGAAACCCAGAGTCAGACGCTCAGCTGGGCCACCACCCAGGTGCCCCTCTTCTGTACTTTTCTAGAGACAACGTAGAAGAGCTGTTAAGATTATAAACTGTGGAGGCTCGCTGCCTGGGTTCAAATCCTGACTTTGTCACAAGCTTGCTGGGTCAGCTTGGGAGGCTACCCTCTCTGTGCCTCAGTTTCTCATATATACTGTGGGAATATAACTACCTTTCTCATCAGGTTGTTGTAAATATTTAACATGTAATTTATAGAAAGCTCTCAGAACCGAGTCTGACAGACAGGAAGCACTTGAGATACCATAGCGGCCGGCAGGTGCTTTCTGCCAGATGTGTCTAATCACTCTTCCATTTGGGCAAAGGTCCCCCCACCCTGGTTAGCTCACTGGGTTAAAAAAAAAAAAAAAGCCCTCTCTCTGGCTTCTATATTAAAGAGCATAGTGAACAAAGGAAAGGAAAAATCTTTAGCTAGCCCAGGTGGGGTGCTCACCATCCCTTGGGAAAGCGGGGCCTTGGGCGGGCTCTGATGCCCTGTCTCAGGCCCATCTCAGCCCCCACTGCTGCTCCCATTGGGCCTGAGCACAGTTGAGTCAGGATGGATTTTTGAGGAAGAAATTAATGAAGACTCCGGGAGCACAGTGGGAAAACAGATGAAGAGCCAAGTCTTGTGTGTCCAGGGCGGTGTTCTTCTCCATCAGATCGTAGATTATCCGCTGTCGGATTCCTCTGTCCCTACCCTTCCATCTCACGGTGTCCAAACCCGTTCCCTAACCCACCGCCAGTTTCCAGTGCGCCTCGTCGTGTTCCTCATTCTTTGCGGATCTAGACAGTGAGCCATAGAGGGCAAACTGTCTGCTTGTGGGAGACCCTCTGTGCTGTGCACAGGGGCCATCTTCACCCCTGAAAAAGTCCGAATCATGCAGAACTGTGGCTATGTGATAACCATAAGGTGTATACCACAAGAATGTTGTAAGTACATAAATAGGGGCCTTGCTCTCAAAACCAGGGTCTTTCCAATTTACAAAGAAAGAGGAAAAATTGGGCAAGGTATTTTCCCACAGCACAAAGCTGGAGAACTGCCCGGGAGCCCCCCACCCAGCAACCCAGACAGAGTAGGGCTTATGTTCTCCCTGATGGGATATATGGAACCTCCATTTTGGGCCAAAACATCCTGATCCATTGTTGAAGAATCACAGTTAATATATAATTCTTTATTTTGATTTTCAAACTTGATGGATCCCATTTATTAAGTACCTGCTGCATTAGACGCATTAGGCTAAATGCTTTACCTGCCTTATTGCATTTCCTCTTCATGAAAACCATACAAGGTGGGTATTTTTATCTTCCTTTTGTGGATAAGGAAAGAAAAATTATTGGAGATTGAATGCCAGAAAAATAGGGGATTCTAGTCTTTGATACCATTCTTTAGATGGAGCCACATATCACAGATGTAAATAGAAATAGGTTTACTAAGGAATACTGGGTGTGTCTGTCACTGGGGACCCAGGTCCTACAGCCTAGAGCTAACCACACCCCCTTTAACTTCACTGCTCGGGCCCCATGGGAAGGCTTGTCCACACCTCCCCTGATGCATGGCTCCCCAAATGGATGGCTAAGGTGAGAAACTCACAGGGTGTCCCCACCCTGACATCATGACCCTTGGGACGCAGGTCCCTTCAGTACAGCTGTGAGGGCTGAACTGGACAGGTTCTCAGTACTAGAAGAGGACAGCTAGAGAGAGGCTCAGCTAGGATTCAGGGAATCTAGTCAAACTAGATCTAATCAAACTAGTCAAACTCTGTTAACTCTTAGCTGGACAACTTCAATCTCTACATGTTATTTTTCTTGAGCTACTCCAAGCACCAAATGTTACAAGTTGGATCCCCTGGGACCCAGACTCTGAGTTGGAGATTAGCATGCAGGACTTTTCGTTAAGGAGTGCTCTTGGGGCTCACACCTATGGAAAGGAAAGGGAAGGGAAGGATAGGGAAGGATAGGTAAGGGAAGGATAGGGAAGGGAAGGATAGGGAAGGGAAGGGATTGTTGGAGAGAGAATCTGAGCTGTGAATCAGTCCCAGGGGAGCCTTGGCTAACCCATTGAGAGATCTGAGCCTTAAATAGTTTTTCCAAGTTGTCCTGAATTGGGGCAAGAGGTTTCACTTTATACTCTAGTGTGGACTATTCATTGATGTGGGTCACCCTGGGGAGCAGGCCAGATCTTGGGTGAGGTCACTCTGTTCAGGTGAAACAATCCTGCTGTGGTTATTTACAGTTAAATTTAAAATAACTAAAATTAGGGGCGCCTGGGTGGCTCAGTCGGTTAAGCGTCCGACTTCGGCTCAGGTCATGATCTCACGATCCGTGAGTTCGAGCCCTGCGTCGGGCTCTCTGCTGACAGCTCAGAGCCTGGAGCCTGTTTCAGGTTCTGTGTCTCCCTCTCTCTCTGGCCCTCCCCTGTTCATGCTCTGTCTCTCTCTGTATCAAAAATAAAAAAAATAATAAACATTTAAAAAAATAAAATAACTAAAATTAAATAAAATTAGAAATTCCATTCCTCAGTTGCGCTAACTCCATTCTGAGTTCTCAGTAGCCACGGGTAGCTCCTGGTTACCATATTGAACAGCACAGATAGAGGACATTTCCATCACTGCAGAAAGTTCTGTTGGACAAGCCCCATTTATCAAAGGTAGGCTTCAGCGTTTGTGAGAGATAGTCTGTTTCCCGTGTTCCCCAACTCTTAGGGTTTTGTCCTTTAGGGGTTACAACGGAAAGTCTGGGGTGTTTGAGTGAGGAAATTTATCTTTCATTAGCCCTGAGCTCTCTTTTTTGTTTTCCCCGGCCTCACAAGCTTCTTGGAAGCTCTGTGTTTGAATCAGCAAATGAAATGAAGGAAAAAGTAGCATAAATTTTGGGGTCATGTTTCTGAGCTTTTCTTCTTCTTGGAGTCTTGGTCCCTGTGCTCTCACTAAGTAGTGTTCCAGTGACTTTGAATAGTTATTTTTAAGAAGAACATTCTATCCTGATTTTGTTTTATTCTTGGCAAGAGTGTTGATTGGCAATGAACTAGCTTGCCCTTGTCTGGATTTGCCATCTACCGCCTTTATTTATTTATTGGTTTGGTTTAGTTTGTTTCAAGTTTTTGTTTAAATTCTAGGCAGCTAACATGTAGGGGGCTATTGGTTTCAGGAGTAGAATTCAGTGATGCATCCCTTACATACAACTGCTCGTCTCAACAAGTGCCCTCCTTAATGCCCATCACCCATCTAGCCCATCTCCCACTCACCTCCCTCCATCAATCCTCAGTTCGTTCTCTATAGTTAAGTGTCTCTTATGGTCTGCTTCTTCTCTTCTGTTATATACGCCACTTTGGCTACCATGGCATCCTTCAACTGGTTTTCTTCTTCCTCTATTGGCTCTAACTCTGTCTCCCTTGGTGGCTCTCATTACTAGAAGTTCTCTTCTTCGCCCTCTCTTTATCCTTTACATTTCCTCTGGTTAAGATCACTTAATCCCATGATTTTGCCACATATACACAAAACGTCTTCAAAGTTTATATTTAGACCATGGCAGGTTAGGACCTGCTGTGGGTTCCCATGGAATCCCATAATCTCCCAATTATAACATTCATTATGTATTAGTTACAAATAATCAGTAAATGATTTGATACTACAACATGGAATTTTGGTTTAGAACAGCTTGAAGTGGGTCAGGATTTAACTGGAGACTCAGTCATGACTGGCACTATTAAGATTCAAGAAACTCTTGTTAGGAGGTTGGGCACCTGGTAGAACTGAGCTCTGGATTATCTGCAGAACACATTGGAGAAACGACCAGGGTGGTTCTTTGATGGACTATAGTGTATCCAGTGATGAAGGCCCGTTACTTGCAATCCTGTGTGCCCCAGCTGCGTGTGGCTCTTTATACCTTTGGTTCTGTGACTGCCTACGTACCGCTGATGGCCTGGTTGACTTGCTCCGCTTCTGGGGATGTCATGTGGACGAGCTTGGAAATATTGTTTTGGCAGAATGTGACTCAAGTGCTTTGTGAAAGGTCAAGGTGGGGACCAGTTGGTAGTTGTCTGAGAGGCATCATGGTGTTCCGGAAAGAGACGTGGATGAAGAGGCTGAAGACCTGGGTCCAAGTCTGGGCTCTGCAGCTGAGAACCCAGGTAAGCTTGTTCTTGCCTTCCCACGTTTGCTCGTTAATTTAGCTCTGTGCTCCTTTTCCAGTGGACTAAGGCAATGTGAGGTAGGGAGGAAAAGTGTGGCTTCGTCACACTGCAAGAAGAATGTCCGTTTTTTTCTTTTTCTCTTTTTTTTTTGCAGTCCATCAGGGAGGGTAGAGTAAGGCACAGTATGTGTGTTCAGTGAGACCTCACTGAGAAGGTTGCATTCAGATGTACGAAAGGAGAATGGAGGAGCCATATCTGTACACCCGCAAAGGTGAGGCAGTAGCATGAGTGGTGTATTTGACAAATAGCAAGAACGTAGGGGAGGGTGAGTGGGGAGACAGAAGAAGGAGCAGAAGAGAGGGGGGTGGAGAGGTCATAAAAATGGGGCCTCCTAATAGAGGCCCTTGTAGGACACAGCAAAGACTTGGGTTGAGATGAGAAGTCACTGGAAGGTTTTGAACAGAGGAATGAGATGATTTGACTCCCTTCTCCTCACTCCAACCTCTGAGTCAACAATAGATTTTAGGGCCGCAAGGGTAGAAGCAGGGAGACGTGGTGGGCGGCGGGGAGGTTGCAGTTATCCAAGGTGGTAGCTGGCTGTTGACGTGGTGGTAACCACCAAGGTGTGGATCCCTGAGAGAGACAACAGCATTTGCTGGCATAGTGAATGTGGGGAAAGAAAGAGAAGGGTCAAGAGAGGCCTAAACCTCCTTGTCTCGAACGGCTGGAGGGACAGTTACCCTTCATGGCGGTGGGAAGGCTCTAAGAGGAGCAGGCTGGGCCTGGGTGCAGAGCAGGAATTTGGTTGAGGACATGCTAAATCTGAGAGGTCAGTGAATGTCCAGTATGGATATAAATAGGGTCTGAATGTATATATATATATTTTTAGAAATTAACACTAACATGTAAGAGAACTAAATTCATGTTCTAGCTGTGTTTACATGTATATTGCATATCTTGCGTGATTTTTGGTATGTTCCATATCTTTTTGGTGTCTCCATTTCCTCATTAGAAAAGTGAGAGTAATATGGTAGTAATGTTTTCTTCTCTTCTATTAGGATTTTAGAGAATAAAATGTGTATAAATAGAAATAAAATGTGTATATTGATTACTAACCCATTAAAATTCTGGATTTGCTACTTTGAGTCATGAATGTTTCACTGGACGAAATGAGTTGTGTCTTTGCTAAAGCAAGAATTGAATCACAGGGGGCGCCTCGGTGGCTCAGTCGGTTGAGCATCCAACTTTGGCTTAGGTCATGATCTCCTGGTTCGTGAGTTTGAGCCCCACATCGGGCTCTGTGCTGACAGCTCAGAGCCTGGAGCCTGCTTCAGATTCTGTGTCTCCCTCTCTCTCTGCCCATGCCCCCCTGCCCTTCCCCAAAATAAAGAAGCATTAAAAATTACAAAAAAATAATTGAATCACAGGTACTAGGTATTAGGATGGGGTGTAGACAGAATCACTGAAGTAATGAGTCTTTTCAGCCCTTGGTTTTGTACTCACATCTCAAGCACTATTATTACTCATTACTGTAGTACAATTTTCTAATTAGAAGATTTGCAAAGGTCTCTGGATAAAGCTTTGAAATGGCCAAAATACCTATGGAAACTCTCCCTGGACCCAGGCAAAAGAAGGCATTGGATGGAGCTAGCAAGTGTCTTTTCTGAACCTGCTCTGGACCGGGTGTTGCTAAAGATCCAGAAACCCAGTGTGTGGTTTGCAAACATGGATTGCCTGCCAATGGATCTTAAAATCGAAAGCAGCCTCATGTGCACCTTGCAGTCATAATGACACACACTTCCAGGAAGTATGTCATGTCTAAGGTGGTGGAAGTATTTATTTATGTATTTAGTTATCCAATTAAGAAATTATGAAATGTTCCAGACGTGGAAAAAGTCAGGCTTCATGTTGCAGACACTCATCTGTTCATTTTCTGTATTTAACACATGTTGATATTTCAGTGGAGTCTGTGTTTTGTTTTATTGTTCTCTTGACAACTTTATTGAATTCTATTTTCTATAAAATAGAATTCACACATTTCAAGTATACAATTATTTTCAGTAAGTTTACCGAGTGGTGCAGCCGTCACCATAAATCCGTTTTAGAGCATGTTAATCTCCCCAATTATATTGCTCATTCCTGTCGCCTCTCCCAGCCTTAGGAAGCCACTAACCCACTCTTTGTCTCTGTAGAATTGTCTATTGTGACATTTAATATACAGGCTCACGCAATAGGTGGCCTTATGCACCTGGCTTACTTCACTTAGCATACATTTTTTAAATTTTCTTTTTCTTTTAGCATCATGTTTTTGAGGCTCATCCATGCTGTTCGTATGTGTCAGCACTCCATTTTTGTTGTGGTTGAGTACTATTCTGTTGTATGGGTGGATATACCCCATTTTGATTATCCACTCACCCACTGATGGACATGTGGACTGTTTCCAGTGTTTTTGCTCTTATGAATACTGCTGCTGTGAATATTCATGCACAGTTCATTGTTTTCATTTCTCTTGAGATAGCTGGGCATGGAATTGCTGGCTTTTATGATAGCTTATGCTTTATTGTTTGAGAAACTCTCCAAATATTTTTCAAAGTAGTGGCACCACTTTATACTACCACCTGCAGTATGAGAAGTTTCCCATTTCTTCATATCCTCGGCGGTGTGGGCTCTTGTCTGTCTTTTGTATTACACCCATTTGAGTGTGTGCGAGTGTGATCTTATCGTGGTTTTGGTTTGCATTTCCTTGATGACTAATGACATTGAACATTTCTCGTATGTGTACTAGCCACCCGTAAATCTTTTTAAAAAAATTTTTAATGTTTATTTTATTTTTGAGAGAGAGAGAGAGAGAGAGCAAGCATGAATGGGGGAGAGAGGGAGACACAAAATCCAAAGCAGGCTCCAGGCTCTGAGCTGTCAGCACAGAGCCTGACATGGGGCTCGGACTCAAGAACCATGAGATCATGACCTGAGCCGGAGTCGGTCGCTCAACTGACTGAGCCACCCAGGCGCCCCACCACCTGTAAATCTTAACTGATGAAATGTCTGTTCATACCATTTGCCCATTTTTTATTGGTTTGTCTCCTATTGAGTTATATGTATTCTTTTTAAATTCTGTCTATAAGTCCTTTCTTGGGTTTGAATTTTGAAAATATTTACTCCTGGTCTGTTGGTTTATTTTAATTCTCTTAAGGATGTCTTTTAAACTGTGAAAAAATTGAATTTTAATGACATCAATTTATGTATTCTTTTATGGACCATGGTATTGTGTCTAAGAAATCTTTGCTGAGATTGATTCTCAAGGATTGTTCCTTATTTAAAAAAACATACTTATGGCATTTAAGTCTGTGATCCATTTTGAATTAATCTTGTGTATAGTGTGAGGTGAAGGACTATGTACATTTTCATGCGCTGTTTATTTAATTGTTCCAGCACTGTTTGTCAAGCAGGCTATCTTTACCCCAGTGAATTTCCTTGGCACTTTTTTTTTTTGTTTTTTGTTTTCAAATTCAATAGACTACAAATGTGAAGATTTATTTCTGGACCTGAATTCTGCTCCACCAATCTATCCTTATGCCCACATCATAGCATCTTCGTAACTAGCTTTACAATACGTTTTGAAAGTGGGAAGTGAAAGTCCTCCAACTTTGTTCTTTTTCAAAATTGTTTTGGTTATTCTAGGTGTTTTATCGAGTGTCCCCATTGTCAGGGATAGCCTCATTTCGGTACCTGCAGTCCTGCAAATTCATTAGCAACACACACACTCCAGTGATTCGGTTCTGAAAGCCAGCCATTCGCTAAACATTCCTATTTTGGAACATCCCCTGATCCCCAAACTCCATATTGCACCAGACTCTGCAAAATACAGCTCATTGCTTTGTTCAGAGAGACTGTGATTTGCAAGTACAGCTCTTTCTGCTTAGCAAGGAATGACTGTAGCATCTTCGTGTCGGACACTGTGTCCTCCCCTTTAGAGGAACTGTGATATTGACCTGAAGAGCCTCACTTGGTGATATTACATAGGAACCTTGTATTAACTGCTATGCTCATTGAGGCCCTTCTGTTCCACCCTGAATGTCCTCTATAGTCTCCAGGAGGTGAGTCCTTCTCAACAGTGATCTGAGCCCTGAGGGGTTTTACTGAGGTCTCATTGCTGACTTGACTGTGTAGTCCTTAGGTTTGCAAGCAAATAGGTATTTTTTTATTTTCTATTTTTTAAAATTTTTGAATGTTACAAGGAAGTGCTCCATAAATTACAGCAGGAGGCATAAGCTTGTTAGGCCGTGGGTCCATTAGACCCATGACTAGTGGTCATGTGACCAGCGATCATTTCAAACAGAAGCGAGGGGCTAACATTCTGCCGTAAGGACGCTTCTTGTGCTGTCAGGTTGTGCTGGGAGATCAGTGCAATTTCTTCTCAGGCTCTGTTTAGCTGAGAATGCGAGAAATCCTTCATAAGCCCATGATTTTAGTTGGCTGTAGTGGCCTCATTTTCTGTGTGTCTTGCGCTCATGTGCGTCCAGACCAAAGCCTCCACCAGGCTGAGTCCCTGCTCCCTGAATGTCTGCTCACTACAACCCTAGTTCTTCTTGCACATGTCTTGGTAAAAGGTGGCATTTCCCTAAGGATGTTTTAGAACTCAGTGCCCATTGAGGGAGACTTTCAATGTGGGAGACCGTAGATTTGAGAGGAACTCTCGAGGACAGAATGTATCGACCGCTCAATGGCTGGCTGTCTTTCATTGACATTCTGAGCCTCAAAATGAAATACTGACTCTCAAACAGCTTCTCTTAAGGACTTTATAACAAAGGAAAAAACATAACTACCTGCAGCGAGAACTTCCTGAAACTCTCTCCCGCCCCCCAGCTCTATTATTACCACCTACTTACGTCCCTTTTTTGCCTTCTTCTCTTTCCCCTGATCCAATCAACCAACTCCCTCCTCAGGTAAAGGAAAAGTATACTGTACAATATATACTCTTAAAACTGCTGCATCAGAAGGCCTAGAGACCGTTGAGGGCTATAATTCGGGATTTTCCCAAGATTCTGGAAAACAGACATCTGCTACAGGCTGCAAGATTGTGTCAGATACATACTGTTCCAGACTTCAAGAGCTGTTCCAACTGTTCCACTTGTTAGCCCCTTGGGTGGGGAAACTGCATCAAGGTTGCAAGAGAGGAAAGATGCCAAGAGGACCTACATGGCCCAGCTGTGCATGATCAAAAAACACAACAAATGGAAGGCCTTCAGAAGGCATGAGATACAGGAACCATTCTTCTTATCCCCTAAAGCTGTTTGGACAAAGATTAAAAATCATAAAGAAAATAAAAATGAACCAAGGGAAACTTTAAAAGTAGACCCTGTGACATTTTAAGACAATATTCTAAGTTGGTCCAACAACCTAGCTCAAGAGAGCCTTGTCTTCTTTGTGTAAATGGTCTCAGAAGGGAGGTAGGAGACTCGGGGAGAAGCGGACACAGTTGACTTCAGAGTGGTGATTAATTCTCAGCTCCGGTCACAGCGTTGCTCCGCTGCCTCCCCCTGCCCGGCCCCCAGTCAGAGGGATCAGCCCCACTGTGGGTGACCCAGGAGGTGAGGCACAGTGTTTCAGGATCTGGGAGAGTGTAGGTGTGGCAGGTGCCCAGGGACAGAGCTGGGGATGCTGAGGCCAGAGAGGGGCAGGTGCAGGCTGGTTGGATTGTGTTTGATCATTGGCATGCCTGCTCTGTTTGCGTGTACAGAGCCCCCGTACGATGAAGGCAGTTTATCAGTCATCCTAGACCTACGTCAGTCTGCAGAGCTCTATGTGTCTGAACGGGAAAAGAGAGGAGTGGGGGGAGGGAGAAAGGAAGAAAGAAGGAAAGCCATACAACTAAACCAAAGCAGTTTTGGTTCAAACGGACTGAAAAGTGAAATCTACATTTGGAAGATTGAAATGTCAGTTGAAGAACAAGGTGACCTAGAAAAATGCCCTCAAAGAAAAGAAGAAAGATCAAGTGAATTAAGCCCCATCTTTGCAGATGGGTTTGTCTCTGTGAGGGTAGAAAGAGGCTTGGGGGGATGCTGGACACCTTGCTGGAAGCATGTCATGGAGTATCCTTTCTGCAGAGACTTCTGCCCCCTCTTCCTGCTGTGCACAGGTGTCTTTTGGTTGTGGGAGCCACGGCCACCAGGCAGGGATGATTCTGCATTGACAACTCCACTCAGAATGTGTCCTGAGCCATCTCCTCTCCTGTGTCCCCATCCCTGAGACTTTGTGCCTTCAGAATCAGCCGCCCTCTGTGCTCTGCCCTTGACCACAGTCACCCAGCTGTCATTATGCAGGATGGGAGCTGGCTGCTTGCATCAGAAAGAGTTTAGCCTGAGGGACTTAATGATCGGCCAGGTTAGTGCAGCAGATTTTCCCGTCAGAGGCCGCATCTGTCCTGCTGTGCAGGTGGCACTCGCGGGGCCAGACCTTGAATGTCTCTCTACGTAAATGTCTCTCGGGGGCATGTTTGCGGAGCGTTCCTACCTGCCTGGGTGCTGTAATGTGGAGCTGCCCCCTTCGGCGAGGTGGCGGACCTGGCACGTGGACTTTAGGGATGGGTTCTCAGTTGCTAGGGCGGGATTCTATAGCTGTTGTGCACAACGCCTTGAGACATGTGGTTATTTTTATCAACTCGTGGGAAGGCGACAGGTCAGAGTGGTTGAAAGCACGAGCTGTGGAGTCAGACAGGTCTCCTCACTCAGCTGAATGACTGGGGACAGGTTAGTTAAGCTCTCAAGCCTCGTTGCCCCTTTTGTAAAATGGGAAGATAGCAGTGTCCGCGTACAAGGCTGTTGTGGGAGCCCGAAGAGCCAATGCTGGTCAAGTCCTTAGCACGCTGCCTGCACGTACAAAGCACTCCATAACTGTGGGTTCTCCTTGCTAACTGTTGGTGGTAAGCCCTCTGGCCCTATAGGAGCCTTGCACACACAGCTCCAGGGCACTGTCCCACCGCACAGAGCGAGGTCTGTGCAAACAGCCCCGTGGAGTCGTGCAAGAGCTCACTGGTTCCTGCCCGCCACCAGCCCAGCTGGTCCAGCTGGGTGCATTTTGGGGAACACACTTGGGAGTCCGGTGCTGTCCCCACAAGCGACCGAGGTGGGCAAGTCTTCATCTTCAAGGGCTTAGCCCCGGTCCCGTTCTCTGCTGCCCCCGCTGGCCACTTTTGTGCTGCAACCTATGCTGGAGGCTTTATTTGGAAGTAGCTGGGGCTCACACAGTCTCTGGAATTGGGGGCGAAAGCATAAAAGGGGAAACAAGTCAGTTATACGAATTCAACGAACATGAAGGAAAAGCTTCTCTAATTCAGCAGCGAAAGTGACATTTACATGGTACTCTGATCCAACCAATTATATCTTCATATTGGAGCCCCCGAGTGACACAGTGGACAATACCCTTCAGTTTTCCTCCTGGGAAATGCAGATTCTTGTCTCAGAAAGTGCTTTCTTATAATGGCCTACATACAAGCCGAAGACCTGAAGTCGGAGGCTGCTTCATTGGTGGGACGTGAGACAACGCGATGGAGATAGCGTTGAGAGCAGGGTCGTTAAGAAGTCAGGTTCCATCAGTTCCATTAGACCCACAGAAACTGGGGTTTGGGGGAGGGTCACAGGATACTGGATTCCCTACAGAGGTTGCTTTCTCTGTGTCGTGCTTTAGTCTGATGCCATCAACACATGTGGTTTGGGAAATGAGGACCAGTCAGAGGTCACTTGCCCTCGGTTCCATGGGAAGCACATGCTGAAAATTCTGGTGACCACCACACCGGCACCTCAGAGGATCTAGGGGAATGTGCCTCTTTGTCTTAGTGCCAAATATGACTGTGCCTCAGGCTTCATCTGCTTTTACCTTATCATGTGCTTCCTGGGGGCCAGTAATGGACCAGGAACACGACTAGTCATGTGGGTACAACAGTAAGAATAGACAGTATTTGTCTTCCACGAAGCTTCCAGTCTATGGGGACTACAGACACTAACTAGTTAATTACAGATATCCTCACAGCCAAAGAACGTTACATTTTGATTCGGTTTCCAGAAAGCTCAGATCTAAATCTGTGGCAAGTGTGTAAGTCATTAGTGACTGCATATTCAGCCATATTCATGGCTCCATTTCATATCCCACCCTGTTTTTCCTTTTTCTTTCATTTTCATTTTTAAATTAAGCTATCTTGTAAGCTGTCTTAGATCTTGCCTGGAACAAAGAAAGCTGTGTATTTAAAAGTAAATACACAAAAACTCAGTGAAAGCCACTCAATGAGAGTGGCTCTAATTTCGCCTGGCTTTTGTCCCATTGGATGGATAAATGAGGATAGGATGTGATATTTCCTCTGCTGAAAGGCAGATGGTGTGATTCTTACGCTCCAGCCAGCACTGTCGGGTAGTGGCTGGATACCAACCTGGGAGAGGGAACGTGTCTGTCCTGTTCATTACTGATTCCTCAGCACTAAGTACACTCTTGGTGTATAATAGCTGCCCCATTGATAGCTATTGAATATTTAATGCGGCAAGTGTTGTTCAGGGCGTTATAATTCATAAAGCCATTTGTCATCCTTCTCTCCTTTGGTCTGAATAGTCACTCCTGTCAGGTGTATATGAGGGTAGTGCTAGCTGCTGTAACATAGATCCCGGAACCTACAGTGGCTCAGGTAACAATGGAAGTTTGTTTCTTTTTTTGCGCAAGGAGCGGTACACTGTGGATGTTCCTGCTTGGTGGTTGGTTTGATTTCATGTGGTGACTCAGGGCCCGGACCCTGCAGCCCCCAGGATCTCCCTATTGTCTGCATCAAGCCTGCGGAAAGGGCGAGGGGTGAAGCTTTGGCCTGAGCACGAACCCATTGCTTCTGCTCGCACTGTCCTGATGAGAATTAGTTTCACGGCTACAGGTTAGCGCGGGAGAGGCTGGATGAGGGAGGACCCGAATGGGAAGCTGTTTTCCAGTGATGACTTCGTCCTTCAGGAGATGAGTGCATTTTAGGACGAAGCCGGCCATCTCTGCCACAGGTTTAAGGGCCTGATGTTTACTAGAAAAATACTTACTGAATAAGGCTGTAGATATCCAAGGAGAGGGATGGTTTCCTACACTTCAAAGCAGGACCGACAAGACTTTGACACCAAAGATGACAAATCAAGGCCAGATTACATGGAATTGTCTTATATCTGGTCACAGGGAGATTGTGCCCTATTGCTTACACACACACACACACACACACACACACACTCACACACACACTCACACAAACAGTATCACTTGTGGCCTGAGAACGCATGTTTAAGTCGTTTCTCTGTTTAGATGTTTCCATCCCCTTTGCCTTGCTGTAGAAGGGGAACTTTTTTTTTTTTTTTTGCTATTCTACCTCATGGATCCCCTCTACTCGAACAGCATCTATCTGCCTCCCCTTTCTCCACCTGTTGAAATCCCGCTCATTTGTCACTGTCTACTGAAAATGCTACCATCTCCGAGAAGGCTACTCTGATTTTCCAAGTCAGGATAAATTACCTGCACTCCTTCCTGTTTCTCATCTGGCAGTTAGACTTAATGTTCTACTCCTCTGTTGCCCCTAATGGGTTGTAAACTTCATTGGGGCAGGGTCTGTCCTATTGAAAACATTTTTGGATGGCCCGTCACATGCGCCATCTGCTTCCCATTTGGGCAGATTGCATTGGGCATTGTTCCATTTGAGCTGGTCAATTTTCCTCTTTCCTTGTCGGGGCATAAATTGATCAGGTGTGCCTGAATGGATCAGCTGCTTGGCTGGAGGGACCCTTCCTCTCCATTCATTAGAGGCTTTGATGTGATTGTGGACAAATGCAGACTCCATGTCCTAGCTCAGCGCCCCTCAGACTTTATTATGCTTACAGATCACGTGGGGATCTTGTTAAAATGCGGACTCTGATTTAGTGGGCTCTAGGGTGGGACCTGAGATTGTGCATTTCTAATGAGCTCTCAGGTGATGCAGACCACAGTTTGCACTGCAAGGACTTTTGTTTGGTGAAGGCTTTGCCTCAAAATAATTTAAAAGACATTCTTTGAATGTGACCCAATGTTTTACTTTCCTGATGGGTTTTTAATCCCAGCTGCTTTTATTAGAGAGGTGCAGGTCTGGTTGAAAAGGAAAATTCAGCCCAATCTGGTTTTTGCTTCCGCCTTCTGCAGGGCTCACACAATGGACTGGTAATAGTAACAACAGTTGTAATAATGGACAAGACTGATTAAGGACCTATTCTGCAGCCGGCATATCCCAAACATTGATTCACATTAACTCACACAGTACCTCCCATCTTCCCCCTCGGGAAACCAAAGCTCAACAAATTTTGGAGGGACACCGAGTGTCAGCCGGGATTTGCACACACCTGCGTTTGATTGCAGAGACCTGCGTCCTTACAATGACTGTCCTGCCTCTGCCATTTCGTCCCTTCTGCAGATGTTTGTTTGACCTATTCCATGGCATCCTCTGTCTCTCTCTCTCACGCGCACGCACAAAAGTGCATATACATACCATCCCCACAACAAACAGCCTCAGACAGATGCTTGGATGCTCTGTCGAGATGCCTGGTGTCAAGGTGGAATAAATATCTGGATAAAGAATCCTTCTCTGCCGGATGCCATGTGTCTCTCCTGCCCTTTCTGGATATTTTGATTACAAACTGTGATCCTCTTGGATGGCTCCCTGCAGACTTCATGGACCATTCTCACCTTTGCTCTTCAAGGTGGAGACCGGTTGGTCACGTTATCCAGAGTTAATTGCCACACGGGGTGATTCTCTGGTACTTGAACATCTTCAAGCATTAAATCACTCCTGGACTTCCTGTTCCATCAGGGATGTTTTCTACCTGGGTTGGCGTCATTCAACATTAAATCACTTCTTTCCTTGGGAGTAGTTTTCTCACGTTTAATGTAGAGTCCCAAGTAGGAAAGAAAAAAGCATCATGAGGGCTTTCATGACTAGTCTTGCTAATAATTCTTCAACACCTTATGAGTTAAAAAATTTTTTTCATGTTGATTTATTTTTGAGAGAGAGAGAGAGCACGTGCACAAGTGGGGGAGGGGCCGAGAGAGAGAGGGAGACGCAGAATCTGAAGTAAGTTCCAGGCTCTGAACTGTCAGCACAGAGACTGATGCAGGGCGTGAACCCACGAACCGTGAGATCATGACCTGAGCCAAAGTTGGACGCTTAACCGACTGAGCCACCCAGGCGCCCCAGCATCTTATGACCTTAAATCAAGAAGATGGTGGCAACAGTAAGGAAAATAATGTGAGTCCTAATAATCAAAACAACATTAACTCCTTATATTTTGTTATTTATAATCATTGATGATGCACTTCCCTGTTCTTGGATGTTGTTTATTATTATCTTGCAAGGAACCCAGAGGAGTGATGTGGGCAGGTGTCAGGCAGCCACACTGGTGCAGGTCCTGGAGAGCGCCAGCCTTTAGGTCATCCTGTCCCCCGCGTCATACCTGCTGAAGTGCCGTGCTTGACGTTGAAGAAGCCGGGGTCTGAATTCCAGTTCTGCCACATACTGGTTGTAAGAGCTTAAGGTATAATGTTGAACCTTTCTAAACTCAACTTCCTCACCTGTAAAGTGGGGAAAGCACATACGATTGTTTGCCTGGATGAAATAGATACAAGAAAGAGATGTAAAATGTATGGAACATAGTAGCAAAAAATGGCAGCCAGTATGACTAGCAGGTGGCGGTCAGGCACTGCCTCTTCACCAGCAGATGAAGTAGAGTCACGCTTGTTGCATGGAACTTGGACACCCCCCTGTGACACCCCCCTGTGACACTCCCTGTGACACCCCCCCTGGGACACCCCCCTGGGACACCCCCTCTGGGACACCCCCCTGTGACACCCCCCCGTGACACCCCCCCATGACATCCCCCGTGACAACCCCCCGTGACACCCCCCGTGACACCCCCTGTGACACCCCCCGGGACACCCCCCCTGGGACACCCCCCGGTGACACCCCCGTGACACCCCCGTGACACCCCCCCGTGACACCCCGTGACATCCCCCCGTGACATCCCCCCGTGACACCCCCCATGACACCCCCCTGGGACACCCCCCCGGGACACCCCCTCTGTGACATCCCCCCGTGACAACCCCCCGTGACACCCCCCCCTGGGACACCCCCCTGGGACACCCCCCCCGGGACACCCCCCCGGGACACCCCCCGTGACACCCCCCGTGACATACCCCCGTGATACCCCCTGTGACACTGCCCGTGACACCCCCCGTGACACCCCCCCTGTGACACTGCCCGTGACACCCCCCCGTGACACCCCCCCTGTGACACCCCCCTGTGACACCCCCCCGGGACACACCCTTGTGACACCACCCCGTGATACCCCCCCGTGACACCCCCTGTGACACCCCCCTGGGACACCCCCCCTGGGACACCCCCCCGTGACACCCCCGTGACATCCCCCCGTGACATCCCCCCGTGACACCCCCCATGACACCCCCCCGGGACACCCCCCCGGGACACCCCCCCCGTGACAACCCCCCGTGACACCCCCCCTGGGACACCCCCCTGGGACACCCCCCCCGGGACACCCCCCCTGTGACACCCCCCTGTGACACCCCCCCGTGACACCCCCCGTGACACCCCCCCGGGACACCCCCCCGGGACACCCCCCTGTAACCCCCCCCGTGACACCCCCCGTGACACCCCCCCTGGGACACCCCCCTGGGACACCCCCCCCGGGACACCCCCCCCGGGACACCCCCCTGTGAATGCAACTTCAGCTTCCCCATCCTTAAGATGATCTCAGTGCTGGTAGCTGAATGAGTATCTGTCCTTCCAAAGCACGGGCTTTTAAGTGAGATTTTTGAGTCCCACAAAACTGTTGTCAGGGATCCTTGCAGGGTGGGGGAAGGGCGGACACCCTCATCTGACAACATCATGTCCCTCCTTCAGTGACCCTTGTCTCCATCCTGAGCCTCTTCCCGGGTGGCACTTGCTCCCACACTCTCCACTCCCTCCAGGCTTCTCGGCTTGCTCTGTCCTCAGTGTGCCTGGCCATTTGACGTCCTCTGCGTTGCTCACACATGACCTGCCGTCCTCTCTCTCGGACCCTCTCTGCCGTCTGAAAGTCTCCTCAGCTCCTGACGCTCACATCACATCACATGTCTTGTCCGTGAAATCTTCTTTGGATCTGTCTTCAGAAATGACCCCCCCCCCTTTTTTTTTTCTTTTTCCTTTTTCATTTCCTTTGCTCTGGGAGGCGACAGCTTGGTTATGGAAATGATGACAGGACCTGGGTGATACGTGTAGGCTGGAATTAGAGCAGCACAGGCCGGAGCGGCTCCTGAGGGATGCACAGCAGGAGAGGAGGAGACTTTCTGATTCGAGGGCATTGTCCTAGGATTCAGGATGGGATGTTCTGCCGAGGCCGTCTTAGAGCTGATCCTAATCTGCCGGGATGGCTCCCTGACTTGGAAACGATGATGGCGTAGTTAGATGGAGGTGTACCTTTACAGGGAAATGAGGGGGAGGTCAGAGGGCTCAGAGAGATGGGGATAATAGACTGGACTTATTGTATGAGACCAGAGAGCACTGTCCATGGTTGTGCTCCCTGGGAGCATGCAAAAGACACGCTCTTCATGTAAACAATGAGGAATACTCTGCTGAGGGGGGAAGAGTCTTTGGAAAGCTCAGGGTCATTTACGCACTAGGGTTGACAGTAGCAGATGATGCTCTGAAACTGGGCTTGGTAGGTTCTAGACTCCAGGAGCCAGATGTCAACCCTGAACTATGAAATTCAGAGGGACATGATTACTCCAAGGGGACAGCAGGGCGACAGGGGGAACCAGTGTGCAGGGTGCCTTGGACTTAAGGGATGGCGATGACTACTAGACCATGGTGGTCTAAGGGGAGTAGGGATGAGCAGACGGCTTCCAAGGGTGTTGCTTGACTTGTATAACTAGAAAAAAAAATCAAAAGTTGATGAAGAGAGGACTGAAGCTAGCCATCACAGTGGACAAACTAGTCTGTCCCCCAGTTTCTAGATCTGAGGCAGGTCTCAGACCCAGAGTCTATTGTTTGAAGGGGAGAGGCAGTCCCCTCATGGGAGGGAAGAAACCTGAAAATGGTGGCAGGCCAACGCAGCACCAGTTCCTCCAGTGGTTCCCCAAGGAACTTGTGACCACTCACCAGAGCAACCAGATGCTGTAGGAAGATATCGGCCAGTTCTTTTCAACTCCTACAGTCCGCAGCTGGTGGAGGATGAATGCCTGGGCCTGGTTAGTAGATGGGTCAGCATGAAAGATGAGGGTCTGAGCCACAAGACAGTGTTGCCATACGGCAGCCCCACTCACGGGGCCCCCACGTGACCATGACAATGGGAGGTCCTCCAGCAGGCAGGGCTGTGGCAGTCAGTGCACTTGGTCGTGTAAGTTGGGGGGAGGAGAGGGCAGCTAAGGTAAGAAGTATACCCAGACTCAGGACTAGAGGCCAAGGGCTGGATGGGAACCTGGGGAGAGGCTCGTGGAGAGACTTTCTAGACGCAAGGATCTCTGTACCTCTCTTTAAAGCCCACCCAAGGGCATCCACATCATAGGAGGAAGTCTGCAAATAGGAGGGTTTTCCAGGGACGCCAGTGTCTCTCATCGGCTTCTCCAGCACATTTTATTTGTGGCTGTCTAGAATGTAGGCTGTGTAATGTCGAAGAGACTTTTGTCTGTTTTGTTCTTCACTATAATGCTTATCACACAGAACAGACCTGGGCACATAGTAGATAGTCAGTTGCCTCTTGTCCAATGAATGACTACAGTATGTATGAATCATGTTCTTGCCACATCTGAATTTTTTTCCTAGGATAGCTTCCTGGAAGAACATTGTAGTTAAGGATTTATTTTAAAGTTTGCGTTTTATTTTAGTAAATTTGTTTTAAATATTGATACGTGTTTACCTGTCTATGGAGGTGTTTCCAGAACTTGTTACATATTGTACAACTGTTTCTGTGATGGGTACAGAGTTTCTAAGTCCTCACTTTCCTCAGCAGCCCTGGTAAATATTTTCCAGCAGGATAGGTGGGAAAATGCCCCCACGCTTTGTTGTTATTTTTAAAACTGAACATTCATTAGCTCTTTGATTTTCTTCTGCCTGTTAATATTATTTATTCATTTTCCAATTAAGGATTCATCCATTTTTAATGGAGTCTAAACAAAAATATTAGACACTAGTGTGAAGAATTTATTAGGGACGTTTGGTTCAGTTTTATTGCTGTTCTTTAAATTTTGTGGGCATTTCTGTTCTGTAGATGCTTATTTATATTGTTAGAGAGCACAACCTTCAGTGTTCTAATTTGTGCCTTCTGTGGCTTTTATGCTGAGAAAGTTCTGCCCTCTTCCATAGAGCAATAAATACTCTTGTGTTTGCACCTAGCTTCTTCATACATACAAATCATTAATCTAAACAGGATTTATTTTGCTGTCTAATGGTGAGAATCTAGATTTGATGTATTTTTTTTTTTAGCAAAAGCCATTTTTTACGCTGTCTTGAATAATCTATTGCTCCCTATTTATTTGCTATTCCTCCTTTATCATATATTCTTATTTATATGAGGTTCTGCTTCTGATCTATGTGCTCTGTGTCACTGATATTGTTGTCTAAACCAGAGTCAGTTATATGCTAATTGACTTGAAAATAATGGCTTTGTTGAGATGTAATTCATGTATCCTAAAATTCATCCTTTAAAAATTGCACAATACAGTGTTTTTGTTATGCATCCGTCACCGCTGTCTAATTTTAGAACATGTTCATCATCCCTAAAAGAAACCCTGTCCCCATTAGCAGTTATTTCCTATATCCCCCTCCCACCAGACTCTGGAACCACTAATGTACTTTCCGTCTCCATGGATTTGCTCTTCTGGACCTTTTCTACAAACTGAGTCACTTAATAGGTAACTTTTTGTGTCTGGCTTCTTTCACTTAATATAGTGCTTCAAGGCACATTCATACTGTAGCATGTTATCAGTACATTTCTTGTTATTGCCAAATAAGAATCCGTTGTATTCATTTATACATTCACCAGTTAATAGAATTTGGTTCGTTTCCACCTTTTGACTATTATGAATAATGCTGCTATAGCTTTAGTGTACAAGTTTTTGTGTGTATATATTTATATGAGTTGCCTCACCTTTTTCTCAAGTGGCTGAACCATTGTGGTTCCCAGCAATGATGTATGTTTACTGGGGGCACCCGGCTGGCTCAATCGTCAGAGCATGTGACTTTTGATCTGGAGGTTGTGAGTTTGAGCCCCACATTGAGTAGAGATTACTTAAAAAAATAAGTTAGAAAAATTTGTACATCCATTTGGCACCTGAAATTAATTTATGAACTCTTTTATTTTCTAACTCTTTAATGTATTTCAATTCATTCTTACGTTCTTGCTATTTTTAAATGTATTTACTTGGCTTATTACTGAAAATGATGTATTCAAGCCCATGATTTTACCTGCATGTGATTTTTAGACACATTTTATTTTTCTCATTTTAATATTTAAAATATTTGTAATTATCTTACATTTTCTGTGTGACTCAAATAATTTAGGAGAGCATTTTTCATTTCGAGTGGGGGTGGTATATGAAGTTATTTAAAAAAAAACATTAAAAAATGATGAAGTGGGGAAAAAGTACATAAAGCATTTAGCACAGCACCAGGCACACAGTCAGGTCACCATCAACAGTTAAGTCCCCTGTTCCCTCTTCCTTCTTTAGTTCCATTCTTGGCAACACTTCTCTTCTAGACTCTGTGTCAACAAACTATTTGAGCCATCCTGACATTTGTAGGTTTTATTCACAGTATACTTTATAAATTTCAGGGATATATTTCTCTGTATTTCCTTGCATTCGTGTTCTCTGGAAATCAGTAGGCCTGAAGACTTTCCTTCTCCTCCCCTCTATTCCCTGCCACCTTTTAAAAATTCTGTGGTTGTTATTTTTTCTTTTGGATTTAACGCTACTCATGATCTAGAATTTTTGTCTTACATCTCAAACTTTCACTGATTTCTCATTAATTTCTCTATTGTGAGATTATATCTATAGCCTATTCTTTATATTACTTAATTTATTACAGTGTTATTTCTGTTTTACTATCTGCAGTACTAATTTGGTTTTTGTTTTTGCGTTTTGTTTATTTTAATTTTTTTAAATTTACATCCAAATTAGCATACGGTGCAACGATGAATTTAGGAGTAGATTCCTTAGTGCCCTTACCCATTTAGCCCATCCCCCCTCCCACAACCCCTCCAGTAACCCTCAGTTTGTTCTCCGTATTTATGAATCTCTTATGTTTTGTCCCTCTCCCTGTTTTTATATTATTTTTGTTTCCCTTCCTTTATGTTCATCTGTTTGTCTCTAAAAGTCCTCATATGTCTTTCTCTGACTAATTTCACGTAGCATAATACCCTCTAGTTCCATCCATGTAGTTGCAAATGGCAAGATTTCATTCTTTTTGATTGCTGAGTAATACTCCATTATATATATATATATATATATATATATTTATATATGGACACACACACGCACACAAATACCATATCTTCTTTATCCATTCATCCATCGATGGACATTTGGGCTCTTTCCATACTTTGGCTATTGTTGATACTGCTGCCATAAACATTGGGGTGCATGTGTCCCTTCGAAACAGCACACCTGTATCCCTTGGATAAATACCTAGTAGTGCAATTGCTGGGTCATAGGGTAGTTCTATTTTTAATTTTTTGAGGAACCTCCATACTGTTTTCCAGAGTGGCTGCACCAGCTTGCATTCCCACCAGCAGTGCAAAAGAGATTCTCCCTCTCTGCATCCTCGCCAACATCGGTTGTTGCCTGAGTTGTTAATGTTAGCCATTCTGACAGGTGTGAGGTGATCTCTCATTGAGGTTTTGATTTGTACTTCCCTGATGATGAGTGAAGTTGAGCATTTTTTCATGTGTCGGTTTGCCATCTGGATGTCTTTGGAGAAGTGTCTATTCATGTCTTTTGCCCATTTCTTACACTGGGTTATTTGTTTTTTGGGTGTTGAATTTGGTAAGTTCTTTATAGATTTTGGATACTAACCCTTTATCTGATATGTTGTTTGCAAATATCTTCTCCCATTCTGTTGGTTGCCTTTTAGTTTTGCTGATTGTTTCCTTTGCTGTGCAGAAGCTTTTTATTTTGATGAGGTCCCAGTAGTTCATTTTTGTATTTGCTTCCCTTGCCTCCGGAGACGTGTTGAGTAAGAAGTTGCTGCGGCCAAGATCAAAGAGGTTTTTGTCTGCTTTCTCCTCGAGGATTTTGATGGTTTCCTGTCTTACATTTAGGTCTTTGATCCATTTTGAGTTTATTTTTGTGTCTGGTGTAAGAAAGTGGTCCAGGTTCATTCTTCTGCATGTCGCTGTCCAGTTTTCCCAGTACCACTTGCTGAAGAGACTGTCTTTATTCCATTGGATATTCTTTCCTGCTTTGTCAAAGATTAGTTGGCCATATGTTTGTGGGTCCATTTCTGGGTTCTCTGTTCTGTTCCATTGATCTATGTGTCTGTTTTTGTGCCAATACCATACTGTCTTGATGATTATAGCTTTGTAGTATAGCTTGAAGTCTGGGATTGTGATGCCTCCTGCTTTGGTTTTCTTTTTGAAGATTGCTTTGCTATTCGGGGTCTTTTCTGGTTCCATGCAAATTTTAGGATTATTTGTTCTAGCTTTGTGAAGAATGCTGGTGTTATTTTGATAGGGATTGCATTGACTATGTAGATTACTTTGGGTAGTATCGACATTTTAACAATATTTGTTCTTCCTATCCAGGAGCATGGAATCTTTTTCCATTTTTTTGTGTCTTCTTCAATTTCTTTCATAAGCTTTCTATACTTTTCAGCATCTAGATTTTTCACCTCTTTGGTTACATTTATTCCTAGGTATTTTATGGTTTCAGGTGCAGTTGTAAATGGGATCAATTCCTTGATTTCTCTTTCTGTCGCTTCATTGTTGGTGTATAGGAATGCAACCGATTTCTGTGCATTGATTTTATATCCTGCAACTTTGCTGAATTCATGAATCAGTTCTCACAGTTTTTTGGTGGAATCTTTAGGGTTTTCCATCTAGAGTATCATGTCATCTGCAAAGAGTGAAAGTGTGACCTCCTCCTGGCCGATTTGGATCTGCAGTACTAATTTTAATTGTTGTATTTTTAGTCTCATTGCAGTCTTTCCTTATTGGAGTCTGCTCTTTTCATCTTTTCTAAGTGCTTTTTTTTTTTAACGCCTCCTTGAATTTCTTTTCCATACTTGTTGTCCTTTGTATATTATTGATGAAACCAAGCAAATGTGTATGAGTTAGCTTTTGCTGCATTAAAAAAAAAATAAGCACCACAAAACTTAGTGACTTGTAACAATACACTGATTGTTTCTTACCATATATAGTTGGGTGGTTCTTCTGCTCCTGGCTGGCTTGGCCAGGTATGGATGGTCTGGGATTGCCTCACAGTTTGTCTGCCAGTTGGGGAACATGCTGATGGGTCTCAGACAATGATCTTCCAGTCCCTGGTTAGGCTACCCCAGGCTTCTGCATATGGCGGTCCCACACGAACTTCAGCTTGAACCACTTTTGCTGTGGTCTCATTGGTCAACGTTGAGTCCAAGGCTAGCCCAGAGTTTCATATTTAAAAGTACTACCAAAGGGCAAGGAGGAAGGGTGTGGAATAATAGATAGCCATGTTGGGGTGCCTGGGTGGCTCAGTCGAGTAAGCATCCCACTCTTGGTTTCAGCTCAGGTCATGTTCTCATGGTTTGTGGGATCGAGCCCTTTGGGCTCTGTCAGTGCAGAGCCCAAAGAGGGAGGATTCTCCCTCCCTCTTTCTCTGTCCCTCCCCCACTCACACTCGCTCTCTCTCTCTCAAAATAAATAAACAGTAAATTAAAAAAATATATATGGTGATGTTTACAAACTGTTTGTGTTTAATATCTTATTTCTTGTAATAAGTCACCTTGAGAGACACGTTGCTCTCCCAATTTATTGGATTAATCCTTGCATGATTATCTCCTTGAGTGTTCTTATGGCGGTTTTAGAAAGTTTGGTGGGTTTTTTTTTAATGAAGAAAGTCTTTATAAATGTAGTATTTATACCATTGTAACCACCCACCATTTGCCTTACCTCCAGAAGGCGATATCTAACAGGCATAAGGCTCTCGTTCCCTAACTGCCGGTGGCTTCACTGTTCTGCTTCTTATAGAGACAGATGCTTTGCTGCCATTAGTGCTATCAATTGAGCTTTACTTGATGTTAATAAAAGTCCTATAAGTCCTCTTTATTTTTTTAAAATTATTATTATTATTATTATAAATGTTTGTTTATTTTTGAGAGAGAGAGAGAGAAGGGGATGGGCAGAGAGAGAGAAGGAGACACAGAATCCGAAGCAGGCTCCAGGCTCTGAGTTGTCAGCGCAGAGCCCAATGCGGGGCTCGAACCCACGACCAGTGAGGTCATGCATAACCTGAGCCAAAGTTGGATGCTTAACTGACTGAGTCACCTAGGCGCCCCCTCTTAAGTCCTCTTTAAATAGTTGTTGCTATCTTTGGTTTTCAAAATAGTTAGGAATTTTGCCCTTTTCTTCGTCTTCAGGGAGTATCACATGTTAACTGATCCATTGTTAAACTGAGAGTCGAGGAAAGCAATGCCAGTTATGAAATTTACCTGAACTAAATTAGCACTTACATGCATTTCTTGCAGGTTATGTGAGGATTGAAGGAGTTGATGTACATAAAGCAGGAGGCACAGCACTTGGCTCACAGCCATGTCACTTGTGCTCATTTTCATCAAATGTCTATGTGAAAAGATGCTCGGGCGATGGAACGTCATGGTTTAAGTGCAGACTTGTGGCAGAGTGGGAACCCTGGCAGGTGGTGGGTGCCCCAGTTCTGGCAGCGTTGCCGAAGAAGGAATGGAGAGGGCTCAAAGATCAGGGGGTTGGATAGATGGCTTTGAAGGTTTTGCTCACCTTGTGATTTTCTTATTCTGAAGGAAAACATTTGGCAAATTGTCCAGTATTTTAGTCATTTTGTATATAGCAACGATTTTTCATTAACTTTTTCTGCTGATAAGACATCATTCTGATTCAGTAAGAAAGGCAGAGGATATGTTGCAGATATCCTGGATGAGTCTGCTGTAGGTGGGCCATCTCAGATAGGTGGGACAGATGCCGGTGCAGACAAAACCTCAGGCTCACCGGAATCAGGTGCCTGGGGTCTGATCTGGGCTTTACTACCTACTAGTTGTGTTAACCTGTTATCTAATCAGCCTCTACCATCTAAGATGTGCTCAAGAAATATTTGTCGAGTCGATGAGCTTACCTCTGTTGCCTTACCTGTAGTATTAAGATTTTGAAAAACACCCGGCGTAAGTACCATGAGTGTTAAACGGAGTAGGGAATCAAATGCACCTTGACGTGTATTTGTGTGTGGCTCCAAAAAGCGTAACTCCTCTGTTCGCTGCAAGTTGCTTTCATAGGTGTGTTATTGTTTGGAGCAGGAAGTAAGAGGGGGTTTCTGGCATTAATCAGAGTCAGATTAGTCCTTTGCCTCTTGAGATGGTCAAAGACGACCTTTGTTCCATGGGCACACTGATAATGTTTCTTATAGCCTTGATCCAAAGAGAAACATCCTCATGAGGCCGCAGATACCATAATCCCCAACATTAAGTTGTTCAGTGTGAAGAGAATTCTGGGTAGATTTGGGCATAGGAATTACATCATTGCCCCCACTGTATGTGCTGCTTTTAGGCCAAGGTTTTATTTCTCTGTAAAGATGTCATTTATTCCACAAATTAGGATTCACAGAAGAACTGATTAGGCAATAAAACTACTACCACTATTAACAGTAACACATTCTGTAAATATGAGCAAAGGCCTGTTGGCTACAGTTTAAGATTAAGATAAAATTTTTACAACTGGCAATTGGAAAATATACAAAAATGGAAGTAAAGTATATTACCTTGAGCTTCTCGGAGTGAGGAGAGTGTGCAAATGTGAAGTATAACTATTTGAAAATATCGTTACGATTGAAAACGCCTCTGGGGGAGGCTCTCTGGTGCCGTGGAGAGCAGATTGATGTGTGTAAAACTGCTCTCTTCATGAATTTCCATTTCTCCTTTATTCACGATCCGGACATTTCTGTTTACATGTAATCATCTGACAGGAGATTTGGAAGGGAATTTATAGGTCGTCCGACCCAATGATGATAGATGTGAGGCATGCATGCCTCTTTACCCCGGTCCCTGCTCCTGGCGGGCCTTGCTGACCCAGCTCATGGCTCTTTCCAGTTGTGTCTGTCTGGCCATGGGACTCTTGAACATGCGGCTCTTGGAAGTCATTAGGGAGTAGTTAAAGTTGGAAAGTCCACGAAAACGTTACGCTGGCCCCTCCTTGGGGTACAATAGGTCACACAGGTGTTAGTGACAGAACTGGATTTCAGCTCTAGGTCTTGGTCTTCCCACTGTGGGCAATTTTTCTAAGCACATGGGCGTTGGGAGGGCATGGGCCCTAGGTAGGAGCCTGTCCTCTGCGTCGCCAGCGATGGCTCTTGATCCGTTCTGCCCCGTGGCTTCAAACAAATCACTTCACATTTCTGGGCCTATAAAGTTTCACGCCTGTGAAGTTAGGGATAATTATCTATCTCCTAGGGCTTTTATGAGCGTCAAAGGAGATAATGGATGTGAATGTGTCGCTCACGTTTTGAATGTAGGTGAATTTATGCTGTTACAATAAAATGTAACTTCCTAGAATCTCTGGGCAGCCTTTTTTCCAGGCAGCCGTGGAACTATCCTTTTAAGTGCCAAATATTTTACGTTAAGCATTTTAGATGGAAGTTTTTCTATAATGGGTTATACACTTTACTGATCTTTTAAGCAGAATACAGTAAACAGAATTTGATCTTTTGGATGACCCACTGGTATTAAGAAAATTAACTTTCATAAGACAATTCCCAGGGACTTACTGAGGCATGCTGGAACGCTGGTCCCCCACTGGCTCTGAGCGCCTGTGGCTTCTGTGACTTCTCGTGTCCCCTTCTTAATGAATTTGTTCAGCCTTCTCTTCTCAACTGGCATTTCTCTTCCTTCCAATCTCACGTCTCCTAGAAGGTAGCATCTCTCTGTCCTTAATTGCTTTTTCTCCCTTGCTGTGATCAGCTAGAGAGATAATCAAGTCTTGTGGTAAATCACATCATGACCATAATACCAACATGGACGTTTTCTGGCTGCTCACAACGCCAGGTCCCCTCCTCGAAATAGCCAGGTACGCAAGGCGATCTAGACGTCATCCTGACTCCAGTCTGCCTTCCCCCACGTGACCGATCCTGTTGGCCCTACTCTCAAAACGTATCTGGAGTCCTGTCGCTTCTTACCACCCCCTCAGCTCCCACCTGGTCCAAGCTATCCCTGCCACCCCCCCCCCCCCCCGGCCACCCACCTGACCTCTCTGAGTCTGGACTTGCTTCCTTCATCCTGTTCTCAACACGGCAGCCAGAACGGCCACAGAAGATGTAAGTCAGTTCCTGTTACTTCCTAGGTGCAACGTGGGTCGCGTTCCCCTCTCTGCACTCAGAGCACAAGTCCAAGTCCTCCATGTAACTCCGAAGCTTGAAAGGTCGGCCTTCACTACCGCTCTCTCCTCCTGTCCCATGGCTCAATCAACAGCAGCCACATTCACCTCTCTTTTGTACTCCAGATTCACATCTCATTCAGATCTCAGGGCACACTTGCCGTGCTCAGAGCACTGTCCCCCAGGCTTCCACATGGCTCCCTCACTCCCCTTCCTCAAGTCTCTGTTCTGAGGCCTCCCGTGACCATCGCAGTTAAAATTTTAGTTCCCTCCCTATCTACCCTCTATGCAGTATGGTTCTCCATGGCATCTGCTGTCTGGAATATCTTAACAGATTTCTTTTGTTCATTGTCCTCTAGAACGATAGAATGTTGTCTGTGTTTTCCCTGCTGTTTCCTGTGTGCCTGGAGCAGTGCTCGGCACACTTTAGGTACTTGAGAAGTGTTTGTTGAATTCTTGAATGAATGAATGTTACAAATGCCCAAGGAAGAGGGACGTGAGGCTTTGGAAGTAAATTGAAAATTGAAGAGGCAGAGCCGGGATTTGGAGCTGGCACCTGTAGGCTCTATATGTTAGAATGTTATCCAGAGGAATTATCAATGGGCTGTGGATCAGGTTTTCTCCCAAGAGTAAAATGAATGGGTGGTGACGAGAGGATTTGGTTAGTTCTGTATTTCTGGTGCGAAGTCTGGTTTTGTTTCTCTTCTGATTTATAGCATTTCAGATAAGGCAGATACAATAATTTCTTCACCCATCAATCTGTCCAACCAATCATTTCTCTGTAAACAGTCGCTGATGCCTCCTGTGTGCCAGGCAATGTGTTGTTTGTGGCCTCACCAGGAGATCGTGAGGGTGCTGTGAGGGCATGTGCGGTGGCAGCCGGCCCTGCCTGGGAGGCACGTGGGAGGCTCTGAGTGGGGGAAGCTTTGGTTGGTTCTGAAGATTTCTAGCAAAGCCTGACCCTGAAAGTTGCTTTGGGACAATGGAGTAGGACACCGGACGGCTTGGTGCTTCTGGTGCTGGGATGCTTCAAGCAGGTGAGCAGAACTGTGTGTTGAAGGCCAGGGGCTGTGTTGAGCGAGAAGACAGGAAGGTAGCCTGGGCCAGGGCAGGGAGTGGAGTGCCTTGGTTATGGTTATGATGATGATTTTAGTTGATGAATAGCCGCAAGAATCTTTTGAAAAATATAAAGGCAATTCGATTTTCTTTAACAAGACTTTGTTTTTGATTTACAAAGGACTCTGTTGCAGGAAGCATGGGGCTCAACTCCAAGGTGATGGTCACCAAGAAGCTCTGCCTCAGACAAAGGGACATTCCTCTCCTCTGGGCTCCCCTGGTACCTTCTGCTCGGAACTGACAGAGAACTGCCCATCTCCCCTGTGCTGTAGGCCCCAGGGGCTGCTGTAGGGTCTGACACATCTGTTTAGCTCCAACACAGGGTCTCAGTGGCCTGAATCTGTTTCAAAAGACATGTTCTAAGGTCATGTAGCAAAGTTCCATGTGCCTTGCATTTCGTATGCATCCTGATTTGATGGTGCTGCTGTGCACCTTTTTAGGAGCCAAGCGAAGTGAGGAGCACTCGTGTGTCCGATCAAACAGAGTGTGTCAGCGTGATATTCATTTCAGATGAGCTTCAGAAAAGATGTGACATGACTTCTTAAGGGGACATACGTGCTGCTTAAGTAGCTCTTCTCCAGCTGCTTCCTGGTGGAAGCCCAAATGCAAAGCCACTTCAGGGCGCTGGTTTGTGCAACCACGGGGCTCAGCGTTTCCTCTAAAGCCACACTTCTCTCCCTGCAGATGCCGGTTGGAATTTCCCACGACTCAAGGCAATTGGATGCCTTTCCCAGCTGAGCAGAAGAGTACAAACGTTCCCCTCCCCACCTTTTTGTGGGGAGGCGGGGCTTTCAGCCTGGCATCTAAGATGGGAGGAGGGGTCCCAGGGGTAGGGGAGACCCACTGGCTGAGAATCTTCACGAATGCGTGGGCCCTGAGTCCCACAGGACAATCTTTGTAGTTGGGACGAAGACTCAGCGCCACAGAAAGTATTTGTGTGCTGGGTTTCAGAGAGAAGGGACTGGCCACATTGCCACTCCTGGAAGTGGCAAAACCCTTGGGGCAGCTTGTTCATTTGTTCATCCATGGATTGATTGATTGATGGATGGATCGATGCAGCAAATGCTCATTAAATACTTGGTAAGTGCTGGATCTTTCCTAGCCAGCACTGTGGCTGTTGTAATAAATAGGGCACACTGCTCATGCTCCAAGGAGCTTGTCCCTCCCTCCTTTCCCTCTCCCCTCCCTCCCTCCCTTCCTTCCTTCCTTCATCCTCCCTCCCTCCCTTTCCTCCCTCCCTCTTTTTTCTTTCTTTCTTTTTCTTTCTTTCTTTCTTTCTTTCTTTCTTTCTTTCTTTCTTTCTTTCTTTCTTTCTTTCTCTTTCTTTCTTTCTTTCTTTCTTTCTTTCTTTCTTTCTTTCTTTCCCTTCCTTCATATTTCCTTCCTTCCTTCCTCCCTCCCTCCCTCCCTCCCTCCCTCTGTCCCTTTCCCTCTTTTTCTTTTCTTTTCTTTTCTTTTCTTTCTTTCTTTCTTTCTTTCTTTCTTTCTTTCTTTCTTTCTTTCTTTCTTTCTTTCTTTCTTTCTTTCCCTTCCTTCATATTTCTTTCCTTCCTTCCTCCCTCTGTCCCTTTCCCTCTTTTTCTTTTCTTTCTGTCTTTCTTTCTTTCTTTCTTTTCTTCTTTCTTTCTTTTCCTTCCTCCCTCCCTCCCTCCCTTCCTCTCCCCTTCCTTCCTTCCTTCCTTCCTTCCTTCCTTCCTTCCTTCCTTCCTTCCTTCCTTCGTGTGATGGCTAAGGGCATGGTCGTTGGAGCCAGACTGCCTGTGTTTGAATCTCAGCTCTGTCACGTTTTCTGTGAAAGACTTCACCAAGTCATTTAACTTTGTATGTTTCACCCATAAACAGGGATCATAATAGTACCCAGTTCTTATGAGGGCTGCTTGCCTCATAGTAAGTTCTGTTTCATTCAGAATATTTAATAAAATCTATCTTGTGCCAGTTCTGTACTAAACATAGGGGACACAGTGGGGAATGCTACTGTTTGGGGCCCTGTTCTCATGAAGCTTCTGGTCTGGTGAGGGAGATAGACATCATTCAAATGATCTCAGGTCACGTATATAGGTACATGATTACATGTGCTACGGGGATGATCAGTACAGACTCTGTGAGGGAAGAAACAGTCTTCCCTGGAGAATTGTTGTTGCAATTGTCCATGGAGGGTAGAAGAGAACAAGCATCCCGAGACCCTTGGGAAATATCCCTTGAATGGACACACACAGTCCTTTGAGCTGAGGGCTCAAGAAGGGTGAGAATTAAGGACACACCAAGTAAGGAGAGGGTGAGAATTCTGGGGAGAGCAGCAGCATGTGTAAAGTCTGTGGGAGGGGGGATATGGCACCCTCCAGGTTTGACAAAGGGTGCAGTGACTGGACTGCAGAGAAGGCAGAGGAGGACCGGAAGATACTGGAGAGGGAAGCTGGGCCAGAGCTTGGGCAGCCATGGCCAAGCCTTTGATGCTTATTCTAGAAGCCATAGGAAACCACTGAAAGATTTTAAGTAGGAAAATAACAGAATCAGGTCTGTGTTTTTAAAAGACCAGGGTGACTGAGTGGCCCAGTCGGTTAAGCGTCCGACTCTTGATTTCGGCTCGGGTCGTGATCTCATAGTTTGTGAGATCGAGCCCTGCATCGGGCTCCGCACTGACAGAATGGAGCCTGCTTGGGATCCTGTCTCTCCCTGTCTCTCTGCCCCTCTCTTGCTTGCACGCTCTCTGTCTCTCAAATAAGTAAACTTTAAAAAAGTAAATAAAAATAAATGATCACCCAGTGGGAGAGTGGAGGGACCCAAAATGGATGGGGTGGGACTGTTTAGAGTTATAGTAATTGGCTTTCACTAGGTTACACTGAAGAAACATTTACCCCAATGTCTCAGTGGCTTCCATCAATAAAGCTTTATTTCTCGTTCGTGCAATGTATCAGCCATGGATCGCTGTGGCTCTTTTCCAAACATCTTCTTTAGCCTGGGACCTTGAGTGGTGGTGAAGACTAAGTGTGGGGTATGTGGCTCTCATGGCAGAGAGAGAAGAACCATGGCCGCCCACAGGAAGGCTCTTTGAGCATCTGCTCAGAAGCGACGTATTTGCTTGGTCAGTGAAAGTCACATGGCTGAGTCTAATGTCAAGGGGATGGAGGTTCCATACCTCCTAGTGGACAAACGGCAAGTCACATGTTTAAGCCTCTTATGAAAAAAGGGAGTGAAGAGTGCTGGCAGGAGTCCATGCAAGTGGTGATGGTGGGGATGGGATAAAGGTCCATACAAGAGAGGTTCAGGAGACAAAGGTGACAGAGCTTGGTGTTGTGCTGGATGCAGGGACCGGGGGTGGGGGCAGGAAGAAGTGTCAGGAATGTGTCCCAGTTGTTCTGGATGAGTCATTTACCCCACAGCCCTTGGACCTGACCATTTTGGGACGCTCCAGCCAGCTCCCCAACAGCGTGTCCGTCCTGCACAGGAGGCTACGTTGCCCACGTGAGTGTGGTGGACTGGGAGTCCTGGGGAATTGACCCCTCCAGGAATTGACTGTCAACCAATGACTTTTGGGAGTCGGTGTATAAATGCTCAAAATCCCTTGACCTGCGGGTGGGATAATTCTGAGGTTATGTGTTCGTGTTTTCCATGGGGTTAAACTCCAATCATCCACTGTCAGGGCTAACTTAATAATCTGTCCTTTAGTAGCTGACTTTCTTTCCTATATAATTTCCCTACTCTCCTACTGGTGTTCCCCAGATCACCGAGATAAGCTACTTGTACTTGAACCCCTGTCTTGGGGCTTGCTTCTGGGATTCTCAAATGAAGACATCATGGGCTGAGCCAGGGAACACCAGGAAGAATGAGGCTTGGGGGAAGGGTCATGAGTTCCCTGGAAATGCAGAGCGGTTCAAGTAGCTCTGCAACATTCTTGTGGTGACATCAAGTAGGTTGATAGAAACACATGTCTGGAGTAAAGAGGATGCATCTCTGTAGGAGACAGGATTACGGGGCTCATTGGCATTTAGAATGCAATTAGCTCACTGCCTAATGGAAGGAGAGAGATTGTTACAGTTCCAAAGAAGTGGGAAATGCTGCTTTGAAGGTAAGGACCAAGGACAGCAGGAACCCAGCAGAGACCCATAGACTCAGGCATGGCAGGGTAGAGGATGGGAGCAGGGAAGGCTCCCAAGTGGAGGTCCTGGAGGGCATGCTCGTGTTCTGATGCACGGTGAGGTGGGCTGTGCACAGCTCGTGGACATGTACGTTGCTGGCTTGTTCTGCCGGTGAAGGTTCGGTGCAAGGAGGCTGGAGATGATAACGGACACACGTGCTAAAGGATTAGTGTGGGCCAGACTCCCTTTTCGGGGCTTTATGTGCATGGCCCCATTCTCACTACAGTCTGATAGGGTCACTATTGTTATTCGCATTTGACAGCTGGGAAAACTGAGACACAGACTAAGGGAACATGGCCGAGGTCACACAGCCTGCTGGTGGTAGGGGAAGCTGCTGGCCCCAATAGCCTGGTTCTTACCCATAGTTGCTAAATATACTGGTTGGTTTCTCTGAGGGTGCCTGTTGCAAGAGAAGGAGCACAAACCCTCGTGGCAGACCCACCAGGGGCTGAATCATAGTTCTGCAGTTTCCTAACACTGTAAAATTTGCAAAGGAACTTAACCTTGTTGATCCCATTTCTCCCTTTCTAAGGGGGTATTAATGTCTACCCAGTAGGGTGCTGAGTGAGGCAAAAACGGGGCAATATGCACAGAACCTCATGCCCAGGAAAGTGTTAAATAAATATTAGCTGAAGTGAATTGAGGGGTCATAGCGTATTGCTTTTTCTCCAACTCCACTTAAAAAAATATGAACTGTGAGAATTTTTATTTTATTTTTTTTAAATAGGACTGTTAAGCCCATTAATGGCCCATGAAATGATATTTTCTTATGGCAACTGCCATATATAAGTGGCATTAAGTGGAAGCTTCTTGGGTGATTATAGGAAGGACCCTAATTATCAAGAGCTATGTTAAAGAAACAGCCCAAAGTAGGAGGGCAGTGGAATGAGTCATGGTGCGTCCGTGCAAAGGAAATAAATGCACTAAATGGCTCGCAGTGCTAACCACTCTCCTCCCTGGGAAGAATAACGCTGGGTGATATTTATTCCAATTTTTCTTTCTAAAAACATATGAATCGTTTACTTCTGTCACAGTGAGAAAATCTTAAAAAGTGAGGAAAACAAAGAGTAGGTCAGCCTTGGAAAACTCCTTTTTGGATTACACAGAAACCACAGTACGATGGTGTCTTTGTTTTGCCTAATTGATGACTGGACAAATATTGGTAACTTGGATGTTGAGGGTCAAGGCTCTTAGCTGTTCCAACTGGGAGAGTTTCACTAGGACTAGAGTCCTACTAGGATTATGAGATTATGCCAATGAGGAGGGGAGGGAGGCATGGAATGAAGGGGCTTCTAGGGAGGCTCTTGGGTGCGGTCTCCAGCCTCACTGCTACAGGCTCCAACTTAAAGTGATGCCGTAGCCTACCATCCCCTACTTGCTGGCCTTGTGGTGGCATCTGCATCTAACAGGGTTGAGTCTGATGGTCAGAGCAAGGGGGTGATGGTCAAGGTCGACCTGCAGTGGTGAAGGCCAGCAAGTAAGAGACACCATGGGAAATTCAGAGAAGGGAAGATCCTTCCGTAAGATCCAGGGTTTGGAGAGCAGCATAGGATCTCATAGGGGAGGAAGCTGGCTGGGCCTGTATGGTATAATTAAAAATATGTATATATTTGGTGTGTGTTCCAGGTTCATGGCACAGAGCTCCTAAGACTCTTAGAATTTTCTGAATGTTAGGAATGTCTTTTTTTATTTTTAATGAACCTCTTTTGACCACGGCTGAGTTTATGCTAATGAGATGACTCTTGGGGGTCCCTAGATTAAGCTTCATGGTGAGGGGGCCTGGTTGTTGGAAGAACCAACTCTGTGATTAGAGGGTTAGAAGGATCTTTTTCTTTCTTGCTTTCTTGCTTTATTTCTTGCTTTCTTGCTTTCTTGCTTTCTTGTTTCTTGCTTTCTTGCTTTCTAAAAGAGAGTGCACGTGAGTGTGCAAGTGGGCGGTGGGAGAAGGACGGGGGAGAGAGAGAATCTTAAGCAGGCTCCACACTCAGTGCAGAGCCCTATGTGAGGCTTGATCCCACAACCCTGGCATCATGACCTGAGCTGAAATCAACAGTCAGAAGCTCAACCGACTGAGCCACTTAGGCTCAGTTACAACTTTCAACTCCACCCCCAGACTTCTGGGGAGGAGATAAGGGCTAGAAATGTGTTCAATCACCAATAGCCAATGAATTAATCTACTATGGCTGCATGATGAAACCTTGACGAGAATCTCTAAATTATGGTTTTGGGGGACCTTCTGGGTTGGTGAACACATTGATGTGCTGGAAGGTAATGTGGCCACAGTGAGCATGGAAACTTTGCACTCCCCTCCACCCTATTCCTTGTTCTACATGTCTCTTCCATTTGGCTAGTAAACCAATAAACACAAATGAAGCACTTTCCTGAGTTCTGTAAGTCCTAGTGAATTATCATACCCAAGGAAGGGATGGTAGGAAGCCCCCAAATTTGTAGTCGCCCAGGCATAAGTGTGAGTAGTCCAGGGTCCCCTTTGTGGCTATGGTCTGAAGTTGGGTACAGTCTTTTGGGACCAAGCCCCTAATCTGTGGGGTCTGTGCTAATTCTGGGTAGTGAGCGTCAGAATTGAGTTGAGTTGTTGGACACACAGTTGATGTCAGAGAATTAGAGACGTGGTTGTTGGACAAACAACACATGTTTGGTGTTAGGAGAAAAACCACACAGTCTGAACCGAGCGGGTCAACGGGGAGACCCAGCTGGGAACTCAAGTATGCAGAAGGAACTGAAACAGAAGCCCAGGTGCAGAGCCAGGACAAACAGACTCTCCAGGGGGAACATGGTGTTAAAATAAATGAAGGCTCACTCTTGAGAAACCAGACTTCAGCTCTACCGCTGATCTGGTGATGGGATTGAAACCCAGTGTTAAGGGAGATGTGCTCTATGCGTGACCCCCTGATGGCCTGATTCACATTAGCATTTGGTTCCTTTCCAGTCCCAGAGAGAGTGGGTGTATATCTTATGCCTCTGTGTTATCTGGACTGTTGGTGATTCTTCCTTCGTTTTTCACAAATTTGAACATCTCACAGTTTCCAAAACTTGTCAAGAACCTTCATATCTCCTGGCCTGTTGTGTGTGTGCGTGTGCGTGTGTGTGTGTGTGTGTGTGTGTGTACAAAATGTGGGGCAGGGAGAACGGGATGTTTTTATAGCTCTGGTCTCTCCCCTGTGGGCCTTTCTCTCCTAGATCACTTAGTCTTTGATTATTTAATTATACAAGTGTAACAGGATATTATAAAGGAATCCTTGTCTCTGTTTTGGCTGAGAAATCAAAGGCTAATGCAGTTGGTGCCGAGAACATTCACAGCCTGGAGGGGAGCATTGGGTCACTTATGCAGGGCTCACTAAGAGGCTGGAATTTGCTCTGTTACCCTTGGAAACCATGCACTCCGCCTCTAAGGAGGTAGGGATTCAGGGTTGAGAGAGGGTTTCTCTGGAGGGAGGGTTAGAGAATGCATGAGTGTTGCTGCGGGCCAGTGGGGTTACATGGGGGACCCCTTCTGGAGGGCCGGGAGGAGATCAGTAGAGATCCTGGGGGGACCGGAATGCAGGGGCCCAGCCTGGAAGCAGCCAAAGGAGCTACAGTTCAAGGTCATTATTGGGGCACCTCCAGAAGTGCCCAGGAGAGACATAGCCTCCGATGTGCATCTCACAGTCCAGGGAGAACTCCTTCCTTCTGTGTCCTCCATGCTGCACTGAGCCCTTGCCTCTTGTGTCCTCCCTCCTGGCCTTTGCTTCTGAGTCTGAAAGAGCTACTAGGGAATTGGGAAGCGGCAAGCAAGGGACAGAAGAACATCCACCTGAGCCTGCCGTCCTGCCCTAGGCCTGGTTTGTGGCATGGGGAGAGTGTGCTGTAGGACTCGGCTGGGGTTGTGACCATGACCCTGGATGGGCTGAAATCATTAGAAACGGGACTCTTGTTCTGATAGAGCAGTCGAAGGGCATTTGACTGTTCCTCAGTGAGCACGGTGACTGGTGATCCTCCAGAAGCTGCCCGAGACCATCCAGAGGTGAGGAGGATAGGACTCAAAAATACGTGGTGGAAAACTGAGGTGTCAACCCACTCTGTTCAGTAAAATGGTTACCTACAGAACATGTGTTTCTGTAAGAAATTGTAACTTTGAGAGAAAGTTGGAGTCTCCCTGACCAGCCCTGCAGACTTGGCTTCCCCCTGCTCTGGCCACTTCACATGGGTTCTTCTCAAGGGTGTTTCGGGGAGGGTGTGATTTGACATATGACGTATATAAGTCTCCCTCTCGCGCCTGGGTGGCTCAGTAGGTTAAACATCCAGCTTCGGCTCAGGTCATGATCTCGCGGTTCATGAGTTCGAGCCCCACATCGGGCTCGGTGCTGACAGCTCAGAACCTGGAGCCTGCTTCAAATTCTGTCTCCTTCACTCTCAGTCCCTGCCCTGCTTGCTCTCTCTCTCTCTCTCTCTCTATCAAAAATAAACATTAAAAAAATCTCAATCTGTTCGACTCCTCTCTCTCTCTCTCCCTCTCTCTCTGGGAAAGCATTCCCACAACCCCAACATTGTATAGCTAAGAAAACAGGGAACCAGGATTCAGTGGGAGGGAAGCTTATCCCCAGATTGAACAGCTGGCTCCTGGCCCTGATCCATGCCGTTAGCCACTCTTAGCCAGAGGGAGGCACGGCCCTCTCTGCAGAGACAATGAACATACTCCACCTCTCACCTTCCTCGGCCAGCTGGAGCCCCATGGCCACCGGGTGAGGCTGCGGGAAGTCTTCCTGTGGCCTCTGGATGCCTTCTCCGTGCCCATCGTCGTGGGCCTGAGGAGAGCATTACACTTGTCATTATTTCTTCGGGAGTGAATCTGGCGGAAAACCTATTGGCGGCTTCACAGCAGCATGGGATCACTTAAGCAGGTCTTCCGGGGAAGTGATATCCTATGCTGACCTCCCTGCTGCTAATGACGACCTGAAAATGAAGCTGTGACAGCCGTCTGTGGCCATCTGAAGTGCTTCTCTGCATCAGAGCTTTGAGCCCGTCATTACCCAGTTGTTAAAGTTCAACTTACTGAGTTCCCCCCCCCCCCCGCCTTCTTTTTCCTTCTGGGCTTAGTGCTTGTGTTTAGATCTTACAAGTCAGTGAATTTAAATATCTCTGCTCAGTGCTTCCTGTAAACAAGAGATGTAGGGATTGACACTTGGGATTGTCAGGGGAGAGTAGGAAGAGCTAGCCCTGCTTGTAGGGTGCTTTGCACCCGGTTAACTATTTAATTCCCACACCACCCTGTAAATTAGGCCCTGTCATTCTGCCCATTCTGCCGATGGCAGGGAAGTGCCATCATTTGCCCCGGATCAAGCAGCTAGTTTATGGCCCATTTGCTCTGGCTCCAGAATCCATGTTTCAATGCCTGTGCTGTTCCTTACCTCCAGGAGGGCGCTGGAGCTCGTGTTGGGACCCAAGGCAGAGATTGGGAACCAGCCGAGCAGGGAGCTTGGGGTCAAAGCATTGAACATCAAAGTTGAAGTTCCATCATTTACTGGCTGGGTGACCTTGGGCAGCTTTGAGCCCTAGCTTCCTTGTGTGCAAAATGCACATTCAGTCAATTAACAAACCTGCCCTGAGCCTCTGGGATGTGGCAGGCTTTCTTCTGGGCTCTGGGCATTTGGTGTTGAACAAGACAGACGGGGTTCTGTCCTCATGAAACAGCGTAGTGAGGGGGGGAGCCAAAGGATAAACAGAAGAAATAAACAGGATCATTTCAGATAAGAGACCGAACAGAGTGGATGGTAAAAAGTGTCCTGTGGGAGGAGGCACGTCCTTGGATTGTCAGTTAGTGAGGACCTGTCTGGAAGGTACCATGTGAACCGAGAGGTGAGTGAGAGAAGAAGGCGTAAGCCTCACGAAAGCCAGTGAAGGAGACGTGTGTTGGTTTTCTGGGGCTGCTGTAAATATTACAACCTAGTGATTTAAAATAGCACAGATTTACTTTCTTAGCAGTTCTGGGTGCCAGAAGTCTAAAATCAGTTTCGCTGGGCTCACTTCCAGGTTTTGGGCAGGACTGTGCTCTCTCCAGAATACCGCAGGATCTGCTCCCTTGCCTTTCCTGGCTGTTGAGCCACATTCCTCAGCTCACAGCCCCTTCTGCCATCTTCAGAACATCCTCAGATCTTTCTCTGCTTCTGTCATGGTGCCTCCGTCTCCCTGTGTGTTGTCTTCCTCTGCTTCACTCTTATATTTAGGAACACGTGTAGGGCCCACTTGGATAATCCAGAATAATCTCCCCATTGCAAAATCTTTACCATATTTACCAAGTTCCTTTTGCCATGTAGCATCCATAGGTTCCAGAAATTAGTGCTTTGGTATCTTTGGGGTCACTACCAGCCTACTTCAGAGGCTCCAACAAGAATCCCTGCTCCACAGTGGGCATGGTAAGGAGGATACGGGATGGTTTTGGAAAGAACTAGAAGGTTATTAGTTATGTAGGGAGTTCCCCAAAATGTTAGATCTCATAATGTTTGCTGGGAGGGGACTCAGAGGTCAGAGAGGGGTTGCATCAGCTGCTGAGGTCGGGTAGGAAGGCTGTGGGTTGGAAGAAAGGAGTGTCTGGGGGTCCTGAGTGGTGGCACTGTCTATGTGGGTTGCTCAGAGAGCCCCAGCAAGACTCAAAGATGTTTGTCTCTACTCCCCAGCCTTTATCAGTGGCCACGCTGCGGGAGAATGGCCCACCCACCAGCTTCCTAGGGACTGGGAGGTACAGCTCCAAAAAAGGAAGACAGCAGCTCCAACCCACCCAGCAAGCTTCTCCCTTGGTCTGTGGAGGCCAAGACTACAGACTGCTCTCCACTTGGCCCTGGGGTGCTCACTGGTTCCTCGTGGGGTCAGGAATGTGGAGAACATGCATAGGAGGCTTAGACCTGGAGGTGGTTCTGACTGTGGCTTTGGGAAGTACAAGGAACATTCTTGGGGCTTCTGCGCTCTGCAGTGTAGCTCACAGGCTGAGCAAGCAGATGGGAACAGGGCATAACTCCTGGCCAGAACAGAGAGGGTGCATTTTACTTGACCTTGCCCGGGCTGCTTGGCTATGGAAGTGAACACCCTTGTAGCTGATGGTGCGGCAGGTAGGGGTCTAGTTAAGGTGAAAGGATCTCTTTTTGTGTCTGTCCATGTATTATAGGTGGGGACCAGGGAGGTCCAGACAAGGAGAGACTGAGACAGGGCTCCAAACCCAGGTCTGTGGAGTCAGATCTCAGGAACTCTCCATTTCACTTTGGGATCTTCCCTCGAGCCCACTCAGGCAGGACGTGGAAAGCATGACGTAAGAAGAGGTCACTCAGGGCCCACGGACCAGGGACATGCCGCCTGAGAAGGCAGAGGCATGGTGAATTCAAATGGGTGACTAACTGGGAGGCAGATCATGGAAGAGCTGTGCTCAGGCAATGCTTCCTCTCTAAAAGACTTGTGAACGCAAGAGATTCTGTGAAAATTTCACCCTACACTTTGAGGGATGATTAGAAACAGAAAGGCTTTAGCTGACATTTTGATTTTTCAAGCATTGGGGGCGGGGGAAGGAAAGCTGGATAACGCAGTGCCTTTTGGGAGACGGCATGACGCTTGGAATTAGGGACACAGCACTAGAATCACAGACTTGAATTTGAATCCTGGCTCTATCCCTATTAGCTGTGTGACCGTGGGAGAGTCATATAACTCCTTTGAGCCTCAACTGGATTATATGTGCAGTGGGGATAATATTACTTCATGGAGGGTTGTAGGGATTAAATGAACTAATGCAGGGGCACCTGGGTGGCTCAGTCAGTTAAGTGTCCGACTTTAGCTCAGGTCATGATCTCATGGTTTGTGAGTTTGAGTCCTGCATCTGGCTCTGTTCTGACAGTGCAGAGCCTGCTTTGGATCCTCTGTACCCACCCCCTCTGCCCCTCCCCTGCTCGTGCTCTCGCTCGCTCTCTCTCTCAAATGAGTAAACATTTAAAAAATGAGCTAATTCATCCACTGTGCTTGGGATATAGTAAGTATACTCATTTTCTAGGACTGCTGTGTGAATTGCCATAAACTGGGTGGCTTGAAAGGGAAGAAATTTATTGTCAGAGTTCTCGAGGCTGGAGGTCCAAAATCAAGCCGTTGGCAGAGTCACATTCCCTCTGAAGGATGCGAGGAAGGATCCTTTCTTGCCTCTTCCTAGTTTCTAGGGCCTCCTGGTGGTGTTGATATTTGTTGCCTTGTTGCTCCATCACTCTGGCTTCTGGTTCATCCTCATTTGGCCCTTTTCTCTGTGTGTCCCAAATCTCTCTCTTCCCTTATAAGGATGTCACCCTCATCAGGCATGGACTCAACTTGATTACATCTGCGAAGAGCCTATTTCCAAATAAGGTCACATTCACAAGGGCCAAGGGGTGAGGATGTCAGCATATCTTTGGTGGGGGGAATACCACTCAACCCACAAGAGTATGTGCTCAGTAAACGGTGTTATTTCTATTATAACGGTATTTTCTGCCTGAGCTGGATAGAAAGTGTCAACTTTTATAAGGGGAAACACTATAATCCCGTATTAAATTTATAGGAAAACAGCCCATTTGTTCCTTTTATGTCACTTGCACAGTTCAGGCTGAATTCAACTGAAAAGGTCACCCACCAGTCATGCATAACACAGAGCATTTGTGAAGTGTTGGGAAGATTCTGTGAATTCTTTGAAAGGAATGGGCTCAGGTCAGGGTGTGGGCAGGTCCCGTTGACAACACGGGACCACATGAACAGTTATGTCAGCTGCCGACTCTCAACCCTATTCTCCATTCTGAAGCGCCTAGAACTTTCATTACCTCAATGCAGTAAATACTCTCTGAGTGCCTGCTAATGCAACAACAGAAGCAAATGTCTCTTAGGCCAAGGTTTCTCAATCTCAGCACTACTGACGTGTTGGACTGGATAATTCCTTGTTGCGGGGACTGTCCTGTGCATTGTAGTAGGTTTTGACAGCACCCTTGGGCTCTACCCACTAGATGCCACCAGTGCGCCCCAATTGCGACAACCAAAATTGTCCTTAGACATTGCCGAATAGTCCCTGGATTGAGAAATCACTCTCAGCGGAGAACCACTGGGTTAGAGGAAGCAAACAAGGAAATGGGTGATGATAAAAATATTGTGGACATTGTTGAGTTAGGGGTAAGGAATAAGGTACTATGGATGTTGTTTGGCTGTTCTCCGAATTTAATGTCACACTTCCGGGGATGGACACATTCGACCCACTAAGTCCGATAGCATTTGTTGTGAAGAACTTGGATTCATGACATGTTTTAGAAATCATTTGATCCAGTCTCCCCACCCTGAATCCAATAAACCTTCACTGGGAATCATCCCTGTGCCGGGTACTATACCCTGTACCTGCAGGTACCTGGAGGTGTCATAGTTACAGGTGTTGTTTATATGGATGTGCTGAGTTATAGAGCAAAAGGTTCTGATATCCAGGAACTGTCCGGTGGAAGAAACCAAAGTGTTCCCCGCAAAAGCTGTATGGTGTGTTGAATGTAGCTGAAGATGTAGGTGCAAAACAAGAAACACTGTAGGGGAGGCATTATGGACTCTAACCGATGGGGCAGGAGGAACAGGGACATTTTCATAAGTAGTACATCATTAAGGAAGGATTAAGAAGAGATAAGCCAGTCTGAAGGAGAGAGGAGAAATTCTAAGCTAAGGGAAGAGTCAGTGGAAAGACAAGGAAGCCTGAGGCATCATGGCCTCTTAACAGAACCATGTTCAAATGAAGTCCATGGTTATCAGAAGCTACAAACCTATGAATGAATGCAGGCTTCATTCATGCCGTAGGTGTGTTCCTTTTGGCCTGAAGAGTGTATTCGTTCATCATTCATTCATTTAATTAATTTTACTTGTCAGCAGTTAAAAATCTGGAGGCCTGGCATGAAAATTAATTTTTTTAATTTCTTTTAAACATATGAAATATCTGGTTAGTGGTATTAATCAGAGAGAGAATTCTTAGTGGGAATTCGTATGTAGAAGGAGGGAAAGATATTAGTGATACTTATTATAGCAAGTTCTTAGGCAAAAGAAAGAGAAAACACGGAAAATGGGAACGCCGTGGCTTTTGAGGACAGTGAGGGGGAAGACACAGAGTGGGAAATTGATTAGGTGGAGTCTTGATTTCAATAAAAGGTTGAAACTACCCAAATTCCGTTCCTGGAAGTTCTCACAGTGGGCACCTGCATTATGAGGTTATCATAAGCCATTCGCATGCAAATGAAGTAAACAACAGTTAGACCCAGACCCCACCTAGTCAGCTCTACTGTGGGGGACCATCTGGATAGGGGTTTCAGCAGGGCTGGGTCACAGATGAAGAAGGAGGTCAAGAAGGAAATAATTTGAATTGTGAATAAGAAGGTTAACCCGAGCCTACCCCCTTGAGATAGAAGTTTGGATTGTCTGTATCTTATTCCCCCCACTGACTCATTATAGTGTAGATAATAAGGAATTTAACTGCATTTCTATCTTTCTCTTGCTATTCTGCTCGCCAGCAACACTTTCTGGAAGCAGTGTGTGCTGGTAAATGCTGGAAGCTCACTCCTCTGGTAACCTGTGAAAATTAGTTGGATATTGGAGCCATTGTAATTGCTTGTTCCTCAGAGTGATCTCTGTGGCCTCACCATCAGCTAGAGTATGGAGTGGAGAATAGTGGCCCAGTGAGTAGGCATGTAAGATGATGACTATGGAGACCTCAGTAAATCCAGTTACTAGTAGGGACCCTAGGAGCTCAACTGACCCCCTGGAGAGCATGTGGCTGAATAGGACAGATCCAGCAAAGACTCTTCACACAGGATTGAGTTTCTTAAAGGATGCCGCTTCTAGGCCAGCAATATTCAATTTGTTATAGGGTCAAATTTGCAAGTTGGTATGACCTTTTCATGTCCGTGGAGGAAACCTGGATACGAGCTTCAGTTGGTAGAGCAGGAGGTATAATCCCTGGGGGACAGGAAAAATATCGGTCTCTGTTGGGTTCCCTTTGATGCAGACCTAAGGCAAGGCTTCAATTACCAGTGATTTCTTTGGGAGGTAATCCCAGTTCCAGGAGAGAGAAGAGAAGTGACAGGTGGAAGGAAGGGAAGCCAATACAAGGTGCAGTAATGAGCAGGTTACTGACAGGAACAGCTGGGGCGCAGTCCCTCTGGGGGCCTCTAGGAGGTAGTGTAGTGTCCTATTGAAGAAACAAGGAAGCTAGGGCGTCTGTATCCCCACTTCCATCCATTATAACCTGAGCTCCCAACTGCCTTCGACTCCCCAGCATTTCTGGACTATCATGCATGCTGATTGAGGGTACCTGTATGGTCACAGGGAGCCCTCAAGTGGAGTCCCAGGTGCTTAGAATGGTGAGCAGAGGAGGGACAAGGGAGGGCTTGCCAGAGTCTGCTACTGTGTTGTAAGTGTCCAGGACAAGGGGCTTCTGCAACAAAGTTTGGGCATGGTTTTGGTGGAAGCATTAGAAAAGTGTCCCAGAGCAAGGATGCTTGTAATGGACCCCGGCCCATTCTGACAAACCAAAATGAAGGAGCACCGAGGAATCCAGTTAAAGTCAGAGCTGTGGCAAGTCTGCAGAGGTGTCTAGGAAGAAGGAAACCAAAGGAGACTCCCTTGCCTGGAAGAGTGGAAGGCATCCTTACCAGGGAGGCAATTTATGGGCGAAAGGTCGGAATCCGTAGCAGATGACAGTCCTGACACTGGAGCTCCGGGCTGCCATTCCCCTGTGGAGAGGCTCAGAAGGTTCACAGAAGATAAAGAGGAAACAGGAGAAGCTAACAAGATGGCAAAGACATCTTTGCAAGCTACTAATTCTACAGGAACCATAAACGGCAAAGAGAATGTTGCTAATGGTCAAGAGGAGACCGCCAGAGCATCATAAATGAAGACAATAATGACAGTCACTTGGAAAAATTCAGCCTGTGAGAAGAGCCATAATGGGTCCATGATGAGAGGGCACAGTGTGCTAAGAGGTGGTCGAGACGCCCGTTGCATTTCCAAGTTCATACAGTCTTTGTGAGCCATGCGATACAGTTTTGCCCGATACTCAGTCTATAAAATACAGAGGCCGATTCCCTCCCCCACCCCCACCCCCCAGCTTTATTGAGGTATAAGTGACAAATAAAAGCTATCTATATTTGAGGTGGACAACATAATGATTTGATACAGATGTTTTTGTTTTGTTTTTTAGTAAGGAGATGAACGTTTATAAACGTAGCTAGAGTGTTGGCACTCGCCGTGTTCTTTGTAACTTCTGTTTTGGTTTCTCAGTCTACACAAGTGTGGGGGGACCATCTGGGAGAGATGGTAGCCATTCCTCAGGATGTCTGGTCAGTCTGGTATTGGGTCATGGGAAGCTGAATACAATTTGAGCTGGAATCTAGTTGGTGAAACCGCACACGAGCCGCTCAGTAGCTTGGAAGCATGAGAGGACAGGGCACTAATGGGGACAGTGAGACAAAGAGGCAGACCGGAGTTACTGACAGTGGGTCACAGTGTTCGCATGCCAGGTTCATTATCCCACGTGGCTACTTGTCACCGGTGCTTGTAGAAGGTCATTTGTTCTCTGGTTCTTGACAGCCTATGGCGTCCAGCTTCAGTCATTTTTGTGGGTGGCCTTGTCCTTATAAGCGTTTGGGTTTGTGACCTAGATTTTGTGTGTGTGTGTCTGTGTGTGTGTGTGTGTGTGTGTGTGTGTGTACATGCATACATGCTTATGCATAAATAATTCCGTGCATTTTAGATCTTTCGGTACATAAATATATAAAACTTGTATGGGTCAACGAATTCTAAGAGCTGATCTATAGAAATGAGGTTTGATTCAGCCTTCCACAAGAATCAATGTGGTCAAAGAGCATGGTTGAATAATCATGCTTTACCAGCTCTTCATGATATGCCGAAGATAGAAGATGTGGTAATCAGAATGGCTAATATGATTGATTCTGGGATGTCATTTCAAAAGGAACAGCTTGCTGCTTTGCTGAGCCAGACTGTGGGGGAGATGCCTCACGTTCAAGATAACTCTGAAGCTCTCCGATGTGCTACGAGGTCCCCTTAGAGAAAATTGCTGATCCCATCACTTTCTCTGGGGTCTTTTGCTTCTTTGCCTGAACTAGCAGGTTCTCTGCAGCATATTTTAGGAAGCCTGATAGGGGTGGGAGTGGGTTTATCTTATATTCTCATGGGGTATGGAAAAATGTGGTGACTTAACTCAGGCATTTGTCTCCATGATAGCGGGCAACAGAGCATGAATTCTTTCTTTCTCTTTTAGACTTTTGACTGAGTTGGTCGTTTGCACGACTTTTCCAGGCAGAAATGCTTGCAGCAGCCAATGACAGAGATGCCAACCTGAGGGAAATCTTAGTTTCTGTGTCACTGGGATCCAGCTAGAGTAAAGAGTGGGTTTGTGGGTCAGACCGACATGGGTTTGAATCTAGTTGCACCTTGTACAAGTTATTCGTACCCTCTAAGCCCTGACTTTTAAATTTTCCCAATGAAAGTGTCAGCCCCACCACAGAGTTTGTCGAGGGTGGTGTGTAAGATATTTTGGGTGCAAAACACCAGCTGCACAGCAGACAGAAAGTTCTAGTCCTAAAATCACATCACCAGAGCTCATACCTGAAAGTCTGAATTCTTCATCTGCCTCGTTCTTGTTTGTTTGTTTTCTCATTCAGCAAATGTCGCTTTAGATCTTGCCACATGCTCAGTACTTTCATAGGGACTGGGAATTCGACGGTGAGCCATCGTGATCGTTCTGGAGCCTCCACGGAGGTACAGAGTGAGCACGACCACACATGCCACATTAGGGTGAGAACAAAATGCTCAGAGAGCAGCACGTTCTGCCTCTGAGGAGCAAGGAGTAGGAGGTTCGCCGAAGGAGAATCTGTGTTGAGCGCCAAAGGAGGAGCGTGCCTCTGCCGAGCGGACGGGGCGGGTAAGGATGCTCCAGGCGGGGCTGACATAGGCGCCTGCCCCGGAGGGTGCTGCTGCAGCTGGGTGTCACCCTCAGCTGGCCTTGCTTTTCGGTTCACTGGCTGGGGAGGGAGCCGCGTGGTGGCAGGGGGTGCTGGCTGCCTCCTTGTTTGAGCAGGGATTGTTCTCCTGTGTTTCTGTCCCACCTCGTGACGCCAGAAACCTGGGTAGGAGTGGCATTTGACACCAAGAATCTTCGACATCTGGTCCAGCAGAATGTTCACTCCCGAGTCATCTGTGATCAGGTGATAAGCAGAGCCTCCTCTGGGGAAGTAAATTCTCTGACCTGAGTTACAAATGTTCTTGTACAGCCTGAAACCAATGCAAGACAGGTCTTGAGTCTTGAGTTGTTGTTGTTGTTGTTGTTGTTGTTTTAAGGGGCTCGCTCGTCTTACTCTTTTTTTTTTTTTAAATTTTTTTTCAACATTTATTTATTTTTGGGACAGAGAGAGACAGAGCATGAACGGGGGAGGGGCAGAGAGAGAGGGAGACACAGAATCGGAAACAGGCTCCAGGCTCTGAGCCATCAGCCCAGAGCCCGACGCGGGGCTCGAACTCACGGACCGCGAGATCGCGAGATCCCGCGAGATTGCGAGATCCCACGAGATTGCGAGATCGTGACCTGGCTGAAGTCGGACGCTTAACCGACTGCGCCACCCAGGCACCCCTCGTCTTACTCTTTTTATTTTGTCTGTAACCTCGAAGGTATAGCAGACTGTACACATTCCAGACTGAGCATGGAGAGGCAACTAGACAAGCCAGGGGATGAGTCAGGACCCAAGGACACCTGAGAGGCCACGGGAATGGCTGCCCTCCAGGGCAATTCAGGAATCTGCCTCGGGGGCTGGGTTTTGATATTTGCTTATTTAAATTGAGATATATTGACATATATTGTATTAGTTAAAACATACATATTAGTTTATATATATATATATATATATATATATATATATATATATATATATATATATGTTATGAAATGATCACCACAATAAGTTTAGCTGACAGAATGGTATAGTTGAAAGTTTCCCAGAGAACAGATCTTAAAAGTTCTCATTATAAGAAAAAAACTGTAATGGGGAGCTAGGTTTTTAGACCCCTGCGTGATCTATCCCCCACTTACTTACCTTTGTGTTCTCACTTTTTTTTTAATTTTTAAAAAATGTTTATTTATTTTTGAGAGATAGAGAGAGAGAGGGAGAGAGAATGAGCTGGGGAGGGACAGAGAGAGGGAGACACAGAATCCAAAGCATCCAGGTTCTGGGCTGTCAGCACAGAGCCCAACCCAGGGCTTGAACTTATGGACTATAAGATCATGACCTGAGCCGAAGTCGGATGCTTAACCGACTGAGCCATCTAGGTGCCCCTGTGTTCTCATTTTGAATGCTGTCTCATACTCTCAGGGCTAGTCTGACAAAAGCATGGAAACTGCTGGGCTCTCTGTCACCATTGCCTGTGCTGGCAATAGGCAGCCTCTCCCTCTTGTCTGGCTAGGTCACGTCCATTCTTTGGGCCTCAGTTTTACTTCTGCTGATCACTCGAGACTCAGTTGAATGCCTTCCTACATGTTTCAACAACACCATAACCCTCCTGTCCTATAGCCCCCGTACTAGATGATAATGGTCTTCCCAGATGTCTCTCTCCTTGACTCAGCTGGGGGCCTCTGAGGGCAGGGGTGATGCCTTGCTCTTGGTTGTATCTCCTGTGCCCAGCACAGTGCCAAGAACATACTGAGTTGGTGCTCAATATCTACTTAGCAAATGAATGCATGCATGCGTGCATGAAGCACTCTGGGTCCTCACTTTCCAGCATGGAATCACAAGGATTGCTCCTGGACCCTTCTGATTTATAGGCAGGCGCTTGACAAAGCTGGCCTTTTACTGCTTCCGGAAGAGCTGTGCCGTGCAACCATCAGACTCTTATTCCAGAAAACTCTGCTGGGGTGGGACAGGGGGCAAGGGCTGAGAGATGTTGGGTCTTCAGTTCACAGAGCTTCTTTAGAAACATCGAGGGCTTATTGTTACTCATTCCTAATAAGAAAATAATCAAGATCTTATGATCTGAGAATTGTCATAAAATTGGTGCACTCTGCTCTAAGAGCTCAATCAAATGAGCGGTCTCCCTGTCCAGGCTGGCCTGCCCTCCTTCCCTACCTTTGCATTTCTAGGTTGAGCAGACCCTGCTCTTGATGCTCCCAGTTTTTTTTATGGAAACAATAAGCCACGTCTTTTAAATTTACTTTCTCCCACAGAAGCTAATTTAATATTTGGAGGGAACAAACAGCCAAGGCCAGCCCTGGATGGTTGTTATTTATACGATCATAAAAAAGACAGATCCAGCGCCTGATGTTACTAAATTGTCTTTGAGAAAGGAGCTAAGAGGCACTGAAATGTGCCTCTGTGCCGTGGTGGGGATAAAAATGAAATTGTTGAAAAGTCAGCCCAGAACGTAGGGCTGGGGGACTGCTGTCTGCTCTGGACCAATAGGGTCCCCTTTGCCTTTGCCGAACACTTTCATGTGACTTGGCTGCCTCTGCAGGTGCACAAGTTGCTTTCTCCTTTGGGGCTGCCTCTCTGCAGACAGTTTGGGCTAGGAATAGATTCTTTTTATTGTTATGATCGAGCTGTATAATAATCCCGAAGAGGCAAGGACAGTAATTGTGTTATGGCTGGTGTGCTGTCTTTCTTTGTCCAGGAGGGACAGGAAAGTTCAAGTCTGCTTTTCTTAATTGTTACCTGCAGGGTATCCTTTCTTGCCTGAAATGGCATGTTCCTCTCCTGGCTGCCAGAAGGCGGGGGGGTTATGAATTCTTAAAGGCTACTGCCCTTCAAGTCATGGGAAGTCTGGAGCAGAAGTACACAGCGGCGAGAAGATACACCGCAGAAGTTTCTGTCCAGCACAGAGCCTGTCCCAGGTGGTGAGGTACAGACAATTCTCATTGCTTACGGTTTTGTGTTTTATAACGGTCTCATTGTGGTTTATAAAATCACTGTGAACGCTGAGCTAGTGAATACTGAGACATTGCTCCTTGGGGACCTACAGGGTTAGCTTCCTGCAAGCCTCGGGACCCAGCATTTTTGTCAATCAATCAATACGTAACCTCATTTTCACTGTGTTTCTGTTTAAGGACACCTTATTTAATATAGATTTTTGATTCATTAGCACCGAACTCACAGCCCACAGCACCGGTACTCATGCCCGAGTGAAGCTTCTTTCACACGTAAGGCACATCACAGCTGCCTTGCACTTGGGAACACCAGACAGCACTTCAGCAGGACGCTTGGGGGCCATTTTAAGCTGAAAAATTACCAACAGAAAGCCCCAAAATGTAAAAATCGTGGCATGAAAATAGGCTTCAAAAAGGCCATTTTGCGCACTGTGAGAGCTGAAACAGGAAGGCAGGGTGTTGCCCTGCTCTACCCTGGCTGGGGATGTGCTCATAGAGTGACTCAAATTACTCGCCACTTTGTGCATGTATAAAAATGACCACAAAAGCCCTGCGAGCATTGATTTTGTGGTTAGAAAGAAAGTTTTAGCCAATAGGTAAAATTGCAAGTTCAAAGTGTGCAAGTGATGAGGATGTACCGTCATCGGAAGCTCATCTCAGAAGTGCACTTGTGTCTTTGCCCTGAAGAGTGCCACACGTCCTCCCATGGCCTCTGGGGCTGACCCCCCACACTGGTTCTGTGCCTGGGTTCTGCTCTGTTCCCAAGAGCCAGCTAGATCCCCAGTCTTGGGGACCTGATTGTCTGATTTCATGAGCCCAACTCCCTGTCTAGGTCAACTGTCTCGAAAGTGTTGGTCCAGGGGAGACCTTGGCCTTGTCTTGGCCAGTCTTCTGCAGGCCCTGGCGTGGTAGCCTGAGACTGGGAACGGCACATGAGACCCAGGAACCCATCACAGGCTTCACTTCTGATGCCCCACAGCCATGGAGTGTGTGTGTGTGTGTGTGTGTGTGTGTGTGTGTGTGTGTGTGTGTGGTGTGTGTGTGTGTGTGTGGTGTGTGTGTGTGTGTGTGTGTGTGTGGTGTGTGTGTGTGTGTGTGTGTGTGTGGTGTGTGTGTGTGTGTGTGGTGTGTGTGTGTGTGTGTGTGTGTGGTGTGTGTGTGTGTGTGTGTGTGGTGTGTGTGTGTGTGTGTGTGTGGTGTGTGTGTGTGTGTGTGTGTGTGTGTGCGTGTGTGTGTGTGTGTGTGTGGTGTGTGTGTGTGTGTGGTGTGTGTGTACTGGGCGCCATGGTGGGAAGGCATGGCCCCTGCCCTGAAGGTGCCCACAGCCCAGAGGGGCTAACAGATGGTTAAAATGAAGGCCATGGTACCGCCATCCAGGTCAGCCCAACATGCTTCCTTTGCCCCCATGGGCCTTTCCCCCAGACGCTCACCAGCACAAATCAAATCTGTTATTTTCTTCTTAAAACATGTTCCTTCTCTTCATACTTCTTCTGTGCTTCTTGGCACTCCTATAGCCACCTAAACATGAGTGAATCTCTGCCCATCTCCCCGCAATTATTGCTTCCTGTGTATGCAACATCCAGTTTTCTTGTCTGTGTACTCACTGCCACCATCCCTTTGTGTCTTGGTGTGTTACAGCCACAACGTCCACCCTGCTTGCTGCAGGACAGCTGGAGAGAGACCTTTAAAATGCAAATGTGTCCATATCCATAATCAATAGAACTTTATATGGGATACTCTAAAGGCTGACATCTCAATGAACAAAGACACCATTGATGTTTTATTCTCCCAGTCAAATACTTAGACCTTTTAATGGATCCTAAATGTTTCACATGGCATTACTGTGACCTCTTTTAAATGTATGCCATTCTTTTCAATATGGACATGTCAATAGGTATCTCTAGTTTCTGTGAATCCTTTTATAATATTGCTAAGTTCAAAAGGGAATTAATAATTCTTTCAAAATAAACCAGGATGCATTAATATTTCTCCTATGGAAATATTCATACCCTATATTCCACTTAGTTTGCATTTTTATAAGATTGCTAAAATCCTTTTAATGTCTATCTGAATCTACTATATAAAGAATGCTGGGGCGCCTGGGTGGCGCAGTCAGTTAAGCGTCTGACTTCAGCCAGGTCACGATCTCGCGGTCCGTGAGTTCGAGCCCCGCGTCGGGCTCTGGGCTGATGGCTCAGAGCCTGGAGCCTGCTTCCGATTCTGTGTCTCCCTCTCTCTCTGCCCCTCCCCCGTTCATGCTCTGTCTCTCTCTGTCCCAAAAATAAATAAACGTTGAAAAAAAATTAAAAAAAAAAAAGAATGCCATACTTTTTAGGCACTGCGCATATTCTCTCATTGAATTCTTACAACCCCAAGAAGCATATAGCGTCAATAGAGGATCAGAGAGGTTACATAACCAGCACATAATTACACAGTGGCTGCTCGAGGTTAGAATTCAATCCATATCTGCACAGTTCTCAGAAAAAAAAAAAGATGTCAGGATTCCTTTGGGAATGACAACTTGGATATTGAGGACTCAAGTCCTGCAGAGCCACCCCTCATGCAGTGGGAGCAAGGATCAACCTCAAAGTTTTATGGGGTTTGTTAGCATTGTAGCATTCAGGGTTCAGCTGGAGAAGCAGAAGGATACAAATACATACATATACACACATGTATGTAGTATATACACATACATTCTATGTGTGTAGCTTATATACATACATATGTTGTGTATGTGTGTTTATGTATATGTATATCACCGTATATGTGTGTATGTGTAGTATGCACATATGTATACACATGTGTGCATACATGATATATGTACATTGGATCGAAGCATATACATACCCTGTGCCCCTGCCCTTTCTGTCACGGAGACTACATGCATGCGTATGTGCACCTCTGTGTGTACAAGAGCGTGGTCTCTAGAGTCAGATGTCAATTTTGAATTCTGGCTTTTCTGGGCCCCACTGGGTGACTTTGGACAAGTTACCAAACCTCTTGAAGCCTTGCTTCCTTCATGTGGAAAATCAGGCTGATAATAGAACTGTTATCATTATGGCAGCTGTGAGGATTTAAATACGTTAATGCTAGTGACGCAGTTAGGATAGTGGCTGGCTTAGCCAAATTTGTCATTATCATTGTTATTATTATTACTATTGTTGCTGTTTAAGTACGCTCCCCTGCTTTGTATTGCTTGTTCATTCAGGAGCCACTTTTAGGTTTGTGTTATTTTACACCCTCTAGGCTCTACTCGCTACAAGGGTCAGTGCTTGGGATACAGGTAAATAGCAACTGATCCTTCTTCCCTCAAGTAACTCTGTGGTCATGTAAACTCCGTGGCAGACCTGTGTAGGAGGAATAAGTTTCTTAATTTTCCAAAATAAAGCATTGAGGCCAGGAGTGTTGGCACCTTCCAACTAATTGAAAATGGAGCCATGATTCCAACCCAAGACTTCCGACTGTGGATTCTTTCTTTGAAGCCACATCCAGACTCATTTTCATGGGGTGCAATTATAATGTGTTTTATAGTTTACAAAAAAAAATTTAATATCTATGATCTTAGTTTTAGTCTTGCTAGAATCTTGGTAGAATAGAGTATGGATTACTGATCCTTCCTGCAGATGAGAGTACTGAGGCCATAATGGATAGAAGTTCTCCAGATTGTGTAGCTAGCAGACCTCAGAGCCAGGAGGCAGTCCAGGACTCTGTGCTATGCTCTCCTGTGCTGCCTGCACATGGGACGAGTGGTCCAATGGTCTCCTCTTGAACTTTGGAACCCCTTCTGAGTCAGACCCTAATCTGCTTATTGATACTTAGCTGTGACCCTCTCCCATAGCTCTGTTGTTGGGCTGGGGAGAGGAGTGGGAGAAAGAGCCCCTTCCTCTCCTTCTGAAGACTCTAGTTTGGCCATGCTGACTCATTCCTGATGGCCTACTTCCCCTTGTCCAGAGTGGGGAGCCAGAAGAAGTTGATTCCACCAGCAGCTGTGTATGGATGGGCCCATTTGGCATCAGTGGACCCCAGGGTACTCTCTCCATCACAGATCTGCCAAAGAGATTGACACCAACTTGGTCAGCATGGCCTCTCCGAGCTCTCTGGGGCTGGATGGGGAAAAGCCCCAGGGCTGTGAAAAGTCAGCAATGCCAGGCAAGAACTGTTCTCTCCTGCGGAGCTGGGCTCTGTAGGGCAGCCGATGGGAAGAACATATAATGTAATGGGGAGGAAATTGCCTCTGGACTCAGGATCTCTTTGGCTTTGGACTCAATCAGCTGGCAGTGCTTCTGCTTTATTCAGTGGCACACTGTGGTATCTACTAGAGAAGCACCAGAAGAATCAACACTAATGAACTCTTTTTGATGAGCCAGCAGCTGGATTTGGCAAGAACATGTTAGCATATGAAATCAGGCAGAAAAAAAGTGTTTTTTTAAGCTCTATTTTGTTTTGAACATTTGTGAAGCTCTTACTGTTGTGAAGTAAGGGTGTCACGTTCATTTTACATATGATGCAGTTTGACAGGGAGGTAGCAATTTGAAGCAACTGTTATGTGGTAAGATTATTTATGGTATCGTCATTTTATTTTATGAAAGAATTTTATTTTCAAAGTCATACATGGTCATGGTTGAAGAAACATTAAGGTTAGGTTAGCCCGTTAGCAAGTAACTTAGATCGGCAAAAGTGCTGACTGAGGGTGAGAAAAATCTAGAATGGAGGGGCACCTGGGTGGTTCAGTCAGTTAAGCATCCTACTCTTGATTTTGGCCCAGGGCATGATCTCACAGTTTCATGAGTTTGAGTCCCATGTCGGGCTCTGTGCTCACTCTGCAGGGACTGCTTGGGATTCTCTCTCCTCTCTCTCTCTCTGCCCCTCTCCAGCTCTGTATCTCTCAAAATGAATAAATATGCTTTAAAAAATTATTTTAAAAAGCCCAGAATGGAGGGTAGAGGAAGGAGATAATGAATATCAACTATGGTCTTGGGTTCAGCTACAGTTGTGGTGACTCTAGCTTGTCCAACATCCCATTCAATTAACATTGAACCAACTGAATACGAGGTACGGTTGGATCTGAGTGGTGTAGGGGATGGGCTGTCACAGACCCTGTCCGTGCTCATTCCCACTCCCTCGGATCCTTATTCTTACTCCACAAAGGCCAGTCTGACTGCTGGTGGCCAGTATCTCCTTATCAGAGGTGAAAAATCCCATTCTTCCTGAGAATGGGCTGGAATTTCCTAGGAATTGTGTCCTTCCAGGGAAAGCCCTTACACCATGATTAATGTGTGTGGGGTATAAATACCTCCACTCCCTCGCCTGTTGACCAAGGTAATTCTGAGTTTTTTCCTTCTATTTTTCCAGAGTTTCTCCATGCGATTAAGCTCTAATAGCTCACTTTAGTAACTGACTTGAAAACACAACCCTTATTGGCCCCTCCTTCCCTGTGTCATTCCCCTACTCTCCTCTATGTGTTCCTTGCAGTAATGATAACTGCTTGCTCTTGGATCTGTGGCTCAAAACAGGACTCATCAAACCACAGTTCATGGGCCAAATCCAGTCTATTGCTTGTTTTTGTAAATAACGTTTTATTGGATCACAGCCATGTAACTCCTTTACGTACGTCTAGGGTTCCTTTCACACTGCAAGGATGGAGTAAGTTGAATGGTTGTGACAGAGACAGTCTGGCCTGGAAAGGTGAATATATTTGCTATCTTGTGTTTTATAAAAGTTTGCTGACTCCTGGCTTAAATTGTGCTTCTGGGCGCACCCAAAGTAAACTAGCATCTGTCGGCCACGTTGGGCAAAGAAAGGTAAGTGGTTACTGGAACGTGGAAGGGGCAGAGCTGTCCAGAGAAGATTACCTTGAAAACAGCAGACACCTATACTGGAGAGGCATTTGAGGTCACTGTTGAAAGACACACTGGAAGGATATACTTGCCCCAACCTCAGCTCCTGTTTCTCCTTGGTGAAATAATAACCATCCTCAAGGGTCCTTTTAAGATCCCACCTACTCCTGCAGCCTTCTACTGAGGTCCTGTCTGCCCCATGTTCCTTGTTACAGCATCTGTTTCTTCCCTTATTCTAGCTCTCGTGGGAGTTGCTAGTATTCCTCTTTGATTCAACCACCAGATGGAGCTTCTTGAGGGCAGAGAGCAGGCCTTGCTGTCTTTGCTAACTCCACTTAGTTGGGAGGGCATAATCCTGTTCAAGTAGGTGCTCAGCCAAAGCTATCTGAATTGAGCATACAAGCCCCAGGCCCCCTCCTTGCTATATTTCTTCTTGGTAACCGGTGCTGTATGCACACAAAGCCAGTGGGGCTGGAGGGGGTCCAGCAGCCATGGACTCATGGTTCCCTTCCACCCTTCCTGAGCTAGTTGGCTCAGATGTGCATGAACTTGACCCTCTGACCTTGGATTCATTATCTCTGTTTGCCAGCACTCTGAGCCAATCAGTTCTAGACAGATGGCTCTTCAAAGCCAGTGACTGTGGGATTTGGAGCAGCCATTACCCAGATTGTAAACTTCCTTCCAGCTGATTCTTATTATCCCTACCCTAGCCTTTCAGTGAGTGTGAAATAGTCCTCACCATTCTCTAAAAAAGGCTTCCCCGTCTTCAGTAGGTCCTCCAGCCAGGCTTTCCCCAAACCTAGATGATAATGCAAAGATTAAGTCCATACTTTCCAAAAGGGCAACTTTTCAAATTCATCATGAATTCTTCTGAAATGTGTTAAGTAATGCATTCAGTTCCTGCTGATGGATGAAATGCTGTTGCGATTATCATAATGTAGTGCCTTATTTTTTTGGCTGAAAATTATATTGGGTTTTTGACATGAGGAACCAAGTGGCAAATTGCAATAAACTGCAAGAGAAATCAGTTATAATTCAATAGTCACAGAGGCCCCTTGAGGGAATGATAACAATAACAGTAATAAAAACAGCCCCCCACTAAGTTTCTCATCAGGTTCTGAGTCACAGCATGGGTAATGTTTTGATTACACTGCTAGGCCAGCAGATCAAACCTTGACTCCACTGATGGGCAAACATCAATCACGTTGCCATATCTGATAGAGCCAAATAGGATGTCAATTTGATGATTGCTTTGTAAAATTTATCATCCCTCCAAGCATGGTCACACATTCTAAACACTGCTACCCTGAGGACTGATGCAAAGGGTTGTGGAAGCGTTTTAAACCCAGGGTTTGCCCATTTGTTGTGCAAACATCCGCTCTCTGAACTCTGGATTGGTCACTTGCTCCAGGAAGTGCCTGACGGTGGTGATTTGGAAATAAGTTTAAGAGTTGCTTTAATGCCCAGGTGTATGAATCTAGGCCAAATAGTGGGTAATTTCAGACTTAATTTGCTGATTGGACTTCTTTCAAATACAGATATGCCTCTCCTCTCACTTAGCCCAAGTGGAAAGGGAGAGAAGACTAGAATCCAATTGCGTGGTCTTGTCTCCAGACCTTGAGCTTAGGGTAGGAAAGAAATGTGTAGAGAATGGGGACAAGGGTCTAGAGACATTACAGCCTCTCTCTCTCTCTCACACACACACACCACATGCACATGTATGCATATACACACACATGAACATATAATCCAATATACATTATACATACACATAAACACGCATGTTTTTATAATTAAGCAAATGAGATGTCTTCCTTTTCGTGGGGGCGAGTATCCTTTTAAAAACTAGGCAGATCAGATTCTGCCAGATAGGTTGTAGAAAAGACACATAATTTCCCCTTTACCACTCCTTTTCCCACATGTGCAGATCTGGGTATGCTTATTTCCTTGAGATTTTTTAATCCTGTTCTCTGCTGTACAAGATATTCTTCCAAATCCTCAGATAACATGGTTTCTTCTGATGTTATAAAGCTCTGTGTGAAGATGTGCTCTATTTCTCAATGGTTTTGCTTTCTGTTTTTCCTTGGTCCGGAGGGACTTACCTGTGTCCAAGACCCTTGTGGTGCCTGGTTCCCTTTCTGTCTCCATTTTAGCAGAACCCGGCTTGCCACGAGCCTATACATCATTAGTAGCCACACTGAATGCACATGAACCATTCCTGAGACTGCCCTTTGGAAACATGTCAGCTACACTGAAGGGAGAAAGGAGTCAAGAGCACCGACTATCCTTTTTTATATTTTCAGCTGCATTTGATGGCAGCTCTCTCAGATGGTCTATTAACATTTCCAAGCTTGTCAGAGCATTTCTAGTTCAATAAAAGGGGAAGAACATGATTTTTTAAAAAATAAAGAAAAATTGAGCCCAAGAATGCCAGTGAATCTCCCCAAAGAAATCAACACTGGGTTGTCTAATGGCTCTGTGTTTGCCTCGCCTTCTAATTAGCTTGCTGCTCCAACCAAGGCATCCTTCTCCCCTGGGCCTCAGTTTCCTCATCTGTAGAAATTGGGAGGTTAGATTGCTAACGTTTCTCTGAGCTGTATAAAATAAAATAAAATAAAATAAAATAAAATAAAATAAAATAAAATAAAATAAAATAAAATAAAATAATAAAATAAAATAAAATAAAATAAAATAAAATAAAATAAAATAAAATACATGGAACCTCCAGTGATTCAAATTTGAATTCAGATTAGCCTTTCTTGGCAGTGGTTCTGACTCATGGTGAGTTTGCCATCCACCAAGACCCTTGGGCGTCATAGTGGACTCTGGAGCGGCCACGTGAGTGCTCACTTCCCTTAGAGGGGAAGGGGTAGAAATTCACACCAGGTATGCATGCTGGAGCATTTCCCGTTAGGCTCCTTATCTCTTTACTATGGATTAGGGCTGCCGTGTGGAGTCCATCCAGTGGCTCATGGAGGTCAGTGCTGCTAATGGTAAGATTGCCTGCCAGATGCCAAAGGTTAGGCTTTCCAAAGACTAGAAACAGGCTGACAATACCTCTCTCTTTCTTAAGGGCAAATTGGGTTGTCACATGAGAGTTGGGGAAAAAGTCAAGGTTTTGATGTGGAATCGTGGCTTTTATTTAGCTGTGAGATCCTAGACAAGTTAACTAGTCTCTGAGCCTGTAGAAAAAACTAGTAACACTTTCTCAATGTCAAAGTAGTGACAATGCTGTGAAATTTATAGCAGCTCACATCAAAGCAAAAAGTGCCAGCCCTAGTCAAGCACACATCACCATTAGAGGGGAATAATGTACATACCTCATCCAGCCACATCAAAGAGTGTTAGTTTCCTTTCTGACTTGCCTTAATGACCCACTGGAAGCCTGACATCTTCATATTTATCTAAAATTTGAGAAATGGTTGACACGTGTTTAGTTCTACCTCTTCCAACATAATATGTGTTTCTTACCTGCCAGCAAGCTCATTAGGTACATTTTTGAAAAAGTCAGCTGTGGACACTCTCCTTTTCAGTATATGTACTTTTCCTTCTAATTTCTATTACATTGATCATACATATTTTGATGTGCTAGCACTCTTTTGTAACTTTTTAAGAGATTCTTAAAGGATCAGCGAAGTTTTAAGAACGAAACACTGAACACCTAGATGGTGTTCAACTATATTAGTAATTGCTAAGGTTCTTTTAAATCTCTCCTATTCTGCTTATTTGTCAAACCATTTTCGAATGAGTAATGGCCAACACTCTCTCTGATCCCTGGGTGCTTCAGCATTCTGTTCCTAAGAGTGAGGAAGGGCATGCTTTTATGTCACTGCAGTACAATTCAGGAAACTTAACACTGATAGAATACTATGACCTCATCTGCAGCCCACACTCAAATTTTGCTGATGATCCCAATAAAATCATGCATAGCATTTCCCCCCGATGTTGATTCCAGGTCAAGACCACGCAGTGATCTATTGCTCCTCTGGATCTCTTTATTCACCTTTACCCCACAATGGACTCTCCTCAGTCTTTGCTTCTGTCTTCAGGGTTGTGTTGGATTGGGTTGTCCCAGAAGTAGAGGCTGAAACAGAGATTCAAATGCAGGTAGATATTTGGGAGGCAATACTAAGCAGTATGACTCGGAGGTGGGAGTGGAATAAGGAAGGGAAGGAAGCTGATATGACTGCGATCTCAAGCAAATAACCAGCCTGGGCAACTGAGCCCCATATTCCAATGTGGTGCCCTGGCAGACAGTGCAGAAAGGTGTCCCCAGGTTATCCCCTCCAGGAGATGAGAGAGTGGAAATTCTTGTCCTACTGGTCCAGGGGTGTTGGCCTCTCCAGCACTTCCAGCTGGGCCCCTGGAGTGGTCCAGCTGCAAGCACTGGAAAGGTGAGTGCCAAGGACATTGTGGGGAGGGCGCACTGACAGCGTCTGCTGCATTTACACTGACATTTTTGAAGTGCACAGGCCAGTTTTGTAGAATGTTCCTCAGTTAGGGGTGGCCTTCTTGTTTTCTCTTGTTTAAATTCAGGAGTCCTCTCTGCACATCGTATCAGAAGGCAAAGAATGCAGTGTGTCCTATAATGGGTGATGTTAACTTTGATCACTTGGTTAAGGTTATACCTGTCAGCTTTCTCCACTGTAGAGGAATCTGTTTAATAAATAAATAGTCTCTGATAAATACTTTGAGGGGTGCCTGGGTGGCTCAGTTGGTTAAGCGTCTGACTCTTGATTTCAGCTCAGGTCATGATCTTGAAGTTTGTGACTTTGAGCCCCACGTTGGGCTCTGTGCTGGCAGTGTGGAACTTGCTTGGGATTCTCTCTCTCTCTCTCCTTCTCTCTCTGCCCCTCCCCTACTCTCTCTCTCTCTCTCTCTCTCTCTCTCTCTCAAATACATAAACTTTATATTAAAAAAAGAAATACTTTGAGACTGTGTACATATCCTTTCTCCAATAAACTCCTACTCAGTGCTATTAACCTAGGTGGTAGTTTATAAAATATGGCCCTAAACTCTTTGAGAGAATCCTTGCATTCAGAGATGGGGTCCATGTCCTTTCCTCTTGACTTGGAACGAGGCTGTGATCAGCCTTAAAGGTCATACCACTTCTGCCTTGTCCTCTTGGGCTGTTGGCCTCAGAAAAAGGGAGGTGCCCTGTGGGAAACGAGGCCCCTGAGATGGCCATGCTGCGGAGGCTGCGCGGAGGCATTCAGGTCAACAGTTGAGCTGCTGGCCAACAGCCAGCACCAGCCTCCACCATGGGAAGCGAGCACCTTGGATGCTCCAGCCCAGGGGAGCCCTGAAAACGGCTGAAGCTCCATCTGACACCTGACTGCAACCACACGAGTGACTACAAGCAAGGACTGCAGACAAGCGCCTCTTGACTTCCTGATCCGCAAAATCGTGAGCCAGATAGAATGGTTGGGTGAGCCCCTGAGGTTTGGAATAACGGCTCTGCAGCAGTAGCGACTGGTGCAACATCCATTGATGATTCTTGCCTGAGTCAGTTAGTGCCTCGGTGGCGCTGACGGGCAGCTCCAGTGCTCTCGTTCTAATTGTGTTACTCTTGCTGATACATCCTTCTTACTGCTGGCTTCCTCAAATCCTTCAAGGATTGCTTCTGCTTATCTTATCATTTCTCCAGGAAAAAAAAAAAGCCCTCTTGAGCTGAGACCAAAATAAAAAATGGGAATCTATTTCTTATTAATCACTGACAAATAGTCTAGGGGCTACAGTGTCAGTTTCTTACAACGACATGACATTTTTGTTCTTCCCTTTGCTAAGAATTAATTGTAGATCTGCATCAGAAAACATAAAAGATCCTAGAAGAGCAATTTTTTTTCTCATCACGCCGTACTTACTTTGCCATATCAAATTCATGTCATTTTTCTCCATTGAAGAGAAGTTCTTTCTAAAATAGCACTTTCGAAGCACTGCGACCATAAAGAGAACGCTAGATAGGCCTGCCCCTCCTCCTCCCCCACCGTTCCCACTGTGCGTCTGCTACCCTAAGACACCGAGGCTGCCAGATGCAGCCTGACTGTGTCCTTTTCATGATGTGCGGCGGGCTATCTTTAGATGGGGCTGGCATGTGAAAGTGACCCCAAGTTAGGCTCCTTCAGTGAATCAGGCGGGAGGATGTGTGGAGATAAAAGAGAAGGATTGGATGTTCAGAATCTCTTAGGAACACAAGCGAAAATAATAAATCTGGGTCTTAAAATAGCCAATGGGCTAAAATCACTGAAGAATCTCGAGGGGCGGGGGCTATTTATCAGCTGGAAGAGGAGCGTGCGTATTATTTGGAACAAACTAAGCACCGTCTTCAGACTCTTCGCGTGCAAAAGCCAGGCTTCTGCAGAGCAGATACTTTTGGGCCTTAACTCCAGTAGGCAGATTTAAGGACCTACGTATTTAAGGACCTACTCCGTTCATTTTGGGGAGACAAAACATACACAAATATGTTGCCTTTTACCTCTTTCTTTGCCTCTCTCTCCTCCACTCTCTGCCTTGAGCCAACCACTTACCCTTCCCATACCCTAGTTTCTTCATCAGTAAAATGGCTGTGCTGGTGGTGCCTCCCTGGTGACATTGATTTGAGGAGACGCCTAATCCTAACTCTGTGCCTGGAGCCTGACTGCCACAGGGTACACACTCCAGAGAGGCCAGCGCCTTATTTGTGGCTTCCTCCTGTTTTTACCTGGCTTCTCCCTCTCTGCCCAGGGATTAGGCACATACCTTCTAGGATCCAGAGCGCCTGGGTCCAAATCCTGCCTCTGGTGATGCTAGTGCTGCGGCCCAGGGCAAGTTGCCCATATCTCTCTGTGCCTCACTTATCTTGTCTGGACAACGGGGTGATAACAGCATCGACCTCAGGGGGGCATTGTAAGGATTATACGAGTTTACACCTGCAAAACATCCCTAGGCAGCACCACAGCCTTGACTCAAGGTGTGGGTAATATTATTACTCTCTCTTTATCATCATCATCATCATCATCATCTTTTTTGTAAAATATAGGGTCCTGGGGAGCTGAAAGGGTAATCTCATCCACTCTTCCTAGGCCTAAGGGAGAGTTGAGGCGTTTTTACTTAGGAGGGAGGTGGTATGGTGTGGTAACCCGGAGCGGGCATCCTGACACTTCCTGTCAATTTCTGCTCCAATGTCAGCACCTCCTCCGAGATGCCTTCCCTGCTCACATAGCACTCTCTGTGGTATGAGATTTCCCCCGTGTATTTGACCTTTGTTTACAGTTTCTGTCTCCCTACTAGAATTTGGCTCCCCAAGAGCAGCCCGTTGGTCCGTCGCGTTCCTGGCACTTGCAACAGGTCTGGTCACCCAGAGGCCGTTGACAGACACATGATCATTTAATGACTGGAGACATGAATAAGTGAAAAGTAGAAAGCTCACTGTCATGGAAAGGACACTTCGCTTTTTTTTTTTTTTTAAGTTTATTTAAGTTATTTCTACATGCCATGTAGGGCTCAAACGCACAGCCCTGAGATCAAGAGTCACACGCTCCTCCAACTGAGCCAACCAGGCCCCCAAAGGACACTTCTCTCTTTTTTATTAGTTTTTTTACATTTTTAAATTTTTTTTAACATCTATTTATTATTGAGAGACAGAGAGAGACAGAGCATGAACAAGCGAGGGGCAGAGAGAGGAGGAGACACAGAATCCAAAACAGGCTCCAGGCTCTGAGCTGTTAGCACAGAGCTGGACATGGGGCTCGAACCCACAAACCGGGAGATCGTGACCTAAGCTGAAGTCAGATGCTTAACCGACTGAGCCACCCAGGCGCCCCTCTTTTAAAAAAAAGTTCCTTTATTTTTGAGAGAGAGAGAGTGCTCGAGAGGAGGGGAGGGCCAGAGGGAGAGGGAGACCAAGGGTCCTAAGTGGGCTCTGTGGTGTCAGCAGAGAGCTTGATGAGGGGCTCAAACTCCAGAAGTGTGAGATCGTGACCTGAGCTAAGGTGGTCGCTTAACCGACTGAGCCAGCCAGGTGCCCCCCTAGAACACTTCTAATGTTTGTCTAACATGACTGGATTGTAAAATTCTTCCAGGAAAGTATGAAGTCTTATCGCTGTGGGGAATTTCGGGATCCTTCCTCTGAGGGCGTGGCTAGTTCTGTGAAAACGTGCTGCACTGAGCATGACAGGTTTTCACTCAACCTACCCTTGTAACCGAACATAACATGCAAGTCCACACGCTCTGCTTACTGTGGGGCCTAAGCCCCCGCACTCCATCAGCAGTCTCCCCTCAGAGATTTGTCCCCTGCTCCCGGGACCTTGACAGAGAGCCCCTGACTCTCCAGAATGGCATGAATTCTCTTCCATTTTCCTTCTCTCCCTGAGTTGCTCACCTTGTGAGTTCTGTTCCCACCCCTCCTCGTCTAAGAGTTCTAGCAGCGGCACCTTCCCGTCGGAATGTGTCACTGATGCGCTGGGACCATCACCACCCGATCAGAAAGGTCCACTGGCAGCGAGGTGTTCTGGGTAGATATCAGATGACATGCATCGTGGTCCCTGCCTGTCCTGTCTCCGTGCTCGCTCCAGGCTCACACGTCCTTGCCCTGCTCTGTTGTCCCAGGGTCCCACTGAGCGGGACAAACACTTGGATTTGGATGCCCTAAAGGTCAGCCCCCAAACTGAGACCCAAATCAAAGTGTTTCCTTGAAGCCTCACCGCCTCTGTCCATCTTCGTGCGCAGCCTCCCCCGCCTCGGCAGACAGGGGTACCAACCCTGCAAGGCTTGGCTTTCCCGCCAGCTTCATGCTCTACCAGGGAGCCTCTGGAGGGCAGGGGCCGTGCCTACCTGTGTTTGGCGCTAGGCCAGCCCTTGACGAATGTTTGTTGAATGCACAACTGAACACATGAGTGCAGGTTTTCTGTGTTCTAGAAACAAACCGACAAAGCACTGCCTTTTGAGTTTGCAATCTTTATAACAGGAATGACACCTAATGACATCAAAGTGCTCATTTTTGTCAGGCATCATGTTTAAGTGCTTTAAACCCATTAGCTCACTTAATCATCATAACAAGCTAAGGAGGCAGGTCTCTCTCTCTCTCTCTCTCTTTTTTTTTAATTTTTAAATGTTTATTTTTGAGAGAGAGAGCATGAGCAGGGGAGGGGGAGAGAGAGAGGGAGACACAGAATTGGAAGCAGGCTCCAGGCTCCGAGCTGTCAGCACAGAGCCCGATGTGGGGCTCAAACTCATGAACCATGAGATCATGACCTGAGCCAAAGTCGACACTTATCCAACTGAGCCACCCAGGTGCCCTGGAGGTAGGTCTCTTATAATCCCATTTTAAAGATGGGAAAATAGAAGCAAAGAAAGGCAAACTTGGTTTCCCAAGGTCACATATCTGGTGAGGGGCAGAGCTGGGATTTGAACTATGGCAGCCTGCTTCCAGAACCTCAGCTCTTAGCTGCTGCAGGAAGCTTCCTTTTGGAGGAGCCCCAGAGGGAAAGACTTAACCAAATGTAGCAACCACAGGGCACATTTCGCCGTCCTTCAAACCTGCCTGCAATTGCTAGTTTTATTCTTTCGCCTGTTTGATCCACAGTCATGGGAACCACAGGGCTGCACTCTCTCTCCTCTTGCTCTGATCTCCTTATTTCCCGTTCTGATTTCAGCAGGCTCCTCGGACATCCCAACAGAGCTAGAGACGTCCTTCTCTGGCCTCCCACAGCACTGTGCTCGTAGAGTACATTTGCTGTGGGTCTGTGTCTAGATAATTACTTGTTTCCCAGCACACTGCCGTGTCTGGGTGACAGGAGTCATCCACCCCTGGGATGCGTGTGCTTCTTCTGTTCAAGGTCTTCAATTTCCCGTGTCGTTTCTTAGGTACCAAGCACAGCGCCTGATGCCTATAAACATGCTCTCAGGGTGGGCACTGAATGGAGTTGTTGATAACCGGGGCCCTTTTCTTACAGTTTTTACAATTATTTATTTATTTATTTATTTATTTCTAAGTAGGCTTCATGCCCAGCATGGAGCCCAGCCCAGGGCTTGAACTCATGACCCTGAGATCAAGACCTGGGCTGAGATCAAGAGTCGGACGCTTAACCAACTGAGCCAGCCAGGTGCCACCAGCGTTGTTCGTAAGAGCAGATGCGGGTTGGCTAATGTCTTCTGCTTTCTGGAGCATTGGACAGATTGTTTTGTCCTTGAGTCTTCTCCGCCTGGACTCACCGCGCTTGAAATATTGTCATTATTGAGGCATCCTTGCGAAATGAGGGTTTCTTCCTGCAGGTATCCTTGGCGAAACAAAATATGTTTGTGGGAAGAGTAGTGTCTTAAATCTCTCAAACATTTGTGTGACTTGGAGGCATGCATGCCGTCTGTGCCTGGAGCTCTGGGGACACGGGGAGAAAGGACGGGAAGCCGGGAAGGGACGTGGGTGTTGCTAAAGCGTGCGTCCCTTCGTTTCCAATTTCGCCAGGAGTCAGCCTCCATATATATCTCTTTTAGCACTTCTAAGTAGCAACACAAGTCTTCCAGATGGCTGTGGAATTACTTGTAAGGCAGCCCGCAGATTCTTCTTGAGAAAAGAAAATTCTCATTAAAAGTGAATGAAAGCGTGAATTTTCAACATGTCCATTTGAAACTCTAAGAATTTCTAAGCGAGTTAGACTTCTGTGAAATGAGGCACACTCAAAGCCCTTTAAAGCTCCGAAAGTCGATCCCAGCCAGCACGCCGTTCCGCTCGGTGTGGGCCCTACCGGGGGTGTTGGAGAGGCAGTCATGAAGGAGACGGGGTCCCTGAGCCCCAACAACTTGCAGTGGCCTCCAAAGACCATCAGCCGCTTCCGGTATTTCCGAGTCGGCACCAATGTCTTCTTATGTTTAGCCGTGATCACGTGCAGAGGAACAGAAACACCATTTCTTTGCTGTTGCCAGGGATCAAATTATCTGTATCATCTCATTGGAAGGCATTTCATTATTCCATTAGACATAAGGATGGAGAAGTGGACAGAGAGAACTGCATCTTGCCCAACTTGACATTCACAAGGAGAGCATGGCAGATTTTCTTGGTGGTGACAGCGTTTGTAGAGCTCAGATACAAGATGCCACGTGTTTGTGGCTTATGTAACAGATATTCTGGTACAGAGTCCCGTAGGCTGCCCTGGGGGGTCACCTGAAGACAGTCTCCCTCCACACTGATGACATCGTAAGTCTGTGACTATAGAAGGGGGCTCTGTCTGTGTGCAGGACAGGTCAGAGTCAGAGCTTAAAGCCCAGGAACAGCCCTCAAGCAGGGATTGAGGACATCTGGTAGGTGCAGACTGTGCTTGCTCACCTCTGGGCAGCCCGCTTCTCGGCTGTCCTTCACGGTCTCCCAGAGGGTCCCCTGTAAGACCGAGCCCTGTCACTCACAGCAGTGACTCGCTCATTAACACTGGCTTCATCGGCTTTCCTACGGGTGCCGTTTCCCTTCTTCTCTCTTCGAGGAACCATCTTCCATATTTTGAGGAATCGTCTTCCAAAATAAGGTACCGGTACCAAATTCCCATCTCAGGGTCGGCTTCTGGGGCAGTGCAAACCGAAGACTGCTGCAGAATACTGAGGAGTTCTAAAAATGCCTGTGGCCGGTGGGGGTGGCTTTGAAGGCGATGCTTCATTAGAACAAGGGGCCGAGGGCAAAGCCACTGGTGGCCCTGGGATAACAACCCTCACACCTGACACAGGGGTGACCCTTGTAGGCACCCTTGGTAGTCATAGCTTGTATAAAGAGCTGCAGTGTCTCCACCTAAACCCTCTGCTTGGATCGCACGCAGGCGCTCTGCAGGCAACACGGTCAGTTCTCCTGACCCTCAAAGTTATCTGCCCTGCCAGTCTCTCTCTGTCTCCTCCCCTTCCCACGTCTGTGGCATGACGTATAAAACTGTCAGCACTAAAGAATCAAGGGTTGGGGCACCGGTGTGGCTCAGTCGGTTAAGTGTCCAAATCAGGCTCAGGTCATGATCTCATGGTCTGTGAGTTCGAGCCCCACGTCCGGCTCTGTGCTGACAGCTCAGAGCCTGGAGCCTGCTTCGGATTCTGTGTCTCCCTCTCTCTCTGCCCCTCCCTGGCTTGTTCATTCTCTCTCTCTCTCAAAAATAAATACATAAACAAAAACACACTTAAAAAAAAAGGATCAAGGGTCAACTGTTTTTACTCACTGGTGTATCCTCAGAAGATACACAGTGCCTGGCATATAGTATGTGCTCAATTATTACTTGTTGCTCCTTTCTGGAACATTAGATGCCCCACGGACAGCATCTCGCATGTCTCTCTCTGACTTCCTTTAACACAGAGCATTGGCCAGGGGTGCAGTAAGCCATTGCTCCAGTTAGACACATTTCCTCCAGGCCAGAGCTTCTCAAAATTTTGGAGTGTTTAAGATTCAGCTAGAGAGCTTGTTACAACCTAAATCTCTGGGCCCTGGGCCAAGAGATTCTGATTCTCGTGTGCACCCTGAGAGTTTGCATTTCTAGTAAGCGCCCATGGGATGCTGGCGACCACACTTTGACAACTGCTGCTCTAGTTTCCTGCCCTGACCTCAGCTGTTCCATCACGTATCGGAAGCTGAATCATTATGAGGGTGACATTCACTGCTTACAGCCATTAGGGTCTGGGACCAGCCACCTGTTCACACCAGCTGTGCCAGGGCCTTTCTGCACCCAAGTGCCCATGTGGGATCCCGGGAGAACCGAGTGGACTTCTATGGGCAGAGGTGCACTTACATGGGTTTTAGAGCCCGATTGCTGTGTGATTGTATTCGTTTTCCAGGGCGGCTGTAACCAAATACCACCAACGATTACATTCTGATCTTTCTGAGGTTCAGTTACGATACCATGTTGATATCAGCTGACATGTGCTTCATGTTTTCCTTTCCAGGGTTCTTAGCTCATTTCAGCCTCATGTTAATTCTGGATGGCGGGGTGGGGGGTGGTGGTGGTGGTGGTTTTGTCTGAGTAAGGAAGAAGCAGTAGTAAGGAGGCAGTACACCCAGTGAGTGGCTAAGGCCATGAGCCCATCTTCTCAGCTGTGTCTTTCCCGGAACTGGGGTTATTGGTCCATCCTTGCCTTGGAAACCTGTCTTTTACTTACCTCTGGTTCTCTCCAGAGAGAACTATTTCCTACAGAAGGCATTTTGATGTGCTGTCTGATACCAAGGGCACCTCTCTGGGGCTGAATTTTAAGAGGATGAATTCTACTATGGCCCCCTAAAGTGTCCAATTCCCTTTAGGTAAGACTTTTAGAATTTGGTACCCAAAGGGCCCGGAGAATCCCCTTGTCCCATCTGGACACTCAGCAGTCCTCTGCCAGCTGCAGTGGGTCCCTGAGACTCGTGTGGCATTGTGCCAGGCTGGTGCAATTGCGTGGCTGCTGAGAGCTCCCAGGTCTATGCTCTGGGTGAGTCCAGTGGAATGACCCTTGTGTGCAAACCCAGTGCTCCCTCCTTGCCCCATACATGCATCAGGTGGGACCCACTGTGCTGCTGAATCTGCCCCTGACACTGCTTCTGTCACTTCCTCTACTTTCCCTTCCTCCGTTACCTCTGTCACCACCACAGTGTGGGTCACCATCATGACTCACTGTGAAATAACCTCTTAGCTGATCTCTCCACCCTGTCGTCTAATCCATCGTGTGCCCTGCTGGCAAAAGCGACTTATAAAATGCAGACCTGTCCTTGATCATTCCTGTGTTTAAACCCTTCACAGACTCTGTATCGGGTATCCATTTCTATGCAACAAATGATTACAAACATAGTGGCGTAAATCAACATGCGTGTATTATCTCATGGTTTATGTGGGTTAGGAATCCGGGCACAGCTTAGCTGGAGACCCACCTGCTTCAAGGTCTCTCCTAAATCAGGGCTTGGGTCTCAGGTGAAAGCTGGACTAGAGAAAGATCCACTCCGATTTTACTCAAATTGTTGGCAGCATTCCATTCTTACAGCGTTGTTTGACTGAGGGCCTCTGTTCCTTCCTGATTCTTGGCCAGAATCAGTTCTCAGTTCTTTACCAGATGGACCTTTCCCCCATGGCCTCTTATCTCATCAAAGGCCAGCAAGGAACAGAGTCTTCTAGCAAGAGGAGAGTCACAATTTTAAATATATCCGAGTCACGAAAGTGACATCTCATCACCTTTGCTGTATTCTGTTGGTTAGAAAAAGGTTGTTAGGCCACCACACTCAAGAGGATGGGCACCTGGGTGGCTCAGTCGGTGAGGCATCCGACTTTGGCTCAGGTCATGATCTCACAGTTTGTGAGTTCAATCCCCACATTGGGCTCCGTGCTGACAGCTCGGAGCCAGGAACCTGCTTCAGATTCTGCATCTCCCTCCCTCTGCCCCTCCCCCGCTCATGCTCATGCTCACTCTCTGTATGTCTCTCTCTCTCAAAAATAAATAAACTTTAAGACAAAGAGAGGTGGTCACACAAGGTTATGAATACCAAGAAGTGGGACTCATGTAGTCCGTCCTACAATGTGTCCAACATAAGCTCCTGTGTAATAATGCCAAAACCCTCCACTGGGGCAGGAGACCTCAGTGATTACTCAGAGCAGTAACTATGCCATCAGACGGAATTAAGTTAGGGTTCCGGGTTGACCACTTGCTATGGGACTTTGGGAAGGTTTTCAACTTTCTGGGCATCTGTTTGCTCACCTGTAAAATGGGGATAGTAATACTACTTACCTTATAGTGCAGTAATGATAAAGGGAGATACTAAAATTCATACATGACCCAATCAAGGATAAGAGCCAAATGATGTGAGGGATTATTTTTTATCCATAGAAGACTCTCAATAATATATGTTACTCTTCCCTGCCAGATTTATATTTATATGTTTTTTCCTTCTCCCATATTCCCTTAGGCTCTGGCCCTGATGAGTTCTAGGACATTTCCCTAATATGCTGAGCTCTTTGACTGGCAGCATCCTTCTATACTTTTCTCACAGACCAGACTGTCATCCCCACTTCCTGCTCCCTCCTCCAGGAATCATCTGAGACATCATCTGTCTTGTGAAGCCTTCTATGACCTCAGGATATCCCCACCCCCATACCGGCTGTGGTCCCACAGCTCCCTCTACTTTGACTGTCTGTTTGGATGCCTGTTTTCTCCGTTGGATTCTGGGCAGCAGGTACTGTGTCTTTCCTTTTTGAGTTCTAGCCGAGAGTCTGGAACCTGTAGGTACTCCCTTTGTGTTTTGGGAAACACTTTTTTATGGTAAAAAGCATTTTATAGACATGCTGTTGGTGAGGTAAGTAGGGTAATTGGCATGATTGAGATTCTGAGAAATTAGATGATTTTCCCAAGATCACATGGCAAACAAATGCCAGAGCTAGAGGCAAACCCAGATCTGTTGATTCCATGTAGAGTGCCGTTTTGGGAACAAGAAGGTACCAGGGGACGAGGGGGCATGACATATAACACTTCTCTAAACCTGTTTTGTGGGAATAACACATTTTGTAAAACAAGAGAACTCTCAGAAAGCTCAAGGCCTGCTTTGTAATTGGCCAGTGAGTTGCCTGGCTATTTGGAATAACAAGCAGATGACCTTGTGCCCGGACCATCTGTACTGTTCTGGGGAGTTCTAAGGGAGTCTGTCTGCTGAGGCAGACACAGCTCATGAAACTGGTCAGATTTCCTCTGAATGGCTCAATTATTTCAGTTCTCTGTTGACTAGGAATCCATAATAAACCTGGAGAGACAGGGAAAGGAAAGCAGCTAAGCAGCCCGCCGAACAGCCCTCAAGCAGAATAGCTCAAGTTCATGAGAGACTTTTTTTTAAATGCAATTAATAAAACTCTTTAATCAGTTAAAATAGTTACCTCATGAATGCTTCAGTTGATGAAAGTAATTTCACATGGTTTAGGGCTTGACGTTTTTCTTTTTTGCCAAATATCACTGGTTTTTCAATGTCAGTTCATTGAAATTTTTCTTTGTTCTGTTTTTCTTATTTCCTAAGTAACACTGGGGGTACCTTAATGGAACTTTATGAGAAACAAACAAGAGGCAAAACCACATGTCACAATCCCCAGTAAATCAGACTGTCTTTATTTGTCTTTGCTGCTGTTTAGTGTCCGTTGTGTTCATCTATCACTTTTACATTTTTGTCATTCCAATGTTGGTATAATTTCATACACAAAATCTTCTAGAAAAAAATCTGGTAGAGTTCAGGCCTTTGAAAAGAGGTTTGGTGGTCAACAGTGGTCACACCAACATATTCAATGACTTGGTATATTATACCATGGGACTTCATACCCTTAACTGGCATGCGTAGTTCTTTGTGGGCTGAGAACTGGTGGGTGTGGAAGCCAACAAGAGGTCTAAACATAAATGGAGTCAGTACCACTGGTAAGCACATTCGTCCCAATCACCGCCATTTGTGGAGTTATAAAATGAGCCGTGTACCCTATGTGAATTATCGCATCCAGTCCTCACAACAGCTTATTAAAGCAGTTCTAGCATCATCACCATTTTTACAGATGAGGAAACTGAGGCTCGCCTATGGTAAGTAACTTTACCAAGGCTATTTACAGCTTACTGAAAGGCCAGAGCCAGACTTAGAGAAGCTTGGTCTGACCCAAAGCCTCAGTGTGTGTCTAATAATCTGCCTCTACCCCAGCCCCCCCCATCACCACTGTTGCCATTCTCACATCAAATTTCCCTATCCACTGAAATCATTCAGTATTGAGCTATTGATCACCTGCTATGTGCCAGAAAGTCCTCGTGGTAGTTATGGCCCCTTTTGTCTGGAGTTGTCACTTCTTGTCACTCCCTTAGGAAATTAGTCACTGGAACTTTTATATGACAGCTCCTTTTTCCTGTGAATTACCATCACCTGCCCTCACCACGGGTCGATGGGCTTTGGAGGAGAAAGGGTGTCACTCTGAATATTGAGGAGTTGATGGTCCCTGAAGGACTAGAGATTCTGACAAAATTTAAAGGTATTCTCAGTTTTCTGGGGGAAAAAAACAACAACTCAGCTTGTGCAACTGGAGATCTTCTTGGGCCTAGGACTACCGATACATGGCTAACAGCTGTGCACCCTTGGGACTCAGTCTGTCTTCCTCTGAGGCTCCATATCCTTGTCTTTAAAATGGAGGCAATGCTCATACTTATGAAGTAAGGATCAAATTATGTATTTAATGTAGAGTGGTGAAAACATCAAGTTTTACATCAAGTACTTCTTGTCTATCTTAGAGGCCAAAAAACTACAGCCTGAGAGACAAATCCATCCTCCTTGTTTTAGTAAATACATTTTATTGGAATACCACTACACCCACTCCTTGTGAATTGCTTATGGCCACTTTCTGTCTACAGTGGCAGAGTTCAGTTGTTGCCCACAAAGCCAGAAATACTTTCTATCTGACTCTTTGTGGGAAAAGTTGCCAATCTCTGCTTTATATGTTTAAGTTTTGTCAGCTAATTTACAGGGAGCTCATTTCTTATGGAAGCAATAACATGAATAGAGTAACACATTTTGAGATAAGTGATTCTGATTCATCTCAGCCCCGGTCAATTAGTTTAACAGAGTTGTGATTGAAGACCTAATCCTGTACTTAGCACTGAGGCTTTGGTTCGGCAGAGACCTTGGAGACTGTATGTCTCATGGCGAATCAGGAGGGTCCTTGAGACAGATCTGAGTTTAGAAACCAAGGCTGTGTCCAATTTTCTTTGTGACTTGGGGGACGTCACTCTCCTCTCTTGTTCTGTTATCTGGAAACACAGGTAATGATGCCTGAGGGTTTTTTTGCAAGTTTAGGGATTTATGTAAGAATCTAGAACATTCCTGGAGCATAGCTGGCATCTGGTAAGGGGTGGCTGTAATTATAATGATGATTCTCCCCATCTTGGAACGAATAAAGACTTTGGGAAGCCATGTGAAAACATTCGGCCCTTACAGAAAGCTCATAGGGGAGTGAGAAACGCCTGATCATAGGCAAAGGAGGAGAGACCGAGAACATCCAAAGAACGAAGTTACAGAGACCTTTTCTTTGAACCATGAGGCCTCGGAAGGTTGAATCTAGCAACACGGAAGTCTTCAGTGAGCTCCCCTGGCTGCACAAGACTCACAATGGAGGGTGATCTGGGAGCAAAGGCTCCTGTTCAGGTCCGGATGGGGACAAGAGGAAGGGTAGATACATGTCTGCCTTTGTAATTCACATAGCTGTAAGAGATGTTTGCTTCTGTGAGCTGGAGTGGTGAGCAGTGAGATCCCAATCAGTGTGCATGCATTCATTCCACATATATTTAGTGAGCGCCTTCCACGCGATAGATACTTTGCTGGGCACCTTACAAACAGCAGTGGACGAGGTTTCCATGACCTGTATATTCATGGAATGAACATTCCGTGGGTGGGATACACATAAAGGAGCCATTACAAGTGAGGAGTGCCCTGAAGGAAAAGTGCACAGGTGATGAAGGCCTGTGACCCAGGGCCCTGATCTTATTCAGGGATTTGAGGAGGGCCGCACACCTTGAGGAAGAAAGTGCTAAGGTAAGATGAAAAGCCCAGCAGGAGTCACCCAGGTGAGTCAGTGGGCATGAGCATCCTTTACAGACTCAGGGCATATGCAACATCAAAGAGAAGCTTGCAAGAGGTTGAGTTGAAAGAAACCCTCACCGAGAAGAAATGTATGTGTATGAGTCTATCCATATCCGTTTATTTTCAAGATTTGGAAACAGAGATGTGTTTTCACTGTAAAAGACCTCATTTTTTGCACCCTGAAATGTTCCAGTTTGTCCAATTTACATAACAAGGCATGTTTTTCCGATACATTGCAAAACATATATTAATTGAAAAGGTTAATGTTGAAAAGGATTAATTTCTTCTTCCTTAGCAACACCGACCTAATTAAATCTTTCCAGAAGCAGATGGACAATTCTGCCCTCCAAATCGAGATATTTATGTAAATATCACTGAGCTAATTGATACTCAGCTGAATCAAAGGAAGGTAAACAGTGTGCTTTCATGTTGTCAACAGTTGTGAGTTTGATTTACGGCATTAATGACTTCCTAGAATGAGCTATTATCTAGAGTAAAAGAGATTCTGGGATCTAATTTATTTTCTTGATTATTAGAAGTCACGTTGAGAGTGAGCCCTGTTTACAGGAAGTATCTGAGTTAGAAAACGGGAACTTTGCCCAGGTCCCCTTGTTCCAGAGGCGAGAGCCTCTATGGAGGGGCCGTGGTCCTGAATGAGCGTTCAGCATATTGAACACAGCGGTTACACGAGGAGACCTCCTGTCATTCAATAGTGACTCTGGTGGGTCAAGACCACATGGGCTGGGGAAGAGCTCGGACTGAGATTCCAGAGTTCTAAGCCCTGTGCTTGGCTTTTCCACCCTTAGCTATGTTTTTGGTGGGTTGCGACCTCTCAGTTCTCACTTGTCTCATAAAAATGGGAGGACCAGCACCTGTTGGTTCATGCTCAGGACTATGTACATGGAAGTTATTATTACAGAGCTATTAATATTAGTACTTTGTTCCATCTCTTCTCCAGGCCATGCCAGCCTGCAGGTACAATGGTCACTCCATCCTCCCAGCCTCACTGACCAGTGATCTTAGATCCTGAAATCTTTCCCTTCTTCGGGCCTTCTGGAATTCTCTTCCCCTTGCTCCATGCATGGCTGGCTCCTTTTTGATAATTCAGGGCTCATCTTAAATGTCTCCTCTCAGAAAATTCTTCTTAATTCAAACTAAGTGGATGTTCTTCCCTATTTTTTTTCTCCATTTCCACATCTCGGTTTACTTTCATGTAACGTGGCATCATTTGTGGTAAAGTTAGTTATTTCTTTGCTTTCTTGGTTAATGCCTGTCTCTCCTATTAGTCTGTAAATTTATTTTTAGATTTCCCTCCTCACTCCCTTCTCCCCTGATCACGGCTCAGCTGGGATTTCATCCTCTGAGGGGGAAGTCTCCATACTCTGAGCATCCTCTGGGGGCTGACTACATCCTATTCCCATCTCTGTTCCTTCCTCTGCGCTAGACTAAGCAGTTGTGTAGGATAGGGGTTCTAAGCACGCAATTTTGGGTTCAGATATCTCTCTGTCTCAGTTTCCTCATGTATAGAATAGAGATAAACATAACACCTTCTTTATGGGGGTACACACATGCTTAAAATTGTTCCAGGCACATAATAAGCCATCAGTAAATGTTGCCCATTATTGCTATTGTTGCTAGGATTTTTTTTTTCTCTGTTTAGGGAGAGTGCTTGAGAAACCTGTCTTTCTCATTTCTGCAGAACTGTCCATGCTGTGCTCCTGTTCCCTTCCCCCACAGTCCAGCCAACCTGCCCTTTGCTTCTTTAAAACTGTCAGACCTAGATGGGATTGGCTACACCCATTTGAGACATGGGTCTCAAGTGGACCCGACGATCTCTTTAGGCAGCCAAGTGCGTTTGTGAAACAGACGGGAGCTGTCTAGTATCAAATTAAGATAAAATCTCTGGGTTCCATGAACTCCGTTTGCTATATCTGTTCTTCTTTGCCTAGGAACACCCATCCCTCAATTTTTCTGTCATCTTTTTTTGTGTCTCTACCTGTAGACCGACTCTCAGGATATTTCCACCCCCCCCCCCTTAATTGGCCTTCTCTGCCTCTGATCTGCCTGAAGATGCTGCAGAAAGACAAGGAAGCTCTTTGTTCCCCTCATTGTCAATGTTCAGAGAAAACTGCGGAGAATTCTAAGTCCTTTTCTTGGCCTGATGTCACTGCGACCCTGCTGGCATCGAGGAGGCCCACTTGAGGGCACCGGGCTGGAGTCCAGAAAGGGGAAATGTGATTCATGCTGAATATCGGCTATGAGTGTTACCTTTCTTGGGCCGCAGATGGGAAAACCGAGTCCCTGGAAGGTTGTGCCTCTCTGAGGTCAGGCAGCTAGCAAGGGGCAAAACCAAGACGGGGACAGTATAACAGGGGAGAACCAGTAGGCTCATTGGGCTGAGGCTGACCTATGACTCCTGTCTGTAGGCACTGATTGACCTGGGGCAAGTGGCTTAGCCTTTTAAAACTTTGTTGTCCCATCTGTCAATTCATGTCTAATACGGCCCTCCTTAAAGTGCCATTGTGAGGATTCCATTAGATGGGGTGTGTGTGTGTGTGTGTGTGTGTGTGTGTGTGTGTGTGTGTGTGTATGTGTGTGTATTAAATTCAAGTTAGTTAACATACAGTGTAGTCTTGGCTTCAGGAGTAGGACCCAGTGATTTATCTCTCACGCATAACACCCAGGGCTCATCCCAACAGGTGCCCTCCTCAATGCCCATCACCCATTTAGCCCATCCCCCCACCTGCCTCCCCTCCAGCAACCTTCAGTTTGTTCTCTGTATTTAAGAGTCTCTTATGGTTTGCCTCCTCTCTGTTTTTATCTTCTATTTCCTTCCCTTCCCCTGTGTTCATCTGTTGAGTTTCTCCAATTCCACATATAAGTGAAATCATGTTTGTCTTTCTCTGACTTATTTTGCTTTGCATAATACACTCTAGTTCCATCCATGTTGTTGCAAATGGCAAGATTTCATTCTGTTTGATGGCTGAGTCATATTCCATTGTGTGTGTGTGTGTGTGTGTGTGTGTGTACCACATCTTCTTTATCCATTTGTCAGTTAGTGGACATTTGGGCTCTTTCCATAATTTGCCTATTGTTGATAGCGCTGCTATAAACACTGGGGTGCATGTGCCCCTTCGAATCAGCATTTTTGTATCCTTCGGATAAATACGTAGCAGTGCAATTGCTGGGTCGTAGGATATTGAACTGCTGGTGGGAGTGCAAACTGGTGCCACCCCTCTGGAAAACAGGGTGGAGGCTCTTCAGAAAATTAAAAATAGATGATGTGTGTGCTTTGATGGCAGGCAGCTCGTCTGAAGGATCCACACTTCCTGGCTCCGGAAACAGTGCCCTCTTCCTTCATGAATGCTGGCCGCTCCTTGCTGCTCCCCATGTTAGTCCACATCCAGTCCATCCGTTACATGCCCTGTCAAGTTGTTGACCCCTGCCCGTCAGAACGGCCCACTCTCTCTGGGCTCCCGTGACCTTTCCCAGCACCTTGACGTCAGCCTCACTCCCTCCTCGGTTTTCTGTCTCCTCAGGGACTGGGCACAGACTGTCTAGGTCATTCGCAAGCTGAGTTCCTGACAGTGTGCTTGACCTTGTGCAGGGGCTGGAGGAAGGGAGCGTGTCGTGGTGCCGTGACTTCAGGGGAGCTGCCTTCTCACCGTGTGACCTTCAAAGAGCAATGCCACCTCCATGGAGCTTCCATTATCTCAGCTTCTGCACAAAAATACCACAGAGTGGGTGGCTTAAAGCAGCAGACATTTACCCTCTCACAGTTCTGGAGGCCAGATGGCTGAAATTAAGGTGTAGGCAGGGCTGGTTCCTTCTGGAAGCTCTGAGGGAGAGTCTTCGCCATGTCTCTCTCTCAGCTGCTGCTGGTTTCTACCAGTGGTGGTTGCCCCTCTGACTGTGACCGCACACCGCCTGTCTCTGTTCTCTGCCTTCATCTTCAAGTGACCTTCTCCCTAAGCATCTCCCTGTGTCCAAATTCTCCTCCTCTTCGAAGGGCCCCCATCATTGGATTAGTACCCACCGTTATCCCGTATGTCCTCATCTTAGCATGGGTACATCTGTAAAGATCCTCTTTCCAAACAGTTCAAGTCATGAGGACTGGGAGGTAGGAATGGAACAGGTATTTTTATGGGACACAGTTCAACCCATGACGTAAAGCGATCACTGTGATGCCCATCGCTTACTAAATGCATACGTGTGTTGTATGCGTGCATTTACATGTATGCATATCTACAATGCATATTTACGTGCATTGCCTCTTTTATTTCTCATAGATGTTGTATTGTCATTTCCAGCTTGCAGATGAGGAAACACAGACCTAGAGAGGCTAAGTAACTCGCTCAAGGCCACACAGACAGAAAAGTTCTGAGCCGGCGCATCGATGCCAGCCGACTGCAACGCTTGCTTTTAAGTTCTGTGTTACTCGGGAAGTAACATCTCCCAACGTCTCCCTCGTAGTGTGGGTGAAATGCGATGGCGCACATGGGATTTGAAATCTAATGCCTGACGTACAGCAGATGCTTTGCAATATGAGCTCCATTTCAATCTGTGCAGTGTTCCTAACTCCCCTGCGTGCCCCCACCCGGCTGCCACCTCCTCTCCATCGTCCTTGAACCCTAATCCTACCTTGACATCTCCCTTTGGGTGTCTGATCGGCATCTCAAACCTCATGCGTCCCGAATGGACCTATTGATTTTCCTCTCCAGCTCCCCACTCCCTAGCCCCTCCTTCCTTAATAAATGGCACTGCCATCCACAAAGTTCCTCTTGCCACAAACCTCAGAGTTGGGCTTGCTCCCTCCTTTGCACATCACCTATTCCCTGTCGGTAGCAAGTCCTGTCGAGTTTCCTGCAAAATACATCTTCCCACGTTCACGGCAGCAATCCCCATCGAGCCATGTCATTCTTCGTGTCGACAAAAGCAATGGTTCTCTTTTGAAAAATTTTTAATGTTTATTTATTTTTGAGAGCGAGACGGAGTGTGAGCAGGGGAGGGGAAGAGAGAGAGGGAGATACAGGATCTGAAGCAGGCTCCAGGCTCTGAGCTGTCAGTACAGAGCCCAATGCGGGGCTCGAACCCACAAACTGGGAAATTATGACCTGAGCTGAATTCATACACTCAACTGACTGAGTCACCCAGGTGCCCCAGACAAAAGCAATAGTTCTAACTGGCCTCTTTTAACTGGCCTCCCTGCCTCCAGCCTGCTTCTTCTGCACACATTCTCCACACAGGGGCCGACCAACTGGTCTCCTTAAAGATGATTCAGATAATGCCAACATTTCTCTAAGATGCTTCAGTGTCTTCCCATCACCTAAGAGAATCTAAGAGAATAGGATCTGCGAGCCATACAATGGCCACTGCCCACTCTTAGACCTCACCTCCCCCCACCCGCAGGGCTCACTTTTGTCACACTACCTTTATTCTGTGCCTTGAACATGTCAAGTGCATTTCTATCCCAGAGGCTTTTCAAGAGCGCTTCTTTCTGCTTGGAAAGTTCTCTCTTTCAGCCTGGTCACCACTCAGCCTTCAGATCAAACACATCCTTGGACTTTGAGGGTATGGCTGTGGCCTTAATCAGTGCTTCACCCCTAGGACTTAGAATAGTGCTCAGTATACAGCAGGTACTCAAGAGATATTTGTGAGCTAATGGAATAGAAGAGATGTGGATTCAGGGACTCTTTTGCATCTTGAATGCTCTGTGTCTGGCATGTAATAGGCCCATGGTAGCTATTTTTTAAATGAATGAAAACATGAATGTTTGTTAGATGTGGGTTGCAGACTGAGGGATAAGCCAATGCTTCTTTTCTGTTTCCCCACTCAGCTTTCATGGGGTAGCCTCTGATTTAGAGAAGACCGATGCCCCTAATGTTCTAACATTCTCCCAAAGGATGCTCTCTCTTTCTAATCCCCTGTTCTGTGTCTGCCAGGCTGCATTTCAGCAGTAAACAGGGGCAAGAAAACTGGATATGGGGCTGCCTTTGTCTCCGGGGAGAAGTTACCATTCAGTCTGGCTCCTGCCTCTACTCCTGGCCACAGCCTGGTAATTCTGCCTTCAGCCAAACAGATGGACAATGGAACTGGCGAGATGAAGATATTCATGTAAATATCACTGAGCAGAGTGATGCTCAGCTGAGCTAAAAGAAGGGGAAACAAGATGGGAACACGATATTAACAGCTGGGAAGATAATTTACCGCATTAACGACTTTTCCTGGCAAGCTGCTCATGGGAGGACAGAGATCCAGGATCGAATTCATTTTCTCCATCAGTGAATCTGAACACAGAGGTGATCCCGGTACACGTAGATGATAAATCATACATCTCGTAAATCACCTACCTGGCCCTCGGCGGAGGCTCCCATCAGGTGCTCACATCAGATGCTTTTCCTGTGGGGCCCGGCTTTCAGTATGATTTAAATAGTTCTGTGGGTCTCATTCATCACATTTTTTTTTTGAGAGCCTACTATGTACCATTTTGCTGGGTTTGGGCCTAAAAAGATCAAAGGAATGCAGTTGTATTTTTTCTGTGACTGCAGTCTTCCTAGAGAGACAGAGCTGGCCCACATATGGCACAGGATTGTGGAAACATTGCTAGAAACGTCCACAGTGGGGGAGTTCAGAGGAGAAGGTGGCCGGTGTCTGCACTGGGCTGGGAATCAGGTGGATTTCCTAAAGGAGGCGACACTTAATATATAAGAGTTCATAGATGAACAGGTCAACCTGGGCAGAAGGAACAGAGCAAGAACAGCAGGATGAAGCTTGAACAACTTTGAGCGGTAGGATAAAAATGGGACTTACAGATGCAAGGGGTGCTGGATGGGAGTATCCAGGATATGGAGGTAGAAGGGTCGGACCCCTTCCTGCGGTTCTGGAGAGCCGCTTCGCCATCAGGTTTGCATAGAAGAAGAAACCTCTGGGCTGCAGGTGGAGAGTGGATTTGGGCTTAAGAAAATCAAAACCAAAACCAAACTCAAAACCCAAAACTGGAGGTAGGGCGTGAAATTAAGAGGTTAATTAGGCACAGAGAATGAAGTAGGGCAGGAGAGACAGAGCCAGAGCGGAGGGGACTCCTTCCTGCAAGGAGGGAGGGGACTCCCCCTTCGTGCTCAGGGAGAAGGAAGGCGGAACCTGGCCACGGATAGAGGTTACTGTAGCAGAGAGCCTTGGGATGACAGGCCTGTTACAGCCGTGGACACAGCACTCGGTCGAGTAACACGTATTTGTCAAACCTTAAGGAAAACACATTCGTTCTCCCGCTGAAGGAGAGTGGGGAGGCGCATCTGTTTCCTGAGCTACACGGCAAACAATACAGAGGAGTGTGTATTTCTCTCTACAGAGTCACTCAGCAGGCAGTCTGCTCTGCTCCCCGTGGTCTCCCTCTCCGGGGACTGGGGACCCTCCAGCCTGTCCCTCCTGCCTGGCCTACACACAGTGTGAGCACCTTCCTGCCAGCTGCCTTCCTCTGGGAGGTTCTCACATATTCACACTCACTGTGTCCAACGTTGAGGAAAGTGTGAGGTGTTGCGTCCGCCATGTTTCCTACACCCCATTTCCAATCTTCCCTGAATCCGGACGTTTCTATCTCCCAAGTATGTCCTTCTCCTCTGTTCAATCTTAATTACCATTTTTTAATTAGTTTCCTAGGGTTCCATAACAAAGTACCAGAAACTGGTGGCGTAAAACAACAGAAGTTTATTCTGCCGATGGCTCTGGAGGTCAGAGGTCTGAAATCAAGATGTGGGCAGGGCCATCCTCTCTCTGAAGGCTCTTCCTTGCCCATTCATTGTTCCTGGGACTTGCCAGCCATCCTTGGCAACCTTCAGCTTGTAGACCCATCACTGTCTGCTTCCATTATCACACGGCCTTCTCCTTGGGCGTGTCTCTGTGTCCAGATTCTCTTCTTCTTCTAAGGATACCACCAGTCGTTGGATTACGGCCCACCCATATCCACTATAACCTCATTTTAATTTGTTAACATCTGCAAAGACCTTACTTTAAAATAAGGTCATCTTCACATATAAGGGGGATTAGGACTTGAACTTCTCTTTCTGGGGGACATAATTTAACCCTCACTGTCTCCCGGCAGTCAAATGCAATGGCTCACCAACTGCTCTCCTGTCTACGGAAACATTTTGCCTCCAAGTTCACTTTCATTCTGTCCCCATAGGCAACTTTATAAAGTACGAACCTCGTCTTGCCATTCTCAAGTCTGAATAGCCTATCAAGATAATGCATTTGCGTGTCTGGCCCTTACTAACGTTTCCAGGCTCATTTCTTAAATCCTGTGCTCCACGAAAGACAAAATACTCACCACCCCATTGACACCAGCCTCTTTATGTCTCTGGACCTTTGTCTATCCTGTTTTCTCTGCCAGAAATGTTTATCCTGCTTCATCTTCTCAAGCAGTATCTAATTGTCTTACACACGTTAGCACAGGCATCAAGTCCATTACCACAAGGTGGTACTTACGCTGCAGGCAGAAGTGATCCGTCCATTTCTGTGTTTCCATTAATCCCAGCAGAAACTGCTCCCACTGATCACAGCCCTTGGCACACATCACCACACTGATCAGCTTCCGCATTCACCTCCTCTGTTAGGCAGTGAAAGTCTAGGCTTTGTATCCCCAGTGCCTAGCCCAGTATAGTTATTCAATCAATATTTGTTAAATGAATGCATGCCTAAACATATGACGGAATAAGCAAACTGATTAGTTAGCCTTATTTTGTAGGAGAAGATATTTCTTGGAACAGGTGGACAAGTTATTTTTGTCTAGTCTCAATATTGTTTAGTATTAAAAAAAACGATGAAAATATGCTTGTTCTTAGAATTATTTCACACAGAGACCACAAAGTGTGTTGGTTCATTTTTCAGCAGGTTCCAGAACATGGGGGCAGCACCTTACAGTATTTTGCAGTGAAGCCCATTGTACCCGATATGCATACATTCATTCATTTATTACATCCTTCTTTGTTTTATCCTGTCATTCCTTATTTCACTTGTAAAGCAGACATTTGTTGAGAATGACAGGCTGAAAATAATGGTTTCCGAGGTTCCAAGCTTGGAGCAAGGCCCTAAGGAATAAGAGGAGAAAAACCAGGACCCTGCTTAACTGGACCTTTAAGCCCATTGGCCAGTAACACCCCTTGTATCCCTACCCCAGCCCCTGCCAACCACCATTCCACTTTTTGATTCTATGAATATGACTGTTTTGGATACCTCTTATGAATGGAATCATGTAGCATTTGTCTTTTTGTTACCGGGTTTTTTCACTTGGCATAATGTCCTCAAGGTTCATCCATGTTGTCACATATTTCAGAATTTTCTTCTTTTTAAAGGCTTGAGTAATATTCCATTGTATGGGATACACTCAGCTGCTTTTTAAGCATTCCAATGCCTGAGCATCAGTCCAGATGCACTGAAGCAAAATTTCTGGGGACGGGGCTTAGGGATCTACCTTGCAATGGTCTTTCCCAATATTCTCATGCTTGCTTACTTTGGAAAATGACTAGTCACCATCATGAGAAATGCCCTGCTTGTTGAGATCATTATAAACTCCAAACTTGTTGTAATGAGGTGCAAATAATTACTGGAGGAGTAAACAAATATTACCAAAAAGAAAGGCAGATATGAAAAGGCATCCCAGAGCCCAGAGTCTTAGAGCCGTGGTGCATTCTGGGAATGACCAGAGGGTAGGATATCTCCATCTGCCGTGTCCTTGAGATATCACAATATCAGTGGTGCGTTTTCTTTGTCTTGTTCACATTGGCACAAGATTTAATTTTATAATTATCTTTGCAAACCATACAATTCTCATGGAAATCAGCCATGAGACAGGCTGTCCTAACTTCTCCTGAATGTCTAATTGTATGCACAGGAGAAATGTCCTATTTCTCACCGAGGTTAAAATTAGCTGGAACAGCCTGTAAGATCTCTTTTTTTTTTCTTTTTAATCTAACTTTAAGAAAATCTCTTTTCTTCCACTGAATTATTCAAAAATTTTAAATTTGCATGTTTCACACTCTTATTGAGCATTTCATATTCTTCTCCCAATCACGTAATTCTAGAGTCCTTTCCAAGTTATCTTTTGGACCACTTTTAAACAAACAAGCTTGAAATGTCGCTAATCTGCAAGACCAGTCATGGAAATTACCAGACCACAAGCCTATAGTTCTGGGTGTCTTCCCACTATCTCACTAACCATCTGGGGGATCCTGAGGAAGCATCTTACGTGCCAGATTTTTCTTTTCTTACTTTCGCAGAGATCCTAACTCCTCCCTCAGGATTATGGTAACTCTCAAATGAGATAATAGGTGATTAACTGATATGGATTCCCTTGCATGATAGCTGCATTTTTTTTTTTTTGCTTTAATTTTTAAGTTTATTTATCTTGAGAGAGACAGAGACAGTGCGATTGGGGGAGGAGCAGAGAGAGAGGGAGAGAGGGAATCTCAAGTAGGCTTCGCACGGTCAGTGCAGAGCCCCATGCAGGGCCGAACCCACGAAATCATAAGATCATGACCTGAGCCGAAACCAACTCAGATGCTTATCTGAGCCACCGAGGCACCCCTGGCTGCATTTCTTTATGCACTCAATCCCCATCACTTTTGAGAAGAGGGACTGTAGCCATAGAAAACTTCTGTTGATTAAAATTCTTTGCTATTTTGATGGGGTCAGAAGTTTTGATGATGACAGGTATGAAGGGTCTGGGTCTGGTGCAGTGTTTCTAAAAACAAGATCACCTGGGGATCTTACTAAAACATAGAGTCCACAGCTGAAGCCTGAGATTCTGTGGTTCTAGAAAGACCCCAGGTGATGCCAGCGTTGCTCATCAGGAACTGCACTTTCCTCAGAGTGATCTCGGAGGATCCTGGATGTGTTACATGTGTGGCAGAGACTGGCCACATGCTTAAGGATCTATTCACTCCTTGTGTTCAGTCAGGTGCACAGAATCCCTTGCCATTCGAGCCATATGGCTGGTGTCTGGCCAGTGGAATAAGGGAGGAAGAAATGGGTTCTTGGTTGTAAGATATCCAGCGATGTTCTTCATTCCCTCTTTTTGCTTGTCAGTGTGCTGTGTATAAAGGACCCCGTGGAGCGTTTTCAGGAGGATCTAGAGGATGGTAGGACCATAAGATAGAAGGAGGTGTGATCCCTGGACCACTCCTTATAATGCCACTTTCTCCTTGGAATGCCTAGTTAGGCAATGACCTGAATCAGAAATATACCTGGTCCTATTAATCCGCTGAGATTTTGGTCATTTATTACAAGAGCTGGGATCACTTCTCTGACTAATACAACAGGTGCGCTACACTGCTGATTCCCTACCCCTGGGGTGAACTTCCCAGCAGCCTATCTTCCCAGAGCCTATCTCCTCCAATTTCAAGCATTCTCACTTCTATTAGCTCCACTGTGCTGGACAGATACTAACATTTTTCTGTGTGCCATTACTTGGAAAGGTTGAGAAACCCTCTCAGCAAAAAGGGTCTGAACTTAAGCATTAGGACAGTCTGGTGCTGCCTCCTGAGTACCACTGTGTTTCACTCTCCCCTCCATCCACTGACATCAACTTCCCCTGCTTCAATTTTCTCAAGTGTCCCGCTGCACTTAATGTGGCTATTTCAGAGCCACATGTTAGAAAACTTGAGTAGGCTCGGCCGTGTCGAGGGGAAGGAGATGGAGGTTGATGGTCTCATGGGAGCATGAGAATCAGCACAGACACAGCGTGGTGGACAGCAGAGGCTAAAGAGCAGCCGGAAGACTCATGGGCTTGATTTACAAATGAGGAATGGAACTCATTTTGAGAAATCAATTGGGTGTCATGGAATATTTATGGGTCCCCACTCCTGGCAAGCATTTCATTCAGTGAAGGCGCCCTCGTTTACAACCCAGCTCCCAGAGCCGGCGCGTGATCTCTGTCCCCCCTCTCCTCACGATTATGAGCAAGGTTACTGGCTACTTTCTCATGGAACTTTCCAATTCTCCTTGAACGTTCTGGGATAATGGATTTTGTTCTCAACCATCAGACACCCTGGCATTTAGCTGAGTTTCAGTGGCGTCCTTGTGGGTAGAATCATTCAGGGACTGTGTTTCACAGGCAGAAACGTATTTCATAGAAATTGTGGAATCATAGACTCAGAGTGCTGGAAGCTTAGCACCTCCACACTTGACCTCTTCATTTCACAGACGAGACCCCAGATGGGAGAGTCACTTGCCCAAATTAGTCTTACTTAGTCTTACTTACTGGACCATCTCCTGGTTAGCCACAGAACACAGTAACCATTATAATTTCATCTCTTTCTATGGAAAACAATGGCCATCAGTGATGGGGCGACATTCAGTACCTGTATCGCTTCTAATTCCCACTGTGCCTGGCCAAAAAGATGCTCCATAAATGCTGCTGAAATTAAAATCGCTATATCTTTTTATGTTATAAAGTGGGTCCTCTCAGGTAGAGATCATGAAATATTTAGGGGATATGAGAAAAATAAATGCATGTTATACAATATTAAGCAGAGGAAGGGGCACAGCTCTTCGCTGTTGATTTTTACCAGAGAACAATAGACACGTCCTCATTTAACTCTCTAAAGAGATATTACTTTAAAGATTATTCAAAGAGTTGAAATGGTATCATGAAGCAAAATAAGTAATAAGGGAGAGGTCACAACCCAAAGAAAGATGCTCTATGAGAATTCTTTTTCATTTTAGGGCTTTGGATTTGAAGATTGGGCCTTGGAGGACAGACCCTTCTGTCTACCTACAAAAATATATCCAATTCAATATTAGAGTTCTTCACCAGTGGGCAAAAGCAGAGAGTTTTTTGTCCTTTTTTTTTTTCCTGGAGAAAGCCAAGCATGCTTGTCTTTGAGTAATAAGAAACATTTGATTATTTTTATTGATTGAAAATAAAGAATCTTTCCTTATAAGTCTGTGGGAAAATAATACACTTTGAGACAGAGTCCAAAGTACCACAGACAAGGACAAATGAATTAGCATCTTTAAATTAGAAAAGGTAACTTGGCACTTGGGAAGAGCGGTGAGCTCTTATCCTGGTTTCCTCATCTCTAAACCAAGACAATTCTATCAGACAAGGTTTGCAGTTCCTTCCAACTGGAACATTCTATGATTGAAAGTCAGTGAGTTACGTAAGCAGTAGCACCAGAGGAAGGGTCTTTGTCACATGTGTTGGGGTCACACAGACCTGGATTTGATGCCTGCTTCCACTGATTGATGAGTAATCTTAGGTAAATTGCTTAACCTCCTTGAGTGCAGAAACTTCCCTTTTTATTTTTTTGCTAAAATGGAAGGAAAGTATGAGAAAGACCCAGCTTGCAAGGTGACTGTACAACTCCGTAACAGAAGGTTAATTTCCTAAATAGGTGTGTACAGAGTGCCCACTCAATGGCTTGTCCAAAGTCACGGAGTCTACTAGAGGCAGAGCAAGGACTTGAACCCTCTCTCAGACTTCAAGTTCATTGAGCTTCACATTATACTTAATTGCTGTTGGATGATATTAAGGAAGTCAGAATGACAAAAATCAGAGTGTTAAGACTTGCTGAGGAAATCTTTGCTCATGTCCTCAGCTCTGTCTGCCATTTACCTGCTCTGCTTCAGGCCCTAATTGTTACCTGCACTCTTGCTTTACTTCCCTTACTTGTCTCCCCCTCTTCAGTGTCTTCCTTCTATTCCATACTCCACCCTGAGGCCAGAAACATCTTCCTAAAATGAGTTTGATAGGTCACTCCAATGCATAGGTACCTTCCATGGCTCCTTGTCAGCTAAGAGTAAAGTCCAAAGCGTTTGTCGAGGTGTCTCGGGCAGGGTCTAACTGGAAGACAGAGACCACTTGAGTATTGAAGTGAGAAGGTAGTCAAGGGACGGGAACAACCCAGAGGTTGGTGACGGGGGGCACTGGAACCAGCCCTAGGCCAGGGGGCCAAAAGAAGGAAGAGGAAGTATTACTGGCACTCAGGGACCAATGTAACCTGAAAACTAGAACCATGATAGGAAGGTGAGTCCAATGATGGAGGGAGGCATGGAGGAGACACAGCCACACCATCGTGGAGTATGAGGCAGATTGTAATGGGGAGAACCCCCTTCCCCCGGCTTTTCCCTTCTCCTTACTGCTTCCCACCTCACCTTTTCCACTGTCTGAGTCAAGCTAGAAACCAGTTGGTATAGGAGGCCACAGGGCCAGCAGAACAGGAAAGTTGAGACCTGGGTCTCAGAACCCTTTAGCTTAGGACCCACACTATGGCTTATCAGACACATATCCTACATCTCTGGACTCAGCCTCCAAATCTGTCTGCTGTTTGATGCTCCACACCTTTAAACCTGATAAACACTCTTCCTTAAATTTGTCGTCCTGACTGCCAAGATACATAGCAAGCTTCCTCTCAGTTTTCAGAACTGGTGTTTTTTGTTTGTTTGTTTTGTTTTTGTTTTCATTTTTTATGTCAGCTCCTCTTCAAAGACTTTCTTGAACATTGGGAAAACAGCCAATCAGCCTCACTGAATGAACTCGTCGTACTGCACTGCAGTCAATTTTCATTCACATCTGCATCTTCTATTTGAAGTCAAAGACTAGATCGTATCTATCTTGGATCCCCAGCTTTGAGCACAGGAACTAGTGCATAGTAGATCCTTGTTTGCAGAAGATCAAACAAAAGGTGACTGGCTTCTCTGTTCTAGTCAGATAACTCAACTCCTAGAAGATTAGATATTTGTCTAAGTCCAATAACCACCCGTATTTAGTCGGCTAGGGAAGCCATAGTCAAATATCACAGCCTGGGTAGCATAGACAACAGAAATTAATCTTAACACAGTTCTGGAAGCTGGAAGTCTAAGATCAAAGTGTTGGCAGGTTTTTGTTTTCGTTTTTTTCTCCTGAGGCCTCTCTTCTTGGCTTCGGGTGGCTGCCGCCTTGCTATGTCCTTACATGGTGTTTTCTCTGTGTGTGCACCTCCCTGATGTCAATCCTTATAAGGACATCAGTCATATTGGAAGAGGACCCCATTCTTATTCTCTCATTTAACCTTAATCATCTCTAAAGACTCTTATCTCTAAATGCAGTCCCTTTGGGAGTTTGGGCTTCAGTATATACTTTTGGGGGGCCACAATTCAGTTCATTAACACCACATCTCTAAGAAATCTTAAAGGAGACCTGGATGAGTCTTATTAGGAGTCTATTCTCTGAATGGTAGGCCTTTGCTTTGAGGGTGCCCCGGGGCCAAATGGTGGGATCTTCCTTTGGTTTTCCACTATCCACCTGCTGCTTGGTCAGAAAACCAAGCCTCTCAGGTCCCTCCTGTGCTCTGGAACCCATGGAGGAAAAGTGACCCTGTCCATGCTGTTCAGAATTTCCTGTTTGGCTATTTGTTATTTCTTCGGACTTTAATAATGATCTCAGCTTGAGATGGGAAAGAATAATGAACCATTCATTCCCATTCAAGACACTAATTAAAAAGGCACAGTTTTGTTTTCATGAGTTGTGATGATGACTTAATTATAGCAGGACCATGTAAAAAAAAAAAAAAAGTCTTATTTTGAGGCTTAAGAGCAACTGTAGAGGTGCCCGGGTGGCTCAGTCGGTTGAGCGTCTGACTTCGGCTCAGGTCATGATCTCACAGTTCATGAGTTCAAGCCCTGCGTCAGGCTCTGTGCTGACAACTCAGAGCCTGGAGCCTGCTTTGGATTCTGTGTCTCCCTCTCTCTCTGCCCCATCCCCACTCATGCTGTGTCTCTGTCTTAAAAATAAATAAAACATTTAAAAAATTAAAAAAAAAGAGCAACTGTAGAAGCACATAGTGGCTGTCTTGGGCATGTGGGAGGATAAGGAAGGAGCAGGTAGAAAGAAGACAGTAGGGAGTAAGGGTTTGGCTTCTAGTTCCATTTCTCCTTGTAATTGGCTGAATGACCTCAGGCTACTTCACCTCTCTGGTCCTGTTTCTTCTTAAAGAAATATGGATGAAGTCTGTTGGACTGTGGGCGTCATATTGGCCCTCCACATGGTCGTCACTGGAGGATCATAACTTATGTCAAGTTACTGTCTGTTGAAGGACACAGGTGCATTTTGTTTGGAGCAGACCCTGAATGATGACAGTATGGCTGTGTTCGATAATCTGAATTGGAAGCTGGAGAGAATATTCTTGGGTGATAAATGTGGACTAGAGTAAATGGGAGAAAATTAAAGAGGAAAGCGATTGGCATATACTAGGTACTTTCCTTAAACTAAGCTCTCTAATGATCATACTCAATCTTTTCATTGGGGTAAGCATTATTTCCCCCACTTTATAAATGAGGACTCTCAGGGTAGGAGGGTTTAAGTAACTTACCTAAAGGCACACACCTGGCAAGTGAAAAGTTGAGGTTAGAACCCGAGGCAGAGGGACTCTACATCAAGTCTTCTCTCCATCATAGCATACTGTTACAGGTTACTCAAGTGAATAGTGGATAAAAAGAATTTTGTAACAATCCCATCCAAGAATAAAATGGAAAGCTCACATAATAGTATGTTCAATGCCCTTAGGTGCATTTGATCAGACGTCTGGTCCCCCATGGTCAAATGTGCTGAAAGGGTTCGTGTGTCCGCATGTTCATGGCAGATACCGGCAGGATATTGAATTAGCATGATTTCTTTCCTGACCAGTCAGTCAGCTAGACCACATTCTTCCCTTACAGACAGGTGTAAGCAGGAAGCATGTGACTGAGTTCTGGCCAGTGAGTGTTGGTGCAATTCCAGCTCCAGGCCTGGACCATGAAATTTGCCCAAAGCTCCCCACTCTTTCTTTCTTCTGCATGGTTCATTGGGAGACTATGGGGGCACGAAGTATGGTTGAGTGTAGATGAAAGGGGCCTGGATTTTGTCCACACCCCTGAAGCGGCATGAGAGTGTGTTGTGGGCGAGAAATGAAGCCTTATCCTTTGAAATCACTATGATGTGGAGATGTTGATAATGGATGTTGTTAGACTATCTTGCCTGGTACAGATGACCTCTAGTGTCCCTTTACCCTGGAATGTTCTAGGATTCGATGAAATTAATTAGAATGTAGAGAGGCCCTAGGCAATGTAAGTAAATAGCTGATTGTGTACTTTGGGGAAGCACTGGGAAATGAGGTAGGTAACACTTTCTTTTCTCTTTCCATGCCTCAGGCAGCCTATTTGTACCGTCAGCCAGACTTCAGTGAAAAATTTCTTTGTAAACATCTATTCATTTATTAATTCACTGATTTAATTAACAAACATTTGTTGTGTGGAAAGTTCAGGAACTCTGTGCTCTGGAGACTTGAAATACAAAGATGAATGAGACAGTCATTACTCCCAACAAGCTGGCAAGACCACAGGCTTTGAAGGGACCCCAGATGACATTCTGTTTAACCAAGTGCCTCGCTTAACATGTGTCCCTGAGCAATCTTATCAGACAAAGACTTCATTTACAAATTGCACCCCAGTGACTCTCAGGTTTCCACTTTTATCCTTGAACTCCGTGAAAGACAGATACAAGATAGGAAAGAATATATCAACATGCACATTATAGAAACATGAAATGTTTATTCTTATAGTGGAAACCCTTTCGTTTTCAAAATAAGACCAAGAAAAGGAAGAGAGTATGGCAACTGTTGTAACCAGCATGGGATCAGGAAGAAGGATGCTGTGAACCAGAAGATGATGCTCAAGAGAGAGATGAAGACGGCATGATGGACCAGCGAGAGAATTCGGATTTTAAGTGCTGTGATAGGGAGGACTAGGCTTTCCACTTACCCCGTGTCTAAGAACAGTGCCTACCACATGTCCACAATGAGTTATATTAATGGGTACATGCATGTACATATGTCGTATTATGTGACATACATATATGTCATGCCTGTATAATTAGCGAACATATCATAAAGCGATCAACATGTATTAAATGCATTTACTATTCCAGGTACTATTCCAAGCATGGTTGTCTTGGGATCTGCCATATTGAGGCTCCCTTCCCACTCTAGCCCAGGCCATATTTTGATTCTACTTTTTTTTTTTTTTTTTTTTTTTTTTATTTATTTTTGGGACAGAGAGAAACAGAACATGAACGGGGGAGGGGCAGAGAGAGAGGGAGACACAGTATCGGAAACAGGCTCCGAGCCATCAGCCCAGAGCCTGACGCGGGGCTCGAACTCACGGACCGCGAGATCGTGACCTGGCTGAAGTCGGACGCTTAACCGACTGCGCCACCCAGGCGCCCCGATTCTACTTTTTAAAAAATGTAGGTGCAACGGAAGTCTTATTGGGTCAGAGGGAGGGAGAACAATGGGAGGATTCTCAGCACCCTTTATTTGCTAATATGTATTTAATAATACTGTGAAGCAGTATCAAGATATTACTAGTGCTGTTTCCAGCCTTCATCCTAAGGGTAAGCTTCATCAGAATCCCAAACTTCAATCCCATAGGGCCATCCCTTCTTTAGTGACCGGGGAGGTAGATGACAGAAGTGTCTCCTACAGTTAAATCTCTGCAGGTTCAACAAGGCTGCAGTTCGAATGGAGTGGTATCTAGGGGAAATTCCACCCCTGTAGCTCTGCCTGAGGGCAGAAATAAGGAACTCTGAGTAATATCTCATCCTGTCTTCACTGCCTCCCTCCCCATGTTTCTCTCCATTGCTAAAAACAACGTTAGCAAGTGAGTATGACTTCTAAACAAATACGGGCTTTCCTTTATGTTTGGAGCATATGTGAGTTGATAAGTATGATAACAAGATGAATACTCATAACCAACCTAACAATTTGTAAGTCAGCATATGACCAGTACCAAGGAAAATTACCTGTAAGTTCCTTTCCTTATATGTCCATCGTTGTTACCTATTTGCAAATAATTTTATAAATCACACATGCATCTCTTAAACAGTTTACTTATTTAACATTGTTTAGGTTTTAATTTTTATAAGAAATAAAATTTACTCTTTTTTCTCTACTCACCATCTGTTCATAAGATTCACCTTTCTCAAAATGGATTAAGGACTTGAATGTAAGACCTGAAACTGTAAATCTCCTAGAAGAAAGCAGAGGGGAAAATCTTGCTGATATTGTTCTTTGCAGTGATCTCTAGGGTATGACACCCAAAGTACAGGCAATGAAAACAAAAAGAAACAAGTGGGACGACATCGAATTAAAATTCTTGCGCACAGCAGAGAAAATAATCAAAACAGTAAAAAGGCAACCTAAGGAATAGGAGAAAACATTTACAAACCACTTATCTGGTAAGAGGTTAATATCTAAAATATACAAGAAATTTCTGAGACTCAATAACAACAACCAAAAAGCAAAAGCAAATAACCCAATTAAAAACTGGACGAAGGGCTTGAATAGACATTTCTCCAGAGAAGACATACAAATGGCCACCAGGTATGAAAAAGGTGCCCATCATCATCACCCATCATCAGGGCAATGCAGATCAAAACCACAATGAGGTATCACCTCATACCAGTAACAATGGTTATTATCCAAAACAAAAACCAAGGAGGACCAGCATTGGCAAGGATGTGGGGAAAAGGGAACCCTTGTACACTGTTGGTGGGGATCTGTATTGGTAAAACTATTATGGAAAACAGTGTGGAGTTTCCTCAAAAAATTAAGATTAGAATTACCGTATGTATTGAGCAATTCCACTTCTGGGTATATTGTCCAAAATTTTTGAAATCAGTATCTCAAAGAGATATCTGCACTTTCTGTCCAATGCAGCATTGTTCATAATTAGGTTGAACATGTGGAAGACATGGAAACAACCTAAATGTCCATCAACAAATGAATGGATATAAAGACAAGGGGTATATACATACTGTAGAATATTTTTCTGCCTCAAAAAAGAAGGAAATCCTACCATTTGTAATAACATGGATGAAAGTGAGGACATTATGGTAAGTAAAATAAGCCAGTCTCAGAAGAACAATTATTGCATGATTCCACTTAGGTGAGGTATTAATAATGGTCAAATGTACAGAAGCAGGGTTAGAAGAGGTAGTCTGGTGGTTACCATGGGCTGGAGGAGGGGTAAATAATGAGAAGTCGTTCAAGCAGAATAAAGTTTCAGTTATACAAGATGAGTAAGTTGTAGGTATATCTGCTGTACAACACGGTCCGTAGAGTTAACATGGTCTTGTGCACCTAAAATTTTGTTAAGATCGATTTCATGGTAGGTATTCTTACCACATATACACAAAGAAGGACACAAGAATGAGCAGAGAGGCACCAGTCTGGCACGGACCTACCAAGTTCAGATTTTTTTCCAAAGACCAGGCTAAGTCTGAAAAAACTTGAGCAAGGAAGGCACATGGTCATGTGGCTATTCATTTACTTGGTTTTATTTTCATGTAATCTCTTTCACAAATACATTTTGGCTACTTACCACATTTTATAATTCACACAGAACTTTTTCCTAAATTTTCTCATTTTTTCCTCTCAACAATCTTGTGAGCTAGTTAGTTAGGGGCTATAACTTCCATTGGACAGTGAGCCACCCTAGGCTCCATTTCAGACTTGTCTAACATCATAGAATTAGTTGGTGACAAAGATCTTCCTAAAATTCAGGACCTTTGGTCAAAAATCCACTTATGGTGATGTCCCCCTGTTTGTATACAGAATTGAGAGTGTTTGCTGCATAAAACTGTTAACGACTAAGAAGAATTAAAGTGGAAATAAGAATCTGACCTTCATACAGGAAATGAGGACAGAAACTACACGCAGAATAGTGTAGGAGGCAGAATACACGCAGTACGGAGAAATTATTTAGCAAACCTTGATAGGACCCCAAGTGCATCTTTATACTACAACATTGATGGTCATCATTATGGCAGCTTTGGGTGTGCAGATTCTAGAAGGCTGAGTAAAGCCGCTCTGTCCTCGGACTCCCATACATGGCCTACTTTATATGAGTCCCTGGTGCACCTACTGAATGGATTCTTTACAAAGAGTGATACAAGTAAGGGTTATTAAAGCAAACACATTCTCCTCTTGGACAGGAACATGGTGTGCAGGTGTGCAGGTGAACCCTGGAGGGATGGGGAGAGAATTATCATTTATGGAGTATTATTATATACCAACTGTTCTGCATGCACTGTCTTTATGATAACCTTCCAAAGTGGGCATTAAAGACCATTGTTCCAGAGGGTAAACTAGAAACTTACTAAGCTTGGCTTTCCATTCTAGTTCTGCCCTTTCTGGTTTTGTGATTTAGGGGAAGTTGCCGTGTGGCTCAGACCTTCAGTTCCCTTGATATAAAATGAGCACCAATGTACATAATCAGTTGATGTCATTGTCAATATTTTATACCCGAGATGATGTGTAAGAAACTGCTCTGTGAACCACAAACTATTATCCTCATGTGTAGAGGAATAAGACTTAATACCAGGTTTTCTATTTAGAAACAATTAGAAGGATTATTATTTAAGTCAAGCCTTTTATTTTATGAACTGCTGAAAAAGGAATGGAGAAGAATGAAAAAGGTCCGTTTAAAAGGCCAGATTTATACTGAGTTATTATTTTTTAGCACTGTGGGTTAACCACCAGTGCTAGCATAAGGCGGGAACACAGGACAAAATAAGTTTATTCTAAATTAAGTAGAATTAGATGGAAAATAATTCACAAAAGGAGTCACTTATAAAAATTATACCTTCTCCAAGAGTTATATTTTATGACTTGGTATGATTATCTAAAGCATATGTCCCAAAGTTTAGCATCTGTATGAGCATAGAGATTTACATTTCAGATGGCTAAAGACAGCTCTGTAAGAAAGCAACTTGACAGTAAGGGCTTCTCTCTTTTTACACTGAATGCTAGGAAATACACCACGGAAGATCTACATGAGTGACCAAAGAGCATTGTCGTAGCTTTTCTTCCCAAGATCTTTGCTTTCCTCTCCTTAGGGAATAAGTTACTTCTTTAAGTCTTGGGGTTAAAGAGCCAGGGTACTAACTGCCTTTGTCACCAAGGATGTACCTACAAATCAGAATCTGAATAAGCAATGCCATTTATCTCCAAGTTGTTTGCCTTATGATTATTTTTAGTTAAAGTTGTCACATTCTTAAAGGGAAAATCCTGTGTCTGATTTTGTATTTTCTGTTCCCAGGGAATGAGAGTTAGGATCACCATCATACCCATCAAAATAATAATCACCATCTATATTGATTATCTTCTGCTGCATAACAAATTGTCCCAAAATTTTGTGGTTTAAACAATAATGAATATTACTTATATCTTATAGTTTCTGGGAGTCAACAATGTGGAAGTGACTTAGCTGGGTGGTTCGGGCTTAACATCTTTCCTGGGGTTCCAGTTAAGATGTAGGTTGCGGCTGTAGTGTTTTAAAGTCTTGGCTGGGTCTGGACTGGATTCACTCATCTGGTTGGCACTTTGGTACTGGCTGTTGGGAGGAGGCTTCAGTTCCTTACTCTTTCACAGAATTGCTTGAGTGTCCTTATGACATGGGGGCTGACTTCTCACAGAGTGAACAATCCAAGAGAGCAAGGCAGAAGCTGCAATTTCTTTCCTTATCCTAATCATGGAAGTCACATAGAATCATTTTAACAATACCCTATGGTTATCTGGGCCAGTCCTATTTAATGTGGGAGAGAGAAGTCTATTCAAGGGCTAGAAAGCCAGGAGACATGGGCTATTTGGGACCATTTTGGAGACTGTCAACCACATCATCATAATACATTTTCAAATGAAGGAATGACTTAAGAAATGAGAAATACACAAGCATTAAAGAAAAATGTTCTCGGGGCGCCTGGGTGGCTCAGTCGGTTAAGCATCCGACTTCGGCTCAGGTCATGATCTCACAGTTTGTGGGTTCGAGCCCCGCGTCGGGCTCTGTGCTGACAGCTCAGAGCCTGGACCCTGCTTTGGATTCTGTGTCTCCCTCTCACACTGCCCCTCCCCCACTCACACTCTGTCTCTCTCTCTCAAAAATAAATAAACATTAAAAAAAATTAAAAAAAAAAAAGAAAAATGTTCTCTAGGTATATTTTCTTACAGGAAGAGATTATATTTGTAGATCTTCTTTTTTTTCCACTCCTGACATGCCATTCTTTAGTTTTTAGTTAGAAGGAAGCAACAATAATTTCTATCTAAACTTAATGTCAATTAACACAGTAATTACAAGACAGTAGCTAGTCTCACATGATAATTGATGATAATTGCTTCCTGCTTTAATTGGTATATAAACAAGACTATGCAATAGGAATCCAAACATTCCTTCAAAAGGAAAAAAGAAAATCAAAGAAGGAAATTTGTCAAAGTCATTTCTAAGCTGATAAGAAGCTAACAAATCCAGCCTACATGTCTACAAGGCATCAAAGCAGCTGCGGGCAATGCTTGGCACTTTCTCAGAGCTGGCAAGGATTATGGAGGAAGCAAGAGCACCACACTGGCTGGCATCGGCTCCAGGGTGCTGCTGAGATGTGTGCCGATGCCCAGCTGTCCGCGGCAGTGATGCCAATGTGCTGAAGTGCTTGAAGGCTGCCAACGCGACAGACCAAAGTAGGCTCATCAGTGAAAGATGGGATGATGTCTCTCCTCTGTTGCCACCTGTGCCTTCTGGAACGCTAGGTTCAAAGCAAAATGGGGGAGGGGGTGAGGGTTAGTGTTGTTTTTGAGGTGAAAAACTGTGGAAGTCTATATGTCATAGCATCTGAAAACTAAGGAGAAGCTTGAGTGAGGAAGGCATGCGATTCAGGGCAACAATCTAGCCTTCATTTGCTAATGAGGGGAAAAGGCCAATGAATGAGGCAAGTGAAACTTTTAGAAACCCAGCTGCGTCCTCATAGAACAGTAGGCAGATGGCACATGGAAATTAATTAATGTCAGTATATCCAAGTAGAGAAGAAATAAAAGAAGATATGGAAGAAAGAACTGTTGTCCAAGATTAGACACTTTGAAAAGCTGAGGAGATACAACATCTTGAGGGCAGCTGGCAGAGATGGTTATCTTCCCTACCCACTTGGATGGGGCCTCAGCAGCATCACTAGCAGTTTCTTTTCAGAAATCCATTGAAGAGGATTCCCCAGTGGAAACAAACATGGGAACTAGAGGGGAAAAAATACCCCGGGAAGTTGGTGTCTCAGATCTAGGCAATACCAATCAGGAAGCAGAGTCAGCAGTCCCTGGGACACAGGGGCAGAGGGCTGCTTATGAGAGGTCGTGGAGGTGATTTTACAGCAGTAAGTTGGAGCACTTATGCAGTTCTAAACTAGGGGTGCCAGACATGGCTCAGAGGGGAAACAGAGATTAAGTTTTCTGAAGAGGCAAGATGGGAAGGAAAGGCACCTCAAGTGAGATCTGATGATAAGGGATGCCACCATTGTAAAATTTGAAACATTGCTAAATAGGCAACAGTCTCTCCAATGCTACCCTCTGGAAGATGAAAATGTGAGCATAGGTGGTTCCCCCCGCCTGACATGGCAAGTGGTGCCCTAACATGGTTTATTATGGAACCAGGGAGATCACTCCCAATTTTGTTTAGTTTTACAGGTCATGAACCCTGAACCACCATCTTGAGACTGAGCAACAACATGGCCAGGATGAATCCAAAAAGGATCCCCTTTTCTCCTCATTTTGTGTTTTGTCCTTGGCTGCTGTGATTATTAGGTTCTGGAAACATCATTTTGCTTGGCAAAACTGCCCTAAAACTAGGGATACACTTATTTTCTAAGTTTCATGGGTGTGGGGCCCAGATTATGATAACCTTATGTATCCTCTTAACAGTTTGTGGAATCTTACTTCATGAAGCTCAAGGAGATTTGTCTGCTGTGGTCTTGAATAAGCAGTTCTGTGAATGAACAGCCCAGATGGACCTCCTGAAGGAATAGCTTAATGCTACCTATGCTTCTGAATGAATATCTAGTCTGAGATGGAGCATAGTACAGCAGAAGTGAGGGTGGTGAACTTTAGTTGTTAAATTCTTTTCACTTCCTCTCGATTGAGTTAATACTAGTTGTCGTAACAAGAAGATCCTAGACTTCTCACATGAGGTACTCTTTGTGGTGGTGATGTAGTGTCTGCTCCATACAGTCATGTGGCCAGAAGTCAATTATTTGGCCACATTTAGATGAAAGGGAGCCTGGGCAGTGTCATTGACAACCACTTCCAAATGGTAACTATCTATTTTGAGAAGGGGATTTGAATCTCTAATGGACAGCAAAGACAAGATCATTTGATTTTGGCTTTTAATTCCTTGGATATTAAATTCTTCGGATTCGTATTGAAACTCTTGGGAGTTGAATCTTTTTCTGCAATATGATAATGAAAGTGGTTTTATGAAACTTTAGGACCTTTCTATGTGATTGGTTTTAAGTTATCAGAGTATCTTCCTGATATTCTTAAATCTTATCACAGAACCTCATCAGCTATACTGGACATAATTTGCCTGAAAATAATTAAAGGCAAGAGCAAAGAAGTGGGAATATATTTTCAATTTACATACAAAGTTTTTCAAGTTCCTGTCATGAATTGATCGTTAATACTGTTTCAGAACCTTTTGGGGACAACATCAAAACTACCTATCCGCAGTTCTAGAGTGACAGTGGAACAGTGGCTGGTGTTGAATGTGAGGTCCCTCCCTGAAGGACGTAGCTTCATTCTGGCAGGGGTAAGATTAGAAGACAAACCTGGAAGGATTAAGAGAGCTCAGCCTAGGGCATGTTAGAGATCATTTGTTTCTTCCTCCTCCCTTTTGCTTTTGCAAGTCTTCCCTAACACAGTTCTACTGGTCCCAGTGGCCCTTACTCATTGAACACTAGGGTTGAGGGGCCCTGGCCTTGTCCTTCTCTCCATGGGGTACACCTGCAAAGAGAAAGGATTCCACTGTGGGCCTTTTGGTAAAATGTCTTGTGCAGTAAGGGCCCTCATTTCAGGGGAAGGGAAGGCTCAATTCAGAGGAGTATCATTAAGTTTGTTCCTCTACAGTTTCGCCATATCCTCCTGCCTAATTTTCACTGGTAATAAGCCTGGCATTGTGGTTTCCATCTGCCTAACACCGTACGACCATATGTCAGTTGGTTTGAACTTGAGGGATGTTATTTTTTGACCCCATCAAATCAACTGTAAACTGGGTTGAAATCGTGGCTCTCTTGCTTACGATCTGTATGGTACTGAGACATTTGTATGGTCTCTCTGAGCTTTGGTTTCCTGCCTAGTAAGTAGGGGCAATAATTATCTCTACAATAGTGTTGTGAGGAGTAGATATGATAGTGGTTGTAAAATGCTCTGTATAGCACCTGGCACACAGTAAGCACTCAACAAATTGTATCTCTTATTATTATGAGACATTTTTTACCAGTTGATCTTATATCATGTGTGTGTTGTATATACAGTGCTGGGAAATAATTAGCTTTTACCTTTCCTTTTGGTTATTCATGGTGACATAACCATCAGTACCTGTGTTATCTTCAAGTACCAGAAATTAAAAATTCAATGAGGACAGTGACAGCAGGCTCAGAAAGATGGTAGGACTGGGAAAAGGTTGCCCATATTTTAAGATGCATTGAAGCTGGGCAACTTTCCATCAGCACCCCACCCAGCCCAAGAAAAATAAGTACACTCATACAGGTGGTCCCCTCACACCTACTTGTTCATGTTTTGCCCTGTCATATTGCTGTCCTTTTCATTTACAGGTTTATCTGCCTTTTTCCACTCTGATCTTAATGGGGACCGAAGTCTTCGAGCCCTGGGCACTAGCCTACAACTGTTGGGACAGAGTAGGCTCTCATCAAGTGTCCGTTACACTGAGACGTCTTTCATTCCCTCCTAACACCTGTGTACATCAGAAGTCCTCAGACTGTGCTTCTCTGCCAAAACACATGCAAGGAATGGGATAAGACTCCATCAGTACCTGGTGATTTTTATGGGAATGGACAGCTTCCTGAGGAAAGGTGTGTAAAACCTGTGGCTCGGCACAGTGGGAGGAATAGGGGAAGGCAGTTTGAGTCAAACCTTCCTGGATGATCTCGTTTTGCTCTTCTGTGCTCAACTGAGAATTGCAGTGTCTAATGTGCTCAACTCTGGGTCCCTAGAGCATATCTGTAGCTATATCTATATCTTTATCTATATCTATCTATACCTATAGATATCTCCATATATATTGAATGAATAAGTGTTTTCCAGATGCTGAAGAAAAATGGAGACATGGATAGGGTATGGGTGGTGGAAAAAAGATGAATAAAAGTCATGTATTAGTCATTGACACAGGAGGGCTATCAGAGAAGCCATATTTAAGCTTTTCATCTTACACTAGTAAGTAGCAGATTAGCTGTCAATTTTTTTGTAGACACTCTGTCAAGTTGAGGAACTTATTTTCTATACTTATTTTGTGAGAGTTTTGTTTTATATCATGGATGGGTGTTGAATCATGTCAAAGCCATTGGATTCAATTTACTAACCTTTTCTTAAAGATTCATGTCAATATACATAAGAGATATTGGTCTGAGATTTTCTGTTCTAATGATGTCTTTGTTTGGTTTGGGTGTGAAGGTTATACTGGTTTTGTAAAATAAGTTGGGACATGTTCCCGTCTTTTCTATTTTTCTGGGAGGGATTGTATAGAATTGGTGTTAATCCTTCTTGAAACATTTGGTAAATTTTTTTTTTTTTCAACGTTTATTTATTTTTGGGACAGAGAGAGACAGAGCATGAACGGGCGAGGGGCAGAGAGAGAGGGAGACAGTAAATTTTTTTTTTAATAAGTCCATCTAGGCCTAGAGATTTCTTCTCAGTAGTTTAAATTCAGTTTCCTCAATAGTTACAGGGATAGTCGAATGATCTATTTCATGTTGGCTAAGATGAGTTAGTTTGTACTTTTTGAGTCTCATTTCATCTGTATTGTCAAACCGGTTAGAGTTCATAGTATTTTCTTACTATGTATTTCTCACGTAGTATTTTCTTCTATCCTTTCGTTGTCTGCAGCATCCGCGGTAATGTCCTTGTTTTAGTCTCGATAGTAAATTGTGTCTTATCTCTCTTTTTTCTTTTTTTCTCATTCATTTAATTTTTTTATTGAAGTGTAATTAACGTACAATGTTAAAGGAGTTTCAGGTGTACAGTATAATGATTCAACACTTCCATACATCACCCAGCGCTCATCAGGACAAGTGCGCTCCTTAATCCCTTTTCCCTGTCTCTCCCACCACCTCCCCACCTCCCCTCTGCAACCACCAGTTTTCTGTAGTTGAGAGTCTGTTCCCCCCCCCCCCCCCCGTCACTCTTACTAGAGGTTTGTAAATCTACCGACCTCGTAAAAGAAGCCAGACTTCTGTTTCATTGATTGGCTGATTGCTTTTTTGTTTTAAATTTTATAAATCTTGGCCCTTATCTTTGTTATTTCCTTACTCTTGCTCAATTTGAGCTTATTTTATGCTTTTTAAAAAAAATTTCTTGTGAGAACTCAGATTATTATTAATTTGAGACTTTTCCTCTTTTCTAATGTAAATATTCAGTGCTGTAAATTTTTTCTTCTTTTCAGTACTGCTCTGAGACCCAACTTTTTTTATACATAGTGTTTTCATTCTCTAGTGTATTTTATTCCCTTAAGACTTCCTCTTTTCATCCACAGATTATTTAGAAGTGGGCTTTTTGGTTTTTAAGTGTTTGAAAAGTTTCCTGTTGCTTTACTTTTATTGATTTCTAGTGTGATGCTGTTTTTGTCAGGAAACATAATTGGTATGATTTAAATTTGTTGAATATTGTTTTATGGCCCATGAGATGCTCTACCTTCATATATGTTCTATCTTCATGAAAAGGATGTGATTCTGCTGGTGATAGCTGGAATTTTATATTCATGTTGACTAGATCTTGTTGGTTGATGGTATTGCTGACTCCTGTATTTTTGCTAACTTTTTCTCTAATTGTTCTATCAGTTGTTGAGAGAGGGGTGTTAAAGTCTCCAATGATCATTTTGGATTTGTCTATTTCACCTTTCAGTTCCGTCAGCTTTGGCTTCATGTATTTTTCAACTCTATTTTTTGGTGCACATACATTTAGTATTATTACTGTGTCTTCTTGATGAGTCTCTCCTTATATCATTGTATAATATCCCTCTCTGCCTCTGGTAATTTTCTTGACTTTCCATGATATTTATATAGCAACTTCTGCTTTATTGTTGTTGTTGTTGTTTTGGTTAATGTTTCCAGGGTATAACTTTTTCCACTCTTTTGGCTTCAACTTGTGTAAATCATTATATTTGAAGTGATTTCACATAGACGGCATATAATTGAGTCATATTTCTTTTTTAATCCGCTCTCCTAATCTCTGAGTCTTAATTAGTACATTTAGACATTTTGCATTTAATGCAATTATTATTATGTCAGCCTCAAGTTATCCACTTTAGTTTTTGTGTTCTGTTTATTCTGTTTTTTGCTTCTTTTCTTTTCCCTGACTGTCTGTGGGTTTCTTGAACATTGTTTAGGATTCTAGTTTTGATTTAGCTATAGCACTTTTGAATCTGTATCTTTGTATAGCTATTTCAATGGTTGCCTAGGGATTACACTGTATATACATAATTTATCATAATCTGAAGGTGTCAGAATTTCATCAGTTTGGGTGAAGTATAGAAATCTTACCTCCCTTTACGTCCTTCTGTCCTCCCTCATTTATAATATAATTGCCTTAGGTATTTCCTCTGTGTACATTGAGAACTACATCAGGCAGTGTTACAGGTTTTGCTTAAACCACCAAACATAACTTAGAAAACTCAAGAGGGGAAAGAAAGCCTCTTGCATTTGCTGGTATTTTTGCTCTTTTTGTGTTTCCGTCTTCTTCCAGATGTTCCAAAATTCCTTCTTTTATCCTCCCCGTTCTAGAGAAAGGAATTTGGCCTTTCTAGAGAATTTCCTTAAGTCGTTATTTGTTTTTAAGTTCTGGAATGTGTTTGGTTCCTTTATATATCTTCTTTTTCGTTGCTGTGGTGTTTCACTTTTACAATTTGTGTCGGGTGTGTTCACAACTGCTCATCAAAGCATTTTTGTAATGATTGCTGTAAAATTCTTGTCAGATAATTCTGGCATCATGCTTATCTCAGTGTTGGCATCTATCGATTGCATTTTTTTTCATTCAGTTTGAGATCTGCCTGGTTCTGGATATGAAGTATCATTTTCAGCTGAAACCAGGACATTTTGGGGTATTATGCTAGAAGAGTCTTAGAAGGATGTTATTTATTCTTCCAGTGAACAGGCACCCTCTGAAACCAGTCTGGTGGGCAGAGAGTGGTGCCACCTCTTACTGCCAGCCAGATGGTGTGGAATTGTAGCTTCTCCACTCAGCTTCCATCGGCATTTGTGGGTAAGGGAGGTGCTCCTTACCACTGCTGGGGATGTGGGAGTTCTGGCTCCCGCTGGGCCTCTGCTGACCCTACTTCATCTGGGAGGAGACAAGACACCTCACTTCTGCTCCCCAATGGCCTTCCCTCACCCGGTGGATAGAGTACCTCATTACAGACGAGCCGTGGTATGAAAGTCCTGACTCTTCACCAGGTCTTCTCTGACACCAACCCAGTGCCGAGGGGGAGGATCTGCTGAGTGGGGGGGGGGGGGCAGTCCAGCCTCCCCATGTGGTCCCCACTGACACCTCAGAGGAGGGGAGGGGGCTTGGAGAGAGGGGCTTACTGCTGGATCATGATTCGAGTCTTGGCTCACCACTCAGCTGTCTTTCGTCATCCCAGCAAGGATGCTGCCTGCCTTGTTCTAGTCTGGCAAGAGTGGAGTCTGTGCTCTCTATGTGGCCTTGGTGGTGGGATTGAGAGTGGGTTCAACAGGTTTTTTTCTCTGTTGTTTGGCTAGAGGAGAGAAATTATTGTCTGCAAGATTTCTACCTTGCTAGGCGACCCCTGTTCGGATCCTTTGGCTAAAAAGAACAGGTTTTTCATGGGCCTGCTTTTTTTTTTTTCCTTTTTTGCCTGTGCCCATTGGCATTCTGAGTTGCCAGCTTCTCCAGTGTCTAGTCTGGGCTACATGAGGCAAACAGACGAGCAAACCAAAAAACCAGGGAATGCATCCCCGTGTCCTTCCTCGGGTCATGAAGTTCCTGGCTTGTTCCTTTGTCCATCTTCTTTCCATCTTTCAGCCTCCTTTTGTTTGTTTTATGTACGGCATCCAGGGCTCTTAGTTGTACTTAGTGGGTGGACTAGGATAAAGTACCTCCCTAGAAGCAAAAGTTCTAGCCTTTTTGGATCATTAAAAGTGGGCTCCAGATTAAAACTCAACCTGAAATCTGTTTTCAGCCTTTGTATCGAGTGACTTGACCTGGGGACAGATGTGGGATCATGTGACCTGAACTTTCATGTCTCCTAGTACTTTGGTGACATGGTGTGTGTGTGTGTGTGTGTGTGTGTGTGTGTCTGTGTGAGTGAGTGTTTGGAGATCGTAATATTCCCTGTCCCAAAATGAGAAGACATTTTCTCCTTCCTTCTTCCCTAGGTCTAGCCTCTCTCGAGCTGCGAGAGGCAGGCATTCTATTTTGCAACTGACCTTATATTAGTAATGCAGAGACATTCCTGGTCTGTCTCTTGATCTACTCTTAGTAATTTCCTCAAAAATGGTGGCCTCTGAGGACTGTGTATGGTTTCCTGGGGGGTGTGCTTTACCCTGGCCATCCCAGAGGGCACAGAATCCCCTTTCACCACAAATACTGCTCTTCTAAACTGTAAGGTTTCTAGATTAAGCAAATAAAAATACATGGCACCCAGGTAAGTTGTCATTTCAGATAAACAACTAATAGCCTATTTTAGTATAAGTGTGTCCCGTGTGATGTTTGAAATATTCTTAGAGTAAGAACGCATTTGTTTGCCTGAAATTCAAGTTTAACTACATGCGCTGTATTTTATTGGGCCGCCCTAAATGTAAGAATTGCTCCTGGCCTTTGTCTCTTCCTTTCTTCCTTCCTCCCCTTTGTGGCATGGGGGGGAGAATGGGATGCTTCAAAGCTGTTGTAGGGCAAGTTCTTAAAGCTCTTTGCGAGTCCTGGGAGAGAAGTCCAAGCCTAATTGTTTATAGTCCTTTTTAGAATGTGGGTAATTAGGGCTTCCTTGTTCTCAGATGTAAGCCTTAATTCTTAGGAAATAGGAAAAGTCTTATTCAGCATCCTATTATAGACAACAGGATTAGACACTATAATCAAATGGTAAGCTAAATGCAATCACATTCCAAAATATATAATTCAAGTAATGAATGTTGTGGACGCAGAGAAGGAGAAAACACAGGAAAGGTTGGATGTCTGTCTTTCCCAACACCTCTGGGTCTCTCTTTCCTCATGAGAAGATGAGATGATTGAACTAGAAAATATCCGAATGATTTAAGGTATTAAATGGGTTATTTTCTAGTGCTTTGGAGTTTTGGCTAAGAACCCACAGCTGAGGACACTAACAAAAATTGTAGCTAACATTTACGATTATGGACAGACCCTGCTTGTACTTGTTTTAACCTTACATCACCCCTGGGGTAGATACAATTGGCCTCATCCCCTTTGTACCAATAAAGAAGCCAAGGAATTGAAGAGGTGAAGCAAACTGGCCGAGGTCACGTGGATTTCAAGTGCCCCACGCAGTCTGAGGGCCCATCTCACCATGAAGTGTACACATACATCCAGTGAGCATCACCATCACCCTTCATGGGAAGAAAGGCTGGACAGCTACTGTGGAGGTGTCTTTGAAGGCAGTTCTGAAAAGCCACAAAGACTTGGCAATTTTTCCCTTGCCCCAAAAGAAGAGGGGAATGGGGTCCCCCAACCTAAGCCAATTATGAGGAAGACTAAGACAACACAGCAATTTGAAGTGGTCCGCAATAGCAGGAATTGGCCTTGACGCTTGGTAAACACGTAGAGTTGCCCTGTGGTATGGGCTGGGGGTGCTCAAAACCCCACAGGGTCCTCCCACAAGAGAGAGTGGGCATTTGAATGTCTGCCGTAATAGACATTTAGCAACCAAGGTGACTTCAAATGCTCAAGCTAAATAAAGATACCTTTCGCCTCTTTCCTCTTATCTTTCAATCCCACCTGGACACTGGAGGAGTCCCAGAGGGGCAGATGAAGTGGAGGAAGACACGGGTCCAGGAGGAAGGGGGAACCAGCCATTCTTTCTCCCTCTGTTTCCCCCGTGGCTCCGAAGCTGAAAGCAGGAGGATGCTGAGATTCTAAGGTGGTGAAGTGGGCTTAGATGTCCTGATACCTGCAAATGGAACTATTGTAAACAAATAACAAGTAAACAAAACCTGTTACTATACCCTAGACGGTTACCTTGCTCAGTAAGCTAGTGAGCTGTTCAAGGTGGCCAGTCTCTGGGTCTCCGCTTCCTCGTTACCAGAATAAGGTCATTGCTTCTGGTGATCTCTGTTTCCTCTCCAGTTTTGTTTTTATTATTATTTCTTAAACATGAAATTTATTGTCAAATTGGTTTCCATACAACACCCAGTGCTCATCCCAAAAGGTGCCCTCCTCAATGCCCATCCCCCACCCTCCCCTCCCTCCCACCCCCCATCAACCCTCAGTTTATTCTCAGTTTTTAAGAGTCTCTTATGGTTTGGCTCCCTCCCTCTCTAACTTTTTTTTTCCCTTCCCCTCCCCCAGGGTCTTCTGTTAAGTTTCTCAGGATCCACATAAGAGTGAAAACATATGGTATCTGTCTTTCTCTGTCTGACTTATTTCACGTAGCATAACACTCTCCAGTTCCATCCATGTTGCTACAAAAGGCCATATTTCATTCTTTCTCATTGCCAAGTAGTATTCCATTGTGTACATAAACCACAGTTTCTTTATCCATTCATCAGTTGGTGGACATTTAGGCTCTTTCCATACTTTGGCTATTGTTGAAAGTGCTGTTATAAACATTGGGGTACAGGTGCCCCTATGCATCAGCATCACCACAAAAGACTCTGAATAGCCAAAGTAATATTGAAGAAGACCAAAGTGGGAGGCATCACAATCCCAGACTTTAGCCTCTACTACAAAGCTATAATCATCAAGACAGCATGGTATTGGCACAGAAACAGACACATAGACCAATGGAATAGAATAGAGACTCCAGAATTGGACCCACAAAAATATGGCCAACTAATCTTTGACAAAGCAGGAAAGAATATCCAATGGAAAAAAGCCAGTATCTTTTAACAAATGGTGCTGGGAGAACTGGACAGCAACATGCAGAAGGATGAAACTAGACCACTTTCTTACACCATTCACAAAAATAAACTCAAAATGGATGAAGGACCTGAACCTGAGACAGGAAACCATCAAAACCCTAGAGGAGAAAGCAGGAAAAAACCTCTCTGACCTCAGCTGCAGCAATTTCTTACTTGACACATCTCCAAAGGCAAGGGAATTAAAAGCAAAAATGAACTATTGGGACATCATGAAGATAAAAAGCTTCTGCACTGCAAAGGAAACAATCAACAAAACTAAAAGGCAACCGATGGAATGGGAAAAGATATTTGCAAATGACATATCGGACAAAGGGCTAGTATCCAAAATCTATAAAGAACTCACCAAAATCCTCCCCAGTTTTAGAGAGAATATAAATCAATTCAGTGTGGCCCAGAAGTCCGTCTCCCAGAGGTTGAAGTTATACATCATCTGGGGACGTGCTTTTCTTTAAGATTTAAGTACGATTATCTGAGGCCCCATGTCACGTAGTTGGTCTCTGCCCCAGGATTTCTGAGATTCCCATGGTGGTGAAGTCCCTGCTCTCCTCTCTCTCTTCCGGCTCCCTGGGACTGTAGGTGGCCCTGTGTCAGTCCTGCCTCCTGGAGTGCAGACCCTCTCTCGCTCCATTTGCCCCTGCTAGTGTCTGATCCTCATTCTCTTCCTCTCTTTTAGAGTCCCTGGTGCAACACTTTCAGGAAGCTACCAGTTATGACATCCTTTCAAGAAAGGCTTTGGGATACAGATTATCATGGCAGGCACAGAGCAGTAACAGGTTGTACTGGGTGCCGGCAATCAGTGCCCTCCAGGTCCTAGTGACACCCCCACCCCACCCCAGCTGCCGTGTTATTCGGGTCTCTAACACTATCACACTCTACTTTTCTCCTTCTGTCTTAGCTTCCCAGGCTGTAGTGTTCTCCCCTTAGGGTATAGAACACTCCCTCTCTCTCTTTGTCCCCCTTCTTCTCATCTGGACTCAGCAGAGGGCACCCGACCTTCTCCACCAAAAGGACACATCAAGGTGTTCTCACAAAGAATGGCACTGTCTTGTCTTGGAATGAATTATGTTACTGCCTTGGAAGGGAAAAGCAGCAGTGGTTTCTGTCTTAGATAGCGTCCCTTCCCTCTGCCCTGGTGCATTGTGTGCGCCTGATAAGGGGTAATAATAATAGCAACAATATCTCCAGAGCCATGAATTCCATAATTGGGTCACTGAAAGCTCCTGATGTCTTGCAAATTGACTTCACCAGGAGAAGGCAGTCGGTTGCCTATTTTGAAACATGTACGGATGGCATCAACTTTCTGGAGTTTTGAGTTCTTTTGAGCTAGTGTGCCCACTGACAAGGTGGCTACCCACTTCTCATTAGCCTAGGTTCACTCCTTTTTTTTTTAAGTTTATTTATTTTGAGGGAGGGAGGGAGAGAGAGAGAGAGAGAGAGAGAGAGAGAGAGAGAGAGAGAGCGCGCGCACAAGCAGGGGAGGGACAGAGAGAGGGAGACAAAGAATCCCAAGCCCCACAAGGACTCAATCCCATGAACCATGAGATCATGACCAGAGCTGAAATCAAGAGCCGGATGCTTAACTGACTGAGCCACGCAGGTGTCCCAAACCTAGGTTCACTTTTAACACAACCTTCTTTTGGTAGCATATACCCTTGTCTTCCATGCACCTTCATGTGTATTCATTTGCACACTTCTCAGTGCAATGCTGTATGATGCATTATCAACACCGGCTTTACATTTAAAACGACTGAGGCACAGAGCATGAAGTCTGTAACTGGCAGGTCCAGTTTGGGAGTTTTGATTTTCTGCCTTCAAATCCCACTCTACCTCTGAGATAAAATATGCAAATACTGTTTATACAAACAGGGCAAGATAGGAGAGGATATGGTTCTCTGGGACCTTGGGGATCTACTGCAGCCTTTGTTGAGGAAGGAACATTTGGCAAGGGCCTTGAGAGAGAGAGGTATGCAACATGTCAGTTATCTCAGAGGGGTACACCTGTCACATACAATTCGGGAGACCCATCCTGTAGCCGAGTATTTGTGAAGTGTTCTTGTATTGGCTGTTGGCACAGCATGGAACAGAACTCAAAATGCCTTTATAAGAATAATGCATTTAAAATGGGATATGGAAAGGTAATGTTTACTGAATGCCGACTACGTGACGAGTGATTCATACGCATTTTTTTAACTTAACCTGCAAAATAATTAATGGCATTTCACAGATAAGAAAACGTAAGAGCTTAGATGGTTTTAAAAAATGAAATGTCCATGAATAATTGCAGTAGCAAACATTTATTGAGCATGTGATCTGTTCCAGACACTTTATATCTTTATCATCCCAGTAATCGTCACCAGGATTGTACAAGGGAAACCCTGGCCCCATTGTTGTTGGAGTCTGAGGGGGCCAATAAGTAACACAAAGCAGTGAGGCAGATGGAAGCAGATGGGTCAGCCAAAATACTGATGGAAGCTGAATTCGAGAACAAGGCTTAGATGAGCGGCAACATGGGGCTTCCTAATGTTCCTGCCTCAAGTCAGTCCTTGGAGAGGCTCACTCGGCAGGTATTTGAGGCCTGCAGGGTAGACACATGGATGATGACATCCTTCACTTATCCTGGTGGGGTAAGGACCAAAAAGGGATGCGGGCTGTCACGTGTAGGACTTTTGATGAGTCAGCTCCACTCAAACAAAATCTGTCTACCTACCGCTGTTATTTACCACTCCACCTCTGGGGGCAGGGAAGGAGGATGGGGCAAGAGCCAGGAGTTTTTAGGGTCATGCCTTTCTCCTGAAAACTGCAAGTGAAGAGAAAGGATTGCCCCCGTCCCACCCCCACCCCCATATTTTCCTATTTTATCGTTTAGGAAGTGGAAGGAAAAGTAGGAGAAGCAAGTTGCCTAAGGTCACAATTCTTCATTGGCAGAGCCAGGGAGTCCGACTCTGGAGCCATTCCCTTCGTGACACGGTGCTGCTTCTGGAGAGCTCACCCCGAGCCTCTCTGGCCCCAGGTCCTTTCCCTGTGGCACATTACCTGCCTTGGGAGTTAGGACCGTGAGTGCGTTGTCTGCTAAAGCCTTTGAGGGGATCCTGGTGGAACTCTGTCCAGGGAACTAGATACAGCCGCCCCACCTGCTTAACTTGTATGTTCTTCGATTTTCACTGATTGTTGACTCCAGCTGCCAGCAGTGACTCAAGCCACTCTCCAGGCTTCACTGCTACTCTCCTCTCCACTTACTCTCCATCTTAGCTCCTTAGGGCTTTCTAAGCTTCCTGTCAGTCCAGGGTTTCATGCTGTCCTTCCAGATGTCACTGACAGCCATGCGGGTCCCACCTATAGACAACACCCAGATAGCACAAGGTAGAAATTGGGGTTCAAGTTTAATATGATAATACCTTCAGATCTAGACATTATATAATGATGGCCATTTATTAAGTGCTAACTAACCATATGAATGTTTTGAGGCATCAGTTCTTTTTTTTTTTTTTTTTTAAGTTTTTTTTTTTTTTTAACCTTTATTTATTATTTTTGGGACAGAGAGAGACAGAGCATGAACGGGGGAGGGGCAGAGAGAGAGGGAGACACAGAATCGGAAACAGGCTCCAGGCTCTGAGCCATCAGCCCAGAGCCCGACGCGGGGCTTGAACTCCCGGACCGCGAGATCGTGACCTGGCTGAAGTCGGACGCTTAACCGACTGCGCCACCCAGGCGCCCCGAGGCATCAGTTCTTAATACAGTAACTCTATGGTCCTATCACACTATTATTTTTCTCTGCTTTGAGATGGTATTTCAATATGTTGCCTGATGGTGACTCTTTTCCCATTTCCTATTGCACTGAGACCCTTGCTGCCTCAAGGAAGGATGGTTTGGGGCAACTGGGTGGTTCAGCTGGTTAAGCGTCTGACTTTTGATTTCGGTTTAGATCATGATCTCACGGTTCGTGGGTTTGTGTCCTGTGTTGGGCTCTGTGCTGACAGCACAGAGCCTGCTTGGGATTCTCTCTCTCCCGTGCTCCCTGCCCCTCCCCCACACATGCATGCAAGTGCATGCTCTCTCTTTCTCTCTCTCAAAATAAACTTTTTTTTTAAACGGATAGTTCGGAAGGAATAGCAGTAGGACATTGAGTTATCTGATGTGTCTTCCCTGAGACCCAGGACTTAGGGAGGATGTTACCAGGGTGAGGAGAGAACAAGCACTGGGCTGTCTGAGAACAGTGGTCCACACTTCCCTGCCTTCATGGCTCAGGCGAGAAGAGCGATGGAAGCAGTAACACTTTTTGCTGTCAAGTCAGGTGTTGAGGTGACTTTTCCCAGGTGTTCCTGGGAGAGGTGACAATATGCCTGAGAAGGTGAGGTGACTTGAGGGCTCATCCAAGCAGAGAGGGTTGCAGGGAACCTGGAAGAATCCTCCACCCTACAGTGTGGGCAGGGCCACAGCCTTTAGAGGGGCCTAGGTGTAGTTGAGAGGGAGGGTCCTGGTCGGTGAGCCCTTGGTGTTGGAGATAAGGGAGGAGAGGAACGTCCTCCATGGGCCAGTGCCTGGGGACCTCCCAGCAGAGACCAGCATGGACAAGGGGCCATGAGAACACCCCTCACTGTCTCACAAAATGTGAGGTGATGTAGCCCAGTCTTCATCTCTAGATGTATGTAAAAATCAGGCAAATAGAATGGGAAAATCCCTAAACTGACTGAGATTAAATTTCTGATACCAAATAGGTTAGGAATTTGGAATATTTAGGTTGTTAAAGATAACAAATTAAAGAATTAATCTACAGTAAAAGAAAACAAAATAATGATTTCTCAGAGAGGTGTGGGGATTGACTGGGATGGGGTTCAGAGAACTTTCTAGGAGTGACAGATGCTATGTATACTTTGAGAGGGGTGTGCATTACATGAGGATCTGTATTGACCCACACCTATCAAACTGTCTGCTTAAAATTGAAGTCTTTAATTGACTGCAAATTAGGCTCCAATTAAAAAATTCAAGAGACAAAAAAAAAAAAATTCAGGTCACATTTCTTGCCTTAGTCTGCGACATTCTGAGAGTTCAGTACTTTATTGAGGTCACATGCACGGAACCCCTTTGATCTGACCCTAGAGTCCACCTTCTCCCAGTTGAGAGAAGTGAGGTCTACTGGTGGGAGCCCGGCTCTGCCCCTTGCTACTGCGTGACCTTGGACAAGCCCTATAAGGGGTCGTTGCCTCCGTTTCCCCGTTGTGACATGTGGGTGCTAACAGCTACTTCAGAGGGTGGCTGAGGATCACATGCTTTTTACTATTGAACTTCAAAAGTTCTCAGAACAGGGCTGACAGTGGTCAGCGTGGTTGCCTACTCCTTCATAATATGCTGAGGCATCTGAAACAGCAGGAGGAAGCAGAGCCCCCTCCCCTCTCCGCCCCCCCAGAGCCACAGGTCCCAGACAAGCCCAGGTTAACACATGAACTTGCAGCGTCTCAGCTCAGTGGGAGCTCCAGCTGCAAAGTCTTGGAAGACTGTTTGCCAGGCAGGAGAATTTGGTGGCAGAACTTCCTCCTGACACATGTGCAGTGATGTAGTGAAACTTTTAGAAAGTTAAGTGGTGCTGGGAGAAGCGTATAACCTTTAAAAGCCTGAATAAAGTCCACAGAAGTTATGAACATTCTCAGGGAAGATGGAAAAGAAATGTTACAGTGGCTGCAGGCTTTTTAAAGTCAGATCGAGAATTCTGATATGCTTTGACTGAGGCTCTTCTTTTAGGTTTCTCTCAAGGTATAAACTATGAAAATGGCAGATATATATTCCCCTTTGGAGAATAAATGCAGGTAGCATTCGAGTAATGTTAAATTAATGTTCCTTCAACACATTTATTGAGGGCTTGTTATTTCCTAGAGATAGTTCTGGGAGCTCAGGAGGACGTATAGAGAATAGAAATTCCTTGGGGGATTTAAAGTATAGAAAAAGGGGGGGTGCCTGGGTGGTTCAGTCGGTTAAGTGGCCACTTCGGCTGAGGTCGTGATCTCATAGCTCATGGTTCGTGAATTCGAGCCCCACGTCAGGCTCTCTGCTGTCAGCACAGAGCCCATTCCTGATCCTCTGTCTCCCCCTCTCTCTGCCCCTCCCCTGCTCACTCTCTCTGTCTCAAAAATAAATAAACATTTAAAGTATGGAAGGGGCCACAGGCGTATACACAAATCAGCACAGTATCAGGGACTAACATGTAGGTTGCTTTGGAGATGGAAGCAAAATGCCATGAGAACCTAGTTGGGGGCAAGGAGATCTGAACCAAGGGGGTTGAGGGAAGGTTCTTGGAGTTGGCCTCTGAGAGGAAGGTGGGAGGGCTGCGCAACGAGTGAAGGTTGGAAGACAGGGTGTTACAGACATGGGCCCAGGAGAGCCTGAGTCCTGCCCCGTCAAGCATCTGATGGCTTCCTTTGCATTTCTCAGAGAGGTACGTACAAGGAATGAGAATAGGAGTCAGGACCGTTTTACTAAGAGCCATACTGTGTGTAGCACCCAATACAGAGATGTCTCTCAAAGGCTGAATTGGAGAATGCAACCAAGACTCAAAGCAACAATGGGGCTTTTCATTTTGCTCTCCCTCGCCATCCTTTCTGCCCCACCTCCATCTGTGATTCTAGTCACCTGCACACTCAGGGTATTTGCGGAGGGAGACTGGCGGTATTCAAGTGAACTCGGGTCTAGTTACTCATCCAACCACATGGGATCTGGAAGAGGGACACCAAGCACAGTTGGCCTGTCCTGAGAGACCAGGGCCTGCCACCATGTGTTCACCATGAGTGTGCCTGACCTCAGCCATGACTCCTCCTGGCGAGTGTAGTCTGACAAACATATTGGTTATTGGCCAGTAGTTCTGCAGTGGCTGGGAAAGGTTGAGCTGACACTCACTCTTCCTACCCCTAAGGAGCAGGAAGGAGATGTTTGTTTCCCTCTAGTGAACAGTATGGGAGAAGGGTGTCCCAATCTAGGGGAGAAGCAAGTGTTTCATCCTGGGTGTGTGAGACAGCAAGTGGTGTTTGGAGACATATTGGTGTCCTGTTACCAGAAGGGTAGGGAATGCACTGGGGTGGTGTTGGGACATGCAGGTTTAGCTAGGGAGCAAGATCTTTCCTGCTCATCTCTGGTTCTCTATGGCTTAAAGTCTCTTTGAAACATACTATCTTTTTTCATTCATATTTCACTCATGTAATGAGTCCCCTTTTATAAATAAGAACACTGAAGCTCAGAGAGGTTAGCAGAGTTATTCCAAGCCATACGTTGTAATTGGCTGGAACTAGCTATCAGGTTGTGTTTTTCCTCATCCAGTGTTTTCACTTACACATAGTGCCTCAAAGCTGGAACGTGATCCTCTGGTAATTCTCAGGGACTAAAATATAGGAATGTAAAAATGTATCCATATACCTACTTACACATATACTTTGCTGACTTGGGCGTGGAGTCTGAATAGGACTACTAATCATTCACCTCCTGGCTCTTTCTTGGATGATGTCTGCTTTCCCAGCATGCCATCTGGTTCATTATGTGTCTTGGGTTTTTGGTTTTTAAGAACTGTTATTAACAATAGTTCCAATGAAATCATCTGAGGGGGTTTTGTAGGGTTTCATTTTATACTCCTAGTTTCTACCATAGTCTCATCTTTGCAGTGGATGGAGTTCTGTTTTCACATGTGGTTAAATCTGAAAGGCAGTCAGCTGTAATCCACCCTTCTTGACACTTTACAGATGCAACTTAGCAAAAACAATCAATTGAGGCCTGACTCAAGGCCTGGTCATGGGTGATAGTGGGAACAAATATTTGAACCTATGTACCTTCCCACCACTTAATGCACCAGCCAGCTGTGCCATGTGCCATGGCCTGTCTAATGCCCAAATCTGTCACAGTTCTGGTGGATATATCAGCAGACAGTGTGGAGGAAAATAATGTAGAATACAAGAAACGTCTATAATGTGAAGGCTACAGTCCTTCCATAGAGAATATGAGGAGTGATCTGAATGCCGTTGCTCCATTGGTTCTGCCATTTATTGTAGGGTATATAGCTATAGTTATTTTATTGACTTATGTTTGGTGAAACTTGGCTATTTGTTTTAGAATAGACTTTTGGTTCCAACAGTAATCCCCCAAGCTACTATTCAAGAAAAATTTGAATATAATCTTACTTTTTCTTAAAAGGCTCAATGGCAAATGTGTCCTTTATACCACCTACTAGATAGAGGGCTGAGGATTAAATAATTGACCATATAACACCCGGACTTTAACAGATCTGCTGAAAAAGCTCCATCGTCTACTTCAGAATGTAGTGATGACTTTAATAAGATGGCGCCTGAAGGTGGCTCAATCCATGAAGCTGTAGGAGGTACAATTACTCTGTCAAGCATGACCTTTCATCTAGATAAAATGCTTTTTCTAAATTAATTTTACTCATTTGATCCCCAGTTTTCTTGTGAATGTGTGAAAAAGGTAAAATATCTACTAAGAACTATCAAAAGAACTTTGCAAACACTGAAATGATGATTTTATAGAGAAAGTCAATTAATTTCCATAATTCATTTATTCATCCAAACATAGAACAAAGTAAAGTTTTGGAAGCTCATTTCTTCAACAATGAAACATCTAATATTATTGTGGATGCTATTATAAATTCAGTGAAAATTCAACACTAGATAAAGATAAAATGTTTTGTGTGTGTGTGTGTGTGTGTGTGTGTGTGTGTGTGTGGTGATATTATGACATTTTAGTGAGACACAGTTCTGTGGTACAAATAATGTTATTACATTAAAAAGAAAAAAAAAAACAAGGAGAAATTAAGATGATGGAGCAGCATGGTGACCCTGAGTTTGTCTAGACCCTAAAATGCAGCCAGATCAGCACCAAACCATTTTGAACATCCAGGAAATTAATCTAAGGACTAACACAGCAATCTGCATAACTTGAGCCATAGAACTTGGCAGAAAGAGAAAAAATTATTTTTGTTTTTATATTTTTTACTTTTTAAATTTTAAATTCTATTTTGTTTTCTTTGTTTCGTTATGTTCTATTTTATTATATAGATTTTTAAAATTTCTTTTTTTAACCTTTTTTCTTTCCCTTTTCTTTTTATGCTATCAAGCTTCTTATAACAAGCAGACCAAAACACACCTAAGATCTAGCTTCCTTTATTTGATTTTTTTTGTTTTTTAAAAATTTTTTAATTTTTATTTTTTACTTTATTAATTTTTTTCTTCCTCCAAAATGATAAAGGAATTCACCCCAAAAGAAAGAACAGGAATAAATGAAGCCAGAAGCTTAATCAACACAGGTATAAGCAAGATGTCTGAACTAGAATTTAGAACCATAATAATAAGAATACTATCTGGGGTTGAAAAAAGCATAGAATCCCGCTGTGTGGAGATAAAAGAAATAAAGTAACCAAGATGCAATCTCAAAAGGATGACACGACAGCAAGGATAGATGAAGCAGAGCAACAAATCAGCAATTTAGAAGACAAATTTATGGAGAATAATGAAGCAGAAGAAAAAGAGGGAAACAAAGGCAAAAGAGCACACTATAAGACTTAGAGAATTCAGTGGCTTATTAAAAAGGAATAATATCCGAATCATAGGAGTCCCAGATGATGAACAGAGAAAAAGGGGCAGAAGATTCATGTGAGCAAATTATAGTGGAAAACTTTCTTAATCTGGGGAAAGACACAGACATCAAAATCCAAGAAGCACAGAGAACTTCCATTAGATTCAACACAAACCCACCATCACCAAGGTGTATCATAGTGAAATTCACAAAATACACAGACAAGGAAAGAATTATGAAAACAGCAAGAGAAAAAAAATATCCCTTAACATGTAAGGGAGGACTGATCAGGTTTGCAGCAGACCTATCCACAGAAACTCAGCAGGCCAGAAGAGAGTGGCAGGATATATTCAACGTACTAAATCAGAAAAATATGTAGCCAAGAATTCTTTATCCAGAAAGGTTTTCATTCAAAACAGAAGAGATAAAGAGTTTCTCAGACAAACAAAAACTAAAGAGTTTGTGACCATTAAACCAGCCCTGCAAGAAACTTTAAGTGGGACCCTTTGAGTGGAGAAAAGACAAAACAAAACAAAACATATCAAAAGCAACAAAGACTAGAAAGCACCAGAAAGCATCATCAAAACACCAACTCAACAGGTAACACAATGACACTAGATTCATATCTTTCAGTACTCACTCTAAATGTCAATGTACTAAATGCTCCAATCAAAAGACATAGGGTATCAGAATCAATAAGAAGATATGACCAATCTATATGCTGCTTACAAGAGACTGATTTTAGACCTAAAGACACCTATAGATTGAAAGTAAGGGGATGGAGAACCATTTATCACGCTAATGGTTATCAAAAGAAAGCTGGTGTAGCCATGGTTATATCAGATAAACTAGACTTTAAAATAAAGACTGTAACAAGAGACGAAGAAAGGCATTATATCATCACTTAAGGGGTCTATCCACCAAGATCTAATAGTTGTCAATACTTATACCCCCAATGTAGAAACACCCTAATATATAAATCAGTTAATCACAAACATAAAGAAACACATTGATAATAATATAATAATAGTAGGGGACTTCAACACCCCACTTACAGCAATGGACAGAACATTTGAGCAGAAAATCAACAAGGAAACAATAGCTTTTAATGACACACTGGACCAGAAGGACTTAACAGATACATTCAGAACATTTCATCCTAAAGCAGCAGAATACACATTCTTTTTAAGTGCACATGTAACCTCTCCAGCATAGATCACATACCGGGTCACAAATCAACCCTCAACAAGTAGAAAAAGATCGAGATCATACCTTGCATATTTTCAGACCATAATGCTATGAAACTCGAAATCAACAACATGAGGAAGTTTGGAAAGACCATGAATACTTGGAGATTAAAGAACATCCTACTAAAGAATGAATGGGTTAACCAAGAAAATAAGAGGAAATTAAAAAGTACATGGAAGCCAATGAAAATGAAAACACGACAACCCAAAACCTCTGGGATGCAGCAAAGGTGGTCATAAGAGGGAAGTGTATAGCAATACAGGCATTCCTAAAGAAGGAAGAAAAGTCTCAAATACACAACCTAACCTTATACATAAAAGAGCTGGAAAAAGAACAGCAAATAAAGCCCAAAATCAGCAGAAGAAGGGAAATGATAAAAATTAGAGCAGAAATCAATGATATCAAAATAAAAAAACAACAACAGTAGAACATATAAATGAAACCAGAAACTGATACCTTGGAAGAATTAGCAAAATTAATAAACCCCTAGCCAGACTGATCAAAAAGAAAAAGTAAAGGACCCAAATAAATAAAATCATGAATGAAAGAGGAGGAATCACAACCATCACCACAGAAATTCAAACAATAATAAGAGAATATTATAAGCAATTATGTGCCAACAAATTGGGCAATCTGGAAGAAATGGGCAAATCCCTAGAAACATATAAACTAACAAAACTGAAACAAGAAGTAATAGAAAATTGAACAGACCCATAACCAGTAAAGAAATTAAATCAGTAATCAAAACTCTCCCAACAGACAAGAGTCCAGGGCCAGATGGCTTTCCAGGGGAATTCTACCAAACATTTAAAGAAGAGTCGAAGCGGTTCCAAAAAATACAAATGGAAGGAAAACTTCCAAATTCCTTCTATGAAGCCAGCATTACCTTGATTTCAAAACCAGACAAAGACCCCACTAAAAAGGAGTACTACAGACCAATTTCCCTGATGAACATGGATGCAAAAATTCTCAACAAGATAGTAGCCAACCAGAATATTAATATTCTGGTTTATATTTACTTAAAAGAATTACTCACCGTGATCAAGTGGGATTTATACCTGGGATGCAGGCTGGTTCAGTATCTGCAAAACAATCAATGTGATACATCACATTAATAAAAGAAAGGATAAGAGACACATGATCCTCTCAATAGATGCTGAAAAAGCATTTGACAAAATACAGCATCCTTTCTTGATAAAAACCCTCAAAAAAGTAGGGACTGAAGGATCATTACCTCAGTATCATAAAGGCAATATATGAAAGACCCACTGTTAATATCATTCTCAATGGAGAAAAACCAAGAGCTTTCCCCCTAAGGTCAAGAACATTACAAGGATGTTTGCTCTCACCATTGTTATTCAACATAGTGTTGGAAGTCCAAGCCTCGACAATCAGACAACACAAATATAGAAAAGGCATCCAAATCGGCAAGGAGGAGGTCAAACTTTCACTCTTTCTTTTTTTAAAAATTTTTTTTCAACGTTTTTATTTATTTTTGGGACAGAGAGAGACAGAGAATGAACGGGGGAGGGGCAGAGAGAAAGGGAGACACAGAATCGGAAACAGGCTCCAGACTCCGAGCCATCAGCCCAGAGCCTGACGCGGGGCTCGAACTCACGGACCGCGAGATCGTGACCTGGCTGAAGTCGGACGCTTAACCGACTGCGCCACCCAGGCGCCCCAAACTTTCACTCTTTCTAGAGGACAGATACTCTATGTGGAAAACCCAAAAATCTCCACCAAAAAACTGGTAGAACTGATACATGAATTCATCAAATTTGCAGGATATAATATCAATATACAGAAATTGGTGGGGCACCCGGGTGGCTCAGTTGGTTGAGCATCTGACCTCAGCTCGGGTCATGATCTCTCAGTCTGTGAGTTCGAGCCCCATGTCGGGCTCTGTGCTGACAGCTTGGAGCCTGGAGCCTGCTTCGGATTCTGTGTGTGTGTGTGTCTCTCTCTGCACCTCCCCTACTCTCATTCTGTCTCTCTCTCTCTCTCTCTTAAAAAATAAAATAAACATTAAAAAAATTTAAGGGGCGCCTGGGTGGCTTAGTTGGTTGAGCGTCCGACTTCAGCTCAGGTCATGATCTCATGGTCTGTGACTGTGGGCCCTGCGTCGGGCTCTGTGCTGACAGCTCAGAGCCTGGAGCCTGCTTCGGATTATGTGTTTCCCTCTCTCTCTCTCTCTCTCTCCCTCTGCCCCTCCCCTGCTCATGCTCTGTCTCTCTCTGTCAAAAATAAATAAAATTAAAAACATTTTTTTAATTTAAAATATACAGAAATTGGTTGCATTTGTATATACCAAATAATGAAACAGCAGAAAGAGAAATCAAGGAATCTATCCCATTCACAATTGCACAAAAACCATAAAATACCTAGGAATAAACCTAACCAAAGACGTGAAAAAAATCTATACACTGAAAACTATAGAAAGCGTATGAAAGGAACTGAAGACAACACACACAAAAAAATAGAAAAAACATTTCATACTCATGGATTGGAAGAACAAATATTGTTAAAATGTCGATACTACCCAAAAGCAATCTACATATTCAATGCAATCTCTATCAAAATAACACCAGCATTCTCCACAGAGCTAGAACAAACAATCCTAAAATTTGTATGGAAACAGAAAGACCCTGAATAGCCAAAACAATGCTGATAACGAAAACCAAAACTGGAGGCATCACAATTCCTAAAGCTGTATTACAAAGCTGTAATTATCAAGACAGTATGGTACTGGCACAAAAACAGACACGTAAATCAATGGAACAGAATAGAGAATCCAGGAATAGACCCAAAGACGTATGGCCAACTAATCTTCAACAAACCAGGAAAGAATATCCAATGGGAAAAAAAGTCTCTTCAGCAAATGGTGTTGGGAAAACTGGACAGTAACATGCAGAAGAATGAACCTGGACCACTGCCCTATACCATATACAAAATAAACTCAAAATGGATGAAAGACCTCAATGTAAGACAGGAAGCCATCAGAATCCTCAAGGAAAAAGCAGGCAAAAACCTCTTTGATCTTGGCTGCAGCAACTTCTTACTCAACACATCTCCAGAGGCAAGGGAAACAAAAGCAAAAATGAACTACTGGGACCTCATCAAAATAAAAAGTTTCTGCACAGCGAAGAAAACAATCAGCAAAACTAAAAGGCAACTGACAGAATGGGAGAAGATATTTGCAAACAACATATCAGATAAAGGGTTAGTATCCAAAATCTATAAAAAACTTAACAAACTCAACACCCAGAAAACAAATAATCCAGTGTAGAAATGGGCAAAAGACATGAATAGACACTTCTCCAAAGAAGACATCGAGGTGGCTAACAGACATGTGAAAAATGCCCAACATCACTCATCATCAGGGAAATACAAATCAAAACCACAATGAAATACCACCTCACACCTGTCAGAATGGCTAAAATTAACAACTCGGGAAACAACAGATGTTGGCAAAGATGCGGAGAAAGAGGAACCCTTTTGCACTTCTGGTGGGAATGCAAACTTGTGCAGCCACTCTGAAAAACAGTATGGAGGTTCCTCAAAAAATTAAAAATAGAACTATCCTACGACCCAGCAATTGCACTGCTAGGTATTTATCCAAAGCATACAAAAATGCTGATTCGAAGGGACACATGTACCCCAATGTTTACAGCAACACTATTGACAATAGCCAAAGTATGGAAAGAGCCCAAATGTCCATTGACTGATGAATGGATAAAGAAGATATGATGTGTGTGTGTGTGTGTGTGTGTGTGTATAATATATATATGTAATATATATATTATATATATATAATATATATGGCATGAAATATATATTATATATATATATAATATATATCAATGAGAAAGAATGAAATCTTGCCATTTACAACAATGTGAATGGACCTAGAGTGTATTATGCTAAACAAAATAGGTCAGTCAGAAAGACAAATATCATATGATTTCACTCCCATGTGGAATTTAAGATACAAAACAGATGAATGTGAGGGAAGGGAAAAAATAAAAACAGGGAGATAAACTATAAGAGACCCCTAAATACAGAGGACAAACTGAAGGTTGCTGGCAGGGTGTAGTGTAGGGGGAAAGGCTAAAGGGGTGAAGTGGCCGTGGCTGTCCAGAGCACTCTGAAACCGTATCAAAGTTGTCTATATTTCCAAACATTTTTGAAATGAAAAGGCTCTTGTGTTCTCCCCACTCTGTGTACTTAACTGTTGGTGTGACGAGGCATTTAAAGATGTTTCTGGCATTTTCCTTTTTTTAATTTGTAAGGTGGTGTTAAGTCTATGGTTATTGGCTGGGCCAATAACCTCAGTTCTCAACTGTATGTATCTATGGTTTGTAAAAAGAACAGAACAACAGAGAGAGTCCTGATGCTCCTTGCTTGGCGTTGAGGCTGTGGGGAAGATGCCTTTGGAGGGGCTGTGGTTCAGGGTGTGCACTGTGAGGCTGGGCCCGTGGACACTGCGGTGGGCATCCACTTAGCTTCAGGTTATCTTGTTTCTATATATAGTAACCTAGCATTCTCAGTGTCGAAAAGGCAGTGGGGGTGGTGGTCAGCTGGCATGAGAAGTGTTTGGATCTTTTTTAGTTACGCTCGGTAGTTTTAAACTGTTGGTTTTTAAACTGTAGAATCCTTCATTGTCAGCAAAGCCAAGAGCCGCTGCATCAATGAAAGTTGAAGAACCTTCTGTAAGAAACACAGTTAGCAATGTTCCGTTATTTTTTGTATGTGTAGAATGCTGAAATGTTTTTGGGGTTAAATAAGCAGTATTAGATTCAAAGAAAAAAAAAAACAGGGGCACCTGGGTGGCTCCGTTGGCTAAGCATCCGACTCTTGACTCTGCTCAGGTCATGATCTCACGGTTCATGAGATAGAGCCCTATGTTGAGCTTTGCACTGTGCATGGAGTCTGCTTGGGATTCTCTCTCTTTCCCCCTCTGCCCCTCTCTCTCTCTCTCAAAATCAATAAATAAACTTAAAAAAAAAAAACCTGGAAAGCCAAAATATACTTGGAATTGGTTGAGGTGCTACATAATTAAGAATGTTATTCAAACTAGTGAGTAGAATTATCACCATTTAATAAACATGCTTCCCCTGCAGGCTGCTTCCCACTGATCCCACTTAAAAACCTTTGAAAGAACTGCTTTCTAAACACACTGACGTGTCTAGGAGTACTTTAGAACTTTTATGGTATGCAAGTCCTCTACATTGTGGTATTGTTTGTTAAAAAAGTAACTTGGAGGAAAAAAGGAGGTGTTTGAAGCTTCAAAGCCAATGGCCACTACTGAAAACAAAGGTTACAATTAGGAAGATGTTAAAATGCACTCTTACAAAAGCACAGGAAGAAGGGAAAAAAATAATTGGGGCTCAAAGGGTGTATTGGATTTAACTTTGAAATGTTAGAATTGTTCAGTTTGAGAGAAAAAAAAACTTCTTATGTAACTCCTATTTTTAATTGGATAAACTAATATCCTGTATTAAAATGGAACAATATAGAACGAAGCCTATAATTTTGCAGTTCTAAATTTAGCAAAATATTCAGACAACCAAAACACATACAACTTATTTGACACAGTTTGTCTTATAAAATATATACATTATTGAAAAGCATTCTGCTTGGGGGCAAACTGGCTGTACTGATAACAATATTTATGCCAACATTTTTACGTATTTCAGTATAAAAATGGAATGGAGAGTTTTTCATTTAGCAGAAATTACTCTGAGCTTACTAGGGTATCTCTTTTCCATATGTAGTAAGAGAGTTTTCTTAATTACCATTGTAACAGTCTCCAGAAAAGACCATTTCAGGTTTTGGATACTTTTAATCACAGATTTATTATCCATACACTGTATTTTTGAAAAAGATTTTGGGCAACTTTAAAGACAAACTAATAAGACTTAGAAACATATTCTTCAGAAAATACCAATGATGCTGTATTAAAGTCACATATACATCTGATTAAAGAATGTGCATATGTACTGAGAGTAATTATCCTTCTTCTTTTTAATACTTAGATAATATAAAGAGATTTTAAGTATTTCTCTTAAAATATGTAGCCACTTGATATTTACATTTTGAGAAAGATTTTTGTTTCTGAAAATAGTTTTGCTATAAAACTCTTTCATAGGACTACCAATATAAAATCTCTCCAAACATAGATTTATTTATGCACACATACATATGTGTGCATCATGTGTATGTGATATATATGTATAAGTCCATGTGTGTATTATGACTACATATATGTGTATGTATGTACATATATATGTGTGTGTATATATATGTATATATGTGTATATATATGTCTATATGTGTGTGTGTATATATATATATATTATACACACACGTATATACAGGGAGACATAAGAGAAAGACAAATCACCAATAAGATAGTCTATGTAATGAATTGCTATAGCTTGATGCCCAGGATAAGGAATCACAAGTGTTGATGGTATGTAGTTGTTATTTCTCTAAGACTATTATTTGCTTATCATGTGATAAATCAAATGAGTAAATTTGTGATATTTGAGTACTGTCTTTTGTGATCTCATTGAAAAATCTGGTTTCTCAGCATGTAAGAAAAGACGTATCAATATAAGTTAAGGAATTTTTTTTTGGCAATGACTTTATTTTTTAAATATAATTTATTGTCAAATTGGTTTCCATACAACACCCAGTGCACATCCCAACAAGTGCCCTCCTTCTTGCCTATCACCCACTTTCCCCTCTTTCCCAACCCCCATCTACCCTTAGTTTGTTCTCAGTCCTTAAGAGTCTCTTATCATTTGTCTCCCTCCCTCTCTGTAACTTTTTTTTTCCCCCTTCCCTTCCCCCATGGTCTCCTGTTAAGTTTCTCAAGATCCACACATGAGTGAAAACATATATCTGTCTTTCTCTGCCTGACTTATTTCATTTAGCATAACACCCTCCAGTTCCATCCACGTTGCTGCAAATGGCCAGATTTCATTTTTTGTCATTGCCAAGTAGTATTCCACTGTATATATAAACCACAATTTCTTTATCCATTCATCAGTTGATGGACATTTGGGCTCTTTCCATGGTTTGGCTATTGTTGAAAGTGCTACTGTAAGCTAAGGAATTTAAGTAAAAACCCGAAGCCTAGAATTTAAACCATAAACTACGAGTATGTATTTATAGTACATTTTATCTTACAAATTATTTCCTAGACCAGTCCTCTGAAAAGGCATAGCTGTAGTCACTGGTCCAGTGGAAATGAACATTCCTTGTGCCCAGATTGTGGTTTCCAAATCCCATTTCTTATTAAAAGCAGGCAGAGCTTCTTGGAAATGTTCAAGATCAGCCTGAAGTATATTTGAAACGAGCAGACCAGGAAGTCATCCAGTTCCTAGGGACAGAGGACCCAACTTGCAGTGGCTCCCACTGGCCAAAGAGAGGGAGTTTGAGCATCAGTAGAGAACATCAGTGGAACAAACAAGACATCCAGTTTGTTTAAATCCTTGAGTTTCCTGTGACACAAAACCAAAACCTTACTAGGTGACATATTAGTAGATGCTAGTGAATCAGTGCATCTAAAAAACGTGACAGGAAGAGGACCAAGCATTTATTCTGCTTTGTCTCTCTGACTGTGTCATCGAGTCACCAAAGAGCTGACGAAGGGAAGTTTCTCTGTATGAAATTGTTCCAGCAATACGGGAAGAGCAAATGATAAGATAGAACATCACCATTTCTCAAACTTTAATGGATCGAGGCACTGAACATTGGTGCCTGCTAATATCACCAAAGGGGCCGTCAGACATAATGCATCCACCGATAGTGGAACACAACACCACCCGTGAAGCACTTTTGCCAAAACCGTCAAGTCGGAATCCGATCAAGCTTTCTGATCCATCTATAATTTACAGAAAATACAGAGGGCAGAGGAGAAAGTTCACGGACATTGTGGTGATGGAGCCATCAAAATCTAGACTAAGCATTTCTAGAGGATAAATGATCTGTTCCTTCAACAGTGACTTTCCAGGGTGGAGGTGAGAGATGAAGGATGGGTGTGTAAGCCCTTAAGAGATACATTAATCATGGGGCGCCTGGGTGGCTCAGTCGGTTAAGCGTCCGAGTTCCAATCAGGTCATGATCTCGTGGTTTGTGAGTTCGAGCCCTGTGTCGGGCTCTGTGCTGACAGCTCGGAGCCTGGAGCCTGCTTCCGATTCTGTGTCTCCCTCTTTCTCTGCCCCTCCCCTGTTCATGCTCTGACCCTCCCCTGTTCATGCTCTCTCTCTGTCTCAAAAATAAATAAATGTTAAAAAAAAATTAAAAAAGAAGAGAGATACATTAATCAATTGAGATATATAGACACTGTTTGTATACTGATTAAACATGTTAAATGCTGATGATTGATATATACACACACACACACACACACACACATACATGTGTATATATATGTGTATATTTGTGTATGCACAATTGGAAATGACTATTTTTGTGACTATATCGGAAGTGACTATATTGAGGAATGCTGCTAGGTTTTAGTTATGGCTATACTATTGTTAAGTTTTTAAAAATTCAGTCATTGAAATGCATTTAAAAATACTTACAGATAAAATGGGAAACATGCATGTAGTCATATACTTAAGCCATCATTTCTGACAGTGACAAAAAACACAGGAAACCAGAATAGTCTTGGAAAAATCAAGATTTTGAGTTTTTCAGATAAGTTAGTACTTGGATTTCTAGAGAAATTCTGCCACTTGATCTTTTTTTTTTTCTTTAAAGTTTATTTTATTTATTTTGAGAGAGAGGCAGAGAGTGAGAGTGAGCATGGTGGGGGCAGAGAGAGGGAGAGAGAGGATCCCAAGCAGTCTTCACACTGTCAACGTGGAGCCTGATGTGGGGCTTGACCTGAGCTGAAATCAAGAGTCAGATGCTTAACCACCTGAGCCACCCAGGCATCCCTCTTGATCGTTTTTTGATATTGGATCATTCCTTTATAGAAAAGATAAGGAACGTGAGAACACTGAGTGACAATTCAGTAACAGTCATTTGAATCTGAATTTTCAAGCCTCAGCTTCTGCTCTGTGTTTTTTATTTATTTTTGGGACAGAGAGAGACAGAGCATGAACGGGGGAGGGGCAGAGAGAGAGGGAGACACAGAATCGGAAACAGGCTCCAGGCTCCGAGCCATCAGCCCAGAGCCCGACGCGGGGCTCGAACTCACGGACCGCGAGATCGTGACCTGGCTGAAGTCGGACGCTTAACCGACTGCGCCACCCAGGCGCCCCTCTGCTCTGTAAAAAGAAGGAGTTTATCTAATTAAATGCCTTCCCAATGCGGACATTCTCTGACTCTAGGCCAAAGACTTGTCACCAATAGATGTTAGTTATAAAGCATAGTTTTTGCATAGTATGTTTTACTCTCTCAAACAAAACAAAACAGAAAACATTATGTTCATCAATTGTTAGGATTCTTAGGAATTACATTAGGAAGTCAGGAAAATCAGTCCCTTTGCATGGATGTGGAAGTGTAGCATACTTTTCTGACTTGCCCAAAACTGTCCAACCAGACCCAGCTTTCCTGATGCCGAGATGGTCACAGTGAACCACCACTGACATTGCTTAATCTCCTGCCTCACCTTAGATCTCAAACTTTGCATCTAATTGAGGGAGGCAACTCACTAAGACCTTTCCTGGTCTGTTCTAACCTTGCTGTTCCCAATAAGATCACTGTGAAGAAGAAAACAGTCTAACGGAAGAAAGGAGGGAAGAAGGGAGGGAGCGTTGAAGAAAGGAAGGCAGGGAAGGGTGAAGAGGAGGGAAGGAAGGCAGGAAACACATGATAGACATTTGCAGATATGGCAAATATTGGGAAAGACCTGTGACTTGGGTATTACTGTCCCTACTTTATGGATGAGGGGATTGAAGTTCAAGGGTAAGAAAGTTGCCCAGAGTCCACCCGGATCTCAGACAGCAGAGTCAGGATTTGAACCCAAACAAATGCCCTTACTTCAAAGTCGGATCTGTTCCTTCTTCCACTAGTTTTCTCTGGAGCTCTCAAGCCAGCCTGTCCCCCACATCCCTGCAGCTGGCACCCACACGCTGAGATCATCTGAGTGTGTGGTCTTCACCACCCTCTGGAATTGGCATTCTGCTTCCAGTGTCCCTTCCATTGCTCCTTGGAAACAGCAAGTTCTGTTTTTAGAAAAAGATCTGTCAAAGGCATCATGTGTCTGGGCTGACAGCAGAGAGAACTTCTGTTGGCTTCCATCTGGGAACCAAGCAGTTACAGATGGGAAGACTTGCTACAACCTTGAAGATTAAAATAAGAAGGCTTTTGCTCGCAAGGTCAATGATTAAAAAGAGAGAAAGCCAGGGCTTCCAGGCAGTGCCATACATCACGGCCATTTAAGGTGTGGGCTGAGCTGGGTTAATGGGCTCTGCGCCTGCTCCCACCTCACTGCCCCCCAGTCCTTCCCTTCCGTGTCCAGGAGACACAGAGAATTCCATTTATAAAGTGCCTAATCGCATTATCAAAGTGGCACATTGGGAGAAAACCCCACTCAACTGCATTATAGCAAGCCATGCCTTTCCCCAGGAGATCTGGATGGGATACAAACGTTGTTTAGACATAATATAAAATTACGAAGTTTGTTAAACTTTGTTTATTTGGTAAATCTTTGTTAAAGATTCCACAGTTGCAAAATCAGATCTAGAGGCCTCGGATGACATTAATACAGAGTCACTCCATGAGCAGGTGACGGGCAGTTTGTCCCAACACAAAAAAGCCCTGGGTTTCCTATCCGAAGTTTGAACCTCCATTACCGGCTGGCAAAGTGTTCTCTCTGGACCTCAGTTTTTAAATCTATAAATAGGGCATAATGTGGCCAGCCTTCCTTAACTGGTAGAGTTATTTAAATTATAAACAAATACAGACTTCTGATTCCCAGTCAGGTATGAAAGAAGCTCAGGACTGATCTCTCATGTTCACACCACGAGGGCGGAACAAATTGACGACCCACATCTCTTAGATCTCAGAGAACTGAGGTCCCAGGGCAGACTGTTGCCCCGCAAATTGAGAAGATTGATAGGTGGCTGCAGAGAGTTACAATTCACTGGAGTAGAAGCCCCCTTCACAAAACCGGAGTAGGAGAACGTCACCTGTAATCGACGAGGTTTTGCAAGCTCAGCGCCAACGAGTCTGAGCCCTAAAAACTCCAAGGGGCCCAAGTCTTAGGGGAGGCTCTCACACTGGTAGGACTTTTCCTGCAGGAGCCCTGTCAGTTTCTCCTAGTGGCTATTGGAGAAAAAACCCCTGGAGCTTCAGGCTGGGGAAGGGGATAAGGAACCACTTTGAAATATACCAGGGCGCCCTGTTCTTATCAAGGCTGGCCTCAGGGTAAACAAGCTAAGCAGAGCCTAACCTCCTGGGTTGTTTGCTAGACACTAGCTAATCTGGAGGACGGGGAGTCCCAACTCTAGCACACCCTAAACTTTCTGTCCCTCCTAAGAGGTGGGGAAGCAAAACAAAACAAAGCTGAGAGGTGCTGGTGAAGGTCACAGCCTAAGGACACAGGCTCAGTAATCCTAGAACTATGGGATGCTTTCCTTCTCCCCACACCTCACTGCCACATCAGTAGGCTCCTGCAGAAGATGAGCGGGAAGAGAGCGTACATGTGGGGACAAACTGTGACTATGAAATGCATATACATCAAGATTTTTCATTCAACATTGTATTAGGATTCTCCATACAAACAGAACCGTGTGTGTGTGTGTGTGTGTGTGTGTGTGTGTGTGTGTGTGTGTGTGTGTAGATAGATAGAGAGATAGATAGATAAAAATAAATTTATTACAGGGGCGCCTGGGTGGCTCAGTCGGTTAAACGTCCGACTTCAGCTCAGGTCACGATCTCACGGTCTGTGAGTTCTAGCCCCGCGTCGGGCTCTGGGCTGATGGCCCAGAGCCTGGAGCCTGCTTCCGATTCTGTGTCTCCCTCTCTCTCCGCTCCTCCCCTGTTCATGCTCTGTCTCTCTCTGTCTCAAAAATAAATAAACGTTAAAAAAAAATAAAAAAAAAATTATTACAAGGAATTGGCTCACAGCATTATGGAGGCTGAGAAGTTCAAAATCTGCAGAGCCTATGTCCTAGTTCAAGTCCAAATGCCAAAAGCTGCTGTAGAACCATAAAGAGCAGATGTCCCTGTTCAAAGGCCATTAGACAGGATCCTCTCTCATTTGGGTCAGACTTTTGTTCTGTTCAGACCTTCAACTGGTTGGACGAGGCCCACCCACATTGGGGAGGACAATCTGCTTTACTCAGTCTACTGATTTAAATGTTAAAAAACACCCTCACAAACACTTGGGATAATGTTTGACCAAATGCCTTCGTACAGAATGTTGCCTGAGTTAATCCAAAGGTCACAATGCATCCTGCACAAAGACTCCCTTCCCTGTTGTGTGTTTTCCATCTCAAAATATGCTCAGCACACTGATAACATAAGTGACCTATAGGTGTGGAATGGGCCCAATGATGGCAAAATATTCTAAATAATGCAAGGCCAGCAATGTAAAATGCAACCAATTAAAGCTACATAAACTTCTCCCCATTATTACTTTTCTATGGAAGATTAAAATCTCAAAATTAAATTTCCTCCCACTTAAAAGTTAAAGTGTAATGAAACTAAAAGGCTACAATTATTCCCTTCTTGATTTCATATTTGCTTTGTATCTAAGCTGGATCAGCAGAGGGGAGTAATTATTGTACAGTTCCCAAGGGGCAGTTCTGGAAACTTCAGCTGAGTCTGTGCTTTGTTCAGCTCTTGGCAGCTCTTATCCAGTCTCTTGAGAGCCTCCCTAGTGACTGGCAGGGATCATGAGAGCTGTACATTCAGGAAACAAGTGAGGCTTGGATCCAGGTGGTCCAGCGACAAGTAGGGATCTAGTTCAAGGATGGGACTCTGGATCCTGGGGGACGAATTCCAGACCCCCAGCCGTGAGGGTGGGTCTATATGGTTTCCCAAATAGGAATGAAAACCAAGATGGCATGACTTTAGTCCAGGTAGCAGGACCAGGCTTGACAGCCACAAATGTGGTCTAGAGTACTGGAGTCCTGTCTCCAGCATTGCAACTAGCCCAGGAACCAGGGCGGGCCTGAAAACACACGGGCAGAGAGGTCACAAGCTTTGAGCAAGGGAAGCCAGCTGGAGCCAGGAATCAGTCAAGTCCTCAAAAGATCTTACTTTCGCCTTCCCGCCGAAGAATGAGCTGTTTGTTTCAAGCAGCAAGGTTACAAAGCTTAGCTATGAAACTCTCTCAGGCTTCAGGGTGACTGCACGGTTTAACCTTCCACGAATAACCCAGAGCGGTGAGGCAGCTCATGTACACTCCCTTCAAGGCTGAAGAATCTCCACGTCACGGAGGGAGGGGACCAGAGACCTGCTAAGTTGCGATTTTAAAAGTAAGTGTGTCAACAGTGAACGATGGTGCTCCAGGGAGCATCTTAGTCCCTGAAGCCAATTTGGCTGATTTCTCTAGCTTTCACATTCCCATAGGATCTGGGCTTTTCCTGGGAAAAGGGAGAACAGGGACAAAGGACTTCGGTGCCTCCAGACTTTCTCTGCCTTTTTAGAGAATGCCTGCTCCTTCTCACCTCATGCTTATAACACACCCAATGTCTGGAGTGCCTTCTCCTCACCCCAAGTAACAGCTGTTGGTTAGTTCATTGGCTTCTTTGCTTACTTACGAATCTACTTCAGGACCAAATGCCAGCTTCTCTGTGGAAACGTCCTTCTCTATTCCACCCAGTTAGAAAATAACATCTCCCATTTTTGAACCCAGAATGATAATATTTACCCCTCATTTTAATATGCAATCACTTGGCTTATGCAATAGGTAGGCACCCTTGTGGACAGCCAGGAAGTAAAGAGCATCCACTACATGTGAGGCTCTAAGTCATCATAGAATAAAGTGGCCCCTGATATCTCCCTCCTCAGCTGTCCCACACTGTGGGGAGAACAAGGAGGAGGCTGGCATATGAATCATTGCCTGTGTGCACCTGACACAGTGGGTGCTCCACTGACGTTTGTTCAATGGATGAGTCCGTGGGTCTCCAGTCTCCAGGTTCCCAGAGCGCATACACTTCTCTGGACGCCAATATTAAGTCAGCAAACCTGACTGTACCTTCCCAGGAAGATCCAAATAGATCTTTTCCTTCTTGCCAGCATCTCCTTCCAAGCATGCCCATCAGCGTCCTTTTTGGAGGAGAGGAAGGATGCAGGGAAGAAAATAGGAGGCAAATGACATTGGAAGGCAACCCAAAGAGGGAGAGGAGTCTGTCCACCAGGCTTTCACGTATTGAGTTCCTGTCTTGTTTCAGGCCCTCTGCTGACTTGCCACCTGTTAGCTGTGCGAACTTGGACAATCCTCTTAACTTGCCACGTCCCCTGGACTCCATTTCCTCCTCCAAATAAGTGCACGGGAAAATGCCGACCCAATTTTGTGATAATTAACTGAGATAATGGTAATAAAATACTCAGGAATGTATTTAGTTAATGACCTCCACGGTGATGCTGATAATAGGATGGCAAAACCACCGAAGTCCGTGGCAACCATCACCCCCCCTCCACCTCCCCACTTATACATTGTTTGCATTCTTTCTTCTCTCCCTTCTGCCTTTCACTGTCCGTTAAGTGCCAAGTCCCTTGACACATTTGAAAAGTGTGTCTTTTCTTCCTTTCATCCTGACTTCGTCCAGGCTCTACCCCTTCTCTGTGTTCCCTGAAATGCTTATCCCACGATGGCACTTTTGCATGCTCCCTTTTATATGGAAGTGGTTTTATTTTATTTTTTAATTTTATTTAAGTCCAAGTTAGTTAACATATAAGGTAATAATGATTTCAAGAATAGAATTTAGTGATTCATCACTTCCCCATAACACCCAGTGCTCATCCCAGCAAGACCTTAATGCCCACCACCCACTTTGCCCATCCCCCCCCCCAGCAACCTTCAGTTTGTTCTCTGTATTTAAGAGTCTCTTATAGTTTGCCTCCCTCTCTGTTTTTATCTTATTTTTCCTTCCCTCCCCCTGTGTTCATCTGTTGTGTTTCTTAAATTTCGCATATGAGTGAAATCATATGATATTTATCTTTCTTGGACTGACTTATTTTGCTTAGCATAATACACTCTAGTTCCATCCACATTGTTGCAAATGGCAAGATTTCATTCTTTTTGATTGCTGAGTAATATTCCACTGTGTGTGTGCGTGTGTGTGTGTGTGTGTGTATACAGCACATCTTCTTTATGAGTTTTCAAAACTGTGTTACAAGGATCCCTAACTTTGAAGGGGACATCTCATGAATCAGAGCCCTGATTGAGTCTATTTTTGGCAATGGAAGTCATGTAGGATCTATGTGGGGGAAGGAGAAGAAAAGATATTAAAAAAAAGATTTATGTAAATGCTTTGGCGTATCTTGCATTTAAAATTTTTTTCTTTAACTGGCGAGATTTATTTAGTCAGATATCATTTTCCACTTGCCAGATAGGCTGAGATCAAAGTTTGTATTTTTGAAGAGGAAACTCAGATGACTGGAACAGGGAGGGTGAAGAGAATTCTCACTGTGTGCCCCTTTGTACCTTTTAAAATCCTGTGCCATCTGCAAATAGTACCTAGTCGTAAAACTAATAAAATTGCTACTTAAAGGTGTAGGTGGTTTGGGGTATGGGGAGACAACCCTTTTGCTCTGATGGGAAAGGATGCAAACAGGAACATTTGCATGTTGAACAATTGTGATTTTTGGGAACTGGTGGGGAGGGTGAGAAAGAACGAGGGCTGGGGCGTGCAGAACACCTTTCATATCCCCTCTTCTGGGGGGAAGTCTGTGGAGACGAAGTTGGTTTAAGAGGAGACTAAGCTAAGCCACGTAGCGTTTAACACCATGCGTCAGGATGAGATCCTCCGCGGACTGGTGAGGACCGGGTATGGACACAAGGATTGAGTCCCAGGACCCTCCAACGTTTAGAGGTGAAGGGGGACCTACCCTGAAGAATAACCGAGCAAATGTAGTGTCCTGGAAGCCAAGAGAATACGGGGTTACAGGAAGAAGGGATGGTCAGCTGATCCTGGCTGAGCAGCCAACGGTTACGCATCTATTTAAAACGCAGCCCTAATGAATTTGGAGACGCCACATGGTTCAATACCTGTTTCGAATCAGAAGGAGCCCGATTTAAGAGTCAGGATCTGCAAGAAAATTTCTAACACTCATTCCTGTCTCTCAATGATCACGGAAGGGCAGTTCTATTACACTTATGGCAACACTTCTCAAAAGGCCATTTTCTGTTCCCTGCACTTGACTCTCAGGCTACATACATGTCTAGCCCCCTGCCTCACCAGCCCCGGCTTCAGGGCTACCGTCTTTTCTGTCCCCCATCGCTCCTTCCTCGTTCCCTCCTGCTCTTACTGGGTAAAGATTTGGCTTCCCTACTTTAGCGCCTGCCCACCTGTCACTTCCTTCTTTGAGCTTATCTCTATCTGCTGGGTCTCTGCGTATCACAAAAAATCTGGGGTCCAGGAAGGTCAAGACAGGGATCCCTGCAGGAGTCAGATCAAAGATAGCATTTCTTCAGCAGGTCCAAGGAGGGAGGAAAACCAAATTTGCACAGGTTTATAAATCCTGTCCCTATCATATATATATATATATAGGTTCCTATATATATATAGGTTCCAAAAAGAATTTTGTGTGAGAATGCATTGTAATTCTAAAAAGCAAGTGAAAAAAAAAGTTACTTTAATCAGTTTTTGGATTCATGCTTTTTTTTTATTTAAGTTTTTTAATGTTTACTTATTTTTGCGAGAGAGAGAGAGAGCAAGCAGGGAAGGGGCAAACAGAGAGGGAGACACAGAATCCAAAGCAGGCTTCAGGATCCGAGCTGTCAGCATAGAGCCTGACTTGGGGCTGGAATCCACGAACCACAAGATCATGACCTGAGCTGAAGTCAGATGCTTACCTGACTGAGCCACCCAGGTGCCCCTTGGATTCATGCTTTTTGAAAAGTAAATTCAACAAAGACACATGACATTTTTAAAGCCCATTATGATTCAGAACCTTACTTGGAGAATATTAACGAATCATCTACTTATCAATTTCTTTTCAGACACTTAATTCAGTTCTTATAATTTAGTATTTTAATTACATGAAATAAATGGGCACTTAAATGTGAGAAATGATTGTGGTACTTTCTACTGAGGTTAACTTAAACGTACTGACATTACCTTAGAGAATGTTATATATATTTTTCTCTACAGTTCTTACAGAAATGTTTATTTCTCATGGCCTGGAGATAAGGAGGAGGGTCCACACAGCTTCCCGAGTTTATATTGCTGGATGTGCAATTAGAATTAGAATGAGTAGATGCTAATCATCATGATTTCCCATAGTTAAAATAGGCTGATCTGTTTCTTCTGTAAATACAGGAACACAAAAGTCTCAAAACAAGGGAGAACTCACAAAGAAGAAATAACATTTGAGATTTAATCCCAGAACTGATAAACAACATATACAACACACACACTCGTGATCTTATAGAGGACACACATAACCATTTGAATAACCATCATTTAAAATTATGACTTTAACGGGGCTCCTGGGTGGCTCAGTCCGTTGAGTATCCAACTTCGGCTCAGGTCATGAACTCAACGGTTTATGGGTTTGAGCCCCATGTCGGCTCTGTGCTGACAGCTCAGAGCCTGGAGCCTGCTTTGGATTCTGTATCTCCCTCTCTCTCTGTTCCTCCCTCCACTCACACTCTGTCTCTCTCTCTCTCTCTCTCAAAAAGAAAAAAAAAATAAAGATTAAAAAATTAAAAAAATAAAATTATGACTTTAATAATTATTATAATAACAAGTTAACTTCCATTCTTCTAAAACTTATAGCTTATATGATGCTTTCACAAAAATCTCATTTTATCTATATTGAACTTCTCTAAGTCAGAACTTTTAAAATTCTCTTTTAGATAATAAAACAGCAGTTCAGAGAGATGACGACATTTACCCAAGATAGTGGAATTAACGTAAGAGACAGAGCAGGATTCAAAGTGAGGTCACCTGACTCTAAATCCCATGTTCTTTTCTACTTTACGAGAGGATTAGAGCAGGCTTACTCGTTATCTTGAGTGATTATTTGGAAGTAAGCACTAAACTAATTTTCTTTAGAAGAGTCTCTTTCTTCCAAATTTCTTATTGACATGCGGAAAAATTGTCCCTGTCGTTAGATGTCGGTTACCCTGTTCTCTCCTCCTTCTGATGCTGTAATAATATAGAACCTTTTATGCTTTTAGATTTACCATCTCATTCAACCTCCACAAAGCCTCTGTGAGGTGAGTGTGGTAAGGCATTTGATTTTCACTTAAGAGGAAGAAATTCGAACAGAGGCTAATGGAGTTGTCCCAAAGATGCATATTAGTTACCAGTAGAATCAAGACAATAACAGTGCACATCTCACCACACCCTTAGGGTTGCAGCTCAGTTGGGAATCTCATCATTCTTGTGGCTCTTGGGTGAATCTCTGTTCACAGACTTCCCATCCTACACAACGGCCACTACGGTGACTCATCCCCAATTAAAAATGGTCTTAGAAGAAAAGACCCACAGATTTGGCCTCATAAAACAGAACAAAACAAATTCCTTATGGCATAAGGAAGCCCGAGAAGTTGACTAGGAAAAAATATTTGTCATATTAAAAGTTAATAATCATGTGCTAGAAAGGGCCCCCACAGATCAGTAGGAAAATAAGCAAGAGTTTAATAAGAAAATGGGAATGGGGAATGCAGAAGTTATATACTGAACAGTAGATACAGATGCCCGAGAATCTGTATTTCATTGAAATTCTATCCTGTCATTTCATTGAAATTCATTTCGGGTGCTAAATGCCAAGATCATAGTGGGTGTTGGAGACATGGATGTGAATAAAACAAAGTCCTTGCCTCTGCTTAGCCTCTTATTCTTGAGACGCTCAGTGAGCAAAAACATACGTGATATGATGTTAGATGGTCACGCACACTCTTGTTAAAACAAGCAGGGAAGAAAGGGGGAGGTATATGTAGATGATGCAGATGAGGAAGCCAGGAAAGACCCCTCTGAGGTCTTCGTGAGGATCAGTCGTGTAATTCTGGGGGAGAAGAGCTGTCTGAGCAGAGAGAACAGTAACTGAAAAGGTCCTGAGATAGGAATGCACTTGGTATGTTCGAGGAGCGACACGGGCCAGTGGGGCCAGAGCAAAGTAATGTTGTCAGCATAAATACTGAGTTAAGGGGCGCCTGGGTGGCGCAGTCGGTTAAGCGTCCGACTTCAGCCAGGTCACGATCTCGCAGTCCGTGAGTTCGAGCCCCGCGTCAGGCTCTGGGCTGATGGCTCAGAGCCTGGAGCCTGTTTCCGATTCTGTGTCTCCCTCTCTCTCTGCCCCTCCCCCGTTCATGCTCTGTCTCTCTCTGTCGCAAAAATAAATAAACGTTGAAAAAAAAAAATTAAAAAAAAAATACTGAGTTAAGTGTGAAAATCTACATTTATGAGGATTTCATTTGGTTGTAATTTCAAATTGTAAGTGCCCATTAATAGGAAAAGGGTTAAGTCAATTCCAATAGGTGCAACAATGGAACGCGGTGTGGGGGCTGACAAGGAATGAGGTGGATCAGTGAGCATTAACAGCAAGGCTCTGAGGATGCAGTGTGGATTGGGAGAAAGAAAGAGGTTACAAGATAACATCTATACAAGGGGGCCATTCCTATTAAAAGATAAATGTATACAATACAAATTAATACATATTTGTATACCATAGAAATGCAAATTATGAACTTAAAATAACACTAACCTTAGGCTTTGGTTATAAATTAGACAAACTGAATATTCCAAACTATTTTATTCAAAACAAAACAAAACATAAAGGGGAATTGACTTGTTAACATTAGCCTAGGTCCTAATGCTGTCCTACTCTTAGTTCTAGCTTCGAATGCCTCCTCTCCCTCCCTCTTTCTGGTGAATTTCTCCCTATTCCACATCATGCTCTTTGAAATCTTTCCAGTACTTGAAGCAGAGCCTGCTTCCCTGTTTTCCAGCATTATCACCCAACATGGTATTTTGGAGGCCATTCCCCCTGACGGATAGCAACTACTGTGGGTTTCACAGTCATGGTCAAGCCCATACCTGGGTTCTCAGTACCTTCTTGCGGGAGCTCAAAGTGGCGGAATGAATACACAAGTGAACCAGAACACAGCTGCCGGGATGAGTCGTGAACTTGGCATTTAGGTAATGGTCATGTCAACAGGTGTCTGAATGAGGTGGCAACATACTTATTCCCATTCCACAGGCAAAAAGACTGAGGCTCTCAGCAAGCCCATGACTTTAATCTCCCCATCCAATGATGTGTGTTCTGGAGGAGGCCCACCTTTGTGTACTTTCTGTTCATTTGGGATCCTGGGAAACCAGCTCAGTCTTCAGATTCACCCTCAAGGACATGAGCCTTTTCCTATTATTGTATTTAATCTTCCCTGCATTTTATGATGATTGAATGAGATAATGGATGAGAAAGGTTTTACAACAGAAACTCATCATAAGTTGAAGGTTTTATTCTAATGTCAATTCCATCCACCTTGGGAGGCCCTCAAGTGTGGCAGGAAGGACACTGGATTTGGAATCCAGTGACTTGGGTAGAATTCATGTTTGGCACTCAGCAGCTACGTGACTATCCTTTCCTTCCCCCTGCCTTGTGTCAGCGTTTGATTCTGGCGGGAGCTCAACTAAGACACTGTCCCAAGTCATTATGCCAGAACTCATTCTCCCATCCAGCCTCAGGATTCCTGTTTACCTTCATCTTCAAAGATTGTAGACATGGCCAAACGTTTTGAGTTTTGACAAACTGCTGGCTGTCTTGTTCTGTATCTCTTCCTCTTCATTTCCCTGGTTGCTGTTGAAGTGGAATTCTGACCCTAATATCCGGAGAAGTTAGGTCAAGCTTCACAAATGGACGGCATGGTCCTGCGCTTCCTCACGTCAGATGCTAGATGCAAGCTTGGGTTCCCAGATCGCTCACATTTCTGACCAACTGGCTATGAATTTGAGGGTTGCCTTTACCTTTTTGGGCTCAATAATTCTGTAGAATGGCTTATAGAATTCAGGAAAGTGCTGTAGGTCTGATTATAGTTTTATTATTGCAAAAAGGATACAAGTCAGGGCTAGTTAAAAGAAGAGACACATAGGGTGAGGTCTGGGACAGTCTCAACGAAGAATCTTCTGTGTCCTCTCCCCTTGGAGGCAGGAGGGGACTGCATGTCCTGCCTCCGTGTCAGTGTTCAACAGTATGTCCAGAGTTACGCTAACCAGCCGGGATCACCTTTGTTTAGTGCCCGGTTCTTGACTGGGAATTCACCACACAGGCATGACTGACCGAGCCACTGACCACGAGGTTGAACTGAGTCTCCAACTCTTTCCCCTTTCTGGATGTCAGGGTGGATGTCAGGTTGATATCATACAGCTCAGACTAACCCTTGAATCACAAACTTGGTTGTCACATCAATACGTTTCTTCTTTGTGAGTGTCCTCTTTGTCTCTTGTTTTAAAGATCGTGTTCTATTCCAATATCGTGAAGACATTTTTTTCTGTACCCTCTTGTACTATTTTGTAAGTCTTATGTTTTAGTCATTGATCCATTGGAATTTATTTGTCACGTTGCTTTTCTGGGCCTCGACATCTTTCCCTGTGAAATTGGCGGGTTGGATTAGTTCATCTTTTAAGATTTGTTTCAGTTTTATTTTTAAAATTTTTTATGTGTTTATTTTTGAGAGAGAGAGCACACGCGAGCGTGAGCGGGGGAAGGGCAGAGAGAGACACACAGAATCTGAAGCAGGCTCCAGGCTCTGAGCTGTCAACATGGAGCCTGATGCGGGGCTTGAACCCATAAACTGTGGGATCATGACCTGAGCCAAAGTCAGGAGCTCAATCGACTGAGCCACCCAGGCACCCCTGTTTTTAAAATTTTTAAGTGTTTTTTTCAGCTTTAAATTCAGTGATAAAAATATCCAATATTTGTATATTATTTTCTATGTGCTAGGACTTGTCCTGGGAACTTTACATTTGTTACCTATTTAAGCCCACTTTGTCACCCTTCCAGGCATAGTGAGGCTTAGAACATGAGATAATGGTGGACAGACAGTCACAATGGAGATGGATTTGAAGCCAGGACACCACACACACACACACACACACACACACACACACACACACACACACACGGATATTACTCAGCCATAAAAAAAAGAACAAAATCCTGCCATTTGCAACAACATGGATAGATCTAGACAGTATCATGCTAAGTGAAACATGTCTGCCAGAGAAAGACTGATACCATACGGTTTCACTGATGTGTGGCATTGAAGAAACAAAACAAATGAACAAAAGGGAAAAAAAGACAAACCAAGAATCAGACTCTTAACGATAGAGAAAGCCTGATGGTTACTGGAGGGGAGGTGGGTGGGAGATGGGTGAGATAGGAGAAGGGGATTAAGAGAACACTTAACCATGATGAGCACTGAGTAATGAATAGAATTGTTGAATCACTGTATTGTGCACCTGAAACTAATGTGACACTGTATGTTAACTATGCCGAGCTAAAATTAAAAACTTTAAATGCATACATAAATACATAAATAAATAAATGTTTTTAAAAACTGGGGTCCTATGTACAACATCTAATACATAAGAGTGGATGCTAGAGAGTAGACTGGTTAAGCACTGGTAACCCAGAACTAGACAACATAGGTGTGAGTTCCAGACCTGCTATTTACTAGCTTCCCAATGGCTTTGGGCAACTACTTAACCTCTTTATGTCTCACTTTCCTCTTCTATAAATTGGAGATTATAGCACAGACTTTGCAGGGTCATTATGAGTACAGAGCAGTGCCAGGCACAGACTAACCATCATAAAGGCATTTGTCATTATTACAGTAAGTGCTCACAAACAGTGGCTACCGTTCTTTCCCAGTTAGCAAACCTCCAGAGACGGTGTGGCTGACCCTGCTAGCACCTGCTGGTCCTCAGGATATTCTTGGGGACACACTGGGATCCCTCCTGGTCTCAGCAGTTGGTCCCACCACCCCAGGGCTGGCTCCAACCCTGTCTGACTCTAGAGCTGGTCCCTTGTCATGGTCTAAAAGTCCTCACAATTAACCTTTCCCTGCCTGGTTTGGATGTGAACTCGAACCACCTAATTCTTAGCTCCTTGCCGGTCATTAACTGTTTAATGTGTTTGAGGAAATGTCTCTTAACCTTGCGCCTCATTAGAATGAGTGATTTTGTGAGGCTATAAACCAGCCTTGCCTCTAATGGAAGCAGATTCCAGCAAACCCCCCCCCCTACATTTTTTTAAAGATCCTTACAAAGAAAGCTATTACAGGTTTGCAGAGATTGATTTTACTTAAAACCGAGTATGTATGAAAGCAGGCAGAGTGGTTATGACATAAATTACTTTGATATATTGAGTGCAAAGGCAAATGCAATTTCTTTCTCCCTTTTAGCTTTCTGTGTTCAGCGGAGGGGTGGTGATTTATCTTTTTATCCATTTCAGTCTGACGTAGGTTACTTTTAACTCTAGGGAAGAAGGGACAGATGGCGTGTGTTAGAAGGATTTGCAGGAGGAGGAACAGGAAAGAAGAAAGGAAAGAAAGAAGGCCCTTCTCCTAATCCGTGGGCCCTCAACTGATCTTATCTGGCCTGCCCCCCACATCCCACCTTGCCTGGTCCCATTGCAGAAGAGAATAAGCAGCAAATGGAAGAAACATCTTAAAAGGAAATCAATAAGCAGTTTACTATGTAGTTATCTCAAGCTCAATTTTTGTATAACAAACTGTAATTACATATAATAAATATCAAGCCCTCCTCATCGAGGAAACGAAGAATATATTCTACTATAATCTAATTTTCCTTGCTTTTTCCCGGATTCCATGGGCCCTCCTCTGGATGCTTCTAGTTCCACATAATAGGCACCGGAAAGTTGATTTTCTTATGTCAGAGCCCTGGCTACCGTTGTTACTGCTTTGAGAAAGTTATTAATCTTTGCTCCTGCAGATACTGAACATTTTCTTTGAGGCTCTGCTTCTGGCACCGTGTTGTTCAAGAGGTTTTGCCCTCAGCAGCATGCACTGCAAATTTCTGACTTTGTGGCTTGAGTCCTGCAAACAAAGATTGAAATTCTGGACTGAAGAAAGCTGAAGAGATGTGATTGTTGCAGGACTTCTCAGAGCTTTTCATCTGCTGCTGTGCTTTGTGGATCTCTGAGGGTGATCCAGTGTGCCCCTTTCCAAACTTGTGACAAGCTGTGATCCCTTTCTGTTAGATACTTGGGGAGATGCTGGTCCCTTTTGGAAGGGGACACAAGACCTTTTCCAGGAGAACCTTGCCCTCACATCTAAACTCAGCTTTAGTCTCTGTCCCTGAGCCCATTCTGAGTTACAGCTGCATGCAATTGACCATCATCCCTGAACAGACTCGGGCTCCCCGACGTGCGCTCGCACAGCACAGACAGGTTTTTCTTCTTAGAAAGCCATTTCACCTCCTCCTGCTCCTGGCAAATTCTGACACCTTTCAGAACCCAGTTTGGTGGTCACCCCCCCAACCCTGCCCAGTGAGGCATCCCTAGGCAGGGTGATTCCTTGGATGCTGATAGCATCTTCAGAGAGAGATTAACAGGCACGTGTGTGACCACCTAGATGGGCGTTCAGTAATACCGCAGCAGTGGAACATCACTGGGGTTTTGAAACGCTCGTAAAATGGTGTGTTCAGAACAAAACAAACCAAAATCTGTCAGTGAAAATACTTGGAGTTTGGAAAACATGATGGAAAGCCACCAAATTAAAAGGAATTTTGGAAGAGGAATAGACGACCGGTAAGCTGTCTATGAAGGAGATGGAGAGTGTTTCTTTGCTGAGGGCCTTTGTTTGGCTGAATGGAGTTTGCAGGTTTGGGGGTAACAGCTGAATTGCTCAAGGCAGGAGCAGCTGGGCACCACCTCCCAAAGCCTCTGAATCCACCCTCTCCAAGGTGGCTCTTCCAGATAGAAATTAAACCTTGCCAGTGTGTGTTCAGTGAGTGCCCATCACGTGCTCCCTTTGAAGATGGGAGTCAGATACTCCCACCTTTCTGGAAACTCTCACTCACTGAATCCAACCAGAAGCCAAATGGCAAAGAAATGTAGGTGATGAAGTCTGCAGAGATAAAGCTCTTGGGACAGGGAAGCACAGAGAAGGGCAGAGAAAGTACAAGGGAAGGGTGGATGGAAGAGTGGAGACCTGCCTTTCTCAAAATGTTGCATCGTTTTACCTTTCTACAGTGATATGTAAACATGTATATTAATTGGGGTGCCTGGGTAGCTCAGTCGGTTGAGCGTCAGACTTCGCCTCAGGTCATAATCTCACAGTTGGTGGGTTCGAGCCCCACCTCGTGCTCTGTGCTGACAGCTCAGAGCCGGGAACCTGCTTCAGCTTCTGTGTCTCCCTCCGTCTCTGCCCTTCCCCCACTCATGCTCTGTCTCTGGAAAACAAATGTTTTAAGAAATTTTTAAAAAGTTAAAAAAACAAAACAACATGTTTATTGACCTGTTTCCTCTCCAACACAGTATGTTATCAGAGTATTGAATTGTCTTCCATCTGATAACTGAAAAATGTGACACTATACTTTTGATAGTCTTTTTCTTATATATGTGAATTAATGATATATTTTTAATGCTTTAGACCTATTTACCTGTTTATTCTTTGAACATTAGTAATTTTACAGTCTCTGCCTATAATTCCATTGGAGGGACTTTTTTTCTCAGTGACTTACAGTGCTCTTTATAAAGAGAACCAACCTTTTATTTCTGTGCTTACTTCTATAGTTTCTCTGTTTATCTTTTTCCTTGTGCGGTGTTTACTTGTATTTGTGTTGTCAGGTTTATAAATTTTTTTCCTGGAATGTGGATATGCCTTCTGTATGTTGAGATTTCATATATTGTTTTTCCTTGTAATTGCATTATTAGAAAAGTCTTTGAACCAACTGAAATTTATTTAACTATAAGATTTGAAATATTCCACTGCAAATCCTTACTATTTTTCTTAACACCAGTTTGTGAATCATCACTTTTTAATTTCTTGATTTTTTTAATTTCATTTTTATCAAGTGCCCATCTTTTGGTTTAATTCTATACTTTATCTTACCTATCTTTTGGTTTAATTCTATACTTTATACCTCACCCCTTGTTCTGCCTGTGTTCGTGCAACACCACCACTGTGCTTTAATGATTTACTTTATTATGAGGCAGGATTGGTCTCACCTGACCCATGATTTATGTTTGTTTATGTATTTTTCTACCATTATTGCATAAACTTGTGTGTTCCACCTCAAATTAATTGTGAAAGCTGGTAGGGTATTTTTCAGTTCTTGAAAAAAATCACAAAGAAGAGAAGGGAAGGGAACCATGTAGATTCTTTTCCATTCTCTAACACAATCTTCAGTATTTTGGAAGAATGGTTTGGTTTTTTACCTTCAGATTTTTCCAGATAATTTTCATAGCCATTATTTCATTAGTTACCACTTGGTATAATTAAGAAATGAGATTTTGGCAACAATCCATACTTTCGTAACAATTGTTGGTCTTTGTGTTCACTCAAGGATCAGAGAATGATCTGTGTTTACAGAAATGCAGCTTCTCAGGTCCCTAGTTCTAGAATAGAATCTAATTCTTCATCCTAACAGAGCCAGTATTCAAACAACAGTTTTGTGCTTAATGGATGAGTGGTCTTTGGCGAGGCTTTTTACTCCCCCTGTGTCCTTTTTTTTTTTTTTAATAAAATGAAGATTATAACATGTAATAAAGAGAATTATCATGCATTGTAAAATTGGGTTTAAGTCTCAGACTCAGCCTTTCCTTATTTGTGACCTTGACCAAGTCCCTTCAACTCCCTCAACCTGTTTCCTCATTGGAAAATTGGAGATAGCACTTTGGAATAGTAAATCCTCTCTTATAAGCCTGTTGTGAAGGACCCATCTGTATAGCTGGTCTTTCTAATATACCACACAAAATGTAATTTCTGGTAGTGTTAATAGACCTGGTTACTGGGGAAGGAGAGAGAAAGAGGGTGGGAGGGTGGGAGAAGAGAGAAGGGGGAGGTATTTGGCTTTCCATCCATTAAGGAATTCAGTGTTTTGGACACCACATCAAACTCTTGCTGCCTTACCCTCAGCTGTCTGGCATCGTAGACCAATTTGGCTCTGGAGTACTGGTAGCATAGGTAATACCTTACTTGATTTGACTCTGCTACATCTCCAATCTTGTTACATTTGCATAGCACCACAAAGCAGACTCCAAGAAAGGTTAACTGAGGCCTTTGGATTGATTGAAAGCAGCCATCAATGGTGTTGTCCCTCCCACGTTCGATGGGTTTTCATTAGAATTGTGTTGTGTGCCTTGGAGTGGTTGAAAACATTCACATGATGGATTAATCAATTTCCAAGTTGCTGCATTCACATGTGGTAATGACTTGCTCAAACGCCTCTCTGGCTGTCTGAATGGGCGTTAAGGAATTAAGTAGGACAGTGGAGGAACCCCATTTTCAATTAAGAAAGAAAGTGGCAGAGTGTTTTCTTCTAACCTAGAAAATGAACCAAGGCAGATAATTTCCTCCCCCCCCCCCATGATATATAAAAGGTTAAAAAAGAAAAAAAGCTAAACCCATAAAAAATATAACATCATTTACATCTTCCAAATTGCAGTGCTCTTGGATGCATCATTAACTATAAATGGGTTGCAATAAAAACATTAATTAGTATAAAAACAGCCAAAAAAGCAAGGTTTCAAGTTCATTTTGGCTTGCCTCAGAAGGATAGAAAGCAATATATTTATATATTTACATATAACTAGGAACAGCTAAATCATTTGTCTGTAAAGAATGCAGAAGGGGGATATAGAGAGACAACCAACCAAAGTGACCATTTCCATAAACCACAACTGCATTTCAGCCATGGGCAATCCTTCTCCTGGTTATTACACTCATAAAATGCCTATAAAAATGGCATCATGCAGTTCCATATTTATAATCTGTCAATGTCCCACAGATCAAATGGGTTGAGTTTACAAGCCAAGAGATGATTTTCCCCCATTTTAACTGCTATCCCTTTCTATGTCCTCTGGACTCTGCAGGCTGATCTGCTTCTCTAACAATTTTATGGCCTGGGGCACAATGACAAGTCTGTAATTAAAGCTTGGAGAGTGGTGGAGGGCTCGCCGAAGCCCACATCTCTGCCGGTCCTACACTCACATCCATTTTAGTTTTGAGTGCAGTGACCAGCCGAGCTTCAGCTGAGGGGAGGCAGTTTGCCATGGAAAAAGATGTTTTGGGGATGTTCCCATTTGTAGTTATCACTGGCCACCAAAGGCTTGGTAGGTCAGGGTCTGTCACTGAGGGACTTGGAAACCCTGGCTCAGCACACTGTGTCTATAGGATGCTGTGGGTATTGAAAATAAAGGCCGACTGCTAAATACAAGACTTTCATTTCTGGGCTTTACCCTCCTTGAAGAATAAGAAGGAGTTTCCTCTTTTCTCCTTTTGGCAGGAAATGTGAATTTGGGTAAGCAACAGTAAGGTTCTGGAGGAAATTTGGGGTGAAGTTGAGACCTTACAAGGAGACCCTTTCTCAAGGGTAGAACTTCATCTACATCTCTGTGCCAGTTCTTCTGGGAAAAAGCTGTCTGTGTACCATTTCCCTGCTATTGAAGTGTTGATCTTTGCTCTCATCCAACGCTTAACCCAAGACAGGAGGCCACACTGCAGCAAGCCACTGGGGTTTCAGGCCACCCATGGCAGTCCACCAACGTGTGTGCCAAAAGCCAGAAGTGCTGCCCTTCAAAAGCCATAGTCCCCAGGGCAGCATGCTGGTTTCTGAATACTGGGAGTGAGCATTTTAATTTGTGAGATGTCAAGAACATACCAGATGTGAACCAGTTTGGTGTAGTTGGATGGAAATCCATGGACCATGGGGTGGGAAGATGAGTCTCAAAGAGCCTGGGTCAAAAATGGCTAGAGTTAAAACTCAACTGATTGGTCACTTCCTTCTTTGTGTCCTCTCTTCTTGCTGTGTGGATTTCCACCCTGGTGCTTTTCAGATTTGGTTGCACGCATAAAATACAAGTTGCTTGGGGCACCTGGGTGGCTCAGTCGGTTAAGCGTCTGACTTTGGCTCAGGTCATCATCTCTCAGTTCCTGAGTTTGAGCCCCACATTGGGCTTGCTGTTGTCAGTGCAGAGCCTGCTTGGGATCCTGTCTCCCTCTCTCTTTGTCCCTCCCCTGCTCATGCTCACTCTCTCTCTCAAAAGTAAATAAATATTAAAAAAAAAATAATAAAGTAAAATATACGTTTCTTTACTTCACTGTAAGATCTTGAGGAGGGATGATGTTTGTTATTTTCCTTTCTATCCCAAATGACCAAGGTGGTGCTTGACTCAATAGAACACCATATGATTACAGCTAATTGATTATTAACAGCACGGATAGTAGATCAAATAGACCTGGGTTTGGGTCATGATCTGCTACCTACCTAATAGGATCTTACTCAACCTAATTGAGCACCAGAATATTACTAATAAAGTTATTATTGTTATTATTATTTTAAATAATTATTATTATTACTAGCATGTATTCAGTGTGAACTATGTGCCAGGCAGTGATGAACCTTTTACATATATTATCTCATTTAATTATCATTGAAAATTTTTCTATCATAAGTACAATTTTATCCCCATAATTCAGTTAATAACTAGTAGTGCATACATAACACAGCATATTTAAATTATAATACCTGGCCCATATTAGTTATTTAATAAACAATTAACAAATAAAATGCTTAAATTGTTGTTCATTTATTTGTTTGTCCATCTTAGTTAGAGGAAGGAAGTTAATGCTGAAGCTAGATAAACAGAGCCTAAGGTGTCCCCATGCATTGGTTATCTGCTGCTGTGTAATTATCCCAGAACTTAGTGGCTTGAAACAGCAATAAGCATTTAATATCTCATACAGCTTTTGTGGGTCAGAAGTCCAGGGGTGTTTCTGGCTCAGGATCTCTGGTGAAATTGTCAAGATTTTGGCTAGGATTGCTGTCATTTGAAGATTTTCCTGGGACTAGAAGGGCCACTTCCAAGATGGCTCACTCAGATGCTTGACAAGTTATTGCTGGTTGTTGGCAGAAGGCTTTGGGTCCTTGCCATATGGATGGCTCCATAGGGCTGCTTGAGCATGCCAACAACATGGCAGCTGACATCCCCCAAACCGGGTGATACAAGAAAGGGCAAGAAGAAAACCACTTGGACTTCTATGACCTAGCTTTGAAAGTCACACTGTCATTTTGGCACTATTTCTTTAGTGGAAGCCCTATTCAAGAGCATGAAAATTAGGAGGTAGGAATAATTGGAGGCCATCTTGGAAAATGGCTACTTCAGCCTGGGTTAAGAAGACGATGGAGGGGTCCCTGGGTGGCTCAACTGGTTAAGCATCTGACTTCAGCTCAGGTCATGATCTCGAGGTCTGTGAGTTCAAGCCCCGTGTCGGGCTTTGTGTTGTCTGCTCAGAGCCTGGAGCCTGCTTCGGATTCTGTGTCTCCCTCTCTCTCTGCCCCTCCCCCACTCGTGCTCTGTCTCTCAAAAAATGAATAAAATGTTTAAAAAAAATGTTAAAAAAAGAAGATGATGGAAACAGAAAGATCACAGGGTCAAATCTGGGTCAGCTCATGACTGAGGGTGTGAACAACGCAAAAGTGATAGAAGCCAGATTTTATGTGGCTCTGGGTGTGTGGTTCCAGATGTGGAACATGACTTAAGTGGTCTGTCTTCATAGAGACACGTCTTCTCTGAAAACTTGTATACTCTTTTTGAACTGTTGGGCAGGTGGAAATAGGCTGAATGCATTTATCTCAGACATATAAGTTAGAAGATGTATAAATGAGGCAAATTCTTGAGAATAAAGTTTAAAAGTTAGTGATCTGTCAGCAGAGACATAAAAGAGAGTGTGTTGCTGATAATGCCAGGAACTGGCCCAAAGAATGGTGTTGCTGAACTGAACCTGCAATTTAAGTAGAAATAAAAGGCGGGGAAAGACATTGCAATAATGAGGATGTTATAAAGACCTGGTTCCAAAAACCAAAATTGCTATTCAGCAATATCTTTGGAAGAGGACGGGGGGAATGATGGTATTTAGATCAGAAAATTTGGGTCAAATGTATCCCAAGGAATTAACAAGCGTTTATCTTCTCTGAGCAGAAAAGAGTAGAGGAGGGGGAAAAAGCGAGAAAGATTTTGAGCAAGAGATGCATAGCTCCTGCAAAGAAGTTATTATATATTTTTTATTATTTTCTGGCTCAAGTGGTTGACCTGCACTCATGGTCAAGTTCAGAGGTCAATTTTGCAGTGGCTCATCAAACTATATCTTTAAGTCTAGAGTCACAGAGGCCCTTCCTCCCATTGACGTTCTTTTTTTTTTCTGCAGTCATACTGAGGAACAAAGCTGGTTCTGCATTCCAGCATAATTTATTCTTCATTAGTCTAAGCTATGACTTGTTCATGATTACATTCAATTTCAATGTTTACAGATTCATTTTCATAATATTTCCTCTGGGTTTATTATTTCCATTTGTAAAAATTCACTAAGTCCTCTAAATCAGGGTAAGCTGATGTAATTTGCCAGGGGCCGTTGCTCTGACTCACATTGGGCCTAGAGCTTTGTGACAGCAGATGGATGATGCTCTACTTGAGAGAACTTGACTTGCAGACCCTGTGGTGAGTTCCCGTATATTCCTCAGGGACTCCTTTGCTTGTCTCAGATTCCTGTGAAAAAGAATATATGATGTCTTGGGAGGTGAGGATGGGCTTTGAGAGAACAGGTGGCTTTGGAATGTCATGGATAACTACACTTTGGTCTCAACATGGTCCTTGCCAGGGCATGCCTCCCTTCTCCCACCGGACCATCCGTGTGGTTACCATGGGAATTGCCATGTAAGTACATTATACCACCCTCTTGATGGTTGTGCGTTAGGCAATATGTTACTTATTTTTCTGTCTTTGAATATGTATTGATTCCAGAAATCTAGGCTTAGAAAAATGGGCATTTGTCAGGTAATGTAGTAAGTCATTAGTTTGTTCATTCAATGCACATTTTCTAAGAACATAGTATGTGTTAGGTGCCAGGTTGGTTCCCAAGGCTACAACGATTTTATTCTCCAGTTCTTGAGAAACAGCCAATTGTGGCTTCCCTGGAGCATCTTCCAATCTTATAGATTTGATCAGCAAAGGAATGACAGGATTGATTTCTGTTATTAATTATGTATATATTTTTAATTTTAATGTTTTTTATTTATTTCTGAGAGAGAGAGAGAGAGAAAGAGAGAGAACATGAGTGGGGGAGGGGCAGAGAGAGAGAGAGAGAGAGAGAGGACACAATATGAAGCAGGATCCAGGCCCTGAGCTGCCAGCACACAGCCTGATGCGGGGCTTGAACCCACGAGCCATGAGATCATGACCCAAGCCGAAGTTGGATGCTTAACTGACTGAGCCACCCAGGCACCCCAATATATCTATATCAATGCCATTTTTTAGAAGGTTTCTTTTTTTTAATTTTTTTTTTTTATTTTTTAAACTTTACATCCAAATTAGCATAGAAGGTTTCTCCAGGTGCTCTTTGGATAAGCCAAGTGGGTTTCTTCTGATAATGGACATCAAAGTACCCATTTTATCATTGTCTAAACGGGCCCAGAAAATTGCCTACGAACTTATATCAGAACCAAGGTAGTCTTTAATTTTCTTTCCCAAGATCTTGAGTGTATGGCAATCTTTTATTAATTGAGATTATTGCAGTCTAAAGTTAACAAAACACTTGATTTTAACTGACTTGACCACAAAAGGGAATGTATTGCCTTGTGTGACTCACCCGCCTAGAAACCCATCTGACTTCAAGTGTGATTCTACAGGTACTTAAGCGAGGCCATCAGGACGTGGTTCTTGTATCTCTCTGTGTCTTTGCCCTGCTGTCTCTGTGCCGATCTCACTCTCCAGTAGGCTCCCAGAGTCACCAGCTGGCTCAAGACAGCTCTTAGGCTGCATCCTAACTGGTTCAGATCCAGCATGAAAATGACCATGCGAAGTATGACCAATTGAAGTCGTGAAGTTCGCTCTGACTGGATTAGCATAGGTCATGACCTCACTGCCTGGCCAATTCTGTTTTTGAGGAATTCTGATAAACTATTTTCTACCTTAAAAATTATCCCAAGGGACCATTCTTTCCTTTTCTCCCTGAGCATGTTTTGCTGTATCACAACTGAGGTTTAACTTAAGATTAACTTTAGTTACTTTGGCTGTTACTTTAGCTCATTTTTCCTTAGAATTTCCTCCTTATATCACATAAGTAGACCTAAAGCCTGGGCTTTTATTTTAATATAGAGCCCAGAAGTCACTGTTGTTTGAAGGCAGATTGTCCTCATTTGAGTTCTGACGGCAGCTCCTTTTCAGCCCAGCGAGAACGGTCTTAAAACTGCTCATTTCAACAGAGTCCCAACTAGGTAGGTGTATTATCATTTCCCTGGCCACCCTGGACACTCAGCTGGCCTCTGGACTGCTTTATCACTTGGCACTTATAGATAGATGACTTTAGGGAAGCTCATTTTTTATCTGTAAAGTGGGCATAATAATGCATATCCTCCTGGATGTAGAGGGATTGAACCTGAAATTCTTTTGTAAACTGTAAAATGGAACTCAGTTTTAAAAGGACACTGCTGTTACTAGGAATCCAATATCCAATGGAATGACTAAGGTTCAACTTATTTCACATAAAGCCGGCAGTTTCTGAGTTCATGTGGTGCCACCTGAGCTGTGCCTGAGCCCTCAACAACCAGAAGAATATATTCATCTGCGACTGATGTCAGACTAGAAGGAGCTGAACGTTGTACACTTCAGGGTTGGCATTATGATCTAGAGAATGCTTTGCATTTGTTTTCCCCAGATAATTCTCTCCTCTCCAGAATCCAAGACTTTACTTAACCAGTTTCCTGAGCCTGAGATGCTCTTCCTTTCCACAAGTACTTGCCAAAGTCTTATTATTCTCATGCCTTTCAGAAAACTCCATCAATCTTCCCTGTTGCAGCCCACTCATACAGGAACCTCCAGGTCCTCCCAAATCAAAGGCAAATTTGTCTTTTTTTTTTTTTAATTTATACTGACCATGTCTTATTTCCATTTTGCTGCTGATTTAAGTTCTTGAAAGTCTTTCTTAGTAGATATTTAACCCTTCATGGGCAAGGATGGCTTTTATTCACTTCTATATTTCCAGCATCTGGCATGGTTGTGATGTTCGAATCATGCAGGAAGATGGGAAGGTAGGTGGGTAGGTAGGTAGAAAGGAAGGAAGGAAAGAATCAAGCAAATATATCTGAGTGAGCATCCTTTTCTTGGCCACCCTGAACGCTTCTGCGAGGAAGAGAATTACTTTTCATATCAAGTCATGAAGCAGCCCTACATCTAGGCCGTGTCCACCCACACACACTATTGCTTATACCAGCAGACCATCTTGGAATTAAACCTATAGTCATCTCTCCTTGCCCCGGGCTTGCCCCCAATCCCACCCCACTGTTAGCATGCTCCGTGGTTCACCTTGAGCTGAGGGGCCTCTATCCAGGTGACTGCACCTTGTACTTAGGTGGGTAGAGCAATCATATTGTGTTTGTCCTTTCATTATTTTGTCCTGCAAATCTGTGTTCCATACCGGATCAGGAGGTATTCCCAGGAAAGGACTATGTTGCGCACTTTTCTGTTCAGTGATGCCAGTGACACCTCAGTGAGATTTGGAGAGGAACGGGCAGAGATCACGGGAAGCAGCAGAGGTAGATGTGTCAACAGCTATAGGTGCAGAGATAAAGAGACAGAAAGATTTCACTGGGGTAGGGTCCGCCCACTTTCAGTCTTATCCCCTTCTGATTGCCTCCTTGACGGGTGTGCACGTGCTGGGGTGTGCACACGCGCGTGTGTGCATGTGACATAAACTGAGAGTCTCCCAGACACAGCGTTAGATCTTTTGCATCAAAATTCCTGGGCTTCACGATCTCATGTGAAGGCATGGCTTATCTTGCCCTTTTTGTGAAGAGAATCAAAGTCGATCAGAAGACGGAAACCATTTGCCCAAGGTCACCTACCACAGGTAAGCCAGGATTCAAACCTAAGCTTGCTTGGAGTTCAAAAATCATGTTCTTTTCATTAAGCCACCCTCCTTCTCTAGCCTGGGTACAACCTGGTCTCAAAACCACCTGTTCCCACCACCCCCCCCTCCATTTCTTTATAAACCGAGTGCTGCCTTCACATCTTTTTCCTTCCCTCCATAATCCCAGGTAGTCGAGGTTGGAATTACCCTGAGAATATCATCCTGTTAGCCCAGACAGCTTCATTATATGTGCCAAAGACCTTGTGTTAGAAAATTATACATTCTGGCAAGAAAATCCCCACTATATCATTTTCAGATCAAATCTACTGTGAGTTTTGCATGCTAACAGATCAAAGGAAAACCCACAGAATGTCAGTGAGGTGTCACTCCTATAATATGAAACCTTCTCTCACCTCTGCTGCTGCTCAAATATTTTTTAAGCAAACAATTACTTCACACAATATGCCTCTCAAATTCTGTGCTCCCCAATTGTTCCTAAGAAACTAGAGTCCGCGTAGGAAGAGGAACCAAAGCAAGACTGTCTTGACTTACCTAAATAAAGGGTTTACCAGCCTGTGGTGATAGAAATACTCCTGATTCATAGGGACAAAATTCCCAGAAAGAGAGCACATCAAATCAGGAAGGTGTTTCTCTCTGCTGGCCCTTGCCTTCGTGCCCTCCCCCACTTCCCGCCCTCTGTTTCTCCTTTCCGTTTACTATTTATTTATTTATTTATTTATTTATTTATTTATTTATTTATTTATAAAAAGTTTATTGGGGCGCCTGGATGGCTCAGTTGGTTAAGCGTCCGACTTCAGCTCAGGTCACGATCTCACAGTCTGGGAGTTCGAGCCCCGTGTCGGGCTCTGTGCTGACAGCTCAGAGCCTGGAGCCTGCTTCAGATTCTGTGTCTCCCTCTCTCTCTGCCCCTTCCCCACTCATGCTCTGTCTCTCTCTGCCTCAAAAATAAATAAAAACATTAAAAAAAAAGTTTATTTATTTTGAGAGGGAAAGAGAGTGCATGAGCAGGGGAGGGGCACAGAGAGAGGGAGAGAGAAAATCCTAACAGGCTCCGTGCTCAGCGCGAAGCCTGACAGGGGGCTTGATTCCGGGACCGTGAGATCATGACCTGAGCCCAAGCCAAGAGTCAGGTGCTTAACTGACCGAGCCGCCCAGGCACCCCTCCATTGACTTTTTAAATTTATGTTACAGTGTGCTTAACTTACGAAGTCCTGTCGTTTTCTGAGCCTTCTACACAAACCACTGTTATCCCATCACCCACTCTGCAGAGGCAGTCGCTTTGAAACCATTCAGCTGGTTTATTTTTCTAAACGACCCATTGTCTTTGTCCGTTCAAGCCACCATAACAAAATACCACAGACTGGGGAGCTTAAACAACAAACATTTATTTCTCACGGTTCTGGAGGCTGAAAGTCCGGGACCAGGGTGCCAGTCTGGTCTGATTCTGGCAAGGCCCACTGCCTGATTCATACAAGGCCATGTTTTTGTTGCGTTCTCATGTGGGAAGGGGCCGGGAGGTTCTCTGGGGTCTCTTTGATAAAGGCACTGAGCCCGTCATGAGGGCTCCCCCTCCAACTCCCAAAGGCTCCACCCACTCCAATACCATCCTCCTGGGGATGAGGTTTCAGTGTATGAATTGAGGGAGGATAGAAACATTCGGTTTATGGCGCCTGTTGTCCCGGTGCCTGTCCCTTACTTACAGGTAACCCTTTCACTTCCCGTAACAGAACTTGAGGATGTGTTTGTTTTCACACCTCCCCCCCCCACGCATACTCCACATTTCTACATCCTCAACACACAATGTTTATGTTATTATGGCTACGCAAACACTACCAGCTGATGCCACGTATACTCTGTTCTATTGCATTTTCCTACCTTGTGCTTCCTTTTCCTCAAAGTTATTGTTTTGTTTGGTTTGCCTGTTTGCTTACTTTTTGCCTGTTGTTCTCACTAACTCTGGCCAGATTCTGCCCCTGTTGTACAAATCTCTCTAAATATATGAAAAATTAGATAGCCTGTCATTTTTATCTTTTTTGAAAGAAGCTCTCCCACAGCCTTCTGTCCTGTTTCCAATCCCCCTAGTTGTTCCCTAGAATTATGGTCCAACTGTTAACTTCAGCTCTTTCTTTGCCATCGTCCTGGAGATTACTTTTGCCTCTCTCATACTGAATTCTCAGTTTTTAAAATCTATTCTACCCTTCCTTTGGCTTATGCCTTAGTTTGAATGGAGCACATTTTCTATTAGCTTTTTGATAATAGTGTACTGGATGAAAGGTATTTGAGATATTCTGACAATTTTTTTTTTCTAGTCTCATACTTAATTGATTGTTTTGCAGTTGACCCTTGAACAACATGGGTTTGAAGTGCACGGGTCTATTTACCTGTGGATTTTTGTTTTCTTTTTTTTTTTTTTAATTTTTTTTTTTTTCCAACGTTTATTCATTTCTGGGACAGAGAGAGACAGAGCATGAACGGGGGAGGGGCAGAGAGAGAGGGAGACACAGAATCGGAAACAGGCTCCATGCTCTGAGCCATCAGCCCAGAGCCCGATGCGGGGCTCGAACTCACGGACCGCGAGATCGTGACCTGGATGAAGTCGGATGCTTAACCGACTGTGCCACCCAGGCGCCCCTGGATTTTTGTTTTCAATGAAAACAGTACAGTACTGTGAATGTATTTTTTCTTACGATTTTCTTAATAATATTTTCCTTTGTCTAGCTTACTGTATTGTAAGAATTGTAAGCACACATACAAAATATGTGTCAGCTGGCTGAGTATGTTATTGATAATGCTTCCGGCCAACGGTGGACTCTTTGTACATAGTTACGTTTCGGGGGAGTCAAAGGTAGATGCAGACTTTTGACTGCGTGGGGTCAATGCCCCTAAGCCCCATGTTGTTCATTTACTATACTTTGAATTCTAAGATGAAATAATTCTGACATCAGAATTGGAAAGTCACTCTTTCATATCATCCAGGTTTCATTATTACTAGTGAAAAGCCCGGTTCTTATCTATTCTTGACCCTGCATATGAAAATGTTTTTCCCTTTGTCTTGGAAGCTGGTAAGATCTGCGTAGCCTCAGAGTTGGTATATTCACTTTCCATCACTACATGACAAGTTACCATAAACTTTGTGGCTTGAAACAACACTCGGGTTTTGGTTCACAGCTTTGTAGGGACAGAAGTGTGATATGGTGTGCGTGAGTTCTCCGTCCAGGGCATCACAAGGTTGAAATCAAAGTGCCAGGCTGGCCAAGTTCTTGTCTGGACACTGTGAGAAAATGCCTTCCAAACTCATTCTTGGAATTTGGTTCCTTGATCTTGGGGATCCATTTTCTTGCTGGTTGTCACCTGAGGGTTCCGTGACACATGGCTCCTTCCATCTTAAAGCCAACAGCGGGGCATCAGGTGCTCGGGGGCTTGCAGTGTCTGCCTTCCTTTTCTGCACCTGGTCAGAGGAAGCTCTTTCTCTTAAAAGGCTCATGCTTCTGACCATGTTAGATCAGGCTCACTGGGGCGGTCTCCCTAATTAATGTCGACTGTGCAGGTAATATAACCTAAACACAGGAATAAGATCCGTCATATTCCCAGAACAGGGCAGCGATACAGGGAGTGGGGCATCTTCAGGAGCCCTGCTTTTAGTTCTGACTGCCACGGTCCTGAAATATTATGGAGATGTGACTTTGTGCATCTGAGATTTCTACCTGCTGTGCGGAGCTTCAGGTAGACATTTCCAGTCTTGGAATTAAAGACTTCAGTTCTGGGAAATCCTCCTGAACTGTTTCTTCCAAACCCCATTGGTTAGTTCCTGTACTCCATTTTGTCTGTTCTATTGTACCTTCTGTGTTTGTCCTCCAATCTTATTCCTTCTTTCTCATTTCCCTTCCCTTGGTTTTCGTGCTTTACTTTCCGGGAGAATCACGTACCTTCAGCCTCCAGTTCTGCTTGTCCTTTTTATTCATTTCCGAAGTTATATTTTTAATTTCCAAGAGCTCATGATATTATCTTCTTTAAAAAATATATTGTTCTTTTCATGTATCAGAGGTACAGGATGTTCTCTGATCTATCCAGGGTTATTAATGACAGTTTTTCTAACTTTCTTCCCTAGATTGTTTTATTCTGTTTGTTCTCATTTCCCGTCTTTTGTATTGAATGCTTCTCAAATGGTAGGAAATCCTTGAATATCTGACATATTTGGGAATCAGCACATGGGATTAAGTCCTGTTTACTATATTTCACACTATAACCTTGTATGATGAGTGCAATCCAGTGAGGTGTAGACCTGACAGATACATATAATTAATACCCCTCTAATCCTCATTACCCAGAAAGTATGGGACAGGGTATAAGGGCTTTTTATTTTTTTGCAATAATTTATATTTTAGCCTTTTAACCAAATAGGGACAGTATAAGGGAGTATCTTAAGAGTTTGGGGAGTCAGAACTAGCCTGACCTGGATTCGATTATTTTTTTAAATTAATTTATTTATTTTGAGAGAGAGAGAGAGAGAGAGAGAGAGAGAAGGGGAGGGGCAGAGAAAGAGGAGAGAGAATCCCACGCAGGCTCCATGCTGTTAGTGCAGAGCCCAATGCGAGGCTTGATCTCATGAACCGCATGATCATGACCTGAGCTGAAATCAAGAGTTGATGCTTACCGGACTGAGCCACCCAGGTGCCCCTGGATTAGATTCTTAATGCTGGAAATCCATAGCTGAACTATGTTGAGCAAGTCAGTGAACTTCTTGGAGATTCAGTCTTGCCATCTATAGAATGTCATCTATCACATAAAGTTGCGTGTGTCATATGAGATGATGCAAAATGCCACACGCATGGAAATGATTCTATGAATTGAAACCATGGTTAAGGGGAAACGTGTTCCATCATTGTTCTTACTACTGTCATTATTATGAATGTGTGAAAATATCTAACACAGTTCCCGATACATTGCTAACGTTCCTTACTGCCTCCATTTGTTGGATTCTCCATCCCCTGGGGATTGGACAGTGATGGAGTGACACATGATTATGTGGACCTCCCGTCACCTGTCACTTCACATCACTTCACTGTCTTTTATTTCCATTCACATCATTTCATTTCACTTTACTTGACAAATTTTCTATTTTATTAAAAATACTTCATGCACATGCCCAAACTGGCTATTTTATGTATACTGCCTATTACAGTATATATAGTATATATTGTACAGAGAATATATAGTTATATAATACACACTGTCATATATAAATGAATGTTTATATAGCTGTAAGTGCATCCTTCATAATTACCTGTATTTGCAGATGGGTAGGCAATTCCTTGATGCTTAGAGGACCACAAAAGCTTCTTGAGGTTAATGTGACAGTGGCAATTTAACAGAATTTTAAAGCATGAATAGAATTTGGACACAAAGATAAGGGACAGTGGCCTCAAAGGGAGTTGCAGGCTGCAGGAAAGCATTAGCAGCATCCAGGGGGTGGGTAAGCATTGAAACATTGCTCAGAGCTCCCACCAGGTCACAGCAGCCAAGAAGCCTCAGACTATGTCCACTAATTACAAAGATAAATGCTTGTAGACCATATGGTTTGGACTTCATTCAACTAGTACTCCCTGTTGCAAAGGATTAGTTTAAAAGCTGTCAAACACAGGGGTGCCTGGGTGGCTCAGTCGGTTAAGCGTTCTGACTTTGGCTCAGGTCGTGATCTCACCGTTTGTGAGTTCGAGCCCCGCACTGGGCTCTGTGCTGACAGCTCAGAGCCTGGAGCCTGCTTTGGATTCTGTCTCTCTTTCTCTCTTTCTCTGTCTCTCCCCCTCCCCCAGTTGTGCTCTGTCTCTCTATCAAAAATAAATAAAGTGTAAAAAAAAAAAAAATTAAAAGCTGTCAAAAACTGGTGAAGGGGCGCCTGGGTGGCTAAGTCGGTTAAGTGTCCAACTCTTGGTTTCGGTTCAGATCATGATCTCACGGTTTCATGAGTTCGAGCCCTGTGTCAGGCTCTGCACTGATGTGCCGAGACTGCTTGGGATTTTCTCTCTCTCTCTCTGCCCTTCTCCTGCTCACACTGTCTCTGTCTCAAAATAAATACATAAACTTAAAAATTAAGAAAAAAACTGGTGAAAAATGGGCACTCCTTTTACTTTTTAATGGTAGAAAAAGAGTTTTGGGTAGCACATATTCATATATTATTTTATTGAATGATTAATCAGGCAAAGGCATGTTAAGCTCTAATCACCTGCCAAGTAGTTTGCTTAGCAGTCGTGATATGCTGGTGAACAAGACAGACCTGGTCTGGGACCTCAAGGAATTCAGTCTGATAGAGACAAGTACATAGACGTCGCAGTGCAGTGTAATAAATGACCAGTTACCTATCAGGAGAAAGAATCCTTCTCACAATAATGACAAAACTAGCAAAAGCTTAAGAATAAATACGGAAGAAATAGGAAATACGGAATACGGCATACGGAAGAAATACGAAAAATATGGAAGAAATACGAAAGTCCAACATGAAAAAAAAAGATAAAACTTGGTTGATGGATACAGAAGAAGACTGAGGCCAATGGAGAGACATAATTTTCCTGGATGGGAAGAGTCAAAATTGTAAACATGCTAGCTTCCTCCAAAACCAGTCTACAAACTCAATACAGATCAAAATAAAATTTCATTAGGATTTCCAATGGGACATGCCAAGCCAACTGTTCCAGACCGGGTTTTCTTTTTTTTTTTTTAATTTTTTTTTTTTCAACATTTATTTATTTTTGGGACAGAGAGAGACAGAGCATGAACGGGGGAGGGGCAGAGAGAGAGGGAGACACAGAATCGGAAACAGGCTCCAGGCTCCGAGCCATCAGCCCAGAGCCCGACGCGGGGCTCGAACTCACGGACCGTGAGATCGCGAGATCCCACGAGATCGTGACCTGGCTGAAGTCGGACGCTTAACCGACTGCGCCACCCAGGCGCCCCCAGACCGGGTTTTCTAAGAAAGAGCTGGAAGGTGGGATTGGGCTTGGTATGAGATTCATGTTGATGGGGTGGGGGTGCTTGTGAGACACTAGGTAAGAAGGGGCAGGGAAGGTGGGGGGGGGACCCTTAGGCAATGATTCACGTCGGACATCCAGAGATGGGAGGTGGGAAGAGGGGTGGTAGCAGGAAGAGTCTCAGTGTGCAACCCTGTTCCGAGACAGTCTTCGCCAGGGCACCCGAGCAAAGGTGGCCCCCCAGCACTGGGAGAAATAGGCTGGAACTAGTAACCGTGTCATGCTCACTCATTCTTCCCAAAGGTTGGTGGCTGGGGCTGTTGGTCACCTGTGGTCCTTGTACCAAGTGCTCTTGAAGGGGATCTGGGTGGAGACCTTCTGGGCTGCCCCAGTCGATGCCTTGTGCTATGATGATTCATACTCCAGGCATCGCGTGGACCACTTTTCCTGAAAAGAAACTTGAAAGAAGAAGTTGTTTTGGGACAGACTGCAGCCTTAGTTCGCTACAGGTGATCTTGGGGTTACAAGTAGCACTTACACTTCCCTCCTTCACTGTCTATTCTAATTCTCCCCATCTCCTGATACCATCATTACGGGTCTTCGTGGCTACTTGGTGGGATGACCCAAACCTTCATTTCCAAAGGGGTTTGAGCCTTCAGACCAGCCTTGCTGCGCACGTCTGCTCACAGTTGCATTAGGCAAGGGAACACAGGAAGCATCCGTGGGGATTATGGGTTCCACACACATTTCTCCCCACTCCCAGTGTGTAAAAGCAGCCCTATGTCCTTCTGCTGATCAGTGTCCCTTCTGAGATGGTGACTCCCCTTTATTACCTATTGGGCTCCAGGCATAAGAAAACCCTAGCAGCAGCAGCTTGTTGTTAGAAAGGGCTCCCGCTGTTTCCCAGCAGGAGAACACCACCTTTGGTGAGCAGGACTTCAAACACTGCAGAGTTTCAGTGACAGGTAACAAAATGCTCCCTGAGGGGTCATTGTGACTAATGGAAATTGGTGCTATTCCTACTTTCATCCCTTGGTTCTTGAATCTATATATTCTTCCCACTGGGACACAGTGCCAGACAGAAGTCTCTGGTTTAATGCACACACTGCATCTGGGAGGATGGCAGCCAATCCTCGCAAAGTATTGTTTCCAAGCTGGCCCTTCAGTTCTGCTTTCAGTAGTCCATTCCAGCAGTCCAGGATTGGCTACTTTGGGATGAGAAAGTATGCGATAAGACCAGTGGATTCCACAGTCATGGTTCCACTCCTGCATCTTTTCTGAAGTCAAGTAGGTCCTCTGGTCCAGTGCTTAATTGCATGGATTCTACACCTATGGATCAAGAATTCCATGATTTTCAGGAGATTATGGTGCTGGATGAGGCTTCTTGGTCAGGAAAGGCAAGCCCATAGCCAGAATTGGTATCTGTCCCTGAGAGACAAAACTGGTCATTCCAGGATGGAAGGGGATCAATGTAGTCAACTTTCCACCAACTGGTAGCTGGCCTCTATATTAATTATGTATTCCTATATAACAAATTATTCCAAAATTTCACAGCTTGAAACAACAAATATTTATGATCTCCTAACATTTCTGAAAATAAGATTTCTGGGATCAGCTTAGGTAGGTCATTGTGGTTCAGGGTTTCTCAAGCTGTCATCTGGGGCTGCTCTGATTTGAGAACTTGACCAGGGCTGGAGGGTCTGTTCCCCTATGTATGACCACAGACCTTTTGTGTGCCAGGCCTCTCTTAGGTTCCTTCTTTTGTGTCACTGCACGGAGCTTCATATTGTACACCCAGCGTCAATGTGCATTGATCAGACGCTGCATATCAGGCATCACACAAGCTTTGTTGCGTGTTACTGATTGTGTCTTCATAGCTGCTATGTAAAGTAGGATTGTCATTTCAGTTTAATACCTGAGGACACTGATGCCCAGAGAGTTGAAATAAGTTGCCAAAGACACACAGTTGGTGGTGAAATAGGATATAGACTCCAATATTTCTGACTTCAAAACCTACCCTACGTGAGGAACTAAATTAAGTTGTATTTAATTCCTGAGTTGCAGATGCCTCATAAATGACCTTAGGTTGATATCCTGAATCTGTTCCCATATGTCTGTGCTATCCCTGGGTCCACCATGCTTCCTCTGACCCCACTCTGTGAAAGTGTAGAAGCCTTCCAGGGTGACCTACCCAATTAGAAGAAGATCCAATGTGCTATATATTAAGCTCTGAGGAGGAAAAGACCTCTTCTTAGTGTCTTCACAGTATGATGTTGTGTTTAATAACCCTGAACGTGAAAAATCAAGAACATAAAAAAAAAAAAAACACCCTAATTATACTCTCCAGGCATCTGGGGTCCAAGAATTAGCTACTTTGCCTTAGTAAAATGAGAGAACATTAGACCTAGCAGGAAATCAGAGATTCCCTAGGACAACAGGCTCTAATTTCAGATGAGAAAACAGAGTCCCAGAGAAGTAAGATGATGTACTCAAAGCCACACAGCTAGTGAACAGGAGAGCTGGGAATAGAGTTCCATTTGCTTGTCCCCCAGGAAAGAGCCCTTGCTACCCTGGATCTTAGCAGCCCAAGATGAAATATTAAGCCAACATGACTCTTTGAAGAACACACTGATCACTGAAGGTTCTATCAGATTTTAAACTCCTGTTCTCTCCCCTTCCTCTCCCCCCACCGCCCCAGCATTACACCACACATAAAATGGCGGCTCAGTAAATTGTTAACTAATTATTTGACTAAACTACAAGGTTAGAATTTGCTTTAGGCATTTATAGAAGTGGAAAGCAAATGAAGAAGCGTTCTCTGCTTGCCATATAGCTAAGTAGCCTGGGAAAAGGCAAGAGAGAGGGCTGACTGCAGAGGGTAGAGGGGGTGACATGAGCAAGTGACCTGTTTTTCTGCCTTCAGTGTGAGGGCAGGCCAAAGCCAGCACCACACTGGCAGGCTGCAAGAGCAAAACACAACAAAACAAGACACTCCACTGAAACATTAAAAAACCCTAAAGACAGAACACATGAAATTTATCATTTTTCTGGCCTTTTGACCCAGAGGTCAGAGACTGGAGTGACCGTGTCAACTGGGAGAGAGGGTGCCTGGAAGGAGGGAGTCAGGAAGGGAAGCCTGAAATTCCAAGTACAAACTCTGCCCAGTCTCCGGGGTGCCTCAGGAACTATGGGAGCGTGGGACAAGTTCTAGCTTAGACATAAAGGTGAGCTGAAATGTGAGCTACCCCTAAGAGCTGGAGTTGGCAGTTTTAGTGTGATCAAATTAACAGCCTGATTGAACAGAGCAAACAAACGAGCAATCAAATAAAACCACGTTTCAGGAGAATCTAACGGAAGCTGGAGTCTCCAACTAGCACACTAACATGTCCAAGACAGATTTAAAAAAAAAAATTACTCAATAGATGAAGGACCAGAGATCTCAGGAGAGAAGGCGCCATCCCCGACGTCAAACAGAGCGGATCTGCTTTATTTTCTCCTTATATTTGGTTCCGTGTAATGTTCCACTAATGCTACTAAACAGTGGTTTGCAAATCTCTGAAGTTAGGTGATCTCCAAGGTGGTTTCTATGTCTAGGACTCAATAGGCTCGTTATCCAGCCTGTGTACTTGGAAAGAATCCTCAGGAAAGGTCTGCTTTGTGGTTTGTAACGATGGATGTTTGCGGTAGTGTGAGGCGGTGCTTCTCAAACTTCAATACGTGCTCACGTCACCCAGGCTTTTGTTGAAATCTGTTCCAGGAAGACTGGAATGAGGTTTATGGGTATGCATTTCTAACCAGGTGAAGCTCATGCTGTTGGTTCAAAAATCACACGTTGAGTAGCAAGTTTCTTAGGGACACAGATTCCTGGTGACACACCATGAGGAAAAGTTTCAGTAACCAATTAAATGTTCAACTACTATGTACTCCAACTGTTGTTACGGATTTACAGAGCACATTAGATATTCACCATCTCTGAGAAATACTGCAGAAATTTGACTGTGTGTTAATTCAGTATTTCCCAAATTAATTTCACCACAAAATTGGTTTTTGAGGGAAAAAATTCTATTCTACAACACAGAACAGGTGCTTTATAAAACATAGTTTGGAGACAATTTTATTGTAAGGTGATCTGAAGAGAAATGCATACAACTGTTTTATGTGCTTACTCAATCCTTGTTTCCGTGTTATCAAGGAAACCACATTCTCACATTTTTACTTGAGAATAAACCAGATATAAGGCTTCCTTGAATTTTGCTTGAAATTTCAAATGCTAACTCTTTGGCAGTCAGTTGAAGAAAAATATGTGTGTTAGGAGTTGCCTTAACTAGATATGGTTGATGGTGTCAGTGACACCGGTCTGATTTGAAGACCTTGGGAAATGCCTCGGTCTAGAAACCGTTACTCCACTGAGTACTCCACTATTGAGGAGTTATTTCTCTGGCTCAAGCTTCCCTGATCCCCTCTTCTCAACCCAACATACTGACACATACTAGGGGGAAAGAGTTGCCATGAGACCTTTCCCACAGGGCAGTGAAAAAACAGTTAACGAAACAGATGGTGCCATTGTTCTTCATGTCCGTGGCCAGCCCTTCAAGGTGTTCCCACATATCCCTTGACTTTCCCAACAACCGGATGATAAAACTAGGCATGGATTATCATCTCTGTTTTCTTTTAAAAATTTTTTTATTAAGTGTATTTATTTATTGTGAGAGAGAGAGAGACAGCGAGAGTACAGGAGGGGCAGAGAGAGAGAGGAGAGAGAGAGAATCCCAAGCAGGCTCCATACTGTCGGCACAGAGCCCAATGTGGGGCTCAAACCCATGAAATTGTGAGATCATGACCTTAGTCAAAACTGAGTCAGATGCTTAACCAAATGAGCTACCCAGGTGCCCTGTGGATGATCACTTCTGTTAAACAGACAAGGGAATTGCAGCAGAAAGGAGAAGTTATTTGTTTGAAGTCCTCGGTCTACTGGAAGGGTCAAGATAAAGGGTAGCTAAAGACACGTAAGAGTTAGTCAACTTCTCTTAGGTGCCAGGCACTTCATATATTTGATTATGTAACCTCATTTGATAGATTGGAAAACCGAGATGCAAGGAAAGTAGTCACTTATCCCAGTTCATAAATGGGATAATGAGGATTCAAGCCCATCTGACTCCAGGTGTTGCAATGTGGGCACCTGTGATATTTCTTCATCTGTTTGAGACATTAGCAGCTACCAAACCTTGGACATGAGGGTGAAGGTCTTCACAAGATAATGAGGTGTAAGATTGGACACTTGCCACAGAGAAGTTTTCTTGACTGTTGCCTACGTCCAACCCGGCTTTTCACTGCATGATTTCCCTTTTTTCCCCCCTTTTAAATGTATTGTATGATAATCCTGTACAAAATGGTGTTTTTGCCATCTCATTATTCCTTAATGTCTTTAATGGAACACTTTAGTCATAGGGTGTATTTTAATAACATTCATCTGAGAGAAACTCTGAAGATTAAAAAAAAAAAAACACATATTCTAGAATCTCTGTCTTGACATTGAGCCAGCCCATACCTGCCATGCCAATTTTGATTGTCTGGAGTCTTTTTTTTTTTTTTTAGTTTATTTATTTATTTTGAGAGAGAGAGAGAGAGAACACACGTGAACAGGGGAGGGGCAGAGAGAGGGAGAAAGGGGATCCCAAGCAAGCTCTGCTGTCAGCACGGAGCCCAACTGGGGGCTCAATCTCATGAACTGTGAGATCATGACCTAAGCCAAAACCAAGAGTTGGATGCATAACCAACTGAGCCATCAGGTGCCCTGACTGTCTAGAGTCTTAAAAAAAAATTCTTCCTAAGCAGAAACACTAGTCAGTGAGAAAGAAAAAAAGAAAAGACACCTTAAAATGTCTCGTAAAGCAACCTGGACGGACAGGCCTCTTTGATGATCAGGCCTCTAAATGCAGAAGAATGTTGAGTGGCTCAGACCAAAAGTATGCACAGACCAAACTGGCCACAATCCCCTCTACTGCGAACAAAATCCAGCAAGGTTTAGAGAAGACACTGTCTTCTTCGGCTTGAGAAGTCCTTTAGGAAGAGAGACTTTTAGCCATCTGAAAGGAGACCATTTCACCACATCCTCATGATGGTATTTGGTGTTTTTCATAGAATTTCACACTGTACATGTCCAGTGTGCCTTGTAGATCATTTAAAATGTATTCTTTTTTTTTTTTTTTTTTTAATTATAAGCCCAAGTGAAAATACACGTACTGCTGATAAGTCAATCACTAAGTCATTCTTGCACTCCATCTGGGTTCTGGCCTGGACTTTGGGGAACACGTGCCAGCCAGTGGGCAGGGCATTTCCATGTGCATCATGTCAGTTAAAGTTTACTGTTGCCACAATAATAAGAGTGATCAGTTGTTCACCTTATTATGCACCAGGCACTGTGATAGATGTTTACGTGGTGCCTGCCGTAATCCTGTAAGATCGGCGAGACTTCCTAAGCCTAGCTGCCCATGAGCCTCAACTGAGACTCTTCATGAAAAGAAGTCCCTACTCAAAACCCATTGAGTCAGAATCTCTGGGATAGAAGCATGAAATCTCTATTCTTCAGTAGCTTTCCTGGGAATTATGAGGCAGTCTGAAGTTAACCGGCATCTGGGAAAGATAAGACAGAAGTTGTTATCTTGATTTTATTCATTAGGAAACCAGAGCTCAGAGAGAAATATGTGTCCGAGATATGCAGGGTTATCATCGATTCTCCCTTCCGCAGATTTCAGAGCATCCTCTAAAGTGTATAACATGCTAGGCTGGGAACTGAAAAGTTCATTTCCCAGACTCTACTGCCAGCAAGTTTATGTTAATTTTACCAATGGGAGGCACTGAAGGACCCTGGAAGGCAGGAGAAAGGGGAGGCCCTTTTTGTCCCATCGGCAGCTTCTCTTGCAGAGGTGGTTGCAGGGGCAGGGAATTTATGGCAGGCTACTGCAGCTCTAGCCAAATGGGCAATGTCTGCTGATCCCCAGGGTGAGTGGGGGCCTCTGGGTTCCTACTCAGGGCAGTGACAATTCAGGGACAACAGCAGCAGTGGCCTTGGTTTGGGGGACAGCTTGGGTTTCTGGGTTCCAGGCTTGGAGTAGAAATCTGTGATTTGGGGGTAACAATCCTCTCTTCTCTTTCACTCCTTCAGCCCTCCCAACACCTTGGTAAACATTTTCCTGCATGAAGTCCCTCTTTGCTTGAAATAGAGTGGTTCTCTTTCCATGGTTGGACATTAACTGACACGGGTGACTTAGTTATCATAGTTATCACTTGTCAGAGGGCAGGGTGGAGAGTCAGCTCCAGGCTCTGTGACTGCAAAGCCCAAGTTCTTAACCAATATCAAATGTATCAAAAGCTCTGCCCAATAAGGTATTCACTTATGTAGGGCAAGAAAGCTTTTTGCTATTCATTCTTTTTATCTACTCAAAAAATATATACTGAGAACTTATTCTGTACCTGCCACTGTGATAAGTTCTGGGGATAAAAAGTTGAATAAAACATAGCTCCTGCTACCATGGAAGGAAAGTTCATAGACAAGTAATTGTAAGACAATGTGGGAAGTTCAAGGTTGGACCAACTTCTAAGGATGGGCCAATTTCCACATGACTGTTACTGTAACAATCATGAAGAAGTCAAATGGGATGGTATTTGGGGACGATAGACCTGGGGACAGGAAGTCCTTTGTGAGAACAAAGCAGTTACCTCTGGGTGGAGAAGCCAACAGGTATTGACTGACCTACTTCCCTGAGGTCCCTCCTGTGTTATTCATTTATTCATGTGTTCCCTCAATTAATAGCATTGAGTGCTTTATTATAGGCCTTCCCTGTATCTTTGAACTAAAGCACTTTTGAGCAAAAAAAGAAAAGGGTGTTTGATCTCATGGGCCTTCCATTTTTAGGGAGAGACCATCAATATGTAAGTAAACAAGTGAGATCATTTCATGTTATGAAAAGTACTCTAAAGGAAATAAGCAGGGATATATGAGAGCAACTGAAGAGGGGATATTTTAGGTAGACTTTTGTTAGCGGGGATATTGGTATAGAATCCACTGTCCTTGTCCCCCAGGAGACAGTGGAAAAGGGCATAATGGGTCTGCAAGATTGAAAAATGTGTCTCAGCTTACAAGAGCCACATGTGAGAGCCCGGCCGGTGGAGAGCCTCCTCAAAGCTGGCACCTTCCTCCCAAGAAAGCGCTCCTACAGGGGTATTCAGAGTGCAGGTTTTTCAGGCCAGGGGCTGGCTGCTCATCACTCCTTTTGCAGCTCACAGTGGGAGAGGTGTGGCATAGCGCAAATGATCATAGATAATGGCAGTTGCCACTCTGGGTCTGAAAGCTGGTTGCACCACTGCTAATCTCTGCATCTCAGTTTAAACCTGCAAAATGGGTATAATAATCCCCAAATCACAGAACTATTTATTTTGAGGATTGAATTCCGTATTCAGTGCATCTCACCTCGTAGATTCCGTGGCTCGTTCATTGAATTGATCCATGTGAAATATGTAAGCACATCAACGTTAGAAATCATTGCGCCTTCTCACAAAGTGATAGATCTCTCTCCGAAGGGTTGGAGGAGTTGGATATGAGACAGGTTTCCTTCTCCTTCACTCTCTGTCTACCTAACTAGAGATGATGGAAAGAATGGGTGGGTCTTCCTCGTGGAATGGAAGGCCTTCTGCTGGCCAACTCTTCCTAGTTGCCTCGGCTCCCTTAACAACCACATGTATGCTCAGCCTCATCTGCAAGAACCCCAGTTTGCCAGTGTCCTTCTGAAGCTCCGTTCCCTGAAACTAAACACAGTCCTCTAGCTTGACTCTGGCCACAGCTGAAAACAGCCCAACCACTACAGCCCTTGAGTTGGATACCACGCTGGACATGTAGCTTCAGAGGGTATTGGAATCTTAGAAGCAACCACATGGGACTATGGGTTCATGCTGTACTTGTAGCCAGTTCAGACTTACACACTGCCTGTGAAATAATTAGGACACCAAGAGCCCCAACTTGTGTTTCCGCATGTCAGGCTTTTACCCCCAGTTCTGGTCTCCATACTGATTCCGGCAAAACTCCTCTAGACTTAAGGAAGATCTTGGCGGAGCCATGGTATTTGTTCATGGAATCATTGCTAGAGCTGCGTGTATGGACTGGTGTATACGACACTCCTTATATGTGTTTATTAAATAAATAACTATTTTAATTAGTACAAAAGTAAAAAACTACTTAGCTCGAAAAAAACAATGGGAAGTATCGTGCAGTCAAAAAAAAAAAAAAAAAAAGAAAGAAAGAAAAGAAAATGACTCATAATTCCATGCTGTTACATGTCATCCCAAATAGTATCAAATCATTTGTGCTTTTAGGTAACTTGAATTGTCTTAATGCATTGTTAACACTCTTTATGACAACAAACAATTCGTACAACACCATTTGAATAGCTGCAAATCAACTCATTACATTAATAGTTGCAATTTATTTAACAGGATTTATTTAAATAAGTGAAATTGTTGAAACTTTAGGTTGTTTCCAGGTTTTTTTGTTTGTTTTGTTTTACATTTAAAGATCTCAGTACATACATTTTACTCCACATCTGACTGTCCCTTAGTGTAAAGTCCTAGAAGCAGAAGCATTGGATCAAAGATAACGTGTGTATTTTTTTTTTCAATGTTTATTTTTTTTTTTTATTTTTGGGACACAGAGAGACAGAGCATGAACGGGGGAGGGGCAGAGAGAGAGGGAGACACAGAATCGGAAACAGGCTCCAGGCTCTGAGCCATCAGCCCAGAGCCTGACGCGGGGCTCGAACTCACGGACTGCGAGATCGTGACCTGGCTGAAGTCGGACGCTTAACCGACTGCGCCACCCAGGAGCCCCAGCGTGTGTATTTTTAAGATTTAAAGAAAATATTTATGTCAGTTTGACGTCCAGAACCATGTATGGCAATATCCTTTTCTCCGTACCCATTCTGAGAGTAGATAAAGGGGGGAGGGAATAGAATCCATGTCATAGACTTGATTGGAAAAGTAGTGAGTTAATATACATCAAGTGCGTAGATTTTGCTTAGTACATGGCAAGTGCTCAATACTGGTAGTTATTACTATAATTGCTATTGCTTCTATAGCCCACATATAATGCCAGCTTCAACTACTTTTCTCCACTAATGTAGTTCATTCACTGTAACAGCAAAACCTCTATTTCTCATCCCATCAATCAGAGAGAGGGAGGAAGGGAGGGAGAGATAAAGAGAGGGAGAGAGGGAGAGAGAGAGATGTCTGCAGTTATATCGAAAGGCAAACCTTGGGGGTGGGGGGAAGTCTGCCATTCTCTGTAATTTATAGAATTCCCCATTTTCTCTGGGAACCTGCCTCTTGGAACCTTTCTTCTCTTGCTCTAACCTGCTTTTGTCTTGCTACACAGAGGTATTTCTAGGAGAGGTCCCTCCTGCTCAATTGTGCTGGACCCATTAATTCTTAGATCTCCTGTTTTCCTCTTTTTGGTTTACTTTATCATTGGTTTGGAGAATGTTCTTAAGTAGCTTTCTCAGGAAAGGAGCATATGAGGCAAAATCTGTGTCTGAAAAATGTGTTTACCGGGAATAGACTCCTAGATTTCAAATAATTTCTTCGTTAAGTTATAGATATACATGCTTCTAATGAGAAGTAGTATGCCTTTGTGATTCATATGGCTTCCTAAGCTTCAGATTCCATCTCTCTCTCTCTCTCTCTCTCTCTCTTTCTCATTGTCACTCTCTCTCTTTTCTTTCTTTTCTCCAACATTTTAGGACCTTGACATCGTTGATGTGGAAATTCTCATGATCTCCATAGATGAGGGGTTTTGTTTAGTCTTCCTATTAGAATCTTAGAAGCACTTTCAATATAAAAAAACTACATCTCCCCAGCTCTATTAAGTTATCTTTTATTATTCGTCTTATACTTCTGCACTCCTCTGCGACCTAGTTCCTTACTTCTGGAATTCCTACAAGTTATAGAAGAGCTCAGGTATTGATCACCTACATTGTTTGTGCTTCTTCCCATATGTTCCATCTCTTTGTTTTTGGGGGACTAGGTTTCGAAAGGCTTCTTCGATGATAACTTCCCGTATTCCTACTGATCTTTCTTTTCTGCAGCAAATATTTTAAAATGTGAAGAACTTTTCCTTATTCTTTCCTTGTTTCTTTCACTTAGTTTTGATTTCTTGCATACGAATGTGATCGTGGTATGTCATCAATGTTCCTAGAGACTGTTGCTAACACAGTTTTCTTTTATTTCATTGTCTAATGTCCTGCACAGTGTTCACGTTCCACCAGGTCAGGCTTCCTGATGATTTTCCTTGACCTTCATTTTCTGTGTTTCAGGATTCTTTGTCCAAAAGACAAATAATATCAAGTTTTGGTAAGAATCCAGACACACCAAAATCCCAATACATTGATGGTGGGAACGTAAAATGGTTCAGCCACTTTGAAGAACACTTTGCCAGTTTCTTAACAGTTTAAACCTGAACTTAGGATATAACCCATAGATTCTACACCTAGGGATCTGCACAGGATAAAGATACATGTCCACAGAAGACATCTATGGATATTCATAGCAGCATTAGTCATAATAACCAAAGCTACAAACAATCCCAAATTTCATTAGCTGTTAAATGGATAAAGAAAATGAAGTATGTGGCATACAACTTTATTATTCACCAATAAAAAAGAATAAATTATTGATACAAGCTTCAACAAAGATGAGCCTCAAAACCATTATTCTAGGGGCACCTGGGTGGCTCAGTTGGTTGGGCGTCCGACTTCAGCTCAGGTCATGATCTCGCGGTCTGTGAGTTCAAGCCCCACGTCGGGCTCTGTGCTGACAGCTCAGAGCCTGTAGCCTGCTTCAGATTCTGTGTCTCCCGCTCTCTCTGACCCTCCCCGACTCATGCTCTGTTTCCCTCTGTCTCAAAAATAAAAATAAACAGGGGCGCCTGGGTGGTGCAGTCGGTTAAGCGTCCGACTTCAGCCAGGTCATGATCTTGCGGTCCATGAGTTCGAGCCCCGCGTCGGGCTCTGGGCTGATGGCTCAGAGCCTGGAGCCTGTTTCCGATTCTGTGTCTCCCTCTCTCTCTGCCCCTCCCCCATTCATGCTCTGTCTCTCTCTGTCCCAAAAATAAATAAACGTTGAAAAAAAAATAAAAAAAAAATAAAAATAAACATTAAAAAAATTTTAAAAAAAAGAAGGTCAACAATTCCTGCTTGAGCAGTTTACAGTCCAATGGAAGACACAGCAAGTCAAGAATAAGGAAATTATAATGCACGTTAGAGACAGAAAAGGAGAGACAGTAAGAAACACAGAAGAGGGGCGCCTGGGTGGCTCAGTTGGTTGGGCATCTGACTTTGGCTCAGGTCATGATCTCATGGTCTGTGAGTTCAAGCCCCACGTGGGGCTCTGTGCTGACAGCTCAGAGCTCAGAGCCTGGAGCCTGCTTCAGATTCTGTGTCTCCCTCTCTTTCTGCCCCCTCCCATGCTCATGCTCTCTCTGTCTCTCTCTGTCTCTCAATAATAAATAAACACTAAAAAAAACCCATTATTCTAAGCAAAAGAAGGAAGACACAAAAGACCACCTATCGTATGTTTCTGTCAATATGAAATGGCCAGAAATGGCCAAATACAGACCAAAAAAAACCCAAAAACCAAAATAGAATAGTGGCTGCTTAGACCTGGTGGTGAAGAATAATAACTACAAAGAGGCCTAGGGGAACTTTAGAAATTTAGACAATGTCTTAAAACTGGACTATGTTGATGGTTGCACAACTGTAAACATTTACTAAAATGTATAGGTTTGTACACATTCAATGGGTGAATTGTATTATATACAAATTATACCTCAATGAAGCTCTTAAATAACGCACAGCTAATTTTTGTCACAAAGGAAGTGAGGTGATTGGCAAATGTATTTTCTATTTTGTTGAAAGTAAAATGTTTGTAATTTGAGAGCACGCATCCAGTTTTCCGGGTTTGGGATATGGCCGTGCTTACTTTTGATCTTGGATGTGAGGCATTTCACTTCATCTCCGTGGTTCTCAGTGTTTTCTCCTTGATCTGTCTGTCTTTAAACCCTGTACAGCAGCAAATTTGCTACAGTTCATCTTTGTTTTCAGGTCAGGGTTTGGAATAGACTATTTGTACTTTCCTCCTTAATCAAGAACCTTCTGAGAAAGTAGTTAATCTGATTTCCACCATGCGGATGAGCTGGGCACAGCTGGTTAAAAATTGAGCAATATTCAGTCAATTTATTTTAAGTGAGTATGCTCATTTTTAAACTTATTTTTACATTAAAGATAATTTTATTGGGCAAATTTAGCTTACCCACACATAAATGGCAGCATTAGAAGAAAAACAGAATAGATGATTGCCTACCAGGACTCGTTGGTCTAGTTTATGGACTACGGTGTGATATCAGAAGTCCAGGAATTATTGTGTTGCCATAGGTTAAAACATGTAGATTTATTCTTTTATCTTTTTTAAAAAATTTATTATTTTTTTTATTTTTTAAAATTTACATCCAAATTAGTTAGCATATAGTGAAACAATGATTTCAGGAGTAGATTCCTTAGTGCCCTTTACCCATTTGCCGACCTTGACTTTTTTTTTTTTCTGATATAGATCCGATGCCCTTGCGAAGGACTGAAAGGGGTAATTTGCGAAGTTCTATTAGACCTTTTGTAGCTATAAATTAATGCCTCTCGACCTTGAATGTGTATACAGATCAGCTAGGGAGCTTGTGAAGATACAGATGCTAAAATACAACTATCTGGGAGAGTGGCCTGAGACCCTGCATTTCTAGCAAGCAGTTAGAATCCACCAGGGCTGGTTGGAGGACCACACTCTGAGTAGCAAGGTGGTAGAATGGAAACAGAAAGAATGGAAGGGAAGGAGTTACAAGGAACTGTCTTGCTCTGGCGGTAATGAGAACCAGCCTGCAAAAGGAGTAAGATGCCCAGCTGTAGTCGCTTCTCCGTCAGTGGAGGTGGTCGCACAGAGGCTGTAATAGAAGGGATTGGTGGATGTGCGTAAGTGGAGATAGACCAGGAGACCTCAAGTATCTCCTCTCACTGTGAGAATGCATACTTGTCTTTAGTTAGTGTCTCTTCTGGCCATGGAATGTATTTCACCCGTATATTCCTGCGGAATTATTTATAATAATTTTCCATACTAACTGTAAGCATTTTTTTGGACCATGCTTCACTTGTGTGTGTGACCACTGGGTTACAAGTACAAGTGTATTGGTGGCGTGCCCAGTTCCACGTCTTTCTGCTCTTACATCAGAAACTATTAGTCCTTTTCTCTTGTTCCTCTTGTCCCAGAAGGGCCTGGCTTGCTCTGGAGCTCCTGTAGCTGAGTGGGGACAGAAGGCTTCCATCATCTTCCTCAGCAGAGTCTTGCCCATGAGAGTGGGAGCTTAGACCTCTTGGCCCAATAAGTATCCTCCAGCTCAACTTTTTTTTGTTTAATAGAATGTGACATTTTGGATAGTTCCACAGATGAACAAAGATATGTCATTCTCAATGAACCGTTGAGATTGCCATGATATATTAGGAAGTAGTATAAACCAGTCTCATTGGATAATAAAATGAGGATGGATGGATGCAGGAGAACAGTCTGAAATGCAGGATAAATTAATACACGTAAACCAATTTTATTGTTGCACAATTGGAAGTCCATCAGGCCCCTTGAAGAGTTGCAGCTTTAAAATAAGCCTTTGGGGCGCCTGGGTGGCTCAGTTGGTTGAGAGTCTGACTTCGGCTCAGGTCACGAGCTCTCGGTTTATGAGTTTGAGCCCCACGTCAGACTCTGTGCTGACAGCTCAGAGCCTGGAGCTTGCTTCAGATTCTGTGTCTCCCTCTCTCTTTGCTCCTCCCCTGCTCACACTGTCTCTCTCTCAAAAACAAATAAACAATTTTTTTCTAAATAAGCCTTAAACGGGTTCAAGGGCAGGAGCCTCTGGAGGAGTGGTAGCTAACCACAACCTCAAACTGTAAGTGGCAGGTAGCAAGGTAGGGAGGGAGGGAGGTGGGTGGCAGATGGCCTAAGCTCTGAGCACTGGGAACTGCGTGACGTAGGAGACACAGCGACGTGGTCTAGGTGCACTATAGGAAAAATACTTCCCCCCAGTTCAACAAAGTATGACAAAACATCAGGAACCCTTCTCATCCTTTGCGATTCCATAAATAGAGAACTACAATAATTTATTCATTATCATCATTTTCCTCCTAAAAGTCCCAGGATGCTACCTAGCATGCTATCACTGTAGGTATGTTGGCCACTCTCTGACTCTCTGGCCACTCATCTCATCTGATGTAGGCTTCCCAAGTTTTCCATCACCTCTTCCTGGAATGCTCTCCCTCGGTCTTTGTTTCTGGACCACTCTCATTGCCCCCCAAGGTCCGTAAGGAGGTTAATAACATACCTGGACAAGAGATGGTGTATTAGCTCGACTGCCAAAAAAGATGCCGGTCTGGGTGGCTCAAATAACAGACATGTACTCTCTTCCAATTCTGGACGTTGGAAGGTCAAGGTCAAGGTGCTGGCAGGAATGGTTTCTGGGGAGGCCCCTCTCCCTGGCTTACAGATGGCTACCATCTCACCGTGTCCTCACTGGCTTTTCTTTTGAGAGATCTCTGGTGTATCTTCCTCTTCTTATAAGGACATCAGTCCTACTGGATTACAGTCCCACTCTTACGACCTCGTTTAACCTTAATTACCTCCTTAAAGGGACCATCTCCAAATGAATCACTTTGGAGGTTAAGGCTTCAATATATGAATTTTGGGGAACATAGTTCAGTTTATGGCAGATGGGGTGTTCGCATGGCATTTGGCTATGTGAGGGATTGACTGTCTTGTATTACAGTTGACGATGCAGTTTTATACTCAATAGAATTCTATCTGTTTGAGGACAGAACTAGAATGTTAAACGAGATTCTTGAACACCTGTGAAGTTCCCATGAGGTCGAAGCAAGAAATAACAGTGTTCACAATCAAAAATATTTCTTGACTAGAATAAGAACTTAGCTATGAAGAAAGCTGGTTTTTGATTCAGTGGGTATCCAACTGATACATTATTTGAACTTGGGACTTAATAGTAGAGAATAAAAATGGATTCTCCTTCCTGCCTTTCAGAGAAAGGTATTTCCCCAAACCAGCTGGCACCCTCTGCAACTTAGCAGTCCTTTTAATGTCTATAATTTCTTTCTCTTTATTTGATCACACCTCAATCTCCCCTACCTTAGAGGAAAACAAAGTGTGTCATGACAAGAATGAAACAATTTGGGGACATTCGTGCTGGGTATGTGTTTAAAGAACCCTGCTCCAAGTAATTTAACAACTTCCTCACTGCAAAAATTACATAGACTTGAAAAGTCCAACAGTGGGGCTGCAGAGAAGGATTAAGAAGAAACTGGAGATTCTCCTGCTGTGGCAAAGGAATGAACCCTCCACATTTCTTCTTTCTAAACAAATTCTTATTTGTTAAACCTGCATTATCTTGTGTAAATATAACAAAGCATTTACATTGTTCTAAATGTCCTCTTACTTGTATCATGTCTGAGTTTTCAAAGCATTTTCCAACCTTTTATTGCACTTCATCCTCATAATAATTATGTGAGTTTAATTGGGCAGGTTTTTAAAATTCAAGTTTGTAAATAAGAAAAAAATCAAGGTCCACTTAAATATATTTATGAATATCACCTTAATACTCAGATATCCTGAGCCACATTCCAGAGATTTTCTTTGGTGGATGGGTAGGAAATGAATTTTGGGTAAGACTAAACCCAGAAGAGATGCTTGGGGAAAAGGAAACTCATTTTAAATTGCCACACTCTTATTCCTTATGTAATCTATCTCCTTTTAGTCTGAATGAATTCCTCTCTCAATTAAGCATAGTCTTCTTAAAATGTTTTACAGTTCTAATTGTTGTATCACTATCATTGTCTAGGGACTAGAAATTCTGGAATCCTGACCTACACTTTTTTTTTTTTTAACCTGTGAAGTTTGTAAGAGAGAGGTGTAATGAGGCATAGAAACAAATAGGGGAAGAAAAAGCTCTACTTGGTTAGAATTCTGGGAGCCTGCCCCCCAACGTATATGTTCTGGGTTCAAAGGCCTAATGAGTTTTTGCTCTACATATTGAGCTGTAACCTGTGTCTCGTGATTTGACCATCTTCCAGCCAATGTTGTGGAGAGAAAAAATTGAATAGCCACAGAACAGGAGCACAGGGAAGGTCATAAAGACTGTAACACTTCTCTCCCTCTCCAGACGCAGAGAAGGATGAAGCAAAAAGAAGGTAGTTCCACCAAACGTGCTATGGAAGGACAGGTCTTCTGTCCGCCAACGGACACAAGAGAGAGAAAGGAGGGAGGAAGATGACTGGTGTTCAGCATCAGGAAGGAAGCTATGTGTGATCTTCCATTTTCCCCCTCATGGATGATAGAGGGTGATGAGAAACCCATGCTGATGTAGGAGACCTTTAGACACTGCTCACTGCTAAACGTGGCCCAGTTAGTATCTTAGAGTCTGCCCAATCAAATTAATGCTCTCCTCCTTGGAGGGAGAAGCAAAGAAAGGGTGAACCAAGCCTCCTTACAGAACCAGAGTCCTATAGTTCTGTTGAAGAATGTTGGGTAGAAAAGAATCCCGTGGCAGAGTTTTTCTGTCCTGTTTCACATACTCGGTACCAGAAAGTCAGTTAATAATATCAGGAGTTCTACTCTAAACACAACCAGATTTCAATCACTGAAAACCCATAGAAACTAGACAGAAATATGTATTTGGCTGCCCACCTGCCTTCTGGGAAGCTGTGGTCAGTGTTTAATATTGTTCTTTCCTGGTTCCAAAGAGAAATGTGGGCTTGGAGTCATGGACTGGATTCAGCTCTGCTTACTCGCCGGGGCCTTCTTCTAACCCGCTCTAAGTCTCAAGTGTCTGTCTTCAGTGGCTTAACAGTGTCTGCATCATGCCTTTCTGGCATGTAACATCTTGAGCAGCAAGAGTGATCTAGTTCTGAAATATGTGTGGTGAGGCTTATTTTAGAATGCATGGCGAATTGTCTGTTAAGAGAAATGGCCCTCTTATTTTGAGTATGGCATTGCTGACATCATGAGTGAAGGCCAGAAGATCTGTTAGAGAAAAGACAGTTAATCAAATCAAAATGAAACCTAGCGCTACCATTTCTAATTGTGTTTGGTTTCCTCTTGCCGAAAAGGTAATATTCTCTTGTCTGAAAATGTTTTTTCTTTCTTCATAACTTCAATATAGGTATTATTATTATTGTCCCCTGGGTCCAGAGATCTGAAACACTGACAATTTTGAATGGCTTTCTAAGCATTTGATACAGGAAATTTACTTTAAAAAAAAATAACTCAGAAGGCATTTTTCAGTGATTTCCGGCTTTAAGCTGGGATTCGCTGCTATTTTCATACTAAGTTGTGAGTCTTAGGGAGATTGTGTGGGGGATCTTCCCTGAAAATATGCCAAATTCTCAAAAAGTTATTCTCATTTCTTTCTTTCCTCTTTTTTGGCATCTCAAGTGCAGTGGACAAGCACATGAAGCTTGGTTTCACCCAGTTCTATATTTGAATTCTGATTACATATACTATTCTTATGACATTAAACACACTAGAACTGCCCTTTTTCTTCATTTGTATGTCTCATATGAAACATAGTGAACAGAAAATATTTTTTTTAATGTCTTTTTTAAACTAGGCTTCATCCCTAGCATGGAGCCCAATGTGAGGCTTGAGATCAAGACCCGAGCTGAGATCAAGAGTCAGACACTTAACCGACTGAGCCACCTGGGCACCCCTCGAGAGCATATAATTTTTTCTTTTTTTTTTTTTTTAATTTTTTTTTAACGTTTATTTATTTTTGAGATAGAGAGAGAGAGACAGCGTGAATGGGGGAGGGTCAGAGAGAGGGAGACACAGAATCCGAAACAGGCACCAGGCTCTGAGCTGTCAGCACAGAGCCCGACGCGGGGCTCGAACTCACGGACCGCGAGATCATGACCTGAGCCGAAGTCGGCCGCCCAACCGACTGAGCCACCCAGGCGCCCCGAGAGCATATCATTTTTAAAATTAGAGATATTTGAAACAGACTTTAAAGTGGGTGTTACCTCCACAACCCCCATTGGGCTCTGTGCATCAAGTTTTCCTACTCGATTTCTTGCTTCTGACTTTTCCAGCCAGGACCAATTAGCCATGGCATGGTATTTCTTCCAGAAAAGAGCCTGCTAAGGGGGCTGCCCTGTCAATATTCATTAATTACTGTTACTTCTAGTCCTGCTCTAATCAGAGGGATCAAGAGTGGGTGAACAATGGCCCACTGGCCAAATCTGGTCCATCGCTTCTGTTTTGTATAGCCTGCAAGCTACCCGTAGATGCTACATTTTTAAATGATTGAAATAAATCAAAAGAAGATTGATATTTTATGACACATGAAAATCAATCAATATTCAGAGTTTAATGTCCATAAATAAATTTTTATTGGAACGCAGTCGCGTTCATTTAGTTAGATGTTGTCTGTGGCTGCAGACGTTAGTAGTTTTAACGGAGATTGCACAGCACACAAATTCTAAAATATTTATCATCTGGCCCTATCCAGAAAACGGTCGCCCACTTGTGACAAAAAACCAGAAATTGCACTTAGACACACCTGGCTGCTGGCCCACACTGCGGTACTTGCTAGCCATGTGCCATTGTATGAATCACCTTTATAAAATGATGCTCATTGTGGTACAATTATAGTCACTTTCCAGTGTCTGGAGAAAAACAAACAGCATATTGTCTATGAAAGCACTTCGTAAACTGTAAGAACTATATGATCGTGATTTTCAAACCTTGTTTTTATTCTTGAAACCTTGTATTCACCTAAATCTTACATGAAACCCCTGTATGTGAAGCAGACGTAAGTAGACCAGGTGGTTGAAATAAGAAAGGGAGCTGGAAATACTGAACACCCATCTGCTACCCCCAGGTCCTTTGCTGAACCATAAGGCCTGGAGGGGAAGAGTTTGAATCCACTCTGGGATAAGTAAAGCGGGCATTCTTCTTCTTCATCTTTTGTTAATGTTTATTCACTTATTTTGAGGGAGATATAGAGGGTGTGAGCAGGGGAGGGGCACAGAGAGAGGGAGAGAGAATCCCAAGTAGGCTCCACACTGTCAGCCTGGAGCCCTGCACAGGGCTCAATCCCACGAACCGTGGGATCATGATCTCAGCTGAAATCAAGTGTTGGACGCTCAACCTACTGAGCCACCCAGGAGCCCCCCAAACAAGGCTTCTAACCCTTTCCGTTACTAAGTCTCCTTTTTTCATTTATTTTTTGCTATTGAAGACTTATTTTTAATCTCTAAGATAAATCCACCAATGTGAAGAATTTTACATTATATATAGAAGGATTAAACAAAGTTAAACAATATTGTATGATAAGTGAGAGTTAGCTAGGGCAATTCATGATCAGCTGTCATGGGAATGAGGCACACGTAAGTGCTCTAGGTGCACTGTGGGAAGAAAGTTGACGGGTTCCCAGGAAGAGCTTATGATGGGAAGTCTCTCAGCTCCTGAAATATGTGCAGGGCTTGCTTTGGCTGAGATGAAGAGTAACACACTTGTGACATAAGTACACCTTTATTAGGAAGAAGTTCATACCACTCAAGCTCTGTAAATGAGAATGCAATTCCTGCAGGACCCAAAATTTTATGACCCTACAATTATATGACCTTAACAAATTATTTTATCTTCTTAAACCTCAGTTCCCTCAACTGTAATACAGGAATAAAAATGGTATCTTTCCTCATAAAGTTGTTTTGAAAGTCAAATGAGAAAAAGAATTAAAATGTTTGGCACATATAAACACCTGATAAATGTCTGCTCTTATTATTACCAATGAGCTGGTTAGAACTTGCTAGAAGAGGGTGTGGTTCCACAGAGAGCTCCCTGTTGGCCAGTTCCTTTGGCCAGCTCACAGGCAAGCTAAGAGTCTCAGCCTCTCTCCCAATACGGGGCCATTCCAAAGAAATGTTGCTTTCCACTCCTGCTTCCTGGCTTGCTTCCTGAGTCACTTTGATGACCAGGGAGATTCCTATACTAAACCACGAATGACCTGAGGACAAAGTCCTGTCTATTTCATCTTCTTAACTCTCACCAGACCCAAAACCAAGTTCAGCATGTAGTAAATCCTCCTGAAGTGGTTTTGGTTTGTGTTTTTGCTTCCCCCCGCCCAATTTTGTTTAAATTCTAGTTAGTTAACATTTGGTGTAATACTGGTTTCAGGAGTAGAATATAGTGATTCACATTTACATACAACACCCAGTCCTCATCACTACAAGTGCCCTTCTTAATACCTATCACCTATTTAACCCATCCCATACCTACGTCCCTCTATAAACCCTCAGTATATTCTCTGTCATTAAGAGTTTCTTATGGTTTGTTTCCCTCTCTCTTTTTATCCCCTTCTTATATGTTCATCTGTTTTGTTTCCTTAATTCCACATATGAGTGAAGTCTTACGGTATATGTCTTTCTCTGACTGACTTATTTCATTTAGCGTAATGCACTCTAGCTCCATCCACATCTTTGCAAATGGCAAGGTTTCGTTCTTTTTGATGGCTCAGTAATATTCCGTATATATATACGTATATACACCACATCTTCTTTATCCATTCATTAGTTGATGGAAACTTGGGCTCTTTCCATAGTTTGGCTATTGTTGATAATGCTGCTATAAACATTGAGGTGCATGTACCCCTTCGAATCTGTATTTGTGTACCCTTTGGGTAAATACCTAATGGTGCAATTGCTGGATCCAACCATAGTTCTATTGCTAACTTTTTGAAGAACCACCATATTGTTTTCCAACGTGGCTGCACTAGTTAGATTTTGGATACTAACCCTTTATCAGATATGTCATTTGCAAATATCTTCTCCCATTCCATAGGCTGCCTTTTAGTTTTATTGATTGTTTCCTTCACTGTGCAGAAGCCTTTTATCTTGATGAAGTCCCAACAGTTCATTTTTGCTTTTATTTCCCTTGCCTCTGATGACATGTCTAGTAAGACGTTGCTCCAACCAAAGTCAGAGAGGTTGCCGCCTGTGTTCTCCTCTAGGATTTTGATGGTTTCCTGCCTTGCATTTAGGTCTTCCATTATTTTGAATTTATTTTTGTGTACGCTGTAAGAAAGTGGTCCAGTTTCATTCTTCTGTATGTTGCTGTCCAGTTTTCCCATCACCATTTGTTGAAGAGACCTCCTTTTTTCCATTGGATATTCTTTCCTGCTTTGTCAAAGATTAGTTCCCCCTATAGTTGTGGTTTCATTTTTGGGTTTTCTCTTCTGTTCCACTGATCTATGTGTCTGTTTTTGTGCCACTGTCATACTGTCTTAGTCATTACACCTTTGTAATATTGCTACAAGTCTTTTCTCCAGCTTTTCTTTTCTTTTTAAAGATCATAATGGCTCTTCCAGGTCTTTTGTGGTCTAATACAAATTTTAGGACTGTTTGTTCTAGCTCTATGAAAATGCTGGTGGTATTTTGATAGGAATTGCATTAAATGTGTAGGTTGCTTTGAATAGTATAGACAGTTTAAAATGTTTGTTCTCCCAATCCATGACCATGGGATGTTTTCCCATTTCTTTGTGTCCTCTTAAATTTCATTCATAAGTGTTCTATAGTTTTAAGAGCACAGATTTTTTACCACCTTGTTTAGGTTTTTTCCTAGGTTTCTTATTGGTTTTGGTGAAGTTTTAAATCAGATTGGTTCCTTGATTTCTTTTTCGGATACTTCATTATTGGTGTATAGAAATGCAACACATTTTTGTACATTGGTTTATGTCCTGTGACTTTGCTGAATTCACGTATTGATTCTAGCAATTTTTGGTGGAGTCTTTCAGGTTTTCTACATAGAGTATCATGTCATCTGTAAATAGTGAAAGTTGACTTCTTCCTTGCTGATTTGGATGCCTCTTATTTCTTTTTGCTGTCTGATTGCTGAGGTTAAGATGTCCAGTAATATGCTAAATAGTAATGATGAGAGTGTACATTCCTACCTTGTTCCTGATCATAGAGGAAAACCTCTCAGTTTTCCCCCATTGATGATGATATTAGCTGTGGGTCTTTCATATATAGTCTTTAATATATTGAGTTATGTTTCATTTATACTTACTCTGTTGAGGTTTTTTTTTTTTTTTACCAAGAATGGATGCTGTATTTTGTCAAATGTTTTTTCTGCATATACTGAGAGGATCTCATATGGTTCTCTTATCTTTCTTTTATCAATGTGATGTATCACATTTATTACTTTGCAAATATTGAACCACTCCTGCAGCCCAGGAATAAATTCCACTTGATCATGGTAATTCTTTTAATGTACTTTTGGATTCAATTTGCTAGTAGCTTGTTGAGAATTTTTGCATCCAGGTCCGTCAGAGATATTAGTCTGTAATTGTCCTTCTTAGTAGGGTCTTTGTCTAGTTTTGGAATTGAGGTAATGCAGGCATCATAGAATGAGTTTGGAAGTTTTCCTTCCATTTCTGTTTTTTTTTTGGGGGGGGGAACAGTTTGAGAAGAATAGGTATTAACTCTTCTTTAAAAGTCTGGTAGAATTCTTCTGGGAAGCCATCTGACCCTGGACTTTTGTTTGTTAGGAGATTTTTGATTACTAATTCAATTTCTTTCCTGTTTATGGCTCTGTTTGCATTTTCTATTTCTTCCTGTTCAGTTTGGATAATTTGTGTTTCTTGGAATTTGTCCATGTCTTCCAGATTGCCCAGTTTGTTGGCATATAATTTTTTGTAATATTCTCTTATAATTGTTTGTATTTCTGTGGTGTTGGTTCAGATCTCTCCTCTTTCATTTGTGATTCTTTTATTTGGTTTCTTTTGATAAGTCTGGCTGGAGGGTTATTAATTATTTCAAAGAAGTAGCTCTTTGTTTTGTTGATCTGTTCTGCTGGTGTTTTTTGTTTGGTTGTTTCTATACCATTTATTTTTTTCTGACCTTTATTATTTCCCTTCTTCTGCTGGCTTTAGGCTTTATTTGCTGGTCCTTTTCTAGCTCCTTATGGTGTAAGGTCAGGTTGCGTATTTGGGACTTTTATTGCTTCTTGGGGTAGACCAGTATTGCAATATACTTCCCTCTTAGGGCCACCTTTGCTGTCGTGTTTTCACTTTCATTTCATTCCATGTATTTTTGAAAATTTATTCTTTGTTTTCCTGGTTAATTCATTAATTCTTTAATAAGATGTTGTTTCAAATACATGGAAGCAAATGAAAATAAGTCCAAAACCTTTAGGATGTAGAAAAGACAGTTCTTTTTTCATTTACAAATTACTTAGTGCAACTCATGACTGATGGCTTCACCATCCAGTGATGACAAAATAACAGGCCATAAAACATGTGCATATGGTAGAATTTGTTGTCAAAGTGGTCAACTAATATGGGTTGCTGGCTATTTCCCTGACACACCACCTTGAGACACCACAAAACAAAAAAATGACAAAAAATGATAAAGAGGCCAGTGGATTTGAGCAATGAGCATGGAAACCATGGGGTAGCCTCAAGGAAGACAGAATGCAGTTGGTTCTTTTGTTGGCAGAGATACTGTCACAGAAGAAAACAGATTGAGCTGATCAAGTAGGTGGTTATGCTGGGTTTCCATTTTAGATATGTTCCCTCTTTTCCCACAAGATTTCTCATGGTTGAAAGAGCAACAACAGACATGGGCTGGCCAAGGACGATAGGCAAATAGTGGGCATCTGAGACTTGGGTAAGTGAGGAAGACTACTAGCATATGCAGGTAGACCAGCTGGACTTATCAACTCATTCCCCATTTCTACTCCATAAACCATTAAAAAAAACATGACACTGCTCAGAGGTAAAAGACAAGTCCCTGAGAGGCACAGTTATCTGGGGAGAGGGAGTTGTTTGCCTTTCCCTCCTTCAAATTTCCTTCAGAGGACTGTGAGCTCACAGAACAACATCATGAGACATATGGAGGGCACAACTTCAACACAGTAACAACAGAGCAGAGAATGTACACAAAGTGAACCAAAAGTCATGGTCAGGAAGCATAGGTGCTTAAAGTATTTTCAAAGAGATAAAGGAAGATATTTGTAACAAAAATCAGGGACAGGAAATTATAAAAGAAGGAAAAAGTTGAGTATATTGGCCCAGAAAAATATAGTTGAAATAAAGATATCAATATATAGGTAGAAAAACAGGACATATATAGTCAAAGAACAAATTATTGATCTGAAATATCAGGCTTTGGACCTCTCCTGGAAAGCATCCAAGAGGAATAAAGAGAAACCTAAAACGGTGATATAAAGGGTAGAAGTAGAATATCAATATCTTTAAGACAACATGTTTATCCAGAAAGAGAAACATTAACAGGAGAAGAAATATTTGCAGAAATATTGGCTGAGAATTTCTTAATTTTAAAGGGCAGGCAGTAATGATATAGGTTAAAACACACACACACACACACACACACACACACACACACACACACACACACACACACTTTGCCACAAAAAAAGTGAAATTTTAGAAGATCACACAGAAAATTCCAAAGCTTTCAAAGAGAAAAAGCAGATCACATGCAGAGGACAAGGAAATAGATTAATGCCATACTTGCAAAGGTAACATTGAATGCAAAAAGCCAAAAGAGTAACACTCAGTGTATTCAAGGAAATACATAGTTTTATTTCCAGCTTAAACATGAGGAAAAAAAATATCCTTGAATATACATATAAGGCCATGGCCTTTAAGATCACTCTCCTTCATTAAGCTTCCTGTGATCATCCTGTGAGCATGCTTTTCAAGCTTATTCCTTTGTTGTATATTTCAAGAACCTCTTGATTTGGAATTAAAAGCCAAGAATTTTATTCTGTATTCTCTAGGCTAAGTAATTCTCTCCCAGTAATGTGGTGAGTTTAGAAGGTTATTCTTCTGCCTAAGTAGGAGGAAAAAGTGTGCTGGCTGCATATAGAAGAAACTAACTGGATTAATATCTCAAAATACCCTCTCTATAAACTTTCCATAATGAAGATATAAGCAAAGTGTAGGGGAACAAGAACAATAATGAAGGGGCATGGACTTCAGATAGGTGTGGCTTCAAGGAAGACACAGATCTTGTAGAATAGGTAAGTTTCGGTTAAACATGTGGCCCTCAACAGCAATGCAGAGGGCAGCCGTTTACATCTGTGCCTACACAGGCAGGAACCTCATTTGAAATGCTGAGACTTTCCTTGAGATACTGACTTTTTTTTTTCTGCCGCTAGACCATGCATCATAATTTGGGTAATTAAAAGCAATCCACTTTTTATGTTTTGATTGCACTCTGTGCAACATTGAATTTCTTCATGTTTCTTCCCAATCAGCAGTGTCTTCAAAAGCAAAAGAACCCCCCCCCCCAGATATTACAATGTGTGGTTATTTTTAATATTTAATGCAGAATCAGGGAAGCTTCTTTTGGTTCTGTAGTAAGTGGAATAGAGGTAGAAATGCTGCACAGTATAGGAAGCAGGATTGAAGTAAGTTTTGCACCACATCTCTCCTGCATTTCTGTGCCGTAATCCTATACGAGATGGAGTGAAGGTTTTGTGTTTTTTTTTTATCCCATCCTACGCTATATTTCCAAACTGTGCATTTCTATGTTCACTATGGTTGAACCATTTTTATCATTTCTATGATATATTTTACATGCAGTACATTTTCGCTGAATGATGTATATTCATTTAGTGCTCTTTCTAGTCTTGATCTCAAACAGTGTTTTTCGATCTTGTGAGGAGTGTAATCATTTTGACGTTATTTCTACACCAATAAATTTCTACAGCAACAATAATAATATGAATAGCTTCCAATTACCAAGCCATGTGTGCCAGGTAGAGCAGTAAGCAATGTGCATCCAGTTGTATAATTTAACCTTTACAAACAGCCCTGTGAAGTAGTTCTGATTATCATCTCTGTCTTACTTATGAGGAAACTGGGGCTCAGAGAAATGAATTTCCTTATCCAAACCTCATAGCTAGAAAGCAGTGCAGACGACTTTGGATTCAGGTCTCTGTGATTTTAAAAAGGTCACCTTTTTAGGCTTTGATGCTATATAATCAGGATGTGACTGTTGTCATCATGATTACGATTGAGGTCATCACCACCATCCCCACCATCCCATTACCATCACCATCATCACTGTCACCCTTGTTTTCATCCCACAGGCAGGGAATGAGCCCTCAGGACTCTAAGGTAGTTGCATCTTACCTAATCTTGCTCTTCTCGATCCCAACTTGTTTCATCAGATGTTCATACTTATGTAATTGTGTCGGGATTGACGAACAGGTAAACCACCATGGCCATCGTTTTTATACTGCTGTTACTGTTGATGCTGTTAGTAACAAACATGTTAGCAACATGTTAGGAACTCATCATTTGCCAGACGCTGTTCTGACTCATCAATTCCCACAATAACCTTTTACATTTGAGAATACCCTTATTTTACAAATAAGGAGTTCATAGAGGGTAGGTAACCTCCTCAAAGTTTCCCAAGATAGGAAATAGGATTTTCTCGGTTCGGATTTTATGAAACTGGTATCTGAGACTCAGTTTTTTTTTTACATTTAAGCAAGAACAGTGTATAAAAGTATACATTTTCACCAGTAGCATGGCCACTGGCTTTAAACTGGGCCTCCTAAATCCTAACCACCATCTCCTCCATTCCAGCTTTTATCTAAGACACCACTGGGATTATCTTTTATCTTCTGCATTTGGTTCACAAACACTGTCCCGAGTAGGGGGTTAAATGGGCAAAGGCAGAGAAGTGAGACCATAACACCCTTTCAATCATCTTCCCCATGCTACATTATACTTTGAAATTTCCATCTCTTCAGGGGAATTTGTTGGAGGAATGTCAGTGAGTAGAACTGACCATGCACTGCCCATTAAGTTAATGAGGGGGGCTCAGCTAATTCCCTTGGAGCTTGGCACTGAAAATGAAGTTCCTGTCATATCGGAATAAAAATCACTGCATAATGCACTGATTTTCATTCACAACAAGCTTTATGAGCATTAACAAATGAGCCCTAACTACCCCTCTGTGAACTTGAAAAGCATATAATCCCCTCCATGGTGAATGGGAGCCATGCGGTAGAATTAGAACAAATACCAGTTTTCTGCCACTCTCTATTCCCCTACTAAACAAACAGAAAAGAAAAGGGAATTTCATTTCAAAGAGAACTGAAATGGCTCCCAAGTGCTGACATTTCATTAATGCTGACCAAATTATCTTCTCTCCCTACCCCTATCCCCAGTTTGGGCTAGAAGCTGCTGCCGCTGCTTGCTGTGTTTCAAAAGAGGCCGCAAAGTAAACAAACCCAGATCTCTGGCTTTGCTATGAAGGCTGAGCCACGTTTATCCCTAGTCCAGAGGGGCTCCGTCCTTGCCTTGAGCCCCATCGTAGCCAGTGGTCCCAACGTTCTGTTCCCTGGGAGTTGTTCTTGATTCCTCATGATCCCCAACGTCCCACAGTCTGTTGACTCTATTTCCTAAATATTAACCGAATCTGTCTCTTCCCTTCAAAACCCATTCGTACTTTGAATTAGAGCTGCTGCCTTCTCTTGTCCTTAGTACTGAATGTGTTGGTCTTCTGATTGGTCTCTCCTGATTTCAGTCTTCTGCCCTGCCTATTCAGGATGCATATTTCCGATGCAGTTATCTGGCACAACCACTCCCTGCTTATACTCTCCAATGACGCCCGGTTGTGTATAGGATAATGTAGAGGAGATAAATTCATACATTTTGGCAGACTACAGATCTCTGAAAATTTCTTGATACTCATCCCATTAAATCTTGGATTATAAAGAAGGTCAATGGAATATGGTGAAGTGGTGCTTTCCCAGTTCTGGGCCTTGTTTTAAGACTGTTAACTTTAGCCTCTCTTAGAGCTATGAGACAACATGCAAAAACTCTCTTCCTACTGAAGAGACCACTTAGGGAAATCCTGAGAGTATGCCATGAAGGAAAGGGGCCAGCTGAATCCAGCCTTCCAGCCATCCCCCCAAGCTTCTAGGCATGAGTGAAACTGTCTTGTACCCTCCAGATTGCCCAGTCAACAACTGGGTACCACTGAGTAACCCCAGTCAGCATCACATGAAGCAAAAGAATCACCCTGCTGAGTCTTGGTCAGATTTTTGACCTGCAAAAATGATGAGGTAATAATAAAATGATAATTGTTTTAAACGAGTTTGCTTTGGGGTATTTTGCTGTGTAGCACTAGTTAACTAGAACAGAATGTGGTACTGGAGGTGGAGTACTGCTTTCGTGCCAACCTAATACATATGGCATCAATTGTGAGAATGGCTGTTTGGGTGGTTATGGAAGGGCCTCAAGAAGACTATTGGTAGGTAACGTGGAAAATAGAAGATATACATAAGGAGCAGGAGGATTAAGCTAAGGAGATTTCCATACATCATGTTCAAAGTGCCATCTCACTTCTACTTGCTTATTGTAAAGCACAAGAAAAGAGACGCTAAAGCAGGAATTGTTTATTCTCAAGCAAAATTTCCAAGGCCCCAGAAAAAAACCTTATAGCCAGCAGGCGGTTTTCAAAGTAAGAAATGGCCCCAGGGAACAGATGGGCAGTAGGCCAGGGCAGTAGGACATGTCATAAGATAAAAGTGTATCTAGGATTTAAGAACCTTTGTTAATCTTGAAAAGATATGATGGCATGCCTTGTACTGTTATTTTTTTCTGGAAACAGGAGTTCAGAGAATCTTAATGCTGTGCTCTCTCGGTAACCTCACAGGCTGTTGAAGGTAGAGGATGGCCTGTCTCAGAATAAAATCTAGATCTCGCTTCTTTCTAATGAAGAGAATTATAATTTGCTACACAAGAAACCCACCATTTTTTCAAAAGGATTGTACCATTTTGGGCTGAAAGGGGAAGAGAGACAGTATACAGTGAGAAGAGGACTTTGGGCCCTCAAACTTTTATTTAGAGAAAGAAGTCTGAGAAAGATAGTCTAAGAGGCAGGCTATTTCCAAAAGGAAAGAAAAGAAGAGTCAGGGGGCAGAATCAGTATCTGTGGGGAATTATTCCCAGGGGCAGAAATGGGGCTAATTGAAGCACTAATTCCATAAGATTAACTAGAAGTGAGAATGTCTATGAACTGATGATTGTTACAAACCTCCAGTGTTTCCCTTTTTGGAGTGTCTATGACAGTCACCCTACGTCTACACTACTATTCTAGGGTGTTTCCGGGTTTGTGTACGAGGGAGGTTAATGAATGGTCTTTTTTTTCCATGTGTGTTCAAATGAGAAAGTACTTAAGGAACCACAGATTCACGGACAGCTGTCTGCATTTAGATGGTGAGATCCTGGACTTCAAATAATGGTGCAATATGATGAGAGCTGAAGGGTTTTCAGGGAGGATGAAGGCATTTTGCACGTGGAAGAAATACATGTAATTTGAGGCTAGATGGTTGGCTCTCGAAGATCAAATATGGTCACACATTCTTTGGAACTGCCCTCATCAAGAGGTGGGGTCTGTTTCCTCTTCTTTAGTTTATTATGGCTTTGACCAACTGAGCACAGCAGGAGTGACACTATGTTAGGTCTTGTCTTAGACTTATGAAGACTGGCAGTGTCATCTTGGATCTCTTGAACACCCAAGCTGCCATGGGAGAAGCCTGACTGAAGAGAATAAATAAAGAGGCTGTCAGAGTATATGAGAAAGGTGAGGGTCCTGGTTGAGCCCAGTCTTCTGGCCAAGGTTCCCGCCATATAAGTGAAGGTATTTTGGACCCTCCAGATTAGCCCAGCTACCAAGTTAATATCACCAAGAGATCCCAGTTGTATTAATTTCTTGTTGATGTTGTAACAAACTGCTACAGACTTGGTGGCTTAAAGCAACAAATTTATTTTTTACAGTCATATAGATGAGAAGTCTGACATGGACCTCATTGGGCTAACATCAAAGTGTAAGCAGAACTGTGTTCCTTTTTAACTAATTTTTTTTAAATTTTTTAAATGTTTATTTCTTTTTGAGAGAGAGAGAGAGAGGAAGAGAGAGAGAGAGAGAGGAGAGATCGTGAGCAAGGGAGGGGCAAAGAGAGATGGAGACGCAGAATCAGAAGCAGGCTCCAGACTCGGAGCTGTCAGCACAGAGCACTATGTGGGGCCTGAATTCATGTGCTGTGAGATCATTACCTGAGCCAAAGTGGATGCTTAACCGACTGATCCACCCAGGACCCCCTGTGTTCTTTTTTTTAGAAGCTCTGGAGAGAGCCAATTTTCTTAATTTTTCTAGCTTCTAAAGCCTGCCCACATTCCTTAGCTCATGGCTCCTTTGCTGCATCTTCAAAGCCAACAACAGAGGGTTGAATCCTCTCACGCTGCATCACTCCTACCTTCTCCTCTGTCTCCCTTTCCATGTGTAAATTCTTTTGTGGTTACATTGGGCTCATCTGGCTAATACAGGATAATCTCCCTATTTACCATCAGCGATTAGGAAACTTAATTACACCTGCAAGCGAAATTCCCCTTTGCCATGTTATATAACCTACTCATAGGTTCCAGGAATGAGACACGGTATCTTTGGGGAGCCATTGTTCTGCCTATAGTACTGCACCAATCAATGACATGGAACATGAGATCTATCCAGCTGAACCATGCCTGAAGTTTTGATTAAAAAAAAACCACGATGTCAAATAAAATTGTTGTTATATTGAGACACTAATTTTGGGGGTAGTTTCTAAGCATCCACAGACAACTAGAAAATCCCAAAAGAAGTCAAACCAATAAATTAAATACACCGGGGAAGTGTAATGGTGGTATTGTGCTCCAATAGCATGCTATACCTCTCTCTCTCTCTCTCTCTTTTTTTTTTTTTTACTTCTCTTTTTGATGGGGCATGGCAAAGTGATAGACCTTTTAAAATCAGGCAGCTGCAACTTGTTTTTTCTTTCATCAGTAACTTATGCTTGCCAAATGAAAATTTGGATCTTGTATTTCTATATTTTCTGAGTTTCCATGAGAACAAACAAATTTTAGTTCTTATGGAGGATCCTTGGATATTTATATGTTACACACATTTTAAAAAAATCACTGAGTGGGTAAAACACATTGACCCATGGTCTCTAATATTAGGCAAATAGATGAGGTTCTTCAGTGACCCGCCTTCTCACTTTGCCCCCCATCTTTCCCCTTTAGTTAGTCTGATCTCTTCAGAGTTGATGACAACAACAGGATCTGAATCCACTTCTAATTTCGAGTTCATAGTCCATTTCACTCTAGTGTTCCCCTTCACATTCTCAGAATACAGAATATTTTATACTTCTTCCCACTCATCTACATATGACAGATGGTTGGTCTTCTGAAGTGTGCCCAGTAGATGGTTATTGAAAGATTAAAAGGGCACCTAAATTTGTAGAAGACCAGAAAGTCCTGCTTCTCCAAGGAGGCTGCTTGGAGCTGAAGCCAAGAATCTAAATGACATGGTGAATGATTGGATCTGATGGGCATATCAAATTGAGGAGCTTTCTGTCTAACTCCTGGGTAAGATTTGCTCCAGTGGGAACCCAGACACAACACCAAAAGTAATATTAAAGGGATGCCCTAGAATATGAAAAGAGATTGTAGCTCCCAGAGTCTTAATTATGCAGAACTTTGCACTGAGGCCTCCCAAAAAAGCAGGCTGGCAAAACACATCTAGGGACTATTCAGATTTTAGATCTTGGCTTATACATTTTCACTTCCATGGGAAGCTTCTGTTGATATGGCTGCCCCTTCGGCCCACCCATGCAAAACACTACCCTGCTTTGTGCTCCAATAGCATGCTATACCACCTCTTTTTTTAGACCTCTCTTTTTACAGCATTATCAGACTCCTTTAGAAGTGCTTATTTGGGTGATGGGCATTGAGGAGGACACCTGTTGGGATGAGCACTGGGTGTTGTATGGAAACCAATTTGACAATAAATTATATTTAACATAACAACAACAAAAAAGAATTGCTTATTTAAATGTCTTTCTGTCTCCTTTGACACCATAAATGCCATAAAGACGGGGGCCATATATATAATGTTCATCATTACATTCCAAGCATCTAATTACAGTGTCTGGTAAACAGCATACCCTCAGTATATATTTGTTGAATGAATCAAACTTGGCCTTTTTCAAGGCAGTTTCTCTTCTTTCTTTTCTTTATTTCATTTACTCCTACTCATCCTCTAGATCTTTGCCTGCTTCTTCATGTTCTCAGGAAAGCCTTCTCCAAGCTAGCCTTCTAAGTCAAACTCCCATTTTTATGCTGTCTTGTCATCTAGTATTTCTCTCATTGCTCCTTCCATTATTGTAGTGTCACATCTGGTTGGATGGTTGTTTCATTAATGCCTGTGCCCCCCACTCTCATGTAAGATCCAATCATGCAACAAGTTGTTATCGCATACATTAATAAACATGCTACAATTTGTTCCAATAATATTTGGATCTATTCCTGGTTAGAGGTTTGGTTGGAAGGTAGAGAACCATGGATCATTATTTCAATGAACTGGAAAAGAATACAAATGCACAGCTTCCTATCATTTAATCTTGATGATGTGACTCCTTCTCTTGGGCCATGATTTTCATTCCTTTGAAATATAGACAATAATCTCAAAGATGAAAATAGTAACTTAGCAGAGCATTTACTCTATGTCAGGCACTGAGCTAGGCATAAAGATACCATGACCATGAAGATATCATCCCTGCCTTTTTTGTACATAAAACCTATTGATGAAGACAAGCAAAATGTATGGGATCTGCATTGGAATCACATAGTCATGGGTATGGTCATGTTGTGCAAATACTATGGATTTTGGTGTGGGAGACAGTGGCTTTATCACATGATAGCTTTACGACCACAAGCAAAATTCAAAGTATGGTTTCTACTGAATGTGAATGCTCTCATACCATCATAACATTGAAAAATCTTGAGTTGAACCATCATCATATGTCAGGAACCATGCGTAATTATCCTAGCCTTAGGTAGACTAATACTATTTGTGATGGAAACAGAACCTTCTGGTTTCTGGGGCCTCATGCTTCCCAAAGAGAAAGCCTGGGATGTTCACAGTTTGGTACCAAACCTAGGTTCTCAGCAGAGGTCACCACTCACTAGCTGTGTGACCTTGAGCAATTTCCTTTACTCCCCTGGGCTTTAGTTCCTTCCACCATAAAATAGAGGTAATACTATTGTTCACAATAAATTGATGGGAGAATAAAGAGACATTCAATGTTGCTATTACTATTATAATTACATTTGAATTATGATAATAGGGAGTGGTAAGTGTTATAATGGAGGAACAGCCAGGGCATAATGAGTGAATCAGGTGAGGGCTTTCCATTGGCTGCAGCACCCAGGAGAGACTGCTTGAGGGGGGCAGCCCTGGTGCAAGGTTATCTGATGGGTAAGCAGGGGAAGGACATTTTGGGCAAAGGGGAAAGAAGGTGAGAAAAGACGGTGCTCTGGGGCAGTGTTGCTCATCCATGAGATTGTGAGCACTTCCTCTTGGCTGGACAAAGTGAGCTGGTCGGCTGGATAGCCGCTGAGAGGGGAGAACTCTGAAGGGACCTGAATGTAAACCCACCCACCATTTTAGAGCATCGTCCTGTTCTCTGCAGCGAAAGGTGCTGAAAATAAGCTAAGAGCAAAGGAGGCATATGCACTTAAATTGTATTCCAATCACTATGTTTTTCTATTCAGATTCATTTTTCTACCCAAATCTATACTTTCTTAGACAGAAGGGAGCAAGCTCCATGACTCTGGTTGGCAGTAGGTTCTTTGTACTCAGTGAGAAAATTTTTTCTAATGAAAATTCTCACAAAAACCCTGCTCCCTCTACTCAGAGAGCCTCTGTATTCCATTCCTTATCTTGCCCATGAAAAATGCTTCCAATTATCTGCCCGCCTCTATTATTTGAAATAGTTCAGTATCAACCATTCAACTCAGATAATTGAGCTAAACCTTTAAAATGGGTTTTTAATGGGGGACCAGGCAGTGGGGAATCAGTTGATCTTGGTAAGTAAAGTTTCTCACAATCAAAAGCAGACTAATTAAAACTTGACAACCTGTGTTAATATATGCACATTAAAAAATTTAGCTCTCTAGAGATAAAACACAAGAGGGAGGCAATATTAGCCAAGTATCTATATCCTTTCTTTAAGGCATTGGAATATGTGTTCTAAAGAAAGAAATGTGCAGTTTTGTTATTTTTTTAACTGTAGGACACACTTTTAAAAAAATTAAAACTTGGATGGAACAACAATATATTGAAAAGATCAATTTAGGTCTGCCCTAGGGTAACAAGACAGGGGTGAACACTCTTTGGAATTTCCCTTAATGTGTCCTAGCGTACCACATTTTCCATGCCAAATTCCAGGGCTTTGGAGCACACAGGGCATTGGAAGTGAGCACAGGCCTGGAGTTCTCTTACTATTTTTTCTGTGTATTCTTAAGCAAAACATTTTAGCCTTATTTTCATCATCTGCTGACTTAAGAGTGCTGGACTAAATGATCTCTGAAATCTCTCATGGCTGCACTGTCCTGTGAATTCAAACAGATTCTTTAAAGCAAATTGGGGCCATGCTTAGAGTTGATACTAACAGGTCCCGGGTCATGTGCTTTATTTAAGTAATGCCTAATTCTCATTGCAGCACTGATTTTTAGATTCCTCTGTTTCTATTTTATGGGTAAGGGATATAAGATTGGTAATGTTCAGAAAATTGCCAAGGGCGGCATGGCTTGTAGATGCAGAAACAGTAATTGGAATCCAGTTCTCTCTGATTCCAAAGCCAACACTCTTTCCATTATTCCACCTTGTGTCTGGCTGAATGAAGGTAAAACTGTCTGCAGCTGGGGGTTTCAGGGCTTTCGTTTTACATGTGAAAATAATTGGTGCTTATGATGATAGTAAATTCTATACTCAGGTTACATTGCCAACTAATAGTAAACCCACATTCTGGGGTAAAAGAAACTTTCCCTTTTTGATTTAAGCAGAAGAACAACGAGGGATTTATGAGAACCGTCTTTAAACATATGAGAGGCTGGTCATATGTAGGGACTAGCACATAGTAGGTGCCCCAAAGCACTTGTTAGATAACAAATTCTTTGGGAACCTGCCTGGTTGAACTAAGACCAGTGCTCAAGTTCATTCAGAGCAATTTAAGAATAGATGGGCTGGATGGGTGATGGGTATTAAAGAGGGTCCTTGTTGTGATGAACACTGGGTATTTCATATAAGTAATGTATCACTGAATTCTACTTCTGAAGCCAATATTTCACTGTTTGTTAACTAAAATTCAAATAATAATAATAATAATAATAATAATAATAAAAGAATGGTCTTTCTCTAAGAATTGTCTAGGGACTTACCGGCTTCCCTGGGAGGTGTGGTAGTTCTTATGTGTGGAGAGCTATAAGCAGAGATCGCCCATCCACTTGTGGGATAATTATTGAGGAAACTCATAAACATTCAATGGGGCCTCACAGGACCTGAAGAGAATGCCTTTTGGATAGTTGCAAGGGGAAATACTTTATTTGCTCTGGATCCTGAATCCAAGCTTGCTTCTTTTGGAAAGAGAGGATGGGTGAACCTCCACCCTGGGAGACAGTCTAATGTAAGTAAAACCAACGTAAATGAATAAGGATGAGACGTGGCTCCAGTCCCTGCAAAGTGAAGGTTGCCCCTGTGACCCCTGAGTGCGGCACTGTGTTTACTTCCTTACCAGTTCCCACTGCAAGTAGGGATTATTCGTTTCATTTACATGGATACTTGATCAGTTTTTGACTCTTCCACCGTGTGAGTACAAGACTGTCTCCTTCACATTCACCCTTCCATCTCCAGCACTCATGGAATGATGGATACATAGTGGATGCTTGATAAGCGACTACTTAAATAGATGGAGGGGGGCTCTAAACCAAGGTAAAAATAGGAGCAGGTGAGAACACAGTGCTGAAAAGAATTGAATGGAATGGCATTCCCACAGCTGAGGCCACCGCTCTGTTACCGTCAGCGTCCGCCTGCCTCATCCATCCAGCTGAGGGTCTCTGCAGGCCCAGTCCCATCTGTGCAGTCCTGTCTTGTTAGGATGAAAATCACTCTTCTTCATTCACAGGAGGGCAGGGAGTCCGTCTCCTTTTCTTCAGTTGGGTGGTCGTGGGGTTCACCCTGGCGCTTTTGTGTAAACTCCACATTGCAAACTCCTATCCTTTCTCCTCCCAAATATTGCTTTGTCTAATGAAGATCCTCTCTGGGTTCCTGGGCCCCACATCAGTTCACTGTGAGACTGATCCCAGGCCATAACTTCTGCTCTGCAGTAGTCCTTAAAAGTAAGGGCTTGCCTAGTTCATTTCAGTATTCTGGTTTCCTAGCATAATACCTGGCTAGGGGCATTGATTTGTAGGTTGGTAGAAAGGAAGAAAAGAAAGGAGGGAAGAAGGAAGGAAAGGAGAGAAGGGGAGAAGAAAGAAAGGAAGAAGGAAAGCGAGAGACAGGCTCTCCTCCCAGCCTACTATTTACTTGTCTCTTGCCTCCAGAAGCTGGATTTAATTTCTTCTCTCCAAACCCCTACACCTCACCAACTGTGTCTTCCTAGTATTTGGACACCAGCTCCTGCCCCACCAATTGGAGGCTTCTCCATCCTGGCCTGTGTGTCCTTTTACTCCAGATGGTGCCCTGGGAAACTGCAGTGTTGTCATTTACTAGCTGTGTGCCCCTGAGCGAGAAGCTTCGACTCACTCATCCTTGGTTCCTGCATCTGTAAGTTGGAGTTAAACTTGACCTCCAGCCTTAGGCCATTGGAAGGCGTAAATGAAACAATACCTGCACAGTCCTCTGTGGGAAGTGCCCAGTAAGTTCTTGGCTGTTTCCCCTTCCCCTCGAGACACCGTTTTTCTTCTCAAATCAACAATGAGACACGCTTGCTTCGGTAGGAAGGCAAAGAAGCACATACAATGGAGGGGAAAGGCAGGGCGCAGTTCCATTAACAGATGCAGCTGTCAGGAGCAAAGCCATCCTCGACTTGGCACCTTCTGCTTGCGTGCTTTGCTGAGCGAAGACTTGGGCCCCAGATGCCATTTGGTTTGCATGCTTGGGGGAATAATAAAAGAACCTTATTATGAAATGAAATGGCCTGTGATGTCATTGAAGAGCTGGAGATGGCTGCAGGGGGAAAGTTAGTGTCCAGTGCAGCGAATGGCCCCTTGCAAATAAGAAAATAAAGCAATTTCGAAGAAAGAGCAAAAGCGAAGTTTCTAGGCCAAGGGATCCGATGTGTGTTAACAGGGACCAGACATGAAGCAACAACTCTTTTTTGGCGATAATCTGAGCAGAGAGTAAAAGTGGCAGAGTTTGCCCACGGTGGGCAAGTGTGGAGAAAATGTCATCTTGGACAAACCGTTACTTTCCCATAACGGGCTTTATGGAAGACTTTTGGGAAAACGGACCACTTCAGATTTTGCCCTCTGGCACCATCATTTTATTTCGTTTGGCTTGAGTGAGAATTGAAAACCACTGTTTTCCTACGGAACATCTGCTCCCACTGCCAGCCACCTGCATGATAATAGCTGATCATTTTGTGACAGGCACCTGACCCAACCTTGTCCAACAAGAATTTTTAAATAAGAGTTTCTCTCAACCTAAGCTAAGAAAATCAGCAGGCTGTTGTTCATTCACGAGAGTCCTTAAACTGCAAAACTTGTAAGTTCCAGTTGCCATATTCCCCAAACAAAGGGAATCGCCTACCATGCAAAGGCAGCCGAGCTGTGGAAGAGGTAGAAAGGAGACAAGGGCAGAGAGAGAGAAGCTGATGTGTTCAGGTGCTTGGTTTCCGCTCTCCTTGGAGCCCACTTGCATTGCTGCCATCCTCTCGTTGTCCTTGAGAGAAAGGGAAGCACATCGTGCAGCTGACCTAGCCCTCGGAGCTCGTCCTTGGTGTTCTCAAATCAACACCAAGGACGAAATTTTGTGTGGAAATGTTTGTGTGGAAATTGAACACCAACAATTTCACAGAACATCAGCGTCAAAAAAAGGCCACTATGTGACAGTGATGGATCAAGGCTAAAACAAAACCACTTCATAATCGTGTCTGAACACAGGAAAAAGCATGAGTGTTGTCCAAGCCATTAAATAACAACACCCCCCTTTCCTGGCTGATATTAGTGACTACAGTTCTTTACCAGTTGAAGTTATAGCATTGCCCCAGCCTGTCTTCCCGATGGCTAAGAGTTCCTGAGGTCCCCAGTCAGAATTACCCTTGCTACCTGACAGCATCCCATCTAGAACATTCCCTCACTTCTCTGAAGCCTCCACAAAATCACCATCCCAAAGCCCAAATCCTAAAGTAGGTTCTTTCCAATGTCATCTTATTGAAAATTCTCCCTTGATTCAATGAACGAGAAACCCGGCTTGTTTAACTACAGATGTGTTCCTGATGGTCTTTGGCTGGAAGACCTTGACCTACTGGTTAACACAATCCCTGATCCCCTAGTATAAGCCTGGTATTCATCTGATTAATTTCCCTTTTCCATAAGCTGGTCAAAGCTGGGTTCCTGTCACTTGCTACCAAAGGTCCTGACTAATGTAATTCAATACAATACATATCCACATATAAATCACACAGCATTTGTATTCTTCCTGGAGTTAATCAGTTTCGCCTTTCCAGTCCTTTCCTTATTGAAATCTCATTCATTCTACAGATTGAGTTGGCACTGTTCACAGGCACCATACTGGCGGCTGAGGACACAGAAGTGAATACAAAACACAAACACCCTGCCCCCCTGGATATTACATTCTAACGTTGTGTGGTTTGCTCTGGCTGGAATAGCTTTCTCTGCCTTGATGAAATGCTTCTTATTCTTCACGACTCCATTTAAATGCCACCAGCCTTGGACAGCCTCCTAACATTATCAGAACAAAGCACTTCGTGTTGATCAACAATGTGGTAACAAGTCTATAATATAAAGCTAAGTGAAAAGGGAGAGAAAGCAGGAGCACAGCAGTGAACATGCCTCGAAGTCTTGTTGTTGGGGCTTATGTGCCAGTCGAGGGACTAGGTAATAAGGAAGATCATATGGCTCTGGCTTCGCATTTTCATGTCTTCTTGGCTCTGTGGACCATGAAATGTGGTGGAGTTGGGAGGGGGGAGTGAAGGTGGAACCAAGGAAGTGAATTTAGAGAGTTTAAAAGCCAGTCAGGTGAGGGGCGCTTGGGTGGCTCAGTCAGTTGAGCGTCTGACTCTTGATTTCAGCTCAGGTCATGATCTCATAGTTCATGGGTTCAAGCCCCGCATCGGGCTCTGCACCGACAGCATGGAACCTGCTTGGGATTCTCTCTCTCCCTCTCTTTTGGCCTCTCCCCTGCTCACATTCCCCCACCCTCTCAAAAGAAATAATTAAACATAAAAAAAGCCAACAAGGTGAAAGAAGAAGGCATTAGAATGTTTCCAGTAATGGTGGTGACAAGAAGTGGTTGGATCTGTGTAAAAGCTGAAGGTAGACTTAGTAACATTTGCTAGTAGGATATATATATATATAGGATGTGAGGAAAGGAAAGAGGTCAAGGTTGGCCCCAAATATTCTGGGCTCTGAAACTGAGAGGGTGGGATTGCCTGTTACTAAGTTGGAAGCATAGGGAAAGGTCTTTCTTTAGGGAAAGGGGAAAGGTACTTAGACATAAGAGTTTAATTTCGAATATGTGTTTGAGATGCCCTATTAGATTTCCAAGTATGAAATCAGTGACCCTGTGCTCAGGGCCACTTCATTGATTCCTAAGAAATGTAAATTTCCTCCCATTGAGCACTTTTTTACCCAGCACAGATAACTTTTCGATCTTTTCTGTCCTTACTTAAATCCTACTCATTTTTCAAAGAATATTTTGAAGGCTTCCTTGTCTGCAGCTACCATTTATTTTATGGTTTCTCTCCACCGGGAGCAGGGACAATGAGGGTGGCAGGGGAGCTTTGCTCTTTGAAGTCCTTTGGGGGGGCAGGTTCTCTGCTTTCAGTGGCTCTATCACCAGAAGTCCATCAAGCATTCTGTCAGCACACATGCCAAGCTGGGGATGAGAGGAAGGAAGAACCACGAGCTGGTGGGTGTGACCTCTCATGAAGAGTCACTCCACCTGTGAAAACATAGACATATGGCCCCAGCTAACTGCAAGGGAAACTGGGAATTTAGGTTACCAGCGTGGATAGGAGAGGAAGAAATGGGGTTCAGTGAACACATATCGTAATTTCAGCAATGCCCTCACGTTTTGAAAACGGCATTTTGCTGAGAATTGTCGTGGGGTCTCTCAAGGTTGAGTCAGAAGCTTCCTGGTGCCCTTTGCTGAGAGAGTTTGGAGCCGTGTCTGTAGTTGGTGGCACTGGAGGATGGCTTTGGCCGTCTGGCATAAGACCTAGTCATGAAGAGCTCCCAGTACCTTGGCATCTTCCAGACACTCCCCTTTCCACATGCAGATCTGTCCTGCGCAAATAGGAGGACAGCAAAGTCCCATGCAGAACAAAGTCCATTTGGGAGCTTTCATCAATGATGCCCACTAAATAAATCATTCCAATTGGGCCTTTTGGATTTACAAGGTTTAATTCTTCTGCTTGTGTGGAATCCCTCGTGGGTAATTGCAGTTGACAGGTTTACGCCTCCTGACGGCCGTTTTGTCACTCAGCTCCAGCTCTGCAAACAACTTTACAGTCCGTCAAGCCTAAACCTCTTTAAGCAGTGGCAATTGATGTCAGATAACGTTCGTTGTTGTGATTCAAGGCTGAAGCTTACTCTGGCATGAAATAAACGGAATCTTTACGCAGGAAGTAAATGGAAAACCCAAGGGAGGGAGAAGGTTTTGCAGGGAGGTGAGCAGAGGCTGGCAGATGTGGATCCAACATGGCACCTGACCCATCTGGGCACTCCAGAGCTGGGCAGGCTGATGGAGATTGTCACGGGTGCCAGGAGACAGGCCTGGGTTCAAATGTGGCCACCTGGTCAGTCAGTGAGTCAGTCAGTCAGTCAGCAAATGTGCCTGGGCACCTACCTCGTCCTTGGTATTGAGGTGACGAGCTGGGGCCCTTTGGTAGGAGGTCTGGAACCATAATTTTCTCTGTCCTATATCAAGAAGCCCTGTCACCCCCCAAGGCTCTCAAAGTCAAGTGACCATGCCGTCCCCATATTGTAAATGTTGGCCTGTGTCATCTCTTAGAGCCAAGCAGAAGATCCGTCTCAAGTGCCCTCTAGAAAATGCTCAGCTTCCATCCCTTGATTCGAACCCCCGGTTAATGAGATTTAGTTAATCTACCCAGTTCAAATCTGGCAAAGCACTGACTTCTCACAGTATTGGCAAGGGCTCCTCCGACTCACTCCCTGCACCCCAAGCTGACCATTTTTCTCTTGCTCCACTGCCCTGCCTCCACCCTACCAGATGGCATGCCAACCTGACTGCCACTGTTCCATTAATGTCACTCAGGCACTCACGTGGCCACACCTCCACTTACTCCTCCCTGGCCTGGGCCTGGCTTGCCCTCCTGTGAACTATACAAACAACTGAGATGAGGAAAAACATTCAGAGGATGCATCTTCATTCAGAAGAGTCTTCTCCTAGTTTTTCCCCATCTCCTGTTTTTAAAAAAAAATTTTTTTTTTACATTTATTTATTTTTGAGAGACAGCGAGAGACAGAGCACTAGTCGGGGAGGGATAGAGAGAGAGGGAGACACAGAATGCGAAGCAGCCTCCAGGCTCTGAGCCATCAGCCCAGAACCTGATGCGGGGCTCGAACTCATGAACCATGAGATATGACCTGAGCTGACGCGGACGCTTAACTACTGAGCCACCCAGGCACCCCTCCCTGATCTCCTCTTTTAAAGGGAGTTGTCTTGTGATGGTCAAGACCTTGTAAGAGAGACTGAGACTTGAAGTTCTTATTTTGAGTTATTAGATTTATTTCAGAATTATAATGTTTCAGATGTATGACAAGGGCAAAAAAAAAAAAGTGGGCAGTGGGAATATTCAGGGCAACCTTACACCTCTCCTAAGGATATGCTCTCACCCCATGATGGAGTCAATGTAGTTACCACAACTCACCCCCTTAAATCTGTATTATTTCTAATTAACGCCAGCGAGAGAGGTGACCAGCCGACGTCTTCACAATCTGTCTTCCAGCCTGGGGTAAATCACATATTTATGCCCTTTCTGCCCCAGCCAGCGTGCCTCTCTCAACCTAATGGGACCAATTACTTCGCGGGCATCCTCCCATGGTTACCAGGAGCGTGGCAGTCTAAAGACAATTTAGGAGAAAAACAACCTCAAGCCTTCCAGGGTATGCCATGGCTTTTGTATCCAATTTGCTTTTCTGAAGAGAAATCTCTTTCTGAAGCATCTGCTTTTGGGTAACTTGATTGCACTCAGAAGCCCTCCACACACAAAAATAAATAACCAAAGGGAGATCCTGCCTTAATGTCAAATTCGGTTGTCACAGTAGAAGCAGAATCTATTTATGACTTTTAAAATAGAAATCTGCCTTCTGAAAAAAATTGAACTCTATTCTCATTCTATTTATACGTAGATATGTGTGGATATGCCTACTTGCCTGTATCGTGCATATCAATGTACACAGGTGTAACATATGTGTGTGTACTATCACATAAGCTTTGTGTATAAGCTTATTGTTGTATAAGTTGTGTATAAGCTTTAAGAATGATACCAAGTGAAATAGTCTTTTAGCATCACTCATTGTCACTTGTGAATTAGGAAATGTGATTTTTCTTGCATTCTTCAACTTTAAATTTCTACCTCAATTCTTGCTCTCCATGTCTGTGCTCCTGCATGACCTTGAGCATGCCAGTTAAGATCCCCAGGACCTTGTTTTCTCATAATGCAATTTTAACCACTAATATTTATATGGTCCTCACAAATTATAAAGTGCTGCCACTTCCCGTGAGGAACAACCACTAAATGGGGGTGACTCTACCATACTTTTTAAAAAAATGTTTGTAGTATTTATTTATTTTGAGAGAGAGAGAGAGAGAATAGGGAGAGAGAATCCCAAGCAGGCTCCTCCCTGTCAGCGCAGAACCCGACTCAGGGCTCGATCTCACAAACCATTAAATCATGACCTGAGCTGAAATCAAGAGTCAGCTGCTTAACTGACTGAGCCACCCAGACACCCCTACCGCACTTATTTCTAAAGATGAAGAAGCCAAGGCTCAGAGAGGTTGACTTACGTGCTATGTCACACAGCTGGTGGATGGTGGGGCTTGAGAGAGCAAGGCTCTAACTCCTATCACTTTTTCACATCATGCGCTAGCCGTGGGTGAGGCTGAAAGGAAGAAAGTGATGGGGCAACAAGCCAAATGATTATTATATCCTCTTTCTTTTGTAACATAGTTAACAGAGAGCAGAATAACATTCTATATGCCAAAAATATGCAATCCCATTTATTTTGTTTATTACATCACTTACCCGGGAAGCATTAGGAAACCTATTTACAGAGACTCAGGAAGTTAATTTGAGACTCATTTGCCTGAAGCCTGACAACTGGTCGTGACACTAAGACTTGAACCTGGGTCTGTGAAGCCCATGTTCCTCCAACTATCCATGATGCCTTTTAAAGAGAGAGCTACATGAGGAGATCTACCATTAACTGATGTGTTATGGTGCCTGTTTATGGCTAACGGAACCGACTACCCCAGACGCTAAGTTCTATTTTGCCCAAGTCACCTGGCACATAGCCCTGCCTCCAGAAGTTGAGCCAAGGCCATCTCATTCCCAGCTCCTCACTATAATCACTCACAGCGCCTCCCACTACAGATTTCTGAAAAACTTCCAACCTTATTACCTCTTAGAGAGCTTTTTGCTGAAATCTCTTGAGGCCAGCTTTTTTTCCCCTCTGCTTTTCTGTGATTAGGGTCTTTCTGACACTTGGCTGCTATTAAGTTTCTATTACTTTGTGGCACGCATCGTGCGGAGGCGAGGCCCCCTTCACTGAGACAGAGTGCTTAGCTTTCGGAACCACAGGTATGCGTTTTAAATGTAGCTGGCTCTGCAGGTCCTGAGGTGGCACTGGATGTAGCCCTGGGATTGTCTTGTAAACCTCTATTCTATTATAGCTAGTGAGGCAGGCCTAGCACGGAATGGCAATGTTGATAGATCAGTGAAGAACAATATATCTGTGATTGCCACAGTAAGCTTTCCAGAGCAAAATATTTGGAAGGAGTTGTTCTTCTGTGGGCCAGGACAGAACTTACTTAAAGGGAATTATGAGCAACGGGGTCTCAGCCAACGTAAAAGTTAAAGTATTTACATTTCTGTGGAAGTGCTGGTTGACCACTTTGGGACTCATAGTACAAGCATTTATTAGTTACTCAACCACCTTAGACGTTCACGCAGTATTTTACGTTGGGACACAACAAGGGAGCAGGCCTTGCAAAAATGTCCAGACACACACATGAGCTTATTCATCTTATGCTTTGTTTCTTCTCTTCCCCATGAGAAGAGAAGAGCATTCATTAAACTGTTATGTGATTGGTACTTTACATATAAAACCCTACGTAGACGTCCCAGTGTGGTGAATGTTACCATTCTCATTTAACAGATGGGAAAACTGAGGTTCAACCAAGCGAAGGGACTTGACCATGGCAACAATGCTGGGATCCAAACTCAGGTGTCTCTGATAAAACATATTTTCCACTGAACCATGGGACCACATGGAAGTTCTCCACCTAGCAAGGCCATTCTTGCAAGCTTTTTAAGACTTGTTCTGTTTCTCCAGTGTCACAGAGCCCTTCACCCTACAGTGCCCAGGCTTAAAGCTCTGGTTCATCCAACCTAGCATTTAGTGGATGACGATGTCAAAGTCACGCTGTAGAGAGAGTAGTCAACGGCCGGCACATTGCCATTCTCCAAGTACTACAGAGGGCTATTCAGTGCCGCCTCCCAATTCTTTGTGGTGATTCTTTCTGCTCTATATTGTCCTTCAAAAAAATCTCAGTTTTCCTAGGGTGTGTGTTTGCTTCCTTTCTGATTCAACTGTATGCAACTCAGATGTAGGCAACAGACATATTACTAGAACAAGGGTCAATATCGTTAGGTCTAGTTATGTCACGTACCAGTCGAGATGGTGTATTATGTTGCCTCAGTTCGCTCAGATACAAAATTCAGTTAAATAGAATCTGTCCAACTGACTTCTCAATATTTTTATCAAATACGGGAGGAAAGCAGAGGTCACATGGGTATGTGGCAAATACTGTCAGTACAGACCTTACAGACATCCATTAATCCTAAACGCATCATCTTCAAAAGTCATCAGTTGTCCCCTTACATTTTGCCAATCCACAAACTCAAGATTGGTAGAAAGTGTTTTCTCTGTACTCTCTCCTGTTGATAGTTGTGTAGGTTTCAACTACTTCCTCACAACTGGAAATGCATTGTTATCTCCACTTGCTTTTTCTTGTTTCCCTATTTCCCCCTTATATCTCTCCTCCTCTGTCTGTCTCTGTCCCTCTCACTCTCATGTTGTAGCGGGGAGATGAGACAGATGTGCTCATATGATTACAAAGAGAGAAGAAACGACACACGATCTTTGGGAGGTATAAGAAAAGGAAAGGGAACTCTAAGAACGCAATAGTTACATTTGGTTCTACTGGAGGTGGAAGAGCATATTCTAATAAAGAGAAGACTAGGAAAGACCCCAAGAGATGATATTCCACCTATCTGAGGAAAACAGGAAAATGTTTCCAGGCATAAAATGGGCTTGGAGAAATAGTTTTCAAGGTAGATGGAACAACATGATGTTGGTTTGTAACCTTGGGCTTCCCCAGGTGGAATCTGAAATTGTCCCTATACACAGAATGCAAGGAGAGACAGAAGAAAGAGGAAGGCCACTCCAGATTGGTAGGTGGTAGTTTAATAACCAAGGGAAATGACATACAAGGCTTGTTTTGGGTGCTATAAGATGAATAGATCTTTGCACCCACCTGCCAAATCTTGACAGTTTATACAGAAGCCTTGTTGGGGTTCAGTCACATCCACTGTCCAGATGGTCTCAACATCTTACTATCTCAAGGCTGCATCCTAAAAAAAAATGGCTTCCACTGTGGCAGAGTGCACATTCCAAGGACAGGGAGGAGCCTCTGATTGCCCAGGACCAGCTAGCAGGTCAAGCAGAGGTCACATCCTCTCAATGACCTCCTCCAACCCATGATCAGAAATCAGAACTACAAAGTGTGAATCCCAGAACTTTAACATACACCTGCTACCCCCATTGCCTTCTGTGGTGAGATGAACTGAGACACCTCCTTGAGCATGCTCTTTACAGCTCCCCCCACCCTATGGACACTGCCCCAAAATGAACAACATCCATCAGGAAAAAGCATTGAGGATCTGATTAACATATTTGGGGATTAATATATTTGGAGATGGTACACATCCAGCCATCCTCAGCTATGTTAACACCTCTTTGTAATTAATTTAGGTTCTTTGTAATTAATTTAGGCTCAGCAAGGAGTTGGCATTAACTGATATTAATACAAAGGGTATGTTTTCTCTATATGAAATGAGGTTGTGTTGCTTTTGAAAGGAAATTAAAACTCTGTGATGAGAACTGTTTAATCTTTTTTTTAATATGAAATTTATTGTCAAATTGGTTTCCATACAACACCCAGTGCTCATTACAACAGGTGCCCTCCTCAATGCCCATCACCCACTTTCCCCTCCCTCCCACCCCCCATCAACCCTCACTTTATTCTCACTTTGTAAGAGTCTCTTATGGTTTGCCTCCCTCCCTTTCTAACTTTTTTTCCCCTTCCCCTCCCCCATGGTCTTCTGTTGTTTCTCAGGATCCATCTAAGAGTGGAAACATATGGTTTCTGTCCTTCTCTGACTTATTTCACTTAGCGTAACACTCTCCAGTTCCATCCACGTTGCTACAAAAGGCCACATTTCATTCTTTCTCATTGCCAAGTAGTATTCATTGTATATATAAACCACAACTTCTTTATCAGTTCATCAGTTGACGGACACTTAGGCTCTTTCCATAATTTGGCTATTGTTGAAAGTGCTGCTATAAACATTGGGGTACGTGTGCCCCTATGCATCAGCACTCCTGTATCCCTTGGGTAAATTCCTATCAGTGCTCTTTCTGGGTCATAGGGCAGATCTATTTTTAATTTTTTGAGAAACGTCGACACTGTTTTCCAGAGCGGCTGCACCAGTTTGCATTCCCACCAACAGTGCAAGAGGGTTCCCGTTTCTCCACATCCTCGCCAGCATCTATAGTCTCCTGATTTGTTCATTTTAGCCACTCTGACTGGCATGAGGTGATATCTCAGTGTGGTTTTGATTTGTATTTCCCTGATGATGAGTGATACTGAACATCTTTTCATGTGCCTGTTGGCCATCTGGATGTCTTCTTTAGAGAAGTATGTGTTCATGTCTTCTGCCCATTTCTTCACTGGATTATTTGTTTTTTGGGTGTGGAGTTTGGTGAATTCTTTACAGATTTTGGATATGAGCCCTTTGTCCTATATGTCATTTGCAAATATCTTTTCCCATTCCGTCGGTTGCCTTTTAGTTTTGTTGATTGTTTCCTTTGCAGTGCAGAAGCTTTTTATCTTTATGAGGTCCCAATAGTTCATTTTTGCTTTTAATTCCCTTGCCTTTGGGGATGTGCCAAGTAAGAAATTGCTGCGGCTGAGGTCAGAGAGGTTTTTTTCCTGCTTTCTCCTCTAGGGTTTTGGTGATTTCCTGTCTCACGTTCAGGTCCTTCATCCATTTTGAGTTTATGAAAGTGGTCTAGTTTCATCCTTCTGCATGTTGCTGTCCAGTTCTCCCAGCACCGTTTGTGAAAGAGACTGTCTTTATTCCATTGGATGTTCTTTCCTGCTTTGTCAAACATTAGTTAGCCATACTTTTGTGGGTCCAATTCTGGAGTCTCTATTCTATTTCATTGGTCTATGTGTCTGTTTTTGTGCCAATACCATGCTGTCTTGATGATTACAGCTTTGTAGTAGAGGCTAAAGTCTGGGATTGTTATGCCTCCCACTTTGGTCTTCTTCTTCAATATTACTTTGGCTATTTGGGGTCTTTTGTGGCTCCATACAAATTTTAGGATTTCTTGTTCTAGCTTCAAGAAGAATGCTGGTGCAATTTTGATTGGGATTGCATTGAATGTGTAGATTGCTTTGGGTAGTATTGACATTTTAACAATATTTATTCCTCCAATCCACGAGCATGGAATGTTTTTCCATTTCTTTGTATCTTCTTCAATTTCCATAATACGCTTTCTATAGTTTTCAGCATACAGATCTTTTACATCTTTGGTTAGGTTTATTCCTAGGTATTTTATGATTCTTGGTGCAATTGTGAATGGGATCAGTTTCTTAATTTGTCTTTCTGTTGCTTCATTATTAGTGTAGAAGAATGCAACTGATTTATGTACATTAATTTTGTATTCTGAGACTTTGCTGACTTCATCTTGCCAGTTTTCATGCCTTTGCATTCCTTTTTTTGTCTGATTGCTAATGCTAGAACTTCCAACACTATGTTAAACAACAGTGGTGAGAGTGGGCATCCCTGTCGTGTTCCTGATCTCAGGGGGAAGCTCTCAGTTTTACCCCATTGAGGATGATATTAGCTGTGGGCTTTTCATAAATGGCTTTTATGATGTTTAAGTATGTTCCTTGTAAACCGACTTTCTCGAGGGTTTTTATTAAGAAAGGATGCTGAATTTTGTCAAATGCTTTTTCCGCATCGATTGACAGGATCATATGGTTCTTATCTTTTCTTTTATTAATGTGATGTGTCACATTGATTTATTTGTGAATATTGAACCAGCCCTGAAGCCCAGGAATGAATCCCACTTGATCATGGTGAATAATTCTTTTTATATGCTGTTGAATTCGATTTGCTAGTATCTTGTTGAGAATTTTTACATCCATATTCATCAGGGATATTGGCCTGTAGTTCTCTTTTTTTGCTGGGTCTCTGTCTGGTTTGGGAATCAAAGTAATGCTGGCTTCATAGAATGAGTCTGGAAGTTTTCATTCCTTTCTATTTTTTAGAACAGCTTGAGAAGGATAGGTATTATCTCTGCTTTAAATGTCTGGTATAATTCCCCAGGGAAGCCATCTGGTCCTGGGCTCTTATTTGTTGGGAGATTTTTGATACCTGATTCAATTTCTTTGCTGGTTATGGGTCTGTTCAAATTTTCTTCTTCCTGTTTGAGTTTTGGAAGTGTGTGGGTGCTTAGGAATTTGTCCATTTCTTCCAGGTTGTCCAGTTTGCTGGCATATACTTTTTCATAGTATTCCCTGATAGTTGTTTGTATTTCTGAGGGATTGGTTGTAATAATTCCATTTTCATTCATGATTTTATCTATTTGGGTCATCTCCCTTTTCTTTTTAAGAAGCCTTGCTAGAGGTTTATCAATTTTGTTTATTTTTACAAAAAAAAAACAACTCGGTTTCATTGATCTGCTCTACAGTTTTTTTAGATTCTATACTGTTTATTTCTGCTCTGATCTTTATTATTTCTCTTCTGCTGGGTTTGGGGTATCTTTGCTGTTCTGCTTCTATTTCCTTTAGGTGTGCTGTTAGATTTTGTATTTGGGATTTTTCTTGTTTCTTGAGATAGGCCTGGATTGCAATGTATTTTCCTCTCAGGACTGCCTTCACTGCATCCCAACGTGTTTGGATTGTTGTATTTTCATTTTAATTTGTTTCCATATATTTCTAAATTTCTTCTCTAATTGCCTGGTTGACCCATTCATTCTTTAGTAGGGTGTTCTTTAACCTCCATGCTTTTGGAGGTTTTCCAGACTTTTTCCTGTGGTTGATTTCAAGTTTCATAGCATTGTGGTCTGAAAGTGTGCATGGTATGATCTCAATTCTTTTATATTTATGAAGGGCTGTTTTGTGACCCAGTATGTGATCTATCTTGGAGAATGTTCCATGTGCACTCGAGAAGAAAGTATATTCTGTTGCTTTGGGATGCAGAGTTCTAAATATATCTGTCAAGTCCATCTGATCCAATGTATCATTCAGGGCCCTTGTTTCTTTATTGATTCTGTGTCTAGATGATCTATCCATTGTTGTAAGTGGGGTATTAAGGTCCCCTGCCAATTGCCACATTCTTATCAGTAAGGTTGCTTATGTTTGTAATTAATTGTTTTATATATTTGGGGGCTCCCGTATTCAGCGCATAGACATTTATAACTGTTAGCTCTTCCTGATGGATAGACCCTGTAATTATTATATAATGCCCTTCTTCATCTCTTGTTACAACCTTTAATTTAAAGTCTAGTTTGTCTGATATAAGTATGGCTACTCCAGCTTTCTTTTGACTTCCAGTAGCATGATAGATAGTTCTCCATCCCCTCACTTTCAATCTGAAGGTGTCCCCAGGTCTAAAATGAGTCTCTTGTAGACAGCAAATAGATGGGTCTTGTTTTTTTATACATTCTGATGCCCTGTGTCTTTTTGTTGGAGCATTTAGTCCATTTACATTCAGTGTTATTATTGAAATATATGGGTTTAGAGTCGTTGTGATGTCTGTAGGTTTCATGCTTGTAGTGATGTCTCTGGTACTTTGTGGTCCTTGCAACCTTTCACTCACAGAATCCCCCTTAGGACCTCTTGTAGGGCTGGTTTAGTGGTGATGAATTCCTTCAGTTTTTCTTTGTTTGGGAAAACCTTTATCTCTCCTTCTATTCTGAATGACAGACTTGTTGGATAAAGGATTCTTGGCTGCATATGTTTTCTGTTCATCACATTGAAGATCTCCTGCCATTCCTTTCTGGCCTGCCAAGTTTCAGTAGATAGGTCTGCTACTACCTTTATGTGTCTACCTTTGTAAGTTAGGGCCTGTTTATCCCTAGCTGATTTCAGAATTTTCTCTTTATCCTTGTATTTTGCCAGTTTCACTATGATATGTCGTGCAGAGGATCGATTCATGTTATGTCTCAAGGGAGTTCTCTGTGCCTCTTGGATTTCAATGCCTGTTTCCTTCCCCAGATCAGGGAAGTTCTCAGTTATGATTTGTTCCAGTACACCTTCAGCCCCTTCCTCTCTCTCTTCTTCTGGAATTCCTATGATATAGATATTGTTCTGTTTGATTGCATCACTTAGTTCTCTAATTCTCCCCTCATACTCCTGGATTTTTTTATCTCTCTTTTTCTCAGCTTCCTCTTTTTCCATAATTTTATCTTCTAATTCACCTATTCTCTCCTCTGCCTCTTCAATCCATGCTATGGCAGCCTCCATTTTATTTTGCACCTCATTTATAGCATTTCTAGCTCCTTAGGACTATTTTTTAGTCCCTTGATCTCTGTAACGATAGATTCTCTGCTGTCCTCTATGGTTTTTTCAAGCCCAGCGATTAATTTTATGACTATTATTCTAAATTCCTGTTCTGTTATATTGCTTAAATCATTTCTGATTAGTTCGTTAGCTGTCACTACTTTCTAGAGTTTCTTTTGAGGAGAATTCTTCCGTTTTGTCATTTTGGGTAGTCCCTGCGGTGGCTCCAAACTGCACGGCCCTTCCCCTGTACTGTGGGGAGTAACTTGTGTTGGTGGGCGGGGCCACAGTCAGACCCGCTGTCTATCACCAGCCCACAACGGGGGCCACAGTCAGGCTGGTATGTACCTTATCTTCCCCTCTCCCAGGGGCAGGACTCACTATTGAGTGGTGTGGCCCCTGCCTGGGCTGCTTGCACCCTGCCAGGCTTGTGGTGCTGCTTTGATGGGATCTGGCATATTAGCCAGGGTGGATCTGCAAGGTGCACAGGGACGGGAGGGGCAGACTCAGCTCACTTTGCCTTTGGTGGTCCGCTTTGGGAGGGGCCCTGTGGCACCAGGAGGGAGGCAGACCCGTCCGAGGGATGGATCCACAGAAGCACAGCGTTGGGTGTTTGCGCGGTGCAAGCAAGTTCGGTGACCTTGTTCCCTTTGGGGTTTCGGCTGGGGGATGGGAGAGGAAGATGGCGCTGACCAGCGCCTTTGTTCCCTGCTGAGCTGAGCTCTGTCTTCCAGGGCTCAACACCTCTCCCTCCCAGTGTCCTCTGGCCCTCCCCGCTCTCAGAGAGGAGAGCTGCTGACTTATAACATTCCAGATGTTAAGTCCCGCTGGCTGTCAGAACTCACTCCATCCGGCCCCTCCACTTTTGCAAGCCAGACTTGGGGGCTCTGCCTTGCCGGGCGGGCTGGCTGCCCCTCCACCAACCCGGCTCCCTCCCGCCAGCCCGTGTAGCGCGCACCGCCTCTCCACCCTTCCTACCCTCTTCCGTGGGCCTCTCGTCTACGCTTGGCTCCGGAGAGTCCGTTCTGCTAGTCTCCTGGCAGTTTTCTGGGTTATTTAGGCAGATGTGGGTGGAATCTAAGCAATCAGCGGGACGCGGTGAGCCCAGCGTCTTCCTACACTGCCACCTTCCCCCAAACTCCGAGAACCGTTTATTCTAAAGTGACTTGGGAAAAACACCATGTCAGCACCAATGTCTTCCTTCTGGTCAAGGAGCCAGAGGCCATGGCTGAACCCTAGAGCCAAAACTCAAGAAAAAGAGTTTCTCCATTAACTACCCATATTTACAGGACATGAGAGGGGTCCTGGATGGACTCCTTCTCACAGGTTGCGTTTCTCACAGGTGGTGTCATGTGGAGTTTTTGCTGGAAGGTGGGTAGTGTTTACAAAGTGACTTCAGTAGTGGTAACAGGGTTGGTGAACCAGAGAGGACTTCTTTTTCTGACAGCGTGGTGCATCTCAGCCAATCTGTAGATGCTCCTGCTACAAGCACGCATAATTTTTCAATAAAACAATACATTTCAGTAGATGCATCCACAAGCTAATAATAAAGAGCATAAAATTCTTAGGTTCCAGAAAAGAAGCAGGAATTAAAAACCCAGGTGGGACACAACAGTGGATTCTGTAGTTGCCCTGAGGTGGGGCATGTTAGAGGGCTTAGTACCTGTGTTAGGATTCAATTAGAGAAGTGGAGCCATTATGAGTGGTAGACAATGAGCTTATCGTAAGTATTTGATTTTATGAACATATGAGGGTTGGTTAAACAGCCTCCACAAGGCGGTGCTTCTGCATCTGGGTCTGGGCTTGAAGTGAACAAGACAGAGAGTTGGGAAGGGAGGTCGGGAAGTGGGGGAAGAGCAAGGACACACTGAGACACTTCAGGATGAGCCGGAGTCATGTGTCTCTCAACACCCCCAAGATTTACTTGTATCAATGCAGGGGGCATCCAGGGGAAGTGGGTGTCCTTTGGCAGGGAGCCACCAGGAAGTGTCAAGGAAGTTGAAGAAAGTTCGGTGAGTTCTAGAGGCTAGGGGTCCACTGCTGATCCCATGCCAATAAGATGAGCCAGGAGGTCATGACAAGGTTGCTGTACCTGGATCTTCTAAGTGTAAACATGGCTTCTGCTACCCTTCCCCCTTCCAAGTCTTGAAAATGTTCCTTGAGGGCATTGTGAACCAAGAACCATGTAGATGAGATTCTGAAAAACGTATTTCCAGCTGAATTAGGTTGACAGAGTACAAAACTGTCACGTAACTTGTGGTTGTGTGGGTCTTAAAATTACTAAGGACGTGGGAGGAGGTTCTGGATCTGTGACACATGGAGGTTAGATTCCAGACCTTCCCATAAAGCCCTGAACTCTAAGTAGATGGGCTTTCAGGGCCAACTTTAGGTTTCATATTTTCAAGTGAATCCATTTGTCACCTGCTTTCACATATAAATATATCTTACAAGGTTAGCTATAATTTTAGCCACTTGCCTCATTTTAAGAATGTCTTTATGGTCTTTTTATAAAGATCAAACTAATTAGGACTACATCAGTGATGTTATAGTGAGAAAATTATAGTGAGTCACTTTATCACCATGATAGCTGGATAAGATCAACCTTTTAAGACAAACAGTGTTCATAATGTGAGGCGAGAAATCCAATGTTATGGAACAAACATTTTAAGAATGTTTGTTATACAGCAAATATAGCCTAGTCTTAAGGTTGCAAGTCAAGAGTTTTGGTAACTGCAGTGTTGTAAATCTTTCCGTATTATAAGAAGGTCCTTTGCTTGTTTTAGCAAAGTTAGTTAGAAAGAAACGCAGCTCTATGGTGATAAGATGAGAAGAAATGCAGATTTAACTTAATTTTTATGCTAACAGGTATGCTTATATTTGCTAATATTTTCCTTCTTTATCTAGGAAGATATATTGGCTAGCTCAGGGATAATCTTCATAAAGTATCTGAGTCAACAGACTCTCAATTTTAAAAAGTTCTTTATTAACTGCTGAGTTTCATTTATATTCTACTTCAAAGTTAAGTTATCTTTTAGCCAATGTGAAATAAGGAATAAAGGATTTCTGATACAAAGTTTCTGCAGAACAGAAAAACAAGAAAAATAATCTATAGGAGAGAGTCAGTTTCTTCCTGGGCTCCAGGAAGGAAAACTAGAGCCTTCCTTGTGGATGGAAAACCCAGGACTTTGCATCAAGTGGACCTGGGCCTTGATTTAACCTTACCTGGTGGGCCAAGAAAGTAGCATAAAAGTTGGCCCCAGGCTGAAGATACCCACTGGAGCTCAGGCTTTTCTTAAGGAACAGGAAATATTTTAGGGAAAAATGAAGCAAAGCAGAAAAAAAAAAAAAAAGAGCGTTTGATGAGATGAGTTTATACCAAAAAAATAAGCAAACAGATAATAATAACAAAATGGAAAGTACTTGCTGTGTGGGAGAGTCTGTGGACAACACAGACAGCATGATTAGTTGCCTAGAGGCTGAGATAATAGGCAATCTGAACATGCGTACAAAATAAGCGTGTTAGAATGATTAAAAACATAGAAGTAAAAATTAAAAAAAAAAAAAACACTAAAAGACCCTATGATTAAAGAATGGCCAGATTTGAAAAAGAATCTGTTCAGTGTTCTACATTGAAGAGCAAAACAAAAAATATTGCTATTAGGTGGGAAACCCTCAGAGAATGGAGGGATTAAACATAAAATTAATCTCCACTGAAGAAGGAATTAGTGAATGGTAAAACAAGCCTGTGGATCCTTACCCAGACTGTAGTGCTCAGTGTGGAGACAGAAAATCTGGAAGACAGATTAGAAGACATGGATGTTAGATTTAAAAGGTCCTGCTTACCTCTTGGGTTCCAGAAGGAAATAGAGATGGGACAAGGTCATATGCAAAGGAGAAATGTCTGAGAATTTTCTGGAATTCATGAAAAATATGAATCTTTATACTCAAGAAACCATGAGAAATACAGAGCCAAAATATAAAAAATAAATTCATTCTTCAGTATGTCATATTGAAAAGAAGACGACAGGGAAAGGGTTTTTTTTTAAATAACCAGAGAGAAAACACAGATGTGCTGCAAATAAATATCATGTCTGATGACAGTGATTTAATGATTTTGGAACAGGGACAAATGAGGCCAGAAGATCATGTGATGGCATCTTCAGTGTATCGAGGGAGTGCCACAACCTAGGATTTTATACTGAGCTAAATTATCACTCGGTAAGACAGGTGAAGGACACTTTCACAACTTTTTCTCTCCAAAGCAAGAAAGAAAACTTCAAGTAGATTGCCATTCATGTACCTTCACTGAAGAAACTACTGAATCTGGATTCTAGAAAAATGGAGGTTGAGCTCTGAGTGCGGTATGAGCAAGTGAAAGCAAGAAAATCAATCCAGACGTGGGAAACCTAAACGAGACCTAGCCTATGAAATAATGCCCATGGTAATGATAGTGACTCATTTTAGATATTAACTACATGTGAAATGAAAGTGTTAAACAGTGTAATTAAGGCAGGGAAGAGATGATCTGAGGGAAAGAGTTCTAAGATCCTTGTGTCATTTGAGAAGAGGAATAGAGATAATAATTAGATTTTGTTAACTCGGTGGTGCTTGTAAAAGTTTAAGGGAATCCACTCAAAGACTAGAAGTAAACTCGATAGGTTATGGAAACCTTCTTAATGAGGAAGGGTGGGAAAGCAGATTGGAAACACGGAATCTCAGAATCATTTAGGAGAGAGACACATCCCCAGCCAAGTTCTAATTTGTTGATTTTCTCCTTGCTTGTCTGTTTTGTTTCGTTGATCTCTGGTTTTACTTTTATTATTAAGTATTCCCTCTACTTGAGATTTAATTTGCTTTTCTTTTTCTAGCATTTGAAAGTGGGTTTGAATTCCAACTCTGACAATATTAAGGGTGGACCTTAGGCTAGTTACCTACTCTGCCGTGGTTTCTTTATTAAAATGAGGATAATCCTGTCACCTACAACATACGGTTTCTGTGAGAGGTAAACATGATGGTACACAAGAAGTGTTTTCATCCAAATCTAGCATACAGTAAGGACTAAATAAAAGTTAGCAGTTATTAACCAGTAAGTAATAACAGTAGGAATATACATTTATTGACCGCTTTCGTGAGATAGGCTCACACTAATTTAATAAGATATGCGCTTTAATTTTTACCATTTTACATATGAAAAAATATGAGTTTAGACAGATTCCTTGTGCAAGGAAAATAAATGACAGGACCAGGACTAAAACCCAGGTCCTTTGGGCTCCACGGTCTATGCTCTTAACCACCGTGGATTTCTGCTTCAACAAAGTAGCTGTCCCTTACTGGGTACTCACCTGACACCAGCCCCCGTACCAAATATTGTACATGCATTATTTTAGTTCCTCTCTACACATTGCTACTTGATGTTATTGTCCCTGACTTGCAGATGAGGACTTTGAGGGACAGAGAGCCCAAGGAACCCATCAGATGCCCTGCAGCGACAACATGGGGTGGTGGCCATTCAACCAACCCATGTTATTTGACCTGATGTTTTCCTGCTCTTAACTATACAGCCAGACTACCTCTTCAGCTCTTCCCCCAATTATTTTTATTATCCAGGTTATAGCTTGGGGACTGAGCTACTATTTTCCATGAGCCAGTTAACTGTACCACGTAAATGTCTGGCTAGTTTTGACACAGCCTCTGTTTCCTCACTTGTATAAAAGAAATACGGGAAATCTCCTGGCGATGGTGATGATGAAGGTGGGGGTAGCTGCTGTCATTTAGCACTTATTATGGGCTAGACACTCTTTGTAAGCACTTTGCTTATGTTAATAGGTTATATTAGCCCAGAGAATGAGCTAATCTTCAACTCTACCACTCCTTAAAAAAAAAAAAAAAAAAAAAAAAAAAAAAAAAAGTCGCCCTTGCCTTTTTCTCTTCTTTGGGGGAATTCACATAATTTCATAATTTCTCCACTGGCTCTACCTGCCATTCTAAGGCAAAAAAGTGGCCTGTCCCTCCTTTGGGGTGAGTCCCTGAGGCCAGATGAACTCTTTACTAAGAAAACACTCAAAGCAGAGTGTCTCAGGAGGCAATACATAAATAGAGAACAGCATTTATTAGCTATTTTGTATCTCCAGGGCACAGAAGTGACTCAAGCCAGACGCCTGTCTGCTGTGCCCTTTCCAGCTGCCACTTTGAATGTTAATTGCACACCCTTAACATTTATTATCAAATCTGCTGGTTTAAATTTTGAATATGAAGGGTGGAAGGCGGTCTTCGCTCAGGGGACCCATCTTCAGTCACTTTATGGAAATGAAACTTGGAGTTTGTTTACTGCTGGTCTGTGAAATCCCAGGTGGGGAAATGCTAATTGTAGAGGGTGGGAAGAAAGGGAGGCTAAGGCTGAGTCAAACGCGACCCATACAATCAGATGCACAAGAAGCCGGAATTCTGACTCTTCTCGGCTCACCACAACCCGCCTGTAAGGTAGAATCTCTCTCCTTTGTGTGCTCTGTATCCTCCTAAAAGACATATGTGACATACAGATTATAAACATGCATGAGCACCTTATCAGACGTGCCCCTTTAAATCCACATCCCTTTTTTCCAAGCAGAAGTGGTAAACAGAAGCCGAACTAGGCATCACGGTAGGCTTACACTACCCTCCCATTTACTTTTATCGATAAAAGAACTCTTTCAGTCCTCATATATCCTGTTTACTCCTGCCTATGACAGTAATAACATGTTCAGTTTGATTAAGGCAGACAGACTGTGAGTAGTAAAAACCGATAGCTCATACAATATTTAAGAAGACGCATTCATTATACAGAAAAGACAAGAAAAGTAACCAAACTGTAGAGTAAGTAGGGGACCCTTTAGTTTAGGGACAAATAGTCCTGTTCATCTACATCCTCCATCCACCATTGCCAGGCTCACATTTTCATCTGCCTTAAATTTGGAATGCACCCCTGCACTGTGGCACTATGGTGCACCCACCATGGAGGGGGTGAACCTGAGTTCCACATTCGTAGCAGAGAAAGGAACCTATCAGAGCAGCTGCTGCTGGGAATGCTGTTTTTGTTGTTTCTTTATGTTTTCTCTGCGTTTAGCTAAGTTAATCATGCAATCAGGTTAAAAAGGAAAAGGTCGGGTCACCTGTTGAGGAGAGATCCCCTCAAAACAGAACAGGGTCTACTTCTCATCTTGTCTCCTATTTTCTTTGGGGGGGGGTGGGTGGGAAATAAAGCCAGACCCTGGCCATTCCAACTGTGATTATTTTGGAGTAAGATGTCAGTGGCCAGGGAACTGCTGACCTGCTCTTGTATCTGAAACAAAAGGAGGGAATCATTATATTGAATAATTAAAGGGCACTTACTTTACCACCAGGGATTTTGATAATTGCTTTACGTTGCTTATTGGTTTTTGGTCTTCCCCCAAATTGTAAATGGTAGACTCTATAATCCATCCACTTTGTAGTTGAGGCCACTACCATAGTATTTCAGCTTTGACTGACCTTCTCCCATCACATTCTACCCTACAGTATAGAAGTATGTTCAGCAATTTTATAGGACTAGAAAGAAGAAATGACTAATTCTGCCAGGGTTATTTGGGAAGCTAAATAGATTAAATGACATCTAGTCTGTGGCTTGAGAAATTATATATAATTGTTATCAGCTCATTTCTTCCCTTCAAACCTAGGATATGATGGGCTTGAAACTTCATCTGCATTTCGTGGGCTATGTGTATAATATTGCACTCAAGTACCATTGAAGAGAGATAATTCTTTCTTTAATAAATGTGGAAATAAGACCTCTTATCAACTCGATGTTAATGAGATGCAAATTCATGCCAAGGCAAGAGTCTGAAATGTCTATTTTTTATTAGGTCTCTCAGCTAGCTCTTGCTTCTTTTCTTCCTATTATTGCATTCCGTAGCAAAAAGTCTGCAACAGATACAGAAGTCTTTCTATACTACTATACCCTTAATGCATGATTCCTGACATCCTCTGTCTTTGTCTGCAAGATTCTAGAGAAGGTGATGATATTTGGTTACCTCTTTTAAACACCTATGCTTGGTTTAGTTTATCTATATATCATCCATCTTGCCTAAAAGCTTCTATTGCTAACTATTTAAAGAAGTTGAGCTTTTAAAGAGCAAAAGAGATTTGCAACTGCTATAAGAGAATAGGAGGTCAATGGTATTTTTTCCTCTTTTGTAAAGTCGGGAGGTATTACGCTGGTTTATAAATGACTGGGATCGACCGAGGAGAATGAGGAAAACTTGATGGGGCAGGAAAGGGGAGGATTGGGTGTAAGAACAAAGTCCTCCTGAGTGAGAGGAGATGGGATCCAATGAGATGTGGAGTGGTTAGCTTTAAATAGAGACAGAGTCCATTCATTCATTATAACAAAAGAGAGACAGAGTCCGGGGGCAAATGCACCATTTGGTTGGATGATTTGGTGCAGGAAAGTCTGACTGCTTCTATTTCTGCATCTGAGTGATGGCAGACGTCTTGAGAGGCTGGGACTTTGGATAATGTGACCAAAGTAAGCACTCCTCTGAACATGGTCCTAGGGATGAGAAGGATAAATAGAGGGTAGACATGATGGGTTCCATCTTGATGCCTCTTGGGGGAAGGTGCATGTTTATTTCCCATTACAGTCTCTCTTCTGGAATAGTTTTCTGGACAGTGTGGAGTGATGAGGCAGGTGTTATTTGGGCTGAGGGTTGTCTCTCAAAGCCTGCTGTTGGTGGTATCACGGTGAATCCCAAGCTGACTGTAGGTTCTAGAGGCCCAGCTTCAACTGGCTGATCCAGGAAGGACAGGGTGTAGGTGGAGACACCTGGCACCAGGGTCCTCTCGTCTCATCTTTGCTCCTCTTTGCATGTTGCTTTGAATCTGGAACGTTAGAACCATTTTGTCTGAATATCTGGTCAATGACAACACACACCCTCAGGGTTGACCCGTCAGGGAAGGGAAGACATTTCCCTGCCTGGTGCAGGTTGGAAAACCATCCCATAGAAGCGATCCAGCTGCGCTGACTTGGGCCACGTGTACATCCTTGGTTAAACAAGAAGGCAGGGTTCCCTGGTTAGTCCACAGTCTGCCCCTTGAGCAATTGCTGTAGCTGAGATGTAGGATCATGTACCAAGGTTGCAAGCTTCTTTCAAATCCTGTGGTGAGTAAAGAGAGGGGCGGCTCTTACCCAAAAGCACAAGCATGACCACAGACAGAATTCTACCGATGCGGACAATTATCCCCATCGTCAACCATGATCTACTATTGCCTCCTGGACAGATCCCCTAATTCTCAGCCTGGTACCCTCAGGAGATAGCTCCTAGTTTCTTCTATGACCTCCTCTCCTACTATTCCTTTTCACATACCTGGTACCTCCTGCTTGAGGGTATTTGCTCGTACTGTTCCATTCACTTGGAATACCTTCCAGCCGCCCAACCTATTAATTAACCATTTATTGAGTTCCACCATGTGGCAAGATCCTTGCTGGCACAGGAGCCTCACAGCGGATGAGACGTCGTCTATATTATGAAGGATTTACAGCAGGGCGGGTGAGACACACGTGCAAAAAACCCCATTACAAAAGAGGGTGAAAATCCAGAGATATGCCTGTTACAGAAGCAGAGTGGAGGTGCCTGGCCATGCCCGGAGGACCGGTGGGGGCTTCCTGGAAGGGATGATGCCTGAACCAGTGCCCAAAGTTAAATACATGAGGAGCCAAGGGAATGAGGATGACAGCAAACAGAACAGGCTGGATACCAGTCAGCTGAGAAAGACGAGTCACCGAGGGGAAGACTACGCCGGCACATCAGTCAAGGCAAAAGGCAAAGGTGGTCCACTTCGCGAATATTTCCCTAACCTGGAGAGTTTCAAAATAATTTATCTTAATCTGTGCCACTCACTGTGCACATTTTAAGACCTTAGTTACTTTGTGTGTTGAATGGCTTATCATGTTTTCCCTCCTCTTGCTGTGTGAGCTCTCTGAAGAAAGGTAGTGCACTGCTCTATCCCAACATCAAGCAGCAGAGAATCTCCTGTATTGTAAATATTAGTAAATGTCCTATGCAAGAAATTAGAAATGTACCCATTTAGGAAAGGTACTAGTTTTTCCTGAATTCGACACAAAAGCCTGCCAAGGGACTCCCATAGGATGGAGTGCACGTGAAGTGGTTTCCACTGAAAGCTCTATTGATCTTATTAAGAACTGGAAATGCATTTGGGGGGGGGGGGGGGAGGAGGGGTGGAATTATTTTATGTACATCGTAGGTCATTGTAATGGGAAGAATAGCGAAAGCAATTTCACACAGAAACACTCTCCGGCTGCCTGTAACTTCGGCTCAGCAAATGTCACCCCACAACTATTTACTACAATATTTATTGCTCTGTCATTAGCTTATAAATAATGTCAGCCTGGAGACCAAGGCATGAGGCCATGCAGCAGCAGCCGTGATGGGAATGTTCAGGAAGGTGGAGAAGCCCACGCTGACATCTGAGGAGGAGGCGTTAAAAGTAAACTCCAGCAATTACCAAGAATCATAACTTTCCCCATAAAAACAGTCTGAGCAAAGCCTAAATGGTGCTTAAAATAGCATTTCTCGCCAAAACTCCCTCATAAAATCTCAGAACCCAGTTGAGACAGCTATATCTGTCAGCGCCCTTCAGGCAAATAAACCTCAAATTGATGGGGATGGTGTCAAACGAACTCTTTTGGGTTCTGTACTCATATTGGAGTTCTGATTCCAGGCACCAAATGAGAGCCGGGCCAGTGGTTTATCTGTTGTGTTTTCAAAGGGAGAGGGATGCAGAGAAACTTGGGAGGAAACTGATGCCATTACTGTGCGGTATCACTGGAAAACTCTAAATGCTATGCTAATGGTCTGTGGGCAGCATAAGCTAAACCTACATTTCCCCCAGTTTTGCTTCTCTGTTCTACAGGTAGGAAAGTAACTTTCTAGAAAGATCTGTAGCCGTGATTCTTGCTGGCCTCCAACCTCTCTGGTGATCTCCAGTCCTCTTGGATTTTTCTTTACCTGCCCACCCTTTAAACATCCGGGTTTCCCATAAGTGGAGTGAGGAGGAGAGCGGAGGGGGGGGGGGCGGGGGGCTTGGCCAGGGGAAGGGGACAAGCTGTGTCTCTTTCATCTGTGAATCTCCAGGCCTAGCACAGACCCTGCCCAGGGTGCAAATCAGGAAATAGCGGAAGAAGGGGAACAGGTGGATGGAGGAAGCTCCGTGCAAGGCACGCGGGGGGAGGGTCCTGCCGAGGTGCGCCCAGGCGATGCAGCGTGGCCTCGCAGGGCATGGGCTCGGAGCGCAGCTCGGTGCACCTCGGCCACGTGCAAGCTGCAGGACGAGGGAGGAGACTTTAAACCCCTCTGCACCTCAGTCTCCTCATTTGCCACACGGGGATTATAATACGTCACTTCGAGCTTCGCTGTGCGGATGTCCAAGCACGACGGGGCCTGCACAGTGCCCGGCCCGGTGCCTGGTACCCGGAGTATGTAGCCAGTGGTCTCTCTCGCCGGGAGGTCTGTCCCATCCCTCCTTACTCACCTTCTGTCCCTGTGGTACCATAAAGCATCCTGAAATGATGTCAGTCTTCCAGCCAGAGGAGCGTGGGGTGGGGGCAGCCCACGAGGCGGGACTGTGGGCAGGCGCTGCCATCACAGCCGGGCCGCCCAGCAGCAGGAGGAGAGGCGTGGACAGGCCCAGGCAGCAGGCGGCTCTCAAGTCCCCCGGGAAGAATCAGTATAGCCGGCTACCGCCAGGGGGCGACAGGGGGCGGCCGCTCCGGGATGGGTGGGATCCCCTCCTCGCCCTCAAATCTTTTCCATTCTTCCTCCATTTCCCGAACACCCCCTGCCCATAGCTCTACGACTGCCTGCTGTTTAGCCCTTCATCCTTTCTCTACAGAAAACTGCCTAGTTCTCTCTCTTTGGAAGTTTACTCATTTTGAGTGAGAGGGGGTGGGGGAGGGACAGAGAGAAGGAGAGAGAGAATTCCAAGCAGGTTCGCGCTGTCATCGCGGAGCCTTATGCAGGGCTCAATCTCAGGGACCATGCGGAGATCAGGTTGGTCGCTTGGCCGACTGAGCCACGCAGGTGCCCCTGCTGATTTGTCTCTCATTGCACTCTTCTCTTCCCACGCACCTTCCTCTCTTCTCTGAAAGAAACCTTCCCCTCAAGACGCCGTGTGCCCTGCCAGAGGTGCCCGTCGCGCATCACAGCCTCCTTCCCTTTCCACCCCTGCTCCCTTCCTCTTGTCCTGCAGGGGCGGGGGGGGGGGGGGGGGAGGGCGGAGCATGTGCTACAATGTAACGCCACGGGCCTGGGCTCGACTCCTGGCTTGCCCACTAACCGACTGGCTTTGGAGAAGATGTGTGGCCTTCGTTGCATGTAAATTTTCTCATTTGTAAAATGAGAATAGTAATTATACCTGAATCGTGGTCTAGTGACAATTAGATGTGGTAACTCGGGGCGCCTGGGTGGCGCAGTCGGTTAAGCGTCCGACTTCAGCCAGGTCACGATCTCGCGGTCCGTGAGTTCGAGCCCCGCGTCAGGCTCTGGGCTGATGGCTCAGAGCCTGGAGCCTGTTTCCGATTCTGTGTCTCCCTCTCTCTCTGCCCCTCCCCCGTTCATGCTCTGTCTCTCTCTGTCCCAAAAATAAATAAACATTGAAAGAAAAATTAAAAAAAAAAAAATAGATGTGGTAACCCAAGTTAAGCGCTTTTTGTTTTTTAAGATTCCAGGAGCTCAGGAAATATTTTATGGACAACCAGGGACATAGCCATAGAGAGGGAAGCACACAGGACCACAAACTGAACCCAACAGCGAGCATAGGCCCCCTGGGCCAGAAACACTGCATCCTAGGGTCCTTGTGCACCAGACTGGGCATCCAGGACAGGAGGTAGTGACAGGGTATGTTGACGCCTGGGAACATCCTGAAACATAGGAAGTAAGGTTAGCTGTAAATGAAACCAAGCCAGAGACAGGAAACCATGCAGAAAATATGAGCTAAGCATTCAGGGGCTAAGGCCACCCGCTTCCCCAAGTGCCCCAGCCAGGTATGTTGTCTCTAGACCTGTTCCCATGTCCCCATCTTCAGGCTACCAGCTTTTTTTTTTTTAATTTTTTTAATGTTTGTTTATTTATTTATTTATTTTTTATTTATATATGAAATTTATTGTCAAATTGGTTTCCATACAATACCCAGTGCTCATCCCAAAAGGTGCCCTCCTCAATACCCATCACCCACCCTCTCCTCCCTCCCACCCCCCATCAACCCTTAGTTTGTTCTCAGTTCTCAACAGTCTCTTATGCTTTGGCTCTCTCCCACTCTAACCTCTTTTTTTTTTTTTTTTCCTTCCCCTCCCCCATGGGTTCCTGTTAAGTTTCTCAGGATCCACATAAGAGTGAAACCATATGGTATCTGTCTTTCTCTGTATGGCTTATTTCACTTAGCATCTCACTCTCCAGTTCCATCCACGTTGCTACAAAAGGCCATATTTCATTTTTTCTCATTGCCACGTAGTATTCCATTGTGTATATAAACCACAATTTCTTTATCCATTCATCAGTTGATGGACATTTAGGCTCTTTCCATAATTTGGCTATTGTTGAGAGTGCTGCTATGAACATTGGGGTACAAGTGCCCCTATGCATCAGTACTCCTGTGTCCCTTGGATAAATTCCTAGCAGTGCTATTGCTGGGTCATAGGGTAGGTCTATTTTTAATTTTCTGAGGAACCTCCACACTGCTTTCCAGAGCGGCTGCACCAATTTGCATTCCCACCAACAGTGCAAGAGGGTTCCCGTTTCTCCACATCCTCTCCAGCATCTATAGTCTCCTGATTTGTTCATTTTGGCCACTCTGACTGGCGTGAGGTGATACCTGACTGTGGTTTTGATTTGTATTTCCCTGATAAGGAGCGACGCTGAACATCTTTTCATGTGCCTGTTGGCCATCCGGATGTCTTCTTTAGAGAAGTGTCTATTCATGTTTTCTGCCCATTTCTTCACTGGGTTATTTGCTTTTCGGGTGTGGAGTTTGGTGAGCTCTTTATAGATTTTGGATACTAGCCCTTTGTCCGATATGTCATTTGCAAATATCTTTTCCCATTCCGTTGGTTGCCTTTTAGTTTTGTTGGTTGTTTCCTTTGCTGTGCAGAAGCTTTTTATCTTCATAAGGTCCCAGCAATTCACTTTTGCTTTTAATTCCCTTGCCTTTGGGGATGTGTCGAGTAAGAGATTGCTACGGCTGAGGTCAGAGAGGTCTTTTCCTGCTTTCTCCTCCAAGGTTTTGATGGTTTCCTGTCTCACATTCAGGTCCTTTATCCATTTTGAGTTTATTTTTGTGAATGGTGTGAGAAAGTGGTCTAGTTTCAACCTTCTGCATGTTGCTGTCCAGTTCTCCCAGCACCATTTGTTAAAGAGACTGTCTTTTTTCCATTGGATGTTCTTTCCTGCTTTGTCAAAGATTAGTTGGCCATACGTTTGTGGGTCTAGTTCTGGGGTTTCTATTCTATTCCATTGGTCTATGTGTCTGTTTTTGTGCCAATACCATGCTGTCTTGATGATGACAGCTTTGTAGTAGAGGCTAAAGTCTGGGATTGTGATGCCTCCTGCTTTGGTCTTCTTCTTCAAAATTACTCTGGCTATTCGGGGCCTTTTGTGGTTCCATATGAATTTTAGGATTGCTTGTTCTAGTTTCGAGAAGAATGCTGGTGCAATTTTGATTGGGATTGCATTGAATGTGTAGATAGCTTTGGGTAGTATTGACATTTTGACAATATTTATTCTTCCAATCCATGAGCAGGGAATGTCTTTCCATTTCTTTAAATCTTCTTCAATTACTTTCATAAGCTTTCTATAGTTTTCAGCATACAGATCCTTTACATCTTTGGTTAGATTTATTCCTAGGTATTTTATGCTTCTTGGTGCAATTGTGAATGGGATCAGTTTCTTTATTTGTCTTTCTGTTGCTTCATTGTTAGTGTATAAGAATGCAACTGATTTCTGTACATTGATTTTGTATCCTGCAACTTTGCTGAATTCATGTATCAGTTCTAGCAGACTTTTGGTGGAGTCTATCAGATTTCCCATGTATAATATCATGTCATCTGCAAAAAGCGAAAGCTTGACTTCATCTTTGCCAATTTTGATGCCTTTGATTTCCTTTTGTTGTCTGATTGCTGATGCTAGAACTTCCAGCACTATGTTAAACAACAGCGGTGAGAGTGGGCATCCCTGTCGTGTTCCTGATCTCAGGGAAAAAGCTCTCAGTTTTTCCCCGTTGAGGATGATGTTAGCTGTGGGCTTTTCATAAATGGCTTTTATGATCTTTAAGTATGTTCCTTCTATCCCGACTTTCTCAAGGGTTTTTATTAAGAAAGGGTGCTGGATTTTGTCAAAGGCCTTTTCTGCATCGATTGACAGGATCATATGGTTTTTCTCTTTTTTTTTGTTAATGTGATGTATCACGTTGATTGATTTGCGAATGTTGAACCAGCCCTGCATCCCAGGAATGAATCCCACTTGATCATGGTGAATAATTCCTTTTATATGCCGTTGAATTCGATTTGCTAGTATCTTATTGAGAATTTTTGCATCCATATTCATCAGGGATATTGGCCTGTAGTTCTCTTTTTTTACTGGGTCTCTGTCTGGTTTAGGAACCAAAGTAATACTGGCTTCATAGAATGAGTCTGGAAGTTTTCCTTCCCTTTCTATTTCTTGGAATAGCTTGAGAAGGATAGGTATTATCTCTGCTTTAAACGTCTGGTAGAACTCCCCTGGGAAGCCATCTGGTCCTGGGCTCTTATTTGTTGGGAGATTTTTGATAACCGATTCAATTTCTTCGCTGGTTATGGGTCTGTTCAAGCTTTCTATTTCCTCCTGATTGAGTTTTGGAAGAGTGTGGGTGTTCAGGAATTTGTCCATTTCTTCCAGGTTGTCCAATTTGTTGGCATATAATTTTTCATAGTATTCCCTGATAATTGTTTGTATCTCTGAGGGATTGGTTGTAATCATTCCATTTTCATTCATGATTTTATCTATTTGGGTCATCTCCCTTTTCTTTTTGAGAAGCCTGGCTAGAGGTTTGTCAATTTTGTTTATTTTTTCAAAAAACCAACTCTTGGTTTCATTGATCTGCTCTACAGTTTTTTTAGATTCTATATTGTTTATTTCTGCTCTGATCTTTATTATTTCTCTTCTTCTGCTGGGTTTAGGCTGCCTTTGCTGTTCTGCTTCTATTTCCTTTAGGTGTGCTGTTAGATTTTGTATTTGGGATTTTTCTTGTTTCTTGAGATAGGCCTGGATTGCAATGTATTTTCCTCTCAGGACTGCCTTTGCTGCGTCCCAAAGCGTTTGGATTGTTGTATTTTCATTTTCGTTTGTTTCCATATATTTTTTAATTTCTTCTCTAATTGCCTGGTTGACCCATTCATTCGTTAGTAGGGTGTTCTTTAACCTCCATGCTTTTGGAGGTTTTCCAGACTTTTTTCTGTGGTTGATTTCAAGCTTCATAGCATTGTGGTCTGAAAGTATGCATGGTATGATTTCAATTCTTGTAAACTTATGAAGGGCTGTTTTGTGACCCAGTATATGATCTATCTTGGAGAATGTTCCATGTGCACTCGAGAAGAAAGTATATTCTGTCGCTTTGGGATGCAGAGTTCTAAATATATCTGTCAAGTCCATCTGATCCAATGTCTCATTCAGGGCCCTTGTTTCTTTATTGACCGTGTGTCTAGATGATCTATCCATTTCTGTAAGTGGGGTGTTAAAGTCCCCTGCAATTACCACATTCTTATCAATAAGGTTGCTTATGTTTATGAGTAATTGTTTTATATATTTGGGCGCTCCGGTATTCGGCGCATAAACATTTATAATTGTTAGCTCTTCCTGATGGATAGACCCTGTCACTATTATATAATGTCCTTCTTCATCTCTTGTTACAGCCTTTAATTTAAAGTCTAGTTTGTCTGATATAAGTATGGCTACTCCAGCTTTCTTTTGGCTTCCAGTAGCATGATAAATAGTTCTCCATCCCCTCACTCTCAATCTAAAGGTGTCCTCAGGTCTAAAATGAGTCTCTTGTAGACAGCAAATAGATGGGTCTTGTTTTTTTATCCATTCTGCTACCCTATGTCTTTTGGTTGGCGCATTTAATCCATTTACATTCAGTGTTATTATAGAAAGATATGGGTTTAGAGTCATTGTGATGTCTGTATGTTTTATGCCTGTAGTGATGTCTCTGGTACTTTGTCTCACAGGGTCCCCCTTAGGATCTCTTGTAGGTCTGGTTTAGTGGTGACAAATTCCTTCAGGTTTTGTTTGTTTGGGAAGACCTTTATCTCTCCTTCTATTCTAAATGACAGACTTGCTGGATAAAGGATTCTAGGCTGCATATTTTTTTCTGTCTAGCACACTGAAAATCTCGTGCCAATTCTTTCTGGCCTGCCATGTTTCAAAAGAGAGATCAGTCACGAGTCTTATAGGTCTCCCTTTATATGTGAGGGCACGTTTACCCCTTGCTGCTTTCAGAATTTTCTCTTTATCCTTGTATTTCGCCAGTTTCACTATGATATGTCGTGCAGAAGATCGATTCAAGTTACGTCTGAAGGGAGTTCTCTGTGCCTTTTGGATTTCAATGCCTTTTTCCTTCCCCACTTCAGGGAAGTTCTCAGCTATTATTTCTTCAAGTACCCCTTCAGCACCTTTCCCTCTCTCTTCCTCCTCTGGGATACCAATTATGCGTAGATTATTTCTTTTTAGTGTATCACTTAGTTCTCTAATTTTCCCCTCATACTCCTGGATTTTTTTATCTCTCTTTTTCTCAGCTTCCTCTTTTTCCATAACTTTATCTTCTAGTTCACCTATTCTCTCCTCTGCCTCTTCAATCCGAGCCGTGGTGGTTTCCATTTTGTTATGCATTTCGTTTAAAGCGTTTTTCAGCTCCTCGTGACTGTTCCTTAGTCCCTTGATCTCTGTAGCAAGAGATTCTCTGCTGTCAGCTATACTGTTTTCAAGCCCAGCGATTAATTTTATGACTATTATTCTAAATTCACTTTCTGTTATATTATTTAAATCCTTTTTGATCAGCTCATTAGCTGTTGTTATTTCCTGGAGATTCTTCTGAGGGGAATTCTTCCGCTTGGTCATTTTGGATAGTCCCTGGTGTGGTGAGGACCTGCAGGGCACTTCCCCTGTGCTGTGGTGTATAACTGGAGTTGGTGGGCGGAGCCGCAGTCAGACCTGATGTCTGCCCCCAGCCCACCGCTGGGGCCACAGTCAGACTGGTGCGTGCCTTCTCTTCCCCTCTCCTAGGGGCGGGATTCACTGTGGGGTGGGGTGGCCCGTCTGGGCTACTTGCACACTGCCAGGCTTGTGATGCTGGGAATCTGGCGTCTTAGCTGGGGTGGGTAGGCAAGGTGCACGGGGGCAGGAGGGGCAGGCTTAGCTTGCTTCTCCTTAGGTGATCCACTTCAGGAGGGGCCCTGTGGCAGCAGGAGGGAGTCAGATCTGCTGCCGGAGGTTTGGCTCCGCAGAAGCGCAGAGTTGGGTGTTTGCGCGGAGCGAGCAAGTTCCCTGGCAGGAACTGGTTCTCTTTGGGATTTTGGCTGGGGGATGGGCGGGGAAGATGGCGCTGGCGAGCGCCTTTGTTCCCCACCAAACTGAGCTCTGTCGACTGGGGGCTCAGCAGCTCTCCTTCCCTTTGTCCTCCAGCCTTCCCGCTTTCCGAGCAGAGCTGTTAACTTATGACCTCCCAGACGCTAAGTCGCGCTTGCTGTCGGAACCCAGTCCGTCAGGCCCCTCCGCTTTTTGCAAGCCAGACTCGGGGGCTCTGCTTGGCCGGCGAGCCGCCCCTCCGCCCCGGCTCCCTCCCGCCAGTCCGTGGAGCGCGCACCGCCTCGCCGCCCTTCCTACCCTCTTCCGTGGGCCTCTCGTCTGCGCTTGGCTCCGGCGACTCCGTTCTGCTAATCCTCTGGCGGTTTTCTGGGTTATTTAGGCAGGTGTAGGTGGAATCTAAGTGATCAGCAGGACGCGCGGTGAGCCCAGCGTCCTCCTACGCCGCCATCTTCCCTCTCCCTCAATGTTTATTTATTTTTGAAGGGGAGAGAGAGAGACTGAGGGGGGGGAGGGGCAGGGAGAGAGGGAGACACAGAATCTGAAGCAGGCTCCAGGCTCTGAGCTGTTAGCACACAGCCCAACGTGGGGCTCGAACCCATGAGCTATGAGATCACGACCTAAGCCAAAGTCGGACGCTCAACCGACTGAGCCACCCAGGCGCCCCAAGGTTACCAGCTTTTTAGAGCAAGATATGAGAATCTAAGTCTGGAAATTTAACCCTGGTCCACCTATGCCGTCATCACATGTGGTCTTACCTCCCTTGGTGCTGCTGCTGAAGCCAGTTCATACCCACAGTCCATCAAGGACTCTGGGGCTTTGACATTCTCCCGTAGGATCCCTTCACCTCCAAGGACCCCTCATTACCAGGAAGAGCACCTTGCCCTCCACGGCTGCATTGTCAGGAGCAATCTGCTCAAGTTTTTCTCATCTTCATCTGACTGTCTCGTAGCTACTGTGATCACCTGTCGTGAGATAGTTTTCATCCAAGGCACCAGGCCCATCTCTGGTGAAAAATATTGCCTTGTGGCTGTTGCCACGTGTCACACAGTGCCCCTGTCAACAGGTGGAGAGTCTTGAGTTCATTCTGCCGAGCAGGGAACAGGAACGAAGAACAAAGATGTTTGACCCTCGACCCTGCTTTGCTAGACTTCAGTGAAAACCTATTAAATATGTGAAACCCAGTCCTTGAGGCAGAGGTAGGGAAGGACAAGGTTTGCTTGACCCTTTTACAAGAAGAGTTCAAATTTTCTGATCGCATGAGCCCTAAACCTTAACCTTACCTCTGGCAAAATGCTTTTTTCTCTAGGTACAAGGCAGAGCAAAGAAAAATAATAAAATAAAAAGCAAAGGGAAACAGTGTAAGTTAGAGAGAAACTTGGACAATATCTGTAACTTTACAACACATGGGGGCAAGTTGTCAGTTTGTGAATTAGAAGTAAGGCAAAAATGGGGTCGATTATATCCCTGAGCCAGTGACCTGGTTGGTCCTGGTGATAATCCCGCCCTGTTCTTCCATGCGTGGCCTCTGGGATTTGGTAGCAAAGGACATCTCTTGTTCTCCTGGGAGGAAGGCCCAGCCAGAAAGGCTGTGCCTGACCCAGTTGAGTGTTTTTCTGTGGATCTATATTAATAATTATGAAGCCATTTCGTAGGCTTTGCTAACAAGTCATACAAGGTTAAAATCTTGTGGGGAGGTCTCTCAGAGAGAATCTGACTGGATGCTGTGGGTGCTCCTGCCTCAGCCCCCCCCCCCCCCGACCACTCCAGTGCCCACGGACCCAATTTCGACTGGCAGATGCAGCACTTCTTTGATGAGACACTTCCTTAGCTGCCAGAGCTGGCTTTGCTGCCTGCACAGCAGGCCAGGATTTACAGGAAATTAACATCTCTTTCAGGCTCTCTCGACTATTGACTGATGAGTCCTGTGTATTCATGACCAGTCTCCCTCGCTACATGGGTGGTGCTCTGAGATCACCCCCAAGATAAACTACTTGTCCTCAAGTCCTTGTCTCAATGTTGTCTCCTGGAGGAAGCCAAAGCAAGGCCAAGAAGTGCTTAGTTCTCATGACAATTGATGTCAGGAGTAGGATTTTGTACTGTTTTTTCTTGGAAAGCAAGGTGGGATTAAAAATAGAGCGTTCCAGGGGCGCCTGGGTGGCGCAGTCGGTTAAGCTTCCGACTTCAGCCAGGTCACGATCTCGCGGTCCGTGGGTTCGAGCCCCGCGTCGGGCTCTGGGCTGATGGCTCAGAGCCTGGAGCCTGTTTCCGATTCTGTGTCTCCCTCTCTCTCTGCCCCTGCCCCGTTCATGCTCTGTCTCTCTCTGTCCCAAAAATAAATAAAAAACGTTGAAAAAAAAAATAGAGCGTTCCAGCGACGCCTGGGTGGCTCATTCATTTGAACATCCAACCCTTGATTTCGGCTCACGTCATGATCCCAGGGTCGGGGAGTTGAGACTCCCATCAGACTCTGCACTGAGTGTGGAGCCTACTTGAGGTTCTCTCTCTCTCTCTCTCTCTCTCTCTCTCTCACCTCCCCTCTGCCCCTCTACCCCACTCGTACTCTCTTTCTCTAAAAGGAAATTAAAAAAAAAAAATAGAGCAATCCCAAGAACTTGGATGAGAAATAGACAATAATGGAAATTGATGGCAGTAGCCATTTGCAGAATCACCAGAAAATTGAGTCAATGGGCTGGTGACCATAGTGCCCCAAGCTAGGTGAGGATGGGGGATTAGAGAATAGCTATGTGCATCAATTAGCAGCATAAAAATTTGAGGATTCTTTGGATGAGCTTGATTTTAGGCTTTTCCTGACTGTGAGGGGAAAAAAGTCTATATATGTATGTGTGTGTATATGTATATATACACATGTATATATACACATGTATATATGTATTTACACACACACACACACACACACACACACGCACACACACACATACATACACAAAGAAAGGGCATGATAAATTTTTGGATTCTAAACCAGCCTCACAATCTTGGGATGCAACCCTCTTAATCATGGAGTATTATCCTTTTTACGTATTGCTGGATTTGATTGCTAATATTTGTTAAGAATTTTTGTGTTTTGTGCCTGTAAAAGAAATACTTTTTACTTACAATATCTTGGACTGGTTTTATTATCAGGTTAATCCTGGTCTTGTAAAAATTCTGTACCCATTTTCTGAAAGAGTTTGCGTAGCATAGTTACAATTTCTTCCTTAAATTGTTGTTAAATTTGGGGCGCCTGGGTGGCGCAGTCGGTTAAGCGTCCGACTTCAGCCAGGTCACGATCTCGCGGTCCGTGAGTTCGAGCCCCGCGTCAGGCTCTGGGCTGATGGCTCGGAGCCTGGAGCCTGTTTCCGATTCTGTGTCTCCCTCTCTCTCTGCCCCTCCCCCGTTCATGCTCTGTCTCTCTCTGTCCCAAAAATAAAATAAAAAAAAAATAAATTGTTGTTAAATTTCTCCAGCAAAACTGTGTGGGTTTGCAGTTTTCTTTGTGGAAAAGTACTGTATGTATGTATGTATGTATATGTATGAATGTATATATAATTGACATATACTATTATATTAATTTCGGGTGTGCAACATAGTGATTTGACTTTTGTCTACATTGTGAAATGATCACCGTAACAGTCTAGTTACCATCTGTCACCTTACAGAGTTAATACGGTACTATTGACTATATTCTCCAAGCTCTACATTACATCCCCACGACTTACTTATTTTATAACTGGTAGTGTGTACTTTTTTTAATCTTCTTCGTCCACTTCACCTACCTCAACCCTCTTCCCCTCTGGCAACTACCAATCTGTTCTCTGTATCTGTGATTCTGGGTTTTGTTTTGTTTGCTTGTTTGTTTTGTTTTAAATTGCAAATGCATTCTCTTTGCCTGATAGAAGATGATCCCTATTTTGTATTTCCTTTGTTTTCTTTAGAATCCTTATTTTTATTGAGGTTTTTTTTTTCATTTATTATAGTGCCATAATTTACATACAGTAAAATTCACTCTTTTTATTAAACAGTTCTGCAGGTCTTGGCCAACGTATAGTCATGTAACCAGCAGCAGATTTGAGATACTGGATAGTTACACACACACACCCCACCCCCTCCAAGTTCCCCTATACTATTCTGTAGTCCACCACTCTCCCCAACCCTAGCTCTTGGTCACTACTGATCTGTTCTCCAGGTGATAATCTTGCCTTCTCCAGAAGCCGTATTAATTCAGTCATGTGGTATGTGGTCTTTTGAGTCTTGCTTCTTTCATTTAGCATAATGCATTTGAGATTCATCTGTGTCGTTGTACAAATTGATTGTTCTTTTTTACTGCTTAATAACATTTCTCTGTATGAACGTGTCCCATTTTGTTTACGCATTCTTCAGTTGAGGACATTTAGATTGTTTCCAGGTTGAGGCAGTTTTGAGTACTGAGGTTTTGTATGGACACTTCGTGATAATACAGGCTTTCCATTCACTTGGGTAAATACTTAGGTTTGGGATAGGGATTCCTCTGTGTTTAACTATATAAGAAACTGCCAAATAATTTACTAAAGTGGATGTACCAATTCCCATCACTGGCATATGAGAAGCCCAGTATCTTTACCTCCTTAACAGTACGTGGCATTACCAATTTTGATATTTTAGACATTTTAATAGATAGGTAGTACTATCTCATTGTGGTTTTATCTGCATTTCTATAATGTTGCACATCTTTTCATGTGCTTATTTGCCATCTCTATGTTTTCTTTGGTGAAGTACGAGTTCAAACTTTTTGCTCATTTTTTATTAATTTTGTCTTTTATTATTATGGAGTTTTGAGAATTCATTTTACATTTTGGACACAAGTCCTTTATCAGATATGTAATTTGCAATAATTTGCAAACATTTTCTCTCTGGCTTATCATTTCATTACCTTTTTTTAAAAATATTTATTTATTTTTGAGAAAGACAGACAGAGTGCAAGCTGGGGAGGGGCAGAGAGAGGGAGACACAGAATCTGAAGCAGGCTCCAGGCTCTGAACTGTCAGCACAGAGCCCGACACGGGGCTCGAACTCACCAACCATGAGATCATGACCCGAGCTGAAGTCAGATGCTTAACCGACTGAGCCACCCAGGCACCCCATCGTTTCATTATCTTAACAATGTCTTTCAAAAAACAGACGTCCTAAATTTTTATGAAATCCAATTTTAATAGTTTTTGTTAATAGGTTATGCTCTTTGTATTGTATCTAAGAAATCTTTGTGTAATCCCGTGTCTCAAAGATTTTCTCCTTTGTTTCCTTCCAGAATTTCTATTGTTTTAGGTTTACCATTTAGGACTGTTGTCATTTTAGTTAGTTTGTGAAAGAAAATACAAGATGTGGATTGTGATTCATTATCTTGCATATGGACAGCTAATTGTTCCAACATTTGTAAGCCTATCCTTCTTCATTGATTTGTCTTTGTATTCTTACTGAAAATTAGTTGACAAAATACTTGTGAATCTCTTTCTGTGCTTTTAATTTGATTCTTTGGTCTATATGTCTTTTTTTTTAATGTTTATTTTATTTTTGAGAGAGACAGAGAGACAGATCATGAGTGGGGGAGGGGCAGAGAGAGGAGACACAATCCAAAGCGGGCGTAACCAACAGAGCTGGATGTGGGGCTCGAACCCACAAACCGTGAGATCATGATCTAAGCCGAAGTCAGTGCTTAACCAACTGAGCTACCCAGGCGCCCTGGTCTATATGTCTATACTTTTCTCCAGTATTGCACTGTCTCTACTGCTATAGTTTTATAATAAGCCTGGAAAACATTTAACGTAAATACTCTAACATTGTTCTATTTCAAAATTGTTTTGAATGTTCTTTCCTTTTCCTTTCCATATAAACTTTATAAATCAACTAGTTGATTTTCGCCAAAAACTCTACTGGGATTTGTTTGGAATTGCGTTGTATTTATAGATCAGTTCAGATCAATGTGTATTTATTTATTTATTTATTTATTGATGTCGTAACAATATTGATTCAACTCATGAACATAGTTTATCTCTCCATTTTTTTCATATGCTTTTGTTCTGTTGTAAATGGTCATGGTTCATTTCCAATTTCAGTTATTCATTGCTAGGATATAAAAACATATTTAAAAACATAAATATCTAATAATCTGTGGACTTGCCAACCTTACTTATTAGTTTGATGAGGTTATCTTGCAGATTCTTTGGGATCTTCTACATGGAAAATATCATGTTGCAGTATGAGGAGACACTTTTGGGTCACTTGGGTGGCTCAGTCACTTGAGCGTCCAACTCTTAATTTTGGCTCAGGTCATGATCTCATGTAATGGGATCGAGACCCACTTCAAGCTCTGCACTGACAGCATGGAACCTGCTTGGGATTCTCTCTCTCTCTCTCTCTCTCTCTCTCTCTCTCTCTCTCTCTCTCTCTTCCTCTCTTTCTGTGTCCCTCCTGCCCCCCCAAATGAGTAAATAAATGAAAGCTTAAAAAAAGAGAGACAGTTTTATTTCTTCCTTTACAATCTCTATGCCTTTTCTATCTTTTTTTCTCTCATTTCAGTGGTTAAGACCTCTAGTGTGATTTTATTTTTTTTTTAATTTTTTTTTCAACATTTATTTATTTTTGGGACAGAGAGAGATAGAGCATGAACGGGGGAGGGGCAGAGAGAGAGGGAGACACAGAATCGGAAACAGGCTCCAGGCTCTGAGCCATCAGCCCAGAGCCTGACGCGGGGCTCGAACTCACGGACCGCGAGATCGTGACCTGGCTGAAGTCGGACGCTTAACCGACTGCGCCACCCAGGCGCCCCTCTAGTGTGATTTTAAATAAGAGTCATGAGTAGCCCTGTTCTAAGATTGAAAAGATTCAATCTTTCACCTTTAGATATGATGTTAATTCTGGATTTTTTATGTGTATGGCCTTTATCAGGTTGAGGAGCTCATTGCATTCACATTTTGCTGGGAGATGTGTTTTTTTTTTTTTTTAATTTTAATTTATTTAATGTATTTTTAAAAATTCCATTATAATGAACATACAACGTTATAATAGCTTCTGGTGTAAAATATAGTGACTCAACAATTCTATACGTGACCCTGCTCATCAGGACAAATGCACCCTTGAATCTCTTCACCCATTCCCTGCACCCCCACCTACCGTTCCTCTGGAAAGCAGTTAGTGTGTTCTCCATGAGTAAGCATCTGGTTTTTTGTCTCTTTTTCTCTTTGCTTGTTTGTTTTTTAAATTCCACAGCTGAGAGGCATTTTTTTAAAATCACAAATGGTGTGGAATTTTGTCAAAGGCTTTTTTTGCATCTTTTGAATGACCAGTTTTTTCTTCTTTAGTCTGTTGATATGGTGAGTTTTATTGATTGATATTCAGATGTTGACCTAGGCTTTCATTCCCAGAGTAAACCCTACTTTGCCATAATTCATTATCCATTTTATATACTGTTGAGATCAATTTACTAGATTTTTTTAAAGTGATTTTCCCACCTGCATGCATAAGGGGTTATTGCCTACAGTTTTCTTTTTGGAATTTCTTCCTTCCTTCCTTCCTTCCTTCCTTCCTTCCTTCCTTCCTTCCTTTCTCTTTCTTTCTTTTGCAATTTGTTGGTAGTTTTTATCTTTGAAGGAATTTATTCATTTTGACTAATTTGTTATATTTCTTGTTGTGTTTTTCCTAATATTTCCTTCCTACAATTTTAATGTCTTAGTATCTAAGGTAATATTCCCTCTTTCAAACCGGATATAGATCTTCTCTATATTTTTCTGATAAGTGTGACTAAAGGCTTATCAAATGTATTGATCTTTTGGGGCGCCTGGGTGGCGCGGTCGGTTAAACGTCCGACTTCAGCCAGGTCACGATCTCGCGGTCCGTGAGTTCGAGCCCCGCGTCAGGCTCTGGGTTGATGGCTCAGAGCGTGGAGCCTGTTTCCGATTCTGTGTCTCCCTGTCTCTCTGCCCCTCCCCCGTTCATGCTCTGTCTCTCTCTGTCCCAAAAATAAATAAACGTTGAAAAAAAAAATTAAAAAAAAAACAACAAAAAACAAATGTATTGATCTTTCCAAAGAACTATCTTTTGATTTCACTGATCTTCCATTTGTCAGTGTTTTTATTTTATTGATTTACATTTGTATACTTTTTATTTATTTATTTGTTGTTTCTACTTCTTTCTGTTTAATTTTTTCCCCCTCTAGGTTCTTTGGGTGGAAGCCAATCCACAATGCAAAATTATTCACTTAGCCGATGGCACAGCAGTAATGTTTTGTGTGTCATTAGCACTTTAGACCCTAGACCCTGCCCTACAGACCTGGCAGGATTTTACCCTAGGCTGCTAATCAGCCACTTCGTGTGACTAGCGGGTGTGACAAAGGATACAAGGAAAGAATATCAGGGATTTAGAGGACCTCATATGCAGCACTAAGTAATTACACTTTGCTGAAGGCTATTGACAGATTTGAGTTGCAGAAACACAGCTCGGCTTCCGGGAGGAGACCAGATGAGAATTGGCCTGAGTCGAGAGGAACTTTGCAGGTGGCTCGTGCAGGGATACAAGGATGTGATAACACGTGCTTTAAGGGGAGGACAGCTGTGGGGATGGAGGAAAACCGCAGGCTCAGAGGGTCGGAGGGATGGACTTGGTGGCATGTGCAGGGCTGGTGCAAGAAGGCTGATGCCTGGTGACTGGCTCCGGCAGTGGTCAGGGAGACAACAGACTGAGAATTCAGGAAGCAATGGATATAATGTGATGTGGGACATGTCAGTTGTAGGTGCCGGTGGAATGTCCAGTTTGAGACGTGCAGGGACCATTGGATGAGCCAATTTTGCTGTCAGGAGAGGAGGGATCTTGGCAGAGATATGGAATGTAGATTTGATAGGAGTTAAGCGTTCGACTTCGGCTCAGGTCATGATCTCATAGCTCGTGGGTTTGAGCCCCACATCGGGCTCTGTGCTGACAGCTCAGAGCCTGGAGCCTGCTTCGGATTCTGTGTCTCCCTCACTCTCTCTGCCCCTCACCCGCTCATGCTCTGTCTCTCTCTCAAAAATAAATAAATATTTTTTAAAAATTTATAAAATTCATAGAAAATTGAGCATTACCGGTCACAGAAGGTTTTCCAGGAATAAAATGTCCTCAGATACTGGACTCCATTCTTGGACATGGGGAATACCTTGGAAAAATGTCACATGTTTCCACAGGGGAAAAAAAAATAATTTTCAGACGAACGTAATTTCATGATGAGAGGATTCATTTCACGATGCTCTCCGCTTTGAAAGCTGGTTTGGCCACCTGGAAGGAAAGCCTATTAAGAACAGCACGTTTTTCTGCAACAGAATGTACTTTTATGGTTGATTTTTTATTATTTCCAAAATAACACATGCACATAGTTTGGTTGTGTTGCAGGCAAATAGAGCTGGATGTGTTCATATCCCGTGCCTCACCCACTTCACCTAGGACTTGCCACACCCCTGTTCCCCAGAGACAGCCACTTCTCACACTGCCAACATTTAAGTTTGTCTACACAAATAACATGCTTATACAACTACATCGTGTTTTATACATCTACAAAATGTATTGTCTTCCATTTATGGTAGAGAATTTAGTGTTCATCTCTCTCTCTCTCTCTCTCTCTCGGGCACAATTCTTCTTTCTACCTGAAATTCTCAAGATAATAATAATACCATTATTTTCGTTAAGTGATTATTTAGTGTTTAAATTAATATAACCATGTAAATAGTGTTCTCTGCTGAGTCATGTAGTAAACTACAATTATGTTTCTTCTTGCATAACTTTCTGTTTTACAAAGGAGTTAGTGATTTTCTCATTTTACGTGATTAGTTTTCTATGTACCTATCACTAATTCTGGTCCTAAACCCCAGCAGATCTATAAACTTCTATCAATACTATTTCCTATTTGGTAATCAGCTGCATTTACCTACTCACTTCCTATTCCAAAATTTCTTCTCGAAAACCCCTAGCTGTTCCCGTCCATACTGGGGAATGTGGGTTAGGTTTACAGGTTCAGATGGCCTCTTATTAACTGTGTCTGTAAGCTGAGATTGCTCAGTGAGGGTGTAATAAGTGAGAGGTAAGACAAACGGAGCAAACTAAAATAGACGTTCCTATTTAATCATCCTGGACACAGAAGGGGAGAAGAAGGCAACTTCTTCCCAAGTGTGGTTATTCTCCTATTTGGGCTCAACTTCCATAGTTGCAAATTGCTATGATCACCTTAACTTCCCCTTCATCTTTCTTTCCTAGACTTATTTTCTTGTCTGTTGCAATCTCCCTGCAATCATTTTTCTATAGACTTCACGTTGAGTGTAATCTATGATAACCTGCTTTTCTCCTTCTGCCCTGCAATTGGTTTATTCATTCTTTAATTCACTATGTTTACCCTGCTTACTTCCAGACAACCCTCGAAATGAAACATCTTTTTATCTGCTGCCGCCATCTGCTCAGGCTGCTTTCTACTGAGCCCCTGATGCTCGATCACTGAGCATCTCCGTCCATCAGTCCTTCCACCGTCCCTGCCCTCCTCCCCTGCCTGGGGGAAGTGCTCACCCCTCTGCCCTGCACCACGGTCCTCAGGAAGCCCTTGCAGGAAGCCCTATCATTTGGGAAAGGAAAAGACTGAACTGTCACCTAGAGAATGGTCCCTCCTTGGTAGAAACTGCAGAGCCCATCTCTTGTCACTCCTAGATGGGAAGGCACCATAGAGCCTGCCCATCACTGCTCACCAGGTTCAGTACACCTGTCACTCTACGTCCCCTGTAGGCTTCTGTCTTAGTAAATGCTTCCTTTATACACGCTGGGTGCTCCTCAAGGGAGTGGAAGAATATGATCGATTCGTTCCCGCCATGGGTGCAAGAAGAGTCTCAAACAACTCCCTGCTTCTCCAGCATCAAGTAGATGTGGGTCCCGATAACTCCATCAAGGGTTGTCAGCCTCCATGGTGGCTACAGGAGGAGACTGGCCCCCACCCTGTGCTCTCGAGGGAGTGGTCTCTGCCCAGGGTTCCCTCTGCCTTGCTGAGAAACAGGTGCTGGAGAAAACATAAAGCCCTTCGACAAAAATAAAATAAAATAAAATGCTGTCACTTATCCTTTCAGCGAAGCAGCAAGGACCTGACGTGTTTGCCTTAAATCACCTCCCCGGCAATGTGACCCGGGTCTCTAGAACAACTGCAGGATTAAAGCAATAAAATTCAGTCTCCAGCTCTAATTAGCACGAGGCACAATAAGAAGGTGGATTTCGTGGTCACGGTCAAAGCCTGAGGCTTAATCAGACTCTCTAAATGTGAGCTGAATCTCAAGCAAACAGCTTTTCATATTTTAAAATTCCAAAGGCTTTTGTAAGATTTTTTTTTTTTTTAAACTCAGGAAAGAACACATCACATGGCAACTATAAACATCACAGTTCTGGTCTTTTTGTTAAGAGAAAATTTAACGCTTGTCTTATTAATCAACCGCGGCAGACATGGCGACCAGCCCCCTGGGCAACCTTCTTTTCCTCTCCCATTTATAGGATTTAATTTGCTTTGTTATTCTTTGGTTAGAGGTGTCTGGTCTAGTCTCCCTTCATATCTCCCTGATTCTGCTCTTCTCCCTCGACTCTGTCACATGGAGTTTCCTAGAGCTTCTTCTCTTTTTTTTTTTTTTAATTTTTTTGACATTTATTTATTTTTGATAGAGAGAGACAGAGCATAAGTGGGGGAGGGGCAGAGATAGAAGGAGACACAGAATCCGACGCAGGCTTCAGGCTCCGAGCTGTCAGCACAGAGCCCGACACGGGGCTCGAACTCACCAACCGTGAGATCATGACCTGAGCCGAAGCCGGACGCTTAACGGACTAAGCCACCCAGGCGCCCCTCTTAGAGCTTCTTCTTGAAGGAATACAAGCACACGGCCTGACCAGGATACTAATTAGTCATCTTATTCCAGCTAGCAACCTGGAGTTAACTGGTGCTGTTCCCTTCAGGTGCCCTGAGATACTTATTGAGTTTCAGCTTGGCGTGACTCTTACCTCCTATTGCAACAACCCAAATGATTTTCTTCTTGACCCTTGTAATGAACGGGGAAACATTTGTATTCTTTGCCGGACCAGAAGCCCCACCTGGCTTGTCCATTACCGTATCCATAACGTCGTTAGGTAAACATTTGTTGAATGAATAAGTGAATGCATACGTGGTTTCCACGTGGACTGAGAGACATCCTCCCCAGTTCTGCTTTTTGGTTTTTCCAATAAAACGCTCTTGGGCCATGTGGTACAGTGGAAAGAATGGAGAGAACACATTGTGTGTATGTGTGTGTGGGTGTGTGTGGGGTTTACAGTCAGACAAACCCATATCCGAGCGTAGCTCTAGAAATAGAATGCCCAATCAGTGTTGGCCATTGGTAGTTTTATTCACTTGTTCATGCACTTGTTAACTCACTTATTAGCATTATGCTTACTAATTCATCCACTCATTCGTAATTTATACCTTCTTTAAAAAGACTGGTTACTAAGTCTTACTATGTCTCAGTCTCTGCACTGGGTCTGGAGACAGGTGATGAACCAAACAGAAAAACTCCTCATGGAGTTTGCATTTGATGGGGAAAGTGGGAGAAGTAGATTGTCAAATGATGATGTCATACACACATAAAATCCCTAATATCTAATACGGTGATGGGGATATAGCCTTGAGCAAGGCAGCCAGTCTAGGCTCTCGTGGAGCTCATATTCCCAAGGCCAAAGAGACAAAAGAAACCAGTCGATAAAACAGAACAACAGGCCATTGTGGTTAGTGCTGTTGGTGGCTAGTGGGCTGGAACAGAGAGTCAGGGGTGTGCGTGGGGTGCTTACTTAGGGAAGAATGGGGAGGAGAAGTCTCTTCAAGCAGAGAACCGTCCTCTTCCTCCCGCCCCTCCTCTTCCTGCCCTATCATATAACTGAACACGGTCCATGGGGAGGGTATGGCGGGCCATTCTGTAAACTGAGATATGGCATAAGTGCCCTGGGCCTGACCCATGGAGTGGGTGTCTGTGGGGATTACGTGAAGTGACACAGGGAAGAGTGCTCAACAGGACCGGCACATGGTTCATGTTCATTCAGAAGCAGGTGCTAACATGGAGATACGGGAGCAGATTTATGGGGTGTGCTCTCTGGAACAACCCCGATGAGGGAGTGAAGTTCGCTCAGGTTGGACAGAGCGAACTTGATGCATTCTCAAGAGGGGCCCAACCCACCCCGAAGGGAGGCTGGAAGCTGGGATGACTCTCCCGAGTTGGGACAAAAGGGTTGGGCTTCTGGTGCCCTTGCTGACCAGGCACTGGTGCTTTGGGGGAGGGGGGTTAGTTTTTAGCAGAAAGCAGTGCTGGAACAGGCAATTAATGGTGGTTCTGGAGTCGGCATTCAACCTGCTCCGTCTCACTCGGGCTCCTTTCATGACTTCTCACTGCCTCTCCCCCTATACAGTGCCTTTGTCTTATACAGATTGAGCAATTCAAATCAGAGATAGAACATCCCAGAACGTTGGCCATCTTTTGGCAAACCTAGGCAGCCACGTTCAGAAATCCAGCTCCTGGAGGGGCACCTGGGTGGATCAGTGAAGTGTCTGACTCTCAATTTCGGCTCAGGTCATGATCTCATGGTTTATGGGTTTGAGCCCCACACCGGGCTCTGTGCTGACAGCGCGGAGCCTGCTTGGGGATCTCTTTCTATCCCTCCCTCTCTCCCTCTCCCCCACGCATACACTCTCTCTCTGTCTCTCTCTCTCTCTGTCTCTCTCTCTCTCTCTCTCAAAATAAATAAATAAATTTTTGGAAAGAAAAAAAAAATCCAGCTCCTGGAGCTCAGAACACCCACGCCTTGTAACAGATGGACATCCAAGCGGCATTGCTCACTGGGGACTGAACTCTGGGTGCATTCTCTTGCTGTGTCCTTCCTGCTTTCACAGCTGCCTTCACCTCCCATCGGCTGAGGTGAAGAGAGCAGCTGGAAACTCACCAATTTATCACCCTTTTTGCATAACGTTGACTTATGATTGGCAACTTATACCTTCCTGATTCCAGAGGGGATATTGCAGTTCCCCAAGGCAAGACGGCAGGAGGGGTCTGCCTCCTCACCTTAGGCAGCCTGCAGGATGGAAGGCAGGGCTGCGCGAGAGCTGAGGGTCGAGAACGCAGGTGCGGTCCGTGGCTTCCGGGGGAGAATGAATACAGCGTTAGTCTAAGGCTTTGTAAGAATGTCCCATGGAACACGTTCCACCAGATTGTTGTTTTGTGGATGTTAACAATAGTGTCTTTCGGGAAAAGCGTTCTGTGGCAAAATAAGGGGGGAAGATACCAGCTCGACAAGCATTATTTGGGGATTATTTATGTAGGACCGTATGTAAAATACTCTCCAAACACACTACAAAAATCATTCTGCAAAGCCTATTTTGGGGAATACATTTTGTTCTCTAGCACTCATTTCTTTGTTTCTGTCACATACTATCTGCAATAGTTTTCACAACAGTTCTGTGACTCACTTCTGTTTCTAAGTCCCATTTTAAAGGTGAGGAAAACTGAGGCTCAGGAAAATACTGTGATTGTTCCAGGGCCTTGTGTTTTACGGTAGCAGAACCTGGTCCGGGGCTTGTCTGTTGACTCCAGGATCAGTCTGCATGCACTTTGAGGTCGCCCTCAGAGAAGCTCACCCTTTCCATCTTCACAGTGCAGACTATCATTACTCAACTCTCGCAGGGGTGCAGCGGGTGCTAAATACAAACGTAGCATAAAAAACAACATTCTCTAGCAATGTTAATTACAATTTATAGGAAATCCTCTAGGCCTGACATCCTCATTTGTAAATCCAGACCTTTGGCCCACATGATGTTTGAGTCTCTCCCAGCCCAACAGATCTCTGATTTTGGTAAAATGAGAGCCAGGTGAGGGGCGGGATGTGAGCTAAGGTGACCGTGTGGCACCTCAGACACATTGTGTCCCTCCTCTGAGTTTCAGATCCAGCATTTTTTTTTTTTTTTAATTATCATTCTCAAACGGTGCATGATATTGCTTTCTCTCTGTTACAGAGCGTTTTGGAACTCTGTGGTGAGAATAAACATGTAAAGCCTTGCATGAGAATACACTGAATTGTGTGTTATCAGCTACTAAAGGTCTTCTCTTCATTGGGACAGCCAATTAAGAGTAATTTAGGTCTGAGCCCTCTGTCCAGAGAAAGGGACAAGCAGACAGTGGGGGAAAACACAAGTGGTAAACAGACAGGAATGGAATAAGTGTTTCATGAAAATGAAGAAGGGTCTTCAAGACAGAACCCCAGTCGCCTGGCCGGCCAACTAACTTCCTGGACAGGGTGCCTCCACCCTGAGAACAAGCAATGCATTGTGACAGAAATGAGAATCCTTTCCTTCCGCAGGAATGCTGTTCGGGCAAAAAGGTCAGGCAGCCGAGGGGAAGAGTACAAAGCACAGAGTAAAAACGAGAGAACAGAGTTGAAAGGAGGGCTGAGGGGTACTTTAAAAAGCCAAAGCAGGCTGTGACTTATTAAAGGAAAAAAGCATCCTCGAAATCTATACCTACAGGGTGATCAAAACTGGATATAAAGAAAGCAATGCATAGGGGGAAAAAGCCCATGAGCAAATTCACCACGTATGAGTGAGGATGGATGGTGGAATTATGGCTAAATGCAATGACCAAAACTTACCAAGATTTTATCTATTCGAGACGCGTTTCACATGTTACCGCGTGCATTCCTCCAAACGGTCCAGCTGAGTCAATTTCATATTCTGGATTATAGAGGAGGAAGCTAACATTTGGAAAGATTTTTATTGTTCTTGTTGTCTGTGTCTTTGCACTTTCATTTTGTGGGAAGCTATTTTTTGTTTCGGCTTTTGAAAAAGGTTTTAAACTTTTAACGGAAGCATCGTTGGCATATAATCCTAAATTAGTTTCGGGTATACAACACAATGATTCAGCAATTACATACTTCACCAAACGCTCACCAAGGTGAGTGTATCATAATATCATTGACTCTATTCCCTGTGCTGTACTTTTTATCCCCGTGACTTATTTATTTTATAACTGGATGTTGGTAGCTCTTAATCCCCTTTAGTTTTTATTTTTTTTATTATTTTTTTTAACTTTTATTTATTTTTGAGACAGAGAGAGAAGAGCATGAATGGGGGAGGGTCAGAGAGAGAGGGAGACACAGAATCCGAAACAGGCTCCAGGCTCTGAGCTGTCAGCACAGAGCCCGACGCGGGGCTCGAACTCATGGACCATGAGATCATGACCTGAGCTGAAGTCGGACGCTGACTGAGCCACCCAGGCAACGCCCCCCCCCTTTAGTTTTTAAAACTTGACTAACAAATGTATGATAAATCGTAATTATTTCAGCTCGCCATAAAGTTTAGAATGAACATATTATGCAGAACAGATTTTTCCCACTTTGCTTCCCGTCACTGACTTCCTCCGCGACGACATCGTAGATTTGTCTCTCCGCGTTGCCTCGGTCCGCTAGGTCCACGTTGCATTTCAACTCTTGCACTTCGTGTGAGTGGGTCCGTTCCTCTGTTCACCTGGCCTCGTCTTCACACGCCTGCATTCCATGACTTACAATCATAAGCAGTGGGTACCAGTCCTTGAGTAACGCTACACGTGGCCTGCAGACTGTGTTTCTATGAAAGGGCTCGTGAGTGTGGGCAACCTCATCCCAACGGCCGACCCGCATCCCAGCATGGAGCTCTGTCTAGGCATGTCCTCTGCTTGCCTTTGTGAAGCCCTCTCCTCCAGAATCTCCCCTGGTTCAGACCGGAGAGTAAGTACCACCTCTGTCCCTTGGCCTCTTTCTCTCCCCAACCCAGAACCTCCCCCTCTTCTTCTCCAGAAGCTGCCGTCCATTCTCACCAGAATCTGACTACCTGAAAGGAGAATCAATCAATGTGTGACTGCAACTTTCAACTAGTAACATAATAGTCAATATTTTTAAATTAGTGACAAATGCTAGTCTGAGGAATTTATACATATTATCTAATTTAATCTTTCTAATGATCCTAAGAGCTAGGCACTGTTATCACTCCTGTTTGGCAAAGGAGGAAACTTGGTGGAGAGAATTTAATTAACTCACCCAAGGTAGCACAGCTGGAAGGTGGTGATGCTTTTATATGTAATCAAATATATGCAGTTTGAGGGGCACCTGGGTGGCTCAGTTGGCTAAGCATCCGACTCCGGCTCAGGTCATGATCTCGCAGTTTGTGAGGTGGAGCCCCACCTTGGGCTCTGTGCTGACAGCTCGGAGCCTGGAGCCTGCTTCGGATACTGTGTGTCCCCCCCGCCCCCACCTCTGCCCCTCCCCCACTTGCACTCTGTCTTTCTTTCTCTCTCTCAAAAATAAATAAAAACATTTTTAAAAATTAAAAAAAATATACACGTAATTTGATTACTATCTCAACATATTCTTAACCAATACAGCAGTGAGAGGAAGTTACCTGGGAAGGAAGAAACAGAAGTCAAGTCCCACTCCCCCAGTACCAAATATCAAGGCCAGGCTTGGTGAGCCTGGGTGACAACAGTACATCCTGAACATTAGACGGCCATGTGCCAACAGCCAGAACCTTGATGTGAGACATTAGCAATACTGATGTTCCTGAAATTGCAGTCACTAAGGTGTACTTGCTTTGTTGTTGATTTCTAACTTCACTGTACTGAGGTCAGAGAAAATGCTTTTTTAAAAATTCTTTGGCCGATGGTCATTTAAAAAAAAAATTTAACGTTTATTCATTTTTGAGAGAGAGACAGAGCATGAGCAGGGGAGGGACAGAAAGGAGGGGAGACACAGAAACTGAAGCAGACTCCAGGCTTTGAACTGTCAGCGCAGAGCCCGATGCAGGGCTCGAACTCCCGGACTGCGAGATCATGACCTGAGCTGAAGTCACATGCTCAACCGACTGAGCCACCCCGGCGCCCCTGGCCAGTGTCCAAGCGTGCTAGTGAAGAATGTTTGATCTCTTTGTGGTGCCAGGCCCTCTGCCTGTCCTATAAAACTAGTCTGTGTGTACATTAAATCAAGTGACCGATCTCTGCTTCGGATTCGACGTGATTCCTGAATGATGTATCCTTGTCTCTCATCAACTTGCGAATCCACAGCTGTGGTTAGGATCTCACCCTCTCTCTAATCCCTCCCTCTTTGTCCCTCCTTGGACTTCTGTTGGGAGTGTATTGGGCTTGCTCATCGTAGTTTCTCCTGACCTCTCTTTTTTATTTTCTCCATGTTGTTTTGCTGTGTTGCATTCTAGGGAAATGTATGCAATTCTGTCTCTCAGTTTCCTAGTTATTTCTTCAGTTGTGTACATTGGGGGTGCTTTGTCCATTGTGACTCAAATGGCAGGGACTATATTTTTAATTTCTGCAAATGCTATTTCTGCAAATGTTTTTCTACAAAAACATCTGGCTGCTTTTGACAGGCTCTCAACTCTGTCCCACTTGTTCAGACATTTGTAGTTAAAAATGTTTCCAATACATTTATTTTTAATCTATGTCAGTAACGTTATTAACTTAAGTTCTGGGGAGTCTAAATACCCTGTTGGTTTGCGTGCTGTATGCTACTCTCCCTCTTGATGGCTGTGTCCTCACACGTCTTATAATTTTTAATGTTGCGTTTATCCACTCTGGTTGTATCTCTGTGAATCCTGGAACCACTGGATTGAGAGTGTCCCTTCTAGAGAAGATTTGAGGATATGTTTGTCATGTGCCTCTGGGACCTGCTACTGTTTCTTGTGTTAATGTTTGAAGTTTGGAAATCGTGGACAATGTAGGCAACTGGAAACTTGAACCCCATTGTGTCAGGGCTGTGCCGCCAGCTGTGTGAGTTTTTATTGAGTATACGAAGGAGTGAGGAAAAAAGAATGAACCAATGCATTATGTTCATGCCGTCTTTGAAAATAAATTGCGAAAATCAAGCAAAAACATTTTTTTAGTCAAAAGTAATCCTGGCTCGTCGAGGAGGCATGTTCTCTACAAGACTTTAAATGCTGAAGTTTTATTTAAAAAAATTTTTTTTTCCTTAATGTTTATTTTTGGGAGAGAGAGAGACAAAGGGCACACACCTGAGCGGGGGAGGGGCAGAGAGAGAAGGGGACAGAGGATCCTAAGCGGGCTCTGCACTGACAGCAGATGTGGGGCTCGAACTCATGAACTGGGAGATCATGACCTGAGCCGAAGTCAGATGCTTAACCAACTGAGCCACCCAGGCGCCCCTAAATGCTGACGCTTTATAATTCCTAAATCGGTATTGACTAAATCAGAATTTATGTATCCCCCTAATTAATCACAAAACACTGGAATTAAATGGGAGCTCAGAAGTCAATGCAGGCCGCCTCTCACCCTGCACGAGTAGGGGTCACACTGATTCTATGAGGCCCAGCATCTGCCAGCTCGCTCCCAGGAAAAGATTTTAAATTGTTCATATTGTATAGCCAATTGGAAACAGAAAAATGTGAACGTGAAGAAGCTTGAAGCTCACATTTACCTTACCCAGGGAGACTTTGTGTCTCAGATCACTGATAAAACCATCCTGACAACATATTTTCTCCCCACAGGCCTCGCACTGTGGATGGCCTCTTCCCCACCAAAATGTAGGGATAATTCTAAAGTAACACATAATGTGATTGAATAGCCCACCAGCCTCAGGCTTAAGGATTTCAAAGGATTCAGCTCCAATTCAGCATACAAGCAGGGCATTTCAATGACGCTGGAAATTTTATTTGATCTCCTTAATGTTTGCTGATTCCAGAGGTGCAGACCATTTTTATTAGTCTTGTCTCATCTTAGAAGCACAAAAACCAATCCCAGAGCACAAAGTGACTTCTGTTTTCACCGATCTGTTATCGAGAGCACTTCTCTTTAGGCAAGTCCCAGAAGCGTTGCGTAAAGGGCAACACTGGAAATCTGCTAATGAATGTGTCCCCCATCTGACTCTCCCAGCTTCAACCTGCTCCTGATTCTTGGTTTGGAAACCTCATTTCCCTAAACAAGTCACTTTCTGGGGCCACGTGGCTCAGCCACCACAAAGCATTAGGTTTCCATTTGCAGCCATCGGTTTCTCCTAGCTTGAGTAATTATTTCTGTGATTGTGTGCAGGATGGGCGTCTACCCAGTCCTTGTTGGCGAGGGAGGCACTGCCCAGCAGCCTCACGGGGTAAGGGCATGAGGAAGCTTGCTGCGGGGCACGCAAGACTCTCCAGTTAACCGCAGAGGGATGGGAGGCCACGCCCTGCTGAGAATAGCACCCCAGCCACTGAGGCCAAGACCTGCTCTGTGGGCCTCAGGCTTGTTCTGCTGGGACAGAAAGTCTTTTGAACGTCGCCTCCAGGAGCTGAGATGGAACAAAAACTGCCCTTGGGTTGTCAGGGATCTGGGATCATGCCCCGTGAGCTCCCATGAGTTTTGTGACCTGGAAGAGACAACCTGGCATTTCTGGGCTTCAATTTCTTCACCTGGGAAATGCGGCTACTTACACCTGATGTCTCAGAAACGCGCTCCGAGGCTCAAGCTCAGTGACTCTGGTTTCATCAGTTGATAATTGGAAAGACTGAGCCTCGGGGACTAACGTGTCTTGTCTAAAGCCACAGGGCCTGTACGTGATAGAACTGAGGCCAGGGGCCTGGTTCTGACCCCTCACCTCCCCTGACCCCCATTTCCAGGCCCCTCCTGTCACACCCCACTGCCCTGCAAACTCAGGAGGGTGTCTGTCACCTTCTACGGCAAAAGGGAGGAGTTTGGTTTTTTTTTTTTGTTTACAAAATTTTAAAAATCTACACAATTTTATTTATTTTTCAATATATGAAATTTATTGTCAAATTGGTTTCCATACAACACCCAGTGCTCATCCCAAAAGGTGCCCTCCTCAATACGCATCACCCACCCTCCCCTCCCTCCCACCCCCAATCAACCCTCAGTTTGTTCTCAGTTTTTAAGAGTCTCTTATGCTTTGGCTCTCTCCCACTCTAACCTCTTTTTTTTTCCTTCCCCTCCCCCATGGGTTTCTGTTAAGTTTCTCAGGATCCACATAAGAGTGAAACCATATGGTATCTGTCTTTCTCTGTATGGCTTATTTCACTTAGCATAACACTTTCCAGTTCCATCCACGTTGCTACAAAAGGCCAGATTTCATTCTTTCTCATTGCCACGTAGTACTCCATTGTGTATATAAACCACAATTTCTTTATCCATTCATCAGTTGATGGGCATTTAGGCTCTTTCCATAATTTGGCTATTGTTGAGAGTGCTGCTATAAACATTGGGGTACAAGTGCCCCTATGTATCACCACTCCTGTATCCCATGGGTAAATTCCTAGCAGTGCTATTGCTGGGTCATAGGTTAGGTCTATTTTTGATTTTCTGAGGAACCTCTACACTGTTTTCCAGAGTGGCTGCACCAATTTGCATTCCCACCAACAATGCAAGACGGTTCCCATTTCTCCACATCCTCTCCAGCATCTATAGTCTCCTGATTTGTTCATTTTGGCCACTCTGACTGGTGTGAGGTGATATCTGAGTGTGGTTTTGATTTGTATTTCCCTGATGAGGAGCGATGCTGAACATCTTTTCATGTGCCTGTTGGCCATCCGGATGTCTTCTTTAGAGAAGTGTCTATTCATGTTTTCTGCCCATTTCTTCACTGGGTTATTTGTTTTTCGGGTGTGGAGTTTGGTGAGCTCTTTATAGATTTTGGATACTAGCCCTTTGTCCGATATGTCATTTGCAAATATCTTTTCCCATTCCGTTGGTTGCCTTTTAGTTTTGTTGGTTGTTTCCTTTGCTGTGCAGAAGCTTTTTATCTTCATAAGGTCCCAGTAGTTCATTTTTGCTTTTAATTCCCTTGCCTTTGGGGATGTGTCAAGTAAGAAATTGCTACGACTGAGGTCAGAGAGGTCTTTTCCTGCTTTCTCCTCTAGGGTTTTGATGGTATGGAACCACAAAAGGCCCCAAATAGCCAAAGTAATTTTGAAGAAGAAGACCAAAGCAGGAGGCATCACAATCCCAGACTTTGGCCTCTACTACAAAGCTGTCATCATCAAGACAGCATGGTATTGGCACAAAAACAGACACATAGACCAATGGAATAGAATAGAAACCCCAGAACTAGATCCACAAACGTATGGCCAACTAATCTTTGACAAAGCAGGAAAGAGCATCCAATGGAAAAAAGACAGTCTCTTTCACAAACGGTGCTGGGAGAACTGGAGAGCAACATGCAGAAGATTGAAATTAGACCACTTTCTCACAGCATTCACAAAAATAAACTCAAAATGGATAAAGGACCTGAATAATAGGGAGGAGTTTGGAGCTGCGGGCTCTTCAGAGGTCCCAGTCCTCATTTTCACATATTTATCTTTTTCTCCCACTGCTTATGTTGGTTTAATTGTCTAAAAAATGTTCATGCCTTGGACCAACCCTTTGTCTCCTGAAGGAAAAGAACCGAATTACTCATCTTTTCTTCATAATTCAACTATGTCAGTGTCATCGATTGGTCACCATACATCGCTTCCCCTGGTCAGCTCCACTTGGGGTTCTAGGGATGTCACTCTTGGATGGAGAGAGGGGCACCCCCTCCTTCCACTCCCAAATCCTCAGATGCCTGAGCTCAGACATTCCCACCTGTGCAATCAGCTCTGAGAGAACCATTCGCCTCCCCGTGTTGGGATTCAGGGCCGATAGGAGTAAAATGCATTGGCCATTTAACTCAAAACCTGCAAGAGGTCTGGTGCATTGGGAGAAAACTCTGGTCTGGAATTCTGGGTTCCAGCCCCCTTTGCTACTGACCAGCTGGCCATGTGCAAATAGCTTCACATCTTTGACTTTACATGTCAGATCTATAAAGTTAGAAATTTGCAATGAACAACCTCAAAGTTCTTTCATGGTCTAAACTCAGGTTTCTTAACCTTGGCAGTACTGATAATTTTTTGGCTGGATAATTCTCTTTTGCAAGCACTGCTCTGTGCATTGCACGGTGTTTAGGAGAACCCCTGGCTTCTGCCCCCTTAATGCCAGCAGCACTGACACATCCACTCCCCAAATGTTTTGATAACCAAAAAAAAAAAAAAGTCCCTAGACGTTGTCAAATGTCCCTTGGGGGACAAAACCTGCCCCATTGCAAATCGTGAGTCTGAATTACGTAGAGCTATAATTTGTGCATTTTCTCAGGTACCTTGTTATTTGGAAGCCTATAAATGAGAAGAAAATCGGTCCCCAAATCTCTCTTTCATTAATTTTGCCACATCTTTATGGGGAGGGTTGGAAGGACTTTCAGAGATTTATTGCCTGAAATCTAGAAAATATTAAGCCATTATCTACTTTAGATAACACGCGGATTAATTTTATATTGATTAGTTCAAACTAATCTCATCAGAGGTTAAGCTAAAGGGGCAGAATGTAGAAGAGATTGATCAGAAGAGGCACAGGATGGAGGGAACAGGCCTGGGAAGTACACTTCTCCGCCCGTCCTGTCCGGGGCTCCCCACCGGGGCTGTGGCTCACCTTCTGGATGCCGCTTCCAAAAGCCATCTGCGGAAGCGCTGCGTGCTCTTGAAGGCGCGTCTCACATACCGCTAGCTCCACGCAGACTCCCGTGTTGCCTGCTTGCAGAAAAGTTGTATTTACTCCTGGAGACCCATGTACACGTGTTTGCTTTTGTTCCATAGTCCGTGCTTGTCATGATCTCACCCAAGGACTAGGCTGTCTCAGTCCATTGCTGTGTCCTGCCCTGGCCCAGACGACCTTGCCTCGCCATCCCTAAACACGCAGCAGTCGGGACCGAGTTTTCTGCCCGTGCAGAGAATCTCCTCCCCTCCATTCTGGCTGTGATGTGGTCGGTGCCATAGCTCTGATGCAAGTGGTCTTCTTGACCCGGACCCGAATCCTCCCGACACAGCCCCCCGGTTCCAGACCATTCCTCTTCCTCCCTCTCACCCACCGAGGCTCCAGCTTTGTACCTGCAGCTGCCTTTCTTCCATGGACATTCTTAACTCATTTCTTTGGAGAACAGCTTCTACCCTTCACAGTTGAGCTCAACATCACCTCCTCTGTGAAGCCTTCTGGGATCACACCATATCCCCAAACCCAGACATTTCCCCAAACTTGGCCCTTCCCTTCCCTGTGTCTCCCAGAGCAGCTCTCCCAAAGTGCCGGCCCTGCGTCATCCTGCCAGCGGGTCTCTCCTTCCCCGTGGTGCCCTCAGTCTGGGTTGCGGGCCCTCCTTCTACCTCTAGTTTGGTTAATGTCTCTGCTCCAGTCTTACTCCCCAGGGAAGCCAGCCCTGATACGTGCACCCACCGTGGGCAGTAAGTGTCACTGTGATGCACTGTATGGATTCTAAGTACAATCTGTCTCCTCTGCTTGACTCTGTGACGGCAAGGACCGTACCTGTTTTGATCACGAGAATAATTCTTATAGTAACTTATCGATGCATAATAGATGCTCAATAAACTGTCACTGAACGAACACATTGACGGAGATATTTTTTGCGTCTCTTCGTCCTGGGGAACTCTGTGGGGCAGGGGCTGTGCTTACTCATCCCGTAGCCTCGGCATCTACAACGATGCCTGGCCATTAGCAACTGCTTACTCGCCTGTCGACATGACTATTTTCATTCCCGCTTTTACAGTGGAGGCAGCTGGGCCTGGGAGGGTTCAAATAACATGCCCTACTTACATCCCAAAGTCCTGTTCCCATCTACTGTTTCATGAAGTCTCCGAGGGTAATACCATAAATCAGGGAAACACCCAGAACCCTCTGATGCAAGTAGCTGGAGACAGGGCTCATTGGTTAAAGGGAAACATTAAAGTGGGAAACAATAAAAATATTCATACATAGCTGAAACACTTTATTTGAAATGTAAGTATATGAATGTAATATGAATGTAAATATATATTTATTCACCAACTGTGATGCAGACCAAGGCTGCTGCTTTGATGTTTCTCTGCTGGAATGCTCTGCCTTGTCTTTCTTGCATAAACAACACACATAAAGGACCTTCTACTGTTTCCAGCTTTTCTTTCTCTAGAGTGGAGAGAGAATTTGAGACACTCGAGCTACAGTCTCATTGCAGACATCTAGATTTTTATGACTCCGCCCCCATTTTTGTCTAGTTATAATGACCACATGTAATATCCCAGCAATTTTCAAAGCAACAGATATTATTTTTTGAAGTCTTTGCAGGGCGCAAAGATTTTCATCGTAATTTTCTTAGAAGCATTATCTCTTTCTGCCTTACTAGATCTCTGGCTTATGAAACAGTTTTCAGAAAAACGTGAGGATTCTTAGCACACGGCCGATCGGTTGGGAGTAGTAAAGCATCCTAGATGAGAGCCCTCTGTGGGCGAGACCTCATCCTGCTGGAAGCTTCAGTTTAGAATGTTTTACAGGGGCCAGGATTCCATTGGTTAACCAGACAGCCATTTGAATAGACCAAGTTCAGGAGAGCCGTTGCTGTAAATGTTTCCAAGATTCAATTAAATAGTGCTGAGAAGTGTAAACATTTCTGCGTGGTGACAAACCCTGAGCATCGCAGCTCAAAGGTGCCATCAGAAGACGTTTAAACAGAAAATAGAACAAAAACATGATATAATGCGACTCCTCCCCTCCCCTTCTGGGTCTGGTGGTCTTTATTGTTCATCATGGTGATTCTCCTCTCTGTGCAGAATGTCTCCTTCATCTCAGCCTGCGGTGCCGAGTGAAGACCTATGCTTTACCTGTGGTCCTCTTCGTGCGGCCAGTTGGCAGTTTCCAGTGATGACAGGGAAGGGAGATGTAGTCAGGGTATTGCATTAACATCTTGTCTCAGATTGATAGGGGAAGACATCATCTTTGGTCAAGCACACTGCTTTGGGTCTGAGTACAGGGGCCAGTGAGGAGAGAAATGGACACCAGCCCACACAGCCCCAAATGCTGAATCACTACTAGCCAGGGACAGCCCTGATGTGGAAAAAGCTGACTCACAAAATAAACCATGGGGGGTGGGAAAGGGCATTATTCCCCTGTTACCCAAGAAGCCAGCCCCCTCCAGCACACCCGTGGTGTTGGAAATTCTGTGTGTCTCCACAGCTCCAGCCCAGGAGACAGCTTTGAAGCTGTTCAGAGCTGGCCCCATATTGGTGTGGAACTGGATGGACATCGTTTCCCAGCCCTTCCTGGAATAATCTCTGATGAGGTAACTTGCCAGGTTTTAAAAGGCTAGGTAGGAAACCACATCCAGAGAGCCAAGATGGGAACGGGGGAATGCCAGAGGACTGAGGGATTCTGGGGGAACTGGGTATCCAAGCACGGCTGTGAGTGGCAATCCCCGCCCCCAAGGTGGGTGGAGTCAGATCTAGATCAATATAACTATTGATTGTGACTATTACTGGGCCCTGTAGTTTATACCTGGAAATTTGCATCCTACAAAACAGGGTTAACACAGTAAGAAAAATGTAGCAGCAGATGCTTTATGAGGTGATTAACCTGTTTACAATTGTCCCCCTTCTCTGAAAACTGCTGCCTGCCTGGGAGAGTGAACGTCTAGGCCATTCAAGGCTGGCGTCTTCAGCGGTTGGTGGTTAGACCTGATGTGGACCTCTGATCGAAGTGCAGTAACTCACTGCCCCCCTTGACAATTTAGAATTGGGTGAGTGAGGCGGGTGGTCAGCACAGAGGAGATGGTGTCATGGGCACTGGGGAGGGGTCATCGTTGTCCTTTATGAACCCAGAAGGGTGGGGGAAAGCCGGTCTACAGAAGTGGTGAGAAGGAGAGATGGTGAGAGGCGGAAAGTGACTTCTGAGTTCTTGATGCATTTCAGCTTCTGATTTCCAGAAACTTCTTCAAACCTAATTTCATCCTGACCTTGATTTAAAAGACAATGTTGTGTTTTTTTTATAGTTCACCTGATTCCTGTTTAGCAATCGAAGTGTTAACAAAAATAAGTAATAAAATTGTAAGCACTTATATATTCTAAATGTTTACTATGTTCCAGATAACTACTCTAACTGTATTATTATGGACTGAAATATGCCCCCCCCCTCAAATTCATATATTGAAGCCCTAACCCCGACTGTGACTGTCTTTAGATATAGGGATTTTAGGATTTAATCAAGGCTAAATGAGATATTAGGGATGGGGTCTTAATCCCATAGAATTAGTGTTCTTATAAGAAGGGGCTCCATGAGCACCAACTAAAGAAAATCCAGATGAGAACACAGTGACAAGTGGCCATCTGCAAGTGAGGAAGAGTCCTCACCAGGAACAAATCAACCAGCACCTTGATCTTGGACTTGATCAGCTCTCAGAACTGTGAGAAAATACATTTCTGTTGTTTAAGCCACCCGGATATTCTGTTAAGGAAGCCTGAGCTAATCCATTGACCATATTCATTATGTCGTCTAACACTCTCAATCACTTGTTCAAATCAGTACCATTGTGCCTCACAGTTGGGAGACAGAGGTTCTGAGGGGTCAACTAACTTGTTTGAGCTCATCCTGCAGAAACAGGAGTTGAGTCAGGTTTTTATACCCCAAAGGCTGGGCTTATTTATACCGCCATTCCTCTAAGGAACTGGATCCCCAAACACCTAGCTCCGGACTCAGACTGTTTCTCAGAAATAACAGTAGCCACAGAGAGAGAAGAGAGTTGAACCCCAGCGGAGAAATGCGAGGGATCCGGCTTGGCCTTCACGATTGAAGGCCATGGGTAAACAGGACATGCCATTGCTCTTTCTGAGTAGGAGAGACATTTCTGGTCAGTTTCTTCACTAGTGTGAAGGAGGATCCTGCAGGTGCAATGGTCGAGGACATGCGGCAGCCCCATGGTCCTGCGATGCAGTGGCTTTGCCTTCATCCGTGTGCACCGTGGCCCTCGGCCAGAAGTCTGGCTGCGGGGAAACGGCCCTGCGGTAGACTCAGCTTCAGGGCCTGCCATCTCTGCCTCAGGCTGAACATGTCCATGGCCCTAGCGTTTCCCAGGAACAGCAGGAGGCAGATGTGCTCACAGGCAGAGGATGACAGCCTCATAAATAAGCTCAAAATGCCAGCTCAGGACAGGCACCCACTTAAGCTGAGACAGTCCTGTTGCTTTTCCTCAAAGGAGCTTTGGGCTCTTTGTTTGTTTATTAAGTATGCTCTATGCCCCACATGGGGCTTGAACTCACCGCTCTAAGATCAAGAGTCACGTGCTCTTCCAACTGAGCCAGCTAGGCGCCCTTCCTCAAAGATGGTTTTGATTTAACTTTTTTCAAGCTTTGAGATAATTGTAGATTTACATTCAGTCTTTTTTTTTAATTTTTTTTTTCAACGTTTATTTATTTTTGCGAGAGAGAGAGACAGAGCATGAACGGGGGAGGGGCAGAGAGAGAGGGAGACACAGAATCGGAAACAGGCTCCAGGCTCTGAGCCATCAGCCCAGAGCCCGACGCGGGGCTCGAACTCACGGACCGCGAGATCGCGAGATCCCGCGAGATTGCGAGATCCCGCGAGATTGCGAGATCGTGACCTGGCTGAAGTCGGATGCTTAACCGACTGCGCCACCCAGGCGCCCCTACATTCAGTCTTAAGAAATAATGCAGAGAGATCCCAGTGCCCCTTTACCCATTTTCCCCTCAGTGGTAACGTCTTGCAAAACTGTTGTGCAATATCATATCCAGGACATTGACATCGGTACGATCCTGTTCTTACTCAGGTTTCCCCAGTTTTCCTTCTACTCACATCGTTGCTCAGGTCTGTGTAATTGTATTTTTTTACGTTTATTTATTTATTTTTGAGACAGAGAAAGAGAGTGTGAGCACAAGCAGGGGAGGGGCAGAGAGAGAGAGACCGGGAGACACAGAGTATGAAGCCAGCTCCAGGCTCTGAGCTGTCAGTGCAGAACCCGCTGCAGGGCTCAAACCCATGAACCATGAGATCATGACCTGAGCCAAAGTCAGATGCTTAATTGACTGGGCCACTCAGGTGCCCCTCCTGCTGCCCTTTTATAACCACACGCACTTCCATTACCCCTGGTCCCTACAACCAATCACTAATCAGATCTCCATTTCTGTAACTTGGTCGTTTCAAAATGATTCTATAAGTGGAATCATAGAGTTTGCAGCCTTTTGAAACTGGCTATTTTTCAGCCAGAGTAATTCTCCAGAGTTCCAACAAGGGTGTTGTGCATATCAGTTGTTCATTCCTTTGCATGTGTGAGTAGTATCTCATGCTACGGACGGACCACAGTTTGTTCAAACCCTTCTTTCATTCAAGGACATCAGAGTTGTTTCCAGTTTTGCAATATTATAAATAGAGCTGATAACACATTCCCGCATAGGCTTCTTGTGAACACATGTCTTTCGTTCTGTGATATACACTTCCGGGAGCACAAGTGCTGGATTGTAGCCTGCAAGCCCATGATGATGGGGACTGTGTCTTTGTCATTAACAGATATATGCCCAGGGCCTACCTTCATGTCCAACATAGAACCAATAATCAATAAATTTTAAAGATCAATAAATACGTGTTAGATAAAGGAATAGACTAACTTTCAGTCATGCTTGATGATTCATTTTAGGCTTCATCTCCTCCAGAAAGTCTTCTGCGCATCCCAGGAAACCCCTTCCTCTCTCTGTGGAAATATGGATGCTGTGTGAAATTATCTGTTCACGTGCCTGTCTTCTCCTCCAATGACCTCATCGAGGAACAGGGATGTTTTGTTTATCTTTGTAGCTGTAACATTTAGCACATTGCCTGTCCCATAAGATATGATCAATAAGTAGATGTTGAAGGAGAAAAAAAAAACCTAGATTATCTGTCTCCGCCTCAGACGCATTGCTCCCCCTGGAGCCATCAGGGGCTCTTCTCTTTCTGTAATTTTATAACCTGGGAAGAAAGAACACAGACACTTCATAGAAGAGCCAAACACTTGAATGGCAGGAGGCTGCTTCTGCCTTCTCGGGGTGGTATGATTCATATCACTGGTGCATTTTTCTCTGCATGGCTGTCACTTCCAAATAATGGCGGTGAGGGAAAAAGAAAACGATGTTCAAATCTGTTGCCTATTCTTCAGGGCTATGGGAAGATTAAATAGATGGAGGTTATAGGTGTCAGTCACCTCTCCTGATGGTTTCTAGAACATGAAGTATAAATTGGTGAAAGACAATCTGAGCCAAATAGGTAATGCCACACGTATTACTTTGTTACCCAAAGTTCATGAGTCCTTTCCAAGTGTGTGGAGAATGAAACTGAGCTGGGGACTAGGTAGTGGAAAACAAATATTCTCAGCCTACCAAACTCAGGGTGATAGACCCCCAGGAAAAGACTGATCCGGCCTTTTTGCCTGGTGGCAGTCGGAGAAACAGGAAAAGAGGGAACAGAGCCCAAGCCAGGCCTGCCAGGGAAAGGCCCCAGGTAGTCTGCCTTGCACAAGAAGGCTGGATGTATAAAGGGAGTGGGCAATGCCTAAGTGATGATAGAGGCAGCGAGAGAGAGAGAGAAGACAAGCGAGGGTTCAAAATTGGAACTGGGAGCTCCTGAATGAGGCCTGACTGTCCAGGAGTTTCTAGAGAAAATAATTCTGCTCACCAGCAGCAAACAAAAAGAACAAGGAAGGCTATCTATGGGAGAAGAGAAGACTTCCAAAGTCCTGATTCACATATGTTTTAGATTTCAATTTATCTTTTGTTTGTGTGGTCTGGGGGACAGACGCGAAGAAATCAAGGTATATCTTAGGTTGATAGTGCTTTGGGGTACATGACAGAAACACACGGAAACCCCCATGGTGGCAGACATCTAGACCTTCGGGCATTCTTAAAGCCTCTCAGAAGATAAGCTCACAATCTCAAACTGCAAGACACAGGAGGATCTGCATTACCGAGAGTGTGAGTCAGCAGAAATGATATCAGAATTAGATTCCATAGAGCCACAGACTTAGGATTGTTAGACGTGTGATTTAAATGCCTTGGAAATGTTGGAAGAAATAAAAAGTGAAAAACATGAGAAAGAAATAACATACTACAGATAAAGTTTCAGGCATGTTGAAAAAGAACAGAACCTCTAGAGAAGAAAACATGATCACTGAAATTTAAAAAAAAAAGTATTTTAGACAACGTGAAGAGCAGTAGAATGGATATAACTTTGGGAATTCGTACGGGAATTTTACAGATAGAGCTGAAGAAATTAACCAGTGTGTAGAACAGAGAGTCGGAGATGTCAAATATGAAGGAAGGTGGAAGAAAAGCAGAGCAGAATGGGAAAGTCTAGCCTAATCTGATTGTTCCAGGAAAAGAAAAACAGAGGACATTGGAGGAAAACATTCTGTAAGAAGAATTGATGATGAAATTGACAAATCACCAAGTGTAGGGAGCCAACCTGATGGGAGAGGAATCCACACTTGGGCTCTTTATAGTCAAACCGCTGTACGTCAAGGATAAAGATAAAAATCTTAAAGATAACCTGAGAGAAATGTCAGATTACTAAAAAAGGATAGCAGTTCGACTCATAGTTTTCTCCACAAGAGCCGGAAGACAGTGGAAAAAAATCTCTTCAAAGTGCTGAGGGGAAAAACTACTGTAACATTTCATGCCCGGCATTATTATTATTCCAGAGTGAAGGTGAAATGAACCAACTGTCACCAAAAGAACTGTGAAAATTATAGCTCATGAAGAAAAAAACCTGACCTGAGAGAGAGAAGCAACAAAGAAGTGATAAAAGGAAATTATATGTGGACAAATCTATGTCAACATTGATTACCTAAAACAACTATAACATTAGTTAAAATTGGCTTAGGAAAAACAAGGTGAGACTAAAATACCCAACATTAAAATAAAATATATTCTCTACATATTTATGTATGTTTGTATATATCTATGGAGATAAACTGATTTTTGCATTGTATGCTAGAATAATGGAGATATAATTGCTTTTACATTTTATTAATTCATTATGTAAGTCAACCATTTAAGAGTAATGACTAAAAGAAAATGTATACAGTATATATATATATATATATATATATATATATATATACACACACACACACACACCTACACACACATAGGAGAAAGAATGATAACTAATAATAAAAATGTTATTTTAATGGAAAATAAAGCAAGAAATAGGGAGACAGAATCATAGAAAAACAAGTGTAAAGCAAAGCACAATAGTAAAAATAAATCCAACTACTTATATACATATATCTGTATTCTTTATATACATAAGAGCAATAAATAACAAAATAATAGAAATAAATTCAAAGATACCAGTAATCATAGAAACTTATTCAATAATTCACTCATTTCTTTCCTCTTTTCTTCTTTCTTTCATTCTTTCTGTTTTGTTTTTGTTTTGTTTTTTGGTTTTTGTTTTTGTAGAGAGAGAGAATAGGAGAGAGGGGCAGAGTAGGGAGAGAGAGAGAGAATCTTTTTTTTTTTTTTAATTTTTTTTTCAACGTTTATTTATTTTTGGGACAGAGAGAGACAGAGCATGAACGGGGGAGGGGCAGAGAGAGAGGGAGACAACACAGAATCGGAAACAGGCTCCAGGCTCTGAGCCATCAGCCCAGAGCCTGACGCGGGCTCGAACTCACGGACCGCGAGATCGTGACCTGGCTGAAGTCGGACGCTTAACCGACTGCGCCACCCAGGCGCCCCGGGAGAGAGAGAGAATCTTAAGCAGGCTCCCCGCCCAGCCTGGAGCCCAATGCAGGGCTTGATCCCACGACCGTGGGATAATGATCTGAGCCAAAATCAAGAGTTGGACACTCAACTGACTGAACCACCGAGGCGCCCCTCATTTATTCTTTCAAACAACTTTTTATTAACAGTCTACTATGTGATTGATCTGTTCTAGTAATTGACAAAATTTATCGGTTATTAAATGTTTCCAGATAGAATAAAAAGGCTGATCTAACAATATATAATATAACAGAGACTGATCTAAAAGATGCATGAACTCAAAAAGGAGAGGGATGAACAAAAAGTATAAAGGCAAACAAAATGCAAACGAAAGATATTGTTGCTATAATGCCATCAGACAAAACAGACAGAAAGCAAAAGTATTAGCAGAGAGAGACAATGCTATAACATAGCAATAAAACGTTCAACTTTGCAGCATATTCACAATTCTAAATTTGTATGCACTTGATAATGGAACTCAAAATGTGTTTTAAAAATTGATAGAATTACAAAAACACATGTATAAGTCCAGATTAATAGTGGGAAATGTATCACTTTTTAAATAAATTATATTCAAAGTGAAAAAATTCTGTAAGAATTTAGAAGCTTTAAACAACACAATTAATTAAATGATCTACTAAACATATAAAGAAACCTTGTATCTCCCAAATTAGAGAATACACATTATTCTCAATATACAGGAAACACTTATGAATTTTCACAACCCATCAGGCTGGAAAGGAAAATCGTAACGAATTTCAAACGTTCTTCAGCAAACACATCATTTTTATATTTTTGATTTAATTAATGTATAAATACAAATAATTACACATTTGAGAATTTAATACAATTTCCAAATAACTAACAGGTCAAAGAATAAAATCAAAGAAAAAAAGAAAACACGACCAAAATGTGACTTAAATACTGCAAAAAAAAAAAAAAAAAAAACAACAACAACAAAACCTGATATGAATATAAAATTGTGCCTAGGAGAAAATTCATTTATTCTTCCATTCCATAAATTTTTATGATGCATCCATGCTTTCTGTGAGTCTGTTCAAAGCAGTTAAGATACATCAGTGAACTAAATAGACAAAAATCCTACCATCATAGAGTTTATATTTTAGCAGATGGACAATTATCATGGAAGGGCATTCATCATGATTGTTGCAAGTCATTAATTATAGATTAAAAAGTCTCCATTTCAAAAGCCTACATGAGGTTACTTAGTATGTTTATCCACGATATTATCTAGTTGTTTAGTTGCTTTAAAATATTTGCTGTCAGTCTAAGTGGTCCGTATGTACAGAGTGCCTCTCTGTGCCCCTTCCTGAGGAAGGAGATTTCAACCCTGCTGCCATTAGTCTGTCCTATGACTTGGTGCTTCCAGTTGGATTGTGTATTGAACTGGGAATCACATATACTGTGTCCAAGCAGAACTTTCGAGGAGCATCACTTGTTTCTATGACTGGTGTTTCATTTTTGCCATAGCTCACCATATCTCTGACCAAAGCTGCCTCTTCAGCCTGGAGCCTGGAGTGGAAAGGATGTGGAGCAAAGCCACATCTTTCTTACATGGACATGAATAGGACCAAATCTTTTTTTTTTTTTTTTTTTTTTTAAGCTGCCAGGACTATTGTGATCATCTGTTGCCAATGCCTACCCGATTGAAAACTGACTGCTGCAAGATACATCAAAACGTTTCAGCTGTTTTGCTATGATAGACTTATAGATTACGTCCCTTTTCTACACTTCAAACATTGTGGCTTTTTAAAATACAAATATTCTTATGTATGGTTCTTTTTGGACTCATTTTAGGAACATCCTTCTTGTAGTTGCAGTTGTAGTAAAAGGCTGGACTCGAAGTGAGAATTCCGGCTCTCCCAACTTCTTGTTGTGTGACATTTAAGATTCTAGGCAAATAGAAAAGATGCTTGCCTTCTCTGACCCCTCAGTCTTCTCCTTGTAAAATTGAAATGGGGATGATAGTAACAATAACAATAATGATAACAGTAATACCTCTTTCCTAAAGAGACTATGGAGTTAAGTAAGAGACTATACAATCAAAACCAATTGAAAATAGTGATGTGGCTGCGTCACTTATCAGAGCTTCTTTTCTGAGTCACTCTGTTAAGCGGTGCTCTGTAAATGCTGGATGAATGGCAATGTCTTCTACATAAAGCTTCCTGTGAAATCACGATGCTTATAATATTTAAAGGTGATGTTTCTTCCCATCACAGTCAAGGGCTAAGTTATCTGGGGAACTTGAGAAGCTGGTTAATTCCTCTGCATCCCTATGAGTCATTCTGCCTGTTGACACCAGGGGATTAGTGGCTCCTGATGAGGATAATATAGGCAAAGCGTTTGGGTTTATTTCAAGCACGGGTAACAGGCGGAAGCTGCGAGAGATCACTCAATAATTCATCTGTGTTTTTCATGAAGAATTTAGAAAAGCACAGAAGTTATTTAGCTACACTTGTTAATGATAAAACATAAAGTAATTCAGACACAGAAGTATTAAGGAAAAACAATCAGCTACGGAGAAAATGTGTGCCTTTCTAGTAATCATAAGTTTTATTGTAGTCAGGTTTCTAAGCAAGAATTTTTTTTAATCTTATTATATATAAGTGGTTAAAATTAACTGGCATGACAGACATATACTTTATCAGTGTTTAAGAGGATAGATGTGGAATACCACGTTATTGCAAATGTTTGTGCATGCATGTATGTGTGGTGGGGACTGGAAGCCATCATCACCAATGTCTAGAATATCCAAGAGATTTCTGCTACCTTTCAAATTGTCTCTCACTCTCCATTCCAAAAAGAGGGTAATGATGTCCCTATGATGTATTTGGCTAATGCCTTATCTACTTGAGTTTTGCATTAGTGACAAACAAATGTTCAATCTAAGATCGGTGTGTGTGTGTGTGTGTATGTGTGTGTGTGTGTGTGTGTGTGTGTGTGCGTGTGCGCGCGTGTGCGTGTGTGCGCGTGTGTGTGTGTGTGTGTGAGTGATGGTTCACATCATCGTGGCAAACTTTTTACATATCTCTTTTTTTCCACTTTTCAAAAGTATTGCATATTTAGGGGTTTTTTTCTTTTCTAATTTTTCATACAAGTAGTCGTGGACTTACACCTGACTTTCTAAAGATGCAGATATATTGGTAGAGGGCAGAAAATTGGTGGTCACCAGAGGAAACAGATCTTAGAGAAGCATGGGAAGCGTTTTGTGTCTTATCCACATAAATGTGGGTAACTTCTAACACTTGTGGGAGCAAGGGCTCACCATTGCAGTCCACCCTGTCCTTCCAGAGGTCCCAAGGGTCTTCCTGACACATGGCGTGGAGAGAGAATATTGCTGTGTCTCAGATGGCAACTGAAATTATGCCTTTACCACTTGTCCCCTGGCCTGCTGACCACTTGATAACTGTCCTCCATGTAAGGGAAGAGGCTTTACTTAAGATTAAATGTCTTCTTACCCTCTACATTTCTGCCAAAGATAATTAGTTCCCTGGCCTACACCTACATGTACCCTCATGCCTTCTTATCTTGGTGAATTCAACTTGCTCTCAGTCTGGTTTTTCACCATTGCTCCAAGACCCGTGACCTCTCTCTCTCTTCTAGAAATTCTTCATTTCTTGAGATCTTTTTCTTTAAAGTCTTACCCAACGCTGTTATCTCAGCAAATCCCTCCCTAGTCTGGCGTGATGCAAGATAAGACAGAGGTCCAAACATTTTATCGGCCATACATCCTATCTATTAAAAAATTTCTAGAAATTCCCTCAATGGATGCATATTTACTTCTTTCAAATCATGTGCAGCAACATTATGTATACATTGAACAATATGAAATTGTCAACAATCGGCCTTCTAAATAGGAGAAGTGGCCATTGCATATAATTTAACCTCATGTGTTATAACACTGCCCCAAAATGTAAATGGATAAGGGATAATATAGAGATGGAATAAATGATGTTTTTAAAACCATGCAAATTTGGCCTATTTTTCCTAGCACCGGGGAGCCTCTTTCTTCACTGAAGCACATTATTATTAATACCGTTCTGCACACTTACATGTTTAAACGTCTTTCTCATTGTAAGGGCTCTTGTTACCCTCCTTAGCCAATATCTCAAGGCTCACTCTATACTTGAAGCAAGATTAATCATTAAGAATAGTGGCTCTTAGGGGTGCCTGGGTGGCTCAGTCGTTTGAGCATCCGAGTCTTGATTTCAGCTCAGGTCACGATCCCAGGGTTGTGGGATCCAGCCCCACGTTGGGCTCCCTGCTGAGCATGAAGCCTGGTTAAAATTCCCCTCCCTCCCTACCTCTCTCTCTCTCTCTCTTTCTCCCCTCCCACCTCATGTGCTCCTCTCTCTAAAAAAAAAAAAAAAAATAGTGGCTCTTAAATACATATTTCAAATAACTGTGCCATTTTCTCATTGGCCCCCTTTTTGGCATTGTTATTATTATGTGGAGCTGTGGTTTCTTTGCAGGAATTTTTTAAGATCACTTATTCATGTTGTGGTAGTTAAGTCAGCCAAAACTATAAAGTGATCCGTGAATCCTCCTCAGTAAGCACACAAAAATTGCCATAGAGTTGTACAAGCTATAAGTAAACCACTGTGTAGGTGCATTTTAATCTCTCCGCTCAAAGAACTGCCCCCTGTCCCTGTAACACGTTATCATTTGACATATGAACCAAGTCAAAGGTTCTGTGTCAATCTGCACATGAAATATGTGTAAATTTAATCTACTTTTTACTTACACTTTAAAAACAGAGGAGAAAGATGTCTAACATTTTCTTCTTAAATCCAATGGACTATATCACGTACCCCACTTTGAAAACCACTGACTTAATAAGAATCACAAGCTTTACAGTCAGACATAACAGAGATCAAATTTGTACCCTCACCAACTGGGTGACTTGAACAACTTGCTTAAATTTCCTGGCCTTCAGTTTCCTCTTTAGTAAAGGGGGGTGATACTTGTGAAGTAGACCTCCTTGGGAAATCCATGCAGCCCCCCACGTTTTACCCAACAGCCATTTCTTCTGCCCACTTCGCAGGAGGCATATCTGTGCTCCATAAGCTTTCCTCCCTACGCACAACTGACCGAACTGTACTTCTGGCCACAGCGGGCTTATTTAGATTCTCTTGCCCTGGATTTTAGGATTGGAACACTGCATTGGGAAACCACGTAGTTGGGTCCAGTGCCTCACTAAGAGTGGAGGCTGTGTCACGTCTGGGCCAAGAAGCCATTCGCTTGCCTTGTACACAGAGACAAGAAAAGCTGGCTTGCAAAGAGACGTGAGCAAAGCAGTTTGGGAGGAAGCGTGAGAACCAAGTTGAAGGACAGGTCTACGGCTCTCTTACCTTAATACTCACCTACTTAGCTTCTCAAGGGGAAATGGTAATTTCTCTAAACGGACTTACTAGATAAGTGTCAGAAATGAAAGACTAAAACGCTTTCATGGAAAGAGGCAGAGAACACAAAATGATATTTTGGTGATGTCCAAATCTAATCACAAGGTGCTTCCCTGGCAAGACTGTAATTACAGCAGAGTTTACCCTGAGTTACGGCAAGGCATTAAAAAAGCAATTATTGCCAGCAGCCCTTGTTCTCTGGCTGAAAGTTGAATGGGAAATGTAATGGTATTATGAGAATTTTTTTCCCTACTAAACTAATTCTAAGAAATGGTATAAATTGAATGTGTGTTTATTTTTTTTTAAGAGAAGCTTATCTTAATTGAGTTTTTCATAATTGTGTTTTCCACCGGTTACATATGAAATGGAAGTTGGGGGGGAATGAGTTGAGAAGCAAATGCTAGTGTGTCTAAATTATTTGTCTCTATACTTTGCCCAGGGGCTTCTCTCATCATTGTGAGACGCCCATGGCACTCAGCATTGCACACAGGGGTTGCATAGGTTGGTTTGTTGGTGATTAGTCCCAAGATAGTTATAAAATTCAGAATAATGAACGAGAGAGTATTGTGGAAAGGAATATTTCCCACTCTGGGTGACTGCTAATACACATGGGAACTTCTGAATGTGTGTGTAACATCCAGAAAAATGCCTGAGATTATCAATGAATACCATTTATTGATTGTGAACTAGTGTGCAATAGTAAAGCTAAGAGTATTGTTTATGTTACAGTTAATCCTTCCAATATTGATAGTATCATGCTAATTTTATTTATTTATTTATTTATTTTAACATTTATTCATTTTTGAGAGATAGAGACAAAACGTGAGTGGGGGAGGTGCAGAGACAGAGGGAGACACAGAATCTGAAGCAGGCTCCAGGCTCTGAGCTGTTAGCACAGAGCCCGACGTGGGGATCGAACTCACAGACCGAGAGATCATGACTGGAGCTGAAGTCAGATGCTTAACCTGCTGAGCCACCCAGGTGCTCCAATCATGCTAATTTTAAAGTTGAGAATAATTAAGCTGAGATAGGATAATTAAGTTGTACAAAGCCAAGACATAAATAGATGATGGAGTAGGGGTCCTAATGTTTGTGATGATAATAAATGTTTAAGGTAGACAACTATTAATAATGATTTATATAAAGACTCCCTTTTATGGTGCTTCCCTCTTAGCTAACAGAGTTCAATGGGTTATAGATTTGGATCAAGTTTTTCCATAGGTTCAAAAAATCCAGTTACAATCATATTACGCTATTCCTATGTTGCACTGAAGTTCAATGATAAAGGAAAAGATGAGTGTACCTTTCAAGACTCCTTCATTAGAAGTGACAAAAACATATTTAAAAAACAACTCTTTTCATTAGAAGTGACAAAAACATATTTAAAAAAACCTCTTTTCTTAAATTGAGCAATGATTGGCATTAGCTTATATAGTTTCAGATGTACAATGTAATGGGTTGATATTTGTGTATATTGGAAAATAATCTCCACAATAAGTCCACTGAATGTTTGTCATCATGTATAGTTACAAAACGTTTTTCCTTGTGAGGAGAACTTTGGAGAGCCACTCTGCTAGCTACTTTCCAATATGTAATACAGTATCACTAAGTAGAGTCACCACATGGGAATCGCATCCCCATGACTTACTCATTGTCTTGAGTTTTCTTGGGCTGTAACTGACATACATAGCTGTGTAAGTTTAAGGTGTGTTGCATAATGGTTTGACTCACACAGACTGTGAGATTATTCCCACAATGAGTAGAGTTAGAATCCATCATCCTGTAAGATACAATAAAGAAAGAAAGCACAGAAAGAACAAAAGAATATTTTCCTCATGGTGAGAGCTCTGAAGATTTACTCTCTACAACCTTCCTATATGCCATCCAGTAGTGTCATTGGGCTGGACATTGCATTCCTAGGACTTCTTTATCTTGTAACTGGAAAGAAACCTGGGTCTAATCAGCTTAATGAAAACAGGAATTGATTGGGAAACTACTGGCTTGGTTCACATAATTGTAGGATGAGCCAAAAGAGCTGATAAAGTGCTGAGAACATCCAGGACCAGAATCAGGGACTCAGTGTTGGACTCGTCTTGTCTCTTCTATGGTCTTGTTTCTGTCTTTCCCTAAGAAGTTGGCCACTAAATGGTCCAGGGATCTATCCTTGAAGCTCCAATACTCTTCTTGAGAGCAGAGGAGAACTTTTCTCAATGGTTGTAGTCAAAAAATCCCAAATAAGGACTCAGATTAGTCCTGAAACAATCCCAGAGGGATAGTATAATATGGGAGGTCTATCCTTGAATTTGCTCCCATATCTGTGGTGGTCAAAGGAAGTGATTTCTAATCACTACCAGAAGAAAGAAGTCTGTGTACTGTGTATAGTCCAGTCTTTGATTCCCCAGCATATTTACAAATACTTCTTGGTACACATTACATTCCCAAAACGTTCCCAACTAATACAATGCAGTTACCCTCTGTATAGAAAAATGACCGCTTTCAAAATCATGTGCAGATGGTGCCTTCATCCCCAAAGCCAGGATCTTTAAATGTTAAGTCTTTCTCTCTCTCTGAAAAGTAGTTAGGGCTTAGAAAGATTCTACAAACTTTGGGCTTTTATCATGATAAATACAACTGTTGGCTTCTTTTAATAACCAGTCCCGAGGTAAAACAGAATAGTCAGAATAACAATCCCACAGATACAAGAGAGAAAGAGGTAGTGATATTCAGTGGCCGCAATACTTTGACGGTAGGGATAGAAATACGCATTCATTTGTTGTCTTGCTTGTCAACAATAGACCGAGTTCTTTGTTCAACCAGCATGGTTACCACAGAATCTGCCTGCTAGTGAATTTGCTCATCTGGTATCATGCCTGGCCATTTCTAACAGGGGCAATGCAGCCAGGAGAATTCCCATGCTGGGGCTGAGGTTTTTCCAAATATGCTTTAATGAGCCTGGGGTTTATCGTAGGGAGTAAGCAACCAGACCTCCTTGCGTGACATTTGTTGTTTCTCTAGCCATAAGCACCCCTTAAAACCCCAGTCAGCTATCTGACAGTTTTATTTTCTAAAGACCGCAGGACAGAGTGGTCATTATCTTTGAAGCAGGACCCAACCCTTTTGATTGCTTATCAATAGACCTGGAGTTCTGACCAACCTCCTTGGGCTCTGATTAATGGCTTCTGTCTTGACTCCTGCCTCTGGGAAAAGTGAAAGACAGGATAGGATGATAAGGGAAAGTTCATCCTCTTCCCTCCCCACAACTGCATCCAAGATGCTCACGCTGTAGGGAGTTATTACCTTTGTCAGACAGAGGACAAACAGATCTCCGGCCACATTTCTCACTGTCCTGTTTTTACTCACATTGACTTTATCATGGGGTAGAAAATTTAGTTTTGCAATTCTACAGGATACTTTCTGTCTGACCTTTATACTTTAGCATTGCTGAGGTTATCTAGAAAGCACTTCTTTTATGAAGGCGCGTAAGGTTTTCTTTTTGCTTTCAGATGGGCCAGTTTGGCTCCTTGTTGTAGAAGTTCAGTGAAGACTAAAGGACAGAGCCTACAATCCTGATTTTTTTTTTTTTACCCCATCCCTAAAAGTCCAGTTGTGTTGGGCATGAGGTTGAAGGCTCAAGATTCTGCAAGAAGCTTGTAACCTGATGTTATGCCACATTGCAGCAAGCATTCCCAGCACCCTGGCTGAAGATGGAGGGGTGAACATCCCCTCTCCTATCTTGAGAAAGCCAGTTCTAGCCTTCAGTTCCCAAAGCATCCACCCCCCCTACTTCTGGTACAATCCCTGTATTAGTCAGTGTTCTTTAGCTTGATGTCTAAAAAACCCAACCTGATCTAACTTAACCAAAATAACAACAACAGGAAACCATCACCTGCCCCCCCCCCAAAAAAAAAACCAAAACAAGAACTTACTGTAAGGATAGTGAGTAGAGAATCCCAAGTGTATCAATCAGGGATGGAGACAATTGACTTCATATTGTTGCCCTCTTTCTGTCTGGTGCTCATCACTGTTTTCTCCAGAAATCATCTTTATCCTCATGGGTTTATCCAGGTGGCAGAAAATGTGCTGTCTAGTGGAGTCACATCCTTGTCACTCTACCACAGGCCAAGGGAGAGGTGCACTGGGACGCTTGTTGTAACGACATCATGTGGGAGGCACCATAGCAGCACAGAGAAGAGAGTGGGTGAAAACTTCCCTTTTGCTTCTCCGCTAGACTGTGAGATGCTTGAGATCAGAGACAGGGTCTCGTTTGCCTTAGTGTTCACGTAACTTAGCACAGAGTACTTATGGTTAAGTATTTAACAAATTATTACATGTGAAAAGCCAACAGGCAGGAAGGAAGCGGGGAATGAGATTCCATTCTGGGAGCTGTTTAGGTCTCCCTTAGGAGGAGAAGTGGATGAACTTAAATTATTGGTCAGCAGAATTTGCAATGAGAGGAGAAAGAGGTGGCAAATGATCCATGTCAAATCACAGTGTTTTCATAATTCCCCTTAATACCAGGTGTGCGTCTGGCTGTTTTCAGTGGCCACAAAACGCTCCCTGAACTCTTCCTGCAGTGGACTCCTGGCTTAACAAATACTCAGCTTGTGTTTTTCAAAGTTGCTGCTTGTGTCAAGGCCATTTAAAAATTGAAGGCCATCTGGTAGCCATTTCATACCTCCAGTGCGTGGTTCTACCCCTATTATTTATGATTTCTCCAAATTTTAGGAAGTGCCGATTGGGTGGATGTTGGAACAGGAAAATCTGGACCTGTAGGAATTAAGCAGAATTGCTGTGGAACTTTGTGATGCCAGCTATGCCCTGTTTATAAAGTTAATTAATTGGGGAGTGTAAAAGGAGACCACAATTCTTGTCATGAGAGAGGGTAACTGACCTTTCTTTCTCCTACAACAACTGGAGAGTGATAGAGAGAAGTCCTTTCCTGACAGGCTTTTATAACAGGGACCATGGACGGTCATGACTGTCTCCTAAATGCCTGTCATGGAGTGGGAAGTCAATAACAACAATTTTCAAAGTATGTATGTATGTATGTATGTATGTATGTATGTATGTATGTATGTATTTTTGAGAGAGAGGGAGAGAGAGCATGACAGGGACAGGGGAAGAGAGAGAGGGGGACAGAGGATCCGAGGTAGGCTCTTCACTGACAACAGAGAGCCCAATGTGGGGCTCAGACTCGCAAACTGTGAGATCATGACCTGAGCTGAAGCCAGATGCTAAACCGACTGAGCCACCCCAGCGGCCCAATAACAATTTTTTTTTAAATAAAAAGGCAAAAAGTCAGTAGGTAAATGGATTTAAAGGTAGAAAAGTGTTATAAATACCAAGTTAGATTTCTACAGTTGACATAACCAAGTACCACAAATTGGGCAGAACTTCATTGTCTCATGATTCTAGAAGCCAGAAGTCTGAGGTCCAGGTGCTAGGAGAGCTGTTTCCTTCTGGGCTGTGGGAAAAGGGTCTGTTCAAGGTCTCTCTTCTTCCTTCTGGTGGTTCTTTGCTTGTAGGGCACGACTCCTCTTTCCTATGACCTTCTCCCCATGTGTTCACCTGTTTCCAAACTTCCCCTTTTATAAGGATATCAGTCCTCGTTGGATTAGGGCTCAAGCTAAGGACCTCATTTTAACCTGATGACCTCTACGAAGACCCTGTCTCCAAACACAGTCACATTTTCAGTACTGAGGCTTAAGTCTCCAACATCTGAATTTTAGGGAAACACAGTTCAACCATCTAAAATTCAGAGATAAAGAAAATAAATTTCCTACTCTCAAGAATGTTTTCTAGAGACAGTAAGTAAATAGCTATCCATATTTCAGTGGGTTGGGGTTGAAAGTTTTGATGGCAGGTGTCAGAAGTCTGATTGCACAGAGAAATAGACCTTTACACGCAAAGGATTGGCCTCATGATGGAAATGACATTTGAGAGATTCCAAAACAGTGTACATCGCATTATAGACACTTAATGAGTATTTGTTGATTGAATGAACAAACATTTAAAGATGAGTTTAAATTTTCTAGAAAAAAAAAATGGAGGGAGGTGTGGTAGGTGAGGCGTAAGGAACAGCACGTGCAAAGACTTGGTGGCATGAAATACAGGCCTGAGCAGGGAAAGAACCAACACTAAAACCACTGCCTCTGAGGCAGCCACGTCCTCCCATTGCCAGATCTAAGGGTCATGTTTCTGTGTCCCTCCTGGGACTTTAGATATTGCTGACCACGCTCTCCCATAAAATCTTACTTCCCTGGCTGCCAACACCATGCCCCCTCTTGGTTTTACTCCTGTTGCCTTGGAATCCACTGTTTGGTCTTCTCCAGGGGACCCTCACCCCCTCTTCTTCCTGTAACCATCGTCTTCCTGAGGACTTTCTCCACTTTACACACATAACCTGGATAATTTCAGCCATTTCTTTGGCTTCAATCATCAACACAGATAACTCCAAGCTGTTCTCTAAAGCTGAGCCCTTTTCTTATTGCCAGACTTCTATCTCCATTTACCGTGGGGTTTTTTTGGGGGGGAGGTGAGTGAGGGGGGCTGCCATTTAAAACAATACCATGGATTTGATAGCTTAAAATACAGAAGATTTTCTGCCAGTTCTGGAGGCTCGAAGTTCAAGATCAAGGTGCTGACAGACTTGGTTTCTCCTGAAGTCCTTCTCCTAGACTTACAGTTGGCCACCTTCTCACTGTATCCTCACAGGAGCTTCTTCTTTGTGTGCACGTATCCTTGATAGCTCTCCCTCTTCTTGTAAGGACAGCAGTCACGTCAAATTAGGCCCCCACCCTTACAAACTCATTTAACCTTAGTTACCTCCCTGAAAGCCCTATCTCTAGATACAGTCACATTTGGGTTAGGGCTTTGACATGTGAATTTTGGGCTGAATGGGAGACACACAGTTCAGTCCATAACACCTACCGATCATTTCCCTATTGTTTTTAAGTTTAAAAAAAATGATGTTGACCTCCCACGCTGTGACAGGCTTTGGGAGGCACTGATAGCAGTCCCTAATCCCCTTTATAAAACAAGTTACAGTTGCCCTAGTTGGAAAAAATAAACTGCTTATGTTGGGATAGGGTTCTGATGATCAAGAAGGCATTTATAGGGCCCTGACCAAGTCTTAGGGAGAGATGGGAGAAGAAAGAGACAGCTTCCTGAGGAAACCACATCTAAGCGGAGCCCTGAAGGAGCGTTCACCGAGGAAGATGGAGGTTTCAGCACACGTGAAGGGCAAGGGCTGTGTGTACAGGACCTGAATGTACAGTGTGGCTGGAGTTGGCAAGAGTGCACAGGGGAGGGGAGCATGTGTGAATGGTACAGCTGTTCTGCCCATCACAGTCCAGATCTGAGGGGACCCTATTCTGAACAATGAGGAGCCATGATCCATTTGGGGCTAGGGAAAAATCACGACCATATTTGCCTTTTAGAAGGCCCATCTTGTGTTTAGAATGGAAAGGTAAATTAGACACAACAAGATCTGTTTGATATGGGCTTTCCACATTTGGAGTTGGAAGTGTTTGTAGGACGTGCAGATGGAAATGTCCACAGAAGGGCATGGATGCCTCAGTAAGGGTGAGGGGAAGGGAGAAGAGTAGGAAGGAGAACGGGAGAGAGAGGAGGGGGAAGAGGATAGGAGAAGGCTTAGGACAAAACCCCAGGGATGATGGTCAAAGGCAGCAGATGGTGATCCATGGACATGAAATCTAATGGCCATCAATAACAAACAAGCTAAGTGTGGTTCAGGCAACTGAAAGGGAAATGGGACTTCAGTAGAGGGATGAGGGCACAAACCAGGGTGCATTCAGTTGAGGAGAGCATAGGGGGTGGTTCAGTGAAGAGCAAAAGCATACTTAACTTTTGCAGAAGTCCCATGATGAAGGGGATCTGAGCTAGAGCAGTAAATGGAAGGACAAGGGCATGGCTGTCCATCAGACAGCAGAACGTACCTCGAGTGCCCACTTGGACCTCACACTTCTCCTTGTTCTTCCCAGAGAATTGCCCCACCAACACCAGGACCCTGTGAGGTATCCTGGACTCTTCACTCCCACTCACTCACCCACATCCAATCAGTGGCAAAGTCCCAAAGCGGGGAGCGTTAGATAATGGGGCCCAGAGCAGGGAAAATGATTTTGGACTAGGGTTGTCACAGTAGCTATATTTAGGACTAGATGCTATCTCTCTTTCAGTTTTCCCATTCCGAGACTTGATTCTGAATGTAGAATGAAATAAAGAGTTGGTGATGTGTGAAGACTGCATGATTACATCAACAGTCATCCTGATCATTCATTCATTCATTCATTCATTCATTCATTCATTCATGCAGCAGCTAGGCTCTGAATGCCTACCAGGAATATACCAGGAATGTGATGATAAGTAAGACCTAACTCTTGTCCTCATGGAGCCTGCAATTCACTGGAAAGATTCCTAGAATTTTAAGATTCATATTTCCTCCAGAACATCATATGGCCTACTCTGGACTCTCCTAGGTAAATAATGTCTCGAAAATTAAATGACCACTTCTCTTCATGTTGACTGGGAAAAAGGCCATACCACTTACTGTGAGGTATTGGCGACTGTTTGTCCCTTTCTGATTCTCAGTCTCTATTTGTCTATAAAACAAAGCTCAAGATATATTTAGCTTAGGTACAGGGATTATTGTAAGTGATAAATGGGAGGCAGTAGGCTAATTGCTGGGCTCACTTAATTGGATGCTATTCTTTCTTTGCTTTCCACTTCTTTCTTCCAGTGCCACTGCTACTTTGGATTTTGGACTCATCTTAGACTCGGAGAGCTCAAATGATTTGTACAAGGTCACACGGCCAGTAGGGAGTAGACAGGGATTAAAAGGCACCTCTGTCACCTCAAGGTCCACTTGGGTACTACTTTTCCCAGTGCAGGTGGTGACCCATTAAAGGGTCAGAGAGATGACCATACGTGAGCATTCTGGCTGTTCTGGGGAAGGGGACAGCCCACCTTCCTCCAGGGACCTAAGAACTCAGTGCTTTCCAACTTATTTATGGGCTCTTTCCAAAAGATCTTGCTGAGATAAAACACTGTTTGAATTCACAGCCGGTAGAATGTCAACCGTTTTCCTTGGAACTTCCGGAGCTTTACATCCTCCACTTAGCGTCTAATCCATTATTAAAAGCAAACAAGTGTGTTGACCATCCTGTGTGCACTTCCTCGAGTGGCAAATGAATCTTGGTTTTCCATCGTCTTAACTGTTACTGATGCAGCTGTGTGGGTGCCAGAAAAGAAATTGGGTCTTTTTCTTCTAAAAGTCGTGTTCACTTGCTTCTGACGACTACTACCTCTCTCTGGAGGCAGATGCTCAGCGCTCAGCGGCAGCTCTCGGGAGGAGGAAGTCTGTCCTCCCCTGTCTCAAGCATGTTCCCATCTCAAGTTCATCCTCGTCTATGCCAGGCTCTGCTTCTGACATGCCACTGCCTCCCGTCTTCAAATCCAGTTCGCAGAGAGGGTTTTTGAAAGCTCTCTCTAAAAACCAAGCAAAGTAGGGACGTTACATTTAAGAATTTTGCCCCACCTGATGTTACTTAGTGAGCCATACTGAGATAGACTTTTGATCATGAGGCTGTATCTTTGTTGCTGGACCCAAAATGAAAAGTTAAGAGAATGAGAACCACCCCGACTTAAGAGGCATGTCTGAGATGTAACACTGTGCTAGGCGGGTGTCTGAAAATAACCAGATTTTGTCTTTCTCCTCTCTGTGCCTTCTCTCCATCTCTCATCAACCCCGCCTTTCTCCCCTCTTCTCTTCTTTCCCTTCCTTCTTTTTGACCCTTTGTACAATCCTCATCATCCCCTCTTCTTCTTCTTTGCCATCATCAGGGAAGGATACCCTAAGCATCTACTCTAATAATCTATTCACTGTGTCTCTCCCTCCACTAAACCAGAAGCTCCTTAAGGGCGAAGGGCAAAGCTGTCTCATTCATCCACATCCACGTATTTCTTGCACAAATGATAGAAACCGGATGACTATTTGTTAAGTGAATTAACAAATGGGCCTTTGAAAGTCAATGAGATTAAATCAATTAAGATAACTGAATTAACCTTTGTAAACTGGTCTTTGTGTCATGGCTCCATTGTATGCCTGTGAAGAGAAAGCCTCTGTGTAATGTAAAGCAGGTGGACACTACCATCAGCATTCTCTTCTCTCAACTCAGGCTCTTCCTTCACTGCTGTTCTGACTTCGGATAAATTGTCCATCTTCTTTTTTAAAATATGGGGCTGATGAGATGATTGCCTAAAGTAATCAGTTTCTGGCATGTAGTAGTTTTTCCATCAAAGCAATTTCCTCTTGCCAGGCATAATGGTTACGTTTCCCTGTAATTGACAGTTTCCCCCATCCTCCTCACGCAGGTGTTTCCAGAGAGCTCAGGTCTAAGACTCACATTCCACTGGCCTCTGTTTCTAAAGCTGGTCCACTATTTGCTAGTGTTCATTTTCATCTCATTTTTATAGATTTATTGTAGCTGGGATGTTTAGCATAAGCAGCTTCTCACTGCTTTTGAGAGTGAGCGTCATATAAAATAACGTTCAGGAATGTAAGTGCTTATGATTACTAAGCCCTGCTTGTGCCATTTTAATGTTACCTTAACAATATTTAATGACCCGGCCAAAAGAGCATCGCCATCATCTCATTGCTTCAACAAGGGGAGGAGCTGGAATGCGGGCTCATGGTTGTGCTGGTCACCTTGCCGTTAGCTGATGGGCACCAGGTGTGACAAATCCCACCCTATGAGCTGGAAAACCTGACGCTGGTCCTTTGCGGCAAACGGTCTTGGATGGCAAGGCCACAGCTTCAGCCAAGCTGGAATTTGGTTGGATTCTCCCCATTTCCACCCCCGCCCCCCATTTCTTCATGCTGCTTTTTACCACACCAGCTCTAGCTCAGCTTGGCTCCTTGTGTCTTCTGTCCTGACACATGGCAATGAACTTTGGCTTAGCCCTTGAACCTTTGTTTTATCTCCTGGATTGGAATTAACAGTTGGCCTCTGGTGCAAATCCTTGAGTGCAGTAATGGCATCCACTTCATGATTTCGTTGCAGAATGGTTACCGCTGATATGCAGGGCCCAGGCAGGAGCGTGGAGTGGGCAGATGGAGGACGGTCACAGCCCCCAAATATCCCAGGGGACCAGGAGTCACAGCAGCAATAGCCTGGTAGATCACAGCATGCTATTAGTAACAGAAGGCCGGGGTGTCCTGGAAGGAGAGACGTATTCTGAAACTTGGAAGGTCTCTGTGAGCCAGAGGAAGGCAAGTTGGGGTCATAAGGAAGAAGGACAGCTTGAAATACAAAAATTTGTATCACATGCAAAAACATGGGGTCAAAGACTGAGCCCCACTCAGCACTCTATTAACCACCACAGGCTGGGCTTTATGATTGCTGAGCATTCCGTGTTTCCTGTCTTGTTGCTGCTGTGTAGACAATGTGTATGACTTCCACATCAGACCCTGAGATGAGAGGCCTACTGGATCGATTTTGGTGTCTGAGCATGCAATCATAAAGACTGTTTCTTCTTTCTCTGTTTAGTAACACCTGTATTTAAAAGGTGTATATCTGTGTTACATTCAACCCAAGAAATCCAAGTTGGTAGCATTTCAGATGTTTTTTTTTTTTTCTTTTCTAACAGTGTAGATTATCAACCACTATACATACAAGGATAATGCTAAAATCCCCCTTTCCTGACACGTATCTCCTCTCTCTCCCCCCTTATGCACATAATGGGAAGCATTATCAAAGTCATCATATTTCTGATACTGCAACCTATTTCCTTCCTTAGAACTTTTCATAGTATGACATTGTTCCTCTTTAAGACTGAGATTCCATTGTCCTATGATGCTGCCCCATTTTAGGAGAGTCTTTGCCCTTTGGTTTTAATGGGTCTTTATATGAGAGAAAGGGAGGGGATTGGGCTGTGTAATCTTAATCCTAGGTCAAGATGGTGACTTTGTCAAGTGATCTTGGCCAATTCACCTCACCTCACTCACCTGCAGTTTTTAGCTGCTAAACTAGAGATAGTATTATCTTCATAGGAAGTTCAAAGAGGATTAGATAACACAAATAAATACTGTGATGTCTGAATCACTAGAAATCAGGGGCGATCGTTAGTCTTCGATGATGAACACTATTTGTGTTGGGGTAACTGAGAAATTACATTTGAGTATACAGTAGGATGTTCAGCTAGTGCAGTGTGGAGCAAGCTGAAGCCTTGAATGATTGAGATTTTTTGACTGGTCTCATTTTATTCATAACCTTAGCAGTATTTTCTGTCTCCTGATTTTTCTTTTTTCCTCTCAGTTTGGCTAAATGAAATGAGGCTTGATCTCACCATACTAAAGACTGATTTCCCGATCAAGGCCAGTGGAAAGGAGAGTGTCCTCTGTGTAATAAGCTCTGTGCCAGGCATTATCAACCATGACATATCTTCGGTCCTACTGTCTAGAATACCATACTGCATTCATTCTGTTACATGCCTGACGTGCTCTCAGAAGACTCTGGGTCTCTCGAGGTCTGGAAGGTATGGCCCTGTCCCATTAATTGCTATATATCTAGCACCTATACCTATGCTGATTCAAGCCAGTGCTGGATTCAGCTCAAGTTTACCTATAGTTTTTTGGTTGTGTTTTTGTTGTTGTTGTTTTGTTTTGTTTTAATTTTGTTTTGTTTTTATTTTTTTATAATTTTTTTGTAATGTTTATTTTTGAGATAGAGACAGAGACAGAGTGTGAGGAGGGAGGGGCAGAGAGGGAGACACAGGATCCGAAACAGGCTCCAGGCTCCCAGCTGTCAGCCCAGAGCCCCACAGGGGCTTGAACCCATGAATTATAGAGTTCATGAACTGAGCCAAAGCCAGACACTTAACCGACTGAGCCACCCAGGCACCCTAATTGTGTTTTGTGTTTGAATGGGCAGCATCTCTTTTGATTGGGCAGTGACCGTAGTTGGCTAGTTCGCAAATATTGTAAATACTGGTACTGGTTAGGAGTTCAGAGGGTGTTGAATGGATACGTTTGATTTTCACAGTACACATGAAGCTAGTGTTTATAACTGCAATCTGCAGACAGGGCAACTGAGGCTCAGGGAGGGTTTATACAACTTCCACATTCCCTCAGAGCATGGGAGAGAGCCGGGATTTGAAATCTGTTCTGTCTATTCCAAAGTCCAAATGCTTTCTCTATTTTGTGTTGGCTGTTATGAGTCTTTTTTAAACAGTCCCGTATTGCATACTTAGGGCATTTGATAACTCGGTTTTTATTTTTTTAACTCTACATCATACAGGAAAGAAAACAACAAATGAATTTGTGCACAGAGCTGGTTTCATAGCTTGCTGTCTGCCAGGCAGGCATGAGCAAGACTTCCAAGGCGCAGTTAGACACAACACACCCTAATCCTTCAAGTTTAAGGCATTCATATGCAAGTGGAAAATCCCATGATAAATAATCAAAACGGAGTTGACTCTCACCTCCTTTTAAAATCCTCCCTTAAAGATTCGCATGCATCACAATGAAAAACACAAGCTTGAACTACGAGAACATTTCCGTTCCTTACGCCGCCCAATTTGTGGTGTTGTTATGTCAGCCCAGGCTGACTAATACTCAGTGGAAACAGCTTTTTCTGAGGGAAGTCTGGTTGAACCAAGACCACACTAGGCTTAGTTGACCTGTCGTGCAGATACTGGCTAAAAACGGGTAGTTACCAGGTTTCGTATTCTCATGCTCTAAAATAAATGTTGCGAGTCAGTAAACCCTCAGGGGGCCCCAGTCTGTATCACCAATTCTGTAAGAAGAGAAAACAAAAAATGGTTTTGAGAACATGCCAGCTTTGATGGAAATTCTTGGTATTTTATGAGCAAGTAAATTCTCTTTAGTCTTTATCTTCTTTGTAAAATCATGGGAGCGGATAAGAAGATAAGAAGGCTTTTAACATTCAATTCATATTTCAGACTTTTGTGAGAAGGTTCTTCATTTTACAAGGAATTGATATACTCAATATTTATTATTGAGAAGTATGAAGATGTTTGAATATCAATAGAACAGAAGCTCTGGGATGGGCTCGGCATCCGTATTTTGTTGAAAGTTTCCGGCATTATTGTAATGTGTAGTCAAGACTCTCAAACACGCTAAAACTCTGCTTCCAAAGAATCCCACACCATAGGTCTTCACATACGATCCCTCTCTGCTCATAATGCCCTTCTCCCTTCTCCATTTAATGTTCATTAAATGCATTTTCTTTCTGCAAATTTCCTTTTTGACAAGAGGCATTTCAGGCAGAAGAAGTTGATCTCTCTTCCCTGGCCCAGAGAACCAGTTCATGGTTAAGATGCAGTGCTAGCCTCGCCACAGAGTACAAAACATGTTCTATGCCTCTTATATCCCCAGCCCCTAGCACTGTGCATGCATCGAATGTTAGCAAATAAACTGTTGTTTGACTTTGGATAAAATACTTCATCTCTCTGAGTGTGTTGATTCATCTGGAAGGAACTCTTTCAACTCTGGTATCTGGGAATTCACCACAAATAAATCTGCGTATCCAAATATTAAGGTATACAATGTAAAAACGTCAACTACATTTTTAGGAAAGTGTTCACTTAAATTCCTGTTAAAATGCAGAGACAATAGAAAACACTCAAGTCCACCTGGATGGGGGCAGCAATGGGGTGCTAAGGGACACCTACGTATAGGCGGTGGCTCTCAGATTCAGACGCAGAGAGCTGTCAAAGGCATGGACTTTCTCCTGACCATTGGGTGAAGGAGCTTCAAACCCTTGGATGGGATTGGGTTGTTCTCATACTGTTTTGCCTCATATCTGCCTCACTTTCAGGAAAGAACATTTACCGTCTCTAATTATTAAATTACCCTTGCCTATTCTTATCGACAAACTACCAGTCAAGTCTTTTATTGATACACATCTAGTTAAGGAGGCCAATTGGAGATCAGACTCTACAAAGCCGTTCACGGTTACCATGATGAATTCTGCTGATTAAAAGCCCTAACACACTTGCTAGTGCCTCCTTATTGTGCCTGGTCTTTGAGTTGATCTTAGATTTTCTGTTTTTACCTTCTGGTGATGAAGGAAATCTAAGTGTATTTGTAATGCTACCGAGTAGAATTTCCACAATCATAAAATGTCAAATCTCAGTGAACATGTTGCCCACACCTTTACTTTATAGGCTTTGAGGAAAAATAAAGACTTATTGAAGGTTTTTAACCAAGGATTCCCTGTCTAGCACTCCTCCGAGAGCAATGGCATTTATGGCAACTTCTCCTCCCTCACCCTACGAGGGTCACTGTCCTTCAGCTGCTCCCCAGACCCTGGGAGAAAGAGCTGTCCATTCTCAGTCTCTGGTGCAAGCCTTGCTTTCTCCGCACCTCCTTCTCCAACCACATTTTCCAATCACACCTGCCCTCCAGAACTTTCTTTCTCTGACATCAGTGGTCTGTGTTTCTCAACTAGCCCCTTTTTCTTTGTGTATAAAGATATACAAGTTTCCTTCCTCAATCAATCTACTTAAGATAAACAAAAACTGCCTTTTCCTGATTATAGGGTAGCTATGGAAAAACTATAGACCCCTCCCCTCCACTATTCAAGACAGAACAGCATAACCAGAAGTAAAGTAACAAAACGAAATGAAATAAAAAATCACCAAAATCTCAGTGGCTTAACAGAGTCAGGTAGTGGTGTTCAGGGAGATATTTGGGGGCAAGTATCCCGCATAATGGCTCAGCGTTCATGTCCAGTTCAACACAGTCATCGCCCATCGCCGCTGCAGTGGAGGAGAAGGCTGGAGGGTTAAGCACTGGTGATTCGATACTTCCATCCAGAAGCAACTCACAGCCCATTTCTTCTCCCATGGTATTGATCAAAGCAAGTCACATAGCTTCGCTCAAGGGCAGGAAATACACTTCCCCTGGATGACCAAATGAGGGGTATTCCCGGGCCTAAGGGCATCCTACATCCTGAAACCAGGACAGTCTCAGGGAAATCAGACTATGTAGTCACCCTGTGGGGAATGGATATAGGTGGGCCATTGTAGTTTCGGCCATATTGGCTCTGCAAGATACTTAAACTTTTCGGCCCTCAGTGACTTTGTGAAAAATGAGAATGATACTGCTCTGAAGCTGGTTGCGGTGGTTAAATGATACCATGTTGTACTGGTCAGAGTTTTCCAGGGAAGCAGAGAAGGGAGACGACAGGGGTATGAGGGAGATTTCAGGTAGTTGGCTCACACGACTGTGGATACTAACAAGTCCAGAATTTCAAGCAGGCTGGAAAGGTGGAAATTCCAGAAAGAGTACTTTTGCTGTTGCAGTCTCGAGTCACAAGGCAGAATTCCTTTCTCCTTGAGGAACCTAAGTCTTTTTTGTAAGCCTTTCACCTAATTAAATGAGGCCCACCTACATTATGGAGGGTAACCTGCTTTACTCAAAGTCTTCCAGTTAAATGTTAATTACACCTAAAAAAATCCCTTCACAGCAACATCTAGACTGACACATGATCAACTGAGTGGGCACTAAAGCCTAGCCAAGATGGCACATGAAATTAGCCATCACCCAGCATATAATATTCCTAGCATAGGCTAGCTTCTAGTTAGTGACCAGCAAGTGTTAGAATCTTTTCTTGACTTCTTTTTAAAGCATGTATGACTTTTTTTCAATATAGGCAGATACTGATTTAAAAAACAACTTTAAAATCATCAAACAGAAATATTGTTGAATATTTCACAAAATAAAAATTCATCTGGCTGGTTACAGTTATTTGATAGACCACTTGCTTAAACTGTATGACTGAGATTTGCATTTGATAAACTTTGATGAAATACCCATATGTACTTAGAACTCTTCAGGGCACTAAGGCTACAAGTAAGACAGGGCCCACCATTATCTGAGATCCCAAGGTCCAGTGGACATGACCTATATGGAAATATAATTCAGCGGGGTGGATCTTATAACAGTGTAAGTGCACGTCAAGATGCAAGTACTGTGGGGGGAGAAACTAGGTACGACAGAGGGTCACGATTGGTTCCATGAACACGTGAGTTTTATGTCGCAGACAGTGTTTGAAAAGCAGACTAAATATGGAACATTGGAAGGCCCAAATCAGGGATATGTGAAGATATCCATGGTGCGGCCTAGTGGTGGGAGACACTCAAAGGACCTGGAAAGCAAAATGAACAGAATGTTGTCTTTCAGAATCAAATTGGACCTCGTCACCTAACTGTGTAGGAGCCTCTGGGGCTCTCCTCTGCCTGTAGGCTGCAGCTGAGCATCTTAACACGGCTTGCTATGTCTTTCATGGATAGAGCCCTTTGAACAGTCCCACACTTGTCTCTGGGCCTTCCTACACACTGTGTACCTGCTGAGGACACCATGCTAATTTTTCCTGCGGTATTCAGCTTGTCCTCTAAACAAACTTAATTATTTTCTCCTCTGAGCCTCCATAGGACCCCACACTTATTTTTTTGTTGGCACATAATTGCCAACATAATTGTTTATGTGTGTCCATGTCTTTGCCCTATGGAAATAGAGCTTTTTTAGAGAAGGGATCTTTTTTTTTTTTTATGTTTATTTTTGAGAAAGAGAGAGAGACAGAGCGTGAGTCAGGGAGGGGCAGAGAGAGAGGGAGACACAGAATCCGAAACAGGCTCCAGGCTCCAAGCTATCAGCGCAGAGCCCGACGTGGGGCTCAAACTCACAAACCATGAGATCATGACCTGAGCTGAGGTCGGACACTCAACCAACTGAGCTACCCAGGCGCCCTGAGAAGGGGTCGTGTTTTATGCACTGTTGCATTGTAGGGTCTAGACCTGTGGCCAGCATTTACTAGAAACTCAGTATATGCTGATACCATCAATAAATTACAAATGAAAACCAAGGGCTAAATGCATAGCTCTTGTTGAATAGAAGGTAATGTATTACAAGTCAAACTCAATATTTGTGACTATTTTAGAATGAGTATTAGTATTTTTCATGATGTTAGTGTCATAACTGGTAATGATGCTGAAAAGGACAAATGTGTTAAAATATTTCTCTTGAGATTCTAAAAAGAATTGCATGTTTTCTATTATGCAAATCCAGAATGTTGAGTCACAAACAGTAGACCATTGCCTTTGGAATTAAGGAAAAGAAAGATGAAAATAAACCTCATCTAGTTTAAAAGCACTTGAAAATGGAAGTCTCAAATAAACACAGCTTTACAGCACAAGCTGGGAAGGACTAAGAAAATATTCTTTTTTAAAAAAAAAAAAAACCTTCAGTTCTGGATTGAGATTTATTCTTTTAAAAAATTATTCCCCTTTATCTCTTGGGCAGATTTGCTACAGGTTTGCCTTCTTATTGTTGTTTTATTTTTTTTCCCTCAAAAGCAACTTTGGTTACTGATTTTCTTTACCCTTTTTGTTCCCACGTTAGTTTTTGCTCCTATCGCTATCATTTGTGGCCTCTACATTCTTTAAGTTATGTCTTTTTTCTAGCATTGATAGTTTTTTTCTACTGAAGTTTCTTGTGCATGCAGAAAGTGCCCAAATTATGAGCACAAGCTGAGTGAACTTTCAAAATATGAGCACATGCATGTAACCACAGCATAGATCAGGAAATAGAACAATCACCAGCCCCAGAAACCCTTCTAGTTCCCCCCTAAGTCACTCTTTTGCTCTCCTTTGTGGCAGTTGTCACCATCCTGACTTCTACCAACACAAGTTGGTTTTGTCTACTTTTACAAGGCATATTGATGGAATCATAGAACATATTCTCCTTTTTGTCTGGCTTCTTTAATCCAATATTGTGTTGTGATATTAACTCATGTTGTCACGTGTATATGTAATTTATTCATTTTCATTGATATATAATATTCCTTTTGATAAATAATACACATTGATTTCTTTACCCATTCTATTACTGATGGGAATTTCCATTTCTCAGAGGTTAAATAGTTGCTATGAATATCCTTGCACTTGACTTTTGTTGTTCACTGGTATGCACTTGTAGTGAGTGTCTAGAAGTGAAAATGCTGGGTCATAGTTTAAGTGTATATTCAACTTCAGCAGATACTGCCAAACATTTTTCCAAAACGAAACGAGAGTTACAATTGCTTCACCTCCCTAACTATAGATTCTATAGTTAGACTTTTTTTTTTTAACATTAGGCATTCTGGTGACAGGTAGTGATATCTCACTTGGTTTGGATTCACATGCTTCTAATTGTTGGTTTGCAACCTCCTGTGGACCTTCCTGGGTTGATGCGAAACTGGCCCCTGTACTTGGAGGGCAGGGAGAGACTGAAGAAAGAGGTGAGCTCCTCCAGATTGGAAGGTGGCAGGTTTCAGAAGCAGGGAACTTACTTACGAGGCTTGTCTTGCATGCTACGAGAGGAGCAGATCTCTGTATCTGTCTGTCAAATCTTAAGTGCATGTAAAGGCCTTAACTAGTTTCAGTCACGGGTACCTTCCAGATGGTCTCGGCACAACCACATCTCTGTCTAAGGCTAGGTCCTTGGGGCAGCTTCTGGAAGCAGGGAAGACAAGTGGAATGCACACTCCGAGGACAGGGAAAGGAATGAGGAGCCTCCAATGGCTGGGATCCAACTCACAATTCAACCAGCAGTCACATCCTCTCTGTGACCTCCCCAGTACTAATGAGTTATTTATTGTGCACTTTTTCATTGCTTATTGCTATTTGGATGTCTCCTCTTATAAAGTACCTGTTCAAATCTTTTATCCATTTTTATATTGGGTTGTTTGTCTTTCACTTATAAATGTTAAGCCCCATTTGTGATTCTGGATCAGGTATTTGTCAAATCCATTTCTTGCAAATATCTTCTTTTACCTAGTGACTTTCTGGTGGAAACTTACATTCTTAATTTTAATGTAGTTCGAATTCTTTAGCTTTTTCCTACTAGTGGCTTTTGTATCTGATCCATGAAATCTTTCCACAGCCAAGAGCTTTATTGTTTTACCTTTCACAATTAACGTACAGATCAACAATCCACTTGGAGAAGTGAATTTTCATATAACGTCAGGTGGGAGCCAAGGTTTGTCTGATCACTCAGTTTTGACTTTGTTTTCTCATGGATATCAGATTGGCTCAGCACCACTGATCAAACTGAACTAAACGAGTTCATACTGATGTTTCCAATTCGAATCCATGATTGCATGGATCATTCTAACCTCTTGACTTGTTTATCTGTAAATCCTAACTCCAACAGTGGAAAACTGGACTCCTTTTATCATCCATTTACTTAATTGCTCCAGTATGTTACAGTAATATCACAACTGTTCATTTGTACACCTTTACTGAGATTGTCTCATACATTTGTAATACACTTAGATTCTTTTGTCATAGTCTGCATTCTGTCTTGGGATGCCCCGATCTTGTAAATTAAAAAAAAATGTTTTTTCAACATTATGCTTCACTTTCTGTGCTATAGAATTCTATAGGTTTTGACAAATACATAACAAATAATGCTATGTCTTTAGCATACACTTATTTATTTTATTAGGCAGTTTACAATTGCCTAATACAAGCTATTTTTAGATCTTTTCCCATGCTTATTTGCCATTTTGAATTTATTTGATCTTGAACTTATAGGACTTGTAGGGCTTTCTGTAAATTATTTAATAGAAATGTTGTTGAGCATCATTGTCTTTTTTTCAATTTTATGAAGGGAAGTTTTCTACATTCCATCATTAACAATACTATTTATGAAGTGTATATGTGCCTTTCCTTATAGATTTCCTGTGGCAGTAAGGGAAATTTGTTTTATTCCTAATTTGGTTACAGTGTTAAAATTTAGCCAACAAGTTGGTTGCCTAAAAATACGGAATTATCATCATTTTTAGGCATATTAACCTGTAATTTTTCTTTCTGAAGATATTCTTACTGGGTTTTGGTATCAAGGTTGTGCTGGTATGATAAAATGAAGTGAAAGGAATTTCTTTTTTTATGGTTATCTAGAAGAATTTATGTGTAGTTCAGTTTTTCTTCCTTAAACTGCTGGAAGAATTCATTGCCCTCATTATCAGTCTTTTTTTTTCATTAAATTTTTTTTAACGTTTTATTTATTTTTGAGACAGAGAGAGACAGAGCATGAATGGGGGAGGGGCAGAGAGAGAGGGAGACACAGAATCGGAAGCAGGCACCAGGCTCTGAGCCATCAGCCCAGAGCCCAACGCGGGGCTTGAACTCACGGACCGCGAGATCGTGACCTGAGCTGAAGTCGGACGTTCAACCGACTGAGCCACCCAGGCGCCCCTATCAGTCTTATAAGATTATTAATGGACATATAAAATAATAACAAACAAACAACAAATAAAATAGGAAGATTTAGGATTATTTGTATTTTCTATATTCTCTGTGTCAGTTTTAGAAAGTGTTAGGATTTGTCTTTTTAATATAAATTTTCAAGTCTATTGGGAAAAATGTCATTTATTTTATCCTCTTATCACATTAGTGTCTGTCAGATTTGTGGCGACATCCCCTTTTATGGCCCTAATGTTTGTAATTTGTACCATCATTCTTTTCTTGGTAAGTTTTTCAAAATGTTTATCAATTTTTTTCTTCATTTCAAAGAATAGCTTATGTCTGCCTATCTTCTCTCCTTCGTGTTTCCTATTATTAATTTCTGTTTTGATCTCCATCTTATTTCCTCCTAGGAGAAACTTTAATTGTCCCCCCCCCCCTTTTTTTGGTCAAAATTCCTGAGATGAAATTTTAGATCTTTGAATTCCCACCTTTCTTCTTTTCTATTATGTGTATTTAAAGTTATGAACTTAGCTGTAAGTATACTTTAACAAGATCTCACAACTTCTGACAGACATATGTTCATTACATTCACCTCAAAATGTTTTTGATTTCCTTCAGGATTACTATATTGATTCATATATTATTTATAAGCATATGTGTTAATTTCCAAATAGATATTTGGAATATTTCTATGTGTTGCTGCTTTCTAGCTTATTTCCCATGTAGGCAGAGAATGAATTCTCAATTGTGTTAATATTTGACATTTGCTGAGACTAGTCTATTGTCCATCATTTGATTAATTTTTGTAAACATTGGATAGGTGCTTGAAAAGATTGTGTTTCTTGAAATTGCTGGTTTCAGTATTCTACATATATCAGTTTGGTTAGTTTATGAGTTTATCATAATCAATTAAGTTTGTCTGAAACTGGGTTTCACTCTTTATAAAACCTAATTTACTTTTTTTCTTTGCTCTTCTCCCTAGGAATATATAATGATACATTTATAAATACCTGGAGGACATCTTGATTATTTATCAGCACTCCTTTTTCTTGGTCACCAAGAAATCTAAGTTATAAATAGCCCCGACATGATGCTCCATTTAGCCGTTCAGCTCGTCCATCTCCTGGCTGCAATCTTTTGATTTTCTGCACAGATGAATAAGCAAATGTCTTGAGTGATCAAAGGTGAGGCTACCAGGCTCTGTACTGCGCATTTCCTAATCTGTGGCAATTTTGCTTCTTAAATATTGGTTATTTCCATAGCCATAAAGTCTATGTCATTCTCTCTTGCCCCGATTAGTTTCTCTACTCCTTAGCATTCTCTTTTTGCTAAACTTCTCAGCCTGGAATACGTAAAAATCTATGAATGCCTTGCAGGAAAAAGTGACATAAAATGTTGGATTCACCCCAATGCATTTCCCTTCTCTCTATGGTCCTAATTCTGGCTCCATAAGTGACTCTTTGGTACATTCAAATTATTTTTGTATTAAAAAAAAAAAATTAAAAAAAAAAAAAAGGGGGCGCCTGGGTGGCGCAGTCGGTTAAGCGTCCGACTTCAGCCAGATCACGATCTCACGGTCCGTGAGTTCGAGCCCCGCGTCAGGCTCTGGGCTGATGGCTCGGAGCCTGGAGCCTGTTTCCGATTCTGTGTCTCCCTCTCTCTCTGCCCCTCCCCCATTCATGCTCTGTCTCTCTCTGTCCCAAAAAAATAAATAAACGTTGAAAAAAAAATTTTTTTTTTAAATTATTTTTGTATTTTGTCCATCTATTCTCTATGTTCTCAGCAGGAGTTTTAGACTGCTACGAGGTAGGTCTTCATTACCAGAAATAGAACTATTTTTGTTTGTTTGGTTCTGACTTCTTGAATTGAAACTATAACTCATTTAATTCCTATATTGTTGATTCTCATAAATAAATACATATCAGGTCATATACTTCTAAATATCACATTGACTTAATCTCTGAGGTTTTGATTTAACTGCTTTATAGTTCATTTCAAAATATCTTGCAATTTTCATTGTGATATTTTTCTTAACCCCTGAGTAATTAAGGATAGCTTTCAAAAAAATGTTTAGGCACATGCTTTTTTTTTCTTTTCTCTTTAAGATACATTTCCGTTACTGATTTTGAAGTCATTTATATTGTTGCCAGAGAATATGCTATCAAAGTGTGGTTCAGGGACTTGTACCATGTCATCAGCCAACAGTTATTAGAAATGTAAATTCTTTTTAAAAAAAAAAATACTTATTTCTTTGGGGGGGGGCATGCGTGCACATGAGCAGGGGAATGGCAGAGAGAGAGAGAGGCCGAGAGAGAGAGAATCCCAAGCAGGCGCTGCACTGTCAGAGCCCTGATGAGGGCCTCAGTCCCATGAACTGCGAGATCATAACCTGAGCTGAAATCAAGAGTCTGACGCTTAACCGCCTGAGCCACCCAGGTGCCCCAGAAATGTAAATTCTTAAGCTGCACCTCAATGTACTGAATCAGACTCTCTAGGAATTGAAGCCAGCTATCTTGTGGCTTAAGAAGCTTAACAGGTGATTCTTATTTACAATAAAGATTATTAGAATTTCTTAAGAATATAAGCCTTTCTTTGTGACTTAGTCTATGGTCAAGTTTTTAAAGAGACAATGTGTTCATAAAAACAATCCTATCTCTCTTTGTTGGGTGTAGAGTTTTACATTACATTCATTGTACTATTCAAATAATTAAATAATTTATATACTTTCCAGTTCTTCAATATTCTTGATCAGTTTCTTTAGAGAAGCATAAAATCATGGTTTTTTTCCCTCTTGCTATATTCATTTATTACTTCAAGGGATAATAATTGATGTCCACTATGTGCCAAATACTGTTGTTATTTTTAATATTAAGGAGTGAACATCCATTCTTATTAATGCTATTACTTTGAAGTTCAACTTTTTAAAATAATGATATGCCTTTGTCAACATTCCCTTACTTAGGATATGCATCTTATACATTTTCTTACTTATATCTCATTTACTCTGCAATTTTATTTTAGGTGGGTCTCTTGTGATCAATAAGAGGTAGAAATAGATAGTTTTCTTATTATTATTGTTATTGATAACCTTCGTTAAAAGGTTAATTAGTTTATGTGTTGTGATTACAGGCATACTCAGATATATGTCTATCCACTAATCCTTTTTTCCGGATTACTATCCTTTTCTAGTTGCCTCTTTCCCCTTCTTACTTTGTGAGGTTGATGAAAATATATCCCTTTTTTTATTGTTTTGCTAAAAAAAGCACATATTTCTATTCTCTTTATTGATGATTACCATATGGGTACTAAATATATATTCATCTATTGATTCAATGTGACTTGAACAAGATTGTTTTCCTAGCATTGACAAATTGATTCTAAAATTTATGTGGCAATTCAAAGGACCCAGAAGAGCCAAAATAATCTTTATATAACAACAGAACAAAATAAGATGGCTTTGAACTGCTGTCAGTTTTAGGCTAGGCAAAGAACAGAAGAACAAAAGAAAGGGGCGAAAAGAACCACCAGAATTTTTTTTTTTTTATATGAAATTTATTGTCAAATTGGTTTCCATACAACACCCAGTGCTCATCCCAAAACCACCAGAATTTTTGATAGAATAAGAAGAAAATGGCATAAAATTTGAGTAATTAAATGTCTAGAGAGAAAGGAGAGTAACGCTAGGGCAGAAAAATTATTTGAAAAAAATGAACGGTCTGATAAACTGAGAAAACTCTAAATGGGATAAGTATAAAAGAAACCAAACAAGGAACATCAAACCAAAAATTTCAAACAACAGTTTTTTTTTTTTTTTTAATTTTTTTTCAACGTTTATTTTTATTTTTGGGACAGGGAGAGACAGAGCATGAATGGGGGAAGGGCAGAGAGAGAGAGGGAGACACAGAATCGGAAACAGGCTCCAGGCTCCGAGCTGTCAGCCCAGAGCCTGACGCGGGGCTCGAACTCACGGACCGACCGCAAGATCGTGACCTGGCTGAAGTCGGACGCTTAACCGACTGCGCCACCCAGGCGCCCCTCAAACAACAGTTTTAAAAATTAAAATCATCAGCTAAAAGCAAAAGACCCAGAGAAACCTTGAAATCGATCAGAGATTTAAAGACACAGTTTTGTCACTTCCTTGGGGCAGCCTGCAGAGGTTAGTGGCCATCTCCTACTCGGCATCACGGCTGCCCTCAGACCTCTGGTGAAGCCCAAGATCATTAAAGAGAGGACCAAGAACCTCATCCTGCCCCAGTCAGAAAAAATATGTCAAAATGAAGCACAAGTGGTGGAAACCCAGAGGCATTGACGATAGGGTGCACAGAAGACTCAAGGGCCAGATTCTGATGCTCAACATTGATTATGGGAGCAACCAGGAAACAAAGCACATGCTTCCTGGTGGCTTCTGGAATTTCCCAGTCCACGACGTCAAGGAGCTTGAAGACCTGCTGATGTGCAACAAATCTTACTGTACAGAGCTTGCCCCCCGATGTCTCCTCCAAGAACCGCAAGGCCATTGTGGAAAGAGCAGCCTCGCTGGCCATCTGAGTCACCAGTTCCAATGCTGGGCTGCACAGCAAAGAAAATGAATACACAGCTTAGCTTATGTGTGTGTGGTATTTGTGTTAATAAAACCATAGAACTAGGGGCACCTAAGTGGCTCAGTTGGTTGAGCGTCTGTCTTCGGCTCAGGTCATGATCTCACAGTTCGTGGGTTCGAGCCCCGCGTCAGGCTCTGTGCTGACAGCTCAGAACCTAAAGCCTGCTTTGGATTCTGTATCTCTTTCTCTCTCTCTCTCTCTCTCTCTGCCCCTCCCCGGCTCATCCCCTCTCTCTCTCTCATAAATAAACATTAAAAAAAAAAAAAGTAAAACCAGAGAACTACCAAAAAAATTTAAAATAAGTAAAAAATGAAAACAGTTTTAGATGGTGTTGGCAAGATGGTGGGATTCAAAGTTCTCTGCTTGTATCTACCTGCGGCACAGTGATTTGGCATCAATCCTTGGGCAAAAGTGCCTTTGTGGGAGCCTTGGGACCCAGGTCGAACATTGTGATACCTGGGTAGAGTCCAAGACCAAGAGCCCGCACCCAGGTGGCTAACTGACTGGTCCTGGCTGCAGACCCAGAAACAGCTCTGTGCCCCTGCAGACTAGGCTACAGCCCCATTTGGTTGTCACGAGCACCATATGCTAAGGAACCGGGAGGAGTCACACCCACCCATACATTTAGTAATAGGCCACAGCCCTTACTTAGTCTGGGCTGTGGACCCTGAAGCCATGACCTGGCTTCAGACTCTCTTAGTCTCGGTCTGGGAGCCCCCGGACACAACCCACCCTGAAACAGCCCTTTAACTGAGCTCCAGCCACTCCCAGCTAGTCCCAGGGCAGTCCTGCCAGTCCAGAGATCCCAGCAAGAGGCACTCCCGCCGGCACCCCTGGAGATCCTAAAATGTCGCTGTGCTTGGCTCCAGACCATCCAGACACGGTCTGTGAGAAGTCCCGCGGGTCCAGGGACCTGACAGGGGGCAAGCCCATCATGCCCCTGAAGGGAGGCCAACAACCTAGAAATGATCCTGCGACTCGGCTCTAGTCCCTCCCAGCCACTAACTGCCACAGTCCCACTGACCCAGGTGCCCCGTGGGAGACCTGGCCATTCGTTGCCCCCCAGAGGCAGAGCAGACAACCTGGAGGCAGCACCAGATCCCGAAATGGCCCCGCGACTCTAACCCCTGCCAGTTGTGGGACATGAGCAGTTCTGTGAACCCAGTAGCCCAGCAGGACACACACCTGCCCGTGCCCCCAGAGTGAGCCCCAAACCTCAGACTGACTACAAATCCTGAAACAGCCTCACAGTCCAGCCCCAGCCACGCCCAGCCACGCCCAGAGAGACCTGCCCCCTCAGATACCAGCTGCAAGGTATGCCCATCTCTGCCTCCAGAGGCAGGTATGCAGACTCTAATCTTGGCTGTAAAATCTGAAGCAGCCATGCTACATGGGTCCAGCCACCTCAGCCATGATTGGGTGCCACTATTGCCCTCTCAAGGGGCCACCCAATGACCAGGCAGGAGTCCTCTCAGGGAATAGGTAGGGGCCACACCTACCACATACCTGGTATCAGGCCAACTGTCTGTGGACCCAACTGAGGACTCTGAAATGGACCTTTGACTCAGCGCCACCCTACTGAACAAAGTCCTGGACGCATTTCCATCTACTCAGGGACCAGACAAGACCCATGCCCGCCCAACTCCCCGGTGACAGGTCCACCAACCACGGATACCACTGCAAACCCAGCAATAGCCCAGATAGTCCTGGATCCAGCCCAGTATGACGATGATTCCAGAGGCAATGCCGTCTGGCAATGCCCAGGAAACTGACAAGCAAAAGTCTTTATCTGCTGAAACCAGTCTATAACGACTAGAAGAGCTGTTGGCTCCTTCAAATGCACAGAACATTTGGGCTACATGGGTCATGAAGAATCAGGCAAATATGATACCACCAAAGGAAACTTATAAAGCTCCATTAACTCCAAGAAAATGGAGACCCAGAAACTGCCTGACAAATAGTGCAAGATAATCATCCTCCAGGAAGACATAACAATCCAGATTAATTATTATATTAGTCAGGATTCGCCAGAGAAACATAACCAGTAGGATGTGTATACATATACACAAAAGAGATTTATTGTAAGGACTTGTCTTATGCTACCATGGAGGCTGACAAGCCCAAAGATCTATAGTCTGCAAGCTGGAGACTCCAGAGAGCTGATGATATGGGTCCAGTGTGTGTCCAAAGGCCTGAGAATCAGGAGAGCTGATGGTGTTGTTCCCGTTCAAAAGCTAGCAGGCTTGAGACTCAGCAAAAGCCCGTGTCCTAGTGTGAGTCCAAAGACAGGGGACAATTGGTACTTCAGGAAAAAAGCAGTCAGGTAGAAGAACCCCCCTTTATTTGGGGGAGGGTCAGTCCTTTTTTTCTATTCAGGTCTTCAACTGATTAGATGAGGCCCACCCACATTAGTCCAGGCAATCTCCTTCACTCAGTATATCAATTTAAATATTAAACTCAACCAAAAATATCCTCGCAGAAACACTTGGAGTAATGTTTGACCAAATAACTGTGTACCCCATGGCCCAGCCAAGTTGATATAACACTAACCATCACACTTAGGCATTTACTAACAGAGTTCCAAACTTCATAAAGCAAAATATGGCAATACTGAAGTTAAAAATATCCATCTCTATAATCATAGCTGGAAATGTTATCATCCTATGCCAGTATTTGGAACACTAAGACAAAAATCTCAGTGTCCTCATCCAGTGAATTGTTCACTTCTGATATTAGACTTTTCAGCCCTAGATTTTCCATGGGACTCATTTCTGTCTTCTCATTTCTCTGCTAAGATTCTCCATTTCCTCATATGCCCACCCTTTCCATGAACGTGATTTCAAGAGCTGTTTGCATGTTTTCGTCTGCTACTTCCATCATCTGGATTTTTCCAGGACTGTTTCTATTGACTACTTTATGCCTTGATTGTGGGTCACATTTTCCCACATGTCTTGAACTTGTAGCATATATATTTTTACTGTACGTTCAGCCTCATGAATAATCATCCAGATGTTTAATCCACTTGGATTATGTTCCAACAATGGCATTTGTGTGTGAGAACCATAAAGTTTAAAACGTCTTCTCAAACTCTCCTAACAGAGATGCCCCAGAGACCGTCTTCACACTCAGATCTATTTACCTTTTCACCAAAGTAATTTCCCTTAAGGACATCATTATACTGGCTGTTCTGTTAACATATGCTTCATGCTGCTGTTATAAGGCTACACGGTGATGATGTATATGTCCCCAAATGGTTGTCATAATTAAAATTATTCTCCTCCTACATATTCTTTCAGTAGGTCCTCTAGGCAAAGAGAGAAAGACCAGATGAGACCAGGAAGCCTAGAGAGACTCATTATCAGGAAGATTTTCCCACCGAAAGTATAAAGATGGCAAAATGAAGAGGGCCCCCTTCATCAGAAAGTTGAGTTTCTGGCCCGTATCTCCGTTGGCACCCAGAACAAGACCGCAGGCATCTCATTATTTTGCACTTGGTTTTCCTTTGTTGTAATAACTGCAACAATGCTGACCTCGTGGGATTATTTTAAGGATTAAATGAGATGAACTGTGTCTGTATTTGGAGCTCACGGTAAATACTTGATAAACACTTATTGAATCCGAATATAAGACCGTTACATAGGACATCGGAAAAAAGCAAAACTCGGGCATTGGGTATAAAAAACAAGGAATCTCTGGTAGCTCGTGATTTGGTGCATTTCCACCTCAACTTGCTCCTTCATGAAAGGGGGGACTCCTCAGCTGCCCCGTGAGGAAATGGGGCAGGTGAACTGCAATGATCCTATAAAATGGCAAACGCGGTGCCCGCTATAAAGTCTCCCTGTAATTAATATTAGAACTTTTTGCTTAACATTAATTTTTTTATGTGATCTTCCACAGATGCATTATGTTCTCATTTTCTGGAGCTTTAGGGCAAAAAAGCACTGCTCCGTTTAATCCGTCTTCTCTCCTCCACACATGCGCTCCCTCCTTCCTGACGGTTTTCCTTTCTCTGTTTTCTTTCTGCTTTAGGCTCAAGTGGATTAACTACTTCTGAGCATTAGAGACTGAGATGAATCCTCCCGAAGAAATCTCATCACAGATGGTTCCGAGCTGCACTGATTAGAATGCTTACTGTTCCAGCACTAGGACACGTTTAGAGGTGAGAAAGATAAAAACATTTCTTTCTTAAGCTGAGGATTTCCCAGAAGGTAATAGGAAAAGAGTCTAAATCAAGGTTAAAAAATGAATACATTATCTGTTTGATGTTTACCCATTGGCAGGTCTTATAAGTTAAGAAGAAAGTAATATCTTTGAGGGGGTTCACATTTAAAATCAGTTATGAACAAAATCCGATGGCATTGAGTGTTTGCATTAGATAAGCTCCCCAAAGCCTAATTCTCAAAGTCAAAGATTTTATATTTCCATTACTTTTCCTTTCGACCATTCTACCAATGTGATGAAAGTGTACTGGATTCACAAAGAGGTTCTGGACAGCTGCTTATTAACTTTGCAACCTTGGGCATTTCACAGAAACCTTGCGGGTGCCCTGTTTATTTGCAAAGTGAGAGAGTTAATGCCACGTATCGGCATCCTTTCTCTCTTCTGGTCCTACTGTTCCTGTCCTGTCCTGTCCTGAGTCCTCAGTATTGCTCTCCAAAGCGGTTAAAAAATAATAATAAATCCTTCCTCCAGGATCCCCATCTCCAGTCAACGGTTTCCACCGTCCTGAAATTATTTTTTTGTAAAATGAAAATGTGATATCAAAAAACACTCTTTGGGGTGCCTGGATGTCTGCTGCCAAGGCCGTTAAGAGGCAAATGTACTTCTGGGTCAACGACCTTGAAGGCTGTGGGATCCTGCTGACATAGGTACAACTGGAAGGAGAGATGTTCTATCCCTATTGGCCTATGTGCGAGTGAAAAATAAACCATTATGATGTTATACCACGGAGCACTGGGGGCTTCTTTGTTATCACAGCACATCATGGCATAGCCCGACTGATAAAGTTGCCAATATTTTAAAATTAAGAAGTTTCACGTAAAAATCATGAATCCTAGTTTTATTTGGAAAAACTAGAACATTTCTGATGGTGGGTTTGGACCCTTGAATAGCAGCAATCTACTGTACCTTGTGTTCAGCTGGAACACGTGTGATCTCTTACCCACTACTGCCTTTCCCTTCTGCCTCTCTTGTTGCCATTATCTGCCCAACTATTGTTCTGTGTATTTGGGTTTGCAACCCCTGGTCTACAAAATATAATTCCAACCAATGTAGCATAACAGGCCCTTCCTGACTTGAGCTCACTTGTCCTTACGATCTTGCACCAAAATGCACTGGTAACGTTGCATTTGAAGTTGCTCAGAGATTTCATTGCCTTCCATGCCTCTAATGTTTTGGGTATTTTGGTCTCTTGGCATCTACGGTCCTTGCTGCATTGTTAATTTGGCGGATACTTCTCCATTTTTCAATATCCAACTCCTATCTTACCTCTTTGGGGAATCTTTCCCATGCCTTTTTAGCACTTCTCCCAAGCAGAACGATTTCTCCATGTTAACACTTACCCTCTTGTCTTTCTTATGCATGTTCTAATTCCCAAACCCAAGCACAGTGGCTGGCACAGAGCAGGTGCGTAGCCCATGCTAACAGGGTAGTTGCTGAAGTATGGCATTTGTTTTTCAAGTTTCGGAGCAGCGCATTGCACAGGGTGATGATTCAAATAGCACAGAAAAGCTCATGGCGGAAGAAACGCTCCCCCGTCCCCGCTCTTAATGCCGCTAATCAGAAACAGCCTCTTTTTCATACCGTTTCTGCTTTATTTATTCCATTGTTGTTCTCCATTACTCTAAGCACCACATTTGAAACTGTATTTCTTGATTTATTGTCTTCCTCCCATCTCACCCACCTCTCCCCAGCATCTCAGACTACCGCCGCTAGCTTTACGCTCTGCCAGTTGCCTTTAAAACTCTCATCGTAAGCGTCAAGTTCTGTTTTCTGTTCCTCTCAATAGTGTCTCTTAAATTTAGCCTCTCCTTTCCTTTCTGCCACATCCCCCTCTTGCCCCCATAGCCTCATTCTGTAGACATCACTGGCTGTCAAGGATGTTCATACCGAGACTGTACTTTCACCCTAATCAGATCTTCTCTGATTTATGTATTCATTTGGTTCAATACCTTTGTCCTTACTGCACAGCCAGATGCCCCTCCCCGACACCTTCCAACCTCTCCCTTCGCACCCCTGCCCCACGCTACCTTCCCAGCAGACCCATTTCTGACAAAAGCAAGGAACAACCCTCTTCTGCTCTGAAGGCTTCCAGCCCAATCTGTTTTCCTCTCCTCGCGAGCCTACTCATTCTGTGATTTCCTAAATCATCATGAAAGCAGGGCAGCTGAGAGCTGAGTCAGGGACTGTCCCAGGCACTCTGCGTGTGAAAAGAAATATGTCTTATAAGCTAAGTAAATCAGGAGTCAACATTTTTCTTTATAGACACAGATTAGACTTAATGGGCTGAATTGGTAAATCCAGAAAGGGACCTGTCCGAGAGCCAAGTCCGTCATCTTTATAACAGTGTGGTGTTTTGAGAGCATAACTCTATAGTCCTTACAACTCAGCACTGTCAGGATCACTGAGGAGGCAGCCACTGTAAGAGAGGGATGGGTAATTTTTTTCCACTTCGGTTTTTACAGTGCAATTAGCCCAGCTGTGGAAGGTTGAAGTCTTGGATTCCTGATCCAGAACTATCAATTCTTTGGCTGGACTAATCAAACAAATGGGCTTAATCTCTGTCTGAACTCCTCCATCACTTCCTAGGTCATTACCAACTCTAGTTGACAGAGATGTCACTCCCCTGGTGAAGATTCTTTGGACTCCTTACTCATTTCTGCTGTCGCAGTCGCCTCTGGGTACCATAGATGAAGGGGCTCTGGTGACTTTCTGAATGAGTATTGTTGTTTAATCTACCTAGCACTTATCCCCCCCTCCTTTCAGCAACCTAACTCTGATTTTTCATGGAAACACACTCTACCTATCCACATATGTGACATTGGTGTGGCTCACCTCAACCTCCAGTTCTGGATAAGCATGTGACTCAGCCTTGGCTAAGGGGCACACGCCACCATTCTGGCCACCAGATCAAGCTCCAAATGGGCATGAACAAGTCCAAGTGACTCATACTATCTTGCAGGTGTGCTCTGGGAGAGAACTCTTAGAATAGAACCAGTACTGAGACTACAGAGTTGAGAAATGTGTTAAAAACCATGCTCTCATGTCATCTCTTAACTTGAATTCTCTTGAAAGCAGAGCCTAAGATGAGAACTTAGGTTCAGGGAGTTTATTTGGGGAGGTTCTTCCAGGAAGGAGTGAGGAAGTAGGGAGAGTGGGAATGAGGAAAAGGAGAGCCAGTGTAAAGGTGTGTTTTCGTGTTTCGAGAAACATCTATTGAGGATGTCCTTAATCCCACGGGAGAGATACAAAGACAATTCCCCCTCAAAGAAACTCTGGGTATTATTTTACATATAATGATGCCTATGGTTGCTGTAGTCAGTTTGTGGTCAGCATGCTACTGAAGCTCACAGAGGGAGGACAGAGTTAGGAAATCCAAGAAAATTGGAGTGAAGTCATGCCAGAGCCTTGACACTTGGTGTCTGCTCACTTCTGGACGAATTGTTACATGACATAGTCACATTTTGCTGTTGGTTAAGCTGGCCTATATTGGGGTTCTTGCTACTCTATAGCCAAAATTATCTTGACTGATATGCTTACTACTGAATGTATTAGAATGAGGAGGGACGAAGAGAAGTTAGGGCAACCATGAAGTTTTGACCTTGGTGGCTGGGCTGATGATGAAGCCGTTCACTGAGACAAGGAACACTCTAAGAGGCCCAGACTTGGAAAATGGATGATAACTTGAGTATTTAATATGTTGGACTTGAGATGCTTGCTTGACATTCACTTGGAGAAATCCAGGGATCAATCTGACATGTAGATGTGGATCTTTGGGTTTAGACAAGTTTAGGGTACCACGTACATGGGTGAGAGTTGAAATGTGTGATGACTCAGACCACGCACAGAGAGATGGCCAGGTGAGCAAAGAGACATAAATCAGCAGAGGAAATCAGAGTCCTTTTAAGTCATTAAAAAAAAAAAAAAAGTTGATGTGCTTGGGGGAAAGTAATCCAAACTAGATGTATAAGGTGATAGACTCTAAGAAATGAGACTCATACTTCATTCCTTGAGGATTTCATCCCAGTGCACCACAGGTCAAAGTGGGCTCCAGTAAAGAGATAAAGCAGGAAATTATACCCACAATCTCTCCCAGGTTATGGGCTGTGCACTTTGCAGTTGGGTCTCAACAAGAGCGTAAGAGAACAGGAGGATACAATGAGAGAGAATGGACGTGCCCAGAGTCCTCACTCTCTGCCAGGGATCGCACGTACCATGTGCCATTTCACCTTGTGGCCCCCCTGTGGGATAGGCACTGTTGTCGTATTCATTTCACAAGGGAAGCAAAGAGGCTCAGAGAACTTAAACAACTACCCACAGTCACGTGCCAGCAGGTGATAGGACCCACAACCCAGAACCCCAGTCTGCCTGATGCTAAAATCTTTGCTATCTCCACTACTGTATGTAGTCTCCATTAGGGATATACTGCATGTTCTTGTAGAATAGTAGTTTGTGTATATATTTACCTTCCTTGTAGGCTGCTGATGGCATATTTCAAACTTATTTTCTAATTATGAATTACATAAGCAACGTAGTATAGTGTATTAGGAGTAGATTTGCCTATGAGGAAAAGAGAATATCTTTTGAATAATGATAAATGTTGGCTAGATCATAGATTGATCTTTCATGATTGTGATAACTCAGATTACTATTAAGCAGATAATTGCCTCCCTAACCCACTCACTGTGGGTAGAGTATATTTTCTACCCATTAATGTTGGGCTTGACCATATAACCTATTTTGATAAAGGGATGTTAGGGGCGCCTGGGTGGCGCAGTCGGTTAAGCGTCCGACTTCAGCCAGGTCACGATCTCGCGGTCTGTGAGTTCGAGCCCCGCGTCAGGCTCTGGGCTGATGGCTCGGAGCCTGGAGCCTGTTTCTGATTCTGTGTCTCCCTCTCTCTCTGCCCCTCCCCCGTTCATGCTCTGTCTCTCTCTGTCCCAAAAATAAATAAAACATTGAAAAAAATTAAAAAAAAAAAAGGGATGTTAATAGACATGAAACAAGCAAAGACTTAAGATGTCCTTATCGGGGGTGGGCTCCACCCCCTTGCACGTCTAACCATTACCATGAGGAAAATGGGCCCCTGGAAACCTGCTGGTCCCACATGAATGAGAGACACATGGAGGGGTGTTGCTGCCACTGACCCATGACCAGCAGTGTGAAGCAGAGCCACCATAATTGCCTACAAAGCTGTGGTTGTGTGGATGGACACTTACCCTTCCACGCTACCGAGGTCTGGGGCCATGTGCTAGGCAGCAGGAGCCAAATGATGCAATTATTATCAATATAAATGACATTTCTTGATCTGATGCATCCATTAATTCAATATTTATTTGACAGTTACTGTAGTGGGACCCAAATACAAATGATGAAGACAATAGGCACAGCCATGTCATCATAGCTTAGTAGAGGAAAGAAGTATTTAAATAAAGCATTGCAACAATATATTGTTAGAATTCTGCAGGGGAATGATAGGAGGGTACAGAAACCATAGCACAGGCATCATCCCATTGTGGGTTTATGGTCAAGAGAGATTCCTGGAAGAAGCAACATCTCATCTGTCACCTGAGAAGGAAGTGATATTAAAGTTAGTTGGGAGAGGAGGACACTTGGGAAGGAGAGAAGGTGGGGGGAAGAGAGGACGTTGCAGACGTCCTGCAGAAAGAAAGGACGGCATGTGCGGTGTCCCAGGGGGGCAGAAAGAACAAAGACTATCAGGGAATGTGAAAGCTTTTCAATAAAATGGAGGCAAAAGGGATCAGAATGGATGGATGGCTGATCTCAGATCTCAGATCATGTAAGCACTGTAAGTCTTGTTAAGTCTTGTTAAGAAGTTTGGACTTTGGGGCACCTGGGTGGCTCAGTTAAGTGTCCAACTCTTGATTTCGGCTCACTTCATGACCTCAGAGTTCATGAGTTCGAGCCCTGCATCAAGCTCGGTGCTGACAGTGGGGAGCCTGCTTGGGATTCTCTCCCTGCCCCTCCCCTGCTTGCTCTCTCTCAAAATAAATAAGTAAACTTAAAAAACAAAAGTTTGGACTTCATGAAAAGAGAACTAGAGAAATTGTTTCATTAAACTTTAAAAAATCTGATTATTTTTCTCCTTCCAAAATTATAAATAACTTAGTTTATTCAAATAACACATTTTGAAAATTTTAGGGCAAAATAAAAAAAAATTAAAGATCTCTTCCAAAATCAACACACCCACTCTAATGATGAACCACTAGAGCATTTCTAATTAACCAAGAGCTCATTTTATGTTCCTGATCGGCACACTCGGAGAGCCATGTGGATAATTTAATGTGAGGGTGTGAATGTGTGCTTCCCTCTGCTCTTTATTTCATGCTTCAGACGTTGCCATGGGTAACCAAAATCTGTTCCAGAAATTGACAGTTAGTTCGTGCTTACACAAAGGCGGGCAAAGAAGAAGACAATCTTTCACAGTCCATAATTTCCCCATGACCTGTCCTCTTGGAGTCTTCCCAGGTCCCAGTCATCCCACGAGCTTCTCCATCTGGAGACTATAAACTCCACAAGGGTAGGGACTCTCCTGTTCATTCCCTGAACCCCCAGGATATAACACGGTTCCTAGCACACAGTAGGAACTCAATGTATGTTTGTCGAATAGGTGAATAAATGGATGACTGATTGACTTGCTCATGCAAATCACAGTGAGCCAATCCAGGTAGGTTTCCTTTACTAGACTGAGAGTTTCTTGAGGTCATGAAGCAGGTGATGCCCTTTTGTATGCCTTCAGTACCTACCACTGTGCCTCCCAGGTCATAGATATGTGGCTAAAGTCTTACTGGATGGACGGGTGGGTGGGTGGGTGGGTGGATGGATGGATGGATGGATGGATGGATGGATGGATTGGTGAATGAATGAATGAATGAGCAAATGAATGAATGAATGAGGTGAATTGCAAGTACAGCATCTGCTAACCAGAAATAAGTTGGAGTCCAAAATATTAAGTATGAACACAGAAATAGATTCATTTAAGAAAAGTAGGTTAATAGCCAAGGCAGAGGTTGAAAGACATGAGAAGAACAAATGAAAAGGGGAAAAGTAAGTAACCCAAAACAAAGAGAGTAGAGGAGCATGCCTTGGCTTATTCTGTCCTGCACACCTGGGACAGTTTCAGCTCCTGAATGCCCTCAGGCCTTGTCTGTCTTCTCTGTTGAACTGTTCCTTCCTCAGTTATTAAGACATGGCCTGGATACATCAGTGTGATGTTTAAATTCCTGTAATGATGAAGGTGATAATAATCACCTAGACTAAATTACTTTTCATTTTTCCCTCAAATCCACAGAAAAAGAGGGGAGGTGTGGACAGAACATGAGTGTTTCCCGCTTAATTTCTTTGATATTGCTGAGCCAAGCCTTGCGCCTTGTAGGGAAAGAAGACCTGGTCTGATGACCTTGACGTTGCCTGTGGTTTTGTATAAGCGTTGAGCTCCTCGCCTTCTCCACACTGACTCTTTCAGAGAACCCAGCTGGATGGCACAACATTTCATCCGGGCACCGAGGAGGACCAGAAAGCCCCACTGCTGTGCCTGGGAAGACTCTGGCCGGCATGGTGGGGCCCCAGGGTATATACCCCTGTCCTGGATCACTGCGTCCCCTGGTGGGCTGATTGCAATTCTGGCAACGTGGTAGAGAGGAAACAAAAGTCCATGGAGACATTCCTATGTCATCACTGGCTGGTGAAGGTCTTCTGGGTGCTTTGTGGCTTTCACATTATGAAGACTATGGATGAGGAAATGTCTCTGGTTATATTTATAGTGTGGACTGTGTGTTTACTTGTCCATCCTAATTCGAATAACAGACATTGCCTCACCCATGTGCTGCAACACCCGTCTTTCATTCACTCTGTAAACACTCATCGGGGGAGCATAGGTTTGTTCTAGGCTTCTCTAGTCCTGATGAGGTGCTCTGCAAATATCCCCAGCTGGAGATCCAACCTCCCTGAGAACTGGCCTGGTGGGGAAACAGTATCTTTCTCCCTATCTTCTACCCCAAACACTCACGGAGGGGTAGCTCTGGGCACAAAGGACTGGAGAGGATGCAAAATCTGTATTGAACATCTACATTGTGACAGGCATGTGCCCAATCACGTACTTTTTTCCCCAGCCAAACACCATAAGATAGATATTCTGGTTTGTTTTCCACAGCAGAAAATAGATGTTTGGGAATATTGCATAACTTGTCCAAGTTCATACATCCATTAAGTGGCTAAGTAGTAAAGGTAGGAATCACCCTTGGGTCTACTGACTCTTTCCTACACAGCTGGCTGTCCCCAGGGTGGCTCTAGCATCTCACTTCTCCTAAGGTGGTGGCAGGCTTCTCCTCCTGGAGAAAGCAGTCCAAATTCCAGCAACACCTAGATCTGGTGTCCACATTCTCCTGTTCTCCCCCTCTGCCTCCACTCACTACCCTCCCGAGCTTTCTCTCAGGAAGTCACGGCTGGACGTCACTGACACTTCGGTGCCATTAAAGTCACAGTGCCCCCCTCTGTTAGAAGATCTCAGTTCCCTGATAAGCTCCCTCTGTGGAAGGGAAATCTGTTCATAGTTCGGCAAATTTAAGGCAGTGTCTGGGAGGAGGGAGGGTTTTCTGAGAGGGCTCCACAAAGGTCATGACATTCTCTGCAAGGTCCCAGAAACCACACTACAGGCTCAGCTGTCATTCTACTCATACCTGACCAGTCCAACCAAGTGAAGATCATAAAATTAACAGTACAAAGGGTCTAATAGAGAGCTCCTTAGAGGCACCGAGAGGTTACAGATGCAGGTGATGATGGGAAGGGGAGACGGAGAGGCCAGGCAGTCGGGGACCTCAACTGTCCCATATGTAAGGCTGTCCCTGGGAGGTCCAGAGTCCAAACAACTCCCTTTCAGGGAGGAGGCACAGCAGGGTCAGGGAGGCACTTGGCATGTCTACTAACAGAATGGAGGTGAGTTTCCGGCGCCCCAGCTAGCAGGGGGTGGAGGGAGGGAGAACTGGTGGAAATGAAAGAAGGGTTGGAGGCAAGAGTCACATCCAAGCATCCAAGTCATGGGCCATACCTGAAATCTGATTGGGAGAGTAATGGAAAAGCATTTTTTTAAATTATGTTTTAAGAATTGCTCAAATGTTTATTTTTGAGAGAGAGAGAAGGAGCTGGGGAGGGGCAGAGAGGGAAAGGGGACAGGGGATCTGAAGCAGCCTCCTCACTGACAGCACAGAGCCCGATGTGGGGCTTGAACCCACGAACCGTGAGATCATGACCTGAGCCAAAGTCAGATACTTAACCGACTGAGCTTCCCAGGTGCCCCAGGAAATCATTTTAAATATGAGATTATTACTTGAGCATTAATATTATAATACAGCAGGATTTCTAAGGTTCTGAGCTAGTAAGGTTGCACAGGCAATAATTAGATAATAGCTCTGTAGGTTAAGCTCTCGTCAATGGGAGGAGTCTGGCTGAGCAAGACTGGGTAATATGTAATATGCCCAGAAACCCCAGCCTAGAAGCTTCCAGTGGGCCTTCTCACCCCCTCCAGAACACAGAGCCTATTATCAGGCTCTCTGGGATCAATTCCTGCCTCCACCCCTTACTAGCTGTGTGACCTTGAACAAATTAATCAACCTCCCTGGGCTTCGCCCTCCTCATCTGTACAATGAGGATGATAATAATAGGATCTCACATTGTGATATGAGCATTTCACGAGTTATCATATATGCTCATAACAAAACCTGGCACATGGTAAGAGCTATGTGAGTGTTAGCTGTTAGTATGACTATTATCACATCAGATTTTCAGGGCCAATGGAGGAGACAGACATACAGGAGGACCTTTGTCCTCAATTTAGAGCTAAGGAGACATGATCTCACTTTGATAAAAAAAAAAAAAATATATATATATATATATATATATATATATATATATATATATGCACTCAGGTCCACAATACACCATGGAAGCAGTTATGCAAAGGTGACATCTGGATGTGCTTAAAGAGGGGACAGCACAGGACAAAGACAACAGCCCCAGGTGACCAGTAGGCAGAGGACCGGGAATTTGGCTCACGAGCAAGTCCTTCGTGCTTCTCAATTTGCATCAGTTTCTCTGCAGACTTGTGGTTTCTTCATCCACTGACCGTTGAGCGTTTTTGGCGAGTGCCCCAGCAGATCGCTCATGCGGGTCTGCCTGGTCCACATCACATCGCTTCTGCAGGCTGTCTGCGCAGGGGGTGGGGCGGGCCAGGCTGCGGCTGCTCTAGGGAGCCCAGGCGGAATGTGCAGGCTTAGGAGTCCCCGAGGTGTCCTCCTCTGAGCCTTGGTTTTCCCTTCTGTCAAGTGCTTGCCTCACAGGACAGCTAGCTGTGAGGAATGAGCGTCACGACACGTGCGAAGTGCCCGCTGCATCGCATCACGTGTGGTCAGCGTGTGGCCCTTCACTTCTGTCACCCATGGCAAAGTTCCAAATAAGGAACGAGCTGAAGGGGAGTCTTCTTTAGTCTGTAGAAGCTGCCACCCACTAACACTGATGGCAAAGATTCCAGAGTCATTGGGAAGATTTATTAATCCAAAAACCATTTATTGACCACTTACTTGCAATAGCTCCTTCATAGATTGAGTTCTCGCAACAGCCTTAACAGATAAGTGCTATTATTACCTCCATTTTAGGTGAGAAAACTGAGGCTCCGACAGGCAGAGCAAATTGGCCCAAGATTGGAATTTGGACGTGTCTGATTCTAAAAAGTTAGCTTCAGATTCGCTCCCTCCCGCGAGCCTTTGTGATTGCAACACGGGGCTATTGTAGTCGTGTTTACGTCCGGCAGCGGCTTACCTTTTGGGAAGCTGGTTTCTCTTCCTGTGTTACGTCCACTGTGAAGGCAGTGCCTCGTGGCAGGAGAAGGCCACCACCCAAGATAAAGCTGGGAAAGAGGCATATGATGCAGGACACTTTCCCAGTCACCCCGACACCCACCCGAGGGAGAAGGCCAAGTGGGGTTGTCGGATTTCAGGAACGAGAATACTGCATTTGGCATTTTGTTGTTAGCCCTAAGGTGAGGGAAGCGGATGTGTTGGGCAGAGGATGGGTTCAGAGGGGAGTCAGGAAAGGGTCCACTTGTACCTGAGGACTCAGCATCCCTCGCTTGTCTGAACTCAGTCCGGGGTGGCCACATCAGGAGAGAAAACCCTGAGAAGGTGTAGGGAAAGCAGGAGGCACTGGTCTTAGGACCCCTGTCTCCATCAGAACTTTGGGACAAGACTCCTCACAGGGTACCAGCACACCAGCGTGTGGCCCCGGGGCAGCTGGGCTGATGGCGAGGGCCCAGGAAGAGCCAGGAGGGGGCCAGAGGGAGCACTCCAGGGTTCCTCAGCTTCAGCCATGCAGAAGGGAGCACGCATCTCTGGTTGCTCCTGAGAAGACGAGGCACACGTCAGCTGAGGCTGGTGAGCCAGGAGCCCAGCACGAGGCCATCCTGCTGATGGCTGAGGCTGCTGGCCAAGGTCTGAGCCAAAGCTGAGGGGCAGAGTGGGGATGGGCTTAATGCAAAACAGGGGAGGAGAGAAGAAGGAGAGGAGGGGAGGGGAGGGGCGAAGAGACCAAGGGAGGGAACAGAGAACCTCCTCACTGCCCTCTGTCTGCGTCGCCAGCCCCAGATCTTAGCAGCAAATGTCAGCCTTGTGATGAGCAGAGAAAGGGACCTCCCGAAATAGACTGTGAGGACCCCTAAAACCACAAGGCCCCACCCCAGGACCTGCGTTTCCTCTATCTAGGCCACCACTAAAATACTGACACTTCCTCTTCGCAAGACCCCAAAATGGCCAGGAGAAAAGGGGGAACTCAGAAAGACTGAGGAATTTTCTACAGCAGGGACATTTGAGAAAATTAGAGAATGAGATTACTGGCAAGTTCAAGTATGTGGAGCAAGCGTGTGTTTCCTCGACCCAGTGGGATGGAAAACCAGAGCAGAGGGGATCGGATGCAGAACACAAAGATGCGTGTTGAACTCCCGGTTTGTAATGTGTTAACTTCCTGGCCCCACTACATGGGAATGAGGAAATACGTTCTTGGAAGAGTGAAAATGCCGTTCAAAATGACTGCATAGAAACTCAAATAACGGAGGTGCCGCTTGGTATCGTGACGGTAGGTTGAGAATTGCGGTCCCCATAGCACCGCACTGCTCCCAGTGGCAAGGATAATACTCATCCTGCTCTGTAAAATTTCACTGGAAACCAGTCACAGGGCCATAGTGACACAGACAAAGGATTTTAAGCTGGCTGTTTTTATTTATTTTTTAAATGTTTATTTATTTTTGAGAGAGAGACAGACAGAGGGTGAGCAGGGGAGGGACAAAGAGAGAGAGGGAGACACAGAAGCCGAAGCAGGCTCCAGGCTCTGAGCCATCGGCACAGAGCCCAACGTGGGGCTTGGGCCCACGAACTGCGAGATCGTGACCTGAGCTGAAGTCAGACGCTTAACCGACTGAGCCACCCGGGTACCCCTAAACCAGCCCGTTTTAGATGGGAAGATTCCTGTGGGTTTAGTGGTCACCAGAATGTGAGGCCATGGGACATAGCCCGGAGAGCGTGATCAATAACAGCCAGCCTGCCAGCGTGCTGAAGAGCCTCTCGGCTGTGCTCAGGTGCAGCTAGCAAAACCCACCTGCCAAGGTTTCCTAGAGAAGATCAATGAAAAGGATGCGAGCAGGGACTCTGGGAGAGCTGGGGTTTGAACCCAGGCATTTTGGGGCCAGAGTCCACGTTCTTCACCGTTTTGTCCCACTGCCTTTCATCGCGTTGGGCACTCAGTAACCATGTATCACTTGAATGGATGTATGAGCGAAGAGGTGGATCTGAGTCGCTGGAAATGAATTACAAGATTCAGGGAGGGCCAAGCAAAGGAAGCAAGGGAAGGTGAGCATGCACAGCCGCTCTACCGGAGTCCACGCAAAATTCTGTTGGACGAGGAGGTGTGGCTCCACCCCTTTTTCTGTCTCCTACTCTTCCTGAATGCACCTGTTTTATCTTAATAAGGATGCTGTAAAGACATCTGACATATAAGCCCCCAAACTAGCGCTATGGTTCATCTGTGTCAAGAATAGTAATCTATCGGGGTGCCCGAGTGGCTCAGTGGGTTAAGCATTCAACTTCAGCTCAGGTCATGATCTCACAGTTTATGAGTTCCAGCCCTGCAACGGGCTCTGTGCTCACAGCTCAGATGCTGGAGTCTGCTTTGAATTCTGTGTCTCCTTCTCTCTCTGCGCCCCCCCCCACCCTCCTTCTCTCAAAAATAAATAAACATTTAAAAAAAGAATGATAATTATCATAGATTTCATATCAGCTTCACTTCTGGTCTTGTGCAGGGTTGTGCCTCAGCCCTACCTGAGCTTCAGGTCACTGCCACATCCCAGCATGACTAGGATCCCACCCTGGGTTTCTTTGCCTTAAAGAAAAAGTCATAATAAAGTGGGGGCGGTGTTGATTATCCACACAAGACAGGTTAGATGGGGCTCAGCAAAGTCTCAAGGCGTGGGCTGGAGTCCTTCTGTGAAAAACCTCATGTCGTCCTCAAAATAACCACTGAGGTTGGCAGTATGATCATTGTAGCTTTTAGGATTGGGAAACTGAGGCTGAGAGAAATTACATAATTTGGATGACTTGGTAGAGCTTCCTAGTAGCAGGGTGGGACTTGGATGCAAGTTCTGCTGAGACACAGACCCAAACCCTTAATCTTTGTGTCATGCTCCCTCCCCATGAGGTCAACCTCGGGGCCATGTCCATACAACAGTTGAGCTGAGTGACCTTGAACTTGAATTGACAGAGTGGAGTGAGAATTGGCTGAGCCTAAGAATTCTCTGATTTACAGTTTGCCCTTCAATATTTGTTCATCCTATTATTGTATTTGCTGCTAGTCATAAATTTATCAAATATGAGATACGGTATTTACATAGTTAAAAACCAATGCTCTTGTCCTCTTCTTTGGTCCAAAAACATTCATATTTTACCCAAAGGAATGTAGTCAATCTTGTCCAGAGATGTTGACTCTAGATGTTCTTATCTTATCTTAAAACAACACACTTAATCACCTTCTGCACACAAACTTAGCATGGCAACCCGATCTAAGTAAAATTTAACTTTCTGTAGATTTTACCACACATCACCACTTTCCTACTCAAGAATGATTTCCAGCCATTTCTGTCTATTGAAGGAATGGTTGTTTGGATTTATTTCTAACATTTTTCATTTGAAACACCGTGATGGAAAAAATAGACTTCTTTTCATTATACCCTGGGGTATGACATCAACCACAAAGACTGTCACTTAAGGTCAGGTTTCTGGGAGGAAGGGAGAGCCAAGATGGGTAGACTGGAGGTTTAGGACACTCAGCTGATTCTGGGGTTGTTGAGGGGGTGGGTGGGCCCAGTAGCAATGTCTCAGGGAAGCAGGAGAACTCCTCAGTGTAGGAGGCTGGATAGAATGAGCCCAGCCTGGCAACTGGGAATCTATGCTCCAAGCAAGGCAGATAGGGGCATTATGCCCCTGATGGAGAACACAGGACAGTGTAGGCGCTATAGAGAGCGGAGGGGTAAGAGGCCAAGAAAGCAAAAAATCAAGTTAGAAATGAAGTCACGGAAGCCAAGGGAAATGTTCAGGTGGCCAGTGCTTGGGGCAGACACACCACAAGAGTCCATGGGCCAAGCCAAAGTCACCAACCTGGCTTGAGGACAGTTAGATAATTCTGGGATCCGTCTGTTGCAGGAGTGAGTTCACTGCCATCCTGTACACACTTTATTGGTCCAAGGACCAGCTGGGGCAGGTGCTGCAGGGGACAGGCCCTAGCTTCCTGTGGCTGGGTGAGGATGGGCGAGAGAGAAGTGACAGTGTCTCCACAGCTGGCCAGATCTGAGTTTCTGCACCTGATTCATTTTTGGTATGTTTTGCTTTCCCCGAGTCTGACGGCATCTTCCAATTTGAAATCCACCCAGTTGCCTAAGTAATGGATCCAGTTACCGTAACCATGTTACAGACCAAGTTAGGAGATGGTTCTACTTGTCTGCCCAGTTTAGGAATGCGGTCCACAAGGAATCATCTCACTCTTACCCAAAGTGTAACAGGGTGCAGGCATCAGCAGCAATGGCATCACCAGAGAGCTTGTTAGAAATGTCAAACCTCAGACCCTACCCTTGACCGGCCATATCAGAACCTACATTTAGCAACAGACCCAGGTGACTGAGGAGCACTGATCTGTCCCGCATTCTTTCATCACATTCTTCGGCCACACAGGATGGAGGAAAGTGCGTGGGTGGGAAGACCGGGTATGCAGTATAGTTGTCACTTATTTGGTAAATAACCTTGGGCGATTAACCTGCCTCGGTCTCGATATTCTCTTCTGTAAAATGGGCACAATAGACTCCACTTCCTGTGGTCGTGAGGATGATTACAATGATATCTGTATAAAGTGACATCCTATGGTGCCTAAGAAATGACAGAGGGTAGACAAGTGGGAGTGGCAGTACTGGTGATGCTGGAGCTGGTAACCCCCCCCCCCACCATCCACTGCAGCCTATAGGAGCTCTCCCTGAGGGGGTTCAGCCACAAGAGGAACTGAATGGGAGCGGGTGGGGAAGAGGGAGTATTTCGGGTGCATCCGATTTAGACAAAGGCTCTGTAAGCTTCTGACCAGCAGGAATCTCCCACTTCTGCCTTCCCCACCCTCCGTTCCCTGCTGGTGGACACTGATGTCATCAAAGCAGGTTCTGATTCCAGGTCCAGACTACATCCAGCAGTGAGGAAAGGGGTGTTCTAGAACCGGGGTAGCTGACTTCAGCCTGGGAGTTACTCTTCCTTGCCTTAGGCCACTTTGCCTCACACCATTAGGCTGCCATCTTGGATCTTTCTCTCTGAAACTCTGACTCAGTAGGTCTGGAATGGGGCCCAAGAATAGGCATACCTAACCTGCTTCAGGTAAGGCTGACACTGCCTGTCTATGGACCACATTTTGACCAGCACAGCCCTAGAAGACTCGGAGGAAGTAGTCTGGGACCACAGATGAATTCTCCACTGGATGAAGAACTACTTAGTGTAGGTTATGGCTCATTTACATTTCCCCATGCCGTGCCCCTCCCCCCCACACACCTACCCACAGCCCAGTGACTGACACATACAGGGCTTCCGTGAGTATTTGGTGAATCAAAGAACCCCCACCAATCTCCAGCATTTCTGTTAGTCTTTACAGAACAGAAACTTGCCCTACACCTTTTCCCAGAAGCTAGGACCTAGCCTCTTGCCCAGAGTATGAGTTTCCCAGAGCTGCTGTAACAAATCACCACACACTGTATGACTTCAAACAGTAGAAAGGTGTTCTGTCACAGTTCTGTCAGAAGTTTGAAATCAAGGTGTCAACCAACAAGCTGTGTTCCTTCCAAAGGCTCTAGAGGAGAGTCCTCCCTGGTGTCTTCCAATGGCTCCCAGATGTCCTTGGTGTTCTTTGGCTTGTAGCTGTACCTCTCTGGTGTCTGCCTCCATGTTAGCATGACCTCTCACCCGTGTCTGTACCTGTGTGTCCTGCCTTCCTCTTTTTTTTTTAATTTTTAATTATTTTTAAAAATGTTTTCTTTCCTCTTCTTATAAGGACACCAACCACTGGATTTAAGGCCCACATTAATCCAAGATGACTTCTCTTGAGGTTATATCTGTGTAGACCTGGTTTCCAAATTAGGTTTCTGAGGTTTCAGGTGGATTTGGATGGGGGCAGGGGGCACCATTCAACTCTCCACAGCCAGGCGGGCAGAGCTGACCCTTCTGATTGAACCAAGATACCTCTGCATTCTTTTTGCATATCCCCCTTTCCTCTACCAAGCTTCTGGCCTGCAAACAACATTTACCATTGATGCTGTGCGACTTCTGCTTTCTGTTTCCACCTGCCCTTCCCCACCGTGTGCATTCTCATCTCTGTCTCCCAGGTGGTGAGTCTTAGATTTTGAAGTCGCACAATTTCTTGTACTTAATCTTCCTGCTTAACACCCTCCCAGCCCCCATCTTGGCTCTGATTCTCAAACTGGGACAAAAAAGGGGATGATGTGGACCAGGGTATATGAAGTTTAAGGGAAAGAAGGGAAATGATGCTGGCTTGTAAATTTTTCTGAAAGATCCTGGTGGAAAACCAATTATGTTGAAGAGATTGATGACCGGCGCACGGGGTTTTTAAAGAACGAACATGAGAGTCTTCAAGTACCTTTCAAGCCTGTGTTATGCTGCTTGGGTTACTTCTTTCTGAGATTTCTCAAATGCGATTGTGCATTTCTATTCTGGGGCACTTTAGTGGGGTAGGGTAAGATTCTAGCTTTTAGAACAAGACCACCTTTGATGTGGCCCTGCCTACTGGTCTGGCTGGCAACCCTTTTCTACCCACCACCTGCCCAGCGCTCTATGTACCTGTGACTCCGATATCCTCAAGAAGCCCAAGCTCCTGTGAGCCCCTGCGCTCCTCTACACATGTACCGGCTGCCTGGGCAGCCCCTGTTCCTCGCCCATCCGACTGGCCCTTATTCATCTCACCAGGCTTTACTCAGGTCTCACCTCTTCCAGAAAAGTTCCTGGATTCTTCTGGGTGAAATTAAGCTCCCCTCTGTCGTGTTCCTCTTTTGCTGGCCTGTGACCTTGGGTACACCAGTGACTGAGTGCCCATCATCCATGCCGGTGTGGTCCTGTATTTTCTCTTGAGGACTGTGAACAGCATGGAACAATAAACACATTTCAGTTGTCATAATCTTCCCAGCATCTGACAGATGGCTTTGCATGGGGTTTGGCCTCAAGGTCTGAGTATGTACCAAGTGGAAGACTACATGATGGGTCAATGTATGGATGAAGGCCCCCAAATAGAGTCCTCAGGCATTTCCACTAAGATTCCTGTGTGTTTCCCACTGCCGCTGTGACACATTGCCACAAACTGGCGTAAGAGAATACAAGTTTATTCTCTTACAATTCTGGAAATATGAGTTTCACTGGGTCTCAAATCAGTATGTTGGCAGGTGCCCTTCCTTCTGGAGGCACTGGAGAGAACGCACTTCCTTGTCTTTCCTAGCTTCTAGACAGAGACTACATCCCTCGACTCAGAGCCCCTTCCCCCCGTCTTCACATTCATCTCCCTGAGTCCCTCTTTCACTAATAAGGACTGTTGGAGTTATGTTGAACCTGAATAATCCAGGATAATTTACCCATCTCAATCATATCTGTAAAGTCCCTTTTGTCATGTAAGGTAATACATTCTCAGGTACTGGAGAGTAAGACCGGAAAATCTTTTGGATTTGGGGGGGGGTGGGGTTATTAGGACCTGGATATCTCTGCACATCTGCAGGGGGAAGGCTTACTTTATTCTGCCTACCACAATGACCAGAGCTCAAAGTCCCCTCCGGAGCCCCCTCCAGCCAATGACATAAAAGGGGCCAGCTTGCCATTCTCCTGGGTGCAGGAGCTCCAACAGTGTATGAGAGCATCACAAGGGCTGGGCTTTGGTCTTCCTCTGGACCTGTGGCTCTGCCAAGACCTCCTTCCCAGCAGCTTCCTCTAACCGCACAAAGGAATGGGTCCCCAGGGATGCCACTCACCTGCTCACCAAATGTGCAAGGAAATGAGTTGCCGGCTCTGAAAATGAATAGCTCTGAAGGTGCAAGAACGTAATGTGTGGAGGCAGGATTGGACTTGGAAGGTGGTTCTGACAAAGGGAATATGTTCGTCAGTGTGGCAGCCGTGCTTCTAGGCAGTGGGATGGCGAGGCTCGGATGGCACGACTTCCCGCTCTCTGCTTTCGTGGAAAGGTGCCTGGGGGGTTGCCGCAGGCATCAGCCCTGTGCCAGGCACTGTTTGGGACAGATGAGCAGACAGAGAGACCGGGCACCCAGGGCCCTGCAGGGGACAAGGGTGACTATAGTAAGACCCGGAGAGTGCAAGGTGGGACTGAGATGGGACAGCTTTCAGGATGGGGAGGCTGAACCAGAGCTGAGGACATTCCTAGCTGGGACATTAGCATGACCAGAGCCCTGGAGGGGAACTGTTTGATCGGAAGCAGGAAATAGCCCAGCATCAGTGTCGGAAGGCAGAATTAGTGTGAGGAGTCCAGACAGAGAAGCAGCATTAAAAGTCACTCTCTAATGGTCAGTAATTCCTGCACGCCTGGGTGGCTCAGTCAGTTAAGCAACTGACTCTAGATTTCGGCTCAAGTCATGATCTCATGGTTCATGGGATCGAGCCCCGCATCAGGCTCTGTGCTAAAGGCATGGAGCCTGCTTCGTATTCTCTCTCTCCCTCTCTCTTTGCCCCTCTCTGTTCGCTCTCTCTCTCTCAAAATAAACAAATAAACTTCAAATGTGAAGAAATCTTTATTATAGTTGATATTCCCTGACTAGTGACCTGCAGGTGTTCAGAGAAAGCCCCTCACATAGGGTCACCTCTGATGTAGGTGAATTGATTTGAGGACTAAAAGAGAGAGATGTGTAAATGGCCACAGTCCCTGGCTTTAGCTCAATGCACTCACCTCTCCATCCTCAGGACCTTGCCCACGCTATTGCTTCGACATGGGCGCTCCCTACAGCCTCCGTTCTCATCCTGGCGACCATTTAATGGTAAATGTCCCCTCCCTAGAGAGGCATTGGGAGCTATCTTATTAAAATCGCCCATCCGCCTCACTTAGTCTCCATTCCAGAACTATGTGCATGTCTTTCCAAGTACACCTCAGGCTTGCGTTTTTTTTTTCTCAATCCCTTGGGCTTTGTCTGGGTCCCTTTGTGTATCCCTGTCCACAAAGACAAAGACCCTGTCCACTTCTGGGCCCCTGTTGTCCAGGGCTCTGCAGACATGCATTGAATGAATAAACACATTCATGCTTGATGTATTTTTAAACGTGTCTCATCTGTTTTATAAGAGGCTTCTGTCAAAGATGCCAGAACCACAGAGAGCCGGTGTTTGGTTGAAGCAAAGCTGAGCATTGGGATTGATAGGATCGACGTCCGTCAGGAAGCAAAATCCTTGGGATCTGAGGTCAGAGTACCCAGGTGGGAATTTTGGCTCCCTACCGACCCGGCTGATAAGCTCCTTGAGCACAGAGTGTTCCGGTGCTTGGGACAGGGAGCACCATTGAGTGCTCAGAGAATGCATAGAGAGATATCTGTACCTCTTTCTTTCTAGTGTTTTTGCTTCTACTAGTGTTTTTGTCTTTGGGCCATCAAAAGTCTGAGATACTTTTATGTCGTCCTATCGTGTTTGGTCCTTGTATTCCTATTTATTTTTAGCAAAAAAAAAAAAAAAACAAAATAACATAAGATGAATGCATCTACTGTGATTCCAATATGATCGTGCCATTTAGTTCCTCTTTCGTTCAGCCCAATGAAAGGGTGATTACTTAGAACTTTGATACATTCCTAGCTCTTTGGACCAAATGGGTGGTGGAACTGTCCCTGCTCCCTGGAGTTTTCTTTTCTAGCCCCGGGCTGTGGTGGCTTATAAAATCCCTCCACAGTCTTTGAACTACCAAACCGTGACCCCTCCTAACAAATCGGCCCATCAAGCTCATGTTCTTCATCCCTATTAGCGGGCCTGAATTTCTAGCCCAGACCCACTTCTAATGGGAGTTTGTACTTTCTGGGGCGGAAAGCTGAGCTTGGTGCAATCCAAGTGCCTCTTTGTTTATGCCCATTTGCCTATGATGAGAAAGACACTAATTTTCCAACACAGAAGCTGATGGTCTCTGTCGGTCACTCTTCCACAACTAATTTCCCTCCCTCCTCCCCTCTTCTTCCTCCTCTCCTCCCTCCTGGATTAGAATCCTGGTTCCTCCAATTAGTGGTTGGTTGACCTTAGTTACATGATTTCATCTGTTTGTGCCCATTTCCTTCTGTCTAAAGTAATTGTTCCTACTCAAAATTCTATTTTTAATATTACATGAGAAAATGTGTGTGTGGTCCTGGACAGCTTGCCTGGTGCTTAATAAATGCTTCATAACTGGGGGCTGCTATCCGCTCTAGTTCCTCGATTCTCACCCTTGCTCTGGCCCCCTCTCTCTCCTTCCTCTTCCTTATGCACTCTTTCTTCCTTCTAGTATATAAATTATTCCTCCTTCCCTCCCTTCTTCTTCATTTCCCCTTTGTAATTTAGCTCCAGTGATTACCTAATAATCAGCTTGACCAGAAGTTACATTATCATCCATCTGAAATGTTCTATTGGGTTCCCGGGCCCTTTGAACCAGCGGACATCAATACAGAGTTGGTTTATTACGGCACTGATATTGACGACGGCAGGACAGTGTGGCCTTGTCTCCTCTCCAGCAGCCACTGGATGGTAGACGTAATCACAGAAGAGTTGATGTTCTCTAATCAGGATGTAGGAGCATCAAAGGAAACAGACCTCTTAATCTCGGGTAAGATTTTTCTTAGGACAAAGCAAGTAAAAAAATATGCTTATTATGCCAGGACTTTGCATCCTTTTTCTGACTTGAGCAAAGGCCCATAAATTGTTTTCCCACTGTTTTCAGGCCAGCTGTTAGCTGTGTTTGCTGACTCTCTGAATTATCGGCCAGCATGTTGGCGCCTTGTTAATCATGGCAACGTTTCCTCTGCCTCTTTTTGGAGAGAAATTCTGCTTTCTAAAGGAAGACACCTTTTGGCCAATCAGAGTTTAATACCAAGTGATGGCCACCCATCTGCTCCCGAACTGCTACCTTAGCAGGCAGTGCACTGGCCCTTCAATTCGTAGCATTGTTTGTTACTATTTCCTCAATCTGAGCAAATGTGGGGCGATGGCAGCGAGCGGACCTGCCACCCCAGGCCATGGGTTCCAAGAGCAGCCCAGGCTGCGCCCTCTACCGGCTGGGTGGCCTCAGGGCGTTTCACCTGCTTGTACCTTGCTGTGCTCATCAGGGTGTGCACGAGGGGAGACCAGCCCTGTCCTGCTAACGTCACAAGTTTGGGGTGAAGACCAGGTGAAATGACACGGTGTGAAGCCAGTTTATTGTTCTTCAGAACTTCAGAAGATACGATTATGTCCTAAGAGTTGAGAGGGCACCGAAAGAAAGGAACTGGCATTTATGGAGTGAGCATTGCTGACCTGGCAGGGCTCCAGACACTCTCCTGTGTTTCTCTCATCTGAACCCTCCAGAAAGTCAGGTTGTACTGTTGTGTTTTTTTTTTTAATTTATTTATTTTGAGAGATGGAGAGAGAGAGAGAGAGAGAGAGAGAGAGAGAAACCCAAGCAGGCTCTACACTGTCAGCACAGAGCCCGACTCAAGGCTCCACCTCACAAACTGTGAGATCATGACCTGAGCCAAAGTCAGACACTTAACGCCCCCGCGTCGTAGTTTTGCTTTACATACAACAAACCTGGGAGTGTAAAGGTGAAGTCACTTGCTCAAAGATACACACAGTCAACGAACAACAAAGGTGAGGTCTGACCGTCTCTTCCCCAAAACAGAACCTGGTTCTTTCTATTACACCATACTCGTAAAGCCAATGAATGTGTTTCCCCTCTTAAAAAAAAAAAAAAGACGGAAGGGAAAGAGGAGGAGAAGGAGGAAGCAGGGAAAGAGGAAGGGAGGAAGGAAGGGAAGAAAGGGAAAAATAGCAAGCAACTGATTAAGGGTTATCTTTCTCAAAATATGCGGATATCATGTGGTTTGATCGGATCAGCTTTAACAATCTGTTTCGCTCCGGCCACATTCTTCCTTAAATATTTATTGAGCAATAGCTTACTGTAGATACTGTGGTTGTTCAGTTGAGTTTTATTGACTGATCCCACCCAGGCCAGCGGTGATGAATAGTCCAAATAAAACAAGCGGTAAGTGGAGAACTCTACTCTTTCCACAGACAGGTAAATGAAGGCTTCAGAGAAGTTAGAGTAATTTGCTCATTTCCAGGCTCTGCCTCCTTGATGTTCCAGTAACCAGCTAAATGGGCTATTTGGCAGCCGAGACGCAAACAAAATATAGTAGGTCATGGAATGTGGCCTATGTGTTGAGAAACAACCAACCGCTGGTCAAATACAGGCCTTGCAGTTATAACACCTGCATTTGCTCTTGACCCTTCCTTTAATGAGGGCTCCCTTGGGCCAAGGCTCTTACCTGATCTGAGTCCCCGTGTCCTTGTCTGAAAACCGAGAGTAATCAATCACAAGTGGCGGCCATATGTGAAGCGCAAAGCCCTGTGCCTGGCCATAGTGGGTCCTCAACCAGTGTGCGGTCCTCCTGCCCCACACCCCACCCCCTGCCCGTGATCAGGGAAAACTCCTGCCAAATTCCACAGAGCTGGGATCTTACAGAATTTCGTTTCTGGATGAAGCCTCCACGCTATTTGGATGACTGTCCTCCACCTCCTTTTATGATGACGTGACAAAGATTCTTCTGGTTGTGTTGTTTTTCCATTTTATAAAGGGGCCAAGATAACAAACCTCATGCAACCTTGGCCCCGCAGTACATTTCCATGTTAATTAATAGCAGCCTCAATCCGGCGAGTTTTTAGGAAAATAAATTACATATATTCAGGTGTCTGGTTTTTACCACCATTAAACTTAACTACCCTGTTTGTGTCCTTTATTGCTTTTATTTTATAAAGACCATAAAAAAAAAAAAAGCTACAATACTTCAGCCAGGGGCCAGGAGGAAGCCGCCTTTTCATATTTATAATAGCTTCGAATAAAATATGTTCCAACACTCCCAGCCATATGGCTGCAAACGGTTGTTTAGAGGGGCCCCTTTCCCCGGCCCTGATTCTTACAGGCATCAATCTTATTTTCCAGTTCCTTTGCTGGATTAAATTTATGAAATGCTCAGCCCTCAGGGTGATAAATGTGTTGATTGTCACCACTTCCTCTTTTCAGTTTCCAATTAACATGATTGGTATGGAATGTGCACAGACAGCTAGGTCTCGATACTTTACATCTTGCAGCCCAGTAGCTGAGCCAGCACAGATTTCAGCGACAGCCCCCCCCTCACCCGCCCCCCTCTCAGGTCGGTTCCCTGCTCACACACCTTTTAGAGCGTTTAACAATAGCTCAATATTATTTCCATCCATTTGGGGGGGAGGGAACACCTCGATTTAAGATCTGAAGATGCAACTTGTAATTTTTCTTGAAGAAATTCCACTGAGTATAAGTAATTTTCTATAACATTTTCATACTATGGGCAGCGTCCTATTTGCATAGGAAAATAGACTGAGCTTGTAATCAGGCAGTACTACAAGTGATTGCAAGGCTTTTTACAAATGCAAAGTGACATGGCAAAGGTAGAGAGCAATAAAGAAACGGAGTGGCTCCAGGGTGTTGGTGAAGGGCTGATTGCCTTTCACTTCTGCATTATTCTAACAGCCCAGATCCGAGTCCCAAGAAAAGGGTAGAGGATCTAAACAGAAGCCTGTGGCCCTCCTCTTCCCCTCCCCCTTGTTGTCCTCCTCTTCGTCTCCCATAAACTCTTGGCCAGCAGTGTCACCATCTGAGTCACCAGCGGGCAGTTTGGTGCTGTGGAGAGAATGCAGTTCTTTTGTGGGAGGCCAAGCTTGACTCCATTCTTGACCTTATTATTTTGAGTGGAGGGACTTGTATCCCTCGGTTCCAATTCTGGCATCACAAGAAGAGAAAAACAAAAACACAGTACCTACCTCTCCCAGGTATGAGATGAAATAATGCCAGCAGAACAGCTGGTCTGAAACAGGTGCACAGTGATGTAGCAGCTAATAGCCGAGATGCCCATGGGGCTGCTTGGCTTCCAGTCCCAGCTCTACCCTTTCCCGGTTGTGTAGCCCTGGAAAAATTATATAACTTCTCTTGCTTCTGTTTCTTCATCTATTAAATGAGAATACTAATCATAGAATAGATTTTAGTATTGCGAGAAATAATAAAATGGGCTGGGGGCTTAGGCTGTGTGACGCTATGAAAATGTAATTGATGAATTGAACATTCATCAACAGCCTGTTATTACTTCCTTCAACTAATATTTGAGGAGCAGCTACCATGTGTCAGGCGCCCTCCTAGATACCTGTCATGGCCCAGAGATGACTTAGAGCCCTCAGATTCAGCTCAAGCATGACACTCGAAGGGGGGGGCCTCCTGTGTACTTAATCTCTGACCATATTAGATGACTTCTCTTAAAATCAGAGCCTCTTCTTTCCAACACCGATCAGTGTTAGATGTTTCCCCTGTGTGCTCATTCAATTACTATTCCATCTGTTAAGCCATCAGCCCCATGAGAATAGGAATTCTGTCTGTTTTGGCTCATCACCAATGTTTAGTGCGAGGCGTGGGGGATGCCAAGAGCTCAGTCAATATTTGTTGAGCACGGAATGGAGGCAGTGTCTCCTCCTTTGAAAACCTGGTATTTTGGCAGAGTTGTCAAACTTGGAAAATTCTATAATGTTCTACATAAAAAAAAGTGTTGGCGAAGTTCAAAAAGCAAAGGACTCCATTCTGGCAATGGAGGAAATCTTCCTAGATGTAGGGACTTAAAGGGTGAGTAGGAGGTCTTCAGGCTAAAGGGGGGAAGGCAGGCATCCCAGACAGAAGAGAGAGTGTGTGCTAAGTGTGTTGGAATTAGTGACATGGCTAAAGCTCACGTAAGCCTGGCATAAGGAGGGTTGGGAGACAGAATCTGGTGTAGACACCCTTGCCTCTTAAGCACGTAGCTCAGTGCCTTGCCTGTGTTTGCTGCCCAATATTTTTTCACTGAATGTCAAATGAAAGGGCCAATGCTCATATTCAGGGAGAATACAAAGTACTTGAACATGAATAAATAGACACAAAGGTCTATTATTTAAGATACAGGTTCTGGCTGCGGTAAGAAAGACCAGATAGTTGAAGAGTGGTTTACGTTAGAGAGATGTTTACTTTTGTCTCCTACAACAACCTGAACAGGAACAGGATAGGGATGATACAGCGGTTCTGTGGCACTGAGGACCTGGGCTACTTTTATCTTGTTGTTCTGCCTTCTCAACACAGTTTTGTTTTTCTGGATCCAAGATGGCTGCTCCAGCTCTCGCCACGCTATCCCCATATGCCTGTGGATGGGGAAGAGAAGGAGCTTCTCCTCCCAGGGGCCAGGAGCTAGCCTCGAGAGAGGTGGAGAAAGATTATCTTGAATTGTGTGATGGTTAGCCTTATGTGTCAAGTTGGCAGGGCCGCGGGATATCTGATGAAATGTTATTTCTGGGTGCGTCTGTGACAGTGTTTCTGGAAGAGATTAGCGTTTACACTGGTGGACTGAGTAAAGCAGATTGTTCTCCCCAGGGTGGGTGGGCACCATCCAATCCACTGAGAACCCAAGGAGAATAATAAGGGGGAGAAAGGTTGGATTCATTCTCTCTCATTGTCTGACCACTTATTTAGGATATTGATCTTCTGCCCTTGATGTTCCTGGTCCTCAGGCCCTTTGCACAAGTCTGAAATCTGCACCGTCAGCTTCCCTGGATTTCCAGCTTGTATATGGCAGATCATGGCGCTTTTCAGCCTGCATAATTGTATGAGGCAATACCCTATGATCAATCTCTTTCTAGATGTATCTATCTCTCTATCATCTATCTATCATCTACCTATCATCTCTGTCTATCATCTAGCTATCCGTCTAGCTCTCCATCAATCATCTATCAACTATTGGTTCTGTTTCTCTGGAGAACCCTTACTACAACAAGCTGGGTAACCATGGGACCAGCTAACATTTTAACTACCATAGGGTAAGTAAAAACAGGTATTGATGTGGCACTTAGACATCTCTGCTCAGTCGGCTTCCATGCATGTCAGGAGCCCGCTAAGATAGGACTTATTATAGGACAACTGGGCTCCTGGGAGACTCTGATTCAACTTCCATCCTTCTCTGAATGTGAAGTTGGACTTCCTTCAGTGAAAAAGAGATCTTTCTAGAGAAAAGGGTCAGTGCAACTTACACATGCTAATGTGAGAAAGTACCCTGATGTGCATATACCAGTTATGAGAGGTGTTAGGAATCATCTACTACTATTACGATACAAATGTTTAGAATGGACATTTTTTATATGGATTTGAATTCCTACACTTGTATTATGAATGCACTTTATAGTGTAGGAGAGAAATGGGTAGGCTTATAATTAGTTCAGCATGCTTTAGGGGCCATGGTGACATGGGGGGGGGTCACAAACTTCCTTATCTATAGCAGAGCATGAGAGCTTGTTATGCTTAGGATACCCTTCATAATTTCATGTCACATGGGTGCTGGGGAGGTTGGAAAAATTAAAGAAAAGCAGAACCTAGGAAGGAGGGGAATTCATCGAATTCTTTCCTTCAGGATGGGTAGAGGGTGAGACCAGCGGCACTCGTAGGAAGAACCTGAGTACTTCAGACCAGGGGCTGTGCCAGTGACAATTCTGTGAGTTTCCACATCTTTTATCAGATTATTTTTTTCCAGCACATGTTCACTTCCTCCCACCTTTGGGGTGGATTGTATTCTCCTGCTTCACTAACTTTTTCTTAGATGATAGAAAGTGAGCAGATTTATTTATTTGTTTGAAGTTTAAAAAATTTATTTTGAAAGCAAGCGAGTGCAAGTCGGGGAGAGGCAGAGAGAGAGGGAGAGAGAGAGAGAGAGCATCCCAAGCAGGCTCCATGCTGCCAGCACAGATCCCGACACGGGGCTTGAACTCACCAACTGTGAGCTCATGACCTGAGCTGAAGTTGGATGCCCCGCCGACTGAGCCACCCAGGTGCCCCTGAGAAGATTTCATAAGGGCAGATGATATAAATCCTATTGAAAGTGCTGGCACAGTTTGGCTGAGCTCCTGGACTCCAGTGATATCCCTTGAGAGGTGCATGCCTAGGAAGCTCCTGTCCCTTCAACCTTGGCCCCAGGATGGGGACAGGCGGAGCAGACCTAAACCCAAGTCTGGAGCCAGGCCTGCTGCCCAAAGCAGCTCAGCCGAGCAGAGACCAGCCCACGTGAGCCAAACTGTGGTTGGCCTGCGGATCCACAAGCATGGGAATAAAAGTGCTTGTAAGCCTTGGAGTTCTGGGTTGTCTGGTTATGCAATCTCGACGTAGGGATGGCTCGCAAATGCAACAAGCTTCTGGTTTTTATTTGATATCGTTTTCCCACGTGCATCACAAATGAACGGCACCTGATTCCTCGTGCATGCGAGGGTCCACTGAAGGTGAGCAGGGGGTGTGGTGTGAGGAAGGGCTCTGTTCTATATAGTCACTCATGGATTCAGGCTCCTTCCATCTCCTGGGTCTCTCATGCCTCATACTTCGCTAAATCCTACACATTTGTCGGCAGGTGGGTGAAGAGAGAGGGTGTAGAGGCTTGTCAGAGGCTTATGGGTTCCACGCATGTTCTGGTGAGTCTGTGGCCTAACCTAACTGCAAGGAAGACTGGCAAATATAATCTTGCCTTTTTTCTAGGAGGAACGGAAATTTGTCTGATGGGCAATTAGCTAGTCTTCCTCATATGGGAAATGGAACAGGTAGATGCATTCCCCATTATTGCCGGAAAGAAAGTGACAGGGAAGCACACAGGCCAAAAGTGAGAGGGGCTGGGGTAACCGCGGGGGACACGTTGTGTGTGACAGGAGGTGACAGAGGAGGAGGCAGGAGCACAGACAGATCAGACCTCAGACATCGTAATTCACGTACATGGGAGCAGACTGATGTCCTCTGTGGTTTTAGCGAGCCACAGAAGTATTTTGGCAGGACCTGGACGCCTCAGATCTGCACTTAGAAGCTCCCCGTGGACACAGTGGGCAGGGTGGCCATGTGGGCCTCTTGGGAGAGGCCAGGGAGGCTGCTACCCTGGTTTGGGGAGGCTCAGGGCCTTCACTGGAATTGCGGTTGTTGAGCCGGGGAGAGACCAGAGGCCAGAAAACTTGGGAAAAACAAAACTTGAGCAGCGACAAAGAAACAAGTCTTTGGGTGGGATCCAGGAAGCAAGAATCAGAAAATTGAAAGGAGAAACTAGGAGAGTTTAAAAGCGCCATTAATAGGAGCGCTAAAGGGGAGGACTCGTTAGGACCGACTAAAGCGATACAGCAGAGACCCACGCACCAGCCACACAGCAAGCGCTTATCCCTGTGAGGCCCTCCGGGGCTGTGGTGTGGCTCTGTTCCTTTCCCATGTCAGATGCAGAGTGTGGTTTCATCAGGCCCCTAGAACAAGAAAAGGCCTCGAGGTCATCTGGAGAGGTGTGTCTCAAAAACCTGCAGGCGTTTTGTTAAAGCCCAGACTGAGGGCACCCAAGCAATACAGCTGATTCACTGGGCCTGGGAGGAGCGCGAGGATGTGCGCATCTAACAGGCTCCTGGATGACCCTGATACTGCCCGGCCATAGACAACACTCTGAGAACGCTAGAGAAAACCACTCCTTGTATAGACTGGAAAGCCCAGGTTCAGGGAGGGGGAAAGACTGGCTATGCCAGGAATGACCCAATCTGGAAATGTTTTCTCCAACCCCATTACCTTACCATCCCCCTCCCCCCCCCCACCACCACCCCGGCAGTGTGCATCAGGACATGCCCGCGTCCATCTCGGTCTTCCCTGGTGTCTCCCAGAGCACCTGCTCACTATCCTGAGCCCAGTCTCCGCACGTCCCTGTGCTGGATAGCCGCAAGTTTAATTGACTAGCCACCAGCCAGACGAGGGAGTAAAGAGAGGGGCTGAAGTAGGATCAGCACACCTTTCTGTTATCATTAAAGAAGAAAATTGGCTTGGAGCAGGGGGAGAAAAACACCAAAAACCTATGGCTGCAATCCTGCGTAATCTCTATCCTTTCATTCAGCTCCAGAGTCCCCTCCCAGGGGGCTCTTTCTTTCCCTGCCAAGCGTCTGTTGCACAACCAGGTGCTTGTGTGCTGTCTCCCCACACTCCTACCATAGACCCTCCATCAGAGCAGGGCTTGCCTGTGTTGTAAAGGTCAGGTTAATGCCTATGAGCAACCTGAGGGCGAAGCTAAGTCTTCTTGTTCTGTCTTCTGCATTCAGCACGATGCAAGGATTTTCGTGTGGCAGTCAGTATCCAGCCAGGAACAGAGAATCCATGCCAGGTGGCTCAGGAATCTAATGCAGGGAACTAATTACAGAGGTGTTAGAAAAGCAGACAGCAGGGAAAGGTGAGGCAACCCAGAAATGTTAACAAGCGCAGAAAGCTGCCACCCTGGGGCTGAAGGGACCGTGAGTGACAGTGCTCCCGGAGCCCCGTAGCTGGCACTGTGCAAGGGAGTCAGGGTGTCGGAAGAGGGGGCTCCCAAGGGTTCAGCCAGAGCTGAGCAGGTGAGGTTGCCTGCAATAGATGAGACCTGAAGAAGGTAACTGAGGGCATGAAGAACAGAGTCACCTCGCAGGATCTGGAACGACCGGGAGGGAGTTGGAACCGGTGCAAGTGACTGGGGTAAGAGCTGACATAAGGAAAGAGCCAGAACCACTGACAAGAGTTTGCCCGAAGCAGAGCGGGAAGGGCTTCTCCTGTTGTCCTAGCCTGGGTTCTCTAGAGGCAGAGGCTGACACAGGGGATTGTGTGCAAGGCATGCACTAGGAGAGTCTCCCGGGAGAAATCTGGATGGCCAGGGGACTGTAATGGAGAAAGGCAGGGATTAAGCAGGGACGGGGTTCTGGGTAAGGTCTAATGTCAGCCAGATGCTGCAGGGAACTTTGGAATACAAATTGCATCTTGGTGTTTGTCCTGCCTTGAGGCATGAGGATGGGATTTGGACACCCTACACAAGTCAGTGCTTGGATAAGCGTTCCGGAGTGTTCTCTGACTCTGAGCCAATTCCAGGTGAGGTAGTCCTAGCTGTGGGGAGGGCAGGGGTGGGGGGGGGGAGGGCAGTCCCAGGGAGAAAATGGGAAATGTGAACCTGGCCCAGGAGCACGCTCAGTAGCGGGATATGGGCACCCCAAACTTAAAAGCCCCCCCCCCCCAGGGATCTGAATGGGGCACCAATCATGTCTACTCCATAATTCTTAATGTTCCTTTCTCCTAACATGATTTTTATGGGTTGAATTTAACTCAAGGAGTTAAACATGGAGGGTCTGTTGGAAGACATGGGGTGGGAGGGGGTTGAACCTGAGGACAAACAAGCAACTGACAGGTAGTAAGTGCTCAATAATATCTGCTAAGCTGAATTATACCTCCCCCGCACCTTCTAGACTTTTTGGTGCTTTGCAAAAATTGAATCTGTCAACAGCAGTTGAAGATTTACCATCACTAAGGAAATAGTTTTCAGGAGAAAATTATCATTTGCCTAAGAGTGCATGACAGATACTGATTTTGTGTCAAACATAATACAATTTACTCATGGACCTAAAAGGAGTTGAGGGAAAGTGTGGATTCAAATTCCAGTTGGATGGGGTTGACCCACGACTGGCCCCCTTCTGAAGGGTTGAACCAAAAATATTTTAGAGCTATTTTTTTTCTCCTAGATACAGAAAATGCATTTTCAAGAAGAGTCCAGAGTCAGCTGCCGTGTGAATTTTGTGCAGATTTTGAGTTAAAAGCCTTGACTTGCAGTGCTGATTTATAATAGAACTTTACCATCTTGCAAATTTATTTTATAGTTCTAGAATTAACAGTGTGTTCCGCCATATGATGTCTCAGGGGGATCCCACCGCATGGCCTGCCAGCTAGTTGTCCTCATGTAATTGTATAGAATATTTGCTCAGCATCTCACACCTTTTAGAAAATGTTAGTTCATGGAAGTTACCTGGTGTCCAGAAGACTCTGGAATTCATACAATGAAAAAACCCAAACTTGTTAAAGAGAACAGAAAGAGAAATGCATTGTAGCGCTTTTAAACGCCAGGCGCAGTGCTAGGTTTCACCATCCACTCGTCTTCTTCCCATAACATTTCTACAAGTTTATATAGGTGTGATGCAGAGCACAAGACAGATTCAGACAGATCGGGTGGCTTCCCCGAGGCCACATAACTCGAGGTGACAAAACCAAGATTTGAATGTGGATCTCACTGACTCTGTAGCCCATGACACCGAAGAGATCATAAGAGTAACACTGATAATTAACGTCTATGCTTTGGGCTTTGTACATTCCTCTACCTTTGCTTGAATGCCTACCCCTCCCCACCTTCTCGTATGCACCTGTTAGACCTCAGATGCGATGTCACCTTTCTGGAAAGGTTCCCTTTTAGTGCCCGGGTCTGTGACAGGTGCTCCTTCCTACGTGATCCTAAAACACACTGTGCTTCCCTGGTAACCGTGCTTATAGCTTACATCCCTATGTTCTTATGGACTTCATCTCTCTGGGCGTGCTGTGAGCAGAGGGGCTTTCGTTATTCTGTCTACACACACACACACACACACACACACACACACACACACATTACTTTAATTGACCAACTTTATTCTTTTCCTCCTTTCCAGAACCTTTACTTTAATTCCTAAATATTAGTATTTATCAGTAAGTCTCATATTTACCAAGTACAGAGAAGAACTCAGTCCTGCAAGGGGTGGGTTCGGTGAACTAGTTATTCCATCCCCGCAAAGGGCATGCTACCTGGTTGTGGGGTATCTGTCAGTGCACATTTAAATACAGTGAGCAGAGCAGTCACTGATTCAACAGATGCTGTCACTTCCAAAAGTATTTATTGAGTGTCTTTCCTGTGTTAGGCCCTCTGCTCACAGCTTCCTCCTTGAAGGATTCCAAGCTTCTGCTTAGAGCTCTCAAGACTCCTTTTGCCTAAAAACCTATAAACTGACATTTGAGCTAAACCACATGCCAGCAGAATGACCTGAGGAAATGATTTCATCCCTGTAGACATCCGTCCTCTGAAAAAAGAGTTGCCAGGATGTAATTTTAATAGCGTTACTGAAAGTATAGCATGTGTGGTATTTAGTACAGTGCCTGGAATAGAGTAGATAACTGTTCAAAAGCACTGGCAGTCATCTTCATTATTATTGCATTTATATTTTCTTTTTTCCTTTTCGCAATTATGGCAGGTGTTGAGGCAAGGTGGTTGTTACTGTGTTCCTTAGATTAACACAGACATTGAGGGAAGGGGTTTTCTACTGTGTTTACTGGGAGGAAACAGTTTCGGAAGAACACTTCTGTTTCCTCTGCCCACTCTCAGAGCATGCTAGGACACAGTTCTTACATGGTCCACATGAATCCTTTGTCAATGGTTTTGCTCAACTAAGTAATACCATAAACAGCATATTTTAGTATCACAAAATTCATGTTTTTTCTTTATTGGTTAAAAACCCAGGGGCGCCTGGGTGGCTCAGTTGATTAAGCATCCGACTCTTGATTGTGGCCCAGGCCGTGATCTCATGGTTTGTGAGTTTAAGCCCTGCATTGGGCTCTGCACTGACAGTGCGGAGCCTACTTGGGATTCCCTCTCTCTCCCGGTCTCTCTGCCCCTCCCCCCCTTCCTCCCTCCCTCCCTCTGTCTCTCTCAAAATAAATGAAGAATTAAAAAGAAATCCATATTGGAGGAAGGGTTTGATTAATCATGAATTCTTCAAACTATTATCCCATTTTTCTCTGTTTCATAAATTTAAAAAGTGAGGCTTAAAGAAGTTGGGTCACCCCAAGAGAAGTGCAGAGCTAGTATTTGAACGTGGTCCCACCCAACTGCATGTCCAGAGCAGTCCCTTTCACTCCCTTGGCATCTGTCAGCCAAGGGACCCAATGTGAGGACAGGTCATTTGTAAGTAAGCTCCATATTCACAACTCAAATTTAGAAGGAAGCCTTGAATCATTGATTCAAAAGTAATATCATGAACAAAAAACCGGTTTTATTATATGTAAGAAAATAATTGAACTAATAATCAGATTTTCATAACACAATAAGTTAGAACACAAGGGGTTTCAGTTCCTGGTCTGACACATGAAGAACTTCGAAGTTGTCACTGCCATTCTCACAACATGATAGAAGCCAACCAAACTGCAAATCAGTAACTGTTCTTAGATTCTTCAGAGAATTGAGGTCCTAGGGCAATCTACTGCCACCAAAATCAGAGAAATCAAAAGGCAGATACAGAGAATCACAGCTTACTGGGAGCAGAAGCCCACACTAGGAGCCAGTATTATTGAGGGCGCTTTTAGCTATCTTTGATGATTTGCCAGAGGCTAGGTGTGGACTAGCTTGAGGGTTAGAAAATCCAAGGGTGGGGGGCAGTCTTAGAAGGGACCCACACTTTAATAAGCTTTACTTCCAGGAGTCTTACCAGATTCTCAGGTCAGGATGAATTTTGGAGAAAAATCCCCTCATGCTTCTAGCAGAGGTGAGGGAAAAGTAGACATTTTGAAATAAGCTCAGAACTTTCTGTTCTCCTTAATCAAGTTATCCCTAAGAGAATCTGTTTTACCAGAGGTTAACTCAGTGGAATTTTACTAAAGCCTAGATGACCTACTTAATATAGTACTAGAAGTTCTATGCAGAGCAATTAGACAAGAAAAAGAAATAAAAATTATCCCAATTGGAAAGGAAGAAGTAAAATGATCTCTGCTCATAGATAATACGATCTTATATGTAGAAATTCCTAAATATTCCACAAAAGTCCTATTAGAACTAATAAATGAATTCAGCAAAGTAGCAGCATACAAAGTTAACACACTCAGATCAGTTGCATTTCTATACAATAACAATGAACAACCTGAAAAGGAAATTACAAAAACAATTCCAAGTACAATAGCACCAATAAATACATACATACATACATACATACATACATACATACATACACACACCTAGAAATTAACTTAACCAAGAAAGTGAAAGACTTGTACAATGAAAACCATATAAAACATTGCTGAATGAAATTAAAGACGACTTAAACAAATGGAATTACATCTTATGTTCATGGACTGGAAGACTTAATGTTATTAACATGTGTGTACTACCCAAAGAGATCTAAAGATTCAATGTAACCCCTACCAAAACCCAATTGATTTTTATGGAAACAGAAAAACCCATACACAATAAAAAATGGTGGGTGGGGAGTGGGGGAGAAGCCAGAGGGAAATAATGCTACCTTACCTACAGAGGAGCAAGATAAGAATTTCATCTATCTTCTCTTCAGAAGCCATGCAAGCAAGAGGGGAATGAAGCTAAATGTTTAAATTATTGAGGGGGAAAACCCCTAGAATTCTGTATAAAGCAATATCGTCCTTCAAAGTAAAGGAAAAATAAAGACAAAAATCGAGGTAATTTGTAGGCAGTAGGTCTGTCTTGCAAAAAAAAAAAAAAAGCTAAAAGAAGTTCTTCAAAGAGTAGGTAAATGATGTATCTCAGGAGCTAGAATCTACTTAAAGAGGAAAAGAACATCAGAGGAATAAATGGAAATGTACTGGTTTGCTAGGACTCCTGTAACAAAGTACACAGGCTGGGCGACTTCACAGCAACTTAATATTCTCACAGTCCGTGAGGCTAGAAGTCTGACCTCAAGGAGTCAGCAAGGTTGTTTCTGCAGAGACCTCTCTCCTTAGCTTGTAGGTGGCTGTCTTCACCTCTTACCTCTGCGTGTGTGTGTCCTAATTTCCTCTTCTTGTAAGGACACCAGTCTTATTGGATTAAGGTTGACCCCAATGACCTCATATTGACACAATTACCTCTTTGAAAACCCTTTCTTCAAATAGTCCCATTCTGAGTTACTGTGGGTTAGACTTTAACATGTGAGTTTTGAAGAGCCATGATTCAGGCCATAAGAGAAGGTAAAAGAAAGTCTTTTATTTTTCTTATTCTTTAGTGATGTAGTAGATTAACGGTTTGTTCAAAATAATAGTAGTGCCAATGTGTTGGGTGATGATAGCTTATGTATGAATGAAATTAATGACAGCAATGTATTAAGGAGCAAGAAATTAGGAATATTCTTGAGCATATACACTACTGGTGAAGTGCTATAGGATAATTTGAAAGTGGACTTAGAATAGTAGTTGTAGGGGTGCCTGGGTGGCTCATTCAGTTGAGCATCCGACTCCTGATTTTGCCTCAGGGTCATGGGTTAAGCCCCAAGTTAGACTCTGCACTGAGCGTGGAGCCTGCTTAAGATTCCCTCTCTCCCTCTCCCTCTCCCCCTTCCCCACTTGTGATCTCTCTCTCTCTCTCTCTCTCTCTCTCTTTCAAACAAACAAACAAAAAAGAATAGTTGTACACTGCAAACTCTGGTACAACCAGTAAACAAAGTTTTTAAATGTTTATTTATTTTGAGGGGGAGAGAGCATGCCTGTGCAAGTGGGGGAGGGGCAGAGAGAGGAGGAGAGAGAGAGAATCCTAGAACAGAGCCCAACTGGAGGCTTGTTCTCACAAACCATAAGGTCATGACCTGAGCTGAAATCAAGACGCTTAACCGATTGAGCCACCCAGGCACCCCTAAACAAAAAACAATTTTTTGAGAAGTAAAATTGATATGCTAAGAAAGAACCAAAAATGAAATTATATAAAATGCTCAGTTAAAATCAGGGAAGGCAGAAAAAAGAAGAAGATTAGAAAGAAAGAAAGAAAGAAAGAAAGAAAGAAAGAAAGAAAGAAAGAAAGAAAGAGAAAGAAAGAAAGAAAGAAAGAAAGAAAGAAAGAAAGAAAGAAAGAAAGAAAGAAAGAAAGAGAAAGAAAGAAAGAAAGAAAAAGAAAGAAAGAAAAAGGGCAATAAATAGCAAACAGTTATGAATTAGACAGATATTAATCCGGCTACATCAATAATCACTTCAGGGGCGCCTGGGTGGCGCAGTCGGTTAAGCGTCCGACTTCAGCCAGGTCACGATCTCGCGGTCCGTGAGTTCGAGCCCCGCGTCAGGCTCTGGGCTGATGGCTTAGAGCCTGGAGCCTGTTTCCGATTCTGTGTCTCCCTCTCTCTCTGCCCCTCCCCCGTTCATGCTCTGTCTCTCTCTGTCCCAAAAATAAATAAACGTTTAAAAAAAAAAAAAATCACTTCAAATGTTAATGGTCTAAATACACCAATTAAAAGACACAAGACTTAACTAAAACTGCTACAGAAAACCAACCTTAAATATAAGTCATAGCTATTTTAAAAATAAGGGAATGAAGCGAAATATGCCACATTAACACTAATCAAAATAAAGCCAACACAAGCTGTAATAATTTTTAACAAAGCGAGCTTCCAAGTAAGGAAAATCATCAGTGAACTACTCTCTAAGGCAGACACAAGAGGGTGGGTTACTCAATAAGTAACGAGTTGGTGGGTTCCAATTTATCGTTTCCTTCCTTCCCTTCCTCTATGGTAGAGTCTGAGAAGGTAGAGCCTTACATGCCCGGACTCTCTTGTAACCAGTGGAGGCCACATAACAGTTTCAGAAAGTGCGACATAGGCAGATATTTGCTGAGGACTGTTGAGAAGGTTTTTGCTTCCCTAATTATAGGAGCTCTTCCTTCTTTCTCTGCTTCCTCTGTTCCTCCTTTTTCCTTCCTCAGTGTGATGGCTTGAGTTATCCTGTGATCAGGGGGAAAGGCCAAGAGATTTCCACAAACTTTAGCCCTGACCCCCTTGAACAGACGAGTGGGATGGATCTTCTAGTCTACTGAACGCAATCCAGTTCTGAATAAGACAGCCTCCATTGCTCCCAAGTGTTCAGTAAAAATCTGTTATAAACCACAACTCTTTGCTGGGGCTTTATAAGGAAATGAAGGAAGATGGAAGAACATTAGCTCAGACAGTTACAGGGAACAAAGGGAGAGCAGGAGACATGGAAGGAAGTGTACAACTGCCTCGGGAAATGAGGAGACTCATACGTGTGCACGTTCCCATGTGTGCACGCATGCGCATACCTGGGACCTGCTGCTTCTCGAGCTGTGCAATAGGGGATCAAACTATTTGCGGAGTATTTAAAGACTCCCTTAAAGTCTAGGTGATTTAGGGACATTCAGGTGCAGACACGCTGAGTTACTTCTGCCTAGTTTTTGTTCTGAAACACAAAAATGTCAGGGCGCCTGGGTGGCTCAGTCGGTTAAGCCTCCGACGCTTGGCTTCGGCTCAGGTCATAATCTCATGGTTTGTGGGTTTGAGCCCCACATCGGGCTCTGTGCTGACAGTGCAGAGCCTGGTTGGAATCCTCTCTCTCCCTCTCTGTCTGCTCCTCCCCCGCTCATGTGCATAGTCTCTTTCTAAATAAATAAATAAACTTTAAACACAAAAATGTCACCATGGCAATTGCAACTCCAGATCACACTTATCCTGATGTGATGATCAAGAAAATGGTATAACATTGTTCTTTGTATGCGCATTTTTGAAAATACACAAAATTATTCACAAGCATCTCGCTGAAACAAATGAACAAGGGACGGTAAATGGAAGTACACTGTCAAATGCTCATTTGATGTGAGCAAAATGTGTTCTTTGTCTTATTTAGTGAGCTTCTCCAGTACCTGATGCCCCCATGCACACCCAGTCTCTACCACTCTAACCTGGCATCTTTCTATGGGGTCTCAAATGTCTCAGTCATGCCATCTTATACTAGGCATTTCTTCAGGGACTTACTCTTCCATGGGGGAGGGAGCGCCACCAGACAGAAGGAAGGCCGTGTCCGTGTTCCCAGGAGATTGATGTGGGCTCGAGTGAAGAGGCAGGCAGAGGGGGTGATGTGTCAGTCAAGTTTAAAGGCAGACGGTGCCTGTGAGGCATCTTTGTAACTGTTCCCACTCTTTATCAAAGCGCTGCTGTCCCAGTCGGGCAGGGGATCAAGTGGCTCAAGGAGAATGACCTTTGTCTAAACATTCCTTGGTGACTTGGGAAGGCACACAGGTGACAAGTATGTGCCAGTTGCCCCCTTTCATGAACACCATCACCCATTTTCCCCAGAAGTTGTCAAAATATTACCAGTTTCTAGGCATGCCTTGAAAATGGTGGAAAAGCTGTGCTTTGTCACCCCTGTCCCTTGTCTTGAACCTCTCACCTGCTGGTTGGTCCTGGCTGCCAGGTGTGGGCTTGGATTCTAGGTAGGGGACCAGTTCATCTCAAGTTGCCTAGACTTCCCTGGTTTTAAGTTTAAAGTTTAATAAACTTATAAAGCTGGTCACCCTGTTTCTGAGCAAGCTGAGGATGCATGGAGAGCCTGTTGACGTCACAATGCGTAACCTTTAGATCATCTTGGAAATGCCACACAGGGATATGGGGCAGCATTGTCTGAGGTCCAGGCTCGGATCTCTGGAACTTTACTGAGCTCCGGTAGCACGGGCAGCTGTAGTTGACTTCCTTAGTGCTAAAAGTCAACTTTATAATAAGTGACAAAACTTATTATAATAAAACTTGTTATTTAATGTAACTTATAATAAAAGTTGATTACAAAAAATAGAAGCAGAAAAATCAGTATTGTTAGCTAGAAAAAACAAAATTAAGAAGTTCTTAAGGATCATGGCAAAATTTGCCAAAGGAAGACTGTATCTTTGGAAATCACAAAATCCATAGGTTGAAGTGAGGTTTAAATGTTTCGGCAGAAGCTTAAGTGAATGAATGGACTCACTCAAGGAAAGGAAAGGAAACCTCACAGGAAATTAACTCTAGTGGGGAGAGCCCTTTCAGAGAGAGCAGAAAAATTTCCTGAGCAGATGAAAACATGAGGCTTGCCCCCGAGGGGGTAGGTGACTACAAAAATGAACAATAGTTCTAAGAGAAGAAATGGAAAAATTCCTGAGTTCCTTGAAAAGACAGTTGATTGCCCTTTTTAACAAAACTCCTAATAAGTAGTTGACAGGTCAGGGTTGGTGAGACTGGCCAAAGAAACCACAATGAATTGAGAAAAGAAAATGCACGTAGCAGACCAAAATTCCCTGAAGCAGATACTAAATTTGGGCTTCTACAAAAATGGCTTCAAGACCTCGACAGAGACTCGAAATTCTGGGTTGTCAGATCACCAGATCAGCTGGGATGGTTCAGGGATCCGAGATCCCAGGTGTGTTAACTGGACCCGATGTCACCTCCGCAGCGTTTAGATCCAAGAACGAAGGCTCCCTCCATCAGGCTAACCACATCTCAGGACAGCTCTTCCTCCTCGAGGGCAAAACAGAGCATCATGTTTTGTTCCTAAGTGTGGTTCTCTCTCCAGACCAGCAAGACTGCAAGCTTTTGGTGCACTTCCTTTTCCTGGTGCAAATGGTCTAAGATCCTGAAGAATAACATGAATGATGCCTTTGGTGGCTTGGGCTCTCCTGCTGTGTCTCTCACACTTAAAAGTGGTGTGGCTGGCCCAAACTTCGTCCCTCCATCTCATGATAAAACAACAACACCCCAAATGATCTAATTTAAAAATGGGCAAAAAGCTTGAGTAAGTGTATTGGATAAGTCTCCAAAGAAGATACCGAGTATCCAATAAGTGCATGAAAAGATGCTCATCATCACTAATCTTTAGGAAAATGCAAATCAAAACCACAGTGAGATACCACTTAGAGTGCCTTTGTCAAAAAATCAGAAAATAACCAGCGTTGGTGAGAATGTAGAGAAATTGAAAGCCTTGCGCACGGCTGATGGGAATGTAAATTGGTACAGCTACTATGGAAAACAGCGTAGGGGTCTTTCAAAAAATAAAAATAAGGACACCCAGGTGGCTCAGTTGGTTAAGCATCTGACTCGTGGTTTTGACTCAGATCATGGTCTCACAGTTCGGAGGTTTGAGCCCTGTGTAGGTCTCTGTGCTGATGGTGTGGAACCCATTTGGGATTCTCTCTCTCTCCCCCCCGACTCTCACTCTGCCCCTCCCCTCCCTCTCAAAATAAATAAATAAACTAAAAAGAATAAAGTAAATAAAACATGCCTCTTCTTACAAAGTTGCCACAATGACCCCTTTCTCTTGCAGAAAAAGAAACCATTGTTTCCTATCTTAACATGGTGATTGCGAAGATTTTCAGACAACCCGTTGATTTTCAAAGCTTGAATGAGCGAAGATTCGCAAAAACAGTTTTATCACCCTTGCCCATTGCTTGAGACAGCGTCTCCCTTGATGGTCCTTTAAATATGCATTAATGTAATAACATGAGGCATTACTCCGTCCCATATTCTCACTGCCAGATTGGAGTGTGAAGGCGACGTAGAGTATAAGCAAACCTGCCCAGATTCCCGCAGCTGCCTGGGGCCTGGGTCGATTGCAGGCTTTGGGACGGTGGTCTCAGTGCCACGAGGTGAGGGGGTGGCGGGAGCACAGCGAACATGAGCTCGCCTTGAATCTGTGACTCTGGATGCTTTTCATCGTGCTTAACGGTCCCTGGCCCCTGCCTGCATCAATCCAGGCGTATTCCCCCACACAGAAGAGGGCCCGCCTCCACATTACGGGAGTTAATATGGTGATGACAGCCGCTGCCCCAGCCTGGAGAGGTCCCCCTCCTGCTGGCACCCCACCTCTGCCGTGGCGCTTCTGGCCAAACAGGTGAGTGGGTCTGACAGCCGGCTGGCTGGGGCCAGGACAGGGCCGAGTGGCCCGAGTGGAGGTGAGTTGCCTGGCTGTGTGGTGGACGACCGGGCAGAGACTTTGGAAGCCTGGGCACAAGCCACCTCTCCTTCTGAGAACTGAGGCCCTTCACTGAATTGCTTTGCATTTTGGCCTTCTCTTCTGTAAAATGGGGGGGCAAGACTTGCCCGGCAAGTCCGTTTTCGTCTGACTCACTGTAGGTGTCTTCCCTGAATCTCATCTCTACTATTCAAGAGGATGCTCCCAGTAAAGTAATTTGATTCTTGCCCTGGCACTTTTGTAGGAGCTGCTCCGAATGCCTGCGATGTATGTCCTCCCCCTGCTTTGCCAACTACTGCTAGTCTCCCAGTATGCCACCCACATGTCATTCATTGCTTCTTTTTGGAAGGCCACTGCCCCTTTCCTCCTCTAGAGACACACGGTGCTGAATACCTTCCCCTCCTGGGCTCCCCTTCCGCATCCTGGTCGTATTTCTGTTGTCAGTCAGTCTTCCCTGATTGAATTGTCACGGGCCATGTCTCTGACTCCTCTGCCAAGCATGGCTCTGTCTCAAGAGTCCACAATTCTTCTTTTGTAGAAGTCTTGCTAGTAAAGAATTTTCGGTTTTGAGGACCATGCAGTTTCTGCCGTAGCTGTTTGATTGTGCTGCTGTACCGAAAACACAGCCACAGGCAATAGGCAAAGGAGTGTGGCTGTATCTCCAGTCGACTTTATGTACAAAACAGGCAGGAGGCCAGAGTTGGTCCATGGGCCAAAGCGCTCGACTCCTGCTGTATCCCACACATGTAGCACAGAGCTTGGCAAAGCAAACACTGGGGGAGAGACGTGTTTGTTCCAAATTCTAGGCTCAACCCTGGCCCTGTAACGTCTTCTTCCATCCATATGTTCTGCTCCTGTGTCTGGTGGGTTCACTGGATGCAATAGAAGCCAAGGAGGCCCACTGCATGTGACTTTTGCTCCGGAAGCTATATATTGTTTTTTTTTTTTTTTTTTTTTTGGGGGGGGGGTGGTTGGTTTTTGTTCTTGTTTTGTTTTGTTTTGCTTGAGCCCAATCAGAAGGACAGGTGATAGCATACAAAGGGTGCTGTTCATGGCATCAGCAGACCTGGGCACTTGCTGTGTAATCCTTGGCTGGCCATGTCACGTCACCCTTGATGACACGAGACTTAGCGTCTTCATCTACAAGATAGGCTATGTGCCTATGTGGGAGGACGATAGTGAAGATCACAGTGATAGCCCACATTCTGTCGCTTGGTAAGCTCGCTTGCTAGTCAAGTGCTGGCTGACTAGAAAAATATCATCCTTATGATTCAACTAAGACTCTAGCCTTCTTAGACCCGCAGGGGAGACATGCGTTCATTCATTCATTCATCCACTCATTTCATTACCAAGTCAGGATTGGAAAATTATCAAATAAGGAAGGAAACTATTCCTTTGGGCCAGTACAGACTCAAAGAACATTCCAAGAACATCCTGATCTTCTTTATCATCTCACTCTATTTTTATATGTCCTGGTGATTTGGCCATTGGGTAGGGGTCTAGAGTGAGAGCCACCAAAGCGCTTGCCTGAACTCTCAGCCGGCAAGGGAGTCATGCGTCGTCTGTGGAGCCCCATTTGGAGAATGGGCTGGGGTGACAGAGATTGTTTCTGTTCCACCAAAGTCTCTTCTCCTCTTCTTCCCCAGTCACAGCCACACCACGTGTCCTTCCCAAGGAGACAGAGTAGATACGGCTAGGAGACTGAGTCACAGCCAGGGAAATGTCAGCAGAGGGACAATGCTTGTCTTCTCGGACTGGCCCTCAGGAAAAACAAAGTGAACAAAAAAGAAACACACCCACTAGGTACACCTCTTGCTTTCCTACTGCCTCGTGGGCTGGGAGGGTATTGATGAGGGAAACCCTGGATACCACATGGGAATGACTGCAGCTGGGATCCCTTCACGATGTGGCAGAGCAGAGCTGCCCCTGACTTGAACCCCCACCTCAGACACTTAACTGAGCATAGCGTCAGCTTCTGGTACTGCGCTGTTGTGTTTTCAGCTACTGAGTTTTAAAGCCTATTTGTTACAGCATTTGCTTACCCCAAATGAGACAGGTGTATCTACCTTCTTTCCCCCATTCCATCATGCCTTCTTGTCTTTCTGTCTTCCTACCTTGCTTTTCTTTCTCCAAGTGCATAAACCCATAATCCTTGAGGTGGGACGTGCTTCAGATAGAAAACTTTTCAAATTTTACAAAACTAACGTAGCGCCCAAGGGCTTATCCCTTGTGAGGCCTGAAGCTTATGCAATCTGGGGGCACTTCTTCCAGTAAAAGATTACCAGGTTTTGAATACAGTATCAGGTACAAGAGCCCTGACGTCTAAGCCTCTTTAGACTGAGTGGCTGAACCCACTATTCAAATTTATTTATCCATCTGCATAAAAACATATGAAAATTCTACATGGGATCGATGAAGATCATAGATGGCCCCCCAGTAATTCAGGTCAAGTTTTTCCTCTAAATTAGTTAAGGTCAGCTTTGTTCTCACTGTCAAATGAATTTTTTAAAATACAGCTTTCAGACCTTTTTGGATTTTGGAATGGTGGATAGGGGATCTGCATCACAAATGGCCAGTCCTGATTAGGTACCGTGAGGGCAAGAGGGTACCACACGTACAACCCTTTCCTTCAGGGAGTGTACCATCTCATAAGGACATGGAGCATGAGGTATCATAGCTACAGTGTGATTATTGCCACGAGAGTAGCTCACACGAAATGAAGACTTACGCTACCCAAAAGGACTTTCCGTGGGTGAGTGTTAAGTCCACAGAGAGCCAGGGGTCCTGGAGAGTCCCTACGCCCAATCACTATGATGCGCCCTGATGCTCACCAGGAGGACGTGGCAGGTGCGGGCATCCCAGATGGTGAGTCAGTCAGAAGCAAACTGACTCAAAGAAGCAGACAGACCTGAGCCCAAATGCTGATTCTTCCCTTATTTATTGTGATATTGGGTAAGTTGCTAACCCTTTGGGATCATCAACTATAATTAATGAGACCCAAGAATAGTTGTGTCATTGGCTGCCATTTGTTGCCACACTGCGAGTATTGTGATTAGTGCTTGAGATGAATGATCTAATTACTGCCCCCCAAACCCTGCAAGATGGATGTACTATCATTTTCAGACAAACAAATCAAAGATCAGAGAGCTTTAGAAACTCATCTAAGGTCCAGGTCTCTTTGACCCCAAAGCCCAAACAGGGAACTACTGTTCCTCTGTCTCTTCCAAGGATATAAAAATGATTCAGAAATTTGGGAACATAAAATGGTGCCGAATTCTTGTCCTCGGTCTGGTTTGTCCAAACTGCTGAATTCTCTCCCTTTGAATCTGAATTTGACCCAGACACTTGATACCTTTCCCGGGCCTCCCAGTCTGAGCTTTTCCTTCCCAAGAGGACATGATCCTAGATTTAAAGGCAGAGATCGTAAAAAGAGACAACATAGAGGACGCCTGGATGGTGACTAGGTTTGTGGCCTTAAAAAATACCTTAAATTCTTTTGAAATTTTAATTTGGTAATTTTGTAAAACATCGGGCTTCTCTTGAGAAATTGAAATGACAATCCTAAGCTTGCATTTTTCCATGACAAAAAGTGGCAGCCCCCCCCCAAATCTTAAGCAGATCCCCTTTTTATAGCACCCTGTACTTTTCTTTATAGTCCTTAACAAAGTTCACAGCTCTGCCTTTATCTCTATAAATATATAATATATATAAACTACTTGCTCTCCTGACTAGAGAGTAAGAGCCATGTCTGATTTGCTTACACTGTGTTCTCGGTGACTGATGAACAAATGGACCGAATGCGCAGTGAAAAAAATACCTGTTAAAGAAATACACATTTCTGAATTAATGAGGACAATGACAGGAAGGTAGTGTGTTCACATGTCCATTTCATACCCTATTACCGTGATAACTTAATAATCCATGCCGTTCACTACGAAGGAGGCTTTTGGTCTTTTTGAAGAGTCGATCCATAATGGCCCCATACACTTGCCATTTAGGTTCAAATGTTGGAAATATAATGACTTCATAGTGATGTCTTTCTGCTACTTAATGGCCCCTAAACATTAAAGAGATGGTAATTGGCAGGGTCTGTGGGGCTACTGTTTTTTTAACTTATGGTGGCTTTATGCTTCTAGCCCATATAATAATCAAGGATTTATAGGCAATAAAACAGATCCCTAACCATAAGAATCGTCATGAACTGCATGTGGGAAAACAATCACCAATTTATGTTGCCTGATGAGACAGTGATTGGCCATAATCATACCTTGATTTCATACAGTGACTTTCTTCAGAGGATCATAAGGTCCCTGAGCATGTGGTTTATGAATCATGATCCATATAGACAGGGAAGGTCTACTGTCACCAAACCTTCCATAGAGCACTTTGCAGATTAATCCCCTACTAATTTGGACTGTTGTTATTTGAGCAGACCCATTAATCTAACCAACTGAGCAACTACCAAGAGTCCAGCCCTATGCACATGGCTAATCTCCCCAGTGTAGTGAGAGGACCTGAACAGCTGACTCAACTCACATATTTTCCAGTAAGTATTTCCCGATCCTCCCAACTAGCATAGCCTTTCCCTGGTCGTCCTCCCCACTGCTCTTAGCACTTGGCCTGTTCTTGCCTCAAACACAATTGGCCTCAGGTGGGAGTCGGGCAGCACAGGTATAGCAACAAGGCACAGGTTTTGGGACAGATGGACAGGGTACACCCCTGCACCCACCTCTACTAGCTGTGAGTTAGGCACACCAGTTTTCTCATCTTTAAAATCAGAAATAACACTACTGGCTTTGCGCCGTTGGGAAGAGTATTTGGGATATTGTACGTAAAACACTCAAATATACAGACAGTATTAAATAAATATGAAACTCCTCTACCAGAGTGCAGGAAATGTGTTGTGCTCTTTCCTCTATTACTCTTGGCAGAGCTCCTGCTAAATTGAAGATGATCGTAAAAGACTTATTAAAGGAAGGAAGGGAGGAAAATTCAAAACCATTAAATGATGTAAATCATTTCGTAATAACAAGAATAGAACAAGTAGGGATTCAGAATTCTCCAAAATAAATTCAAGGAAAAATAAGTTTAAGCACATGAATGGATATTTGTTTATTTTATTTTATTTTATTTATTTTTTTATTAAAATTTTTTTAATGTTTATTTTTGAGAGAGAGAGAGAGAGAGAATGAACAGGGGAGGGGCAGAGAGAAAGGGAGACACAGAATCTGAAGCAGGCTCCAGGCTCTGAGCTGGATGAGGGGCTCGAACTCACCAACTGCGAGATCATGACCTGACCTGAAGTCAGACGCTTAACTGACTAAGCCACCCAGACGCCCCTATTTTATTTTATTTTATTTTATTTTATTTATTTTATTAATTTAATTTAATTTTATATTATTATTTTATTTTATTTTATTTTACTTTAATTCCATTCCATGCACTACTGGGTATTTACCCAAAGAAAACACTAATTCAAAGGGATATATATATATACGCCCCTGTGTTTATAACACCATTATTTACAATAGCCAAATTATGGAAGCAGCCCATTGACGAATGATGGATGGATAAAGAAGATATGGTATACACTATATATATATATATATATATATATATATATATATATATACACACATACACTATACACACACACACACACACACACACACACAGGAATATTATTCAGACATGAATGGGTATTTCTTGACAAAAAGATTCTGTGGTCAACATAACCTCCATTGGCATGCTTCATTTGGAGGGTTTAATATGAGGCCTTTCCAAGAAAAATCTATTTTATTATATAATTAAGTGTTTCAACTCCATTTCTTCTCTCATGAAAAGGTCCTTAATTTTCTCCTCTCCTACTTCATGACAAGTCCCAAGTCCCAGAGGTTCACTTGGTCCCCACAGTCAATTTTAGTTGCAAATGACCATGTAGGGTAGAAACTGCAAGATTTCCATCCATTGGATTTCACTCCATGGAAGATTCACTCCATGCTATGCTGCACTAAAGTCAGTGTCATGCTGCTGAAAAGCAGATGTTCTCATGTCTCCAGAGGACACCCTTGACCTGCACTCAGTGATCTAAGCACGTCACCACCCCGGTCCTACAATAATTTACACCGGAAGTGTGAGGAAGGGGGACAAGGTCTTGCCTCACTGTCCACCTAGTCGTGGTCATTCCACACACACACACACAGATGTGGACTCCGTATTGTTCAGTGTCCCAGTGGGAAGTCACACCCAAGGGATTTAACTGAAGGAAACTCAAAGGGAAAATTTCACCACAGGAGAGGCTGAGTAAAAACAGAATTGGTACCTTTCTGAAGCTATGATTTGAATAGCATCTTTTAAAGCTCCAACTACACCATGATGAAACGTGTTTCAGTAAACACTTTGATGCACCTGGTCTTCACCTTTCTCCGCCAGACTTGCCAATGGGTGCCCTTATTGGCTTTTCTTTCCATAGTGGAGCCCAGAGGATCATGTTTAATATTATGCTAACAACAAGCCTAACTTGGCTCAGAGAACACCCTTCTGGCCTGCAACTACAGCCTTCAGGTACTGCCTCAGTCAAGGGAAAAGGTAGAGGGAGGCTCAACGCTGCATTGCAGAATCTGCGTGAGAGACACAGCTGGTAAGGACAGGGCTATTTCAAGGCATGAAGATGAACAGTGGAAATGCACTTATGGGTAAGTGTACCGGACGCACTAGTTGGAGTCTACTGTCCACATGTTTGAAGCCTTCTTTCAAACACACATCTTCCGGTTTTCATTTACATCTTCAGAAATTCATTTGTTATTCCCAGCTGGACCTGTGGCCAGGGCTCCAGAATGATAGTGGTAATCATTGGGATTTTAGGAAAGTGAGGACAAGAGAGTCTCTCCAATATAATTTCCATTCTTTTAGACGTAGTTTGCTATCATTCAAACCTGTCAGGTCACACACGGGTTGCTAATGGGATTATCAGAAGTCTAGACCAGCCAAACACACAGAACTCCACCCTGAATCATATTCTGGCTGTTTCAGGGTGTGGGTTTTAGATAGCAGCTCAGAAATAAACATGAAGGCTTTCACAAAGATATTTATCAACATTATGCAGTGACTGGTTCTAAATTTTACAAATATTTTAATGAGACGTGAAAAATGGAAGTCAATTTCCAGGTGGTTTTGTTTTCTCATGTGTAAAATGGATAATTAGAATAGTGCTTTCTTCACCGGAGGGTTTTAAAGCTAAAGGTGGATTAATACCTCATTCATTTGTTGAATGAGTCAGGGAATAGAGGATAGATAGAAGATAGATAGATAGATAGATAGATAGAGATAATGGGCAAGTAGGTAATAAATCAGTATTGATACATTGATAGAGACTGATAGATACTCAGTGATGGTGAATGTTCAAGCCCTGAGCTCAGTGATCATTATTCTTGTATTCTTAAATACATTTGTATTGAGTATATGGATGATGAGAGCAAAGCTCCGTATTGTTTTTTAACATTAAGTCCTTAAACTCCACACATCCTTATTCAATATGTCTTTAAAAATTAAAAAAAAAAAAAAAATCTATTCTAACTAAAACTATTGTAATATAACTTCTAAGTTTTATTTCCAAAAGATATATTTCCACTGATAAATTCCACTGGCAAATTATGAAGCAATTACCTACAGCATTTACAGGGACAAGTACCTTCTGTCTGCCACCAAGTGTACAAACTTGCATAGGGCAGACCCACACACATGAGTAAGGGGTCCATAGGAGACATCTAGAGGCACAGCTCTCCAACTTGGAAGAAAGAGGGTCTGTGGGAAGTGGGGGGGGGGGGGGTGTATGCGAGGACTGATTCATGAACAAATTGATCTGTACAATTAGAGATTGCCTCTTATTAAACCACTCAATCTTGGTCATTTATGAACGCAACCTGGTTTAGATGAATCTACTCAATTTCCAATAGCAATTTCATTAATAATGATGATGATTGCTAGCACTTAACTATGTACAAGAAACTATCTAAGTGATTTGTGTGTATTAATTCATTTAATCTCAACAGTCCTGTAAGTTAGGTACTGTTAGCACCCCCTTTTCACTGATGAGCCAAATGACACAGAAAGGTTGAGGAACCCCATGACATCTCATACCTAATATGTGGCAGAGCTGGGGCATGAACCTCACAGTCCGAACCCAAAACATAAGCTCTTGGCCACTACAGAACACTTTTATTTTCTTAGTAAATGGATGCTGAGAAAGGCAAAAGATCAATAGTGCCAGAGCCAGGGCTGGGAAGTGTCTTTTAATATAATTCGTACAAATCTACTCAAGGCTTCCTTTAGGCTAGCAATGGGTGAGGGACTTAGATGTACAATGGAGACCAAGACAAATAAGGTCCCATCTTAGTCCCAGCAGAGATAAATTGAGTGGAGCATGAATGAGTGAGCTGGTGGCAGTTAAGAAAGTGGGGAGGCTGTGCTTCTGGTGTGCAAGGAGCCAGGGCAGACTTGAGGCCCAGGGTGTGAGCAGCAGGATCGAGTTAGCCGGAGGGGGGCGGGCGGGGTTGGTGGTGCTGGAGCCTTGGCACATAAGGTCACGCTGCATTGTGAACAAAATGTAACACTTCTCATTGTAGCCTCCAGAGTTGGGAACCGTCTGGCCCTGTCTACCTCTGGGATCTCATCTGGCACATTCTCCTGTCTTCTCTCTGGTCCAGCCCGGCTGCCTGTTTTCACAGTTTCTTGAACTGGCCAAGATCTCTCCTGACTGCTGTCTCTGTCACATTTGTTCTTCTTTCTGCCTAAAATGTGCTTCTGTGCCTTTCCAAAGGTGCCTGGTTTCCTCCTTTGGGGCTTGTTTCAATGTCATCTCCTCAGGGAAGCTTTATAAATGACCCTCCACATAGTTTCCTCCAATGACCTCAGTTTGTGATTGTCATGGTTGAATTGTGTCCCTCTCGCCCCAAGTTTATCGGTGGAAGTCTTAACCTCCAGGACTTCACAGCGTGATCTCATTTAGAGATAGAAGCCATTAGGGTGGACCCTAATTCAATATGACTGGTGTCCTTATAAGACGGGGAGATTTAGATGGAGACACAGTTGCAGGGAGAAAGCCATGTGAGGATGAAGGCAGAGATTGGGGAGACGCTTCTACAAGTGAAGGAACACGACAGATTGTCAGCCAAGCACCAGAAGCCAAGAGAGGGGCATGGGAACAAGCCCTGTGGACATCTCGATCTCAGGCTTGCAGGTTCCAGAAGTGTGAGATAATCAAATTCTGCTGTTTAAGCCACTTAGTCTATGCTGCTGTGTTCTGGGAGCCCTAGAAAACTAGTACAGTGATTACAACTTTATTTTGGGTTTACTTAGCCCCACCCAGCTACAGGGCCAGGGCATGTCTGCGTCAGTCACCAGTGCCCCTAACCAGAACTGGTACATGGCAGGTGCTTAAGGACCTCTGGGCGTGGGCTGATTCTCCTCTCCTGGCTAACCCCCGTCCTCCTGTCTTCCACTTCCTTCTTTCCTGCTCCCTCCCCTCCCCATACTTTCTCCCACACCTTGTGCTTTTGAAATGCTTTCAGGATGATAGGATCCATAAGATTCCACAACTTGCTCACAGCTTGGGCAGGTTGAGAAACAACTGAGACCAGAATCAGATGCCAAGGAAACTACAGACTGATCCACCCGCTGACCCAAGAGACCCTTGTTTAAGTTCCAGGGAGGCTGAGGCACATCCTGTTTCCCATGCACCTTCGGGCCTCACACAATTAAGAATTCTGCTGTTGCTTACCTGGATGTTCTCCATTCTTATGGGTTTCTTAACCCTGCCCACCCTTCTAGGAATAGTGACATCATGTCTTCAACTACTGCCTTGGATGTCCCATCTGTCTCCAACTAGTACCATACACGATATATACATATTTCATTAATCCTCTATTATATAGTATTGCAATATTTCCCTAGTCTCCTGATTCACAGGTGACTTGTGTCTGCTTTTTTTTTTTTTTTAAGGAATTTGGATACAGTCAGGTATCCCCAATTTGAGGCAAAGGGAAATCTAATTTAGCAAAAGTTTAAATCCCAGGACTATTTTCAAGAACAGCTATTATATAATTTAGAATAAACACAGTTCTAGGAAATCGGAAAATGAATTAAGAAATCTTCCTGAAACAGAGATAAGCCAGACATAATGCAATGGATAACAATGGTGATGTGAATTAACATTTTGGCTACAAACTGAGTTTCTTTAAATGGTTCAAAGGACTTGCTTGCTTACTTAGGAAGATTAAGCTTTCTCTTTGAAAATTATTTACATTACTCATTGTATGTAGAAGACTTTTCCTTGTGGTTTCACAATCAGCTAACAGTCCATGGAGTATTTGGGATGAGTCAGCCACTCTCTTAACCTTAACTCAGTGTGAGAACTCCGTAAGGTTGGTGTTCTCATCCTCACTTAAAAGTGAGATCAAAGTTCATAGAGGTTAAATAACACACTTAGAACCACACAGATAAAGAATAAACTCGCTTCTCAGCAGGAGAGAAATTTAAACCTAAACCTTTTGCTTTTAGGTCCAGTGCTCTTGTTACAGCATCAAACACTGACCCAACAGAATACATTTCAACAGAAATCATGAATATTTAACAAACCCCAAAGTTAGCAGGTTGAGAAACAACTGAGACCAGAATCAGATGCCAAGGAAACTCCACAAACCCACCCGCTGACCCAAGAGACCCTTGTTTAAGTTCCAGGGAGGCTTAGGCACATCCTGTTTCAGGCACAGCATGTATCAATGTTCCAGAAATGTTCAAATTCAGTTGGAGATATGTGATATTGAAGTTAGGGCCCCATAGAGTTCGAGAATTTACGGAAGTAATGAGTTATAAGTACCATGTTTAAGTGAAACAAACATTGTGTGAAACCAAGTGTTTCATGAATAAAAATAAGCATAATAAAAAATACACTATGAAACAGGTGGCCAAGTGTGCCCACATTGACATCAGTTAAAACTGATATAACCAAATGGATATAAAAACTGTTAGGGAAAACTACGTGAAATGGGTCACCCTGCATAGAAAGTATGTGTACGATAGGAGAGGCGATTGATTTTTAGTGTGTTAACAAGAATTAGTGGGCCAGAAAATGTATCTTCATTTTCCTCATTCTGAAAATAATAGACTGTACAATAATAGAATCGTTATCACAAGTGCGGTACCAAAATCTCATGGGCGAGCCTCATCTGAAGCAGTGTTGGTAAAACATATGTCATTTATGGAGATTCCTTCCCCTCCATGCTCATAATTACAGAGTTCAGCTGCTTCTGTGTGATGCAAACGACTCGCCAATAAATAAAAGAGATAAACCAATCTGCCTACACATTATGAGCAGCAGTGCTGGAAATGACAGCCACTGAGGGAGGGAAGTCTCCTGTGACAATACGTGGAGTCGAGAGAATGTGGTTGCATTTAGTTCAAGCTCAAGACTTCCAAATAATTTACTTGCAGAGAAAGACAGTGTATGTCAGATCTGGTGGCATTCACGGATATATAATACTTTTTAGAATCCAGTTCTAGAAAGAGGCGATTTTATCACATATCTGCATCCCCTTCTCAACTCCCATGCCAACCACCTCTCCATAGACATGTTTCCATGTTTCCATAGACACATGAGGCCTGGTGAGGGTAAGCAAAGCTTTGGGGCATGCAGAAGTCGAGACAGAACATGCTGCTTAAGGACCTCTGCCCCCTAGGTTAGATGAGAGCCTGGAAACCAATGGAGAGAAACATGGTGGCCATACAAAGAATATGGATGGACCTGTAGAGATCTTGGACACTCCCGTCCCCCAAAGATTCAGGGGCTGGAAAACATATTCTTGGAAAGACCTGTTGACCTCCCCAGTTTCAGAGCAGCTTTATTGGAACTGAACAGGTAGGCTAAGTCCTTTTTATAGCTGACTCTTATAGATTATTAGTCTGGCAGAGACCAAGATGTCCTTCTTATCATTGGGGATCAATGCCAAGGTACCCTATGGCTCAACTTGAGCCCAACTGAATGGGGGCTTGAGCCAAGGGAAATTTTACATCTACTCAAAAGGATTCTAATAGCCAGAAAGAGAATGAAAGGCAGCTTAAAGACACAAAATAATAATACTTAAGATAATATTATAACATGAAAAAAAGACTTCACAGCACCAGAAACAGGCGATTCTATGATTTGTGGTAGTTGTTTTATGCAGTTTTTGTGAATATTGAATTAGCAAATGCTGGGCCCTTGCTGCTGGAGGAAACACAGGGATAGGTTTCTATGAGTGCCTGGTTACAGCATTTTCACCAACTGAGCAATCAATATACACCTTCGTTTCATGTGTGTTTGTGTTTAAAGACATCTTGTTCAGGACATATCATGGATCCATCCATTGAGCTCACGGCCAACATTATAACTCACGTCTGAATGAAGCTTATCTATTACACATATTTGCTCTGGAAGGCACATCACACCCAGTTTGTACAGCACAAACAGCACTATGCTTGGGGGCCATTTTCAATAGAAAAATCACCACCAAAACCAAAACAAACAAACAAACAAACAAACCTGTGGCTAAACGTGGCATTACCTAGACCATGAAAAACATATTTGCAGTTTGAGAGCTGAAATAAGAAGGTACCTGAGGGCATGCACTTTAGGTTTCTCGAATTTTTTTTCACTGTGCACACATGTGCGAATGACTGCAAAAGCACCATGAGTTTTGGTGTTGAGGTTGCAAATAGATCTTAACAAGTAAGCAAATTCACAAATACAGATGCATCAACAATGGGGATCAAGTGTGTATAATAATGTTTTTAAACTAAAAACCTCAGAGGTTGAAGGAGAAAGTGGCGACCCTTAGAACCTGGAAGACCTAAGATTAGAAGAAATCTTCAATCGTGAGAAAAACTAAAGAAAGGGAACCGTGAGGCAAAAGATAAGAAATGAGATAAGATGGGGGTGGTGCTAATTTGCATCTACTGGCACTTCCAGGGGAACAAAATAAGAACAGATGGAGAATGGGTTATAATAAAACAGTTAATACATTAAAAATTCATTGAGTTAAAGAAAGACTTGAGTCTGAATCCTGAAGCCTCAACCAATTCTAAGGAAGATGGATATTAGAAGTCATATAACAAGCCAAAGTCTGAAAATGCTCTTTATTTTTGAATCTCAGGAAGACAGAGGAAACATTGAAAGCTTCCATACAGAAAGAAAAATAATTTGCAAAGGTAAACAAGGATCAACCTGGCATGGAACTTCTCATCCGCAGAACCAAATTAGAGAGAACGGAATAACATTGTGAGGTTGCTCAGAGCATGAATTTTGAGCCAGGAATTCTAGGTCCAACCAAGATGATATTTAGCTGTTGGTGTGAATTATGTCTGCAGATATATAAGGATTCAGGGAACATATCACCTACATCTCACTGAAGAAAATACTGAAGTAAAGATTCGAATCAACCAAGAAATGGATCTGGCAAGAGACCTCAAGACAGAAGAAGATAGGAGGCGAGAGAGTGTGAAATCAGTAAAGATAGAAGTAGAGACAGATACACAGAATTACCAAAATCTTGGGATGCCTAGGATACATATCAAAGGGGGATTCCTGAAATAGAAGTCACATGCTTTGAGAGAAAGTACTTAAAGCTGGAAGAACCAAATTCCTTCTGTGAGTAAAACCCTGAAGATGTGGGATAGACCAGAGGGGAGAAATGAAAATATTTCTAAGAGCTCATTACCTTGAGGGGAGAGGATAGTGAGGGGCAGACAGGTTACAGATGTTCAGGAGTAATAATTGCTATCCTACTGTAACACGAGAGTAGAATAGTGATTCTGGAAAGGGAGGTGCTCCTTTTTGGAAGGAAAGGGAGGTCATTGGTGAGGGGATCCAACAGAACAGCATAAATTCTAACCTAACCAAAGGGATACACGGATGTGCAGTGACTAGAACAGACCAACGAAAATAAATAAGGAGAAACTGGAAATAGTGATGTACAATAAGTAATAAATACAAAGACTGTGGAAAGAATAGATCATATCCAGTTGTTCTTATGCTGTATGTGAATGGGCTAAAGGCTGACAAATTTGCTTGAAAAGTAAACCTTATTCTCCATACTGTTGACAAAAGTGAACTTAAGACACAGCAATGGAGAAGGTTGGAAATAAACAGGTGTATAAAGATCTCTCAGGCATACAGGAAGAAAGCCGAGTGGCAACATTAGTGTTATATATACTGGAATTACTCACTTTGCACGTTGTATACATATTTATACATGATCTATGTGTGCACATCACCCTTCATTCTTTGACTATATCACGTATTTTTACGCATGCCTAGTAAACATGTTTAAAAATTGATCGTATTCCTGAGTACAAAACAACCTAAGAAATTCAAAAATAGAAATTAAACAGACTACATACTGTGATCAAAATCATGACTCTAAATAATTAAAACAAGCACCAAAAATTATTAACTACTTAAAAATTTAAAACTCAAGGTGGCAATTTCAAATGAAATTATAGACTAAAAAATAAGGAAAAGGAGAAAACTTTGTATCAAAACCCATGGGGCACAACAAAATCAATATATATATACATATATATACATACACATACATAATGGTATTCTTTTTATAAGAAGGAAGACAAAAATATAAAAGAAATTAGGCTTTTTCTTAGGAAATGAGAACCAAGAACAAACCAAAAAGTCTTAATGAAGAAATAATTATTTAAGTAGAAACTGAAATGAATGAAATATACAAGAAAAATGTGTTTTGGAATAAACACATAAAAAATCTGGTTCTTTGAAAAGGTTAATAAAAATATGTAAGTGCCTTATTGACAAGGAAAAAGGTAAAATAGTCATGGTTCAAACTAAAATTGGAGGTTTAAATATATGAGAGAGAATTTAAGAATTACAAATGAATGATATGTGTAAATCTATAGCAAGTAAGGAAATATGCATGGAAACAAATCTACAAATCTGGAGCGATGGATATCTCCCAATTAAAATACAAACTGCCAAAACTACTTTGAAAGAACTTGAAAATATAAGCAGATTAATTACCCAAAAATGATTGCAGACGAAATCATTTACTTTTATTGAAAAAAAAAAAAAAAAAAAGCTTAAGGACCAGATGGCCTCACAACTGAGTCCTAGCTCGAAACTTGGCTTGATGATGCAAGAAAAACAAAACTCTCAAGTATGCAGCTCTTGAAACCAGCATAACCTTCCTACTAACTAAGCCTACAGAGTCCTGAAAAAGAAACAATGCCAAATATTACAAAAATAAGTTAAATGTTTTTAATAAATTAAATTTTATTTCTAATTGGGCTGCACAATTTCAGTATTAGCAAGTAAGATCCTGCACTACGCCCTGGAAGGTTTCTTCTAAAGACGCTCTATCAGGAAATCTATTAATAAAAAAATAATAAAAACATTGAAGGCTGATGTATATTCAGCACGGACTCTGCACCAGCTGTGCCGCTAAATGATACTCTTGTATTAACACAATGGCTCTCTCACTGCAATCCTACTGTGGTCACCACAATCACAATTAGAACTCAGTTTTGAAGATGAGACGCCCAAGGCATTACGGACGCAGTTAAACTTCTGTGATCACACAGAGTGTGAGTGTTAGGGCTGGGAATCTCAGTGCTTATCACTGACCATTTCACGGCAAATAAAGGGGTGTGTTGGGGCAGAAGGAGGTAGGGTGAGATCCTATGAACAGGTACTGGAAAGGAATTTGATATAATTCAGGAGCTGTTATGATTGCATTAAGAAATAATAGTATAAACTAGGCAGTGATTCATTATTTATGAAAATGTACTCTCTTTTTTTTTAAAGTTACTAACTTAAAAAAATTTTTTTTAACGTTTATTTATTTTTGAGACAGAGAGAGACAGAGCATGAATGGGGGAGGGGCAGAGAGAGAGGGAGACACAGAATCGGAAACAGGCTCCGGGCTCTGCGCCATCAGCCCAGAGCCCGACGTGGGGCTCAAACTCACGGACTGTGAGATCGTGACCTGAGCTGAAGTCGGACGCCTAACTGACTGAGCCACCCAGGCGCCCCAAAAATATACTCTTAAATGTCATCTAACGTAGAGAAACTCTGAAGCTATTTCTCTTAAAATCAAGCACAAGATGGGATGCCCATTGACTCTATCAACATTCAATATTTTTGCAGGCTCTTGCAAATGCAATTTAACATAAAATGAAATAATAATTTGGGGGCACCTGGGTTGCTCAGTCAGTAAAGTGTCTGACTCTTAATTTCGGCTCAGGTCATGATCTCATGGTTCCTGAGTTCATGCCCCATGTCAGGCTCAGTGCTGAGCACAGAGCATGCTTGGGATTCTCTCTCTCTCTCTCTCTCTCTGCCCCCCCCCCAAAATAAATAGACATTTAAAAAAATGAAATAATAAATTAAAACACTGTAAAAGAATCCTCAAAGACACTGCTCCAACAGTTTTCTTTTTTTATTTTTTTTAACATTTATGCATTTTTGAGAGACAGAGAGAGACAGAGTATGAGCAGGGAAGGGGCAGAGAGAGAGGGAGACACAGAATCTGAAGCAGGCTCCAGGCTCTGAGCTGTCAGCACAGAGCCCGACGCAGGGCTCAAACTCACAAACTGTGAGATCATGACCTGAGCCGAAGTCGGACGCTCAACTGACTGAGCCACCCAGGCGCCCCTCCAACAGTTTTCAACTTCACTCTTACACTGTTAATTGTTCTGCCGTCCAGCATCAGGACCATCAACACAAAAACAGCATTTTTCCTGACCTTGCTTCCTCCTCTAGCAACCAGAACAAACCTGTGCCCTTCTTTGCATCAAAATACATTAAAGTAGTTGTTGGGGCCTTTACTGTTCCTCAGTCCCTTTCCACGTGTTTGCTCTGACCACACACCAAACTGGCTTTTGTTTTCACCCCTCCCCGACAACGCTTATGTGACGATCACAGCTGACCTCGATGCTATTGAAGCCTGTGGTCACTTTCACCTTTATCATATGTGGGTACTGAGGCAAGCCATCCAGATTCCCCATTCGGGGCCAAGGTGCTCCTTCTCACTACTGCCAGGAATGGTGGCTGCCCCCAGGTCACAGCTGAGTCTCTGCCCAGGAATTTCCGCAGGGGCCTCATCCACATCCAGGGACCCGTCCACTCAAGGCTACAAAGGCTGCCACCTTGACCCCGATTCAAGACATCTCTGAATGGTGGCCCCAGCTCCAGAGTTCCTTTTGGGTAGAGCTGAGGACTCTGATGCGACTGTATTGTGGCTTCTCTTCCACCTCTGCCCAGTCCTGCCTCCCTCATGTATATGGAACATTTAGAATACGTATTGTACATCTATATCTGTATCTATCTATACATATAAAAATAAAAATAATAGATATAGAGATACATAGAATGCATACCCTCAATATGGATTTCCCCCTTAACAATTAATTATCTACATCTACCCAAGGCAGTTTGTATAGAATTAATGCACATATTTTAATGACCACATACATATTTACATATATATTGGATTTAAAAATAAAATATTGATAACAAGCTTTGTAAAACTTCTGTACGTGTGTACATATGGAGGAGAGAGAGAGAGAATGTGTTATCTGGCAAATGGTGGAGGAAGGAAGAGAAAAATAAGATAAATAACAACTCCCCATTTAGTTAAAATTATAAGGCTCTTCCTGCATGTTTGCATAAAGAGCGGTCTGAAATATGGATAATAAAATTTTAATGATGGTTAGCTTAGAGGGCTAGGATTTTATTTGATTTTTTTATTTTCTTTTTTATAATTTTCTGGATGATTCCAATTTTTCACAATGAGTATGTATTACGTATAAGACTGGAAGAATGTGCGGTAAGACTCCGTTCCTTGTGCAGAACTGGACTAACAATTCTTACAAAGAAAATTTTAAAAAATTAACTCTACCCTCTCCCTCATGCTGGGGTAGGCAGGGATGGCAACTGACGTGGGGAAAATTAATGTAATTGAATGTACAGTTACATTATCGAATAATTGAATATTGAATTATTACATTATTGAATATTGAATAATTGAAATATTGAATAATTACATAATTGAATGTAATTAATTAATGTAATGAATGTAATGAATTATACCCCATGTTGTCCTGGGGTATAATACATAATCCACATTACGTTTAATATATAATATAATAGGTAAAAATGGGAAATGCAAGGGCCCAAGGAGCAAACTAAGCTGTTTGAGGAGAAGATTCCAGAAGATCCCCAAGTCTGGGAAGGACCAGATGATGGGTAAAGAAGTACTAGGAACCAGCAGGGATCAACAGGGGACTCTTGTGAGGGCTGTTTAGAACCAAGTGCTTTTATCTGTAAGTCCCACGTTCCAAGGAAGCATTTTATGGGGCATTAAAACAAAACAAATAGAAGTCAATAGGTTTGGTGTGGTGGGGGACTTGAGGACCCTCCAGAATCCCAGCCAACCATAATGGAAACTCCTGAAGGGCCTTTGCAAAACCCACAGGTTCCTAAGAAGCAGCATTTTCAGACCCCTTTTCCAGAAGACTGCCTTATGTCCATAAATCCCTTTTGTGGGCTCCTGGGGTCCCAAGTGTTAGCTGGCTCAGCCTGGCTTTACCGGATCAGGATTTGGTCGGACACAAGGGAAACCACCGCCACCAGATCCATGGTAGTGATTGCTCACGATTAACACCAAAAAGAAGTGGACTCTTCTTGGGGCGCCTGGGTGGTTCAGTCGGTTAAACATCTGACTTCGGCTCAGGCCATGACCTCACGGCTCATGAGTTCAAGCCCCGTGTCGGCTCGGTGCTGACAGCTCAGAGCCCGGAGCCTGCTTTGGATTCTGTCTCCCTCTTGCTGTGCCCCTCCCCCACTCACACTCTGAGGTTTCTCTCTCAAAAATAAATAAACATTTAAAATAATTTTTTTTAAAAAGTAGACCCTCCTTTAGTCTGGGTAGTACAAGGACATAAGAATAATAGCCCAGGATCCAAAGAATTACTCTTCTGGCATCGTCGTTTATAATTCCATATAGAATAGCCATCATATGCATATACATATTACTTATAAATATGTATGTAATTATATGTGCATATGTACAGGCACCGTTATATTTATTACTTTTTATGCATTATGACATCAAAACACAATATAGGAAATTTAAAGACATTATACATCTTGATCCACTGTAATTACTTTATTCACCAGTTTGTACAATGATCAATTATTGCATAATGACCCCATTCTTTTCTTCTTTGGGGGCACAAAAAGCCTATTTTCCTCATTTATACTGCATTTAAAAATTAACATGACTCAACAAAAGGCTTAGTAGGTCACTGTTCATTACCACAGGATTTATTATAGTGAACACCTGGAAGCCGTCCAAAAAGTAAATAATCGGGGACTGAATAGAGCCCCTAGTGCCTCTCTCTGATACTATAGCATGCAGACGTAAAGTGGAGGCTTACCTAGAGTTTATAATGAATTCTCCTACACCTCACCTGAGTACGTAACCGTGGGATGTCAAAGTCAAGGGCTGCTGTCCCCACCTGGTTAAGAAGTCTCACGGGTTACTTCTGACTGTCCTCAGAGAAGGTCATACACCTGTTCACCCTGGAGTCTGTATGGAAGCTCCAAAGGGACATTCTCTCTCTGCTCGCTTTCCCCCCTCCCTGACGCCTTGCCGACGGCGCTAACTTCACGAGCCCCGCTTCCAGGCTCCACGTGCTCACCCGAAAGGCTGGCCCAAGACAGCTGCCTTCGATGCTTCTAGAACTGCAGCTTCCAAGGTGCTCGGAGAGACAGGACTGTGGCGTTCTAACTCACCGAGGCCTCGCTGCATTTCTAAAAGAAGCTGGAGGATCAGTCCTTCCATGAAATTCCCTCCTAAGAATACCCCCTTGAATTTAATCCAAAGGTCTTGGTCCCTCGAGCTCAGGGGTGAGTCCATGTGGCCACCTCAACCTCAAACGCTGGACAGTGACCACGCGATCTGCTCTGTATTTCCTTCTCCTCCATTAAGGCTCTTTTTTGTCTGCAAAGTAACACGTGCAAATGTGGGTCTGAGGACTTCCTCCTCCTCTCAGTAGGCATGCCTGACTCACCGTAGTCACGGACCACGTGCAAGCTCTACCCTCTTCCACAAGAGCTTGTGAAAACATACCGCTGAGTGCCACACCCTGGGACGAGCAGGCTAGATATTTCAGGTAATCGTGCAGGCATTACCTGAACACAGATGGGAGATATGAGAGATTTGTTCTCATGTTTTCACTTGCACATATTCTGGTTTTTATAAAAATGTTTTAACGTTTCTTTATTTTTGAGAAGGAGAGAGAAAGAGCATGAGCGGGGAAGGAGCGGAAAGAGAGGGAGACACAGAATATGAAGCAGCTCCAGGCTCTGAGCTGTCAGCACAGAGCGCGGCGCAGGGTTCGAACTCAGGACACGCGAGATCATGACCTGAGCTGAAGTCGGATGCTTAACCGGCTGAGCCACCCGGGAGCCCCGTTCACTCTCCCATATTCTTTTTTTTTTTTTTTTTTAATTTTTTTTTTTCCAATGTTTATTTATTTTTGGGACAGAGAGAGACAGAGCATGAACGGGGGAGGGGCAGAGAGAGAGGGAGACACAGAATCGGAAACAGGCTCCAGGCTCTGAGCCATCAGCCCAGAGTCTGACGCGGGGCTCGAACTCACGGACCGCAAGATCGTGACCTGGCTGAAGTCGGACGCTTAACCGACTGCGCCACCCAGGCGCCCCTCTCCCATATTCTTAACAAGAGCTTTACTGTTACTTCGGGTCATGGGAGAGACGATAAAAATGTACGAACGATACAAGTTGTTTAATGTATGAATAATCAAGACGTACTGTGTATGTGGTAGGTGCCAGATACCCAACAGTCACTGTACCTCATCTTTACAATAAACCTGCAAGATGGCTGCTATTGTTCCAACTTTATGGATGAGCAAACGGAGGCTCAGTAGAATTCCCTAAGGTATGTAGCAAGCGATCTGGAATCCGTTTTTTCTCTGACCCGCCCCCTCCCTGTACGGGGAGCTTCATAATCCTTTGGAGGAGATGGTTCCTCCCTCCCCTTCCACTCCCTGCTGCCAATGCCAACGATAATCCCGCCCACTGGCTACGGTTCATTGGTCCAGGGGTGAGCATGTGACCTGCGTTGAACCAATGAGATTCATCCCAACGTTTTGAATTGATTCCATGGGAAGCAAGCTGGTACCCTTCTTGTGGCCGATCCAAGAGCCGTGAGATTCTAGACTAAGGAATCCACAGTTGCTGGCAGGATCAAATCTACAGAAGAATCATGGGAAACACAGGCCAGGGACAGAAGACAAAGGGGAAAGACCTGTCAGCGCTCACACCCCTGGTTTTCTCTGAGGCTCGTTTCTCCAGTGATGTCCCAGCAGCCTCCCTCTTTCTCTCAGCTAGGTGAAGGCTTTCTGTTTGTAACACTTGCAACCCAAAAGCCACGCGCCATGCAACAGGTCGGTGGAGAGCCTCCGCACCTGATTCTAAACTCCCCATTCTTGGTACAACCCTGCGCTGCCTCCCTTGACACAGGTGAACACAGAACTCAGGGACAGAAGGATAGGGGGCCACGCAGGTGCAGTCCAGACCCTCAGGTCAGTACCTCTCCCTCTGGCCTGGACTGTTGGGATGTGATTTAGGCCTTTCATAAGCACTGATCTCAAAACTGGGCTCCGTTACCAGGATTCCATTAGTTCCCAAAGGGAGTTTTCTCTTCCCTAGGTCCTCATGCTTTCTCTGGCTCAGGAGACCAAAGACTGTTTGTGAATGCAGAATAGGGAGTCCAGCAATGGGGTCTCAGGTGAGGAGAGGGTGGCTGAGCTGAGCCCTGAGAGACACTAGACACTATGATTTCTCAATGCCTGAGAAGCAGCTTCCCTTGGGTCTGGCATAGATCCCTGCCCTTAAGTCCAAGCAGCACCTGCCCCGACCCCTCTCTCCCCCGCTCACCCTCCCACACTCCTACCCTCACTTCCCAAGCTCTGAAGCTTCCAGATCAAGTGCCAGAGATTTGGAACCACCCCTGAGAAGCTAAGTGATGCAGGAGTAGCATCGAGCATTTGGGCGAATTGAGCAAATACAGGTTCGACCTCAGTCTCTTCCGGTGACCAGTTACCATGAGTAAGTTACTAGCCTGCTTTAGGTCTCCTCTTTCCTGTCTAGGAAAGGGTGGGGCCAAGCTGCTAAGAAAATATCAAGGACTCTACACTGGAAGATTCCTCTCCCTTCTACTCCTTTATTTCTGGCTGGAGTATATATTAAGTTTCTGACAAACACTTATTGAATAAATGAACATCTCTACTTGACGTCATCCTATATGATCATTAAGAGTGTAGCTCTGCCTATCCCAGTGAACTCCATGCTCCTTGGGATATTTATCAAGCATATACTATGTGCTAAGAACCATGCTGTGTCCATTGTTTCATCTCTTAATCTCCCACAATGCCTTATATAATAATAACTAACACACTACAGGGGAACCCAAGGTACTGAGGAGAAGCTCTCTCCTGATGTGACAAAAAATAGCTCAGACAAGTGAGGGAGGATTTTCTCCCTGCTGCCTACACCTTGGCAAGATACAGAAGCGGCACATCTGGATGGTTCATCTCTGGAAGTCACGTCCCTGCCCCGGAGCCTCTGCCCCCTCGTTCCATGGAGTTGCTATAAAGATTAAATGAGAGAATGCCTGTATGGTATCAGCATACAGTAGGCACTCGCTCACAACTCCATTACAATCAGAACACCACTATGTCGCATCTCTAGAACAAAGAAAATCACCGAAACCAAGTAACGATTTAATTTTCTTAAAAAAGAAAATCTGTTTTCCACTTCCCTTTTGCTCGTCCCTCTTCTTTTTCCTCCATTCAGGACTGCTTGTCGCAGGCTAAGCAGAGGTGTGTGTTTAGAGGACACTCGATTAATCTTTTAATATACAAAACAACTGAACTGTGTGAGCCGGCAAAGTACACGCTGAAGAGATGTCGGCTTCACTGAATACTTCCATTAGGAAAAGAGATCAGGAGAGGACACTTAGGCTTTGGCTGAGCCTGTTTTGAATCTGATGATCTCTCCTGATATTCGTTCCAGAAACTAGGCTTCTTGTAGCAATCAGAACCCCAGAACCCCAGGGCAAAGTTACTGCACGTAAGGAGTCAGTGGGACACCAGGAGGGCCACAGGTGCAGAACACTACACTCAGGTCCAAGTGCGACACCTGTGTGGGAAGACACACGTAAGGAGTTTTATGTTGAGAGGGATAAAACGCACGGTGTTGGAGGGACATTGAAAGCGAAGCCATTAGCACTAAGAAAATGAGTCTGAGACTGTGTCCCGTTTAAGGAATCTCAAAGACTGTGTGGGAAGCGCGATGTGCTCTAGGTGCGACCAGGGTGGGCTCTGGGTAAACGGATAGAGCTGTTGGAGAAGTCTGCCTCAGTCCAAGGAGGGTATTTCCTCTGTCACGGCTGTCCAAGGATGTTCAGGCACACAGAGAGGGAGTGGAGAGGGTCCAGACATCCGTGAGGCTAGAATCGCAAATTTCCTTTCTATTTCTCAGTTCTGTGAATCTATAAAACCCACAAACCACCCACATTCCACCACACTGTGAAGGTTTGTTGTTCAATATGCCTGTACGGTCACCAGCTGCCTCCTTTTTCTTTCCTCCTTGATTTTCAAGAAAGAAATTCAAATTTTTCGCCACCTGTTATGCAAAACGACGTCCAATTCCTAGGTAACTTTGTTAGCAGCTAATCCCAGGTCACTGCACGGTGGGAATCTGGGCTGGGATCTGGACCTACCTTTATTCTGTTTATCAAAGCACTTATGGAAGTATTCCTTCCCCACAAAGACAATTTTCTACCTGTCAGAAAGTCATAGGAATAAATCAGGTAACCTCCTGCTGCATATTAGCGTGTGGGCAAGCATGTGTGTGTGTGTGTGTGTGTGTGTGTGTGTGTTGGGAATGTTTACTAAGATTCTTAATGAAGTGCGAAACCATTTGCAGAAGATCAAGGAGGCCATTATTATCTGAACCTGAACTGGCAGCTACTGAGATCTGAGATTTATTTCATAGGTGTGCAATAATCTCTGAACAAAATCATGAATGATACGTGGGAGAATTGAGCAGGCATCGGGTAAATGAAAGGGGGGTAAAATTAAAAAGTCAAAGGTACACCGAGTGAAATGACACAAGAGTGGCCGGGAGAAAGGTGGGGAGAAGTCTGACCAGGTGCAAACCCAGGATTTTCTAGGAGGAAAGGAGCCTGAAAATCCAATGCAAATCGGCTGGCTATCTTGGCCACCCAAGAGGCGAATTTTAAATGCCTCTGGCTTTTGGGGAGATTTTAACCAACTGAAGAATGCAGAGGAGAAGCCAGGATGGGAGAGTGTGGGAACTGAGCCTGCAGGCTGCTGAAGCTTTGGGGGTGCTGGGCTTGGGGACGCGCCAGATGGGGTGGCCCTCAAATCTGGGCGGGCGGGGCATCAGATGGAGCGTCCTTGACTTTTCCAGAAGCAGAGCCAGGAAAGAGAGGTCTCACACTCACCATCCAGAGAGGTTGGGCGAGTGACGAAAACGTGGACCGCGTGGCGGTGACACAGGGCTTGCGGGGACAGTGACGTGGTGGTCACTCGTGCCCCAGCTAAAGTCAGATGGCAACTGCCCACCTCCTGCCATCTTGCCCTTTTGGAAACCAGCCTTCTGCTTACAGATCTGATATTTCGAGAGGCCAGATAAATAAAATCTATTTCCACTGTGAATAATTACATTCAAAACTTAAAACTCCAGGCAGTGCAATTCACATCTCTAAGGGCCACTGACATCGACCATATCTACACCTTTGATTGAAACTAGGGAGTAGTTGGATTTCTGCTCAACAAAAAGGACTGATTTCTAGTGACTGGCGCTACTCAGAATGGACAGGATTCCCGGGGGGTGCGCTGGGATAGAGGAGTGAGCTCCCCTGTCATTAGAGATGTTCACGCACAAGGACACGAGACAAAAACGTGGAAGCATCGGTTGGGGCTGCAGATGGGTGACGTCGTAGCAGACCCACCCGCTGCAAATGAAAATGCCAGGACCTGTCCCCAGAGAGTCCGAGTCAGCAGGGATGTGGCAAAGCGGGGCATGAGCGTGTTATGGAAGCACTCCAGATCTGATGAGGAGCCAGGAGCGGGACGTGTTCTGTTGAACGACCACCACGATTCGATCCCCGCAAAGCCTACCAGATGTGGAGCAGAGACGAGGCTCAAGGAACTGCAGCTGGATAGTTGGGAGAATTGATCTCGCACACCCGGAACGGCTTATCACACGTGTCACACTGCATTATTATTATTTCTTGTTTGGGTGACTGCGTGTGACAGGTGTTATGGGATTACTTCCTTCGTGTGTGTCTCCTCTGCCTGAGTGCCCTCTGTGTAAGAGTAGGGCATTTCTTGGTCCTGCGCACCAACGGTCTCACTGTCACATCAGCCCCGGTCCCCTCTCCTTCCCCAGATATTTTTATGGCTTCTTTAATTCAGGTGTCTGCTCAAGCGTCCTCTCTTCAGAGATACATTCCTTATCGACAAGGCTTAAAACGGCGGCCTCGCTCTCTCTCCGTTTCTTTATCTGGCATTAACCATTCTAGACGCGTTTATCACTGGCGTTGTTTATATACTCCCTGGTTAGGTGGTCATCTGTTTCTCTTGTAGAACGTAAGAGACGTGTCCTGTTCTCTCTTCCCTGACCTAGAATGCAGCATGGGATACCCGAGACGCTCAGTAAATAAGTGTGGGTGATGCAGAGTCATGGAAGGCTCCAGCAAGTCCCCTGGGTAGAGAGGATTCCCGTGTGGCTGGGCCCAGGAAGAGCGGCCAGGTGGAAAATAGTGCACAAAGTATGGAGAAAGAATGCCACAGGAAATTCCCGGGGTTCACGATTTGCCCTTTAAGCCAAGATAAAAGAGTTAGGGCAGTCCTCTGGAGGGGGTGGGCACTGGGGGGAACAACTCGATTACGTGCGACTCCTCTGGAAAGATTCATCTGGAAAATAAGAAGAAGATTCTCAGCATGTCTCTTTGGAGGATTTAGCATCCTGTGAGCTAGCAGAGTGGCCTCGGAATGCTTGCAAATGCGGCTCTCATCCTCCCTGTGAGGGGCCTGCATTTCTTGCTTGGTTTTTTCTAGCATGGAAGGTTCATCATGCTGCCTTCCCCGTGTTGGAAGTCAAATCTTTCCAGGGGAACTTGGGAGCAGTTCCTAAGTGACACCCCCTTGTAATTTGACCCAAAATGAAAAGCTATGAGTCTGGCTTGAAGGTCACTCAGGGCCCAGAGTTATCCAGACAAATGGGCTAAATCCAGTACCGTGAAGTTGGGCAGGGAGTTGGCGGGGGGGGGAGGGGGGGGGGGAGAGGGGGCGGGGAGAGCAAAGCCTTGCAGTGGCTTTCATTAGCTCTGTGTGTTTTCTTTTTATTAAATTTTTTTAACGTTTATTTTTGAGACAGAGACAGAGCATGAATGGGGGAGGGGCAGAGAGAGAGGGAGACCCAGAATCCGAAGCAGGCTCCAGGCCCTGAGCTGTCAGCACAGAGCCCGACGCGGGGCTCAAACTCACGAACCGTGAGATCATGACCTGAGCCGAAGTCGGAGGCTCACCCGACTGAGCCACCCAGGCGCCCCAGCTCTGTGTGTTTTCTAACTGTAGGCAGACAGGACAGCTGAGGCGCTGAGTGGGCAGTGCTCCTGGTCGGCCGTGTCACTGTGTGCCTGTCTCAGTTCTACGCCCTGACCCTCTGCCTTCTGAGGGCTCAGCCTCCCCAGCTCAGAGCCCTTGGGGACCAAGAGAGGTGGGGTCCTGGTCGCTAGGATTCCTAGGGTAACACCCGGATGCCTGGGGTCCCTCCTTCTTCCCTGAGCTCTGCCAGGCCCTCACCATGCCCACAGGAACCCTGCCTGGGCAGCAGCAGTCTGCGTGGTCAGTGCCCTGATCTCTAGCCCACCTGCTTCCTGCCTCAAGACCCCCATGCAACTATCTCCACCCAAAACCCTGTACCAGCCAGGAAAGGGGCTCTGGCCATACACCCCAGGGACCTTTGCATCCTGCTCCCTCCCCTGTCTCCATCCTGCTCTGCTTCAGACCCCTGAGACGGTGACACCAGGCTGGGTGGAGGGAGTGAGGACAGAGAGGTCGAGGTCAAGACATCATTGTTAAAAGAGCAGCAGGAATAGGGCGGGAGCAAGAACAGTAACACCAGTGACATCAGCGCCTATCTCTGTCGGCACAGAGCAGTTTCCTGCCATGTGTGTCCTGTGGTAGCATTTTACACAAATGGGGACTGGCTGAGCCTGAGGCTGGGAGGGCCCAGTGACCTGCTGAAGGCCACCCATCTGGCTGCTGAGTCCGGATGAGATCCCATGTCTCCTGCCGCCTAGATCCCTGGGTTTTCCCGTCCATAGTGCCGACTATATAGGTCTGGGATCCCCTCCAATGGTCGGGAAAGTTCCTCTTTCTTCCCTTCATGTATTTCAGAGTTGAAAACCCAACCTAAAAACCTGGCTCTGTGGCTTTGAATCTGAGCGGGGCTTACCTCCTCGAGCCTCAGTCTCTCCATTTGTAAAATAGGAAGATGGGGCGCCTGGGTGGCTCAGTCGGTTAAGCGTCCGACTTCGGCTCAGGTCACGATCTCGCAGTATGTGAGTTCGAGCCCCGCGTCGGGCTCTGTGCTGACTGTTCAGAGCCTGGAGCCTGTTTCAGATTCTGAGTCTCCCTCTCTCTCTGACCCTCCCCCGTTCATGCTCTGTCTCAAAAATAAATAAACGTTAAAAAAAAATAAAAAAAAAAAATAGGAAGAGACAAAAACTATCCCGGAGGGTTATGCAAATAAGACAAACTAATGCGTGTCAAAAAGCTCTGTTCTGAGAACGCATTAAATCTGATGGCATTATTGGAGCAGGGACCCCCAAACCCCTCTTTTGGTCATCACTCCTGGCAGCTGTGTAGACTGTGGGATGAGAGGAGGCATCTTCGCACATTTTGCACCAGAAAGAGAACTGAGTGGAGCTGGTGGGGCACGTACTGAAGAGACAGTGACCAACCAAGACACAAAGAGGCAGAGGAGATGGGCCAAGAGAGGGAAGAAAATGCAGAGAGAACCAGAACCTCCTGACATCGTAGTTCTCAAGGAGAAATTCAGATGGTGGCATCATCTCTAAAGTGATCTCAGAGCTTAAGGGGTTCAGGGTTGAGTCCCTGGCCCTCTCTCTGGGCTGAGAGTGAGGATATGCCCAGTGTCCCTGGTCAGTTGCAGATGAGGTATCAGTTTTATCAACGGTTAGGCAGGCACCCGCTCTTCCTGCTTGGATAGCATTCACCAGCAAAAACTAGATGGGATCATCCAGATTAAAGCCTTATATGGTCTCCCCGCCCCCACTCTCACTGCTTCCTAGCAGACGACCAGAGTGGGAACATGGCAGGATGGAGGAGAACCTGGCCAGGGTGCTGGTGCCGCCAGGCTGTGCCCAGAGCCTGAGAACAGGTTGGCAGAGGGACACAGGGCATATGCACCAGCTGGGCCTCTGTCCCCGTGTTTCCAAACTAGTTTCTCACTGATGGGTGTCCCTCTGTCCAACGGATTCCAACAGCCTCCTTCCCAGTGGACAAGCATACTTTGGCACTAGAGAAGGCAGCGGGGACAGGAGCATCTTTTCTAGCCCTTCCCTGAGAGGGTACAAGCATTGGCAGGAATTTCCTCCTCTCTGTTCCCAGTCAAGACGAAAAATTGAGAAGCCCTCTCACATCTGTTCCTGCCTCAGGAATCACTCGGCCCCGGTGCATCCCCATCTGTAAGATGAAGATAATAAAAGCACCTCCGAGTTCCGTTGCAGCGAGGTGTGAATGAGTGGAAGTGTATAAAGCACACAGCAAGCGCACAAATGGCGTTAGCTGTTACTTTGCTGCTGTAAAGGAGGCTTCCTTTGTGATCTCACATGGATTCAGAGCGGATGCGTTCGTGATACACCAGGGGTTGGCTGGAGGAGGCGATGGTACCCATGCGTGGTACTGGCCAGTGCTCCAAAGTCCCGTTTTCTCTTACAGATGAGAACGCTGAGGTTAGCGGTAAGCAGTGATCGCCTGGAGTCAAACACAAAGCCACAGGTACGGAAGTGACCTTCACATCCGCCTTGAACCTTTCAAGTTCACTTTTGTTCCCCAGCCAACATTGTCAACTGCAGGAGAACAGGAGCAAGAAAGCAAATCGAGTGGGTTCCTGAGTTTCATCCAAGGAAAGGGAGAATTTCTCTGTTCAAATGCAGGCTCCTTCTTGTAAGTCAATTTTCACAGACTCTTCCAGAACCACCAGAGACTGCTGGTCTACCTTTGAGGATACCCTGGAAATTATTCATGCCTTCTTACCTAATGGACTTACTGACAAATTGCTTATTTGCTCTGTGGTTTGAGAACATTTTATTTTGCTGCGGGGGTTTCTGTTTATCTCAGAAGTCCTGAGCAGCTCTTAAGAGCCAGAAACGAACATGGCAGTTCTCCTGTGTCTTTGAGCACCTACTGGTGCTGAAGAGGGCACCAGCCACTTTGAAAACTCTCATCTCATGTAAGCCTCATCAAACACCCTGGAGTGGCTATTGCTTTCCCTTTTGAGGACGTTGAAGCTTGGAGAAGTGACAAAACTTTCCCAAGGTCATGGTTATAAATGACAGCATCAGGGATCAAACCCAGTTTCGTCCATCTCCAAAAATGGAACTGCTCCATTTCCGTTGCGAGAAAGTCAACACCTTCTTGAGAAAAGAATAAGGCATGGGTGGTGGAACTATGAATCATTGAGAATCTGCAGTCCTCCAGGCCTCGTTAGGCATTTTCATACATTGTTACCCTTCAGAACGGTACCACTTGGGCCAGGCTTCTTGATTTCCGTGTTACAATTGAAACAACAGGGTCTAAGGGTGGTCCTAGCGTCTTGCACAAGGTCACATCAGCTGAGAATGGGTGGAGTCTGGGCCTCATCGCAGGCCCCCTGGCCCTAGACTACCACTTTCTTTTCATTGCACCACATGGCAGAATTTTCCAACATGCTATTGTCTATAGGAAAATATGTCAACTATTTTTTATATGCTTCCTTCAGGGGAGTACACATTTATTATTTTGTCTGCCTAGTAATTTTTTTAAATCTGGTAAGAGATTTCGCGGGGTGGGGGGGGGGGTTGCTTGTTTGTTTTTACTTTTCTTTGGCATAGCCACGGCGGTAATTCTCAGCTTTTGAATTCAGGCTTAGTGAGACCATCAATCACGTCTTCCTACCTTCCCCTGTCCAAGGTGTGACATGTGACCCAAGTTCTGCAATTTGTCTCTTTCTGCCTAGAATTTGAAATTTAAGTGGAGAGGGGCACCAGGGTGGTTCAGTCGGTTGAGCATCCAACTTGGGCTTAGGTCATGATCTCACAGTTCGAGGATTTGAGCCCTCTGTTGGCTTTTCGCTGACAGCTCAGAACTGCTTCGGATTCTCTGTCTCCCTCTCTCTCTCTCTCTCTCTCTCTGCCTCTCTCTCTCTCTCTCTCTCAAAAACAAATAAACATTAAAAAATGAAATTGAAGTGGAGAGGCTAACGGTGAGAACCAGTTGGAGTGAGGCTTCCTAACTGGAATATCCAAAGAGACCAGCCCTGTAAGATGACACACTGTGGTAGGTGCCTATTGTCCAACACAGTTATTGTTAGCAGCCTTTTTCACCCCCCAAAGTGCCTTGGTTGAGATGACAAGTTATATAGTCACCTTAAATACCACCACAGATCCTGTAGTTCCCATATTCTGGATACGTTCTGATGCCTGGATCTTCAACAGCCCCTTCCATTATGTAGCTGCCTCAGACCTCCCAGCAAAGTTGTTGTGTTTTTTTTTTGTTTTTTTTTTTGCATCTATGAATAAAGTCTGTGTCTTGTTTGCAACAACTTGAGTTGTGTCCCTTGAAATGATTCACCAGTACAACTTTGTGTAGAAGTGGTTCTCAGTAATCAGGTGGCTAGGGTTTTTGATGGATAATATTCCTTTCTCAGCAATATCTATGCTTGTTCAAAGGGCTTATGGACAGATGTCCCCGGTAGCACGGATAGAAGTCATTCTCAAAAGAATGACTTCCACTCACCTGGGTTGACCCAGTTCCTTCCACCGCTCAGTGCAGAAGCAACAACAAAGCCTGGGGCTGCTGTGGTACCATTCTTTGGAATGATCAGACAATCAAGCTGGAGACAGACTGATTAAAATGAATTTCATTCATTTTGGTGAGAAATGGATTAGTCCTCACTGGAATTGATGCCTATTCTGGATTTGAATTTGCCTCCCCACTCTCTGATACTTACTCTGTTTATGGACTTTCTGAATGCCTTATACGTTGCTCTGGTATCTCTTACCAGGAAACAGTTACCACTGCAATGAAGCAGGACAGTGGAGAGATGCTTATGGGATTCATTGCTTTATAATGAACCCCATTGCCCAAAAGCAAGCACATGGCCTTCTAAAGAAGGGAAGAGGCCTACTGATGGCTCTCCCTTGGAGTCAGCCTGAAGACAACATCTTGTAAGGAGGGCAGCCATCTTGCTTATGTGGTTTATGCTCTGAATCAGAAACCAATGTTTGGTTGGTGCTATTTCTTTCATTGCCAGAATAGAGGGAGTGGGAAGCAATGAGAAAAAGTAGAAATGACGCAGTCTGACTGTCCTAAGGACCTGCTTACAGAGTTTTGGCTTCCCATTCCTGAAATTACGGACTTTGTTGTTGTAGGAGTCCCTGCACCTGTTTCAGTCAGAATCCAAAAGAAACAGCACATGGAAGCTAGGATAATTCAAGTATAGTTTATCTGTAAGAAGACTATTTTAAAATCGTAGGCAAAATGTAGGGGAACACAAGGAACAGTGAAGGACCCAGGGCCAGCAGCATTAGGGTTTTTATCACCTCTAAGCTCTAGGGAACAAGGGGATAGGAGGGTCTCAGAAAACTGGAAGAGTGATCCCTATAGAATCAGCTGTTTTGAATGGTTCCATGACCTTCTGCTCAGAGACGGCAAAAAACAATCTCACAGGGATGGAACCAGAGGAATAAACACCCTGCTGAACTCTCTTCCCTCCCTCAGAACCTTGTTCCTTGGGATCCATTGGCCAGACTCAGTAGAAGGCCGAAGGGCATTAGGTCCCTTGATATGTAATCCATTAAGGCAGAGATCAGTATGGGGAGCAATAGCTTATGTGTAGAGAGACAAACAAGATATTCAGCCCACTATCCAAATAAAGAATGCAGAAAACTATTATAATTAATCACTAGCTACCAATCAATGTTTTTAAATAGTCAATTGTATTTCTCCATACCACATGAGCAATCAAAAACTAAATGTATACATATGTACATACATAACTGAAAAACCTCAGTTATATAGAAACAAATCTAAAAATGGGCAAGATGTCTGTAACACAAAGCTGTAAAACATTATTGAGGTGAACTAAAAAGGGCCCACATGAATGTAGAGATGTATCATGTGCACATTATTGGTAAGCCATTATTGTATTATCCAGAGCTGATCCATAGATTTCATGCTACTCTAATCAGAACTCCAAATTCCTTTATGGAAACTTTAAGCTGACTCTCCAGTATACATGGAAATGCAACAAGCCAAAAAATAGCAAAGATCTTAAAGAAGAAGGACCAAGTTGGATGATTTATACTACCCAGTAAAATGTTTCTTATAAGCCATATTAATTAAGACAGTGTGGCATCGGTGCAAGGGCAGACACATATATCAATAGGCCAGAACAGAGTCCAGAAATAGACCCAGTCAAATAAGGACACTTCATTTATGACACAAGTGACAATGCAGAGTAGGTAATGGATGGTCTTTTCAATAAATAGTGCTATGTCAACTGAAATTCATATGCAAAAAAAAAAAAAAATGAATTTTGACCCCTATTCTGTCCCCTAAATAAAAACCAATTCCATGAGGTTTTGAGGTCTACATGTAAAAGCTTAAAAAAAAGAAAGCTTCTAATGAACTCAAAATGGGTCATGGACCTGAATGTAAAATACAAAATTATAAAACTTCTAGAAGAAGTCACGGAGAAAATTTGCACGGCCTTGGGTTTAGTGATGAGTTTTTAGATACCACACCAAAAATTACTGTAAAATTAAAATTTTAACTTTAGTAAGAAGGAAAAATTGAGAAGTTGGACTTTATTAAAATTGAAAACTTTTGCTCTGTGAAAGATCCTCTTAAAGGAACAAAGAGAGAGAAGCCACATACTGGGAGAGAAAGTTGAGTCATTTACACAGAATATGCAAGCAAGTCTTAGAACGCAATAAAGAAACAAACAACTCATTCCAAAAATGGGGGAAAGATATGAAAAGATACATCACTAAAGAAGATATGAAGATGGCAAACCATCATAGGAAAAGATGCTCCACATCATTTGTCATTATACAAATGCAAATTAAAACCACGAGATCCCACTACAGATCTATTAGAGTGGCTAAAAATAAAAAAGAGAACAACAAACAAAAATGAGTTCTGATGAGGATAGGGAGCAAGGGAAGCTGTCTTTCATTGTTGGTGGGAATGCAAAATGGTGCAGTTTGCGGGATAGGTTGTCTCTTGGAAAACTGAACATCCTCTCAGCATACAATCCAGCCATTGTGCTTCTAGGTATTTACCCAGCCTATCTGAAAACTTACACACACCTACACAAAACCTGTACATAAATATTTATAGCAGTTTTATTCACAATTGATGAGAATTGGAAAGAACCAGTAAGTCCTTTGCTAGGTGAATGGACAAACAGGCCATGCCACAGCCACAATATTGAAAGCCATTTAATCATCCGAAGCAACAACATGCACGAAGCTTAAGTGCATATTGGTAAATGAAAGAAGCCAGTCTGAGAAATGCTTTCACTTATATAACATTTTGAAAAGGCAAAGCTATATAGACGGACAACAGATCAATGGTGGCCAGGGGTTTTGTGATGGGGAGGGTTGACTAAGTGAAGCACAGAAGGTCTTTTAGGGCTATGGAACTATTTTGTGTGGTAGCTACAGGGCACTAGCCAGTTGTCAAGATCCGTAGAACTTTATAGCACAAAGAGAAAATCTTAATGGATTTAAAATGTTAAATGTCAAATGTTAAAAAAAGTATGAAGGTGGGAGATCTCAAGGTAGAATGCAGACAATGGCCAAAGAATCAAACTCTTGTTACTAATGTGTGACATAGCCTCTCTGAGGACGGTGGGGGAAGAGAGGTGCTGACCTGTGAAACCTCAGGACCAAATAGAAACCGTTAGGCTAACTGCAAAAGGAACTGTGTGCGAGCATTGTCCTTTAGCTGACACAGTTGTTTCCCATGGGGCACGGGCCTAATAATTCTGAAACCCACTGTAAAGGTCTACTGAAATCAAACAAATGAGTCAATGGATGACAGATGGCAGAAACCAGGTTTCTCACTTTGGAGTAGGAGGTAACAAGTAAGCGAGAAGACTAGAATGAACCAGGTGGTATTGAATTAGGGTCTGAGACATCGATTAGAATTCACATTTAGCTTCGTATGGATACTACTGCTAGACGTAGATGTGGCTGCAGATATGTGTGTATTCATGTATACTCGGTTTTAATACTTGGTTTCATACTTGGTTTCCTACTTCTGCCCCGACATGGTCCAGGAGCAACAAATACACTCAGAATCCAGATTTTGGTCTCTAATACCGTTCTCTGATAAAAGAAACCAAGGCTTCTAGGAGAAATGACTGATTCTAGGGCTGGGTGGTAGGGGAAAGCCTGGGGCATATTATAGTGCCAGAGAGCAAGGATGTGCTTTAAAATAAATAAATAAATAAATAAATAAATAAATAAAAAGGAATGGGCCATGGGCCCTGTCAAAGAGACAGGAGAGCCAAGGAGAACATTGGCCAAAGCTGGAACAAAAGAAACAGCCCAAGGTGTAAATTAAATATCCATGAGTCCATACCAATGTAAATGAATGATTGAATAAAGAAACAGGAGAGAAGAGTCAAATCTCTAAGACAGAATTCCAAATAGTTTTTGTAGCTCCTCTATCCTCGAGGAGGTGCAGACTTTTGTTTCCAAAAGGCACAGTGTGAAGAAGGGAGAGAGGAAGTAATTCTACAGTGGAGAAAACCCCACTCCAATTCTCAGGCTTTGACACTCAGGTGGGGACTTAGGCCATTGGTTTCCCTGATTCTCAGACCTTCAGATTGAGACTGAATTACACCACTGGCTTTCCGGTCCTCCAGATTGCAGATGATGGATCATGGGACTTCTTGACCTCCAATAACAATATGTCCATTAGAAAAATGGATCAATAATGTCCATACAATGAGAAACAAAATATTGATGGGAACGAGCGAACCATTGCTATCGGCAACCACATAGATGATGCTCACAATTGTGTTATTTAGGTAAGAAACTAGACACATTAAATAGATACCCTATGATTACTTTCATGCAACAATTTTTAAACATAAACCAGCATAGCTAATTTGCAGTGTTAAAAGTGAGGATCTTGCTTACCTCAAAGGGAGAAGTGAGGGTGTCTTAGCACCTGGTCTAAGAAGAGTCTGTAGGATTCCAGGGATTCTATTTCTTAATCTGGGTAGGGTTAGATGGGTAGGCATGGAATTTAGGTAACCTTCCTGTCCTAGCTCAACTGAGAGGAAGAAATTTTATGACGGTTTTATAAAACAGATTGTGACTAAGCATCCTAGCTTGACTCCAATGACAGCTTCCCCCCTTACCAGCAGGCAGCCTGCTTACCTGGGGCAGGATCAGAGTCTGGAATGCTAACTCATTCAGAGCACTTATCTTATCATTGAGATCCCCAAATTTACAATTCAATTGATGAGTTCAGCTTTCCAAGTTACCTCACTAAAAGTCCAACTTAGACAAATTTTAGACACATGGGGAATTCACTCTGGAGGAAAGGTTCTGGAAAGAGCAGTGGTCCTACAAAGAAATTAGTGGGGCAACCATACTAGCAAAGAAACAAGATTTGAAACCATATAGAAAAAAACTATCTGATCATCCCAAGCCATAAAATTTCATCCTGCTTTGAAGAGAGAATGCCAGGTGCCTACTATGGAGTGAGAGCAGGAGAAAATTTGACATTTTTCAGTACTTTTTAAACACTACGATTCTACTTCAATATTGCAATTCATATTAGCCTCCCTAGCACCTTGCCTTCTGTGACACTCCTTAGCTGAAAGAGCTTGGCCTTTAGAATCAGGGAGAACTGAATTCAATCGTGGCCGCCATCTCCCAGCTGTGTGTCCATGGCCACCTGACTGAACAATAGGCGTGACATTATGACTCTTTAACTGCGTGGCCCAAAGGACAAAGGAGTCATTTTTAGTGCCACATCTTGTGGATCGATAGGAATTGCAGCTGAGGGATTTCACTCAGGGATCACACCTAAGCCTAACCTGCACTGGGGTCATTGGAGGCTGAGGCTTGGGACCTGGAGCCTCAGCCCATGCCATGACTGGGTGAGACCTGGGGGTCGCGGGAGACCCCAAGAGTATTTTGCACACAGGAGAGACATGAACACTTAGAGCCCGGGGGTGAAATGTAGCAAATTAACAGCAAAGAGGTCTACAAAAGATTCTCCCATTCTTGTCCCCCTTCGAGAGGGGGACCCCATGTGCTTTCCCCTTAAATCTGAGTGGGCATTGTGATTCATTTTGACCATAAGAATGCCACGAAAGTGACCCTGTGTGACTTTCAGGATTAGGTTTTAAAAGGCTTGTGTTCTCAGAGCTGTCTCGCACCCGCCAGCCCCTGATGGGCTCGCAGGGGAGTGAGTGCAGCCACATGACCCACACGAAGCAGCAACAGGGTCAAGCTGAGTCCAGCCAACCCCTGCGATAGGAGATGTAGTAAGCGTTTGGAGCCACTACGTTGTGTGATCATCAGTTACCCAGGAGCAGGTAACGGAAACCTGTAACTGAAAGAGGGTGGGGCTCTGTGACCAGAAACCACAGTGTAAACACATAGGAGGTGTGTAAACACACAGAGGGAACCATACACTTCTAGAAGACAGAAGTGCCATGGCCACTCCATTCCACCTTGGCTGCCCTCTACACACCTGTACCCTCCTTCATAAATGTTTGAGAAGCATCCTCTTCTCAAAAAAAGAGAACACTATCCTATATACAAACAGAAATATACCCACTTCCTCCCAAAGACAGACAACCCCCAAACACTTTCAGTCACCACAGCTGCTTCCAAATCCACCTGTTCTGATCCAGCACCTCCTAGTTGGAACTAGGAGGACTCGGGTGTATTTTTCATGGTCTATCAATGTGTGGAATTATAATAATGTAACTAATCCTGACATACCCAGGGCACGGTCGTGGAGGGGAGACGGGAAAAGAATAAGCAGGGTTCTCCCTGCTTTGGTAGAAAAGAGGAGGGGCAGTGCCTATGTCCACACAGCCATCCTGTTGGACAGGTGTCCTGAGAATCAATTGTTTTGTCAGTTCAGGGAGTTTCCTGATCGGTCAACCTGGCTGATCCGTCCAGTTCTGATCTCTGAAAGGCTTTCTTTTGTCCACTGTTCTCCTCCACCACATCTGAGTCAGGCCCTGGGGAGGATTCCCCTCCCAGGCCTGCAGTGACCGAGCAGACTACTTCCTGTTGCTTCACACACCTGGGAGTTGTGCAACCAGACCCTCAATCGCCGGGACTGAACCTCCTCCTGCATACAACTCCCCAAAGATCTTGGTCATCTGTTGGTCGGTGCCATTTCTGGAAACAGCACTGGCTGGTAACCAAAGACAAGGGCTTCTTGAGTCAGAGGCCATACATCTGGATACACCCTTGACATTTTCGTTGCTTATTAATGGGTCTCAGATCTCTGCCCATTCTAGCGGGCCTCAGTTACATAGCTTCCACCTGGGTGGCTGGCATGCACGGAGAGACAGAGGTGATCTGCCCTCCACCCCTCTGCTCCTTCAGAAAAAATCTCTGTGCGCCCGTCATGCCCTTCCTGGCTTCTGAACAGAGGCCTACCACTCCCTTCCTTTTACAGGATTGGTTTGGATGGAAGGGTGTCCCTTGACCACAGTGCAAACAGTGAAGGCCGAGAGAGGAAGGGAATACTTCCCAATGTTCCGACATTTTCTCTGTAGTCCCCTAAATGGCAGCCTTTGAAAGTTCGGGGTATAAGGTTTAAGATACCCACTCTAACAATTTTCACAGACAGCTCTGTTACTCCTGCGTAAGAGGGCTGCCAGCTTCCTGGCTGCATCAGACAACGTCTCAAACCGTGCACCCTGCCTGACCCTGGGAGCCCTCTAGCACATGGCCTGTTGCTTCCAAGCACACATTCCCCAGTTCACAGAGGTCTTTCAGAGGAATTCAGCTAAAGGTAAATTAGGAAGGAAGGAAAGAAGGGAAGGAGAGAGGGAGGAAACAGAGGCTTAGAGTAAAAGAAAAACCAACAGAGAAATCTGCTAGAGGCCTATCCAGATCTAGAGACTGCAATGACGTCATTGGGCACCATGTTTCCAACAGCATTTTGCCATTTCCTTGTGTGTTAGTGAGTTCGTCTCAGTCTCAGATGGGCTGTCTGCAGTGGTAGCAGAAACAATGCCTTCTGAACCTCCCACACCCCGATTGTTATAGCCCAGGATCCCCCCAAACATGAAGACCCTTTCTTTCCCAGCATCTTCACATTGTTTTGCGAGCTTTGCTGGGCCTCTCACTGGTTCAAGGGATGTGGTTTTGCCCAGCACCCGGATTTTGTTCTTTCCCCTCTGCCGAGAAAGGCAGGAGCTGGGCACTGGCAGCCAAACTGGGCAGGGAGGATCAATTTTCCTGGCGAAACAGGGGTCTACGCAGAGACAATAGATGATGCGTAATCTCTCTAGTGGAGAAAGCATGTTTACACTTTTAACCTGAGTTTGACCTGAGGTTTGTCCAACTGGAGAGTGGAAAGAGAGTGTCAGTAATCACTTTTTGGCCTGATCCCAGAACAGAATTTTCATTCATTTCTGGGGGTTGGGTGAGGGGCAGAAGGAGCTGCATGCTCATGAGCATAGGGCTCGCGGTTGCCTTTCCTGCTGTGGTCTTGGCTTCCCAATGCCTGGGACCCCATGGCTGAAACCTGCCAATGGCTATGCCCTCTCCAGCTGGCAGCTTAGATACCTCCAAGGACCACAACAAAGCTGCTCAGTGCCCTCTGCTGGAGTACAGAGACCACCCCCCACCACCAGTGTTGTGCCCCCCAACCCCTGACCCGAAAGCACAACTGCTTTGAGCTTCTGATGTCTCAGCGTCCTGGGGCAACAGCCCCCTACCCTTAACTCGGGCCGGAAGACATAGGGCCAGAGGTGCACAGACCATCTTGGTGACAGACCCCAACTGCGCTCTGGTCACTGCTCCTCTCCAACACATCCTTTGTCCTAGAACCAAATGTATATATTTATAAGTTCTCGTTCCTTCAGGACAGGCATTGGCTCAGTTACTCCTCACGCTCATGGGCACACAGATCCTGTGAGGACGCTGTGCTGGGCCCGCCTTTCACCCTCTGATCTAATTTGACTATAAGATGAATGAGTTCTTTCCAGACTTTAGCTCCACAGGAAACCATTGCTTGTGGTCAACTTTAATTCCAGGGAATTACTTGATGGAGACTCCCTCTCCTTTCTGGACCCTAGAATATGCTCCAAAGTCAACAGTGATGTCAGTTCACTGTAACCAGCCATGATGAAGTCAGCAACAGCCAACGCTGCCGTGCCTCAGATGTGCTTCCAAATTTAAAGTGGTGAATAAAAGTTGCTTCTTTTTCACAAATATTTTTTCCCGGCTTTATTTATGTTTTTTTAAAATTCACGTGCTTAGTGCCAAAAATATGGAAAACGCACATTTATCAAGACGAAAGTGAGATCACCCAAAACCTTTACAGTTAACTGCTATTATCAGTAACTGCTGTGACTTGGAAAAATAAGCAAATTTCTGGGCAGGAAGTTAAGAGGAAATGTGAGCCCGGGCATGAGGTGATCAGTTTCCACTTACTTCATTATGATTTTCTGCCTGCCTTTCAAAATTTTGCCTCCAGGGCTGCATCCTTTTGAAAATGAAGCCACGTGCTTCCTGGTCCATGTCTGGTGGCAGAGAGAGAAGAAGCCCACCCACAGCCACAACGAACAGTCTTCTGTGGTTTGGATGGGTTAATTAGGTTCTGGAAAGAAAGAGGAGGTAAAGGGACATGGCTCAGTACACCACACTTATTTTGCAGGAGCTTTATGAGTTTTGAAGGACAGCCTGGCCAAAGGGGACATAGACATTCTGGGGAGTAATTAACTGTTAGAAGCAATTATCAGCACGTACCTTGTACTTGCGTTATCACAGTGGCAGGACTCACTAATGCAAGGGTCCCTCATCCTCACCCCACTACTCGCTGTTTTTCTCAATTAAAGGCAAGTACTCGCCAGATTAGTTATGAGGAATTGTTAATGTCAAGAAGAGGAGATAAAGAAAATCCCAACATGAGAGATGAGAGGCTGGGAGAGAGATTTTAGCCAAAGAGGCTAAGCTGATTTCTATACTAAAGAGCATGGGATAAAGAGACGAGGGAAAAGGAAAAGCTCATGGCCTGGAAGCTTATAGAAGATGCTGGGGGAAAGGGGCGCGCCTGGGTGGCTCAGTTGGCTAAGCATCTGACTTGATTTTGGCTCGGGTCATGATCTCATGGTCGTGGGATCAAGCCTTGCATAAGGCTCTACAATGAGCATGGAACCTGATTGGGGTTCATTCTTAATCTCTGTCTCTGTCTCTGCCTCTGTCTCTCTTTCTCTCCCCCCCCCCTTCAAAATAAATAAATAAACATTAAAAAAAGAAAAGAGGTTGTGGAGAGAGGAGCATGGGAGAGATTCTGGAGCAGGTACAGAATCTGAATGAACAGGTTCAAGGAAGAAGATCTGTGCAAGCCTGGTGTGGATTACAACTGGATCCCTGCCAAAATTCCTCAGAAAACACGAGAAATCTTTGGAATCACTTTGGAAGATGGCGTTCGTGGCTGGACTGGGCTTCTCTGGCTGTGCCTTTATACAGGGCCTGGACCACCTGTGATACCGATTATACTTGGGTTACAGCAAAATTTATACAGTCCCTTGTTTCCACGGGAGTATAGGTCCTGGGCAGTAAAATGCAACTTTGTCTAATTAACGATGTTTGGTGCAGTGTCTGTCTTCATGTAGGCACTCGGCCAGTCTGTGCTGAATGAATTAGTGGAGATGAAGAGAAAGGACGGTGACTTGAATTTACTAAGCCCCCACAATATTCCAAATACCCTCTGCACAAAGTTGAGGGGAAGAAAGCTCAGAGAGGTCAAGAGCCTTGCCCAAGGGTACAATTTATGAGTGAGGCAGCCAGGGGTCAAATCAAGTCTGTGCGAATGAGGATAATGCTCTTTATATTATTCCACAGGGAGGAAGGAAGAAGAAGTCCTGAACGGGGATGGGGGGGGGTTAATTATAGGTCAATGACTTTTTCCTGTTATATATAAGTTCTCCCCAGGGCCTGCTGGAGTGCGTTGAGTCTAAAGCTACTGCTGCCAATGCCACTGTTACTACCAGTAAGTGCCACCAGACATGATGTTCCCAGTACCTACAAAGACGTGCATTATACGGAGGATCAGGTGGTCTTCTATAGGCCTTAGAGCACCTGACTTGGAGTCAGACGATGTCGGCTCTGCCATTACTCATCATATAGCAAGGTCTGCACGTCCTTTGCGTCTCTGCAAAGTAGGACTAATTGGCAAATGCCTACATCACTGCCTTACTGTAAGACTCAAAGGAAATAATGGTTGTAGAAGTTTCTCCTTTGATTGCTACTGTAATGAGGATTTCTTGGGACAATGTATTTATTGGAAAGATGCAGAAGGTGGTAATGGTGATCACAGAAACTATGCAGTGCACGCTTGTTGAATGAATTAGCAATGACCCCACACATGAGAAACTCCCTCCATCCAGGGACCCAGATGTAGAAGTAAATTGCAGAGAATCTTAGGGTCAGGGCTATGAGGGAGGTTGGTATGAGGAGCTGTGTGCACCGGGATATCCCTGCCTGGTCTCCCCGAAAGCCCACCAGGAAGCAGGCGCTTCCTGCCAAAGAGCTAACCCATCTGCCTGCCTTCTTGACAGCCGGCATCCACCCTATCAGTTGGTGAGTGGCATGTGTGTATCCGTTCAATTACAGAGCAGCTTAGTGTGTGAAAATAAAAGAAAATGTGTCATTCCAGGCTCTTGTCACTCAGGAAGCTTCTAGATTACCTGGATCCCTGAGGGCCCACCCAGCCACAGCCCTGGCCCCACAGGCAGTCTTCCCACACTGTGTGGGTGTTGGGAGAGAGTCAGGAGGCCAAGCTTGCTTCTTCTCCTCCCTGGCTCTCTGCTAAAAGTTGCCTCCTCGGGGTGGGGTGGGGGGGCACCTCGTAGAACTTCACCATGTGGATGGCCCATCTCTCACACTGTAACATGGGCTTCCTTCCTAATGTACTGTCCCATCTGTAGTGACTTGTTAATTTGTGCCTCCTTGACTGTGGTTAGTCTCTTTCTGTGCTGGAGAAAGCTCCACAACAAGAAATAGGTCCCTTTCTTTCACTAAGGCATTCCGGTGCTTTCCAGCATGGTTGGCACATAGTAGGTACTTAAAAAGTAGTGATGAATGAGCAGACTCTAGCAATCCCGTTCCTAACTGCTCATCCAATTCTGGGGTCCCAGCTACAAAATCCGAACAAATGGCTACGTATCTCGTCTCGAACAAAGCTGAACAGATACATTCAGGGAATTGGCTGCTGGTGTGGCTTTATTTCTGAAGGGTTTGGTAGAAACAGACCTGTCCTGGGTACTTTGGGGCCTGAGTTCCAGTCCCGTTGTGTCCATAGCATTGTAGGTGAACCGAACAAAGCACTTAGATCTTGGATTTGAGTCTGTCATGGTCAACCAGATGAAGCTGGATTAGGTAGTACTTAGTTTCTGGACTTTGAGGCTCCACCTCATTTTCTTCTTTTCCATGCCCTGTTTCTGTTTCTGCTCACTTGTTCACGGCATCAAGGCTGAAATCTTGCATCTGCCCTCCCCTCATCATTGAAAGGCAGTGCGGTTGCCTAGGGAGAGTGAACTAAGCAGTTAGACAAAACTGGAGTCCAGCCCAAGCTGAGTGAGCTGGACAAGGCTTAAAAAAATTTTTTTTTACATTTATTTATTTATTTTTGAGAGACAGAGAGAGACAGAGACAGGGGATGGGCAGAGAAGAAAGGAGACACAGAATCCAAAGCAGGCTCCAGACTCTGAGCCATCAGCACAGCGCCTGACGCAGGGCTCAAACTCACACACCGCGAGATCATGACCTGAGCCGAAGTCAGATGCTCAACCGACTGAGCCACCCAGGCTTTTAAATACACACACCGTCAGCTCCATCGTTTGCAGACGGGGGTCATGACAATGCTGCATGTGGCACCTGGCACCTGGTACCTATTCAACGGGGTCACCGTCATAATCAGTATTTTACCGGTGAGAATATTCCAGATTTCATGGCCTTGATGTAACACGTAGAATTTAGATTCATCAAGAATCCGTGAATAATTGTTCATTCAGCTCACAGGTAACTGATATTTATTATTAACAAATGTGTGTGCTGGGATGTTCGTACATAGTTCGTTATATAATCCTTAACTGTCTATTTCAGAGATCGCACACACTGAGTCCCAAAGAGTTTACTCATCTTGCCTCAGGTCACACAACCAGTAAGATTAATAATAGTTACCATGTTTTGATGGCTTGGTATAAGTCAAGGATTGCATTTTGCTTATGTTTTATCACTTAATGCCTACAACAACCCACAGTGGCATGTGTTTTTATCCCCACTTTACAGATAATAAAACTGAGGTTCAGAGAGTTCCAGGAAGTTGCCAGGTTAATACAGCTAATAAGTGTCCAACCAAACACTGGAGTCCTATTCCAAGTGACTTCAAAATATCCCTGAACTAGGACTAGAAATTCTTGCTTCTGGCTCCAAATTGCCATTTGCTGTGTTAGGTTGGGTCAGTGTCCTCTTCAGAAAGGATGCATGCCCCTGGATGGTTGATACAGTCAAAAAGGAGGTCAAGGTAGAAAGTACATTGTAACCTGTGAAGTGATGTGCTCAAGAATGGCGTTGTCAGTGCTAGTGTTAAGGGCTTAACAGTAGGGAACAGTGCTGTGGCCTTTCATGGGACAGGGTAGCAGTGAACATGGCAGTTGTCAAGAGAGTTGTCATGGGACCAGTGGTAGTTATGTTAAGAGCTGAAGGATGGCTAGTGTTGCATACACCACGTGAGGGCAGCCCTAGCGTCATCCCCAACTCCTTCCTTTTGGCCTCTCTTTCCAGACTCCCTTGTAGATGGCAATGGCCACCATCTAATGAGATGTGAGTAGAAGTCCTAAGGTGGCACTCTCCAAAAGAGACTCACGAGCATCTGCTCCTGCACCTTTCCCTCTTCTTTCTGCCTGAGATATAGACACAGGCCTGGAGAGACTGCAGCCTTCATGTGCCCATAAGGATGTGAACAGGGAGATGGCAGAGGCTCATTGTTAATGGCTGCCGTGACAGCAGACTTTCATGTGAGACAAAGATATCCTTAGGTGGTTAAACTCTTGTTACTTGAGTTGTCTTTTTTTTGCCACTAAAAGAATTCCCAACTGACACAGGTGAGGATCGCATAGGTGGGGGTCACAAATGACGGCAGAGAGGAGGGGGGTGCAGGAGAGAAGGGAGCTAAGGAAGCCATCTCACGTTGAGCCAGGATGCATGAATGAGCGGGCACCAGAGAGAGGGGTGGCTGCTGGCCCCAGACGGGGTCCCATGCTCTGCATTTCAGTCCATGTATTCCCCCAGCCCTGGTCATTAGCAAGGGATTCCAAAGACTGTGCCTGGCCCAGAGTGGGGACTCATTCACTCATTCAGAAGACAGGTCTTAAGCATGACTGTCTTCCAAACATACCGCTAAGTGCTCCCCATGCGTGGCCTTACTTAATCCTCCCAACACTTCTGAAGGATGAGTGCTGTACTATCCTGTCCCCATTTATGGATGAGAAAATCAAGTCACAAAAACCACGTCCAAAGTGGCTGACCTAAGACCCAAGCCCAGGTCTTACTGGCTCCCAGTGAGCTTTAACTCCTGTGCCATATCTCACGCCAAACGTCTGCCCCTCTCTGAAATCAGATTAGACCTACCTACGCACAAAATTGTTCAGGCTCTTTTTGTGGTCCCACATGCCTACCTCTACATGGAATAAAATATAATAGTTATATTGTCGATTTCTCCAGGGCTGTGGGCCCCTTCCCAACCAGGGACCAGACTTCCTCCAGCCTCACACCCCAGTGCCTAAGATGCTGTCTTCAGACAGCATGGCTTCTGGTTGGAAAAAAAAAAAAAAGTTAATTAATTAAACAGAGGTTAGTTTGGGCACAACCAACCGGAAGGTGCTGATTCTGAGTAGGACAGGGACAGAAAAACTCCAGGCTCTAGTGACAGGAAATAAGAATGAGGTGATTCTGACCCTTCTGAATGATTAGCAGCTTTTCAGCTTTTTGCACCTTTTATTATACAAATTGTAATATTGCTAAACTCTTCACGCATGCTGTGCCTTTGTCTTACGCCTCAGATACGCGCTAAGATTTCTGGGTGTGGCAAAATTAAGAAGCCACCTTTCAGTGTGGCTCATGAGTGCTCTGTGAGATCTGGAACACGGCCTGTCCCCTCCCTGTGGGTGGTAAGCCAAAGGAAAGCAGTAACGATCACATCCGGAAGCAGGTGAGGACCATGGATCTTGTTAATGGCCAAGACAACCGCAGTCCTGCTGGACTGATAATAATTTGTCAACCTTTGTTACCGAAGTCTTAAAAAAAGCTGATGTGAGTCACGAGGAGCTATTTTCATATGATTTGTCACCTTGATCTGAACGGGAAATGAATTGCTAAATATAAAATGCCGTTTTGCCGTGATTCAGAGCTCTTTCAAGCTGACAGACGTCGTAAGGGGATACAGTGTTTTCTCTCTTTCTCAAAGAATGAAGTCAAGGGGCCTACCCGCTCCGTAGTTTCTTATCAACCTGAACAGAGATGAGAGAGAGAATGCCGGCAAGACAAGCACGAGGAAGAGGTTTGTCTTTTCTGCTTTCAGACACTGTCCACGTAAGGAAAAGAGGCCGTAATCCACGTGCTCTGTTTCTAGGAAAACGACGGCTGCAAACTATGATTAGCCTCACCTTCGGGTGCTACATCACAATTTGTTTCCTTCTCACAATGCATGTAAATGATTATATTCGAAAATTAGAATATATTACAGTCCTTCCCCACCCTCCAATACTGCCACGTAATTGTAGCCTATACAGATTGCTTCTACTTACCTAAGCATTTCTGATTGAGTGTATGCAAATGTCAAGGTATTCCTCAAGGTATCTTAGGAGGAAAGACAGAATCCTTAAATGGTGGAGCTCAAATGGTGTTCAGCAGTTAGACACCAAAGCTTAGGGGCTTTTTTGTTTGTTTTTTGAGAGAGAGAGCGCGCGTGGAGGAGAGGGACAAAGGGAGAGGGAGAATCTTAAGCAGGATCAAGCTCAGTGCAGAGCCTGACACGGGGCTCAATCCCACGACCCTGGTATCATGATGTGAGCCGAGATCAAGAGTCAGATGATCACAGATTGAGCCACCCAGGTGCTCCGCTAAAGCTTAGTTCTGGGTGTGTGTGTGTGCTCTGAGTGAGCAGAATGCGTAAGCATCTTGCCGAGACTCTTTGAGAGATACAACCTGAAGAGCGTCTAGTGACAGAGAAGATTCTCACCAGATATTTACAACCCAGTGGATTTGATATTGCACAGCGTCGTGGCCACCGGCCCAGGTTCTGGGTGTAGACAAATCCATGTGAGAATTCTGGCTCTGCCGCTGACGACTGGAGCAGCACTTAACTACTCCAAGCCTGGAGTGTGTGCGTGTGTGTGTGCCTATGTATGTGTGTGCATTCATGCGTGCATGTGTGTACGTGCATATGTGCCTGTGTGTTCACATGCATGCATTCATGTGTGTGCATGCATGTGTGTGCGTGCCTGCACGTGCATGTGCCTGTGCGTTTCATCTGGAAAATGAACATAGTGTTTTCCCCCTAGGGTTATTTTAAGTAGTGGATGATATCACTGATGTCACTCAATGTTTGAAAGTTCCAGGTATTGTGCATGAAACACAAAAACGCAGTCGATAGGTTAACTATTTGGTCACTAATGCAAGATGCAAATTGTTGGACATAACGTGCTGTTTCATTAGAAATGCTAAAATAGGGGCGCCTGGGTGGCGCAGTCGGTTAAGCATCCGACTTCATCCTGGTCACGATCTCGCGGTCCGGGAGTTCGAGCCCCGCGTCGGGCTCTGGGCTGATGGCTCAGAGCCTGGAGCCTGTTTCCGATTCTGTGTCTCCCTCTCTCTCTGCCCCTCCCCCGTTCATGCTCTGTCTCTCTCTGTCCCAAAAATAAATAAACGTTGAAAAAAAAATTAAAAAAAAAAAAAAGAAATGCTAAAATAGGATCTCTGGTGATGTCAGAATTTGACCCATGACCTTGCCCCTCCAGCTCAATTTTACATGTTTTCTTAACCACAGATTCTCCCACTCTGAGAGTTTCGGGAACCCAGTCTGGAGGTGGGTGGACAGTGGAGTGAACCCTAAAGAGCTCACGGCTTCCCAGTTCATATATTTTAATCCCCGTTCCTCTCCTAGCCGGATCCGCATCTCTGAGCATTCTTTCTCCTGGACTCATGTTTCTCTGATCATCCACTAAAGATGGGTGATTCACAGGATCCATTTCTTAGCCCTCTTCTTGCCCATACCCTCTTCTGGAGGATGAGTCTTGTTTTGTGAGTCTGATTGCGACTAGTATGCCAATTCAGGCCAAGTGTGATTCTCCTGCCTGACCTGGGTCCTTCACTTAGAGCCCCTTATAGATCCACCTCCCTGCTGGGCTTCTCCGACTCAATCTTCCATTAGCACCTGACACTCCATGTGTGTCTGAGACTCTTCGTTCCTTCACCCCATCTCCTCTCCCACTGCCGTCTAACTCAGGTGGCACCTAAGTAAAAAAAAAAAAAAATATGGGAGTCACCTGTGTCTACTCTCCTTCACACTCCATATCCAATCAGTCTGAAAGTCCCAACAGTTGTTCCCCCTAAATGTTGCTTTAACATACCTGACCTCACGGTCCACTACAAGTGCCCTGGGCTTGTCTCTTTGCCCCCTACCCAGGCTTCCTAGAGCCATGTGTATATTCTCACTAGCCTCCCATGTCCCTCTATCCATTTTCAAATCTGAGTCCAGAATAGTCTTCCTAAAATGCTGACCCTATCCCCACTCCTGCTTTAAACCTCGCAACAGCACGCTATTTTTCTCACTGAGTACTGCCCAAACCTAGTGGGGATGCTCAGGGCAAAACATACTCGGTGGTCAGACAACTACGGGGGCTCGTCCCGGCTATGCTTCTCCTCCCCAAGTATTAACTAATCCCACGTAGGAGGAGCTTGCTTGATTCTTCCAACTCTAACTTCCTCAAAACTTATTTGATCCTGTCCTTCAGAACCAGTGTTCCAGAAATCTCCAACCTATAGGATAAATCGCAAGGTTCCTGGAGGGATTTAGATGGCCTTCTGGGATCATGCCTGCCCTGTATCTCTGCAGCTCGGTAGGTTATCAATCCCCTCTTCACACTTGATGCTCTGAGAGAACGATCATTGGAAATGGTGAGTCTATCTTCTTCTCCGTGGGTCTTTCCTTGACCCACGTCAGCCCGCATGCCGAGAGCATGGCTGCCCCACAGGGGCCAAGGCAGATCAGAGATCAGCGGCAGGATCTCGAGCCAGATGGATGAGACCAAATCTGGAGCGGGATATTGGACGATGTACTTAACCTCTCCTGTCCTTGGTTTCCTTGCTTGCAAAACGGGGATGGTTATAATAAATCAAGCCTCCTAGGGTTATTATGAGGATTAAATAAGTCCTTATATGTAAAGCACTTAGGTCTAACAACTTCTACAAACACTCAGCTAATATTATCAATCTGCAGGTAGACGACTGTCATAAAAGGCAGGGAATGTGCATTTAAAATCAACAAAGCTTTCCTGGCAGTGAGGCTCCCTGCTTTCGCTCTCCTCCAGCTTGCTGACTGGCTCCCTGGGCGCTCAGCCCCTGAGGGCTGTGATGGACTGTAATACGGTGCAGCCTCATGCACCCTCAAGTTCGTCTCCCTGGGTACCCACACTCTGTCCTTGACCAGTTCTCGGGAGCCCACGTACAAAGCCTGCTCAACTTCTCCGAGCTACCTGTTCTCCTCGGTCCCAGTTCTGCCTAACACAGGATGTGACGTCTCACCCTGTCTAGTCACACTGTTCTCGGAACACGCCAGGGAGCTGATGTTTGTCAATCAATAAGAGCTGAAACTCCACCAGCATCATTGGCTACCCCAAGGGGAGACTTGGAGCCGATGTGGGGGGGGGCAGTAAAATTGCCACCTGTCCCCTTCACTGATATGGTGGGTTGACATTTTCATAATCTACTGTCACATGCAATGCAAAGCCCGCTTTAAGATAAGTCCTCTAGCCCATACCTTCCTGATGCTGTCCCTACATCAATTTTAAAATTACGAAATATATTCGTGGGTCAAGTTATAGTTACTTTCCAATTTTTTTGGAAACAAAAGAGTATAGAATGGCTAAAATGGAATGGAATGGAATGGAATGGAATAGAATAGAATAGAATAGAATAGAATAGAATAGAAAATGAGTACATGGCAAACACTAAGGGTAAGTACTGTGTAATATATTTTGTTCAATTTTATATATCTTTTAATGCATTTGTGTATACACATATGTGCACACTGGAGCATGATATCAAAGGTATTTTTACTCTAGGTCAAGGGATGGGGCAGTCTACAAAGCACTATCTGGAGCCCTTCTCATAGGAAATATTTTGCAGACCAACTCACTGGAATTACCCACAACTCTGTCTTTTCTCTTTCTAAGATATGAAGCCCTTCAAAATAGCAAAGTCGGGGCGCCTGGGTGGCGCAGTCGGTTAAGCATCCCACTTCAGCCAGGTCACGATCTCGCGGTCCGTGAGTTCGAGCCCCACATCAGGCTCTGGGCTGGTGGCTCAGAGCCTGGAGCCTGTTTCTGATTCTGTGTCTCCCTCTCTCTCTGCCCCTCCCCCGTTCATGCTCTGTCTCTCTCTGTCCCAAAAATAAATAAAAACATTGAAAAAAAAAAAAATTTAAAAAAAAACAAAATAGCAAAGTAAAGTGAAATACATGAAATAAAATCCTCCCTGACATGTTTCCTCATTTGAGGACCTCAGCCACATCATCCCTGGGAACGTGGAGACACGTTCCCTGGGAACCTGTGCTCACAGCCACCCCCCCGAGGGGGGAAGCAATCTGTCCCCGCTGGAGTCCCAGGCACAGTGGAGATGATTCAGGTAAGCAAGGACAGCCGTCCCTGCCCCCAGAGATATTTTTAGTCACAGAGAGTGACAAAGACTTGCCGGTGAACTCCGATCACCAGAAAGTCCACTTTCTATGGGTGTCACGTCTACATATTGGAGCTTGGAAAATATTTAATGAATGAACCTTCGTTTCCTCTGCCCCTGTCCTAATACACCCGTGGTTCCACACATTCACACTGACTCGCCCGTGGGAAGCTTTGCCCCTTGCGCCTTCAGCGTTTGATTTTTCCTCCAGGTATGTGGTTTTCAAGCATTTTCAGCAGCTGAACCCTTGGCTTCAAAGAAAATCTTTAACAGCACCCCAACATATAAAACAGATAAAAACAATGAAAGGGGTCCTACAGCATTGAAATCACCATTGTTTGATGAGGGGAAATAACTATAATAGGTTTGTTTTGCTTTGTTTTTAAGAACCTCCGCAACCTATCTTTAGAGCCTGGTTTGAAAAATAAGTACTTGAGACACTATGGCGAGGTAGGTCCTGTCCATCGCTGAGTGTTTCTGAAACCTGAGTGGGAGAGTGCATGGCCTGGATCTTTACTGGAAGCCGCACAGGCCTGTTCTATTACTATTTCAAAAGAAAACAGATCGACACTTTTTTTTATTTGGAAATAGGTTGGGACTAAAAAAAAGTCATGAGAAAGCAGAATTCCTGCATATCCTTGACCCAGCATCCCCAATGATGACGTCTTCCATTGCCATAGCACAATGATCAAAAGTAGAAAATTGACACTGGGGCCTTCTGGTAACTAAATGACACACCTTATTCAGATTTCATCAGTGTTTCCATGAGGGTCCCTTTTTCTGCTCTAGGATTCAATCCAGAATCCCATACTGCATTTAGTTGTTGTGTCTCCTTAGTATTTTTCAATTGCTAACAGTTTTTGGTCTTTGCCTTTTATGATCAGGATGTTTTTTAAGAGTATCACTTACTTTTCTTAAAAAAAATTGGAATCCAGTTGAGGGGCTGAGCCTGGGTGGCTCAGTCGGTTAGGCGTCTGACTCTTGGTTTTGGCTCAGATCATGATCTCATGGTTTGTGAGTTCAAGCCCCGTGTCGGCACGGAGCCTGCTTGGGATGCTCTCTCCCTCTCAATCTGCCCCTCCCCTGCTTGTGCCCACTCTCTCTATCTCAAAATAAATAACATAAAAACTTATTAAATAAATAAATTTGAGTATAGTTGACAGACAATGATGCATTAGTTTTGGATGTATAACTCAATGGCCCTGTGTTATTATTGTAGGTTCCACTTCAGTTTTCCGTAGTTGAATAGCCTTGGGCAAACCAGCTTCCTTGGGAGCTCTATTTTGCCATCTCTGAATCACCAGGATCAAACTGGAGGACCCTGAACCCTTCTTTAGACTCTATATATCCACAGAACTGATACAGGCACTGTTCTCAGCACCAAGGTGCTGATACGTGCCATAAAGCCACGGTTCACGGTGGAACTTTAATCACCATGGCAGGTCTTCCCAGTTGTCTGATTTTATAACCTACTCAAAGAGGCTCTACATGTCTCTTAAGTAATTTTTACAATATTTAACTATTCAACCAAGAAACTCATTTTAACATGTATCATTGAATTCTTATAACAATAATAATAACTATAGCAATGTTTTTAAGACTTGACAATCTGCAAATGCTCATGAAAGTTATTTCTTTTGATTCTCAAAACAACCCTGTGTTTCCACTATAAAAGGAGAACATAGATGCAGAGAGAATCGCTGACTTGCCAAAGGCTTCCAGCAAGAAGCTGGAGCTGAGATGGAGTGTCCCATGGGGGCCACAGTTCGGAAAGCTTTGGTACCTGGTCAAGAAGTCTCCATTTTATTGGGTCCACAACCCAGATGCAAGAATCCCATGAGGAAATGCAGACTAGCTCCAAACTCAAATTCAATCTCTCTTGGCATGTTAAGTTCCAGAGGGCAGAAAGAGTCCCCTTTTCACCTCCTCTTTCTTCACAGGAACCTTTCTCTTTAGGCTACCTTCCCAGCCTTCCAGGGGTTCTCATGAGTATTAAATACATCGGTGAGTCTGCCGTTCCCCGCCTCAAGCTGGAAACTGGAATCCAAGAGTCACGAGAAGGTTCAGGTCAGTTTTGTGAAGCTGCCAAATCCGATGGGCGAAACGTTCATCCCATTTATGTTATATGTATTTCAAAGGCTCATATTCATTTAACTGTGAAAACTGAACTACTCCCGAGTTATTTGAAAGAACAAAAGCTACATTGTGGGCAGCGGACTTTGGCCTAAGTCTGAAAAACAAATGAAGGGTAAAATAATCCTGAATTTCTTAGGGTCCTATAGCAATGAAGCAGCAGGTGGAGGCTGGGGTTCTGACCGCAGAAGGCACAGGAGACAAAGCTGCGGGTACCTCACAGAACATGCACAAAACTGGTGTACTGGCTTCACGCAGCTTTTGCCTCAGAAAGAGAGGTGGGCGCACCCTGTCATTTTCCGTCTTCTGATGTGCCAGGGACAATTTCGGTGGTCTTTCCATGGAACACCTTCAGTGTGCTGCATGGGAATAAACAAAGATCAGCCAAGTAAGAACAAGCAAAGGTTGCATTCTGCAGAGACACCAAGTCAGGCAGATGGGTGGCAAAGCTTTGGAGTAGAAAGAAGGGAGGGCTTCAGGGGAGCCCTGATTGGAGCCGTTGGCAGGGGGAGCCGCAGGTGGGCTGCTAGAGGCGGCCATCCTTCGTGATGGGTTACTGACGCATATTTGGCTTTCTCTGGTTGGTTCCAATTGGAATCAAGGACTAAAATTAGGGAAGCTGTTATTAATCAAGTGCTCACTGTCTGGGGACAATTGTCAAAGGGGTTACTGTTTAGCTTCCTGGATTGTTACTAAAGATAGCGGTTTGACTTCCTACCAGTCTGACTAACGGCAGGCTGGCTTTCTGGGCTTTATTGTAGGTAATGTGTTGCTGTGAGTTTTAGATCAGAGTTTTTTATTTATGTATTTGTTTGTATGGTCAGTCTATCAGTGGGGTGCCTAGGGAGCTTGGAGTCTGTTTAGAGACACAAGTGTGCATGAGGGTCTGGCAATACCTGGGCAGTAGGGAGGTGTGCAAGATTAAGCAAAGACTAAAGGAGCAGTGCAGCCAATTAGAAGGTTCCAGAAAACTTCACAGATGCTTAACCTCAAGCTGAAAGGAAAGAGACGACTTTGCCCAGTGGTCACGTCAGGGAGACTACTCACGCAGAGAGAATGATATTCCAGAAAGGGCACAGGTATAAATGAGTCTAGCATGTTTTGTGAAGTGACATAGTTCAGTAATGTTGAGTTTTATGTGCAAAGGAGGCAGGAAGGGAAGACAAGGGGGAAAGGACCTTCCAAGCATGGCTGAGCAGCTTAGAATTTGCCCTGCCCTCATGGGATCCTGTCAGGGTGGTGGGGAAGGGTCTGGAGACAGGGAATGCATGTGAACTTCAAAAGCTGGTCTGCACTATAGGACCTGAGAGTCGTACGTGGGGTGCAGACAGAGAAGGAGCAAGAAGAAATTAGGAAAATACACGGGATTCAGTCTTGGGCAATGAGACTGCTTACCTTGTGATCTCGTCATCAGCCTCTGACTTCTCCATGGGACGGGTCTGCCCTTTCCTTCTGCAGAGTCTGGTGCAGAATGGACGCTCAGAGTGTACTAGATGAAAAAACAGACAGCGTACTTCTAAATGCAAACTTTTATGACATCTTTCAGGCATTTAATTTACCGAATAAAATCACCCCAAGTGACATGCAAAACACAGCTGAAGGAAAAAACTTGGAGAAAACACAGCACCGGAACACAGTGAATCGCAGGTGTCCCTCTGAGGGTCCCCAGGTGGAGACATCAGGTCGTCAGCTGGACTTACGGGTCTGAAGCTTGAAATTCAGACTGGGAAGCTGTTATACAATAAGGAAGCTTTGTGAGCCTCACAGGCCTTCACAGCCTGCGTTCTGGGGCCGGTAGGCAGACAGGGAGAGGAGCCAGGCTGGCCAAACAAAGTCCAGAGCAAAGGTCTGTTCAGAGGTTGGGTGAGGAAGACAGAAGTCTTGCAGGACGGGCATCAGGGCTGGCACAAGGTGGGCACAGTCACCAGGGCAAGAGCACAAGTGGACCAGGTGAGTAGGACTAGGGCCAGGTATGGACAGATACGACAGAGTAGCCCTCTGGGAATGGGGGAGGGGGCGGGGAGCCAGTGAGGTGCGGCTCTAACTCCTTGCTGGCACAGTGTTGCCTTGGCCAGTGCTCGTCTTAGAGCCTCCCAGACACAGAGTCAACCTCCTGCATCTTAAGGTGCTCCCTAGGGCTTTGGAAAGCTTGGAGCAGGGGCATTCTGTGGACGCAAGACTACTTGGCCTTCCTGTCGCAAAAGGTAGTCTTCCCTGTCTTTGCATCCTTAAGTCCCCAGAATTGGGCAGAGGGTGAGGTTGGCCTGAGACTTAGTTAAAACAGAGATCTCAGCTGGCTTCATGAGAAGCGCTGAGGCTGGGAGAGGCCTTTGGGGACATCATATACTTAGGCGAAAAGGCAGGGTTTGGGTCCCCCCACCTCGGCCAGTGGTTGCATGTATTTGCTCCCAAAGCAAAGAGAAATTCCCCCAAAGGTACCCAGCTGGGCACTCAGCCAGCAAGACCCCTGACGTCTGCATCATGTACCACAGCATCCAACACCTCCTTCCCCGGAGGGCTAGGAAGAGCCTCGTGGAGGACGGATCTCCCAGACAGATGGGCTTGTGCGTTATGCCAGAGCTTCTGAATACAACCGAGTAGTCAATAGGGGGCCAGGGAATATTTTTGAGCAGAGGAACCACACTATTGAAATGGAACCGTACGAATCTGGTAGCACCAAGTAGGAGGGAGGAGAAACTGGAAATAGGGGAACAAAGATTGGTGGTCAATAGTCATTACGGCTTGCAGCAGCCTTGCAATGACAGGGGAGTGGTCATAGCAGCAATAACCAGTCATGATGGAGCTTGACACTGTGTTCTAACCCTCCCACTAACCCAGAAAGGGAGCTGCGGTCATCCCTAGTAAACAGGTAAAGAAGCCAAAGCAGAGGGGAATTGTTACACGCATAGCCCAAGAGCTCAGTTTCTCAGAGGTAAACTGGGATATAAATCCCAATCAATCCGCATCCCAAGTCCTTAGTCTTTCTAACACGTCCGTGCACAGCTGTGATCGGTGATAATTCACACATCACACGGCAGAACGAGCCCCGGGCAAGAGGGTTCCCGGTCTCCCTTTTCTCCCACAGGATACAGAGGGTTAACTAGCATGAAGGCACACACACTGTTCCTCTTTGTTTAGCTACAACTCGAGTTTCACTCCTTCATCAAAGGAGGTCCCCATAGGACAGTTGCTGGGGCTACAGACTTTCTGTCAACCAGTAAGGGTAGAGTGCTCCCCCTGAAAGAGGCCCATACCCTGCAGGCTTGGACTGTGCAATCTTTAGGCGCAGAGCCCCAGATACTTCTTCCAGAATCACAAGGGAAGCCGGCGTCTGTTAATAGCAAAGTGGTGTAGATGGAGCTTTGGGCTAGATTTTATAGCCCTTAATCACACACACCCATACGTGCCAAGAGGGATATGCCTTGAACAATACATTGTCACGGGTTGATAAGACAGAGGCATGCAATGCATTTATTCTCTCAGAAAATAACTTTTTATTGAGTAGTTACTATGTCATTTGTCATAGGATCATTTCTTTTTTTCTTTTTTATTTATTTTTTAATTTACATCCAAGTTAGTTAGCATAGAGTACAACAATGATTTCGGGAGTAGATTCCTGAATGCCCCTTCCCCATTTAGCCCATCCCCCCTGCCACAACCCCTCCAGGAGCCCTCTCTTGTTCTCCATATTTAAGAGTCTCAAAGGAATCATTTCTGATCATAGATCCTAGGTGAATCAATACATTAAAGCGGCTTATATGATTATATAATGTAATGTTATCACGGGAAGGACATACTGATGCCTTTGCCATATCTGTTAGTGCGACGGACAAGCCCTGCCCACACACAAGGAGAAAGAACAATACGTGGGCACGAGTACTAGGAGGTGAGGGCAGGGAGGCCCTCGTACAGTCTTCCCAACAGAGAAGCAAAAGGGATAAGTGTATTAGTCAGGATTCTCCAGAGAAGCAGCACCACTAAGATGGAAAAGAGGGGGGAGGGAGAGAGAGAGAAAAAGATTTATTGTAAGGAACTGGCTCATTTGATTATGGAAGATAAAAAGTCCCAAGATCTGCAGGTAGCAAGCTGAAGACCCGGATGGGCCAATGGTGTAAGTTCTAGTCTGAAAGCCAGTAGGCTTGAGACTCAGGAAGAGCCCATGTTTCAGATTCAAGTCCAAAGGCAGGAAAGGATCCATGTCCCAGCAAAATGCAGTAAAGCAGGGATTCCCTCTTACTCATGAGAAGCTCAGTCTTTTTTGTTCTATTCAGGTCTTCGACTGATTGGGTGAGGCCCCCCCCCCCCCCACCTTAGGGAGGGCAATCTGTTTACTCAATCTACCAACTCAAATGTTAATCTCATCCCCAATGCCCTCACAGACACACCCAGAATCATGTTTAACCAAATGTCCGGAGCCCAAGGTGACACATAAAATCAACCATCACCGTAAGGCCTCCCAGCTTAGAGATCAGACTGTGAAAAAGTGAGGAATGGTGCCCTCACAGGTGGGGTGGTGGATCCCTCAGTACAGCTGAGGGAGGGGGTGCACGGTAAGGGGGACAGGCAGGAGATGTGGGGAACTGAGACCAGACTTTGATGACTGCAGGCCCCCGGACAGGAGTGTTGGGGACATGCCCCTCAGGACCCCATAGATGGGAAGGGACAAAGCAAATGCCCAAAGGGTGATTTCAGGCAACCCCCATCCTCCTACTGACTAGACTTTCAAGAGAGACACTTCAAAGCATCAAAGTTAAAACTAGGTTGTGTTAAAAGTCATCGGAGAAAAGACAGGTTACCGACAAAGCAATGGCAATTAGGCTTACGACAGATATGTCCTCCTGCCAACAGGTGCCAGGAAAGAGTGGGTGTCATCTCAAAGGTGCTAAGGAACAACTATTGACAATCTAGTGCAAATAATAATAACTAATAGCTATCAGCTTTTGAGCACTTCATACGGCAACCCGGAGGTCTGTACTCAACAGAACAATCATTTCATGGGAGGAAAGGAAGGACTTGCAGACACAGCAAAAATTTACTAACCATTGGCCCTCATGGGAAAGCAAAATCTGCAGGAGGATGGGTAGGGATGGGGAAACCAAAGGGGAGCGCTCGTAAAATAGGTTGCCAAATCTATTTGACAGTTAATTGTAAGAAATTAATAGTAACTTCTATCTTGTTTTAAAAATGGTAAAATTGAAAATGACAAGAAGGAAAATACAAGGGCAAGTAATAAGTGTTTGAGATAATTTGTGCCTCATGAGAATGGTTGAGATAAAGAATACATTTAGAACTTGGAAAAAATGATGAGTTGAACATGAATATTGGAAATAAAGATTAACAGCACAAAGAATCGAAATAGTCATATCACATAGTAAATATATAAAATACCAATGATGGACCTGATCCACAGAAAGCCCTCCTTTCTAGGCACTGGTGACAGAGAAGGACAAGACAGAAAAGGCTCTTTCCATATGGATTGATTCATTTACAAGTTTTTTGATGTTTATTTATTTTTGACAGAGAGAGAGAGAGAGAGAGAGAGAGAGAGAGAGAGAGAGACAGAGCATGAGCAGGGGAGGGGCAGAGAGAGAGAGGGAGACACAGAATCGGAAGCAGGCTCCAGGCTCTGAGCTGTCAGCACAGAGCCCGACGCGGGGCTCAAACTCACGGACCGTGAGATCATTACCTGAGCTGAAGTCGGATGCCCAACCGACTGAGCCACCCAGGCGCCCCTGGATTTATTCACTTAAATTGAAATGTGTTCCCACAATAACCGTGGTTATTTGTGGCAGTGCTGAGAGCCACTTCAGGTTTTCTTTCTAAGAATAGGTGATGCCTATAAACCATAAATAAGGCCTTCCTGCTCATCCAGAAAGAAAGTCTTCTTGATGAGAAATCAGATTCTACTCATAGTCCTTAGCAATTAGCCTGACATCTGACACAGGTCTTTCCCCCTGGGCTTAACATGAGGGTGGGAAATAGCTTAGCTTTAACACTCAGGCACAGCTGAAGACTGGAAGGTAGGCCGTGGCCTGGGCCAGGCAGATGTGGGGCAGGGGGCCCTGGGGAGACCAGAGCACGGAGCTGGCTTGGGGGAGCAGATGTGGATTCAAGCCCCATTCTCTCGTCTGTCTGTGCTGAGCAACTTTGGACAAGTCAGTTACCTTCTCTGAGCCTCAACTTCCTCATCTGTAAAGTCCGCGAGGTTACTAGAAAAATCACGTATGATAATGGACATGACCACCCTTGTGGGAGCTCTCTGCTCCTCAACGGTAGGTGTCCGAATCCTGATCGGAGGCCCCTCGCCGATGTTTCTTATTTCTCTCAATGTGCTTGAAGCTTCTGGAGGGCACGTACTGGATCTTATTTGTATCTTTGTATTCCCTGGTATTGCGCTCAGAACACTCTTAACAAATGTTCCTTAATTGAAGTAAATGAAATGAAAGTGGATTGAATTGACAATCTAAACATGATACAATTAGAACACAGTGGAGGACGCTATCTCATTAAGGGCTGTTTTCTTGGCTTTTCTAGAAATATCATAGATGTTCAGAGAAGAGAGAGATTAAAGTGGACTGAATAAACATTTATTGAGGACAGGCATTTATTGAACACCTGTTTTGTGCCAGACACTCTACTGGCCCTTCTCCCAAACGTTATCTCATTATCCTCAAAAACGCGCTGAGAAAAAGTACGATTAGCTTCATTTTACAAATGAGAACCCAGGAGTTCAGCAAAGCAAATTAAGCCGCCCAAGTTTACTAAGGTGAAGAAGCAGGGATAGGGGCAGGGTAAGAAGGCAACTCCCTCTGGTCCTCGAGCTGCATCCCCTGTCCTCTCTTTCTGATTCAGCCCCAGGCAGGGGGAGGGAGGCACCCCTGCTCGCCTCCATTTGATTTCTCTTGTTTTCTGCCACACTGACTGAGCTGCACTCCCCGTGCCCATTTTCAATTATAGCTTGCAAGCCTGTGCTTTGAAAAACATAATTTATTTTCCCAGTCAGACCAAATAGAAAACACAATTGTGTGTTTAAATACCAATTAACCTTTCACAGTTGTATGACTCTCTCTCTCTCTCTCTCTCTCTCTCTCCCTCCCTCCCCTAAAGGAAAAACATTCCCCGTGCAGGACAATTCTTGCCACAATTTCTTGCCTTGACCCTACCACGTGTAGGTCTGAAGCATGTGGCTGTGCAGACGTCTGGACTCGAATTAAACTTTTTCTGGAAGAGCAGAGGACTGTGGATGTGGTCACTAATGTGCTTTTCTCTCTTTGTGGAGAATTCTAAGCTCCCTTTGCCACAGGGTTTGCATGGTTCATTCCAAGGATGACTCCGTTGGGGTTCCATAGATATCATTCCCAATGATATTATCTTCTCCGCTCTGAGATCTCCAGCAGTTAAAAGGTCATGGGCTTTGAAGGCAGCCAGACTACTCATTTCAATGGACTTCATACGTTCACACAGACCAGTTTAAAGATTGTTCCATTAGCAGCTGCATATCGACTGCCATCCATTGCCCACTCAGCTGTTTGCCCCTCTTCTGCTTACCGTGTCCTCCAGTTTGGGGCTCCATTTTACATCCAGGTCCTTGCATTGGCCACTTGGGTTTGGAGTAGTGATAGCACCTTCACCTTTAAAACCTTTGAAAACGCTACCAATCTACATCTCTCCCCAGTCTGAGGGCCCAACTCAGAAAATCCTGTCATCCTCAGTACTCCTCTTTAATGGACCCTATGACCTGTTTGATTTTGGCCACATTGACTTTATACTGCTCGAGGGGATATTCAAACGGAGATACGATTGGATATGTTGGTTCAAAGTTCCAGAAAGAAAGGGAAGAAGGCTGGACAATAATGGTGTCATGGAAGGTAGAGAAAAGGGAGGGATTACTAGAAGAAAGGAAGGTAATGGAATCAGATGCAACAGAGCAGTCCAGAACCATAATAAAGGGGTGCATTTTTTGAGTCTGCCACTCAAGAACCCAATGTTCTCCTCTGTTAGGTACATTTATATGCTTGAAAGTCAAAGACACCAAATGAAGTGCAGTGAGTTAAAGAGAGAATCAGAGGAGAGGATGTTAAGAGGGACAGCATCAATCATTTCATGTTGCCTAGCACAGGGCCTGGCATACAGCAGGTGCCTGTTGGGTAAGTGCTAAATAAATGGGATTAGAGGGAAAAGCCAGAGTGGAGGGAAAGAGCTTTGGTGACTTGCCTTGAGAAAATGAAAATGTCGCAAGGATTCTACTCTCAAAACGTGTCTGCAGGCTATCTAGGAATGTAAGCGTGCAGGTAACAATTACACTATGACTTTTTGAAGGTGGATAATAAATTGTGCACGTTGTATCAGGGCATACGAAAATGAGGCTGTGTGCTTCAGTTACAAACAGAAGGGTGAAGTCTTGGTATTGTGAACAAAATCCAAGGTGGGATCTCTAAGTCAGAAACGCCATTTGACTAGTGCACGGATAGGTGACCTATCCCTTGTTAATTATATTTAACCAGTCCCCTAGAGGCTGGTATTTATCCATTTGTCTTTTAGTCAACAGATATCAGTTGAGCTCCTACAATGTATAAATCAAATTGTCCGCCTACCATGTGACAGTGGCAGTTTCTATGATTCTATGAGGAAGACTAGAATGTGTGCACCTGTTGGGCAAAACAACTGCTCCCAGGAGGGAAAAAAATCTCCACAAATTTCTGTCCGTATGGCTGGTCCCAGTGTTGCTGCCAACGTGGATTCGGAGTGAGAGGAGCTAAGTGGGTAATTTTAATGACTATGGACTTGCAACAGTGGTAGACCAATGACTCCGTTTTTGTCATTGATATTGACTTTCTCAGTTGACCAGATTTCTGTGTGGGCATGTTTGGGTACCCATCTCCTTGGATGTTACTAGAGAAACCAAAGTCACTCTTTTAGGAATTTCTTTTTGGGGAAAGCACAAGGTCAGAGTCAAAAGCTGACAATGGTGAGAAACGAGGGCAAGGATTGACACCTTCCAGATGCTTCTCCAGCATCTGGTACATAGTAAGCATGAGGTAACAATTTTTTGAATGGATGAGTGGATGAATACATGAATGGGTTTCATGGAATATGGTCCAGGGATGGAGACGATGTTCACTTTTGCTAACCTTGTTGGTCCCAGCTGCTTTTTTCTTGCCTTTTTTTTTCTGCCTCTGCACCTGACCCAGACTTGAAATGGTTCTTCCTCAAGTCCTTTCATTCTCAATGGAAGGATGTATACATGTAAGCGTGTGTGTGCATGTTTTATGCACGTGTGTGTGTAGTTGGATCTAAAAATTGATAATTATAAGTCTGAGTATCAACCAAGAAATATCCACCAAAATTTCTGTGCCCTCATATCCAAAACTTAAAATGGAACAAGCCAAAATTAACTAAACTAACAACAGCCGTGGAGGGCAGTTTCATTATCCCATTTCCCATGAGGAGAGTCCATACCAAAGAGAGTCAGTGATTTGCCTGGGCGTCATTACTAAAAAATGGCAGGACCAGGGTTCAAACCCTGGTCAATTTGGCTCCACACCTGGTAATACTCAACACATGTAACACTTGGATTTCCTTTCAATAAAAGAAGAGATTCGTCATAAAACTCTTCTGCAATCCCAGTATTCTCTGATACAATGGATTCTTTTTCTTTGCCCTTAGTGCCTAGCATTGAGTGTTGTAGGGCATGTGCATAGATCATGGTGGTTTAGACAAGGTCCAGTAGGTGGAGCTAGAGAGCAGACATGAACCGCGTGTGGTTGGGTAGCATAGGTGGCTCTTGAGTGACAGAATACCTGGGCAGTGACTGTCCTCATCAGAATCCCGATAGTTGACTTCCTTCTTCAGAATGTTACTATTATGATCTGGCCTTAGGGTGGAGGGAGATGAATTCCTGAGAGGTAACTCTCCCAGTCCTGAAAGACTAAGGCTAGAGAGAATTTCCCACTTCAACTAAGTTCTGTGAATGTCGTTCTATGGGAAAAGGGAAAATCAATTAAAGAAACATGAGTGCGTCCACAGTGTCTCAGGTGATTAGTGGTTTGAGTCCCGGTTTTCTTTCTTTGTGTGTGTGTGTGTGTGTGTGTGTATCAGGATTCAAGTAAGGTCAAGATATTGATATTTGTTTAATAACTTTCCCATTCTTTAAAAAGAGGCTTTATTGGTTTAGATTTACAGAAAAATGTAGAAGACAGTATGAAGCACACCCATATACTCCACACATAACTTCCCTTTTCACAGTGGTACCCCCTTACCTGCGAGGGGTGCAATCCCAGACTCTGAGGAGATGCCTGAAACCCCAGATAGGACCAAACCCTCTATATACTATGTTTTTTTCCTGTCCACACATATACACCACTGATAAAGTTTATAGATTAGGCACAGTAAGAGATCAACAATAGCTAATAATAAAATAGAATAATTATAACAATATACTATAATCAAAGTTATGTGAACATGGTCTCTCTCTCTCCGAATATCTGTACTCACCTTTATTCTTGTGAGGATGTATGATGCTGTAACACCTACGTGATGAGATGGAACGAGAGGGATGATGCAGGAGCCGTGACCTAGCCTCCCGTTGACCTTCCGACAATGGGTCACAAGGAGGATCGTCTGCTTCTGGACCTCAGTCGGCTGCGGGGAACTGAACCTCAGATAAAGGGGGTGCTGCGTTCACATCTCAAACCAGTCTGGCACATCGCTTGTAGTCAGTGCATTGATATCGATGCCCTATTGTCAACCAAGTCCACATTTTATTCAGATTGTCTTAGGTTCTAATGTCCCTTCTCTGTTCCAGGCTTCTATCCAGGGTACCACGTTATAGTCAGTCACGTCTCCTGATGCTCCTCTCGGCCGTTCCTCAGACCGCCCTCGTTTTTTGATGTCCTTAACAGTTTTGAGGAAGCCCTACCATTGGAACCGGTTTTTCTCGGGAGTAGACTGGGGTTATGAGTTTCAGGGGAAGAAGAGGTAAGTGCCATTTTCATCATATGTCAAGGGTGCAAACAATCGACTTGATTTATGACTCTTGGTGTTTAAGCTTGACCACCTGGCTGATGCTGTCTGCCAGTAGAATTCCTCCTTCCTGGAGGAGGGGTTCATCTTTTTTTTTTTTTTTTTTAATTCAAGCCTTCAACAGATTAGATGAGGCCCACCCTCGTTGTAGAGGATAAACTGCCTTACTAAAGTATACTGATTTAAATTTTAATCTCATCTAAAACCATCTTTAAAGAAACATCTAGAGTAATATTTGACCAAATATCTGGGTCTCGTGGCCTAGACAAGTTGACACATAAAATTAACCATTGCCAATGGTAAGACGGGAGGTGATGGAAGGCAGAAGTAAGGACCTTGCTCAGTGTCACCCCAGTGGGTATGGAAGATCTCTTTGGGAGAGGTCGGACAACTGATCTGTATTACTCTGGAAGCGGTGTGGGGGTGAGCTAGCAGGAGCCATGTGGAGCAGAGGAATGGCGGACGGGAAGTAAGAGTTCTGGCTTGTCTCTGTAATTTTGACACGATCATTTCACCAGTCTGAGCCAGCATGTACAAATCATGAAAGCCAACAGGTGGGAGGGATGATATCTTGGTGGGTGAGGGAACTGACTTGATTTTTAACAGCAGACTATATGACATGCGCTGTGGTAGGAAATTTATACTCATTCGTTTATTCATTTGTTAAAAGCATAGATGACGGGTCGGTCACTGGGAAAGGGGATTTATGTTCAGTGACTCATTCTCTGCTGATGTTGCAGGATTCTTTACCTCAATCCCCGGGATTCGTGGTCTCGCTGCTTCGAAGAACGAAAAGATGGACACAAATGAGCAGCAGGCAGAAATTTATTAGAGTGTAAGATTAGAGAGTAAGAATACCATGAAAGCTCTCCTTGCAGAGAGGGGATATTTGAAAGAGAATGCCTGTGACTATAGGCAAGGATCCTTGTTTTATAAGGTTCTGGTCCCCACCCCCCTCCCTTTCCCCCTTGCTGCTTCTCAGGTTTTACCCTTACTGGCTTGATAACTTTAGTCCTGGATTGTCCATTCCTGATTGGCTTGATTCCATCACAAGGGGTGACCTATGACCGTATCATTCCTTGTGGGTCATACATTTCATGGTCTACTACTTATTTTGTTGTCGGGTCTTTGCCCAATGCCTGAGGGGATTCTGAGGGGGAGTAGGTGGTATCTATTACACTCAGGAGGAACCTTAGGCCGGAGGGGGTTTGCTGTGGTCAGACACTCCCATCATTGTTTCAAAATATGTGTTTTTCCCCACTGGGGACCGCAGGTGCTAATCTTTCCCTCTCGGACTGGTTTATCCTATCTTTTCCTATCATACTAACTTACATACCCATCACAAAACAGAGTGTCGTCATACCCATTTTATGGATGGAGAAACTGAGGCTTGGAGACCTTTTGCAACTTGCTCGAAGCTCAGGGGTCAGATGTAAGCGAGATTAGCCTGGCTCCCTGGCTTGCTCTCCCCCACAACTCATGCTCGCTCTCCACATCTTCTATGACTGCACGTACTTGTCCTGCAGGGACTGGGAGAGCTTCACGTGAGCCCTGAGGACAGGAGCCAGCATCTGGGGGGACCCGTCCCTGAGTCCTAGCGCTGTTGTCTCTGGTGATACATTTCCCTCTGGGCTCTGGCTCCAGCTCCTGATGGGGTTCTCAATGACCATTCATTTCGTAACATCTCCCCACCTGCCTGCCAATTCATTTCCTGGGCCGATCGCACAGAGATCAATGGGGCCAGGATGGAACTCGGCCTGCAGAAAGCCTGTTCGTGTCTAAGGGCAGCGCAGGGCAGAGGGGAGAACACTGCCACCAGAATCAAAAGCAGAAGATGCAGATCAGCACAGAATGTACGCCCAGCAGCATGCTGGGGGGAGAGGCAAGTGAGAAGCTGGGGCGCCTGGGTGGCTCCACTGGCTGAGCATTCGACTCGTGATTTCGGCTCAGGTCGCCATCCCAGAGTCATGGCTGGAGCCCCGTGTCAGGGCTCCACGCTGAGTGTGGAGTCTGCTTGGAACTCTCTCTCTCCCTCTCTCTCTGCCCCTCGCCCACTAGCACGTGCTAAACAAACAAGCAAACAAACAAATAAACAAACGGAAGTGGCCCCTGCCCTCAAGGATCACGGTGCCTGGATACACATGCAGAGACGCTGTATGAGGCTCCCCCAGAACATTGCTCTTCGTGCACGCGGGCGAAGCTCTCCGGTCCTTGCTGCTAACAGTCGTAATGAGTGCGAGAAAACCCACCCACTACACTAATAAAATGTAATGCTCAAATCCAGCAATAAAATCGCCTATTCATGTGCACGTTTATGTCTTTTTATACAGTGAAAAGGAGTCACATTCCCCTAAGAATTTCTAAAGTCAGTACGCAGATTCCCTCCCTTTCTAATCCATTGGTTTCCCAGATAACATCCCGGGGGGCACATCCAGAGGAAAGCAGAAAAGGGAGGAATCTCGGCTTCTGTTCCCCGGTGGCCCAGTGTGGCTTACTGGTTTAGATCTGAGGTGCCAGCCGGAACCCCTATTCCCTCCTGGGATTCCCTACCGGATTCCCTCCCTGGACTCTGTCTGGGGAAAGGTGTGGGAGCAGTTAGATAAAATGTATTCTTTCTCCCCTGTCCTGTTCTTTCATCTGCTAAGGCGAGGCCTGGGTCAACTGAACTCAGAAAAAGGGAAGACGAAGCCGATGCAGGGGTTCGCAGTTTTGGCCAGAGTTGGAGGGGGGTGCTCGCCGTGGACAAGTGCTCCCATTTTGCTGTTGGATGGGCAGGAGTTTCAGGGGGACCAGAGCGTGTGGGGCACATTCTGAGCAGGTTTCCCCTCAACTTCCCTTGGGCGCCATGAGCGTTGGGAGTGGTTCTGGCTGATTCATCGTCACCGTAAAGTTACTGTGAGGGCACCTGATCTGGACACCCGGAGACTCTCAGGGCACCTGACGTGGACACACAGAGACTCTGAATGGCAGAACCCTCTTCTGTCTGAAGTGGGTGAAATCTCTGAGTTCCAGCCCTCCCGGGAAACAGCGAAACGACTAGGAATCCGTCACTTACTCTGCCTTGTCCTCAGCGTCCTTGACTCTGACGAGAAGGCAGGGGGCTCCGGGGGCTCTGGGGTGTGAATCCAGCCTATCTCCTGAGCAGGCTCCATGTGCCCGGCCTGTGGTCAGCACTGGCACCTGCCAGATCCTCCGCCCGAAGCAGCCTGTGCTTCCGTGAGGGAGAAGACACAAGGTGCCTTGTGTCTTTTATTTTTATTTTTTTTTTTAATGTTTTTGTTTATTTTTGAAGGAGAGAGAGACAGCATGAGCGGGGGAGGAGCAGAGAGGGAGGGAGACCCAGAATCCGAAGCGGCGTCCAGGCTCCGAGCCGTCAGCACAGAGCCCGACGCGGGGCTCGAACCCACGGACCGCGAGATCATCACCTGAGCCGAAGCCGGACACTCAACCGACTGAGCCACCCAGGTGCCCCAAGGCGCCTTGTGTCTTAAACACAGTGTGAGGAGGCCTGCCATAGCAGAGGGAGGCGTAGTCTTGTGAGAGCCCAGAGAAAAGGGTCCATTTCATTTCAGAAACTGACACAAGACAGCCTGAGAGACTTCGGTTAGCTGGAAGGGGAGCTCTGTGGCAGATTAAGCCCTAAAAGATCTTTCCAAAACAGATGATGCTATTTGTGAATTTTACCTTTGCCACGAAACCGAAGTAGTGATGCCTAGAGCAAGCCCTCTGTACATATATTCAGCCATCATATAGAAACTTTGCTTTACTGTCGTTGTTTACAGGAAATCTTAGAACATGGGAGCGACACTGCGTTAGCTGATAATAAGCTATCGTCAGGAAGGGAAGGAACGCAACATCGCCAGGTGACTTTGGGCATGCTTCTGCACCGCGCTGGCCACTGAGTCCTGTGGGTCAACAGGAAGGGCTGGATTCAGGGATCTCTAGGGTCCCTTCCTTCCCTAACCAGCTACAAACGCCCCTTTGAAGTTACTTTAGGGACTCCTGCGGGGCTCAGTCATCTAAGCGTCCGACTTCAGCTCAGGCCATGATCTCGCAGTTTGTGAGTTCGAGCCCCGCGTCCAGCTCTGTGCGGACCGCTCGGAGCCTGGAGCCTGCTTCGGATTCTGCGTCTCCCTCTCTCTCTGCCCCTCCCCAGCTCGTGCTCTGTCTGTCTCTCTCTCCTTCTGTCTCTCTACAAGAATAAATCAACATTTAAAAATTACTTTGGAGGTAGGAAAATCCATTGAATGTCATGCATTCATGCATTTGCTCCATCTTCCTTTCATCCAACAAATATTTATTCGTAGACCACATCCTGTGCTTGTAAGAGATAAACGTGTAAGACAAAGCTGCTGTCCTTAGAAATATCCAGAGTGGAAGCATCGTCTTTAGATTCTACGTATTTCTCGTAAATAACACTCCTTCAGAATACAGGCAGAGCTTCCGAACACGGTGGTAATTCCAAAATTTTGTTTATCTTTAGTGCTTAGTGCTGAAAAGACCCACAAATAATCAAGCTGTAGAAGCTAAAGCGGCTTTTAAGTAATGTACGTTCATTTCTGATACCCGTCTGATGGGGTTTTTTTTGGTTCATTCTTTGGTTCATTTATTTTATTTTTTGAATATAATTTATTCTCAAATTGGCTTCCATACAACACCCAGTGCTCATCCAACAGGTGCCCTCCTCCATGCCCATCACCCACTTTCTCCTCTCCCCCACCCCCCATCAACCCTCAGTTTGTTCTCTGTATTTAAGAGTCTCTTGTGGTTTGCCTCCCTCCCTCTCTGTTTGTAACTATTTTTCCCCTCCCCTTCCCCCATGGTCTTACACCCATCTGATGTTTGAACTGTCTCCCTTACAGCATTTCCTCTGGCAGAGATTTCTTCAGCTTTGCAGGGAGACCCCTAGAGTGGAGGCCACGCTGTCTAGTGTGGTCTCTTGTCTCCCTAGGTGGTTCTAGGCGGTTCTGACAATCACAGAGCTTTAATTTCACCTGCTGAAGTCTGTCCTCACAGGCCATATACTCAACAGCTCCTGCTCAGCTCTGTCAGGGCCATAAGGAAGGGGCTTGGTCAGTAATCCATCTGCATGTGGCAGCTCTTGACCCTGGGAAAGTGACTTTTCCTCTCTTGTCTCACAGTTTTCTTACCTATCAAATGGCTAATACTGCTGTCTCTTCTTTATAACCGGGAGGATCAAGTCTGCTTTCCAACAGTACAGTTATCAGCAGCTATGAGGTACCATATATGGTCCATAAGGTATTAAGAATAATGATGTTGGGGCACCTGAGTGGCTCAGTTGGCTGAGCATCTGACTTCGGCTTAGGTCATGATCTCGCAGTTTGTGAGTTCGAGCCCCGCGTCGGGCTCTGCTGCTGTCAGCAGAGTGGAGTCGGCTTCGGATCCTCTGTTCCCTTCTCTCCGTTCCTCCCCCATTTGTGCTCTCTCAAAAATAAATAATTTTTTTTTAAAAAAAGAGTAATAATGTTACTACTAGTAGGAGAAATAATATTCATAAATTGCCAGTAGTATTAATAGCAGCAGCACATTAAAAGGATTTTGCACCAGGAGCGAGTAGGATTTATCCCTGGAATGCAGGGATGGCTCAACACGCAAAGATCTATCAGACTCACCGTATGATCCAGCATTTCCACTTCTGGGAAATTGAGGCAGGGGATTGAACTGACACGTGGATGCCACAGCAGCATTATGGACAAGAGCCGAGAGGCAGACATTACCCAAGTAGGCAGCAGATGAACGGATAAACAGAACGTGGCATTTTTATCCGCCAGAGTATCATTCAGCCTTGAAAAGGAAGGAGATTCTGATGCCTGCTACACAGTGGGTGATCCCTGAGGACATTTTGCTAAATGAAATCAGCCAGTCACAGAAAGACAAATGCTGTTTGATTCCACTTCGATGAGGTGCTTAGAGGAGTCACATTCATAGAAGGACAAAGTGGACTGATGTTTTTGCATGAGGATGCGGGAAGGGAGAAATGAGGCTGTATTTAATGGGTCCGGAGCTGCAGTTTTGCACAACGCAAAGCTTCCTGGAGATTGGTACAACGTGAATATACTTAATGCTATTGAAATGGGTTAAGAGGGGGGCGCCCGGGTGGCTCAGTTGGTTGAGCATCCGACTTCGGCTCAGGTCACGTTCTCGTGGTCTGTGAGTTTGAGCCCCGCGTCGGGCTCTGTGCTGACGGCTCAGAGCCTGGAGCCTGCTTCAGATTCTGTGTCTCCCTCTCTCTCTGCCCCTCCCCTGCTCATGCTCTGTCTCTCTCTGTCTCAAAAATAAATAAAACATTAAAAAAAAATTTTAAATAAAGAAATGGGTTAAGATGGTAAAATTTATGCCGTGTGTCTTTTACCACCATTTGAGAAATTAATTTAAATGCATTTTAAAATAATTAAGTAGTATCATTAGTAAAGAAAGAAAGGCAGCTTGGGCCTCTGCAGGTATCAAACCCACTTTGGAGGTCCTGGCTCACGCTATGTTGTCAGGAAGGCAGTCGCTAACTCATTGAGAGCACAGACCCTGGGCCCAGGCTGCCTGCATTTAAATCTCGGTGCCATAAATTACAGGCTGTGTACACGAGTCCGGTTTTGTGCAGTGGATGTGAGAACGGACCCGCCACGGAACACGGAGGGGAGGCTAGTATCTATGGAGAGCGCTTCAACAAATGTCCGGCACATCGTGAGCACCACTAAGAGGTCACTACTATTATCTTTATTCTATCCGATGGCGGCTGCCATTGACTGAACAGCAGGTTTGGGCCAGGTGACTGGACACTGCCCTCCACTCCTGTTGTGAAATGGAATCCAGGCGCTAACCGTATAAGAGACACGTGACCCGATTGAGGAATCGTAGGCTCCGTTCGGTTTAATAAATATCTGTGACATAGGCGTGGGCCAGGCAGCATGCTTGGTGCTGGTGGGCAGAGATGGCTATGGCGAGACCCGGGGAGCTTTGTCGGCCTGCCAGCTAGCAGGTGGCCCCCCGCCCTCAAACGCGTCCTGCGCTCCACTCGATGTCGTGGTGAAGCCATCTTGGAAGACTTATTACTGCCTGAACCCGGGCCCTGCGTCTTCGTTTTACACCAGCCCCGTGAATTACGCAGCCAGTCCTGCCTTGACCGGCCCCGATGGGGAGAAGGGGCCAGCTGTTTGAGGAGACAAGAACAGACGCCAGAAGCCAATGGGAAGAGCAGAGAGAGGAGGAGGGCACAGGCTGACAGAGGAACAAGGGAGGGACACGTGGAGTGAGGTGACAGAGGCAGAAAGCCGGCTCAGACCCTCTGTCCCCTCGGCCACCATGCCACCGCCTCCTCACACCGATGTGGGGATCGGGGGCCCCACCCCTGGCCAACACCCCCTTGAGCCAACCGTGACTCCAACCCCACTCCATCAAACTCACGCCTTCCTGTTCCTGGCACTTTGGGCTCCCGTCTGCAGCGTGAGGCCTCAGGTGGGAGCAGTGTTTCTCAGTGTGGCCTCTCTGCCTGTGCTCTGGCTGGTCTGTGTCCTGCTCTCTGCCACGCTCAGTGCACAACTGGCCAGCAGCACGGCTTTCCCTGTGCAGAGATCCAAGGTGCGTCAAGAATGCACAGAAAGCGAGTGGTTTTGAGCCCTTCTGGTGGGGATTATTACGGGAGGGAAGGAGAAGGAGAACGTGCTCAATGGGCCCAAATCTCTGTGCATCAAATTTAGAGCATCACTTGGGGGAGAAGACCTTGTCGGTCCCCCCCCCCCCCACCGCTCTGAGATGCGGGAATGTCATCCGTCCACCTGCCTGGCGGACTCTTAGCCTTCAAAGCCTCAGCTTTGCCGCCTCCTTGAAGCTGTTGCTTCCTCCATGTTTATAGCTGACTACAAAACAGAAGGGGCTGATGTGTGTATTTTTCCTGAGAGGGCCAGGGGAGGGGTGGATCCGAGAGGAAGCAGCAAGGGGAGGTTGAATGGCAGAAGCCTCTTGGATGATGCTCCTCCTTTTCGAGTTGATAAAAAAAACTCATAGAAGAAAGTCTGCAGGTTGGGGCCGGGATGAGGAAGCCTTAGCCTGTACCGCGTGGGCACTGGGTGATTTGAGGAACTTTTATCAAGAGGTAAGAAGGCTAGCAAGATGTTACAACACACACACACAAGCACACACACACACACACACACGCACGCCGGAACAGTACATTACAAATGTTCATCCCTTCCCCCCTCTTCTCCACCTGCTGTGCCGGAATCCCTGAGCAGCAATTGTCTTACACGGGGCTTTAGCTTGCTAATTGGTGACTAGATTGGATGGAACTGGGAAAATCAATACAGCCCAAAAGGATCTTTACAAACTGTACTGAGGCCGTAATTTTGGAGAGGAAGATGTTGGGTAAGGAAGACTTTCAGAAAGTTCTCTAGGACGTCATACAATGTAACTTTCCTTTTACCAACCCTTTGCAGGGGAAAAAAATCAGCAAAGTATTACCTTCAAGACGTCGACGAAAGTATTACCTTCAAGACGTCAACAGATCGTCAACAGATCGGTGGGGCTCTGTCGTCTTGCCGAAGTCACGTTCTAAATTCAATGCGAGTTGGGGAGAGGGTGCTCTAGGCCGCTAACTGACCCCCTACATCCATTCCCATCTTCTTTTAGAATTAGGGGCACCCAGGTGGCTCACTCAGTCAAGTTTCTGACTGTGATGTCAGCTCAGGTCACGAACTCACAGCTCCGGGGTCCGAGCCCCGCGTTGGGCTCTGTGCTAACTGCAAGGAGCCCGCTTGGCATTCTGTCTCTCCCTCTCTCTCTGCCCCTCCCCTGTTGGTTTCTATCTCTCTCTCAAAATAAAAATAAACCTTAAAAAAAAAATAAAAGAAGTAGCCTGCTCCAGGTGTAGTTAGGAACAGCAGCTTCCAACATCACAGCCAGGAGAGGACGTGAGATCATCGCTGGCCCAGAGGTGCTGTGTGCCCTCCCGAGGTTGTGTCCCCCCAAGGAAAGGGACGTGCCCCGCACTTCTCTTTCTCCCTCCAGGTAAAAGCGGGGCAACCGTTTTTAACACAGGGGTGGACACCCGCTCTTGAGGACCGGAGATGGCCCGGGAGCGTTGAGCTGGGCGCTGTTACAGGAGAGAAAAATAAACTTCCGCGATGCCGCAATCAGGAAGGTGGAAGGTAAAGTGGTGAGGCGGAGGCAAGTGCCCTCTCTGAGATGCAAACGCCCCGTTCCTGAAAGGTGTCCTGCTATGTTTAGAAACGTGTGCGCCCTCACACGTCCTTCACAGGACTGTCGTAAGGACAAGATCCCACGAAAGACTACACGATGAACCTGTTCTGAAGCAGCGCACGCTTTGTGAGTATGAGCTATTGGGATGGTGTCAAACCCCCCAGAACTTGCTTCTGGCGTACTCTCCATCTTGATTCTCCAAAGGCTTTAGGCCGGTGCCCTGGCCGCTTCTCCTCCAGTCACACCCGAAGTGCCAGAGTCTTCCCAGCATCACCCCCCCATAGCCCACCTGACCCTGACCGTGCCCCACCACCCCACCCCCTGCCCCCCATGTCCTCTGGCGGCATGGCTGCTGTCCCGTATCTCTCCTCCTCCCTCGGGGCTGCAGGCGACAGCCACAGGGGTCCTTTCAGAGCCTGACTCACCAGACCTGACCCCCAAACCCCCTGACGCTTGCCCCCTCACTCAGGGGAAGAACCACGTTCCTTCCCATGCCCTGCACCAGCCTCCAGAACTGGGTCTCAGTCCCCCCACTGCGACCTGCTCTCCACGGTCTCCACGTGGGCCCCTCTCACACCAGCCCCACTGGCCTCCTCTGTGCCCTGGTCCCACCAAGCAATTCCTGTCACAGGGTCTTTGCACTGTCTCTTTGCTCTGCTTTGAATGTACTCCTCAGGCATTGCGTGGGTCCCTGCCTGGCCTCCTTACATGTCTGCTCAAATGCCCCTTGCCTAAGATTTTTCTTGGCCCAAAATGCTTAAAATGTCAACCTTTTATTCCAGGCCCTCCCTACCTTCTGTCTTCTGTGCACATATGTGTGCAAATACGTGTGCACGTGTATAACATGTTGATCGTTAGGTCACACTGTATCTGTTTGCTTGCTGATTGTCTGGACCCACACCCGTGGGATGCCAGCTTCACGACGACAGGGTTTTTCCATTTCATTCACGGCCTTATCTGTGAAGCCCAGGACAGCGCCCCGCGCAGAGTAAGGCCTCAGCCAGGACTGGTTACGTGAATGGGCGCGTGGATGACCGAACGGCGTCTGTTGGTGGACACGGGGGTGCACACGTGGGAAAGAGGCCGGCCAGGTGAGGAGGCCAGGGGTCCGAGGTGACAGAGGACAAGGGAAGTAAAGCCACGGCCACTCGGATGTCACAAGCACAAGCTGCCAGGACTCGACGCCCACAGGTTAGGGAAGCAGGAGAGGAGTGAGAAATGCGTGTGTGCACCAACCAGCCTGCATGGCCGCGAGCAGGGCGGGCGTTGTGAACCTTCCAGAGTCGGGGTGCGGGGCCCAGGGCCAGCAGAGGGGGACGGTGGGGGAGGGGCCAGGGGAAGCTGGTATGGTGCCCACGGTTGGCACACTGCTGGCAAAGGGGAGCACGGCGCTGGAAGGGACAAGGGACCGTGGTGACGGCTGAGTGGCAAAGGCGGGAGACCTGGCCTGGGATACCTGGCGATCGGTCCCTCCTTCCACTTAGCGTGTGTCCCAACAAGGTGTGTGACCTTGGCCCAGCCACTCGTCTCTCTGGGCTTGTGCTATTTTCTGGACCTGCTGTCTCTTCCCTCTTCCACCCTTGCCAGGCTGGCATCTAGGGGCGGGGCTCAATGGCCCCGTGGGGGGGGGGCAGGCTCTGCTGGACTGTCCCCACCTCTCAGTCCAGGCAGGGGCCACCTCAGTGCTCTGGTGAGCTTCCCGCCCCCCAGCAGACTCCCTCCTGAGCCCCACCCACCCCCACCCCCCCCCCCCGGCCTGGCAGTTAGTAACACAGATTGCCTCCCCCACCGCTTTCCTTGGAGACAACAGCAGATCAGGCTCTCTGAAGCCAGAGGGGGCCGGTGCCAGCTTGCTCCTTCCTCCTCATTTGCCGCTGATAGCCTCCAGATGCTGCCGACGAAGCCACCCTCACTGCTTCCTCATTGCAGGGAGAATGGTGCCAAGGTGGACAGGCTTCTGGGCCCGGCTCCGGCTCTAAGCTGCTTGCAAGATGGCCTGCTGCTGAGACGGGCACCGCCTTGTCTGAGGACCCGGGGAATGGCCCCGGCGATTGCCTCCCACTGACCGTATGGCCTGGGGCCGCTCCCCGTAGCTCCGTGCTGTGCCAGATGCGGAAATGGGTGGTGGCACCTTCCAGGCCAGCCTCGCACACACGCTTCCCTGCGGGGATAAAGGGCTTAGCAGGTGCTAACCTACTTGGTAATTCTCCAAAGACTGTGTACCCTTAAGGGACTTTGCTACTATTAGTTCTTCCCCCCACCCCCGCCCCCCAATCCTAGACCGGGACCCCAGGGTTCACCAGAATCACCGAATGAAGACGAGGTGGATGCGTCCCCCCAGTCCTGTGTTCATCTTCCGCTTTCATTGCCTCCTCTGCGGTCTTCGTGGGTGACGGAAGTGACTTTTCAGGTACGTTGAAAGGAATAATTTGGAAAGCCGTGTACATGAGCTAAGATCTTTTCTTCCCAGTTACCCCGTTTGCACAGACCCTCCGAGTTCATTCTTTGTCACCATAGCAACCCTTGTCCTCTGACAAAAGGAGTGAGCATCATCGGGGCAGGTAGGGGAGCCTGCAGACGCAGCCACGTGGGAGGTGTGGGCCCTCTGTGGGCTGTTTTGGGCCATCTCATGAGCGCTTAGTCACCCCTGTGACATCAGCACCTTCTCATGGGTCCTGGGGCGCTCTTAACACCTCGGCACCAGGGTCACCAGTCAGATTCGCGCACCTCCTTTTGTATGATCTTGTAGTGATGAATGGGAAAAATACCAAAATCATATGGCGTCAACAGGTCAGAGTGTGGCCAGCGGCCTGCCTGGGCACCGCCCACGAGGTGGGCATCTTGTATCTGGTGGGCCTCTGCAGGGTCTTGTAGGAGCCCCGGTGGCATGTCGGGCGGTGCTTCGATCCCACAGACCGGCCGATGCGAGTGGGGACAGGGCACAGAGCGGGCCTGCGGCAGGTCCAGGCTTTGGTGGGGGGAGCTGGGCCTCATGAGCCGTATGACTCAACAGACCCTGTGCCGCTGGGGTGTCAGCGATGGGAAGAGGGGCCATACGCGGCACATGGCATGATCCGGGGGGCAGATCCTGGGCAGGACGCTGGCTGTTCGCCAAAGGCCTTGCCAGCTACAGTAGAGAATCTCATGTCTTTTCAAAACTGCTGCATGTTCCTGGTGGGGACAGACCGATGACCAGGACGTGACTGTTGGGCCGGAAGCGCCCATCACGAGCCGGGTTCAGTCACAACCACTGAGTCATAAGGCTGGACGAGATACGCAGCCATGTCTCATGAGATGGGGGTAAGGCAGCGCAGACGGAGCAGCCCCGGAGGGCACAGGTAGGTGGTGCAGACCATCGTGGCGCTGAGGCCGTCACACCAGGGGGCCCCCAGGCCCCCCCATGCCTCTGTCTGCACGAGGGGTGCTGTGTGACCAGCTGAAGGGGATGGAACGACGTCTGAGCTTGGCATGGAAGAGTCACTTGTTATGTGGGTACAAGCCAATCACGGATGGCAGTCCCACCCAGGGGTGGCCTTGAAGGACGATAACTAGACAAATCCCCCCCAATGAGCAGAGCTCCGGTCACACATGATCACCTGGGGTGGGGTGGTCGCTGAGGATGAGGGGAACTTAGAACAGACAGTGGGGGAGGGAGATGAGCATCGACTGTAGCCAACTGCCATGGCAGGGGCTGTGGCTGGTCCTGCTAACCTCCTTCTTCCAGACGGCTCCTTGAGACAAAGGGTGAGCTGGGACCCCGGAGGAGCTGCGTGGAGCTGAGGGGTGCAAGCTTAGACTGTAGGCAGGAGAGGAGCCACGTGTGTGCCCTTTACGGAAGGACAGATGTGCCGCTTGGCTGTGAGGAGTGTGGCTGGTAGACCTCTGTTCCCAAGTCACTCCTTCCCAGTGGTGGAGAGGGATAGACTATGAAGGCCTGGGCACTTCGGCCCACGCTGGATCAAGTCCAATGGACGCTCCTTGCCCCAGAGCCCGGCATCTGGTGGCTCTGAACCAAGGGTGATTGTTCACAGTGCTCCTGCCCGGACATGTGGCAATTTCTGGAAACAGTTTTTGTTGTCATAACCTAAGGAGGTGCAACTGGTGAGTGATGGCCAGCGATGCGGCTGAATGCACAGGACTGTCCCCCACCACAAAGAATTGTCTGACCCCGGATGTTAATAGTGCCGAGGTGAATGGAGGCTTCATTCTGCTTGCCTCTTAATTCAAATTCTTCCTCCCCTTCCTTTCGTAAGTGTTGGTCCCAAATAAATACCTTGGATCCCAAACTCAGCCTTAGCATCTGCTTCTAGAGAAGCCAAGCTGATATGAGGATACCTCCATTTCCTACCACAGTGCCTGGCATGTTGTGGGTTCTCAATAAATATCATGAATTGTGAGGATGATCTAGATTAAACATCAGACCCCACAGCCTGTATGTCCACAGAGCGCTAATCAGGAGACCAGTCAGGAGCCAGTGTAGTTTTCGTTTTCCATGAAAGGCACCCTGTGAGAACACTGTTGAATCGTGCAAGATCCTCAGGTCAGAGACGTTCAAATCTGATGCTCATTTCGAGTCTTTGTACAAACTATTCCCTCTGCTTGGGAATCTCAGGGCCCTCACCGCCTCCTTCATAGAACCTTTCATGCCCGCTTCCCCATCCCTACTAGTAATAAGGATTTATTCTCCAGTGGTCCCAATATCACAAATATCACATGAGGCTGAGTTCAGTCCCTGGGCTTCCTATAGAATCTGGACAGGTAGTGTGCAAAGCCTCCTTTTTAACCGAGAGGGGAGCAGAATGAAGAGTTTTGACTTCCTTTTAAACAAAATAAATGGTTTCATACCTTTCAGATCTGTGTGGAAGAGGGGGATGGGAAGAAAAAGAGAGACAGAGACACAGAGATACAGAGACATGGAGAACAAGATACCCAAGGCTGTGTCCAACCCCAACCCAGCCCCGACCCTTCTAATCAAGCACACTTTGCACATGGAATTCATTAAGAACAGAATTAGCACAGTTGAGGAGACACAAGAAAGCTTAGGGCATCCCAGAGAGAAGCACAAAGTTGAGATTTTGCTCCATTCCTTTTTTTTTTTAATTTTTTTAATGTTTATTTATTATTGAGAGACAGACAGAGACAGACCGTGAGCGGGGGAGGGGCAGAGAGAGGGGGAGACACAGAATCTGAAGCAGGCTCCAGACTCCGAGCTGTGAGCACAGAGCCTGACGCGGGGCTCGGACTCACAAACTGCGAGATCGTGACCTGAGCCGAAGTCGGACGCTTAACCGACTGAGCCACCCAGGTGCCCCTGCTCTATTCCTTTGAAGCAAGGATGGTCAGGAGACCAACCCCCTTGTTGATAAGCTCCCTGATGCCAGGATTTTCTGTTCTGGCCTCTGCTGGCTTATTGTGCATCTACATGGCTTGTTGATGCACGCCAAACGTGCCCTAAGTATCCGCAGGTGGACTCAGCAGGAACCCCCCCCCCCAAACTTGCCTGGCTTTAACTCCTCTGGGTCTGTATAACTATGAGGGCCATTGCTACATGTCAGGTTGGACTCCCCTGCTCTCTGCACCATCTTGGGGGTCCAGCATGTTCTGACCATTCCCTCTGGTGTCCCAGGATAAGACGCTAATCGTTTACCCAGGGCCATCAGAGTGCCAGGCACCTTTGTGACAAATCGCTTCCATTTCCTGTGCCAGAAAGCCCCCGTGGGTAGCATCTTTCACCTGTCCCCAGGTGAGGATCCCATGGGGCTCAGAGGCCAGGCACCTCGCCCTGCAGGTGACTTTGTGAGGTAGCAGCTCAAACACACTCTGTGCCAACACCCCACAAGCTAAGGGGAACCTGAAAAGGGAAGACGATTAAAAGCATGCTGGCTGAGGAATAATCGTAAGAACTTAAGAGTGGTTCCCTTGGTGGTAACGATATAAATAGTCAAAGGGTTCCTGGGTGCGACAGAGTTTGGGGTTGTGCTCTGTGGCCCCAGGACCCGTCAAGGAGGGTAAGGGGAGACCCAGCGCAGGTCAGTAGGAAAGAGGGCTTTCTTACAGGATGTGGGGGATGGGCAGTTGGAGAAGTGGAGATTCCCACGGCGAGACGTGCGCCAGCTGCGGCCAGCTGTGCAGATGCGGTTCAGCCACCTGCCCCTGGCTACACTCGAGGCACTTTCTGGTTCTCCAACCCAGCCCATCGCCTGTTTCCATAAATAAGTCTTCACTGGAACACAGCCACATCTCCATTCCTTCACATACAGTCCGTGTCTGTTCTCCCACCACAGTGGCGGAGTGGAGTAGCTGTGGGGGTGACGAGGACCCGACGGCCCAGAGCCGGACGGACTCACCGCCGAGCCCTTCGCGGCAAAGGTTTGCCAGGCAGCCCTTCCTGTAATCCAGTTCTCTGGGAATCTGTTGACTCTGCCAGTTTCCGGAGGGAAAATTGGGTGGCGTTGTGGAGTTGGAAGTAAGGATTCCCCTGAAAATGACTGAAATTTTTTTTTTTCCCTAAGAGAACCCGAGACGGGTGATTTTCCTTGTTCCCTTTTTCAGTTCCTTTTCCCGTTTCTTCTTCTTAAACCCTGAGCCGGCATCTCAGCCTCGCCCTGGCAGAGGTTTACATGACACCCCCGCTGCACTAACCTTCCTATTTCCTGGGGATTAGGCGCAGATATTGTGGAAATCTAAAAAAAAATAAAACAAAAAGAATCCTGGGAAATTGAGCCCTAGAGGCAAGAGAGAGAGTCTGAGATCCAGGCAGCTCAGCCTGGGGATTCTAACTGGACAGAAACAAGGAGTCAGTTTGATGAGCCTCATGGCGTGAATGTACCTTGAAGGTGTGGACTCATCAGGCCCGTGCTGGTGCCTAACAGAAGACTTGGCAAATACGAAATGTCGTGGCTTGAATTGTGTTCCCATAAAGATGTCTTGATAGCCTAACCCCTCCTCTGTAAAATTGAACGGGCCTTGTTTGGAAATAGGGCCTTGGTAGATAGAATCACATTGGAACGAGGTCACACTGGGGTAGGGTGGACCACACCCCAATGACTCATGCTTTTCTAAACCGTGGGCCATTTGGACATAGGCATCGAGGAAGGAGAAGGCCGTGTGAAGAGACAGAAAGACACGTAGGGTGACAGCCACACAAAGACGTAGGGGTATATTGGTGTGAGGCACCTGCAACCAAAGATTGTAGGGATTACCAAGAACCACCAGAAGCTAAGGAGAAGCAAGGAAGAATCCTTGTCTTGAGCCTTCGGAGGGAGCATGGTGCGGCCACCCCTTGATTTTGGACATCTAGCCTCCGTAACTGTGACACTATAATTGCTGCTGCTTCACGTGACTCATTTTGTGCGCCTCTGTCAGGGCAGGCCCCAGGAGACAAACACAGTAGGTGATTCATAAAGGTTTGCTGAGGGACTGACTGAGGGAATGCGCACCAACACCAAATCCAAAGGGGTTCAGAGGCGGGGCTGTAGGCGAATCCACAGGTGAAGTGAGACAAAGCAGAGGCAGGTGTCTGTGAAGGAGGCAAGTGTCGAGTGTGTGTTGAGGGTGACAGTGGTCACCTCCCCCTTGCCTTTCTCCAAGTCCCATTCATAATTGCATGGGAAGGTCAGCCGCAAGGCGGAGATTGAGGGAATACAGTTACCCCAGTCTGGGCCTGACTGAGCACACACGCAGTGCTCTGGGGTGGTGCGGGAAGGAGGATCTGAGTCTTGCTTTGAAACTCTTGAGCCAGGACCACCCTTGAGTGACACAGTTGTTGCCGGGGGCCGGGGCACAGAGATAATCGTTGATGGCCTTGCTGTCACGGCTGAGGATGAGTAAACAGGACTCGGGGACAGATAAGCCATCTGATTTGCCCTCAAAGAACGCTGAGGGCAGACGAGCCAGGCCCAGCGCTGGTTGGATGGGTGGGTCTTCTTTGCCGGAGGAAGATAGGACCCGGGAAAAAGTCATCAGGCACGTGATGGGAGCAGAGAGGAGGGGGTCAAGAGATGGGAGAGGGGCCTGAAGTGAAAATCAAGAATGAGGAAAATGTTCCAAGACTTGGCGGTGAGTAAAATAGGGCTGATGCGAGCAGTGGGCACGGGGAGACAAAAACGTGCCAGTTACGGTGGCTGGCAGGCCTCACCTCCCTTAACTCCCACGCTTGATGGATAAGAAATCACCACCCCAAATCCCAAGGATGTGTGTGCACAAGAAATCAGGCGGCTGGGACTTCCAGTTCCTTCGATCGAATGTGGAAGCCCACACCAAGTCTGCCGTGTCCCACGCTACCCTCAGATCAGAGGCTAAGTCACCTTCCCCCTTGAGCTCTCTAGAAAGTTCAGGGGGACCTGAGGACACATCATTTATTGCCTGCCTAGTGAAGCTTTTAGATAGTTTCCCCCAATCGCCGCCTCCCCACCGTGAGATTTTAACACCGAAGATTTACTTCATATTTGTTTATATTCCACATGTATATCTGTGCCTTATCCACCAGAGAGTAAGATATTTTTTCCCCAAAACAGTTTTCCCCCCACCTCCACTCCGTGTTGGCAATGCATAGGTTGGAGGGTCCGAACCCCATCTTCCCATGTAATGCTGATCGCTCTGGGCAACACTATGCATTAGAACACGCTTATTTGATGAAATGGGGAAGCTCTCACTGATGTGGCTAAAGCCTTCTATGTACTAACTGGGTCACAGCATGCAGACAAAAGCAGCTGGGAGCTGGTGTTCTGAGCACCAGATTTCTTAGAGGTGTGTGTGTGTGTGTGTGTGCACATGTGTATGTGTCTATCTCATTACATCTTCCCAAAACGCAATGAGGTCTATATTGCCACTCCCTTTATACAAACGAGAACACTGAGGTCACACTGTAAGCCTGAGGTCACTCAGCCAGTGAAGTATGAAGCCATGATTTGAACCCAGATCCACGTGACTCCACGTAGCTGTGGACCGTCACACAATAGGTGGGAAATTTTCCATCTTACAGAGCTTTGGTATCTTGGTTTGCAAAGTAAAGCTGAAAATAAAGACCACTGCCCAGGCCGTCAAATGAGGGTTGCATCTACAGTGACCCTGTCTGGAGCGGAATCTTAACAGCTCCCCTGAAATCCTTGTGCCTCGGGGCACCGGGGTGGCTTGGTCAGTTAAGCGTCCAACTCTTGATTTCAGCTCAGGTCATGATTTCACTCATGGTTTGTGGGATCGAGCCCCGCGTAGGGCTCCGTGCTGACAGCCTGGAGTTCTCTCTCAACTTTTCTCTCTGCCTCTCCCCAGCTCTTTCTCTCTCTCTCTCTCTCTCAAAATAAATAAATAAACTTTAAAACAATTTAAAAAATCAAAACAAAACCCCTTGTGCCTCGGGGACTCGGCCACAGCTGAGCAGAGGGACCACCTGAACCAAGCTGGGGCCATCGCATCCTTGGCTAGGGAACTTGAACCTTGAAGGGATTCATGGATTCAAGTCAGGCTGTAGGAGTGGCTCACTAGAGCCCCTCTAAGGAGCCAGGACAGCTGAGCTTTCCAAGCTGGGCATGTGTCTGTCTCCTTCCAGACCTTCCGTCTGCTCTGCATGCAGGGGAATGTGCTTCCCAGCTTCTGATGCCAGCTGTCACTGGGCATGTTCAGACAGTGGGAAGCATCGAAAGGGAGGCTCGGGCGTTTCTTACACCTTGCTATTTCCGCTGTGTCTTCAGCAGTGGCCTCATCTCTTGTGTGGGTATCTTCAGGGCCTCTCACCCTGTTATCCCGGCATCTGATGGAACAGCCCCACCATGGCTCTTGCTTCTGCTGCAGGGTCCCCACTTTTGATGCTGGCTGTCACCACCTCTTCCTGTTTTCCATCTGGCCCTGGGGGAGGTGGGCTTTTTGCCATTGCTAGTCTTGGGCAGGGGGGTTCCATCATCCTCTGGACTCTCACCTGTCGCATCCCCGATAGAAGCACTTCCCTGTATTAAATAGTAAATTAGTAAACCACTTTCTCCCATCCTCTACTTCTCAATACTCGGACTCCCAAAGGGTGGGTTTTTCCAAACCAAGTGTAACCAAACTGACCACGAGTTCGTCCATCTGCTGCACAGGAAGCCAATAAAAAGCTGATGCCAAGCTTTTGCCGTGAACAAAGACAGGCTGTTTGCTGGCGTGGCACCACCCAGGAGAACAGGGAGCTAATACTCAAGGTCCCCAAGTCCCCGATGGCTTGCAAGTGAGAGTTTTTAAGGGCAAAACTCAAAGGTAAAGGGTCTGGGGTTGCCTGCTTTTCCGATGGGTCAGGAATTGGGTAAACCTTAAGACAGACTTGTCTTTCTGGTGCCATTCCGTCTGGTTGCATCACGATTGCGGTCAGGGGTCTTTCGCTTCCCTGATCCAGGTCAATGAAACATCTCAGCAATGTGTGCAGTGATGCTATCTTTGTTAGCAAGGGCAGAGGCCATACGCTTTGTGACGATGTGACGGCACAGGCTCCTTCGTGTCTTGTCCTCTGGGCTACATTTTCGTCATGTCAGGCAAAACAGGCTGATGTTTTCCCCAATTACCTTCAACTCTGGGCACCACGCCTCTCTGCAGACTTAACTGTGTGGACGCTTGCACAAGCAGGCAATTCAGGTTCTCTCTGGACACCAACTGGGTGAGCTGCAAATGAACTGGCTTCCGACTCTACCTGCCTGGAGTTAGTGTGGATCCCGCAGGTTAAGGCTCAGCCCCACGACACTGCCCCCCACTTCAGATGCCAATCGCAAGCAGTGGGTCCCCAGCTTGCCCACGACGTCTGTCCAACCTGGCTAGACATCCGTGTTTTTTCTACCACTCCCTACTCAGCTTCAGTAATTTGCTGTAATGGCTCAGGGAACTTGGGGAAATGGTTACTGACCAAGTTCTTAAAGAGAATATAATAACGATACAAAGAACAGCCAGATGAAGAGGTTTACAGGCGAGGTCGAGAAGGGTCTAGCGAGGAGCTTCTATTCCTGTGGAGTTGAGGTGTGCCAGCACAGAGGAATTTTGAAGCTCTGTGTCAGGAACCAGGGACAGAGACCAAATGTATATTTCTTATTATACCCTCTGTTTAAAAGATCTACAGTGGTTCTACCCAACTTGACCCTGACTGATTCTATCTCAAATTCCCCAGACTCTTGCCCTCCATGTCTAAGATGTTTATATTTTTTGTTGTTTCTCTGAACTGCCCTAGCATCCTTCCAGTGATTCCCACCACACACACACACACACACGCTTTTTTTCCCCAATGAGTTAAGCACTACTGGTTTTAGATGTTCGTCACCAGCAGAACCTTGACTAATTCAGTGTTTGAACCTGAACAGTACTCTATTAACCATAAAGCAATGTGCACAGATGACGTGTGTCATGGGAGGTCTAAATACATGTTTGAAGAGCAATGAATTGTAGTCATCAGCCCCTGGCCAACGCACACACATGCATGCTGGTGGCAGATCTGCAGTATTAATTTGTGCTCGGTCCTCGCCTTTACAGAGAGTTGGCTCTTCTCCATCGCAGCCTGACTCCACTGCCTCAAGGTTTCGTGTCTGTGTCAAAAACCGAAGACACGCGGACACACAGAGTCACCGTGCCTCCTGGCTTTGAGGGGACACGGGCAGGCTCTTTCCGGGAGCGGGCATGGAGACAAATGTTCAGGACTCTTAGCAGGAGAAAACCTTTAGGTTTTGTCCACAAAAGAGTGGGAGATCCCTTGGAGGAAAAGGAAAGAGAATAGTTAGCGATTTCCCAAGGGAGCGGGGGAGACTCTTGGGGTCTGCTTGCCCAGAGCTCCCCAGGAAGGAAGGTGCAATGGGGTGTCAAAGAGGCAGATCACGCTCAGTCTTGGTACTGACTCCAAAGCCAGGAGCATCTTCTGCAAAACCGGGGGAGGAGGACGGGCCAAGAGAGCTCACTCTTCAGAGTTTCCCTCGCTTGTCTTCATTTCCAAGGGTCTCAGCAGCCTGGGGCTGCAAGAGCTCTCTGAAGGCACAGGGCTCTCATTTCATACATGAAGAGACGGCAGCTCAGGTCTGAGAAGCCAACCGGACGTCACCAGCCAACACGTGGCAAAGCAGTGCCTCGCGCTCTGCCTCTTGATGCAGGACCTGTGGTACTGTGTGTCTGAACTCACCACAGTGGGATCTGATTAGAATAAATCAATCATTTCTTTCAAAACCTCCTTGACTGGGAAATATTAGTCGTTAAACCTTTGGAGAGAGTTATTTTGGTCAAATTACATTTCTGAAAGCTACACTGTGAAGGTGAGGTATTGGAGGAGATGGGGGCCGGGGGCTAAGGGCAGGGCAGGTGTCCTGTGGGCAGAGGTCGGCTAGGGGTGGATGGGAGGAAGGTGGGGGAAAGCTGCAGGGAATCCCAAAGTTTGAGACCGCATGAAGGAAGTTACAATGGAAACAAACAAACAAAGGCAAACAAAACCAGGATCCTGACGTCCGGGGGCCCCCATCCCAGCTTGACCACTGAGTGAGGGTCGGCTTCCATGTCTGTGTAGTGGGGGTTAGAAACCTCTGCCTCCCCCCCATCCACCTGCTGCCCTGGGGCGTAGTGAAATCACATGGGTAACCAAAAGCCCAGGGAAATGTGCAGGGTTGGCACTCTGGGGGTGAAAGGTGGAAAAGACCAGAGCTCCATCACCTGCTGCCCGAGCAGCAGATTCTCGAATCTCTCAGTGTCTCTCCTACCTGAACACAGGCCCGGCTCCTGCACGGACCCAGCCTCATGGCGAGCTGGGCGCCCTCGGGGTAAGAAGTCAAAGATCCAACAACAAGCCCAGACGAGGTTTTCTGTTCTTACCCACTGACCTGTCCTCAGTTCTCAGGTATTTTTAGCCAGCAGAGACCCCTTGATAGAGAATGGCCTCTCCCACATCCTCCGGGAAGTAGAAGGAATGCTTGGACAGAACACAGCACACAGTGGAAAGGGCAGTCCTCCGAGGTTCACCGTGGTCTAGCCCCGTCCTGACCTTAACAGGGAAACTGAAAAAGCTTGTAACTGGAAACGTGTTGCTCCCAAAGATGTATCTTAGCTGAAGAAAAGCAAGGGCACTTAAAGGAGCTCTTCCTGTGGGTCCAGCATGTCACTGCTCCTTGACTTTGTTTCATCTGCTTCTCATGACAGACTTGCACACAGGGAGCGCCATTCATGGTTTACAGATGAGGAAATCAACACACACACACACACACACACACACACACACACACAATGCAAATAGATTGAGGGAAGCCGGGAGTTAATGAGTAGCAAAGCGGAGACTGGCGCCTGGGGCGGCCTGACCTATAAACCCATGTGCACACGTTACAATAAACCGTTGATTATGTGTGCGCCACGAGGCGGGGGCTGGATTCAGGGCTTTGCGAGCCCCGTCCCATTTCCCTCTTAAGACAGCTCCACCAGATAGGCCCACGGCCACCCCTCCTTCCCTACGAGAAAACCGCAGCTCTGCGAGGTGACATCACTGAACCGATGTCACACAGGCAGATCTCGCTGCCAGATCCCGAGGCTTAACTGTGAGGGCGCACGGTCCCCTTTGTCCAACCCCAGCTGGTCGTTCCTAGGGGGAGTGGAGAGAGAGCGTGGGTTCAGGTGACCAGCACTCTCAAATTCAATACGGTTATGCTTCCTGCAGAATAGCAGTGCAGATTCTAACCCCACGCTGGATGCTTTCCTGGGCTCTCTGAGGGCTGGGAGCGGTACAGCCATCCTCTTGAGGGAGGGAGGCGGCAGAGATCCAGGGTCTCTCCTTGCTATGCCCTCCCTGCACCAGCAAAGTCACCCTTTGGGAGAAAACTTCCAGACATCTGTCCAAAGTCACGTTTTCTTTTACTATCCGCACAACGTACAGGTAGGGTTCTCCTAGCGGTAACCGACAGCCTCTTCTTAAATATCCGGGGTAATAAGGACACTATGAAAACTTGCTGAGACTCGGGGTTCTCAATGACACGCCTGTTTTGTGCCTTTGCCCTGTGTTGGGTTTTAGCACGCGTTGGGCATAGATCATGGGTTGCAGATTCCCATCCTACCCCGACAGTGGGAATTTTCTTTTTTAAAGAGTTAAAACACATACTTCTTGGAAATTTACATCAGCACTCACCGTTGCGTAGAAGCGTCTGCTGTGATGAGAATGAACTCCAGCTAAGCTGTCCAGACGGCGCGGCCCCAGACCCATGTGGCTGCTGGGTACTTGAAACGGGGTGAGTGCAACCGAGGACCGGGATTTTTAATTCAATTTTAATTAAATTTAAAGAGCCACATGTGACGAATGGCGACAGCATTGGACAGCACGCATCTAGATAATTACTCAGAAAATACCACCCGGATACTTTTGTATACGCTTACTTTATTGTAAACACGGAGCGATTTGAGTTTGTTTACCCAGTGGGTTTACCTCTTGGCCCCAGTATTTTGCACTGTGGGGATTCACAGTTGTGTAAACACCCTGTGCACGAAATGAAGTACAAGAAAGAGGCCGTGTGTTTGCTTATTAGCTTTACACTGTGAAAACTCCAAGAGTCATAATTAAAAGATTAAACACTCAGAAATGCAAACAGCCTCACCATCATACACACTCACTGCCTACCTGCTCCCCAGCGGCATCGAGATTGAAAGAAGCGTAGTGACCACATCGAGTCTAGCGGCTTGGCCTGCAGAAACGTGCCCTCCGGGCGTGCGGGGTGGGGGGCACGGTGCTGGGCTCGGCTCCCGATCTCACCACGTTACTATCTCCCTTCCAGCAAGTTCTCTCTGCTGGATAGCCCTTCACTCCTTTTCCCTCACTTATAAATGTGCTTTTCATACCTGGCCCTTCCCTGGCTCAGTAAGGGTTTATTCCCTGTTGTAATGAAATGACCTGTCCTGAAACATGGGCACCAGGACGTCTCTCTCTGGAGTCGCCTCCCGTCTGAACGGGAAATGTCATGGCCGCTCCGGTATTTAAAATACACGGATTCCTGACTCCAATTCGCAGACCCGGGTCAGAATGACCGCGGCGGGATCCGGACAGCTGTGTTTTCGTACAGCGCCCCAGGTGACTGTGATGTGCAGCCAGATCAGAGAAACAAGGGCCCAAATCATCCTCCTTTGACAAAGGATTTTAGCAGTGGGGTCGGACGCAGAGGCCTGCCCCAGCCACAAGGGCTGGATGGGCCTGAATACCATCATCAGAGCCTTCGGCTGATCCTCTCCTGCAAGCCCTGCCAGGCCCCGCGCTGGGCATTTAATATAAACTGTCTCTGCATAACCCTCTGGGGAAGGTGCTTCCGTTCCCAGGAAGACTCAGAAGTTTGGAGAAATTAAGAAACGTCCGCTCCGTGTCTACACAACAGTTAGGTATCATGTTCCCGGTCTGCACCAGGTGCCGTTATAGGACGCGGAGGTGCAGCAGGGAACAAAACTGCTGTCTCTGTTCCCAAAGACTTTGCGTTCTGATTGGAGGGGACAGACGATTAATGAGTAAACACGTCGATACGTCTGATGGCAAAGGCCACAATGAAAACCAGCAAGGCGGGGTTCCGGGGGCCGGACAGCGATGCAGGAGCTCTTTGAAGGAAGGGACTCAGGGAATCCTCTCCGAGCAGAGCCTTGAATAGATTGACAACGTTTGCCACGAAGGATCTGGACGAAGAGCTGCGAGGGAGTAGAGAAACAGGTGACAGAGCCCTCGGGCCGGAGGGTACCTTGCTCTCGGCCACACAAGTAATAGAAGGCAGGCCACTTCCAGACTTCAAAAAGAGCCCTTTCCACTGGCCTTTGACCCCCGGCTGTGTTAGCAGTTTGTTGCTAAATGGCACTGTACAACGGGTTGGTACTTTCTTTCTCATCTGCAAAAATGCAGTTTGGCTCGAATGGAAAAAGCCCCCTTAAAGGGCAAGTAGGGACTTTGCATGGGGTTGTTCGTGCCGGCACTGCGAGGTGAGCGTTGCGATCACGCCCATCTGACGGGTGAGAAGACCAAGGCACAGAGAGGGGAACCGGCTGGCCGGAAGCTCCCTAGCTACCACGAGGCACAGGTGGGGTTTGCATCCAGATCTAACACGATAGCTGATCCCCACCGGCACATCTCTGCTCTAGTCACTGAAGGCCAGGAGTTGTAGAGCCCAGGGGAGACAGCTCTGGGGGCTGGGGGCTGCGATCTGCACCTCGGGGACTGACTCGGGATTACATATGATAAGAGGTCCCAACCTCCGTGGGGTGAGACATTGGCAGAATTCACCATGGCAGGTGCCCTCTTAATATTGGCTTTCAAAGGGAAAAAGAAAGAGTTTTTCATCGAGGCATATGGCAGCTGACACATTAGAGCATCATTGCTCCAAACTGCAGACTTATTAAAGCCATTAGAATAATTATAATTGAGAATTTACTTAAAAGCCCATAACGACTTTTTAGACAGCCTTTTGCTTGAGTGCCTTCTCCCGTGTCTGTCATCCCCAAGCCTCTTTCCCTGACACAATCCTCCCAGACCCCCTGGGAGCCTTTGTTTTCTCTTTACCAGCATCCCCGGAGCCACAGTCTTAGAAGCATTATGGAAAAATCCTGCTAAAGAAGGAAAGTGGACCTCTCCAGGCCGCTTGTCTTGCTGTGATCATATCCTGCATTTCCTTAGCCTGAGCTAAAAGCCCTGTTCATTTGGCGAACTCCTATTCATCCTGCATGCCCCACCTACAATGCCCCACCTGAGACGATCCTCCTTCAGGCAGGTGATCATCTCCCCTCCTAGGCTCTTATAGTTTCTATGCACGACTTCGCTAGAGCTTTTTCAAATCACAGTTTTACTTCTCTTGTTTACATGTCTGTCTCCATCAGAAGGCCGTGTCTTACAATTTAATTCCTCCAGCGTTTAGTGTAGACCCTGGCACACAGGTGGAGCTTAAAAAGTAACCGCAGGGGCGCCCAGGTGGCTCATTCAGTTGAGCGTCTGACTCTTGATTTCGGCTCAGGCCGTGATCTCACGGTTCACGGGATCGAGCTCCACGTCGGGCTCTGAGCTGACAGGGCGGAGCCTTCTTGTGATTCTCTCTCTCCCTCTCTCTCTGCTCCTCCCCGGCCAGGCTCTGTCTCAAAATAAATACCCTTAAAAAACTTTTAAAAAGCAACGGCGGCATAAGTTAGTAGATGAAGAAATGAGTGAACAAATGAATTAGTGACTTATTCCACGAAGATATTGCTACCACTGACCCTTCTCTGATATGAGAATGTGCATCGCAATCGCAATCACAATGTGCATCGCAATCGCAAATGTGCATCTGCGAGAAGGACAGGTAAGGAAGCAGGACTGGGCCCAGGGAGCAGCCGAGCTGTGACTACGTCCTGACAGAGGCCCAGCCAACCCCCCAGGGAGCTCTAAAGCCGAGGCAGCCCTACGGAGCTGCCCTGAGATGAGACGTGGAAACCGAGTCTTGGTGCCTCACCCCTGATCAGTCATGGTGCGTCCTCTTCCTGGCAGGAGGTGCGACCTTGGGCCTGGTGGCCCTCCTCAGCCAGGGCAACCCCGCAGGGGAGACCGTGGAATTACGAGCTACGGTTCTCGCTGCCGAGGGTCCAGCTGGGCAAGAGCAGGAGCCATCCCGGCCAGGATGGCAGACCGATCAAGGGGTAGGGATGCTGTGTCTCCGAGACACAACCGGCCAGGGAGCATATGCCTGGCCCGTTGGGGTCCTCGATCCCTGATACACCTTGCCTTATTTTAATTGTAAACAGAAGCACAGCAGCCTTGATGTGACAGAACATGATGGACCTGGCAGGGATGAGGGTCTGGGTCACCCAGCAGGGAAGTGACTGTGACTGCGGTGCTGACTGAGGGTGAAGGGGGTCTGGAAGGAGCATTGGGGGAGGGGGACGATGATGGTCTTTTACGGCCTGAGAACCGGCTGCAGTGCTGGGGAATTTCCCTTTCTAAATTTCCCCCGGAAGACAAGCCACGGGAGCCCTGGAGAGATGCCCCCAAGCCTCTGTGAAGAAAGGACCTGAGCAGTACCGGGGACTCTCCTGGGGGGTTGGGGGGGGGTGGTGTGAAGGGGGGGTCAGATCTCCTGCAGACCCCGAGGTCTCGTTGCCTCGCTGCCCACCCCCAGCCCTCGCTGTCTGCCCCTCGTTTGCTGAGCGAGTGGACAAATGATCTGGAATTTCCAGGACGTGTTAGTGGAAGTATTCCGCGGGAGATCAGCCCGCTGCCTCCATATGCCCTCATCGGAGGTGAGCCTCGTCACTTCCATCCCCAGGGTAGAGGACGACCCCGTCTACTCCAGAGGGCAGGTGTCCATCTACTGCCCGACAAACAGGGGATCTTCAAGCTCGGGAAGTGAAGCCCGAGGCTTTTTGTTCGCGGTGCCGTTCAGCCCAACACCCGTTGTTGGCCAAGGGTAAGTCTGGGTGTCAGACTACCCTACGAGCGGAGTTAAAAATCAAGAGATAAATCCTGCCCCCCTCCCCCTTTTCTTTAAATTGCTTGCATGTGTGTTTTCTCCTGAGATTCCCCAAAGAAAGGCACCAGCTTCCTGGAAGGGAGTGGCTCTTTAATTTGCGTATCTTTTGTGAACCTTGTTGAATGAGGCTTCCAACTTGGGCATGACTGGGTCACACACACAGAGTCTCCGGCCAGTCAGCCCTGGGAGTAACTCACGAAGCCCACACACACGGAAGCCTGAGGAAGAGACTTCCACAAGCCACACGGCCCTGAGACGATGGCCATGGATACTATTTTTTTGAAAATTGCATCTTGTTTTAAAAGTACTAAGGGAGCTTGACTTTTTACAAGATTCCAAAATGGCTCTTTGTCCCTTTCTTTCTTTCTGGCATCATTCCAGGCACATAGTAGGTGCTCAGATAATGACAGCTACTCCATCCCCTCGTCTTGTATGCAATGAAGGATCCTTCCGAAAGATGAACAATTTGTCATGCCATACATTTGGGGTTTTATAGAAGAGTGAACCTCAGCTGAAGAGAGAACTTTGATTATTCATTCATTCATTTATTCACACAAGAAACTTGCTACGTATGGGCACCGTGGATTAGATACGTTGTATTCTGTGAATAAGCAAGTGTATGTGGATTTATGTACATTATATAAAACATTATGAGACCATGATTAGGAATCATATCATTCAAACCATGACAAGGTAGTTTTGTTTTGTTTTGTTTTGTTTTGTGTTTTTTTGGTGGAATTTGACAAGCAAGCTGATTATAAAATATAAATGAAAAAGCAAAGCAACAGAAATAGCTGAGACGTTCCAGGGGAAGAATCAGTGATATAACTTAGGTTACAAGATATCTAGATTTGATATCAAGTTCTAAGGATGAGGACCGTGCGCTGTGGGTAAAGTGTGGACCCTGGAACTGAACAGAGAGCCCAGTGACAGAATCTTCATCTATGAAAACCTGATAACTGATCAAGGGGAAAGAGTCGATTCCGGGATGACTGTCTTCCATGTAGGAAAATGTTTTAACTAGGACCCCCTTGTCATATGATTTACAGGTATCAATTCCAGGAGCCCCAACTCTATGAGGTTCAAGGTAAAACTGTAGAAATTTTATTTTTTTTAAAACTTTTTTTAACGTTTATTATTGAGAGACACAGAGACACAGAGCATGAGCAGGGGAGGGGCAGAGAGAGGGGAAGACACGGAATCCGAAGCGGGCTCCAGGCTCCGAGCTGTCAGCACAGAGCCCGACGCGGGGCTCGAACTCACGAACCGCGAGATCATGACCTGAGCCGAAGTCGGATGCTTAACTGACTGAGCCACCCAGGCGCCACGAAACTGTAGAAATTTTAAAGGGAGGCACGGAAGAGTAGCTTTACAGCCTTAAACTAGGAAGGGATTTATTAAACACGACACAAAAGCACATACAATAAAGAAAACAAAAATAGACAAAATTGTCTACGTCACACTGAAGAGCTTCAATTTATCCAAAGGAGCCATAGAGGGTGTAAAGATAAGCCAAAACTAGGAAGAAATATTTGTACGTAGGAAATTGACAACAAATGACTTTTCAGGATATGCAATAAGCTACAAATCAATAAGAACAAACAGCTCAGTAGAATCATGGGCAAAACAGATTCCATTGAACAGAAAAGGCAAAATTAATGGAACAATCAACGTACAAAAACAAACACATCCTCTCTAGTCAGCAGGGAGACATAAAATAAAACCATAATGAGATGTCATTTCGCATCCGCCAGATTAGCAAAAATTATAGAAGCCGACAGTAAATGCTGCGAGGAAATGGGGCAATCCCTCCTCCCGACCGACGCTGGGTGAGTGTGGGATTTGATAAAAATCACTGCGGATCGCAATCTGGCATCACGGATGGGGCTGGAGATAATGTGTGAGTCTGCCCCAGCAATTGCACTTCTGGGTAGATCCCTGGAGAGTCTCACGATTGCCCCAAGAAACCTGTAGAGAGTTGTCCACATCTGCACAAATTTTAACAGTAAAAATTGGAAACACCTGAAAAGTCCATTCCCAGCAGAAATGGGTTTTTTCCAAGTGTGCTGTATTCACCCCCTGGAAAAGTATACAGCACTGAAAATGAAGGAATGCCAGAAAGGTACAAGACTAAATGAATCTCGTGACGGTCGTGTCGAGGGGAAAAAAGCAAGTCACGGAGAAATACGCCGTATAATTCTGATGAGGCAGCGTGGGGAGGGCTGAGGACGCAGAGCAAGCTGGCACCCCACCCCCCGCCCCCCAGGTGAGATGTGTGTGACATTCCACAGGCACTCCTGCCCGCCCAAGGACACAGGGAAAGACGGAAAACAAATGGCCAAGTGATACAGGTCACCGTCCTGCAGGACATGGGTCTCCATCCGTTTACGAATATCTTAGTGAATTATAAGAAAGAGGCAATCTTATCAATAGCTTAATCTCCAGAAACCTGTAGACTCAGTTTCCTGGAGCCCCAACATCACCTTCCTCTCTGCAGTGATATGGGGAACAAAGGCAAGAAGGAAATGGCAGGTGAAATTAAATGTCCTTACAACCTGCAGCCCATTGACAGATACTTGAGGCTGGCAGAGTAAAACATTTCCCTGGGAACTCCCTACCTGTCTAATGTTAATACCTTATTAGAGGGAAAACACCCTTAGCTTGACAAGAGCAAGGCCTCGAGTATCTTAGGAGTCCTCTCCAGCACATCCAAGTCCCTCTGGAGGCCTCCCTTTTGACCTCACCTCCCCAACTCCATAGTATAAAACTAGCCATTCTTCTCAACCCCGTGCAGCCCTTTCTGCCCATGAGTCCTCTCCCCTTGCTTTAATAAAATCACCTTTTTTGGGTGCACCTGGGTGGCTCAGTCGGTTAAGCATCCAACTTCAGCTCAGGTCATGATCTCACAGTTCGTGAGTTCGAGCCCTGCGTCGAGCTCTGTGCTGACAGCTCAGAGCCTGGAGCCTGCTTCTGATTCTGCGTCTCCCTCTCTCGCTGCCACTCTCCCATTCTCTCTCTCTCTCAAAAATAAATAAACATTAAAACAATAAATAAAATAAAATAAAATCACCTTTTTGCACCAAAGACGTCTTCAAGAATTCTTTCTTAGTCATCGGCTCTGGACCCACCATCACCCCCAAACCTCATCAATTCCATTTATACGGAGCTCAAAATCATGTACAACTGAACAATAGCATATTATTCGGGGTAACAAACGAGCATGGTAAAACTATTAAAAAAAATAGGATGGCAATTACAAAATTCCCGATAAGGTTCAAGTGCCAAGGGGGGGAAGTCTGGGAAGGGTCATGCAGAAAAAAAGGCAAAGTCATGGCATCGATTTCAAGACCCAGTCGACAGGCCGCCACACACATCCCTGTGGTTCTTTTTGCCTGACACACAGCTTAGGAATAGTGTTTTCCCCTGTCTAGTATTTAATGTTATCATTAAACACGGAATCATTTATTTCTGCCTGCCTGAAAAAAGTGAAGTCAATGGGAAAACGTTGATGGAAGGCTGACAGAGTTCCTTATTGACCTGTTTCTTGAAGGTTGAGTTTGCTCGGGAGGAAGGAGAGAGGGAAAAATTAAATATGCATCAGGCAGAAGAGACAGAGACAAGAAGGTGCAACTACGAACAGAGTTCGGTGAGGGTTACATTTAGATCAGAGATTATGGAAGGAAACTTGCATCGCAGGGGAGACCAGGTTCTCTGGGGTCCCTCCAAGCCTTACAAAGGCATTCTGTGACCACTGGGATCCATTAAAGACTTTTTTATTGTAGTAAAATATACAGAACATAAAATATGCCCTTTTGACCATCTGTAAGTGCACAGGTCAGTACATTAAGCACACTCACACTGTTGTGCAACCATCCCCACAGGCATCTCCAAAACTTTTCCATCATCCAAAGCCATTAAGGAATTTCTGTTGGGTAAGTGGTAGGATCAGATTTTCCCTTGGGAACAAAATCCTAACTTAAACACTAGGGACTGTCTGGCGGCAGGTGGAGGACTCGAGGGAGATGATTTTAGGGGGTCAAATGCGGCCTGAGTGAGGGACAGCAGAGCGCTGAGTAGAACTAGGGGAGGTAGTGTGGTCCTGGGCGAAATACACAGATCTGTGTGATGAATGGCGTGGGAGAGAGGGGATGGCGTCCAGGGTAAACCCAGCTTTCTGGGTTGGATGCCTACTGGGGTCATTTACGAGAACAAGGTTACAAACAAGAAAGAACAGGGGCGCCTGGGTGGCGCAGTCGGTTAAGCGTCCGACTTCAGCCAGGTCACGATCTCGCGGTCCGTGAGTTCGAGCCCCGCGTCAGGCTCTGGGCTGATGGCTCAGAGCCTGGAGCCTGTTTCCGATTCTGTGTCTCCCTCTCTCTCTGCCCCTCCCCCGTTCATGCTCTGTCTCTCTCTGTCCCAAAAATAAATAAACGTTGAAAAAAAAAATTAAAAAAAAAAAAAAAACAAGAAAGAACAGGTTGGTTAGGTTCTTAAAGTCAGCTGTGCTCTACGATTTCCGCCCACACGCTGCGCAATGTAACACTGTCCCCCTCCCTTACCCCACTCCACACCTTACCTCCCCGACTTCGATGGACACAAATCCTGTTTCATGCTAACAAAGTGGGCAAAAGAAAGGATGGATTCCCCGTAATCTTGTGGTTTTGCTGGCGGGAAGACTGAATGAGTATGTGGCTGAGATCCAGTTCAAAGTGTGAACTCGCAGGTGAATGGGAAGTCAGCCAGAGCCCCGGGGGCACCCCCGGCTTAGGGATCCGGTATCCACCTCTCCAGCTATTAGTGGCACCCTATGGCATCGGTCCCACTCTGACCCTCAGAGTCTTGCCCAAAGCTACATGGAGCTGCCCGAGGAGCCCCCACTGCCTGGAAGAGGCATGACAGAGGCCCCAGCATGGCACCTGACATCATCGTCACGTACCTGTTGATGGAAGCTGGCTCCCTGCCTCACACGAGGGGGAAGGACTGAGTGAGGGCTTGGTCCCGGCCATCATTCTGCAAAGTGGCGGAGAAGACAGCCTCGGACTGGGAACAAGAGTGTAGACCGGAGGTCCGTAGACAACAACCTGGGAGCCAAACCCGAGAGGCCACCTGCTGTTGGACAGCGCAGCCTCTAAGTGTGGTTTCTACATTTTTTAAATGGCAGGGGATAAAAACCCAAAGAAGAAAATGTTTTGTGACCCGTGAAATGAAATGAAATTCATACTTCAGTGTCTGTAAATAAAGTTTTATTGGAACACAGCCTTGCTCTTTCTTTCCCTCATTGTTTATGGCTGCTTTGGGGTTAGGAGGGCAAAGGTGAGAAGCTGCCACAGAGCCCGGATGGGCCACGAAGACCACGATATTTCATGGAGGATGTCTGCCCACTCCTAGTACAGACCTTGAGGGCGCAACGCTTTTGCTTGGGGCGGAAGAGAATTCTGGGTCAGTGGGGGTGGGGAGCGTTAGCCTCGCACCTGTCACCTGCCTGGGAGAAACCAGGGTAGTCTAACACCCAAGTTCGGCTCCCGAAGGACTGTCCAACCGTGGCTTTGACGGGCGTCGTGAAAGAAAAGCTGCCCAGCGTGAAGACCCAGCGCCCTCGAGGGTTCGAGCCGAGAGTCTAAAGGATGAGTGGGTATTACCTCCGCAAGAGGAAGACAGACTGGAACAGCATTTGCAAAGGCCCTGGGGAGCACACAGACTTTCAGGAGCAAAGAAGGACCAAAAGGGTAACGTGGCCGGAGTTGGGTGATGGGGGGAGGTGGGGGTGTGGCAGGGACAGGCAGGGGGTGGGGGGTGGGGGCCTGCCTGCTGGTCGGCAAGCGAGCCCCGCCTCCTTTTCCCACCTCCCTTTCCACTTGACTCCCCTTTCCAGCAGGCCGGATCCAATTTGAGCAGAGGAACTGGATGAATTATCACGCGTTCACACCTTGGTTATATTATCCAGACATAAACGTTCAATTAAGGAGACTAAGTGCATGCAAATGACCGAAGCTGTAATTTAGTGCGACTTGAAGAAAGATTGGAGGTGGTTTGGACAGTAGAATCACCACCTGTATCAAGTAGGTGTGTGCGCAGGAGACAATTTGAATAAGGTACTTAGCGCCGTGCCCGGGACATCGTAAGGGCTCGATATACCCTCCCTATTATTATTATTATTATTATTGCCATCATCCCAACCCCACTGATCATCATTTTTATCTCCTGGACAAGGAATGAAATCACTAGTCGAAGAGAATCATTAAGATGGGCATACTTTTTTTTTTTTAATCTTTGTTTTTAACATTTTCACGACTGTTATGGAGGCATCATCCTTTCTCTTGCCATTTAGAATCTTAAACTCATGAGATTATTTGAAGAAGATGAGACCGGGGGGCCTGGGTGGCTCGGTCGGTGGAGCATCCAACCTCGACTCAGGTCGCGAACTCACGGTGTGTGGGTTCGAGCCCCGCCTCCGGCTGTCTGTGCGAAGCCCACTTTGGACCCTCTGTCTCCCTCTCTCTCTGCCCCTCCCCTGCTTGTGTGCCCTCTCTCACTTTCACTCTCTCTCTCTCTCTCTCTCTCAAAAACAAACATTTGGGGCGCCTGGGTGGCTCAGTCGGTTGAGCGTCCGACTTCAGCTCAGGTCATGGCCTCGCGGTCCGTGAGTTCAAGCCCCGCGTCGGGCTCTGTGCTGACACCTCAGAGCCTGGAGCCTGTTTCAGATTCTGTGTCTCCCTCTCTCTCTGTCCCAACCCACTCACATTCTGTCTCTGTCTCTCTCAAAAATAAATAAACATTAAAAAAAATTTTAAATCAATCAATAAATAAACATTTAAAAAATAAATTAATTGAACACGATGAGACCACACAGGTTCTGCTCACTGCTCCCCGCCAGGAGACGCTAGGAGGAAGGAGCCTCTGAGGAGAGCACGCTCCCCAGGCAGAGACAAGCACAGGTCGGGTCTCAGGGGGACTTGCCACCTCCTATGTCCCGGGGTGCCCCCCAGTCCCTGGAAACCCAACACCGGAGGGAGGGAGGGAAGCGTCTGCTACCAGCATGGGCTCTGAGTGCTGAGTCAGCCCGGAGCTGTAAGGTGAGTAATTGCCCTGTGGTTGCTCAGCTCTGACCCACAGTCTGGATCAAAGAAGAAAGCTCCAGAGCTTTCAGTCCTGCAGAGAGGCCCCTGGTCTGATGAATAGCGCGAGTGTCCTCATCTGAACCCTCTTCCCTTCCTCTTCGGGTTCCAGACCTCCCCGCAGCGCCACACTGGCGACCTGTCTGGGAGGACCGTCCGGCCACCTGGGCCTGGGCCTGTCTGGGGGTCGGGGGCTGCGTAGGATTCCTGGTCCTGGCCGCTGTGCCTCTGGGTGCTCCCTCCCTGGCCGCCCCGGCTCCCTGTTCAAGCCCGGGAGAGAACAACAACGAGGACACTGACGGGCAGGGCTTGGGGACCCGACTGCCTGCGTCAAACCCAGCCCCGCCACCCTCCAGCTGTGTGATCTTGAAGAAGCGACCTAACCTGTCTGCGCCTCGTTTTCCTTACCTGTTAAATGGGAATAATAGCTAATTCCCTTTGAGGATTACCTAGGACACGACAAGCGCTGAGAATGGTGTCCGGCATACAGAAGGTGCTCCATAAATCCTGGTTCTGCAAGCTAATCATGCCGAGTGCCCGGGTGGGCGGCATGAGTGCACGCCCTGCACAGCCGCACAGGGCCCCCAGCACTTCAGAGAGCCCTGGCCGGGCCTCCCGGGGGGCTCAGTCGGTTAAGCGTCTGACTTCGGCTCAGCTCATGATCTCACGGTTCGTGGGTTCCAGCCCCGCGTCGGGCTGTGCGCTGACAGTGTGGATCCTGCTTGGGATTCTCTCTCTCTGCCCCTCCCCTGTTCTTTCTCAAAATAAATAAATAAACATTAAAGAAGGAGGAGGAAGAGGAGGAGGAGGAGGAGGAGGAGGAGGAGGAGGAGGAGAACCGTCCGTGGCTTAATGCTTTGCTCTCGCTGTATTGAAGTTCTTAGTCATTTTCGAGAAGCGACCCCACTGTTTCACTCTGCCCTGGGCCCCACGGCTTAGGCAGCAGGTCCTGTGGCTCCCATTTATGGGGCCCCTCTGTGCCAGGTGCTACCGAGGCACTTTGCAGACGCAACCCCGCAGCCTTCCCTTTGATCCGACCAGCTTGGTGCTCTCAGATGAGGACGCAGAACTCCCAAATGGCTCTCCCTAAAAGCTCACTGTGTAGGGGTGAGGTGTGGCCTCAGAGGCTGGCAGAGCGTCCCCCAACCCCTATTCCCCTCCCCGGTCTCTCTCCGAAAGCTTGCAGGCTGCCTTCGCCTCTGTGTCCCTGATTGGAAGCTTGAAGCTGGTCAGGAGTCTGGGGTCGCTGAGATAGATTTGTTAGATTCGTCCGCAAAGGAAACATAATCTATCCCAGATGCCTTCATTAAATTGTATAAGGGTTTCTAGAGTAGACAGAGTGGGAGCTTGCGGGCAAGAGTCTGCTAACGTGCGTGGTTGTTTTTCCGGCCAGTGTAATATGCACGTTCGCACATACGTTACCTGAATTAGCTGCCGACCCCTGGGAAATTTTACCCAAAATCCCCAATGCATAGCTTCCCTTAAGGCATCAGCTGATCTGATGACTCTGGGCCTTCGCCCCCAGCTAGCCCACGGGGCAGGGCTGAGCAGCAGTTGCCCTAATTTTAAGGTGGGGTGTGGGCCTTGCAGCCAGCCAGGGCTCCCTTCCCTCCCTGGGGCCAATCTCAGTACCGGTTCGCTCTTAGGGTCTCTCTGGCCCCCAATACCATCAGCTTCCTGGGCCCTGCAAGCTTTGAGCTTGACTTCGGTCGCAACCCAGAGAGGAACGGCTGTCCACAAAGGACACTGGTCCGGGGTCAGAGGAGCCGGGTGGACCTCCCAGCCCTGCCCCTGCACCATGAGGCCAGGCAGGGACAAGGCCACAGGCTTCGGAGCCAGACGGGCAAGCTCAAGGTTGATTCCCAGTGTCCCACCAGCTCAGTCTCTGTGACGCAGCATGCGTGCGCTCACTCCTGTTCCTTCAGCTGTGACACGGGGACAGCAGTGCCCCCCTTCATTTGTCCTGCTGCCACACTGCGCCTGGCACCTTGCCTTCTTTGTCTCCAGCCGTCCCAGGATCTCTGCTAGGTGTGATCGCCATGAGCCATTGAAACGGAGGCCGAGAGATCTCCCAGTCACAGAACCAGCAACAGATGCTAAGTTAGGATCCAGCCCCCCACAGGCCTGTGTGGAGACCAGTGGCTTTGCTGTGTGTTCGGGGGGGAAGGGGGGGAAGAAGCAGCCTGAGGCAAAGGCACTTAGCAGGGAGGGGTTCCGGTCCCTGACTCGTGGGACTCAGCCGAGGGCCCGGGGTGGGAAGAGAGGTGTGCATTAAGCATCTTGCTCTGATCCCCTCGTGCCTGGGGCAAAAGGAAGAACTGCCTGCTAATCCCGACACCCACGCAACTCTGCTGTGGGGAAGCTCCAGAGTCTGGAGTGGCCGGCGGGGGGCACACACTGTTCTTCCTCCGACATCTGTGGCCCTGAGGTGGTCAGCAGCAGGGGAGGAAGGGGGTGACCAGGGCTGAGCAGACCCCAGGGAGCCAGTGGTGGCAGGGACGGTGGCCTCGGGTTCACCAGGTGATGGCCTGAAAGACAGTGAGAGAGGCTGGGAGCCCAGGTGACCCACTCAGAGCACCTGGAGGACACCTGCGACCCCCGATCACATACTGTTCACATGTATGTGTATGCACGTGTGTGCACGCGTGTGTGTATGTGTGTGCACGTGCGTGCATGTGCATGCATATGCATGTATCTGCATATGTATGTGTGTGCATGTGTAGTGTATCTGTGTGTGCCTCTGTGTGTATCTGTGTGTGTCTGCGTGTGCACGTGTATGTGTCTGAATGTGTGTACGCGTGTGTATGTGTATCTGTATGTGTATATGGGTGTGTATGTAGGTGTATGTTGTACATATGCATATGTGTATCTGTAGGTATAGGCGTATGTATATATGTATCTATTTATATATAATAACACATGCATATGTATATATTTAGAAATACGTATGCATGTGAGTATATTATGTATATGCATATACCTGTGCACACACTTATACGTGTATATGCATATAATATGTATATATGTGTGTATACATGTATGCATGCTTCTACATGTACATATGCATGTAACATGCATACATATGTGTGTACATTGCATATATATGTATATATCTTACATACCTTGAGCCTTAGGATACAATTATCCAGTAAATGAAATTAAAAAGCCTTTGCAATGAGTGGAGGTGGTCGAAAGATACAAACCTCTGGTTATATAATAAGTAAGTCTTGGGAATGTGAGGTAGAAGCGTGACGACTATAGTTATTATACGTATTAGATGTTTGAAAGTTGCTAAGAGAGTAGATCTTAGGGGCACCTGGGTGACTCAGTCGGTTAAGCATCCAACGTCGGCTCAGGTCACAGTTGCATGGTTCGCACTCTGACAGCATGGAAGCCCCTCCCCTGCTCGCTGTCTCTCTCAAAATAAGCAAATATACTTGAGAGAGAGAGAGAGAGAGAGAGAGAGAGAGAGTAGATCTTAAAAATTCTCATCACGAGGAAAAAAAACTTGTGCAGATGATGTCTCTTCCTCACGATGGTCTGCGGGTGCCACTTTGGGCAGAGCAGATGATGCCAATGGCCCAGCTGACGCCAGGAGGAGGGAGCAGGGAGCCCTTCCGGGGGCGGGTGTATCTTGCGGCTTGTGCCTGCTGAGACCAGGGGGGTCCGCTATGACAGCTCGTCACCTCTGTCCCTTAGCCACCTTGGCCGCACTCTGTCATAACTTCACTTCTCCCCCTGCCCCCACAGGGGAAGAAAAGAAAATCGTGGCCACGTGTGGGGATGGGTGTTAAATAAGCTGATGGGGGTGATCATTTCTTAATATATATGTATGTACATTGTATACCTTAAAGTAATACAATGTTGTATGTCAATGATCTCAATTGTAAAAATAAATCAATAAGTACACAATGCTTCAAAGCCTTTGTATATCTTAGTACTGAATGAGGCCTCTGAGGAGGGGTTAGAAATCTTGAAAGTGGGCCTCATGCCCTGCTGTTAAAAAGGCAACATACAGAGAAAGACAGATACCATATGTTTTCACTCTTATATGGATCCTGAGAAACTTAACAGCAGACCGTGGGGGAGGGGAAGGAAAAAAAACAAAAAAAGAAGTTAGGGAGGGAGGGAGGCAAACCATAAGAGACTCTTAAAAACTGAGAATAAACTGAGGGTTGATGAAGGTGGGGGGGAGGGGAAAGTGGGGGATGGGCATCGAGGAGGGCACCTGTTGGGAGGAGCCCTGGGTGCTGTATGGAAACCAATCTGACAATAAATTTCATATTTAAAAAAAAAGATAAAATATAGAAGAAAAAAAAAAAAAAGGCAACAGACGAGGTGCCCGGGTGGCTCCGTGGGTTAAGGATCCTACTCTTGGTTTCGGGTCAGGTCATGATCTCGGTTCGTGAGATCGAGCCGAGTCGGGCTCTGCACTGAAACTGCAGAGCCTGCTTGGGATTCTCTCTCCCTCTCTCTCTGCCCCTCCCCCACTTGCGTGCGCTCTCTCTATCAAAATAAACATAGAAAAAATTAAAAAAAAAAAAAAAAAGCAGGCAGCAGACTTTCCGACGAATACAATCAGAACTGTCTCTGAGACCTCGTTTCACCCAGCAGCTGAGGCCCAGACAGAAGGAACTACAGATACATAACCTCCTGTTTCAGTTTTCTATTTCTAGGTGACTGCCAGTTATGGCTGGCAGGGACCGTTCACATCCGCCTCCCCCTCTAGTGTCGGGGAGACACTTGCAGACAGCAGAGTCGGGGCGACAGGGCCTGGCCCCCTCCGCAGCGGCCTCCCCACGGAAAGGCAGGTGCCCCTTTGGACGCCCGACCTGTTCTGTTTTCTCTTTGGGAGCTCTCGTGAAATAAGGCACCTTTTCAACCAGCAGCAAATGAAATCACATGTAGGATTCCGGGGCCACTGCTTGAACGCCCCCGCAACGACAAACGAGCGAGATCTAGAACCAAAGCTGAGCTCTGAGCTTGGGGACCCGTGTTTGCAGCCCTCGCATCGACTTCCCGCTCACCCAGAACTGCCTGCGGGGATGTGCAGGAGAGAGGATGGTGAAGGAGGGCAACTTACCCTCCAGGGGTTCTGGGCCTCAGAAGGCAGGTGGGTGCTGAGAACCCCTTGGCCTCCCCTTACAGCTCTCTGAGGCTCACGTGCAGGTAAAAGAATCTTCCAGAACAAGGCTTCCCAGGAGCCCCCAGGCAGCTCTCCTCCCAGAGCTCTAGCCAGCAACAGCTGGTGTTTCGGCAGCTGCCCCAGAGGGAGTTTTCGGATGCCAGGAGAGCCTTCCCGCCAGCAGCCTTTAATTAAGAGCGCCATGATTACAGTCGCTAGGAGTCAAGAGGGCACCCCTCTTTCCTTAAACTTTGCCAATTGGAGCACAACAGCCTTTTCATGGGTAACAAGGGACCGTTTTGTACATGCTGACTTGTCTCAGGAGAGAGCTGTGGTCTGCAGAGAGAGATCTAGAACTCTAGAGCTCTCGTCACGCTTCTTACATTTGCTGGGAGATCACCGATCTCTTGCATCCGTTAGCAGAGTCTGGCAAGTGGCGGGGAGGTGGCCAGGATCCCCTGGTAATTTAGCGACAGCTGCAGGATCACCCTTCTAGCACAGCAGGCCACATGGAGCCCGCCTGAGCCAACATTTGGGGGCTCCACATGGCGTTATCATAAATAAGAGGTGTGAGGCTGCTTCAGACAATACGCCCCCTCTGACAGTTCCCGTAAGCTTCTCTCTGTCCCGAAACCCACACCTGGTGACACTGACGTGCCTGGAAAGAAAGAGACATGAGCACAGACACCAACCCCCATCTCTCTTCTTCTCTTCCTTCAACCTTAGCTCAGACTCGCACAAGGCACCTGCTATGCGCTAAACCCCATGCAGAGAGCTGAGAAGGCCCAAGGTCAGCAGAAGAGGAAGCAAGCACACACTGCGTGTCTGCTGAGTGGTGGGCATTGCAAGCTGAACACACACAGATTGAGAGGCTCAGACGCTTCTCTGCTTTACTCACGGCCGGAAAGAGTTGTGAACTGTTCACAGCAAGAAAGCCAGTCTCCTTCTAGGCGTGGGACCAGCTGTAGAAAGCTGATGAGAAATGAGAGGGGGAATTAGGGGTTGTGTGTGTGTGTGTGTGTGTGTGTGTGTGTGTGTGTGTGTGTGTGGAGGGACCTGGGGCTTCTTGACGCTATAGTCATTGCTTCCTTATTTTCCTTTGTAAACTCTTGGGGCCTTTGATTACACGCTTAGCCCAGTTGCATGGCGTTGATACAAGTTATCTCTTCGATTCTCAGTTTTTCACAGGGAAATGGTGATAGATGCCCTCATTTTGACAAATAAGAAAATTGAGGCCCCAAAAGGGTGTATTCCTCACCTGAAGACATTCAGAAAGATGATGAGAAAGCCGGGAATACTTCCGCAAGTAGTTACCAAGAACCTACCATAGGGCAGACACGTGGGTTCAAGCCCAGGAATTCCCGTTACTCCCGCTCTACGAACCTGCCTCTCCGATTCCATTTGGGAAGCCAGTCGTGACTCAAATCGTATCGTGTTTGAAGAGAGAGAGTCCTGAGGCTTGTTCGTTTCTGCCCTCGTTTCTTTATAAAGGCGTGTACTCATTTATTCACTTATTTGTTCATTCACCAATTATTTGTTGAGTGTCTGCTACGTTCCAGGCATGGTACTCGTTACTAGGAATTCACTTGTGACCAGAAAGAGACACTGTCCCGGCCCTTATGAAGCTGACCTTCTAGAGGGGTGACAGCCAGTAATCGATTAACCATAATCGTGAGGGTCAGCTGTGAACTGAGAGCCACAGCCGGAGGGAAGGGAGCTCAGGCCAGTCAACCCAACTGGGTCCAGGAAAGGTTTCCCTGGGAAAGTGGGGTAGTCCTGGGGTCCAAGGTAAGGAAGAGTTCCCCGGATGAAGGCAAGGACCAGGGAAGGACCTGCTGCTCAGGGGGTCTCCTCTAAGACATCCCCATCTGCCTGTTCACAGGCATCTCAACCCCATCCTGACCCAACGTCATCGCCCCCGAATCTGCCCTCACCTCACTCAGCGAAGAGCTGTCTCGTCCTTAGTCCTCAGGCCAGAAGGCCGGAGACATCTCAGACTCCTTCCTGCCCTCACGCCCCGATTCTAGCAATTACCAAGGCCTCTCCACTTTTATCCCGTATTTATCAAATCTTTCCCCTTCTTTCAATTCTCTCTACCAAGGCTCTGCTTGGAACTTAACCTTTCTTGGGGCGCCTGGGTGGCTCAGTCGGTTAAGCGTCCGACTTCGGCTCAGGTCACGATCTCGCGGTCCGTGAGTTCGAGCCCCGCGTCGGGCTCTGTGTTGACCGCTCAGAGCCTGGAGCCTGTTTCAGATTCTGTGTCTCCCTCTCTCTCTGACCCTCCCCCATTCATGCTCTGTCTCTCTCTGTCTCAAAAATAAACAAACGTTAAAAAAAAATAAAAAAAAAAAACACAAATTCAACCTTTCCATTGGGAGTGGGGAAATACTGAAATTACATCATTCGACCCTAGAGACACTGGGATGAACGAATAGGCACAATCCCTGCCCTTTTAGAAGGTTGAGCAGAAAAACATTTTTCCATTGGCTTTCTGACGGCCTCCCTGCCTCCCGCCTTGTGCTCTTGACTCCAGACTCCACACTCAGCTAGAATGGCCTGTGTGCGATGTGAACCTGACACAGCCCATCCCCCACCTTCTCCACAGAATTCAGTCCAGTGATCTTAACAACATCACCCGGGGCCCTTCCCCTTTCAGGGCTATCACCTGCCCGTGCCCAGACCACATCTGAAAACAAAGACCCACAAAATGTTTCTTCAAGAGCTATGTGCGTGAAGTGAATAGATTAAGGACTATATACCCTTGGGCACTAGTTAGTAGCTTTCTCATTTTGACTTGCTTTTCATTTCGCCAGGTGACATGCCATACATTAGACACTGGGAAGGGATAAAAATAATAAGTCGCAGGCAATGTCAGAATAGACCAGTGGAATCGCAGGCAATGTCCGAACAGGCCAGTGGAGGAGCGCCTGGGTGGCTCAGTCGGTCGAGCGCCCGACTTCAGCTCAGGTCACGATCTCTCGGTTCGGGAGTTCGAGCCCCGCGTCGGGCTCGGTGCGGTCAGCACAAAGCTCGCTTCGGATGCTCTGCCCCCGTCTCTCGCTGCCCCCCACCTCTCTGTTTTTCTCAAATGAATAAGCATTGGGAAAAAAAAAATAGATGGCTGGAGGAGGATGAGTGGTTTGCTGAATCCACTGTGGGATTTTCCTGCTTTGTAGTTAGAGACAAATTTAACCCTTCCTCTGCCTGAAGGCACTGTGGCCGTGAAACGCCTAGAGGCTTATAGCTAAAGTGGCCCAGAGGTGGTGGCCCCTGTCAGCTCTAATCGCCTGAACGAAAACACTTCACCCCTGTCTACTTTGCACTAATCTCAGGAAAGGCCTGAGGTCACCTTTTCAAACCTCAAGAGTAGCCCTCCAGAGCTGCTCCCTTTCAAATTCAGGAACAAATATGGAAAGGCCCGATGGGTGTTCCTGTAACTGTATGTACGATTTTCATTTTCAAATCGGGAGGATTATCCTTAGCTGGGAAACCTTTTTAAAAGCAGTTGCAAATTAATTGTTACTTACCGATTTTTTTGTCTTTAAAACAATGCGTACAGTTTTCAACTCGGCATCTGCCAGAGAGGAACATCAGGGTCAGAGCGCTCTAGTGCACAGAAGAACACAAATTGGACTTGGACACGTCTGGATTTGAGTGCTGGATGCATCACGCCCCAGCTGTGTGGCCTTGGGCAAGTTACCCAACCTCTCTGAGCACTGGTTTTTTCATATCGAAAGGACTCCTTCTATCTATCCATCCACGAAGTATGGTTTGCGGATATAAGGGCACCTGGAGTTCACACAGGGAAGAACTGATTCAAGGCCAACGGGAATCCAAATCCTTCCGTTCTCTAGAACTGATGAGCGTTTCTCTACTAGCTACAGTTGACTACCATGTGGTGTGTGTGCTTCAACCTCCAAATCCGGCACCCCCAAAACTTTTCGCCCTGGGCCTAAGGGTAGCCTCAAAATTCTTTCAACGTCCACTCAATGCAACGTCAGCCCGCCAGTTTGAGGTCCCATGAGAGGAAACATATCACCATGTTGGCCCCTGACCCTTATCAGCCCAGAAACCGTGCATGACAGAGGCTCAGTGGTGGACCGAGGGAAGCAGGAACTGGCCTTTCTCTGGGTTTTCTCTGTCTTCCATTTCTAAGACTGTAGACTCACAGGCTGAACCAGACTGCGCAGCCTCCTCAGTTTACAGGCAGGGAAACTCAGGACAGCAGAAGCAAGGCCTTCTAGCAAGCCTTCCTTTGGACGTCTGCTTTCTCGGACTAGCCAACCATCTGGTAACAACAGCCAGGAGACTTCGTGCTGTGCGTTAGGGCTCTCTGACGACACAGGGAGGCTCAGATCCTCAAGCCCAAGACCAGTCCTGGCTCGTCCTGTGGCACCCAGTCTAGCGGACGTTGCCCAGGTTCCAGGAGCGTCCGGCCAAGGCCAAGGATGAGAACGACCACAGTGCCTCCCATCCCAGTGGAAACGCCAGCATTAGAGTCAAAACTGCCAAGATGTTTGCTCTGCCACTGAGACCCGGAGGGACCCTGGAGATTTCACCCAGTCTGGGCCTCCCTTTGGGCCTTCCTCACCTATAAAACTTTAAATAAATTTGAAAATAATAAGAATAAAATAAACGTAACCATCGCAATCAGACTGAACTCACATATTTGTCTCCCAAACCACTTTGCCTGGTGCATTTCAGTCTGCTCGGCACAGGGAGGAATTTCCCTGGAGACCCATCCCTGGCCGCATTCAAGCAGAGACTAGATCATCCACGGGTCCGTCCTGCTGTTTCCAGGATTTCTGTACTTTGCCGAGGAGCTTCTAAAACCCTTTGAGAGCCAGAATTTCTGCAAATCTTTGATCTGTCCATCTGGGTTGCTGCCCAAGGAGGGTTAGGAGATGAACTGTGGAGAAAGTTAATTTAATCTTGTGAAGAGCCAGGAAACAGAGCAGGGCTGTTGCCAGAAAGACTCAGTGTAGTCAGAAGACAAGACTTTCTCATTCAAAATCGCCCACGGCAACTCCATCCTTATTAAAGTGGAATGTAAAATCGTAACGTGGACATTGTTCCTATTCATAAAGGAGCTTATAAAAATGACTGCAAGGCAAGTTCACTGTCCCTCTTCACTATGCGGGCCATTCCACTGCCTCAGTAATACTGGGGATGTTAAGAGAGACTTACTGGGGTCACAGAGCTGAGGATGTCAGAAAACACGGGCGTGACGCACGGACTGGCTCCTTTCTGATTACCTAACCCCAGTCATTGAACCCTAAAGCCCAGAACTTTGGGAAGTGGGAAAACGCTTGCGTGAAAAGAAAAAAAAAAAAAAAGTTGACCGCAACTACCCTCAGTTTGCTTAACAGTAGGCCCAGAGGCTCTTCCCGAGAAGGGTCAGCTGTGCCTTGTGACCCAAACAGTCCCGAGCAAGGGCGGGCAGAACCTTGACGCCCTCCATGCCTTCAGCTTGCTGCGCCTGCCGTGGAAGTGAGTCTATGGCCCCAGCCCAGGCTCAGATTTCCCAGCTGACACGACCAGGGTTCCACCTGAAATCCTAATTGGGATCTAAATCACCCACTGGGACAGGTGCTCCGGCCAGGCCTCAAGCCCCGTGCCGGGTGACTCAACACGGTGCCCCTTGTGTGGGCCACACGCTGTAACACACGTGCTTGTCCTTGTCTGGTCCTCGGGTCCCCGGTGAATAAGTCCAGATTCATTCTCCCACCTGAGAGGTCTTCAGAATTTGAACGAGGTTGGCTGAATAAGTTGTAGTCCCCAGGCCTGGAGGGTGGCCCCTTCAGGATGGGCTCCGGCTTGCAAAGAGCCTAGCTCTGGGTACCCCCCGCCCCAGGGGCTCCATCTGAGGTCAGAGTTGGATGCCACTATTATTCCCACAAGGCTGCCCCTGGGGCCTGAGGGTTTTGGCATCTTATCTTTGACCTCTTCTCATCTCAACCCCCAGACCTTTCGGCGAGGGATAGAGCAGAAAGCGGTCTGTCCTCCAGTCTGGGATGAGAATGAGGGTATCGAGCTCCTCAACTCCGGCAGGTGAAACACAAAAGAAATTCAAAAGAAATTCAGCTCTGTAGTGGGGAGGGTCCCAAAGTCCTACAACCTGAGCAACCGAAAATCCCTATTGTTTTCAGAGGAGATGTGCCAAGGGCTTGGGAAGGAGGAGCAAACGGGCTGCTCTGGCCCATCCCTGAGATAGAAAGAACCACCAGGCACTTTCCCTGCTGTCCCAGCTGACTTGGAGTATCTGCACACCGGTCACCTCAGCCCGTGACATAGCAATACGTCTCCACCCACCCCAAGTGGCCCCAGCTCCTAATACACACACACACACACACACACACACACACACACACACACACTGTGTATGTTTGGGAGGTGCTCCCATCCGGGGCCCTGCAGCTGACGGTGACCCGGCTGAACTTCAGGGGATGCAGCAATCCTCAAGGTTGAGGGTGATTCCTGCGTGTGTGTGCAGGGCCTTCCCCGGAGCAAAGGGGCTACAGCCCTCCCCAGATTCCCAAAGCAGCATCTGGGGGCCATAGACACTAAGGAAAGTGAGTTTCAAACAAATATTCTCAAAGCGCTCCACAAATTGAAGAGTCTGGGGATGTAGTGTTCTCTGAGCTGACTCAGTCTCTGAATCTACACATTTCCTCTCACCTAGTTGACAGGTGGCTTTTACTTTTCAAGTGAGGCACGTGCCCTCAGTCCCTGTCCTGTCCTCTTGCTTTGCTGTGGCTGCGTCCTAACACCCTCAGAGCCAGAGGGTGGGGACTCACCCGGCGGGTCTTGGCTGCAGGAAGTAGGACTCAGCCCATCTGGCTGGGGGGTGGGGTTTCAGGGTAGGGAGAGCACACTCAGCATGTGTGTGTTTATGCACTAGGATCCAGATTGCTTGTGATGACATCTTAATCCCACTCTGAACCAGCATTTACACCAGGAAAAAGTCGTGTACAGAAAAGATCATTAAAAACCTGACATACATCAGTGTTAAGAGGCATATCGGACATCTGGGTGGCTCAGTCAGTTAAGCGTCCGACTTCGGCTCAGGTCATGATCCTGAAGTTCGTGAGTTCGAGCCCCGCGTCAGGCTCTGTGCTGACAGCTCAGAGTCTGGAACCTGCTTCGGATCCTGTGTCTCCCTCTCTCTCTCTCTCTCTCTCTCTCTCTCTCTCTCGGCCCCTCCCCTGCTCACACTCTGTCTGTGTCTCTCTGTCAAAAATAAACAAACATAAAAAAAATTTTAATATTAAGAAACATAAGGCTGCTTTTATGGAGCTGGAGTAGGCTCTTCCCACGCGTATAACCATAACCATTACTATCCCAGGCCTGCGTTAACAAAATACCACAGGGGCCCCTGGGCGGCTCAGTCGGTTGAGCTTCCGACTTCGGCTCAGGTCATGATCTCACGGTTCGTGAGTTCGAGCCCGGCGTCGGGCTCTGTGCTGACGGCTCAGAGCCTGGAACCTACTTTGGATTCTGTGTCTCATTCTCATTCTCTCTCTGCCCCTCCCCCTCTGTCTCTCTCTGTCTCCCAAAAATAAATAAATGTAAACAAAATTGTCAAAACCCCCACAGATTGGGTGGCTTAACTAATGGAGATTCCTCGTTCACAGCTCTGGGGGCTGGAAGTCCAGGAACAGCATGCCGGCAACGTTGGTTTCTTATGAGGCCACTCTCCTTGACTCGTGGATGGCCATTTCTCCGTGTTTTCCACTGTCTGGTGGCTGTATGTCCCGACTTCCTCTTTTTAAATTTTTTTTTTTCAACATTTATTTATTTTTGGGACAGAGAGAGACAGAGCATGAACGGGGGAGGGGCAGAGAGAGAGGGAGACACAGAATCGGAAACAGGCTCCAGGCTCTGAGCCATCAGCCCAGAGCCTGACGCGGGGCTCGAACTCACGGACCGCGAGATCGTGACCTGGCTGAAGTTGGACGCCCAACCGACTGCGCCACCCAGGCGCCCCTCGACTTCCTCTTTTTATAAGGACACCAGTCATATTCGATTAGGGCCCATCCTGAAGACCCTATTTTACCTCAATATATCTCTTTAAAGACTCTTCTCCCAAATACAGCCCCATACTAAAGGTAGTGCAGGCTAGGGGCTTCAATGTATGAATTTGGGGCATGGGTGAGCCTAGTTCAGCCCATAAAACGTGGCTGTAATATGTGGGGACCCTCCCTTGTGCCAGAAGCCCTATGTGACACCTGCCCTGTGTTGCTCTTATCCTCACGAGACTCGCGAGCTCAGGAACATCGTAGCCCAATTTACGAATGCGGAAACTGAGCCACGTGGTGAATCGGCGAGTTAAAAAACAAATATTTATTGAGAATCTCTTACCTGCTAGGTACTAGGAGTGTAAAGAGGAAAAAAAAAAAAAACCTAGCTTCTACCTTCCAGCAACATGCGGTCTGACAGGGGCAGCCTTCTGTTTTCCTAGAATTTTGATACACTTTTGTGGGCAAGGGCAGTTCTGTCTATGGCCAACATTTGAAACACACAATTTTATGTGTCCATACTTACCTAAAAATCAGCCCTCCCTCACTCACTCTAGTTCTCTGGAATGAGGTGAAAATCTACATATACATAATGTAAATTAGTCCCAACGTCAATGTCATGAAGTAGGGCATAGGGTTGGAAGATCAAATCATTTCCGTAGCCTTGGCATTGCCACTGATTTTGAGACCCAGATATGTCTACCTTTAAAAGAATTGTGCCTCCTTTTGCACCCTGCTATGTTTGTTTGCCTATTTAATACATATTTTTCTAATCAGTCTGTTGGCAAAGTATCTAAATTTGCAGGGAGGGAAAACCAAGGTGATAAATGTCAGTTGCTGGAAGAATATTACAAGAGTTTAACATGTAGTTGGAAACAGCTGGAACGCGGTGTATGAGGCAACGAGCTAGGTATGCGGTCAGTCAGCCATTAATTAATTTACTTAGGAACATGTCCTAAGCTCCTACTCTGTGCCAAGCCCCGGGCGAGGTTGTACAACAGAGCAGGGAGTGAAGCCTGGATTCTGACTCCCCACATTCCCCCCTTCCTACCATCACAGCTTTTGATAACAAACCCGATTGTCAGTTTCCTTTACACATTGATCTGTCCTCCCACCAAAAGCCATTTAATTGCATACTCTCCTTTCTATTTTTAGTGGAAAACAACAGTCCTCATTTGTGGTTTGATTATGAACTGTCTCCCTCCCCACCCTCCTTCTCTGTCTGTAACCCTCCTCTTCTCCACCATGTTAGCTTGAAGCCTACTGGGTTTGCCCTTCCCCCACGGACTTCTGCTAAACACGCCCACTGCGTGGGAAGGCAGCTCTAGAGTGCCGGGGGCTGTGAAAACCCTCGCTGGAAATCAGAGAAAAAGAAAAGGGGCTCCCTTCTCCATGCATCACCTCTTCATGTTTTACTAGCATCCAACACAATAGTCTTCTCCACAGTTTTTGGTGGAGGGGTCCTGTGTCTCATCCCACTTGACAAGGGAAAGCATCACCAAACAAAGAAGTAAAAGAGGAGGGGCGCCTGGGTGGCTCAGTCGGTCGAGCGTCCGACTCCGGCTCAGGTCATGATCTCATGGTCCGAGGTCATGATCTCACGGTCCGAGGTCATGATCTCACGGTCCGTGGGTTCGAGCCCCACGTCGGGCTCTGTGCTGACAGCTCGGAGCCTGGAGCCTGCTTCGGATTCTGTCTCTCTCTCTCTCTCTCTCTCAAAAATGAATAAAACATTTAATTTTTTTTTAATTTTAAAGAAATTAAAGAGGAAAGTTTGCCAACGTAACCTGCTTGGCCCCAGAAAGCCACCTGTGCCTGTTATAGGCACCAAAGCCATTGGCAATCATTGTTGAAATATGAGACATAGTACTACTCACCATATGTGGACTCACACCAGGGTCAGTCGTACCGGGGAAAGAAAGGGTTACCAGTTTTATGGCCAATTCCAGTTCAGATAATGCCAGAATTTTTCTGACCCTGGCGGGGGGGTGCACAGCAGCCCTGCGGGCCTGTGTCTTCAGAAAATGGTGCCCAGTTATTCTCCTAGGTTGTAAATGGAAGCTTTAACTATTCTTTATCTGCCTGTAAATGATTTATTGGACTAAATGGTTTTCATGTCATCTGTTCTGCTCAACGATAAATTTCAGAATCAGAATCTAAGCTTTGTTCCTCGCTGTATCCCTCATAACCTAGCCTAAGGCCTGGCACGCTATAAAGGCTTAATAAAAGTTTGTGAAATGAATAAATCAAAGAGCGAATGGACGATTCACGGACACTTGGCTCTCCCTTTTATACACAGCGTCTAAAGGTTTCCGACTACATGTTATAGTTCCTAGCTATCAGCTCGTTTTTTTTCTCTGCCTGCAAACCTAGACATGTTGCCAACAAATCACTTCTAAAATTATGCATTAACCAGGAAAACACAACAGGATGAAGAAGAAGAAGAAGAAGAAGAAGAAGAAGAAGAAGAAGAAGAAGAAGGAGAAGAAGAAGAAGAAGAATTCTTTGGGAATATATTTGGCAAAGGGAGAATTTGTAGTACTCTGAAGTTCCAGCAAAGGCTGCGGGTGACCCCGCAGCAGCTAGGAGATGGGGAGCACTGGATGCAAATCGTGGGGGCAGCTGATGTTCCCTTGCAGAGTCAAGTCCTCCACATCCTCTTTAAGCAGAGGGGAAATGTTAGCACCTTAATCGAGGATGAGGGGCCCAGAGCTTCAGAGGAATCTGGAGAGTCCAGGTTTGGGGACGTATCAACCCAAATGTTTCCCGGCCAGGGCCCGGAGACCTTGGCGTAGCAAACCTGCCTACGTGGGGAGTTTGCTTTCTTCGGAGCTTGAGTGTTCTGATAATTAAGGCCTCAGCTTTCCCCGCCTTCTTGTTGTAGGACTTGAGAGTCTCTTTGCATGTTAAGCAGGAGGTCCCTGGCTTGCACACTTAGCTATCACTTGCCAATTAATCACTCTCAGGTTTTATTTCCATCTCCCGGAGTATCAATTGCACTAAGCAAGACCACTCCATTCCACTGTCCTGATATTTACTCTCCGTCCCGTATTTGTAAAACGTCTCATACATCACACCGGCTCATGTGTCCCCTCCCACTGCTGGCTGTCCCAGCTCACCAGCAGTGAAAGATTAACAAATGTTCTGTTGCCCAGCACTGGGGGGCCTCTGGCCCCACCAGCCCCCCAGGGATGGGGCCTTTAGCCCCAGACAGGCAGCGATGTTTCCAGTTCCAGAATCTTATCTCAGTAGCTTCTTTCTCAGGCAATTCCTAGAACCAACTGTCAGGAGCTGGGTTCTCCGGGAAGCAGATGCAGATGGAAATCTGAGTGCAGGAGTGATCTGTTTGCAGAATAGAAGCAAAGGACGTATGATTGGGGAGAGGAAGAAGTTCAGCCCTGATTCAAGCCAAAAGAGGCCTCAGCAGCCCACGAGGAGCGGAGAGGAACATCCAGAGACCTCCCAGCTGGGAAGGGGACCCCTTCCCCATAAAGGTGGCATGGCTGCCCGTGGGACGATGTCAGGAGGGGGCTGATGGGGGACATCTGGGCAGTACATCATGGAGCCCTCCCACAGGGGCCCCTAACTTGTTTGCTTTCTAGTTCCCTCCAGTGGAGATCCGGGATTGAGCGTGCCAGGGTGGACAGCTTTTCACCACCGAGCCATTCGGTTACTCTCTTCCCATAAATCTGCAGGTGGCGGTAAGTGGAAGTGGAGACAGAAAGTCAGGCTCTGTGAAACATGCCAGCCAGGAAGTCCCGGGACAGCCCGGGGCCGTCCCACAGATGGCAGATTAGGGGAAACTTGCCTCCAGAGGGAGATGAGGTTAAAATGGACAAGCAGAGAGAAGTAAAAAGGAGAGCTAGAGGCCTGAGTTCCTCTTCAGACCCACTTCCAAAGCTTCTCTGAAATTCAGCTAAGTACTGGGACGCCAGGCTCTGTGAGACTCTATCCTTGCAACGCACGCACTCTGTGCGCTCGGAACACATGATTTCCACTTTGTTTCTATCCCGTGCACCGAAACATGGACTAGACCTAACAACGTGTCAAGTGCAATATGAACGTTAGCTAGCTTTCTTTCCTGCTATTTAGGAGAGTGCTGATTGCAGGTAGCACGGGTGTTCTTATCCTTGTCTCTTGACCTTGTTCTTTCCTGTAACAATGTTCCCTTTGCTAGATGTTTGTGTCTTTGAGGGAGAATCTTTGCAGTGATTTGGATATCCAAGCTGTGTTCTCGGTCTCTTTCCCCCATGTTAATTCAGACTCCCCCTGCAGGAGAGACCATGAGGTAGAGTAACAAGCCCACAGAATGTGGTGTGAGAAGTGGATTTGAATCCCCGCTCTACTACGTACAAGCAATTTGACCTTGGCCAAGACCCTCGACACAGCAGAAATGCAGTAATTGCAGCCATACAATGGTGATAATTACATCTCTCTTGTAAATTGGTAGGAGAGAAACAGCCAATATTTGTGAGGTGCCATCGGGCGTTCAGAGAAGAGGTATTACCAATGTGATCTTAATTATCCTTACTCAAATCGCTTGGGTGATCTGGTGCCCCCTTGAATTAGCCAGAGTCCTTTCTGTTGCAAGGGACAGACCCTCCCTTTGCCCCCTTAAAATATCTCCATTCAGGAAGGGAATCAGGACCTACTGGGCGTACAAGATTCAGGGATGGCAGGATCCAGGGTCTTGAAGGAGCCCTCGGGACTCAATTTCTCTCCTTTCTTGGCTGGTCTTTCCTCTCTGACCGCTTCTTCTCCAGCACCCACCCCTGAGCAATCCCAGCAGAGAAAAGAGACACTTTCTTCCTCCAGTTCCAGGAAATGCCTTTGGCCATCTTCAAACCAGTCCCTCCTGACCGGGATGACTGGCTTGGCACCGGGGCTAACGTGTGGCATAAGCCTTCAGAGCCAGAGAGGGAAAGGGGAGGTTTCCAGGAAAATCCGAGCACTCTCCCAGAAGGGAGGAGGAGGAGCCAGTGACCAGAGAGGCTCACTCGACCTCCTGCCGAGAAGGTTCCCTCCTCCTGGTCCTGTTCTCTCCTTCCAGTGATTGGGGAGTCACCCATTTGCCCCCATGGTAGAGACAGTGACTCACTCTTCCGTGCTTTCCGCCGTCCGTTCCGAAACCCCAGTCCTGGGTGGAAATCGGACCGGCAGCGGGGCCCCCGGGACCCTGTTAAATGACCCCGTGGAGTGAAGGAGTCCTCTCTGTAACCGCGAGACTGGCAGCTGCACCCCCCGTGCTCTTGCCAAGACAGATGAGGCACCGTGGCACATCCAGTGTCAGAGACCCAGCCATATGCAGCATGCCAGTTTGGACTAGACTGACTTATTCCCTGGCCCTGCTTTGGTCAACAGTGCACGAGATCCCAAGCATTGCTGGAAACATCAGTCCCCCCGTGTGTTCTCAGTAAGACAGAAACCGGAGCTCTCGGCCTCTGTCCTACATGGAAGATTAGAGTCCAAAGCCATTTTGGAAATCATCGAATCCAATTCTGAAATAAGAAACTAGGAGTTCGAGATGACTAAGGGACTTTCCAAAAGCCAAATAGCCAATAACCTTTAGAGAGTGAATTTAAATAAAGGGCAACTGGCTTCTAGATAAGCGTGTCCTGTGCACGAGAAGAAAATCCACAGGAAACAGTGAATTTAGGCTGTCAGCGCTCAGCCGGTAAACAGTCAAGTTAGTTCGGTTTCGAAACTGCCTCTCCCACTGACTGGCCTTGCTTCTCCAGTGACCACCCACCCTGACACACACACACACACACACACACACACACACACACACACACTTCTCCAGTGACCACCCACCCTGACACACACACACACACACACACACACACACACACACGCGCGCGCGCGCGCGCACACGCTCCACCCACAGATTTCTTTCTGTCCTTTGCAGATGCTGTGTTTTCCTTGCCTCTGCTCATCTTGCAAATTCTTTTCCCTTCGGCCTTAGACACGACAGCATCTCTTTCTCCCTTCAGCTCACTGATTTTCTCCCCCTTAGAAGACACTTCCTCCAAGGAGCGTCCCCTTCCCGGTGCCCCTCGAATGCCCCCTCCAGGCGATGTGAAGGCCCGCCCCACCCTTCAGGTCACTGGGATCCCAAAGCTGGCACCTGGCAGTTTTGTCCTCCGGGCTTCAATCCGCACAACAGCAAAGAGCATTTCAAATCCGCCGGAAGGACTGGTGACGCACAATGCTCACCAGCACTGCGTTTACGGAGTGCTCGGTCCCAGGTGCTACACCAAGTCTACCGGAGTTGTCTCATTTAATCTCAAAACCACCTTGTAAGTAGGTGTTAAGATGAGGGAGTTGAGGCTCAAAGGAGTTATGTGACTCCAAGGGCACAAAACTACCCTCGGGGAGAGTCAGGATTGCAAAGGGGGATCTGAGCACTTCAAACTCAGGACCCCTTTCCCCTGCAGGAGGTTAGTGAAATAATGGGGAGAGAACCATTTAAACTGATAGAGATAATAGTTGCTATTGTGAAGACATTTAATCACGTATATATGTTCGCATATCTGTCTTTGCTAAAGGAGGTGACTCAGTAGTGAGTAATGTAAGTAGCCTCAGTCTCAGAAATTCTAGATCCCAGTTCAGTGCATAGCACAGATTAGGTGTTTTATTGATTGATTGATTGATTTTATTTATTTATTTTTTTAATTTTTTTTTTCAACATTTATTTATTTTTGGGACAGAGAGAGACACAGCATGAACGGGGGAGGGGCAGAGAGAGAGGGAGACACAGAATCGGAAACAGGCTCCAGGCTCTGAGCCATCAGCCCAGAGCCCGACGCGGGGCTCGAACCCATGGACCGCGAGATCGTGACCTGGCTGAAGTCGGACGCTTAACCGACTGCGCCACCCAGGCGCCCCTGATTGATTGATTTTAATTCACCTAAATGATGGGGCTCAGTGGGTTGAGCGTTATGATTTCGCGGTTCGTGAGTTCGAGCCCCGCATAGGGCTCTGTGCTGACAGCTAGGAGCCGGGAGCCTGCTTCGGATTCTGTGTGTGTGTCTCTCGCTCTGCCCTTTCCCTGTTCACATTCTGTCTGTCTCTCTCTCTCTTTCAAAAATAAATAAATTTTTTTTAGAAGTTGCCTAAATGAATGACATGGAAGGAGAGGGGAGCAGAGGGGAGCAGCCAGAGGGGAACAGGGGAGGGAAGGGGACATCCTCCCCAAGGCTCCCGGGACGGTCATTCTACGTGTGAGGCACGACTGGGACTTACCATACCTTGTACCGTGTGGTCCCCAGACTACCTGATAAAGCCAACGGAGGAACAGCTTCATATTGGAGAATGTGTGTAGCTAATCGGGGAACTCTGCGTGCCATGGCCAAAAAATCTTTTTCCCCGTAGTTCAATGTGCGTATCCGCTGAGGCCATCACCGGTTACAATGATCCAAAGGGGGAGTGGGGTAGAAAGCCAGGCTCCAAAGAGGAGGCTATTGGGCCACGTGTCGCTGAAATGCTTCGCCCTGCTGATGGCCAGGTAGACAGCGTGGCCACGGGCCTGGCCACTGAGGGAGGGCACAGGCCTGGATGGGGTCAAGAGCCCTGACAAGGTTCTGACCCGGCGGTGACACTCGTGAGTGCTGCTGAGATTCCTGTGTCTCTGTGCACAGGTCACACTCGCTGTCCCGCGACCGGGGTTGGGCGCGGGCATTTGGAAAGCAAACCCGTCAGGGCCCGCTTCCTCAAGTGCATTTTATGACCACAAAGGCCATCCCAGCCAGGAGCCACGCAAGGCAAGCCACCGTCCGCAGTGTCATGAGCCTCCAGCCAGTACGAACACTTTTTATCAGTCCCCACAATCTCCCTCCAGACGGCAGGGCTCCCTGTGAGTTGAGGGTTTTGTTGTTGTTGCTGCTTTTGGTGAGTGCTTGAAATACCGCTAGCATGAGGGAGAAGCTGAACTTGAAATTTTCATTCGTTCTAAATGATTTAAATTTAAATCCAAAAGCTAAAAACAGAGTAACATACTTTTCCATTAATACATCATGGTTGGAAAACTTTTAGGTGTCTTTGGAGCAACTGAGTACCTGAGCCTATTTCTTCACCTGCACATTTTATGAGATCGGAACGTCCGTGAAGAATTTCCGGAAGAAAGTGAGCATCTGACCTGGGATGGGCTGCCTGTGGACCACATGCCCCGGGGGCTGCAGACTTAATAGGAGGGAAAGGATACAGAACATCTCATGAACAGCGTTCACGTTGATTACACATTGAAATGATAATATTCTTGGGATACGTCGGCTTAAGTAAAATACATAATTAAACTTAATTGCACCTGCTTCTTTTGAAAGGATCTTTTTAACGTTTATTTATTTTTGAGAGAGAGAGAGAGAGAGAGAGAAAGAAAAGCATGAGTGGGGGAGGGGCAGAGACAGCGGGAGGGAGAGGATCTGAGCTGTCAGCACAGAGCCTGCCCCGGGGCTCCAACCCATGAACCATGAGATCAAGACCTGAGTCGAAGTCGGACACCCAACCGACTGAGCCACCCAGGCGCCCCTTTTCACGTTTTAAATGTAGCTGCCCGGAAATTTAAAACCACACACATGATTCGCAAAATATTTCCATCGGACATCCCTGTTCTAAAGGGCATGGCCTGATGAGGCTGATCAAGCGTCCAGGAAGAAGCGGGCTAGAAACCACAAGGCAGTAGGTCTCAGAACTCGTTCCTGTGTCTTCTGACAGCCTGTGCTGGGCTCCCCCCACCCTTCGAGGCTTGACCCTCTGCTTCCGGATGCCGAGAGGGCAGTGCTCCGGCTGGGGCCTTTGCTTACTTCCGCACGTGACTGTCAACGGGTTAACGAGTCATACCTGTACCCAGGGGAAAGCATCTACAAAAGCACAGGAACGGCGTTCCGGGTCCTGTGCAAAGGTCCTGCGCAAAGGTCCCAATTCTGGTTGCTTCCATTTTGCGGTTCCAGGAATGGGTTGAATCCAGGTGTTCGTAAGCAGAGGATCGAAAAGTGAGAACATCAGATTCCAATAACCATCCTGACTCAGACCTTGCCTTTGTTATTCTTGCCGCACCTCCCCGCATAGCACGTAGAGTTTACCTTGCACCCATGATCAGAGCCGATGCCCAGGAGCACGGGACGGGGCCGAGCAGTGCACGTTACATCTGTTCCTGCCCCCTTCCCGCTCCTTTCTCTCCGTGTTTCAAAGCCCCACACCTCACACCCATTAGGATGGCTACTGTAAAATATAACAACAAAAAAGCAAGTGTCGGCAAGGATGCAGAGAAATGGGAAGGCTCGTGCCCTGCGGTTGGGAAAGGAAAATTAGTGGGAACGGAGTTTCCGTTTTGCAGGGTGAAGAGAGTTCTGCGGGTGGATGGTGGGGAGGGCTGCCCAACAACGTGAACGCGCTTATCACCCTCAACTGTACGCTCAAAAACGGGGAAGATGGCAGGGCGCCTGGCTGGCTCAGTCGGTTAAGCGTGCAACCTCGGCTCAGGTCACGATCTCGCGGCCCGTGAGTTCGAGCCCCGCATCGGGCTCTGTGCCGACAGCTCAGAGCCTGGGGCCTGCTTCCGATTCTGTGTCTCCCTCTCTCTCTGCCCTTCCCCTGCTCACTCTGTGTGTGTGTGTGTGTGTGTGTGTGTGTGTGTGTGTGTACATGCTCTCTCTCTCTCTCTCTGCCCCTCTTCTGCTCACACTCTGTCTCTCAAAAACGAATACATGTTAAAAAATGTTTTTAAATGGCTAAGATGGCAAATGTTACGATCTATGGATTTCACCACAACTAACATTCTATAAAGCAACAATCCAGGTATTTCTCCTTTCTGACACATCTCTGACCCTCATCCTCTTTCCCTGCCAAGACACAAGACCTGGCAGTATTCATCCTCCTCCCGCCATGAACCTCTGCTGCCCTGTTCCCCCGCCACAACCTCTTAACAAAAGAGGCCCCTGTTTAGCTTGCCTTCTGTGTATATCCCAACCCCGGCTTATGTGTTCCTAGGGACAAGGAGCTCAGCTCCCCCATGCAGCCCTTCCACTGCCGGAAGAGTTTGGCCAGTTAAAATATCATTCCTTAGAATTGTCATCTGCCTCCCAGAATGGGTATTTTCTCCCAGCAGGACTGTCACAGTGCACTGGGGTTCCACAGAACAAATCCAATTACCCCTTTACATGCAGTCCTTTCTGATACAGTTCTAATTATCTCCCCTGAGTTTTCTTTGCCTTAAGCTAATATGCCCCAGACACAGGTATACTATATTATGTCACATGCTCTAGTAGATGCTAGGGATACAGAAGTGAATGTGACTTGGTCCCTTCTCCTAAAGAATTCACAATATGGAAGTAGAGACAGACACCAAACCAGACCCAATAACTGAGAGGCAATGCCTTAGGGACACCCACTTATAGAAGTTGGGGAAATAAAGAGAAGCTTGGGGAGCTCCGGCAGTTCAGAGAAGCAGCAGTAAGTTGGTCTGGAAGCGCAAGGAAGACTCCTTAGGAGAGGGGAAAGACTTGGAGACTGAGCTGCCACGGCTGATTGTGTAGGTTGCGCACTGCATAACCCCAGCCTCTCATGATGGTTTCCCCGGAGGTGTGTGGTACACAGTCTGCTCAAATCTGAAACAGCATCCCTGCGGAGATGGGTCATTAAGGGGAAGGCCAAGAGAAGGGAAAGGGGATTGGGGAAAGGCACAGAGTGTTCAGGGAACCGCACATCACGCCTTACGCCTGGGGGACAGATTTGAGGGTGACGGCGGCCAGAAATAAGGATGGAGAGGGGAGGCAGAGCTGAAAATCTCCAAGGAAGGATCCCGGCAGTGGTGTGCCAGGGCCTGCTCATGCAGGCTCACGAGGACCGATTGCAAACTTCTCTTTCCCAACTTCTTGTTAAATAACATAACCTTCGCAGCTTGAAGTCGGCCATGGTGGGAGCATTTACACCAAGGAAATTGGCAAATACTATAAATCGGGCTTTTTTTTTTTCTCCCTAAGAAGCCCATTGTTAAATATTTATCAGCACACCATTAGTTCTCAATAAGTCCTCAAAAGACTTGGCCCAGACACAAGCAGGCCTGGGGACATACCCCTGGACTGAATCCATTTCAACACAGACTAGACCCTGTGCCTCCGTCTGGACCTTGTTTATCTCTTACCCCAGTTCGCTCTCCAAGGAGGCCATGAATCGCTACGCGCTCGCACACTAGCCTGAGCAATTCCAGATGACCCTCCGTGCTGTCGAGCCAGGGATCCAGGATGGGAGGACTTCTCATCATTGGAATCCATTCCTTCCGCGTGTTTAACTGCCGACGGGCAGAGGGCAGGGTTGTCGGCCGTGTAATTGGTCACAGGCCTTCTCTGGGTAAGAACCACCCACACTTACCTCTTCCTATGCACCAGGCACCATTCTAAATACTTTGCACACATTAACCCACTTAGTTGCCACGAGACATGAGATCGTGTACTGCCATGCATCACAGAAAAGATATGTTACTTCACAAGGCCCGCAACCGACAGGGGGAAACGTGACCTATTTCTTTCTCTGTGCAGGAACTTTTTAATTGGATATAAGCACACTCGTCTGGGGGCGCCTGGGCGGCTGCGTCGTTTAAGTGTCAAGCTTTGGATCTTGGCTGAGGTCCTGATTTCACCGTTCGTGGAGTCGAGCCCCACGTCTGGCTCTGCACTGACAGTGTGGAGTCTGCTTGGGATTCTCTCTCTCTCTCTCTCTCTCTCCCTCTCTCTCTCTCTGCCCCTCCCCTGCTTGTGCACTCTGACTCAAAAACAAATTTTTTTTAATTAAAGAAAAGAGTTTAATCACACTTGTCCATGTTTCTTTTTGTTGCCCATGCATGTAGTGTCCTATCCAAGAAATCACGGCCAAAGCCAATATCCAGAAGCTTTTTCCCTGTGTTTTCTTCCATGAGTATTGTGGTTTCAGATCTCACATTTATGTCTGTCGGCCATTTCGAGTTGAGTTTTCTGTACGGTGTAAGATAAGGGTACAATTGTATTCTTTTGTGTGTGGCTATCCAGGTGTTCTCAACTTCATTTGTTAGCCTTTCCCCCATCGTATATTCTTGGCTCCCTTGACAAAGGTCAGTAGACAGGTTATTCATATGGGTTTACTTCCAGGCTTTCTATTCTTTCCTATTGGTCTATGTGTTTTTAATGTCAGTACCACACTGTTTTAATCACTGTAGCTTTGTTACATATTTTGAAATCAAGAAATGTGATGCCTCCAAGCTTTGTTCTTGTTCACGATTGCTTTAGCTATTTGAAGTCTTTTGTGATTCCATCCAGTTTTTAGAATTGTTGTTTTCAGGGTGCCTGGGTGGCTTAGTCGGTTAAGCATCTGACTTCAGCTCGGGTCATGATGTCATGGCTCATGGGTTCAAGCCCCGGGTGGGGCTCTGTGCTGACAGATCAGAGCCTAGAGCCTGCTTCGGATTCTGTGTTTCCCTCTCTTTGCCCTACCCCTGCTTGCACTTTGTGTCTCAAAAATGAATAAAGATTAAAAAAAAGAAAAAGAAAAAGAAAAGAAATACAACTGATTGCTGTATGTTGGTTTTGTATTCTTCAGTTCTGCTGAGTTTGTTTATCTGTCCTTTTGTGGAATGTTTTGGCTTTTCTACACCTTAGATCAAGCCTTCTGTGAACAGAAACAATTTTACTTCTTCCTTTCCACTTTGGATGTCTTTTATTTCTTTTTCTTGACTAATTATTCTGACTTGAAATTTCAGTGCTATGTCGCATATGATGAGAGTGGGCTTTTTCTTGTTCTTGATCAACAGAGTAAGAAGGCAGCCTGTGGAATGGGAGAAAATATTTGCAAGCTATATATCTGATAAGGGATTAGTATTCAAAATATGTGAGAACCTTCCATAATTTAATCGCAAAAAATAAATAAATAAATAAAAACCCAATGAAAAACTGGGGAAAGCACTTGAATTAACATTTTTTTCCAAAGAAGACAAGCAAATGGCTACGAGATATAAGAAAAGGTACTCATCATCACTCATCATCAGGGAAAGGCATATTAAAATCTCAATGAGAACTGGAGGAAGATGGCGGCGTAGGAGGACGCTGGGCTCACCGCGCGTCCTGCTGATCACTTAGATTCCACCTACACCTGCCTAAATAACCCAGAAAACCACCAGAGGATTAGCAGAACGGAGTCGCCGGAGCCAAGCGCAGACGAGAGGCCCACGGAAGAGGGTAGGAAGGGCGGCGAGGCGGTGCGCGCTCCACGGACTGGCGGGAGGGAGCCGGGGCGGAGGGGCGGCTCGCCGGCCAAGCAGAGCCCCGGAGTCTGGCTTGCAAAAAGCGGAGGGGCCTGACGGACTGTGTTCCGACAGCAAGCGCGACTTAGCGTCTGGGAAGTCATAAGTTAACAGCTCTGCTCAGAAAGCGGGAAGGCTGGAGGACAAAGGGAAGGAGAGCTGCTGAGCCCCCGGACCACAGAGCTCAGTTTGGTGGGGAACAAAGGCGCTCGCCAGCGCCATCTTCCCCGCCCATCCCCCAGCCAAAATCCCAAAGAGAACCAGTTCCTGCCAGGGAACTTGCTCGCTCCGCGCAAACACCCAACTCTGCGCTTCTGCGGAGCCAAACCTCCGGCAGCAGATCTGACTCCCTCCTGCTGCCACAGGGCCCCTCCTGAAGTGGATCACCTAAGGAGAAGCAAGCTAAGCCTGCCCCTCCTGCCCCTGTGCACCTTGCCTACCCACCCCAGCTAAGACGCCAGATCCCCAGCATCACAAGCCTGGCAGTGTGCAAGTAGCCCAGACAGACCACCCCACCCCACAGTGTATCCCGCCCCTAGGAGAGGGGAAGAGAAGGCACGCACCAGTCTGACTGTGGCCCCAGCGGTGGGCTGGGAGCAGACATCAGGTCTGACTGCGGCTCCGCCCACCAACTCCAGTTATACACCACAGCACAGGGGAAGTGCCCTGCAGGTCCTCACCACGCCAGGGACTATCCAAAATGACCAAGCGGAAGAATTCCCCTCAGAAGAATCTCCAGGAAATAACAACAGCTAATGAGCTGATCAAAAAGGACTTAAATAATATAACAGAAAGTGAATTTAGAATAATAGTCATAAAATTAATCGCTGGGCTTGAAAACAGTATAGCTGACAGCAGAGAATCTCTTGCTACAGAGATCAAGGGACTAAGGAACAGTCACGAGGAGCTGAAAAACGCTTTAAACGAAATGCATAACAAAATGGAAACCACCACGGCTCGGATTGAAGAGGCAGAGGAGAGAATAGGTGAACTAGAAGATAAAGTTATGGAAAAAGAGGAAGCTGAGAAAAAGAGGGATAAAAAAATCCAGGAATATGAGGGGAAAATTAGAGAACTAAGTGATACACTAAAAAGAAATAATATACGCATCATTGGTATCCCAGAGGAGGAAGAGAGAGGGAAAGGTGCTGAAGGGGTACTTGAAGAAATAATAGCTGAGAACTTCCCTGAACTGGGGAAGGAAAAAGGCATTGAAATCCAAGAGGCACAGAGAACTCCCTTCAGACGTAACTTGAATCGATCTTCTGCACGACATATCATAGTGAAACTGGCAAAATACAAGGATAAAGAGAAAATTCTGAAAGCAGCAAGGGGTAAACGTGCCCTCACATATAAAGGGAGACCTATAAGACTCGTGACTGATCTCTCTTTTGAAACTTGGCAGGCCAGAAAGAATTGGCACGAGATTTTCAGGGTGCTAGACAGAAAAAATATGCAGCCGAGAATCCTTTATCCAGCAAGTCTGTCATTTAGAATAGAAGGAGAGATAAAGGTCTTCCCAAACAAACAAAAACTGAAGGAATTTGTCACCACTAAACCAGCCCTACAAGAGATCCTAAGGGGGACCCTGTGAGACAAAGTACCAGAGACATCACTACAAGCATAAAACATACAGACATCACAATGACTCTAAACCCATATCTTTCTATAATAACACTGAATGTAAATGGACTAAATGCGCCAACCAAAAGACATAGGGTATCAGAATGGATAAAAAAACAAGACCCATCTATTTGCTGTCTACAAGAGACTCATTTTAGACCTGAGGACACCTTTAGATTGAGAGTGAGGGGATGGAGAACAATTTATCATGCGACTGGAAGCCAAAAGAAAGCTGGAGTAGCCATCCTTATATCAGACAAACTAGACTTTAAATTAAAGGCTGTAACAAGAGATGAAGAAGGACATTATATAATAGTGACAGGGTCTATCCATCAGGAAGAGCTAACAATTATAAATGTCTATGCGCCGAATACTGGAGCGCCCAAATATATAAAACAATTACTCATAAACACAAGCAACCTTATTGATAAGAATGTGGTAATTGCAGGGGACTTTAACACCCCACTTACAGAAATGGATAGATCATCTAGACACACGATCAATAAAGAAACAAGGGCCCTGAATGAGACATTGGATCAGATGGACTTGACAGATATATTTAGAACTCTGCATCCCAAAGCAACAGAATATACTTTCTTCTCGAGTGCACATGGAACATTCTCCAAGATAGATCATATACTGGGTCACAAAACAGCCCTTCATAAGTTTACAAGAATTGAAATCATACCATGCATACTTTCAGACCACAACGCTATGAAGCTTGAAATCAACCACAGAAAAAAGTCTGGAAAACCTCCAAAAGCATGGAGGTTAAAGAACACCCTACTAACGAATGAGTGGGTCAACCAGGCAATTAGAGAAGAAATTAAAAAATATATGGAAACAAACGAAAATGAAAATACAACAATCCAAACGCTTTGGGACGCAGCGAAGGCAGTCCTGAGAGGAAAATACATTGCAATCCAGGCCTATCTCAAGAAACAAGAAAAATCCCAAATACAAAATCTAACAGCACACCTAAAGGAAATAGAAGCAGAACAGCAAAGGCAGCCTAAACCCAGCAGAAGAAGAGAAATAATAAAGATCAGAGCAGAAATAAACAATATAGAATCTAAAAAAACTGTAGAGCAGATCAACGAAACCAAGAGTTGGTTTTTTGAAAAAATAAACAAAATTGACAAACCTCTAGCCAGGCTTCTCAAAAAGAAAAGGGAGATGACCCAAATAGATAAAATCATGAATGAAAATGGAATTATTACAACCAATCCCTCAGAGATACAAACAATTATCAGGGAATACTATGAAAAATTATATGCCAACAAATTGGACAATCTAGAAGAAATGGACAAATTCCTGAACACCCACACTCTTCCAAAACTCAATCAGGAGGAAATAGAAAGCTTGAACAGACCCATCACCAGCGAAGAAATTGAATCGGTTATCAAAAATCTCCCAACAAATAAGAGTCCAGGACCAGATGGCTTCCCAGGGGAGTTCTACCAGACGTTTAAAGCAGAGATAATACCTATCCTTCTCAAGCTATTCCAAGAAATAGAAAGGGAAGGAAAACTTCCAGACTCATTCTATGAAGCCAGTATTACTTTGATTCCTAAACCAGACAGAGACCCAGTAAAAAAAGAGAACTACAGGCCAATATCCCTGATGAATATGGATGCAAAAATTCTCAATAAGATACTAGCAAATCGAATTCAACGGCATATAAAAAGAATTATTCACCATGATCAAGTGGGATTCATTCCTGGGATGCAGGGCTGGTTCAACATTCGCAAATCAATCAACGTGATACATCACATTAACAAAAAAAAAGAGAAAAACCATATGATCCTGTCAATCGATGCAGAAAAGGCCTTTGACAAAATCCAGCACCCTTTCTTAATAAAAACTCTTGAGAAAGTCGGGATAGAAGGAACATACTTAAAGATCATAAAAGCCATTTATGAAAAGCCCACAGCTAACATCATCCTCAACGGGGAAAAACTGAGAGCTTTTTCCCTGAGATCAGGAACACGACAGGGATGCCCACTCTCACCGCTGTTGTTTAACATAGTGCTGGAAGTTCTAGCATCAGCAATCAGACAACAAAAGGAAATCAAAGGCGTCAAAATTGGCAAAGATGAAGTCAAGCTTTCGCTCTTTGCAGACGACATGATATTATACATGGAAAATCCGATAGACTCCACCAAAAGTCTGCTAGAACTGATACATGAATTCAGCAAAGTTGCAGGATACAAAATCAATGTACAGAAATCAGTTGCATTCTTATACACTAACAATGAAGCAACAGAAAGACAAATAAAGAAACTGATCCCATTCACAATTGCACCAAGAAGCATAAAATACCTAGGAATCAATCTAACCAAAGATGTAAAGGATCTGTATGCTGAAAACTATAGAAAGCTTATGAAGGTAATTGAAGAAGATTTAAAGAAATGGAAAGACATTCCCTGCTCATGGATTGGAAGAATAAATATTGTCAAAATGTCAATACTACCCAAAGCTATCTACACATTCAATGCAATCCCAATCAAAATTGCACCAGCATTCTTCTCGAAACTAGAACAAGCAATCCTAAAATTCATATGGAACCACAAAAGGCCCCGAATAGCCAAAGTAATTTTGAAGAAGAAGACCAAAGCAGGAGGCATCACAATCCCAGACTTTAGCCTCTACTACAAAGCTGTCATCATCAAGACAGCATGGTATTGGCACCAAAACAGACACATAGACCAATGGAATAGAATAGAAACCCCGGAACTAGACCCACAAACGTACGGCCAACTCATCTTTGACAAAGCAGGAAAGAATATCCAATGGAAAAAAGACAGTCTCTTTAACAAATGGTGCTGGGAGAACTGGACAGCAACATGCAGAAGGTTGAAACTAGACCACTTTCTCACACCATTCACAAAAATAAACTCCAAATGGATAAAGGACCTGAATGTGAGACAGGAAACCATCAAAACCTTAGAGGAGAAAGCAGGAAAAGACCTCTCTGACCTCAGCCGTAGCAATCTCTTACTCGACACATCCCCAAAGGCAAGGGAATTAAAAGCAAAAGTGAATTACTGGGACCTTATGAAGATAAAAAGCTTCTGCACAGCAAAGGAAACAACCAACAAAACTAAAAGGCAACCAACGGAATGGGAAAAGATATTTGCAAATGACATATCGGACAAAGGGCTAGTATCCAAAATATATAAAGAGCTCACCAAACTCCACACCCGAAAAGCAAATAACCCAGTGAAGAAATGGGCAGAAAACATGAATAGACACTTCTCTAAAGAAGACATCCGGATGGCCAACAGGCACATGAAAAGATGTTCAGCGTCGCTCCTTATCAGGGAAATACAAATCAAAACCACACTCAGGTATCACCTCACGCCAGTCAGAGTGGCCAAAATGAACAAATCAGGAGACTATAGATGCTGGAGAGGATGTGGAGAAACGGGAACCCTCTTGCACTGTTGGTGGGAATTCAAATTGGTGCAGCCGCTCTGGAAAGCAGTGTGGAGGTTCCTCAGAAAATTAAAAATAGACCTACCCTATGACCCAGCAATAGCACTGCTAGGAATTTATCCAAGGGACACAGGAGTACTGATGCATAGGGGCACTTGTACCCCAATGTTCATAGCAGCACTCTCAACAATAGCCAAATTATGGAAAGAGCCTAAATGTCCATCAACTGATGAATGGATAAAGAAATTGTGGTTTATATACACAATGGAGTACTACGTGGCAATGAGAAAAAATGAAATATGGCCTTTTGTAGCAACGTGGATGGAACTGGAGAGTGTGATGCTAAGTGAAATAAGCCATACAGAGAAAGACAGATACCATATGGTTTCACTCTTATGTGGATCCTGAGAAACTTAAGAGAAACCCATGGGGGAGGGGAACAAAAAAAAAAAAAAAAAAAGAGGTTAGAGTGGGAGAGAGCCAAAGCATAAGAGACTGTTGAGAACTGAGAACAAACTAAGGGTTGATGGGGGGTGGGAGGGAGGAGAGGGTGGGTGATGGGTACTGAGGAGGGCACCTTTTGGGATGAGCACTGGGTGTTGTATGGAAACCAATTTGACAATAAATTTCATATATAAATAAAAAAAAAAAAAAAAAAAAAAAAAAAAAAAAAAAAAAAAAAAAATAAAATCTCAATGAGCTATCACCTCACAATTGTTAGGGTGCCTTATATATATATATATATATATATATATATACACACACATACATATATATAATATAAATAATATAACATATAATATATATAAATAATAAATATATGTAATATAATAAATATAATAAATATAGATAAATAATATAATATATAATAATGTAATATATAATATATAATATTATATATGTGTGTATATATATATATATATAAAAGATAACAAGTTTTGGTGAGGATGTGGAAAAATTGAAACCCTCATACACTGTTGGTGGGAATTTAAACTGCTGCAGCCACTATGGAAACTAGTATGGAGGTAACATATGACCCAGCAGTCTCACTTCTGGGTATTTATCCAAAAGAATTAAAATTAGAATGCTGCAGAGACATTAATGTTCATTGCAACATTATTCATAACGGTCAAGATATGGAAACACCGAACTTTCCACCAACAGATGGATGGCTAAAGACGATGTGGTATATGCCATGATGGAATATTATTCACCCTTTAAAAAAAAGGGAGGGACGCCTGGGTGGCGCAGTGGGGTGAGCGTCCGACTTCAGCTCAGGTCATGATCACACGGTTCATGAGTTCGAGCCCCGTGTCGGGCTCTGTGCCGACAGCTCGGAGCCTGGAGCCCGCTTCTGATTCTGTGTCTCCCTCTCTCTCTGCCCACCCCCCTCAAAAATAAATAACCATTAAAAAAATAACATAGATAAAAGGGAAATCCTACCATTTGTAACAATATGGACAAACCTGGAGGACATTACGCTAGGTGAAACAGGCCAGCCACAGAAGGACGAGATATTGCACAATTCCACTTGTATGAGATATCTAAAATAGAGTCATAGAATCAGAGACTAGAATCGTGGCTGCCAAAGGCTGGGGAAAGAGGGATGGGGAAGCATTGCTCAGTGGGTATAAACTCTCAACTATGCAAGAGGCATAAGCTCACCTTGCTGTTTACCTTAGTATCTACAGGTAACCGTATAATCTTGTGCACTTTAAAATGTTAAGAGGATAGAGATCGCGTTACGTGTTCTTCCTACAAAACAAAACACACACACACACACAAGAACACAGAAGTTTGGGGAGGCAATGGATATTTTAGTACCTTGATTATAGTGAATGGTATCACAGGTGTACGTATATGTCCAAACTCATTAAAATGTATACATTAAATGTCATTAAATATGTGCAGGGTTTTGTTTTGTTTTCTTTTGTTTGTAGCTCAATTAGACCTTAATAAAAATAAAAACAAGAGGAAATTCTGGGATTGGAACTTCAGAGGCTGCCCTCAGAACTCATGCCCTTTCCTACTATTATTAAACTGCCTGAAGCAGGAGGTCACATTTATCTATTGGATACGTACCATGTGCCAAGACCTTTGCATATTTCATCCTTAAAAAAGTTTTTTGTAATGTTTACCATTTAATTTTGAGAGAGAGAGACAGAGCGTGAGCGAGGGAGGGTTAGAGAGAGAAGGAGACACAGAATCGGAAGCAGGCTCCAGGCTCCGAGCTGTCAGCACAGAGCCCGACGCAGGGCTTGAACTCACGAGCTATGAGATCGTGACCTGAGCCAAAGTCGGACGCTTAAATGACTGAGTCACCTGGGCGCCCCCTGCATATTTCATTTCATTCCATCGTCACATCACCAAATGGGAAAGTATGTTGGATATTTGTTGGCTCTGGCCCAGCAGCCATTTCTTCATTACAGTTACAGCACCTTGAATCGCTTTGGGGTAAATCACTGTTACTATCCCGCTTGGTAAATGTCATCTGGGGTGGCTGACCTCACTCCCACTGCAGGGGCACTTGTGATCCAAGCATACGCCAATTCAATTCTTGCAGCCCTCCCCACGGGCCCTGGGGACTGGGTGAAGCATGGGCACAAGGCCTGAGTCAGAGCAAAGAAATTTAGGCCCAAGGCCCATGTTCGAACTGAAGGAAAGATAACAGATCTTTTTTCTATCAGACTTGAATCTAGGAATGGCGGCCTGGAACCACTACGAAAAATAAGACTCCGAAATGACATGTAAAAATAAAACTTTGCCATTCTGAGAGTTGTATTGCAGGAAGGAAGGAGGGGAGGGGAGTGTTCCTTAACATACTATGATCCCTGGCTTTATTTTAGCAGTAAGTGAAACCTGAGACAGCCCCTTACTAATCACCTTGAGGTTAGCAGGGGACAAGGGGTCTCATGCACTCGGTCAAAAAGGCAAGGCTTACAGATGCTGTAAGGAGAACGTTAGGGGACAACTTGCACAAAAGACTGCTTGAGAGGTATGGCGCTTACGTACCCTTGAAGGGCGTCATGATATTCATCCGCTAAAAACTAAGGTGCTGCGAAGGTATCCCAAAATTGGTCCGTGGGAGTACAGCCCAAGACCCGGAGAGGGGTCGCCCTGTTTGCCTCTGGAAGTAAAACTTAATGATCACTTTGTAGTTGGTGTTTGAACTTGTAGAATATGCGATGAGGTTCTATTTAGGACGGAGTCTGAGTGCCTCACTTGCCAGCATGCGGCTTGTGGGAAGAAAACCAGCCTGGGGGAGATCAGAGCTAGGAGATGGCAGAAAAACCGGGTCAGAACACCTGTCTTTGTGCCCCTGGACCAAACCACACGTAAGTATTTCAGTTGCAGGAGCCAGGATCTCCCCTTTTCCCTAAATCATCTCAAATTGGATTTTCTGTCCCTTGCAGCTGATGGAGTGCTGACTAATCGGGTTGGTATTGACATCCTTGTGTTAAAAAGTCAGGAAAGAAGGCTCTGCGAGTTTCCACGCGCTGGCCAGGACCACACACAGGATCCTTGGCCGGGATCAGTCTCTGGTTCATCCGATTCCATGGCATCCATGCATTCGGAACTCCCCACTGACTCAACACTCAGCACCCCCTTCATCCGCGGTAAGCCCCTCCCTTCTGCCAGCCATGCTGCTCAAGGTGCTGGCACATCATTCATTCATCCTTATCAAAGACTTAATATCTTGATGTGGACGAGGCATCCTGATAGTCGTTTGTAAGAGACACGGAAGCAAACAACACAGTTAATCTTTTCGAACCGTTAGACAAAGCTGTCCAACTGCACATGCGCAGTTTTCTCCCCTCGCTGGGACCACCCCGTACGCATGCGTCCTCGGACCTCCTCGCACCACCCTGTGGTGCGGCCCGCGAGGGCTTTCCCCCAAGTTTCTTTTTACCTTCCTAATGATATTCCTTCTGGTCCCCACCTGCCCAGTCCCCGTTGCCCCGCCCCCCACCTGCCTGAGTCATCCTGTGTCTCCAGGGCAGCCCTTTGGCACGTTCTGTGTCCAAATCTGTTTGCCACTAGACGGAGCAAGTGGCCGGCAGGGACCACACTTTGGCCTCCTGTGCCTGGCAGGATGGCAACCCACCAACTAAAATACTCCTTCAGAAACATTTAAAGGTAGGGGCGCCTGGGTGGCGCAGTCGGTTAAGCGTCCGACTTCAGCCAGGTCACGATCTCGCGGTCCGTGAGTTCGAGCCCCGCGTCAGGCTCTGGGCTGATGGCTCAGAGCCTGGAGCCTGTTTCCGATTCTGTGTCTCCCTCTCTCTCTGCCCCTCCCCCGTTCATGCTCTGTCTCTCTCTGTCCCAAAAATAAAATAAAACATTGAAAAAAAAAAATTTAAAAAAAAATAAAAAAAAAAAAAGAAACATTTAAAGGTAAACATTAAACTTCTCCTTATCATTAAGTCGAGCCCAGTCTGTGTTTTAGTGTTTAACGCAGAAGCGATGATACCACATGACTCTAAAGAAATGTTCCGGAATTCTCCCTTCCTACTAATTCAGCCTGGCCTTTCCAGGACTGGCTGCCACTAGGCTGATGAACTTCCGGTGGAAGTTTCCTGGGACTCAGAACTTGCCGTCTCTTCACTGTTACCTCTCCCTGTCTGTCTGAGACCATTTCACCTGCAGCTCCTGGCTGGCTGATAGTCCCCTCCAGGGGCCTGCATTCCCCACCCACCTGCCATGTCTCTGGTCCACGACCCGGTGCGCCTCGGGCACCAGAAACATCCCTCTGGCGAGCAGGTCGGCTGCTCTCATGGTTTACTTGCTTCATTGGTCATCTTTCTTTTAAACTCAGAAAACCAATTCTATTTCAAAGCTAGAAGAACCGTAGTCTGCTTTGGAAATTGGAGGAGATCCTCTGTCCCCGCTGAGAATCTGTAATCTTCTACCCCAGAAGATGGCAACTCAAATACACTTATGAAGATGCACAATATGCGGGGGCGTTTGAAAACAAAATCTTGATCCCGGAGCCCAGAGGCCTGGCCCTAGGAAGCACACTTACGCAGCCTCAGGCAAGTCACAGACCTTCTTGGAGTCTGATTTCTGCTCAGGTCGTGACATCCCGGTTTGTGAGTTCGAGCCCCGCATCAGGCTCTGCACCAACCGTGTGGAGCCTGCTTGGGATTCTCTCTTCCCCTCTCTCCAAAATAAATAAGTAAACATTAAAAAAAAATAATCATCCTAATGAAAACATCAGAGGCTTGATGCCTTATTTATCTCTGCATCCCCAGCAACCATCACAGGACCTGTCACATGTAGGGGCTTCGTGAGGGTGACAATGGTTAGGAAAGAAAGGAACCAGCATGGATCAGGCTCGTTCTGTTTGCCGGGCACTGTGGTAACACCTGCAGATGTGCAGCTTCATTGCATCCTTTCCGAGATCCTGAGAGGCCAATGCTGACAGGCTCTAATGCCGTGGGGCCGGGAACCTCCGAAGCAGATCTGCTCGAGGAGGCACAGCCAGTGTCCTCTGAAGTCCCGCTCCCAAACTCATTAGGCGAAGTACTGAGACACGAAGGTGCAAAAGAGCAAAACTTTAGAAGCACAGGTAAGAACCAGCTAAAAACCAGTGAAAGGGAAAGGCCTCAGCATGACAACAATCATCAGGACTTCAGGAAACAAACAGACAAAATCGACGTGACTCAGTCGATCAAGGGAAGCATCCTTGAACCTGCTTTTTATTGTAGAGACTGCTGCCCGTCACTTGTAGACCCAAACCCTCAGAGCTGGGGCTGATACATTAAGGAAGGCTGTTGAATATGCAGGGAGCCCGGCTTCGTGGGGGAAGAGAGAGACTTCATCTGACCAAATACGTTCACAGAGCGGCAGAAAGTGGCATTTAACAAGAATGGAAGATACAAGAACCCTGAGCTACAGAAGGAATGTATCAAGGGTTGTCCGTACAGAACGGACCTCCCCCAGGTTTATTTAGTATCTTAAAATCACAAGCGTTTATTTAGCTCCTGTCTGTGGGTCTGGTGGGCAGTTCTGTGGGTCCGGGCTGGGCTCTGCTGAGCTTACCTAAGCCGGGTCCCGCGTCTGCACTTGCCAGCAGGTACATGAGGACCTGGCCAGCTAAGGAGGCCGAGACCCCGTCTCCCTGTGGGCTCAAGAGTCAGCAGACTAGCTCAGGCTTGTTTACGTGGCCACTGGACAGGCTCCCGACACGGTGAGCAAAAACACACAGGACCCTCCGAGGCCCAACATAGAACTGACACTCGCGGCTGCCGACGGCTCCAGGCCGAAGCAAGTCCGTGCGCCAGCCTTAATTCAGGACGTGGGGTGGCAGGCTGGTCCCGTGGCCAGGGCTGTGGCTACAGGGAGGAGAATCGTGGCCATTTGTGCTGACATCTACCACGGGAGGGGGCCCCAGACAAAGCAATATCCTCAGAACTCACTGACCCCAGAGAACATCAGAGGCTTACGTACAATCGCACGGCAAGGCATGGTGGGAGCCCAGAAGCCAACAGGAGGGTTACAGAAGATGCTGTATGTTGTTAACCCTCCTCAGCCCCGGGTACCAGGGCATTTCTCCAGCCGTGTTGGCAGCTTCTGTTACTGTCCACCCCCCCCACCCCCCACCTGCCCGGCCTGTGTATGGACTCTGGAGTTTCTGTTGGCCCAGCAGGTCTCTTCAGTAAGAGCACCCCAATATTCTTTCAAGAAAACCTGCTTCTTCCCTGTTCTTATTTATTTATTTGAGAGAGCACACAAGTCGGGGAGGGGCAGAGAGACAGAGGACAGAGGATCCCAAGCAGGCTCCAGGCTCCGAGCTGTCAGCACAGAGCCCGACGTGGGGCTCGAACTCACGAACCCCGAGACTGTGATCTGAGCCGAAGTCAGACGCCCAACTGACTGAGCCGCCCGGGCACCCGTTTCCGTGTTCTGGTTGTGAGGCCGGACAGGGCTGACCCCTTCTCTGTCTCTAAGGTGAGCTCACAACCCAGTCCGAGAAGCCATCTCTCCAGCCCGGGTTCACACGTGGGCGTAAGATCCGAGGAAGACCAATCACGTCAGCCACGGGAATGCTGCGTGGCCACCGGGAGAGGGCTGTCCCCTCACAGGGCCGCCATTTTACAGGTGCAGGAGCCTGGAGCTGCTGGTGGCCTTCTCCACCCCATTCGGGAGACACTGACACTGAGCCAGAGCAGGAGTGGCAGAAACGAATGCCCAGTGAAAGTGATACGGACTCGGAGGAGAGGGGCGTCCCTGAAGCCGGACGCGCCCTGTGAAGTTCCTGGTCTTCTGAAGCCATTATTCCAATTTCTTCCTCCAAGGCAGATTGAGGTGGGTTTCTATCATTTGCAGCCAACAGCATCGCTAATACGCGAATTAAAAAATACGTCTTCCTACCTGCCCTCGTGGTGCTTGGCTCTGTAGGGAAAGCATAACACGTGTCCACACATGCTGCCCTTGAAGGGCTTTCTACTCTACCCGAGAAAGAAGAAGAATATGAATGAATCAATGAGAAGGGGTGGGGAGAGGGGAGAGAGAGAGTGCGATAAAAGGCCCAGAAGTCATCCATTTGACAAATACCGAAGGCCAGAACGGAGCCAGGCTCCAGGGCTCCCGTCCCAAACCTGCGCTCTCCTGTTTACCAGTTAACGCTCTGGCAGTCACTGGTCTGTGTGAGCCCTGCTGCTGAGACCGTCAGCCCCAACCGTGATATTTTTGCCACATTCTATGGCACTTGGTGCAGACCTGACAGGTGGGGCAGGCGTCCACTTCCTCCCTGATTATTTCTTCAGTATATTTATTTATTGTTTTTAAGTTTATTTATTTTGAGAGAGCGAGAAGTGAGGAAGGACAGAGAGATGGGAAAGAGAGAGAGAGAGAAAGAGAGAGAGAGAATCCCAAGCAGGCTCCACACCACCAGTGCAGAGCCCAACGCGGGGCTCGAACTCACAAACCGTGAGATCGCGACCTGAGCCAAAGTCCGATGCTTAACCGACTGAGCCACCCAGGTTCCCCTCTTCAGTATCTTTAAACCCCATCTTCGCAAACCTCAATTCCTTGGAAGCCGGCCATCCTCTTGGCACTCTTCCATTGTCACCCACACCCACTTGCTTCCCTCCCTGCCTCGGGGACCATAGCTTATCACTGCAATCACTTCCTTGAAAACGACCTTAACTCTTGCCTTGGCCCCATCATTCTTACCTGGTCAAGCCCCAGACCTCATCAATTTCTTGCTTCCCGTACACCCTGGCCTACAGCTGAGCGGTTGAATATTGCTGTAGGTAATAAACACATCACCTCGCTGACTCTCTGTTACTCCACTTATTCATTGATACCTTCGGTTCCTGGATCACTGTCTTCCTTTCCTTCGATCTCATCATTACTGACGAAGATTTAAATATCCATGTGTATGGTCCACCTGACAACACTGGCTTCCCCTCCGATAATCTGTTTCTCTCTCCTCACCCACTTCTTGGGTCTTTTTCTATGATCTTCTCTACACACGTCCGTGCGGATGCTCTTGACCTTGTCTTACCAATAGCGGCAACCACCTGACATCTCTTCCAAGCTGCATCACATGCTCCTATCACTTCTTCTAAGAGGATACCCACTGCAACACTTGTGGGGGCATTCATTAGCCCTACCAAGTTATCATTTTAAGTTTTAAAATACAACCTGGTCGGAGACCATGGTTCATTGCTGGAGGCACTTGCAGGAAAACACCCCTACGTCATTTGCCCCACCCCCCTCTCTCCATCATTCTTGGCCCATCAACGCCCAAACCTCATTCATTCGTTTCTTCCCTCACGCAGTAGCCTACACCAGAGACGCTGAATATTGCTGATGAAAAACACACCACATCGCCCAGGGACCTCACTTTAACTTTGGGGCATCATATTTCAAATCAATATGCAAAACATGCCTGTTGCTCCTACTTTCCAAAGTGACAAGTCCGCATTTTCCCTCTTCTTTTTTTTAAAGTTGATTTATTTTGAGAGAGAGAGAGAGAGAGAGGGAGCAAGCAGGGAGGGGCAGACGGGCGGGAGGAGAGAGAGAGAATCCCAAGCAGGTTCTGCACTGTCAGCACAGAGCCCGACGTGGGGCTTGAACTCACGAACTGTGAGATCATGACCTGAGCCGAAACCCAGAGTCAGATGCTTAACCGACTGAGCCACCCATGAGTCCCTTCCCTCTTCTTGAACCTCTCTTCCGTCTCCTACTTCCACGCCATCCTCCCATTATGAGATACGTCACTTATGGGTAGAATACAATTTTGATTCATGGAGAACAGGGAAAGAATCATATCAGTTCTCATTCATCTTCCCTCTACCCATACCAAACACCTACCCACATACTCTCCCTATTCTATCTTTTCATGAAAAAAAAAAGTGTCTCTGGCTCTCACGGGTGAGCCTCCCACTTGTGTTCTAGACCTCACCGACTCTGATCCACTCAAGGACTTTGCTCCTGTCATTGTACCCTCCTTTTCCGTCTTCCCCGACTATCCCCTCTCTACCGGATCATTCCCATCGGCATCGCAAATGCTATAGTATCTCCCATCTGTTTCCTTTTCTGAAGGACACTTGGCAACTGTGTGCCATGTCCAGCTCCATTTGTTTACCCAGTGTTCTCTCCTCAGGTCATTTGGTTGGGTTTCTGTCCCTGCTCCCCTGTCAAGACTGTTTCCCGCAGGGTCACCAAACACCACTCACACTTGACCCACATGACCACTGTGTCTTTCCTGCATCGCCTCCTTCTCTCGGCTTCTATGAGCCCACACTTCCCAAGTTCTCCTCCCAGCTCACGGGTTGTTCCTCCCCTGCCTTCAGTATCATTTCCTTGTTCTTGCTCTTCTGCTTCCCTCGGGGATGTGGGAGCCTCCTAGGGTCCTGTCTTCTTCACTACACCCTCTCTGATGTGGTTGTATAGCTGTGAGTGTCATCTAATCACTCAGAATGGTCAGGGCTCTGTTTGCCCCTCTTCCCTCTCCCAAATTCTGCAACCACTTACAGTCAAATGTCTACTGGGCACCCTGACGTGATCTCAGTAGGGACGTCAAAAGTCACGTGGTCAAAACGGAACTACTGGGGCGCCTGGGTGGCTCAGTTGCTCAAGCGTCTGACTCTTCACTTCAGCTCAGGTCATGACCGCATGGTTCGTGAGTTCAAGCCCTGTGCTGGGCTCTGGGCTGACAGTGCAGAGCCTGCTAGGGATCTTCTCTCTCTCTCTCTCTCTCTCTCTCTCTCTCTCTGTGTGTGTGTGTGTGTGTGTGTGCCTCTTCACCACTCACTCTTTCTCTTTAAAAACAAAACAAACAAAAACAGAACTACTGATGCCCTTCCAAGCCTGCTCTTTCCCAGGATTCCTCACCACGGTGTATCATACCTGGTTGCCCCAATCAAACCATTGGAAATTATCTTTGAGACTCCTCCTCGCCAGCAGAGCAATCGCCTGCCTGGCCAGTGACTTCTCACCCTCGTCACCCGCGGATAACATCCCAACTCCTTCTACAGGTTGATGGAATATCTACGTGATCTGGCACGTGCCTACATCCCTGGACGCATCCTGTGCGGCTTTCCCCTCACCCACTTGGCCCCTCCACCGGAGTGTCTTACCCCTGCTCACTCCCACCGGCAGGACTTTGACCAGCTGCTCCCTCCCCTCTGAAGGTTTGTCACGAGCCCCTCTCCCTTCTCTTACTCGGATCTCCATTGAAATGTCAACTTGACGAGGAAACCTTAACGGGCCCACGGCCGGTCACTCTGACACTGTCCTTTCTTCCCTTTCCTTCTGGAACACGCAATGCACGTGCATCCAAGTGATACAAGAGACCCCGCAGAGGAGAAAGAGGCCTGCAGGTGCCTGTGCTTCCCACTTTCTCACAGAGCCTTTTCCTGTGTGGTTTGTGCAACCAAGAACATCTACTCTACTGGGTTTTCCCAAAATTAAACAGCAGCACACTAAATAACTTTTTTCACTTGACAAAATATCTTAGCTGTCATTTCATCTATGTATCCAACTATCTGACCAGCTGTCGATCATCCATTTATGGGCTGCTTTACTCCTTTTAATGCCTACGGCGTCCTCCACTGAAGGCCCACATCATGTCCTATGTAATCAGCCCCCGCAGTGGGTGTTCAGGTCGTTTCCACTCCTGCCATGAATATGCTTGTTCGGTGACGCCATGAATATGCTTGTACATGCGTCCGTGGCTTCACGCAGGCACTGATACGCCTGTGGGATAAATTACCCGGGAGTCAAAGTGCTGGGTCGAAGTGGAAGTGTATTTTAGATTTCAAGAGCTATTGCCCAATCATCCTCCGCGGAGGCCGTCCCAGTTTACGCTCCACCAACCTCTGCAGAACAGACATCACTTCCTTTTTTTTTTTTCTTTAATGTTTATTTATTTATTTTGAGAGAGAGGGACAGAGAGAGCGCGAGAAAGGGAGGGACAGAGAGAGAGAGAATCCCAAGCCGGCTCTGCACTGTCAGTGCGGAGCCCGACACGAGGCTTGAACTCACAACCGTGCGATCCCGAACTGAGGCAAAACCAAGAGGTCTACACTTGACCGGCTGAGTCACCCAGGCGCTCCCAAACACCCCTTTCCAGTAGTGACTGTTGGTGTCTATCTCCCACCATGGCAGAAACCAGTTCATTGCTGTTGGACTTTCAAGTGCTGAGATTACTGTCTGGTAAGCTCCCAGTAAATAGTTTTGGAATAAATGAATAAACAAGGAAAAATACACAGAATGAGAAGAACAAGAGGCTTGATATCCAATTAACAATGCTTGGGTCTGTCAGAACTGTGTGGCCTGGGGCACATTACTTAACCACTCGGAACCCCATTTCCTCATCCGGTAAATGGAGAAAATAATAATCCTTACTTCAAAGACTTACTCCCAGGACCAAAGAGGAGAACCATGAGTCGAGTATTTTATGACCGTAGACAGCCACTTACCCCATGCAGTTACGAAGACCCCAGGATGATCTGAAGCCATAGTCAGCTAAAAGGCAAGTCCTAAATAAACAGGACATTTCAACTTAGTGATGGCAAGTGTTGAACCCCATAAGCTTCTGATTCAGTCTGTATAAACCGCAAGGATAACCGGGCAGGGTTTCCACTCGCTAGTCCTCCTTTCAGGGAAGGTCGTTCGCCAGCAAACATTCCCTACAGAGAACCTGATGTCTGGAACCCCAAGCTTAAGGTCTATCAGAGAAATCGGGGCACACGCCATCCGGCCACCACACCAACGACCAGCACTAATATTCTAGTGATCCAAAACTAGTTGATCCGAAACCTGTCCACTTCCAGAGACCACTGATGGCTGGCATGAGAAGGACAGTAGTAAGAGGATATATTTTAGCGTGGATCAGGGGAGACGCTTTTTCTTTTTCAGGGATGCAAGGGGTTCTTTCTTTTATTTATTTATTTATTTTTCTTAAGGGGGCCTTTCTTAAAGATAGAAAACCGCCCCCAGAAAGTGGGCAAATAAAGAATTTAACAGCTCCTGCGGGAACTAGCCAGAACCAATTATAAATTAGCGCTGGCCGGGCTTAGCATGGCATGTCTACTGGAAAACTCCATGCTGAGAGATGGAGTGTCTTTATTGGGAGACAGGGCTGGCTGGTCTCCAGAAATCACTGGGCGTAAGGCTGCCTCGCTGTCTCTGTTTTAGATTGTGATTGACCACGAAATAGCTGCCCAAATTGAGACGCCTGCCCAGACCTGGGCCTGACGGAACAATTGGCCAGCGCAGCCCTGGAGGCGCGGGGGCAGGAGCGGGTAATTGACAGAGAACTCATTACCGGAAGCGAAGAACCACAGCGCAAACCAGGAACCGACACCGGCAGAGCCCGAGGGCGCAGGCGTTGGAATCAGTGGGAACAGACAGCCAGAATGGTACGCGTCACAATGCACAGGGAGCTCCGGTTTTGAAACCCGACCCTGCCGAGCTCTCCTTGCGACTCCGGACACGCTCGGCTGGCCTCCGTGAGCCTTTTACCACCTGAGAAACAGAGAGGAGGAAAAAAAAAAAAATCTTTAGAGAGAGCAAAATAAGGATGCGACGCTTGTGACACTGAGGGTCATTTTATAACAGCCAACACCTATCTCACGTCTCAGAATCCTAGAGATGCCTTAAGTAATTTAAACCTGACAGCAAGGACTATGCTGTTATTCTTGCCATTTTACAGATAAGAAGACCAAAGAAAAGAGATTTGTGGAATTGCCCAAGGTCACGTAGCTAGAAGCTGGCAAGGCTTGAATTTTAACTTGGACAGGCTGTAACAAATAGAAAGGGAAGAGAACCCTTCCAGGTCTGGCAGAAAGTCTGTGCTGAGTAAAAACGAGTTCCTTCTTTCTCCCACCACCCCCTCCTCCAACCCACCAATGAGCATTCCAGACTAATTTTAAATCTAACTCCCGCCCCCCAGCTGGAGAGGAGCAGACTTTTCTATATTCCCTACATTGGTGGGAATTCAAAACTCCTCTCATTGGTTCCCAAAAGACCGAGCCCCGTATAGTAACCTCCTCACGTCTGCCGTTGACCTTCAAGGGTAAGGATGATACGAGTGGATTGAGTCTGGGGAAAAGCAGTCTCCCTGTAGAGAGACCAGAGGGGCAGAGCTTTGAGGCCTGAACATTCCAGGCCCTGGAGGGTGACATGGTCCTATCAGGGGGAACTGGAGCAGACTGGAAAAGGAAAGACGGGGAAATGTAGGTGCAGCCAAATTGTTAAAGATCTCAACCATTGTGGGGCGCCTGGGTGGCTCAGTCGGTTAAGCGTCCGACTTCAGCTCAGGTCACGATCTCACGGCTTGTGAGTTCGAGCCCCGAGTCGGGCTCTGGGCTGATAGCTCAGAGCCTGGAGCCTGTTTCGGATTCTGTGTCTCCCTCTCTCTGCCCCTCCCCTGTTCACACTCTGTCTCTCTCAAAAATAAATAAACATTAAAAAAAAAAAAATTTTTTTAAAAGATCTCGACCATCGTGCCAAAGGGTTTAGAGTTGATTTTTGACAAGGCTTAGCAGCCACCTGTGCCCCAGAGCAGGAGCACCCCCGGGGCAGGGAGCTGGCCTTATTTACTGTGTCTCTAGTGCCTCAAGCAGAATCCGTTGCACATGGGGATTCATCTCATGGCTTATCAATTTAGAACAGGAGAACATCCCTCCCCCACTTCCCAGAGGCCCAAATAGCTAAAATAAGGCAACCACTGAACTGGGATGTCTGTAGGAGGGGGCCATGCTTGGCCCATCTCTGCGCCTCCAAAGTCTTGTCCAGGGCTCTCTCTGCACACTGAATAAATACCTGAGGTGGAAAGGCTGGTTACAAGGCCACCCAAGGCAGCTTCTCCGTGCTTTCCCAGGCAGGCCGCCCACAGGCCCTGAGCCAGGGGTCCTCAAGTTCGTGTCATCCGTGTGCCCCAGAGAGGCCCCAATTCTGATTCCAGGGTCCTGCGGTAAAGGTGCTGCGTGAGACAATTTGCTGCAATGAAGGCCTTTTTCTCAGTGTCCTGGAAATAGCCAGGCCGCTGTCACTTGGAACCCCACCCTCAGTCGTTGCTCTGTCCAAGCCACCATAGACAGAAGGGCAGGCGGTCTGACCCATGTCCCCGTTCCAAGTCGCACTTCTTCCTGGGAGCACTCCTGGAGGTGACTTCTATGACCCCTGCTTCTCCAATCGTGACCCTGAGCTTCAGACGTTGTGTGCATGTCCTGGGGGCTCCTCCCTCCAGAGCTCGTGCCCTTTCCACCAGAACAGCGTGAGGAAGGAGACCACCACTCCAGAAGGCAGTCCTTTGGGAGCCACAAATCCAAACATTCTGGACCTTGAATTCCCATCTCACTGAGCCCATCCCCCTTCCGGGCGTGTGTCCACAAGTGAAAAGTGTTGCTCTCTGCTTGGGTCCATCTGGGCGGCTGAGGCTCTGCTCCCTTTCAGGACTGGCAAAGGTGGCTGCAGCTGTGAAAACACAGCACCCACAAATGCTGGCGACAGACCCAACAAGAGAAACAAATCACCCCCTGGGGGTTCTCCCCTTCCAAACATCAAATAGGCTCTGGATCCTAAAACCATCAGTGCCTCAAGATGCAGAAGACAACGGCTTCTCCCGGGGGCTATTCGCTGAAGATTTGGAGGCAGCGGGAGAAAAGGAAATTAAGGTTTTGTGAAACCCGCCAACTAGGCCAAGCAAGGCAGATCCTTCTTCCGAAGCACAGGACATTCTGGGTCAGCTAAAGCGGTTTTAAAAAGTAGTATTGGGCTTAATTGTTCAAACAGGTCAATGAATATATTAATAATTAATAATTAAAATTAGAAGCAGGCTTTGCGCGGTCTGCGCAGAGCCCAGTGCGGGGCTCGAACTCATGAACCGTGAGATCATGACCTGAGCTGAAGTCAAGAGTCCGACGCTTCACCGACTGAGCTACTCAGGTGTCCTTATTTTATTTTTTTATTTTAGAGACAAAGAGAGCACACGAGCATGTGAGCAGAGGAGGGGCAGAGACAAAGAGAGAGAGAGAATCTCAAGCAGGATGCACGCTCCGTGTGGAGCCGGACGTGGGGCTCGATCCCATGACCCTGGGATCATGACCTGAGCCAAAATCAAGAGTCAGATGCTCAACCAACTGAGCCAGCCCGGGTGCCCCTAAACAGACCTACTTTTTAAGCAAATATACATGGTGAGTGCTTGAAGCTCCAGTGTTCAGGCATTTGGGTGAATAGAAAGATCTGGGCATCTGCCCAAGGGTCAAAGGTCACGTCCTCTTCCAAGGCTAAGTATGTGGGTAGGTCTTGACATGTTAGGAGAAAACCCACAATTGAGGGCACGTCTGGGTCAGCCCATGACTCAAGCAGCCCAAGGGTATAGACAGGAGTCTCCACCAGTTTCCACCTGTTTTCATATGTGTCAGCCACCCCACTGGCTCCCCAAACCCTCTGATTCCATTGACCCCTTCTCGTCCTGGCGCCTGTCTTGCTGAGTTGATAATCGTACTGTCTTGTGTCTACACGTCCTATATGCCAGGCACTCGGTATTTATGCTTTCCAGACCCACGGGCCATTCCTAGAGACTAGTCCCATTGGCCAAATGAGCTAACTGCATAGAGGTAAAATGACTTGCCCAAGGTCACACAGAGGGGATGTCTCTGAGTCACAATGGGGAGGCAAGTCTATTTGATTGACATCAGTCTAGCCTCAGACTTCCCATTACAGAGTCCAGGGGGCTGCAGAAATGCATGGTAATCACTCGGGCAGAGGCCTGAAGATTGTCCACGTGGCCCGGAGACATCCGTCCTGGAGGGCCAGCTCTTTACTCTGCCATCACTGGGCTGTGCCCGGGCCAGCTGCTCCCAGCACCTGCCCGCTGAGGCTTCCAGTAGCTGCTGAGTGGCAGCATCGAGGCTCCTCTCTCCATCCTGATCCGTTATTCTAAAGAAGCCCGGGTCTCAGGAGCAGGTGGGGTGTGGAAGACATGAAGAGCCAGCTCCGAACACGGTAGAGTTCCCCACCTTCTGCCACCACATTTGCGTGTCCCTGTCTGTGCTCCTTTCATACTTCAGTTCTCCCCAGGCTCTGTTCAGTCTCTTTCCTCCACGCTTCTGTTCCGGGGCCTCCTCCTTCTCCCCCTTCTCTCAGTGTTTGCTGCACCACACTGTATTGTGGTTTTCTTGTGTGTCCATCTTCCTCATCGACCATGGGTTTGTTGTGGACATGGGGAGGGGCGTATTCACCTCTATACCCCCCAGGGCTCAGGACTCACTGCCACCTGGCACACAGTAAAGTCTGAGAACACAGATCTGTCTCAGGCTGATGTAACTCGAAGTGGAAAAGGATGTGGGCGAGAGCCTTGGATCCTGGTCAATGAAACCCTCAGATTCCATGAACTCCTTCCCAGCTATCAACTACACCTGTACAGGAGAGGGAAGGAGGGAGGACAGGAGACACAGAGGGTTGAGAGAGGGAGGGGGAAAAACATAGAAAGAGGGGTGAGGGGGAGAGGGTGGGGGTGGGGGAAAGGTGAAAGTCCTTTTTCCGCCTTTTCACGGCGCAAAAGTGCTTTCTTTACTCTGATTGGGCCAACTTGAGCCAATCACTGTGGTCAGTGGTAACAGTGAACTGATTGGCTTAGGGCTGGGCTACTAACCCAATCACCCACCGCCCAGCGCTCACCAATCAGGATTCCCCTTTAAGAGGATCTGGGGGCGGAGTCACGCCCAGGGAGGGAAGTCAGGGGTGGGGGGCGTACCTTGCTTGCTGAGCAACTTTGGCCCCGCACCTCCTGCTCCAGGGCCAAACTGGCCAACTGCCTGCTTTTGTAAATAACTTCGGGCAGGCACGCTCCTCCTTTGTGCTGTGGTCCACGGCTGCTTTTGCACTACCAGATGCGAGTTGAACGTGGCCCTGGATTGGAAGATATTTCCGCTGGGGCACGTCACGGGGAACCTGGGCAGCCCCTGCTCCAGAGAGCCCCAGACGCCGCTGCTCAGGTTCCCCAAACCTCTCTAGTCCCCTCCTTTTGGGCATCTTTGCTGTTCAACTCTTGCTAGCCAGCGTCCTTCCAATAAATGAATCTTTTTGAGGCTTAATTAAGCAAATTGGGGTCTCTTTAACATTGCATACAATCCGAATAATTTCAAAATACATGGCTCTCCCCTGCACCCCACCTCCAGCTCCCCAAACGCGCTCCTGGCTGTATTTCACAGCATCTTCCTGGGAGACGGAGCCCCCGCCACAAGTTTCCGGGCCTGGGAATCCACATGAGGGGTAGGAAGTAAGTGCCTGTGTGACCCATGTTAGGGACTCGGTTCCCACAGGAAAACTGTGTACAAGCAGCTTCACGTCAACACCCCTTTGCCCAAATATTTCAAAACAGGGTCAGCCCTGAAGTCCAGCCTGGGAGAAACACAGAACTAATTGGAATACCAGACACTCCCCCGGCATTCTCTTTCTTATCTGTGCCAACACCAGCCTCTCCCCAGCTGCAGAGTCAGAAATGAGATGTGACTGCCAGCCCTTTACGTTTTCCTGGAATATTTTATTGCCACGGAAACTCAGTTTAAAGGGTTAGTGTGGCTTCCCAGGAATCCCTCACATAGCACAGAGAAGTGCTAATTACCCAGGCACTGCACCCCACGCCCGGGTGTTCCTGGGGGTCCGGAGCGCCCTGCACACTGGACCCTGCCCTGCAGGGAGGGCCTCGAGGCTGCGCGGCACCCACAGACAGCATGCCCACAGCGGCCAGGGCTCCCAGCGGGGGCATCTGAGGAGACTCCAAAGTGCCCGCTAACCCCCAGAGCTGTGCACTGTGGGGACCCTGGCCCGAGGCAAGACTCCTCAGACAGTGCTTCTGGGAAATCAATCAGGGAGCCTAACGCGGAGCCGCGAAGTGGAGCATCGGGCGACGGTGGCCGCTGCATTCATTAATTACGGTGGATGACTTAGACGTTTGCTATGACCCGGGCTCTGTGTGGGTGCCAGGGCAAGGGCTGGGGGCGAACAAGGAGGCACTGAGGCGGGTGGTGGGCAAGGCAGGTGAAGATTGGCAATTACAAGACATCCAGGAGAACGAAGCTGGGGGATGTGCAGGGTGTTAGAAGGGCACCCTAAAGGTAATAATTATTACTAACATTTATCTGTTAATGCTTTACCTGTGGCAGAGGTTGTCCTGAGAGCTTTGCATACATCAATTAATGGAATCATGAAAGTGGGTTCCGTTTTTTTCTCCGAAGTCACTTGCCAAAATTGACAGAGAGACGAAACGCGACCATAAATGATTATATTCCTCCCCCCACCCCACCCCCATCCTGTACCAGAGGTGGTCCTGCGTGTTGTTACATATGCTATCTCAGGTAATTTCCGTGGCAACCCAGGAGGCAGGTGTGCGGCTCCTCTCTTTAGAAGGGGGACATGAGGCTCAGAGAGGTTATGTCACTACCCTGTGGTCACACAGCGGATGAGACGACAAACAAAGGTTCAGATCTAACATTTCTGGACCATGACCCTGGCTTGATGGGATGTGGCCCCTCCATTCGAGATGCTAACAAATCAGTTGAAAAGTTATGAACGCTAGGCTGAAGGAAAGTAACCCTGCAAAAGACTCACTCAGCCTTAGGATTCCAGAAACTTAGAACGAACACAGAGGTCACCCATCCCGACTGGTACCCTGTATGGAAGAAAGCCGGACGACACGTCAACCGTGTCCACACCCAGCCACCAAGAAAGTCTTCTCACACAGGAAACCCAACTCACAGAGAAGCTTCTCCCTGCCTAGTCAGGCCTCTTGGGGGAGCTGACATCTGCTCCAGATGTCCCAGAGACTGTAGGTCTTTAGACGTAGGTTTTTACAAGTATGAGGAAGAGGGATCACACATCTCCTCTGTGTTCTTTCGAATGAACATCCTGATGAGGACCATACCCTCACCACAATCTCCAGCTTTGCCATCACCCCGTTTCGTTGGTGGAGGACGGTGTCCAGAACCAGCAAATGAACACCTGGGTTTCTGTGACCGGAGCAGATCGAAAGACAGTGTTGAAAGAATAAATACATGAATGAATGAATGAATGAATGAAGTGCATGAGTATGTGTGCTAAATTCCCTCTCACAGGTACATATGAGAAAGATGTAGAAAGAATGCTAACGCTTGCTGTCCCACAGTTCTACGGAAGTTTGGCAGGAGCAAAGGTTCGTTCAGCTATACTTTTCACATATGACCCTGTAAGAAAATCCATTCTGGCTCTGCCAGTTAATCCAGGCCAAATGCTTCCGATCAGACACTTCGGATGTGACAGGCAGACTCGGTGAACAGGGGGGTGAACGAGGCAAGTGGGACTCTCACTCTTCTGGGGCTTATAATCCGGTGAATCGGAAGTCCGGGTTAAACGTGCCGGTCCATTCAACAAGCGCTAATTTAACACCCTCCATCCTGCAGACGCTGGGAGCACAGAGGGAAGACAGTCCCTCCTTTCATTAAAGCGTGCAGAGGCAGAGGGGTGAGCTGGCAAGGTCAAGGGCGCTTAGAAAGAGGAAATGTCAGGATGCCGTGGGAACCTGAATAAGCGAGTTTGGAAGGGGAGGGTCAGAGGAGGCTTGGCATGCGTTTTCAGGGACTCGGGGAACTAGAACATCTCGAGGTGAACGGTGTGCTCCAAGGCACAGAATCTCAGGGGCGCCCGGGCGGCTCAGTTGGTTGAGCGTCTGACCCGTGATTTCCGCTCAGGTCACGCACGATCTCATGGTTGTGCGATGGGGCCCCACGTCGGGCTCTGTGCTGGGCATGGAGCCTGCTTGGGATTCTCTCTCTCCCTCGCTCTCTGCCCCTCCCCCGCTCTTGCTCTTTCTCTGAATAAATAGACATGTAAAAAAAAAAGGCACGGAGGTTGAAAAGCAGCCCAGTATCCATCCACCCGCCTGAACAGGCAGGCAGCAAACATTTGTCAAGCTCTCCGTCTGCTCCGCTGCTCAAGCCGGGAATCTGTGCCCCACTCATGACTCCTCCCTCCGTGGGGTTTCTCTGGTGGCCACATTGCTCCCTGTCACTCTCGCCTGCCCTTCCAGACTCCTCCACTGTGAGCTGTCAGAAAGACTCATGTGAATGTGTCATTCCCCTTCCTAAACCCTCAGGTGGCTTTCCACTGCCCCCCCGGGGGGAAATGATTCACTGCCTCCTGATCGGGCAGCTTCTCGCTCTCCAGTCCCATCCTCCAGGCCCTCCCTCCTCACCCCTCACCGCCTCCTCCCCTGCAGCACTGTGCCTGCCTCTGGCTCATGCCTGGACCCTGGGCTCTCCGCCCCCCACCCCCTCCCACCCCCGTCTCCAGCTTCCAGACCTGCTTTTCCTTTTACCAGAGCCACATCCACCCCCTCTAACCCTGCGGCCGCCCAGGAAGACTTTCCAGAGAACCACCATTCCCAGAATCTCTGTGCGTCCCAGCCCCCCGGAGTCTATGATTAGAACACCTCTCTTCCTGGATCATAAAGCTCCCTCCTTGGGCCTGTCTTCCCCTCTAGCAGGTGGGCATAACCCTGCCAGGGATTTTGTGTGTCTTTGTCCTTGATTGACCCCCTACCATCTGGAGGGACAGAGTAGATACCCCACACTACACGTGTTTTCCCTTCTTCTTCTTTTTTTTTTAATTTAAATTTTATTGGGGCACGTGGATGACTCAGTGGGTTAAGTGTCCGACTCTTGATTTCATCTCAGGTTATCATCTCAAGGTTTCTGAGATCGAGCCCCACGTCGGGCTCCTGCTGACTGCGCTGAGCCTGCTTGGGATTCTCTGTCTCTGTCTCTCTCTCTCTCTCTCTCTGTACCCCTCCCCTGCTCGTGCGCTCTCTCTTTCTCTCTCAAAAGTAAACTAATAAAATTAATTTAAATTTTATTTTTAAGACTTTGGTAAAACATCCGTAGTATAAAATACCCATTTTATATTTTAATATAATATTTTATATTATTATTTATATATTAGATAAATTATATAATATAATATATATTATATAATTATTATATATAATATATTAATTAATTAATATATTATATATAATTTATGTATTATATTTTAATATAATATATTAATATAGATATAATTAGATAATAATGAAATAAATAATTACATTTAATTACATATAATTTTAATATCGATTTTATTTAATATAATTTTAATATCCCATTTCAGCCATTTTAAGTGTGCAGTTCAGTGGCAGTAAGTACATTCGATTGTTCTTGTAACCGTCACCACCAGAACCTTCTCATCCTCCCCAGCGGGAGCCCCCGACGCTCCGTATCCGTTAAACACTAACTCCCTGTTCCCTGCACTCCAGCCTCTGGCAAGCCCCGTTCCACACTATACATTTTCTTTTTTTTTTAATTTTTTTTTTTTTAACGTTTATTTATTTTTGAGACAGAGAGAGACAGAGTGTGACCAGGGGAGGGGCAGAGAGAGAAGGAGACACAGGATCCGAAACAGGCTCCAGGCTCTGAGCGGTCCGCACAGAGCCCGACGCGGGGCTCGAACTCACGGGCCGAGAGATCGTGACCTGGGCCGAAGTTGGACGCCCAACCGACCTAGCCACCCAGGCGCCCCCACACTATACATTTTCAAACGAACAACATACCTGGAAGGCTTTGAAAGGCTCCCTCTCACATGCTCCCACCAACTCTGTTTCTGTTCCTCTGGACACGTGGCCAAACTGGGCACCAGTTCGGTATTTTAGTTATTTATTTACTCTGATAGTTCAGAGTTCTACAAAGAGGATTGAAATGTGCGCTTACCTGGTTCTCAAATGACTTCGAGGACCAGGGAGTATTTCTTCTCATTCAGCACAACTCACAAAAGTACGAGACTCACCTCGGGTCCCGCAGTCAGGAAGCGTCTGCCACGCAGATCGAGTTGGAGCCGTTGCTGACACACACGCAGAAATGTGTCTCATCACAGACGGATGCTCTCTGCTCATAAGCGTAAAAGAAGAAGCAAAGCCAAACTGCCTGGCCGGATTTTCACACCTCCCTTCAGAAGAAAAACAGACATACAGGTGGGACAAGTCCCTGATGCTGCGATGACACAGAGGTGGTGGCCCAGTGCGCCTTGGCCAAACCAGACGATGATGCAGGCGTGGCCAGATGGGTGTGCGCTCACTGAGGGTTCTCTGCACAGCTGTGTGTCTGTGAAAAGACGTCAGAGAGATGCCCCAGAAATCCGCACGTTTCCAGCCAACACGGTTTCTGGGTTCGTTGCTGCGTAGGTGTCCTGCCGGGGGTAAAGGGACTTCTTCCCAACTCACAAACCGTCATAAAGGTGGGAGGAAATGGAGGTCCCATCTCACACGGCATCAACCAAGGATCGGTGGAAAAGCACGGTGGGGGTGCTGCGCACAACCCAGTTAGACCAATGTCTCTCCGGTCGAGTAAGTAATAATTATTTAGTATAATAATAATAAAATAAAACAGGCAGCATTTTTGATGGGGGCACCGGAAAGAGGCTTCTGTATGTTCTATATGTTCAAGTCACTTTTAGTCCTCACCTCAACCTTGTTATGCTTATGAAGCTGACCTTTCACACAACTGAGGAACTCACTCTGAGTCACACAACCATAAAGTGGCAAGGTTTCGACCAACCTCAAGATGTTTGTCCCTCTACTTGACTGCCCCCTGTCCCTTGACCCCTTTCTTGGTCCCCCTGGAGTTACCTGGCCCTCAGCGGACAGTTTGTGGCTTCTGACCTCATGAAGCTTCTCTGTCTTTGCCTGAGACCTTTCTCAGCCCAGGCAGAGTTCACACTTCCAGGAACAATCCTCAAACAATGAGGCACAGGAGTTGGGTGTTAAATACCCAGATTCCTCATCCCTTGGCAGGACAATCCGTGGCATGTTGCCTTTGGTGTCTCAAGGGATCCCAGGAAGATAGAGCCCCTCTTCCCCACATTGGCAGCTTGCCCCTCAATTCACCCTCTGTGGTTTTCCCGTCTCCCTTGTCCAACTTCTTGACCCGCGCTGTGCTTCTCGGGATCAATTCTTGACTAATCCATTTGTCACCAAAACCTTTGCTCAGATTATGCTTTGGGGGGAACCCAAACTAAAACAGGTCATTTCTCAATGACCATCCGATAGGACCCAAGTTTTGCAGAAAACACTTTGGGAAACACGTATCGCCTCAATACCTTTCTTTTTATAGATAAGGAAATGAATTTCTAGAGAGAGGAAATACCAAGTGATAAATTAGTGGCAGAGTCTTGGCAGTATCTCAAGCCCACTCTTCCCCATCTAGGGACTTTGCAATCACCCCACACAGCCAAACTCTGCTTCCTGTCTCGTGAGACATGGTCGTGTGGTCCCTGTCCCCCCTAGACTCCTCCGTGCCAACCAGGAACGTAGGGAGGTCCAGAGAAATGGAATGCTTGAACTCCCAGATTGTGGCTCACAGGACCCAGAGAAGATCACAGGTAAACAAAAAAGTGAGTGCGGTTTACAAATTAGAATGAGTTCTAGGTGGCCCTGCTATCTTCTGATGGGGAAGATTCATGAATATCTATTAAGTAATGACTGTGTCTGACAGTGCCCTAAACACTGTAGAATTATTATGTCCAGTGCTGATTCCACAAATGAAGAAGAGGCAAAGAGAGGTAAAGCAACTTCCCAATGATTGAAAAGGTGACACGTGGGAAGGATGGGATTCGAAGCTGGGCCCTCCAGCTCGGAGCCCGCAGCCCTAACCACTGTGCTGTCCACTCACACGTGTGGTGGAAGGCTGAATAAGGACATGTAGGTGCACAGGACTTGCTTAAAGTGAAGCTGAGGAAGCACCCGATGAGGAGGACTGAGATGCTTTGGATAGAGAGAGAGGGAGCTTGAGAGAGAGAGAGGCGTTGAGGCAAGTGGAAACCTGAGATCTAAGATTTGTCGGTGCTCGGCCAAGGCACCGTCAGAACCACAGGCTTATTCCCTCTGTTGACACGTCAGGGTTCTCAAACAGGCTGCCCATGTGGCTTGAGTTCCTGTCCCCTCCTGGATTGCTTCCTATTGATCCCTAGTGACTAAGGATCCTTTTGGATCCTCATCATGTGGCCTAACCAAGCTTGAAGGAGAAAAGGCAAGTTAGCAAGCGTGGTGTTTGAAAACCAGATCCTTTCAAAAGGGGGCGTGACTGGGGTGCCTGAGTGGCTCGGTTGGTTACGCATATGACACTCGATCTCGGCTCAAGTCTTGGTCTCAGGGCCGTGAGTCCAAGCCCGCATTGGGCATGAAACTGACTTTCAAAAAAGGGGTGGGGGTGTGGTTGTAGTTGGGCATTCAGCTATCTTCACATTCATTCATTTGACCAATGTTTAGCATCTATTATGTACTGGGGACAGTGTTCATTGCTGGGATCAAATGATAAGAAAACAGAACAACCACAGTCCCACAGAGAGTTGAGAATCTAGTTTCCAACACCGTCTAGTCAGAACATAATACGAGCTACATATATGATTGTTATTTTTTTAATATTCACATTAAACTTAACGAAAAAAAGTAGTTGCAGTTAATGTCAATGCTGCGCTTTATTCAGTCCAAAATATCCACCTATCGTTTCAATAGGTAACCAATATGAACATTATTGAGATATTTACCTTCTTGTTTTTTGCACTAAGTTTTTATTTTTATTTTTTGATATAATTTATTGTCAACTTGGTTTCCATACAACACCCAGTGCTCATCCCCACAGGTGCCCTCCCCCATGCCCATCACCCACCTTCCCCTCTCCCCCACCCCACATCCACCCCCAGTTTGTTCTCAGTATCCAAGATCTCTTATGGTTTGCCTCCCTACCTCTCCGTAACTTGCACCAAATCTTTAAAACCCAGTGTGTTTGCTGCCTGCAGTGTATCTCCTGTGGGACTCGTCACATTTCAAGCACCCAAGAGTCACATATCAGTGGATGGCTGCCAGACTGGGTAGTGTAGCTCTCATTGGAAAGATAGTGGAAATAAGTGATCTCATACATTGTGGTGTCTAGCGAAATAGGGATAGTGTAGTATAAGATGGATGGAACCCTGGATTGGGAATCCACAGAAATGAACGTGCCTCTTAGATCTTCCACTAAGTAGTTGAGTTCAGAATTATTAATTTGTCTCTTTATGTCTCAATGTTCTCATCTGTAAAATAACACAAAGGATTGTGTGTGTGTGTGTGTGTGTGTGTGTGCGTGCGCGCAGATGGCAAAGATAAGCCAATAAGTGGAATTGAAAGATGGATTGTAATATTTGGGAGGAAAAATGAGCTTGGAACATCACTTCATAACCAGCATCAAAATGACCTCCAGATACGAAGTACACTGTGAGAACTTAAAACATAACAACATGTGCTAAATTAGATCACCTTCTTACCAGGTCTCTTTAACAGGGAAGACACTCTAAACTTCAAAGTGTTTGAAGAAATCTCTCAAATGAAAATATTCAAGAGACACAGTGTCAAGAGACACGTAAAAGGGCTACACTTGGGAAAACAAACCTTGAACTACAATTAAAGCAGCCAAGAATTTGGAGGACAAATTGTCACAACGTGGCCTACAGTGACTAATTATGTTCTTTACTATGCACTGTGCTCATGAAAACCGATAAGAAAAATAGTATACCGAGACCACAAAAAATAAGCAAGCAAAGGACAGAAATGACCACTTTCTAAAACTGTTGAAACTCGCCCCAAATCAGCTAATATAAAAAAAGCACCAAGTTACTCCCATTCAATTCATATTTAGAAATAAGAATTCAAAGCACCCGGGTGGCTCAGTTGGTTAAGCATCTGACTTCGGCTCAGGTCATGATCTCACAGTTTGTGAGTTCGAGCCCCACATCGGGCTCTGTGCTGACAGCTCGGAGCCTGGAGCCCACTTCGAGTTCTGTGTCTCCCTCTCTGCCCCTCCTCTGCCCTGCTCTCTCTCTCTCTCTCTCTCTCTCTCTCTCTCTCTCTTTCTCTCAAAAATAAATAAACATTAAAGAAAATAAAAACTAAATAAAAATAAGAATTCATAATGCAGCCTAGGGTGTCACCAGTAATGCATCAAATCGAGGAGAGAGGTGAATACAGAGGAAAAAATCATTCTCACTGTGCAACCACATCACTGGAGTTGAAACTCAGCCTACCTTCCAAGATGATGGATAGAAGCAAAACCCTTTGTGGTCTGTATGGCATATAAGCGTAGGGACCTTTGGGATACAGTGGCCGCAAGGTGCTAGCCAGGCAGGTAGCTTTGCCCTGAGATTCTGCCATTCGTGTCTCTCCGTTCACTTGACTCGGCAAGCCTAGTTCCTACCGTATTCCCTCGGCGGTAGGCAGATTTTAGGTGGAAGAACACGGAAGTCCCACCTCAGAGGCTCGGAGGCTAACAGAAGAGGGAAGACAGTGAGACAGGACTGTTACAATTGAAGTCGGTCTGGTAGTGGCATCCAGGCGGGGTAAGAGGCATCTTATCTAGGTGCTGCTCCAAACATTCATGTTCTCCATTAATGGAAGACGGTGGGACCCCCAGAAGCACGGTGAGTGTTCATCTGTTTATTTTCCGGGCTGGGGAGAGGGGCAGAGGAGCCAGCCCGGTTGAGAGAGTTCGAGAGACGCCCTGCCACTCAGCCTCCACGCCCGTGTGGTAAAACCGAGTTTCTGCTGAGAAACCGAAGCCCTGCGCTCAGATCCAGGCATGGAGGTCAACGTTCTTGGGTATTTTCTTGGCTTCTCAGAACCCTCAGGTCCCTGACCTGTAAAAGGGAACCCCAAGGGGGCAGAGCGAGGACCCACTGGGATAAGGCAATGGAGATGCTCCAGGAACCGTGACGACCTTTACGGTCATATCCTTGATGACACTTCCATTGTCCCACGTGGCTGGGCCCAGAAGAGGCCTCATCACTGCAGCCCAGACCCATGGCGCCAATGTGGAAAGGGGTGCATTATGGAGATGAGCCAAGACGAGATAGGAAACCACCTGCTGTCCAAATAAAGATACGGTCAGTAGCCTGCAAAACAGCTGCTGGGTGCAGTGAAAAATACATATTTACATGAAAAAAGTGCTCACTGAATATAGCTAGGAGAAGATAGCAATATCCCATTAAAATGTATGTTTTACGTGTGTGTGCATTTACATATGTACATGCACAACACTAAAAGGGTAATTCGTAGGTTTTATTTCCGGATGGTGACATTACAGATGACTAATACCTCCTCCTTGCTTATCTCTGTGTTCTAACGATTCTATAATGAACATATATGACTTCCGCAGAAAGAAAAACGAGGGCTATTTTTTAAGCAAACAAAATGGACATGTCAAATCAGGACACTGGGTTTAAATTCAGAAGAGAAGCAGCTGTCATCTTCCGTGCACTTTCTTTTTTTTTTTTTTTTAATGTTTATTTATTTCTGAGACAGAGACAGAGCATGAGTGGGGCGGGGGCAGAGAGAGAAGGAGACACAGAATCGGAAGCAGGCTCCAGGCTGAGCCGTCAACACAGAGCCTGACGCGGGTCTCGAACTCACAGACCGTGAGATCATGACCTGAGCCGAAGCGGACGCTCAACCGACTGAGCCACCCAGGCGCCCCTTCTGCACACTTTCTGTGTGCTTCCTAGTGGGCTAGGAACGTCATGTGGGCTTGCTTCGGCGTCACCACTGCCCTGTGAGGTGGGCATGGCTAGGCCCATGTCAGAGCTCGAAAGGGAGCCTGAGAGAGAGTTTAAGCGATGCACTCGGGGCCACACAGCTGGGGGCTACGGTCAAGAGTCCTCAGCCCTGGCGCGAAAGCCTCTTCTCTTGATTACTTTCTGATTCTATCTCCTAAAAAGGCAACGCCTCTGTCTTAGTCGGTTCAGGCTACTGTAACAGAAATACCACAGACTGGGTGGCTCATAAACAACAGAAATTTGTTTCTCACTGTCATGGAGGCTGGAAGTCCAAGATCAACATGCCAGCAGACTGCATATCTAATGAGGCCCTCTCCTGGTGCCTACATGGCCGTCCTCTCACTGTGTACTTGAATGACAGAAGGGACAAGGGGGCTCTCTGGGGTCTCTTTATAAGGCCTCCAATGCCATTAATGAGAGCTCCTCCTTCATGACCTGGTCTCCTCCCAAAGGCCCCACTTTCTAGCATTGGGGGTTCGACTTCAATGTATAAATTTGTGGGGTGTAGTCCAACATTCATCCACCCGATGCGCGGCCAGCCAAGAAAAGACTGACATGGGTCTTTGCCGGAAGAAAGACAGGCTGTTTACTGGTGTGGCTCCACCCAAGAGAACAGGAAGTTCCAGAACCGCCCCCCCTGCCCCCTCGGGGACTTGCAAGTGAGAGCTTTTAAGGGCAAAAATCAAGGGTGAAGGGTTCAGGGTCGTGAGTTCTTCCGATTGGCCGGGGACTGGGTAAATTTCAAGACGGACTTGTCTTCTGGGTGCCGGTTGGTCTGGTTTCATCAAGACTGTGGTGGGGAAGCCGTTCCTATCTCTGGTCCAGGTCTGCAAAACATCTCAGCCACGTGTGCAGTGACGCTCTCTTTGTTAGCAAGGGCAGAGGCCATACGCTTTGTGACTGTGTGACAGCACAGGCTCCTTCGTGTCGTGTTCCCTAGGCTACATTTTCATCACGTGAAGCAAAGCATCCTGATGTTTTCCCCAATAATCTTTCACCATGGGTTACACGCCTCTCTGCAGACTTAACTCTGTCGGGGGGGGGGGGTTCAGGGGTACACGGTCCGTTGCAGCCTCCCCAATATCTCTCCAGCAACCCCAGATGTCGGCAGCTGTTTGTTCTGGGTTGAAGCACCTCTCGGCACTTCTCAGGCACCACTTCCTCGCTGGGCTGGTGGCAGGATGGAAGAAATGCTTCATCGCAATGGCAAACATGGCCCTGGAATAGAGCAGAGCTTGGCCTGGCCCTGCCGCAGCAGAAGCAGTCCACACGTGGGAACTGTTATTAGTTTCTGATGACGTGGAAAATGCTCATGGTCTAATTTTAAGGGAAAGAGAGCAGAGTTTTAAATTGGATATAGGATATGATTTCAACCAGGATTCATGCTGCTTGGAAAACTGAGAATAAGCCAAAGACAGTTGTCTGTGGATCATGGGCTAACAGGTGATTTCTTTTTTTCCTTGTTCACATTTCACTGTTCCATCTGTGGCTTTCTTCTTCTCGGTAAGCATGCACCACCTTTTCACGTAATTTGGATAGCTCCTTCCAACCCCAAGAAGGATGTGAAAACAAGTAACAAATCGTATAATACAGCCAAAGGCATTCCTAATTGTCCACCCGCCTGGTCAATCCACCCCATGCTTTCCTATTTTCATCAGAACAAACAAACATAGAGAAGGCAATTCATTTATTATTTTTTTTTTTTAAATTTCAAATTTAGTTAGCATACAGTGCAGTCTTGGCTTCAGGAGTAGAACCCAGTGATTTCTCACTTACGTACAATACCCAGTGGTCATCCCAACAAGTGCCCTCCTTAGTACCCATCACCCATCTAGCCCATCCCCCACCCACCTCCCTCCAGCAACCCTTAGTTGGTGAGAAGGTAATTCATTTAAAACTGCTGTGCAGAAGGAGACCCACTCTGCTGCTGGGCTGGGCTGGCTGGGGTGGGGATAGGGGAGGTGGGTAAGGGACACAGGGGGTTCTCAGCTGCTCTCCAGGGACAGCGTCCACAGAGACAGTGCCTAGTGGGGCACTGCTGATATCAATGAGACCCTCACGGACATAGAGGCGGCCCCTGAGGGTCACCTGGACTCCATCTTCCAGCAGGCGTGTCATGACTGAGTCTCTGTCCCAGGACCCACTGAGAGCAGTAGCAGGGAGAAGCAGACTCAAATCCCCGCCGTTTGGAGCTTGCATTCTTATACCCGGAGTCCAAAAACAAGCACCGTCACAAGAGAGTCTATCAGACAGCCATCAATGCAAGAAAGAAAAAGAAGCATGGGGTGAAATGTGCCCCCAAAGTTTACGTCTACCTGGAAGCAGAGAACATAACCTTATTTGGAAATAGGATCTTCAGAGACATAATTAAGGTAAGAGTCGAGATGAGGTCTTACTCGTTGAAAGTGAACCCCAGCGTAAGGACAATGTCTTTACATGATACTGAAGAGGACGCGTAGTGACACAGAGGAGGAGGCCACATGGGGATGGGGGCAGAGCCCATGGTGATGCGGCCACAAGCCAAGGAACATGGGGAGGTACCAGAGCCTGGAAGAGGAGAGCGAGGGTCTTCCCCTCTGCAGGGTGCTGGGCCCTGCTGACACCTTGATTTTGGACTTCAGGCCTCCAGAATCGGAGAGAATAAAGAGAGAGTAAAAGAGAATAAAAAAAAAAAGAGAGAATAAAAGAGAGAATAAAAATCTTGTCTCTTAAGTCACCAAGGTTATGGTAACTTGTTAGAGGGGCCACAGGAACTGACAACTGAGGATAGTAGGGTGACTGGAGCGCAGGGCAGGGTAGTACTCTGTTATGGAGGAAGGTGGGGAAGTCCTCCCCACCAGGTGCATCCAAGCAGTTGCTAGAGGAGAGAGCCAGGCCCAGAAAAGGGCATTCTTGTGGAAGGAACAACCACTGCAAAGGTCCCAGAGGAGGGCAAGAGAGAGAGCAGAGGAAGCTGAGTTATGGGAAGTTGCCAGGCCAGGGATGAGACCCTGCATGGCTGTGGGCCATGGTAAGGGCTTCCTCTGCCATTTACCCCAGTTTCATGGACAGCTGAGGCGGGTCTGAACAGACAGACACTCTAAGCTGCCCCAGAGTTTGAGAGGACCCCTCTAGCCTGGTATGCGAAGGGCTGAATTAGGGAGACAGTTAGGAGTGATTGCTAAAAGGTGGTGAGGAAGAAAGGTGACCTGGGCCAGGCAGCCTGGGGGAAGAGGTTAAGAGCCATGGCATCCTTGGTAGATGCTCAAGGTGGAACCTATGGGTTGTCAATGGATTAGGCACAGAAAGTGAGCAAAATAGACAAGTCAAGGAGACTCTAAAACTTTGACCTGATCTTCTGGGTAGATAAAGATGCCATACCCACACGGGAAGGCTGTGGAAATGTGAGGCTTTGGGGAAAGGTCATGAATTTCCAAGTTGACTTGAAGCTAAATCTCTCAGCTTCTAGGGCTTTCTGGAGGAAGGACCAAAGCCTCTACGTGTGAACCGAAGAGGCAGGCACTCACTTGACCTTATAAATGGGTCTGGAGATTCCAGACTTGGCAGTCTCAATGGTCACATGTGGCTCTGCGCACCAGTCATCCCTGTGGCCCGGATGGGCCACCACAGGGGCTCTTGGGTCCCTTCAGTGGCCATAATGATCCATCACTTGTTGGGCAGCCAGCTTGTTGAGCTTATACTTTGCACTCACATGGATAGGCCCTTGGCTGGGTTTAAAAAGGAGCCTGTGAACAAATCATTGATGAGGATGTGGAGGAACAAGAGCCCTTGAGCACTGCTGGTGGAAAAGTAAAATGGCACACCTCTTATGGAAAATACTATGGCAGTTCCTCCAAGGCTTAAACATAGAATTGCCGTAGGATCCAGAAATTCCATTTCTGTGTGTACACACAAAATCCCAAGGCAATGGCTTCCACAGGTCCTTGTACCCCGTGTTCATAGCAGCATTAGTCCCAGTAGCTAGAAGGTGGAAACGATCCAAATGTCCATCAGGAAATGAATGGATAAACAAAACGTGGCCCATCCATACAATGGAATGTTCACCAGCCTTAAAAGGGAGGAAATTCTGATACCTGCTCCAACATGGATGAACCTTGAAGACAACACGCTAAGTGAAAGAAGCAGGTACAAAAAGACACGTGATGTCTGATTCTACTCCTATGAGGTAGTTAGAGTGGCCAGACTCACAGGGGCAGAGAGTTGAATGGTGGTTGTCAGAGGCTGGGAGGGAGGGCAAGAGGGGCTTTATTGTTTAATGGGGCAAAGTTTAGTTTAGTTTGGGAAGACAAAAAGCTCTGGAGATGGATGGCGGTGAGCCCTGCATAACAGTATGAATGCACTTAGTGTCACTCAACCGCACATTTAAAAAGGGTAAAAATGGCAAATTTTATAGTGTGTATATTTCACCACAATAATAATAACATGAACAGATCCTGTGGGGTGGAGCTTTGGTCCCGAGGTTGAAACCTGACCAGTTTGGGTATTAACATCCTGGGTGGACATGTAACTCCCCAAGGCTGAGCTCAGCGCCGTCGTCTGGGACAATTGTGCCTTCACAGACTTGAGAGGATCTCACAAAAGAGCAACATGTTTTAACACTGTGAGACACCTTCTATTGTAAGCAAAAAGAGTGTGGAGAAATCAGTCCTCCCAACAGCCCCAGGAGGTGGGAGGGAGTGTCATGCCCATCACACAAATGAGGAAACTGAGGAGACAAGTCACAGAATGTCACTGCTGGAAGGGTCCTTAGGGATCCTGTTGATCAGTGGGGCTTAATGTTGTCCTTTGCAGATAATCTAACCATGATTCAGTGGGGAGGGACTTCTCAAGGCCACTCAGCAAGTTAGTAATTGGAAATGGCACCAGTTGGCAAATGCTGGAAGGTCTCGGAGTGCACCCGGAAGAGGCACTCTCCAAGGAAAAGCCTTCTTTCCACCTTTGTGGAAACTTCATTAAGGTCAATATCCTTGTATTTATCAAGATCTATAGGTTGCAAGTGAATCTTCTGTGACCATTATAGAATACTCACACAGCCACAAAATTGGGCAAGTCATGTTCTTTCTCTGGGTTACAATGTTCCCACCTGTTTAAAAAAAAAAGATTTCAGGGTGCCTGGGTGGCTCAGTCGGTTGAGCTTCTGACTCTAGATCTTGGCTCGGGTCATGATCTCACAGGTTGCGAACCTGAGTCCCACATCCAGCTCTGTGCTGACAGAGCGGAGCCTGCTTGGGATTCACTTTCTCCCTCTCTCTTTGTCCTTCCCCTGCTTAGGCTGTCTCTCTCTCTCTCTCAAAATAAATAAATAAACTTTTTAAAAAAGTTTTTGTTTGTGCACATTTTAAGAGAATTTTGAAAACCATTACCATGTACCGATTTGACATTTTAGATAGACATCTAAAAGTTTTGTATTGTATTAAAATAATGCCAAGGCATATATTTTCTAAAGTAGCACTGCCCAACAGAAATATAATGAAAACCTCACATGCCATTTAAAATTTTCAAGATTCTACAATTAAAAGAGAAGCAGGTGAAATTAATTGTAACAACAGATTTTATTTAGCTCCATATATTCAAAACTTTACCATTTGAACATGTAGTCAATATACAGACTATGAATGAAACACTTTACATGCTGTTTTCCATACTAAGTTTTGGAAATTCAGTGTGTATTTCATACTCAAGCACATCTCAGTTTGGGACTACCTACCTTTCAAGTGCTCGGTAAGCACGTGGGGCTAGTGGCTACCAAATTGAACAGTGCAGTTCTGGAATATCATACAAGAGCTTTAAATCTGATCTGTCAAAACCTTGGAGGTTCTCATTTAACTCATTTAATTTATGGGAAATACCTGCCATGTAGCCTAATTGGCAAAGCCAGTTCTTATTGTCAAACCCATCATCCAAATCTGATTTGCCATTCAATGGGAAAGTCTGATTTTATTTTAAAATTTAAATAGTGTGTTAATGCACAAGCCCTGTTAACCTTCTCATTCCTGAACTCAAATTTTAAGAGAGATGGGAAATCGGATATGTGGATGGATGGATGGATGGATGGATGGATGGATGGATGGACAGACGTATGGATGGACAGATGGATGGATGGATGGATGGACAGAAAGATTTGATAGATGATAGATAGATAGATGATAGATAGATAAGATAGATAATAGGTAGGTAGATAGATAGATGATAAATAGGTAAAAACAAAAGAGAATGAGAATTCTACCTTACTTTTGCTACCTTAATGAACAAGATGCCTGCTGCTCTAATATTTCTCACAGAAACTCTTTTTCTTGGCATTCAAAGAATTCCTTTCTTTGTTTGATGCCCCAGATACTAGTTTCAGGATGAAGGAGAAAGATGGCTTTCTTTCACGAATGGGAACAGAAGTGCTATAAAGGTGATGTGGGAAAGGGAAAGTGACAGAGCTTAGACACATTTCAGTTGGCTCACTCTTCAAAGAGCACTGAAGACAACGGGAAGGCGGAAGCAGCTTCCTTCAGTGCCCTGTGCCCTTGAATGTTTCCGAGTACCCCAAAGGAGAGCGTGCTCAGCCTGGAGACTGCTGGACAGGGTCAGCCCTCAGGAGTTTCTGAGTGATAAGAGCTTTCCATGGAAGAACTTGTAGGCCCATGGGTCCAGGTCAACCTCTACTGACGATTCAGGGCAGAGCGTGAGGGCATGATCTCAATTCATCATGAGATCTCATGATCTCAACGACCAGATCTTAACTGAGTCACTTCCTAGACATGTGAAAGTGTGCAAGGTACTCCATCTTTCTGCATCTCAATTTCCTTGTCTGTAAAATGGGATGACCAAACAACCACCTTGCCTCACTTTTATAGGAGCAAGTCGGGTATCACACTGAGCCCATGAGGCCTGGATTCTACAAAGTGCTTCAAAAGTGTTAGCTATCCTTCACCTCATCCCAATACCCGTTAAAGATCAGCCCCCAGAGAACCTTGCAGAGGCCAAATGGAAGCTATTCTGGACTACTGTCTTGATAAAATCAGGTGTAAGAAAAGGTGACTTTCTCTATTCTTCCTACCTTATAATTCAACCTCATCATTTGATAAACGAGGAGCACCAAGGCTCAGAGACGCAGACAGGGGGGCAACGACTAAGCACCTTGCAGGGGCCGGAGAACGTGCTCGAAGGTTTGCACGTGTCCCATCCCACAGCACCTGTAGAAGTAGATGTTATCCGTCCATTTTGTAGATGGATAAACCGAGGCACAGAAAATTGTGGCACTGCGGTCCTTTTTCCCAGGATGGATTCAGGAGGCTGGGATGGGGCATAATGAGCTTCACTCCCCTTCACCGCCCATCCCCACTGCATTTGACTTTGGAGTTCATGAACTGCACTCGTGTACGTCATCTGTGAGCATGTACATCACAACAGGGGGGGAAGTTGCTCTTCGTAGATGAAAAGCCATGACTCAGAGAAGAAAAGAAACCTGTATAGCCTCGTGCCCAGGTGGCAGGAGCTTCCCTTCCAATAAAGTGTGTGAGAGAAAGCTCCGGCACCCCGTGCCCCATTTGCTGGGGCCAGTTCTCTTTCCACAGATGCCCCCTGAGTTTGCAAGGCCCCCAGAGGCCCCCAGTTCCCCAGCCCATCTTCCTGCAGCCCCAGGTATCCAACCCCCGACCGGAGCCAGCGTCCTGGAGGCTCCTGGGTGCAGCAGGGTAGCTAACAAGGCAGAAGATGTAATCAGCCAAGTCCGCAAACAAGCCGACAGGCCAGGCCTTATCCTGCTTCGGGCTTCCTGCTCACGGTGGGGACCGCTGATAATCACCGGCTGTTGTAGAATCACAGAGCCCAGGGGCCCACTACACAGTCCTTCTAGAAGCTGGCACTGCCCGGGCAAGAAGCTCGCAAGGAGGGCAACTCAGACGACCTCTCTGAGGCCTCACAGAGAAGGGGTCTCATCTGTTTGGTTTCTGCCCTGCGAGCTGGGAAACAAAAAGCTGCAAACACACGCGGAACGCGGAGAGGAAGAGAGATGTCCAACAGCTGCCCGAGGCATAAGCAGAGAGAACGTAAAATTGTAATAAAGCCAAAATGATAACAGCACAGCCACAACGGCACGTTCGTGCATTATCAGCTCATTGCTCGTGAAAAACCCAGCAGTACTTGGGTGTGTCCAGTGCAGCAAGTGAGAAGACCAAATGCAGACAGGTAAAGTCATGTTCAGGGGCACACTTGTGCTGGTGTAGACAAGATTCCACCCAGTGTCTGTCCGGCTCAACACCCGGCCAGGCTCACTCGGAGCCCTCACACCCTGCTGGGGAAACGGGGCTGGGCTTCCCGCGTGACCGACAAAGCAGAAACTGCATTGGCTGGGCCATGTGGGCACAGTGGGGTGACCACGGTGCGAGGAGTGTGCCGGCCGGTCCTGAGCAAGCCTGAGTCTGGGTCACTTCCTCTGTAACAAGAGCGTTCCAACCCACCCTGAAGACTCAGTTCAGTGACTCTCTTCTGACCAGCTCCCCTGACCTTTGCGTCACGGGTCGGGTGCCCCACGGCCGGTCTGACCGCACCCTGGGCTCCCCCTCGTCTTCCTGCCGATCTCCCCACGGCTGGGAGGTACTTCTGTGCCCGGCTCCCCAACCCCCTGCCAGTTCCTGGGCACTGGCCCGTGGACATCACGCTGAATAAATGCGAAAGGGTTTCTCAACAGGGCAGAAGAGGCATAACCAAGATGATATCAGCCACTGCGGCCGGCCACTCCACGTGGGGACCCTGACTTCCTCGGTGCCACCAGCAGCCTCCACAGCCAGGCACCCCAGTCCCGAGGAAGCTTCTGTATCCTTCCTCCATCCACGTTCTGCTTTTCCTTATTTCCTGTTCCTCCCCACTGTCCTAATCTTACCTTCACTGCAGCATACTACAAGGAGTTATTTACTCATGCATGCATGCCTACGGGCCTTCACTTATATCTTTTATATGAAAAGTGCATGGAGCCCTCACGGCACGCCAGGCCCTGCAAGTGTGGTCCCTGACCCCATAGAGCTGGTACTCCAGTGGGAGAGAAAAACGTTAAATAGAAAAACATCCCATCCTTGAGAGGTGGCTGGGTCCTTCAGGAAGGCATGGGAAGGGGCCAAGGAGACGGTGGGGACATTGTGCAGTGATAGCAGGAGAGGCGGGAGAGGCAGCGGGCCTCACTGGAAGCCTTCTGGCCCTTTGCGGGCACCTTGCCAATGCACTTCACCCGCTTTATCCTGCTCAAGACTACAGCCGCTCTGGGAGAGCACGGTTTTCGGCCCGCCTCACAAAGGAGAGAACGGAGGTTCAGATTGGCCACACGGGGTGCTCGGGGTCTCTGAGTCGTTAAGGGGCTGACCTAGGACTGTAGCCTGGATGTGTATCAGCCAAACCCTGGGCAGCTTCCGCCAAGTCCCGCAAACCTCTCCCTGGCTGCAGGAGACGGTCCAGTCCCCAGCTCCCCAGGGGGACACGCACCCTTGGGGTTTCCAGACTGGGGCACACACTGTGAGCTCCAGAGCCAGAGGGATCTGGATCAGACCAGGCCCGGCTTCTCAGGCTCTACACTCAGATCTTCGGACAAGGAGGGATTTCCTTACCTTCCCACTTCCTCCAACTGGGAGAGCTTTGGTTCGAGGCCTTTCATGGACTTTCCTGACAGAGAGCTAATCAGGGAAGATTGGGAAGTCTATGCGTCTAGCCCCTGAATGATTTGGTGCGGGGGGGGGGGGGTGTCCTTTTTCCATGTCAACTTTTGTCAATTTCAGAGGCCACTTAAGAGAAAATGTTGATATCAGTGTGAGGTCACATTACGAGACATCTGTACCTGGAACAGAAAATGAGCTCATCTGTCACATCTACTTTGCTTCTTTTTATGCCCCAGAGCCAATTCCAAAGTAACAGCATTCTGAACAGGAAGGTGACTTGGCCAAGGTCACGACGTAGTTAATGGGTCTAGGGGTCTCAGTCATTTCCTGTTCCAACCACCTGAAGTTCCTTCCCTCCATGCCTCCTTCCTCCCTCTATTTCTTCCATAAATCCTGAGCAACATCTATATGTTAGCCACTTTGCTGGGAATGCAGGTGTGGTTCCTGCTCCTGTGACAATGACAGTCCAAGTGCCCTTACTCTCAGTGGCCTCCTGACCAAATGCGCCAAGAAGGAAGTATATTTGAGTGCTATTGGCTCTCTGCTCATTCAATGCAAAATACCCCTTGGCTCCCCAGACTTTCAGAGAACCACAATCTCAGCATGTCCTCTGCATGTCCCTGAGAAAAGAAGAGCCTTCCCCCCAAATAATATAAAAACAGAGAAGGAGACAAACCATAAGAGACTCTCAAATAGAGAATGATCTGAGGGTTGCCAGAGGGGTTTTGGGTGGGGGAAGGGGCTAAAGAGGCAAGGGACATTAAGGAGGACACTTGTTGGGATGAGCACTGGGTCTTATGCGTAGGGGATGGATCACTGGAATCTACTTCTGAAATCATTATTGCACTATATGTTAATTAACTTGCATGTAGAGAAAAAAAAGAAAAAAAAAATAGTAGAGCCTTCCCTGACCACAACAGGATGACTCAAAGGCCCTGTGCAAGGGGTAAAGGGACAGTGTCCAAAGGGAGTGAAGTTGGGCAGAGCCTGGGTCTGACCTTACAGACAAGAGGTTTCCAAGCCCAGTACTCTTCGCTGAGTGTTTCCTTGTTCTTGCTCCAGAGACGAAGTTCTTTCCAGATCATCTCCAACTGTTCTTGAAAGCACTTGCTCTTTCTTCTTGTTTGAAAGTCTCCCATCACTAGAATCATAATAGCTAACACTTACTTCCATAAAAGGAGTGGTCTAGCAGTGCTCTAGGTTTAGTTTTTTTTTTTTTTTTAAACTTATTTCAAATAGTTCACAAAACAATTCCATAAGGTTCAGTTGATGCCATCATTATTGTTACTGTCATTGTTACTATTCCTGCTCTCACACCTACTCCTGCCATTTCTATCACAAGAAGAGACTGGAGAGATCCCCCCCAAACAGTGAGACAGAAGCCTGGAATGTTCCCTGCCACATCACCTTCCTATAGTCCGTTCACTATGGACATCTCTAAGCCCAGGTATTCCAGTGCCCTATCCCAGGTTTCTCTGTAATGTGACTAATCACCCTTATCGATCTGTTTCTCCCAGTGACATTTCCTTAGAGTGTGACACACCCCATCAACATTTGCACTGGTCCAAGAATCAATAAGCCTGGTGATGTCCAGGAAATGAGAGGGTGAGACAGAAAGAAAGGGAATGTGTTGCATTTGGATAAAGTCTCTTGGGGTGTATTAGATCGTGTGGTGGCCACCCGGAGAAAGAGAAGGGCAGCTTCCCAATAAAGCAATGCTTATTTGATTTCCGCTATAATTATGTAAGCAGGCAAGGAAGTTAATATGTTCCGTAGGGCCAGCACATCGCCCAGATTCATAATCATAAAAGAGGCGTTGTGGAGAAACGTAATGAACCCCTATTGGTGCCCAATTAGCGGTCTCTGTTTCTCCCTCTTCAGCCTCTGGAGTTTCAGATTTAGACAAAGGAACACCTTGGCCTAGTTGTTGAAGCATTCACAAAACACTCTGTCCATTTTACAAAAAGGATTTGGGATTTTGTAGTTTCCCTTAGACGAGTGGCTGTTTGTAGTATATTATCCTTGATGAGAGAGGAAAAGAAGGAGAGGACGAACAAATAACAAGAACAACAGAAATAGAGAGCTCAGCTCTTTCAAGTTCAACTGGAAAGGAAGACAGACAGAGCCACTCTGGAATTAAACCATAGCTGAATAGGATAAAAAGATTTTGATTTAAAAAATCTAATCACATAAGGACACTTGAGTGGCTCAGTCGGTTGAGGGCCCAAGTCCTGGTTTCGGCTCAGGTCATGATGTCACAACTCATGGGTTTGAGCCCCGGGTCGGGCTCTGTGCTAACAGCGCTGCACTTTCCTGGGATTCTCGCCCTCCCTCTCTCTCTGCTCCTCCCCCCAATTCATGCTCTCGCTCTCTTTCAAAATAAATCAACAAATAAATGTATAGAAAACCTAATCACACACTTTTCAGAGTATACCATCATTCAAAAGCCACTTGGTTTGTCTGGCTTTTCTGTGTTGGATCCTAAGACTTGTTACACCATTCTTGGGGCTCTTCCCAGTATGTTGGCTCAGTGCAAATGAACACTGGATCAGTGACCCTTGGAGCACTGCTTTCTCTGCCTGTAAAGAAGGAGACCTGATTCTCCTCAGTACACATGGTCGTATGAGGACCCAGTGAAATTTGAAGTGGGGCAGCACTTAGGAAACCCTCAAGATCTAGCCATGCAAGGGGAATTGTTTTGATTATTTGCAACCCAAATGGCTGTCTTTCTTTCTTCCCATCCGTAGATATGCTGACAGATGTACAAAGACTCTCCTTGTCTTGAAAGCTAAAGGTTATCTTTTTGGTAAGTTCTTTGCTTCCTCAATTCATTATCTGCCCCTCTTGACTACTCAGTGGACTGTTGGGGCAAAAGATGGGGTCAGAGAGCATTTGGTATCCGAGCATCAGGACCCCTGCTCCCCTCCACCATGAGTTGCTGTGGAACTCTGTGTAAGTATTCCTTCGCTGGGCTACCATTTCCCCACTGATACAGTTGGGGTAATTTTGTTCAAGTGGATGTGGGTCATTTCTTCAATTCCAAATACCAACATTTCACTCATCAGTGAGGGTGATATCAAGATTTACCCTTCGCATCCTTTTGAAGTACCATTTGCTGACACAGAAACAAAAGCGTCTTGTAGAGAAAAGGTCAGACACTGAATTGACAGGAAATCCCAGTTGGTCTTGTCATGGAGTAGGTCCAAGAACACCAGGAATATTGGCTTTGACCTAGGGCATTGGACCAGATTCAGCACAGATGCCCACCCAATGCACTTTCTGTTCGCTTAAGCGAACATTCATTCATAGCATCTGATAGGAGAGGCGCCTGTAACAGAAATCTGACCATGGCAGTGAAAACAAATAGAATTTCTGTGTGTCTCAGCACCATAAACCCAGTGGTAGGCGGCTAGGGCCAGTATGAGTTCTCAGTGATACCAGCAAGGACCCAGTCTCCTCTCTACTAATGCTCTGACATTCCAGTGTGCTGACTCTTCTCCTTGGACAAGACAAGGTCGAGCCTCATCCTTTCAAGATGGCTGCCACACGCGCACTGTGGGCAAAGATTAGCAATCCTGGCCGGCAGACGGGGGGCAGAGCAGAACTGCAAATCATCTCCTCTTCTTCAGATTTTACTCTTTCACCTGGGCACGCAGCCCTTCCCAGGATTTCCACCAACATCTGACTGGTTAGGGCTGTGTATCCTGACCCCTCCTAGCTTCACAGGAAGCTGGGAAACAAAACAGTTAACGTTCCTGCCCATACAAGAGAAGGCAAAGGAAAAGGCGGTTGGAAAGGTGCCATGTGAGCCATCCTGTGGGATTTGTCCTTGCGAATTTCAGCAGACAGGGGCTGGCGGCCTCCGATGGCCTGCACCGTGGGCTGGGGACCCTGGGAAGTTTCAGGCAAGAAAGACACAAACAAACAAGTCAAACGCAAGGCACCGAGTGAGTTGGAAACGGGAAGGGCAGTGCAAACGTGGACACTGGGGACTGCCAGGGGGATCTGAGAATGGAACGGGCAGAGCTCAAGTCCCTAAGTGGGATCGGGAGGGAGAAAGAGCCACACTGAAGTCGCGCAGCTGGTGCCACACCAGACCAGGCGGCAAAGCCCCCAGCGCTTTCCCTGGGGTGCTGGCAATACCCAGGCATGGCACTGCCCAAGGCGGCTTTTTTAGGGCAGTCTTGAGAGCACTGATCTTTTATTTCTTCTAATCATAAAAGGAGAATGCAGTCTATAAAACGCTTTTTAAAATGCAGGGGAAAAAAATGAAGAAGGAAATGAAAATCACCTTGTCTCCAACGCTCCTATTTTGGTGTCTTCCCTTGCAGCCCTCATTTCACATCATAAAATAGTTGTTTGCAGTTCCAGTGGTCAGGGGTCAAAACCAAATGCCCCGAGAGTCCGGGGGGAGGACACGCAAGCTCGCCGGTCCCCACGGTGTCGGCCCCCGGCGTCTCTTTCCCTTGCCAACATTTGCCAGCCTGCTGTGCCTCCTGCCCAGACGTCTGCTGGGCGAGGTGAGCCACAGACACACATCTGTGATCCCAGGGGAGGAGACCGTGGCCCAAAGGTCTTCCCAGAAGTGTCTGATTGGCCAGGCTTGGCTCGGCCAGGGGAAGCCTTGCAGGATCCTTGCAGGATCGCTGTGAACGAGGGGAACTACAGGTCACCATCCCCCCAAAAGAGTGCCAGACGCTCTTTAAAGTTCGGATGAAACTGGATACAAGGTACTGTTTGTGGCGTGAACAAACGAGTCGGTGAGGGAGTTCGGTTCACCCACTGAGCCGCCTCTGGTGAACTCATCACAAAACAGCAGTGTGTGTCTGTTACGGAATAAAGAAGGGAGCCCAGAGAACTGAAGTGATGAGACCCGAAGATTTCTGAACCCATTCCCCCGGTTCATGCGGCTCACCATCATCAAGATAAATTGACCTGCGAGGAACACAGACCAGAGCAGGGTGTGGAACAAACAGGGGGAGGAAATAGACAGCTGTCGCCGTTCATTTTCCTTATTGGTCCCCGTGGTAGCAAGTGTGGACTGACTTCTCACCCACTTGGTCCAAGCGGGTTTAGAGTCCCTGTGAAGGCTTACACAGCTGGCGGACCTCAGGTCCTGGGGGGGAATTCTTCTACAGAAGCCTGGCGTTTCAGCCCCTCTGCTCGGCTATCACAGGCGAAAGCATCTCTGTCTACTTAGGAGGCCTGCTCATGCATTTATTTCAAACCTGGGGTGCCTGGTGGCTCAGTTGGTTGAGCTCAGGTCATGATCTCATTAGTAGGTTGGAACCCCGCGTCGGGCTCTGTGCTGACGGCTCAGAGCCTGGAGCCTGCTTTGGATTCTGTGTCTCCCTCTCTCTCTGCTCCTCTCTCTCTCTCTCTCTCAAAAATAAATAAACATTAAACATTTTTTTGAAAATTATTTCAAATCTACTTGCTTTTCACTAGAGAAACAAAAGAGCTTCAAACTAAACAATTCAGAATCCCCTCCAGGAAAGGTCTGGACAGAAGATTCCCCACTAACAGAATTGTATCTTTAAATTGCCCAGAGTTTTTTTGTTTTTGTTTTTGTTTTTTTTAATAATGCATATTTTAGAAAAATATAAGCAACGCGTGTTCATTGCAGAAGTTTTGGAAAATACATAAAGATATGGAAAGGGAAATAAATATCAGGTAAAACTTCCCCCTCCCAGAGACAACCACTATAACATCTCATATAACATCTCATTCGATCTCCTTTTTTTTATTTTATTTTTTCCTAGGCATATGTCAACACATTTTAATTTTCTCTTCCTCAAATTCTTTCATGAGTGAATCAAACTTTTACTACCTCGTGTAAATACTCACCACCTCTCTCGAAATGTTTTATTATTCAGTCCTGCGAGGCACTGAGCACGTCCGGGAAACATCCTTTGATACATTGGTGCAGAGAGCTCTATAATTCCAAATGGAATTTTCTGTGCAGGGTCCATTATTATTTCATACGGCGTTACAACTGAAAACGTAAACTTTCCACAATTTCCCCCCCTTATTTAATGAGGAATTCCGGAAGGCGGACAGTGAAGAGAGGGAGTGCCCAACTTGGGCATTAACACAGGCGGACAGACTCAGCCCAGCTTGTTCTGACCCTTCATTCCGACAGCACAGTGCACGGGGGTGTCAGAACTGGAAATGAGTGTGGAAATAAATGATCTACTTGACTATATGGGGGAAATGAGGTCCTCGGGGGGTATGTGCAGAGCGCGCTTTAACACACATCTCGGCGTACTATAACTTCTGGTTTGTGCATCTATTTCTTGCATTAGACAGAGATCTTGGGAGCAAGACCCATACCTCATCAATCATGGGATCCCCAGGGCTTATACAATGCCAGGTACATAGATGCTGCCCAAGAAATATTTGCTGAACTCAACTCAGAGGTTGGAGGATTTGCATCAGGTAGTTGATACCCTGGAGGACTAAGGCGGGGGCTCGTGTTGTTCTGTGAATGTGTGATGGATGAATGAATGAAAAAAAAAATAGAGGGGAGGAAAAAAGGAAGGGGAGGGGGGAGAAGGAGAGAAAGAAGGCAAGGAAAACGTATCAGGCAATGTCTGTCTGCGGAAAGAGCGTGCAACATTGAGGTCAGAAGACCTGATTTATTCCTCAGCTCTTTATCCCCTACGTGTGACCCTTGAGCACCCGTTTTCTCTCTCCCTTTCTCAAGAATCCATATCAGGGGCCCTGGCACAGAGCTGTACACACATTGCTAACGTGTGATGATCGTGTAATGATAACGTGTAATGTTACACGTGATAACGTGTAATGATCGGCTGAACAAAACATCGCAATGGGGGCTGAGGCCCAACCTCTTCTAAAAGGCTGGAGTGGAGAAGGTCTTGTCAACCCCATCCACCGGATTGACAGCCCTAGAGAATCAGAGCCCCACGTCAAGGAGCATAAGCTCATCAACCCCAAGGCAATCAGAGCGTGACCGCCTCCCTGGTCTTCTTCCTCCAGGCCACCCTCCATGAGGTCAACTGCCTGAAGGTCCAAATACAAATCTTGCCATGTTGATAGCCTTTAGAAACAAGAGAAGGTCTCCTTCATGAGGCATACGAGACTCTTTAGGAACAATCATTGTACCCTCTCCTGAGCCTCATCCCTAATCCTTCTCTCCCGCACTCCAAGGAAACTCAACTCTTCAAGGGCACAACCTCTAATGTAATACCTAGGATGTCCCCGTGCACTTGACAGCCTGGCCAACTCCTAAAATGACAGGCTCGTTCTCCTTCAAAGGCTACAGAGTGGTCCCCACCATGCGCCATTCCTTCCAGACTCCATTGAAAAGGGCCCAACTCTATGGGGATTTTCCCAACTGTCGTCATCTCCAGATCCACTGAAAGAGTCAGGCACAAAGCTTCTGTGACCTTTATGTCACTGGGCTAATGCTAGTGTGTGTCTGTCTTACCCTCCCGGATTGTAATCTCGCTGAGGACAAGGTCTGGGGTTTATCCCACTTTCCATCCACCGTGCTGTGTGCGTGTCCCAGCACGAATAACGGAGATGGTCATGGTACCCCTTCCCTGAATAAACCTTGCCCCGGCATCTTTGGGTAGCACGGATTTATTAGCGGGTTCTCCAAACACAGGCACTTGGATTTTTAAGGCATTATTCAGTGTTAGGTTAATCAATTCATATTACCTACCGCCTAGAGGCTCCTTTTACTTAGGGTCTTATAAAGACATCAAAAGGTGAGTTGAGGGGCGCCTGGGTGGCGCAGTCGGTTAAGCGTCCGACTTCAGCCAGGTCACGATCTCGCGTTCCGTGAGTTCGAGCCCCGCGTTGGGCTCTGGGCTGATGGCTCAGAGCCTGGAGCCTGTTTCCGATTCTGTGTCTCCCTCTCTCTCTGCCCCTCGCCCGTTCATGCTCTGTCTCTCTCTGTCCCAAAAATAAATAAACGTTGAAAAAAAATTTTAAATAAAAAAAAAAAAAAAAAAAAAAAGGTGAGTTGAGATTGGATTAAAACTGTACAATAAATAAATAAATAAATAAATAAATAAATAAATAAATAAACCATGCAAAGTTAACTTGAATCCCATAGTATAGTCAGCATGTAATACCCTTTGAAATTTTATTTTTTTTTAACTCAAATCTCTTCTCATTAGGGAGGTGGTAACACTGTCAGTCTGGTGAACTAGAGAAATTGTCCAATCTCTCCTTTCTGGCTCCTCCTTCTCTCTTTGCCTACCTGATTCCATGTTATTTTTTGGTGTTGTTGTTTTATACCTCCCAACGATATTCGAAGGGATAGTTGATCTCTCTGCACAGGGGTGATATATATGCTGCAGAGAAAGCTGATTCCATCTGTTCACAATGGCTCACTATTCAGAAATTTAAGTGCAGCATGTCCATTCATCAAGCCGCTACACTTCCCGTTACTAGTAGTGTTCCTAATTGGCCACTGTACTAACCTGGGCAATGTTATAGTCCAAGGAAGAACATTCTTTTCCAACATCTGCAGTTTAAGGAAAAGGATAATGAGGTAGAATCTGGGCATGGTGTGTGTAAAAAGCTTCTGAGGGTTCTGTGGGGAGATTTTGATAGATAATTGAAAAAGCAGTTGAAGATTCACTCCTTCATTCCCTCAATCATATAGTAAACATGTCTTGAGTACAAATGAGGTTTAAATCCGAGCAGTCACCAGATATTTGGAGGAACAGGTTATCATTTTGCACTGTAGATGGGGGTATGGAAGTGGAGACCTCTGTCCAGCTCTGCCCGTGTGGGACCCCTCCTCACCGCCCCCCTCCTCACCCAAAGGAGAAAGACTGGGTTGACATCACTCTGGAAATGGATTCTGGGTCTGAGATTCACCAGGACCAGCCCATTCAGAGGCACCAGGAAGGGCTGTGAAGGAAAGAGACATCCATTATGCATTCTCTGGGAACCTTTCTAGGGCATTCCCACCCTCATCTGGCAGAGCCTTGGGGACAGGCTGACAAGATGATGAATGTCAGACAGGAAAGAAATGGGTTCAAAAGCTGAGGGCTAATTGGCTTGGGATAAACTCTGACTGGAGGAGACCCAAGCAGAAGGCCATTGCCCTGTGGTGTGATAAGCCTGCGGAATGGGAAAAGCTTCTCAGACCTCAGTCAGAGCCACAAGGGAGGTGATAATGGCCACCGCTATTGAGCGCTGAGTGTATGCTCTGCACTGTTTTCACATAAGCACCATTGAATCTATGCAGCCACTACCCTTACTTTTAGAAGGATGTGTTAGTTAGGAATATGTTCATAGACAAATCATAGAAAACTAGACTAAGAGTGGCTTTAAAAAATTGGAGGTTTTTCGTTGGGCATGAGAAGTCTGGAGGTAGAGAGTTCCCAGTGTTGGTTGGGCTCTTTGGCGATCATAGGAAAGATCAAAGCTCTGCTAGTTGTTTCCTTTGCTATTTTTGCCAGCTGCTTCATGGTTGCAAAATGGCTGCTGTCAGTCCAGCTATCACATCTAAAAGGGAGGTTAGAAAAAGAGGAATATCGCATCACTGGGCAGAGCCGATGCTCTCCTCTCAGCCTCCTTGGCTTTGAATTCTCTCTCCCTCACCTGTTACCTGAGTGATCAGGGTCACAAAATAACTTCTCCAGGGGCGCCTGGGTGGCTCAGTCGGTTAAGCGACCTACCGACTTCAGATCAGGTCACGATCTGGCGGTTCGTGAGTTCGAGCCCCGCATCAGGCTCTGTGCTGACCGCTCGGAGCCTGGAGCCCGCTTCGGATTCTGTGTCTCCCTCTCTCTCTGCGCCTCCCCCGCTCATGCTCTGTCTCTCTCTCTTTCATAAATAAATAAACAGTTAAAAAATTAAAAAAAAAAACACAAAACTTCTCTGTATCACGGTCTTCTCATCTGTGAAATGGGGTAATGACCGTACCACGCTCATGGGTGTTTTGCAGATTGAAGGAGCCGGTGCATGCCAAGGGCCTGCCCGTTACCACCACATCAAAGAAGCGTGTTCCATAAACGCTGGCTGCTACCACCGTGTGCCGATGACTCACAAACCCCCAGCCTCCGGCCTGACCTGAGTGCCGGACGCATTGAGTTCACCTCTCCCTGGATAGTTTCACCTGGCTGCACAGATCCTGGAAGGAAAGAAAAGATGACGACAGGCTAGCACCTCCGGCCTTTCCCTCTTTTCTGTCCACCGCCCGGGACCGAAGCATCGTCAAGCCCTCATTTCTAATCCTCACCAGCCGAGAGTCCTCCCGCCAGCCCAGCGCTTCTCAAACGCTAATGCGCCTGCCAGTCACCAGGGGATCTTGCTACCTCGCGGAGCTTGACCCCCACCCCCCCAAGCCTGGAGATTCTGAATGGTTAGCAAGCTCCAGGTGAGGCTGCTGCTGCTGGTCTGCGACCCTCACTTCGCAGACCCAGGCTGCATTGTGGGCAAATCTCCGTGCTCTCCGGAACCCCAGTGCTCCCGACATCACCACGGCTGCAGCCGCATCGCCACGGCCCAGAGATGGCGACAGTGGCACGTGGCGCTTCTCACCACTCCCGGGCACTGTCCTGATGCTCGCAGGGCTGTGAACTCATTGAGTCTCTACGCTAACTCCTTCCGGTTTCCTCCAGGAGATGGAGGAAACTGAAGCTTGAAACGTCACGACAGGTATTTCAGCCGATGACGAACGCGGCCGGGGTTCAAACCTCAGTCTCCACAGCCAGGGGACACTGGATGCACCGTGTGAAGTCAGTCCCAGGTCTCACGGGGCAGACGATTTGAGTGCCTGGTGTCAGACCTCCCCTGACGCGTGTCCGATCGCAGCCACAGCTGCGGTGGCCGATGGTGGGACAACAACCACCGAACTCAAGAGAGCTGCTGTATTTCCTCTTGTCTGTGCAGAGTCCAAAACTGGGTGTGGGTGTGGAGGATGCGTCCCTGGAGTGACCCTCCATCCGTGCGTCAGTGCACCGACCTTCCGTTCTCAGAGGGGCACCTCTGGAAAGCATTCTGGACACATCTCAGGGGGTCCGGCAAAACCAAAGCCTCCTCCCTGGCAGACCCTCCTGGGTGCCTCCTGTTCCCTCTGTCCCCTTTTCTGTTCTATCCCTCTTGCTTCCTGAAGCCAGCTCTAAAATGAACTCTTGGCACCCAGGGCTTCCCTCAGTCACTGCGTCTGGGGACCGTCACAGGGCCCAAATGGGTGGGGTGAGTGGGAACAGGGTTTTAGCTAGAAGAAGGAGGAAGAAAGAGGAATCCGCTGTCCAGGGGACCTGTGCTGCATCAGGAACAATCACGCAAGCCAGTTCATTGAATTCCAGATGGCTTCGGGCTAAATTTAACATCCCCATTTTATAGGGGAGGAAATTGAGGCCCCAAGGGCTGGAATGCCTCATTCAGGTTGCAGATGGCTGATGATTCGGACAGTACTCAAACCGCCCTCTGCCTGACTGCACACCCCACGTTCTCTCCCCTACACCACATCGACCAGAACGTTCCATCAGGAGGTTCACAGTTCATTGTAATGATGAGGCCATAGGAATGGGCATTTATTTATCTCTCTGCCCTCCTCAGCGGGAGTACAGTGATAATATTTGGACAGTTTAGAATAAACGTCACCACACATCTCTCAGCTATGACTTCGCCCATTTCTAAAGACAGGGATGAGTCCCTCACCAAATATTTGCAGAACTTATTTGATTTTTGCTGACTTGTGAACGTACATCCCCTAAGGACACATGTAATGCTTCCTTTTGTTTACTTTTTGGGCTCATCCTGCAAATAAATCTAGGGCAGGGGCCACTGAGGCATGGCTGAGAGCCGAGCGGCCCGCACGCTGCCCTGGGAGGGCTGTGTGACCTGAGCCTGAGGGCCTGAGGGAGGCCTGGTTGTGCTTCCTTTCTTGTGCAGCCTCGTCCTCCTGGTGACAGACAACCCCACAGTCCCCAAGGGAAGGAAAACAACAAAAGTAAGACAAAGCTAGAAAAAAAGGGGGGGAGGGGCCCCTGGGTGTCTGAGTCAATTAAGAGTCCAACTCTTAGAGCACGTGGGTGGCTCAGTCGGTTAAGCATCCGACTTCGGCTCAGGTCATGATCTCATGGTTCACAGGTTCGGGCCCCGCAGCGGGCTCTGTGCTGACAGCTCAGGGCCTGGAGCCTGCTTCAGATTCTGTGTCTCCCTCTCTCTCTCTCTGCCCCTTCCCTGCTCATGCTCTGTCTCTCTCTCTCTTAAAAATAATTAAACATCAAAAAAAAAATTTTTTTTTTAAAGAGGCTGATTCTTGACTTTGACTCAGGTCATGATCTCTTGGTTCATGAGTTTGAGCCCCACATCAGGCTCCGTGCTATCAGCACGGACAGCTTTGGATCCTCTGTCCCCCCACCCCCGCCCTTCCACATTTGTGTACTCTTGCTCTGTCTCTGTCTCTCTCTCAAAAATAAACATTAAATTTTTTTTTTTTAATTTCTCCAAGAGTAGAATCAGTCTTAAAATCCCAGGTGTCTCAGATTGATTCAGATACCATATGAAAGAAGCAATGCCCAGGACAACTGGGTGAGTCTAGAGCCCCCATCCTAGAGCTTCTGAGCTGGTGGATAACTGACTTTAAAATCCCATAAGGTGTTTTATAGCTCACCTGATAAAATTCCTATACAAGTCTGTTGGGAAAAACACGATAAGAAGGAGTAAACATTCAGCAAGGGCTCAGGCTGCAGGAAGGCAGCAAGCTGGGCTTTCTGGTGGAATCCTGAGGCCAGAGGCTTGGCCGGGAGTCAGGCCAGGACTCGGGTGAGGCAGGGGGAGAGGTCTAGGCTACAAAGGGTGAGGGGAGTGCGAGCGCACGGCCCCATCTGAGTTTGGGAGCGTCCTTAAACTTGGCGCCCAGGGCCCTCTGCTGCCTCAGTCTCATCCCAGTTCCGGTTATCATATGACCTTTTCGGGACCCACCGTCTGCGGGCCTTACGCAGCTCCTTCTGGACCTCAACTTCCCGACCTGTATAATGGGGAGGTGAGCCTCTACATAACGCCAAAGGTCCCTATTTAACACCACTGCTGCGATTCTGCGTATTCTGTCTCTGCCTCTAGACAGGAGGCTCCGGGGAGTCCGACCGGTGCTGGCTCACCCCTCTGCCTCTGCCCTAATGAACCCTTAATGGGGCCCAGTAGGTACAACTTCTGCCTTCTGCCGAGCAATCGCAGCAATGACCGGATGGCTTTGTTTCCCTTAGTGCTGCCAAGCGCTAGCCCCAAGCTGGCTTCAGAACCCAAGAGACCTGAGCTCAAATGTCAGCTCCACACTGACCAGACGAAAACTTGAGATAAATTACTAAATTTCTCCGTGTGCTTCAATTTCCTCCTCTGCAAAGTGGGGGAAACAGTAGACCCCACCTAAGTGGACGAGAGCCTCACAGAGGACAGCGGTCCTTCTAGAAAGATCACTCTCCTAAGTAGCCCCAGCGGAAGTCCCGGAGACGGACCCCATTGGTCTGCTTGGGTCAGGTGTTCATCCTTGGGCCCATCCTGTGGCTGAAGAAACAGAGTGTCCAGCATGATGAGGACTTTGTGCTGACTTCTAGACCCCACTTAGCCCACAGGAGCGGGGAGTGGGGGAGGTCCTCAAAGAAATTAGAGCTACGGCTCACAGATGAAGGACGAATAGGGGTCATCAGGAAACATCTACTCTGTGGAGGGTGCATTCAGCCACAGCATTTCAGCTTCGCAGCATTAGTTATCTGTCGCTGTGCAATGAGGTTACCCCAAACTGACCAGCTCAAGGCGGCACACGCGTATTATTTCCCAGTATCTGTGGATCCGGAGTCTGGACACGGGTTATCTGGACCCTCTGTGAACTAGGTGTCGGTCAGGACTGTGTTCTCATCTGCAGACTGAACTGGGGAAAGACTCGCTTCCAAGGTCACATGGTTTCGGACAGCGTTAAGCTCCTCGCGGCTGAGGGACACAGCCCTGTTTCTTGCTGGCTGTCAGCTGGAACCTGAGACCATCGTCAGTTGCCCTCAGTTCCTTGTCTCGTGGACCCCCACACAGCTGCTGGCTCGTCAAGCAAGAGGGGGACAGGAGCTGTAACATTCTGTAATGTAGTCACGTGCATCCTGTCACCTTTGCCGTACCCTATCCTTTGAAGCAGCTCATAGGTCCTGGCCCCCCTGGGGAACGAACACCAGCAGGTGGGAATCATGGGGGCCACTCTAGAATCTGCCCGCCATATTGGCCAGTCACTGCGCCAGACTACATGGGCAAGGAGCACAAAATTGAGCTTCCAGGGGCGCCTGGGTGGCGCAGTCGGTTAAGCGTCCGACTTCAGCCAGGTCACGATCTCGCGGTCCGTGAGTTCGAGCCCCGCGTCGGGCTCTGGGCTGATGGCTCAGAGCCTGGAGCCTGTTTCCGATTCTGTGTCTCTCTCTCTCTCTGCCCCTCCCCCGTTCATGCTCTGTCTCTCTCTGTCCCAAAAATAAATAAAAAACGTTGAAAAAAAAAATTTTAATAAAAAAAAAAAATTGAGCTTCCAGATTATCAAGAGTTTGGATTAGGTGTTCAGACAAGATCTGAACCAAATCTGCATAAAACTGCCAGGTCTTTATCTATCACTTCCTAGCTCTTTGACCTTGAACAAGCTCCCCCGTGTGTCTGAGGTTCAGTTTCTGCATCTGTAAACTGAGCGGGAGTAGAGGTACTTTGTTTGTTATGTCGTAAGGTGTAAATGAGTAAATACGTGAAAATGCTTTCATTAGTCCTAGCGCGGATTTAGTGCTTAAGAAGTATTAGCATTCACACACACACACACACACACACACACAATACACGTGTGCTCTGAACCATGTGCTGTATTTTGCTTATGTCAAAACCGTTCAATTTGAATGTCCTGCTTTACAGTTGGGGACACCCCCCCCCCGAAGCATCCGTGTGACCTTCCAGAGCTCTCTGAGCTAGTGAGTGGCTGAAGTAGGTTGGAGAACCTTCCAGACGTCCCCACAACTAGAATGCTCCTGAGTGGTCATCTAAGCCTCGGCCCCCTGCCCCCAGCCTGCTTTCACGAGGTCTCCCATGGGAAGGAAGACAGTGGCCAGGAGGGTAAGACTACTTGCTTTGATTTGCTTTTTGTCTTGGGGGGAAGGGGTTCAGCAGCTGGAAAGGTTTAAGCAAACAAACAAATGATTAAAGGAATAAACACATAGGTGCAGAGCTACTGACCTCTCCTATCCTTCTCGCCTCACAGAAGAGGAGATCGAGGCTCGGGGAAGAGACAGCTGGCCTGGGTCTCAGTGCAGCTTGACGCTTGATATCAGGCACGGCACCCGGATCCCGGGCTCCCAGCTGCCATCCCTCGAAGTCCCACCCAGCCTCTCTGCCCATGAAGTCCCATGCACAATTTTACCCCGAGTTGGAGTTGGAGAAGTGAAGCCATTTTTAAAACACCCAGTTGACTGGGCTCGCTGTCTCCCTGTCCAAAACAACCACGAACACCACTGGAAATACCAAACTAATGACGCCTCAAGCGGGCATAACTTGAGGAGTGGATGTGGGTCGTGTTCATCATGGACTGCATTACTAAGCAGTGGAATGCTAATAAAGTGTGTGCAGTAAATTGCATTTTAAAAGCATCATGGGAGACGGAGATGGCTCTTTTAAGAAACCCTATAAGGAATAGTTTGATAGAGTAAGAAGAAAAAAAAGCCTTTAACAATGGAATAAAAATCACTCGTTTGAGTCTTATAAATCTAGACTGTGGTACATGGGGCTTCCTTCGAGCCTATTGCGTTTTATGTATGTAGCATATGCTTGAACACTCACAGATAAATCAGCTGGGTAAGTATGACTGGAAAGCAGCGATCGGTTTCCTCTTCCCTGGGTGCTCCCCGTTCCTGCCCCCAGAACATCTACTTCCACCCCGGAAATATCCAAGTGAGAGAGGCCAGGGAGGTTTTGAGAAAGGAGACCAGACCGGCTGGCAGGAGACCTGAATTCTAGTGCTTGGATTGTTAAGCAGTTCAACCTGTTCTTTCTCTTAGCCTCCATTTCTTCATCTATCACATGGAAATATTATTTGCTCAGCTGAATTTAGAGGGCAATGCTGAGGATCGAAACAGATGGCAAATGCAAAAGTCTTGATCAAAAGACAACGAGCCGGGGGCGCCTGGGTGGCTCAGTCAGTTAAGCATCCAGCTCTCGGTGTCGGCTCGGGTCACGATCTCACGGTTCGTGGGATCGAGCCCCGCGTCGGGCTCCGTGCTGACAGCAGAGCCTGCTTGGGATTCTCTCTCTCCCTCTCTCTCTCTGCCTTTCTCCTGTTCATGCTCTCTCTCTCTCTCTCTCTCTCTCTCTGCCCCCCCACTCATGCATGCTCTCACTTTCTCTCAAAATAAATAAATAAACTTTAAAAAAAAGGCAATGAGGCCACATGAGGGATGAGACCGCCCTCTTGACCCTCATCCCAGGCACAGCCATCATCACATCTTGCAGATTGCACTTGAACGAATCCTCTCTCCCTTCCCTGTGCCATGTTCTGACCAGGGCCTACCCCGCTTTTCACCGGTACTATTCAAACAGGCTCCTCCCTTGTGTCCCAGCATCAAGGTGGACCCGCCTCCAACCCATTGTAGTTAGCGCTTTTTTTAATGCAACTCTGAATGACTCCCCTTTGCTCACAAGGAAGAAAACCACTCAGTTCCTGCATCAAAGCTCAGCAGAGCCTTCAGGGCTCAGCCTGCCCATGTCTCCACCCTTCTGTGTCATACTTCACACAGCGGCCATACTCAACTTCTCGGGTTCACCACACACGAGACGCTATTTTCCACCTCCAGGCACTTTCCCGCGCTGTTTTCTCTGCCTGTGGCCACTGGTGCCTGTAGGCATCAGCCAAGGCGACTGAAGTTACTCCGCAGTAACAAGCACCCCCTAGATCCCGTTCCGCACGTTCAACGTTGTCTCGGGAGGAGAGGTGGGGAACGTCCGCTCGCTGTCACTAGTCTGCAAGCCAGGCTGTCAGCTTGCGCCCCTGTGACCACAGCAGCAGGGGGCGGAGAACGTGGCAAACCGCGATTGCCTCTTGACGCTTTTCCATTCAGCTCTTATCTCATAGGCCAGAGCAAGTCAAGGGGCTGGGAATGCCCTGCCCTCGCCCAGAGAGCAGCCAGCCAGCAATCTTTGAATGAACAGCTATAATATTTTCCACACCTTCGTTATCGCTGTCTGCCTGGTAAACAGATGTGTATCTTTAGGCTCCTCTTCACTGCCTTCTCCTCCAGGAAGCCTTCCTTATTCACACTTCCATCATGGACAGCACTGGACTTGCTCTGGTTTGTTCAGTTCCTTTCTCCTTCAGGGCACTCCTCCAGGGCAAGCACCACGTCCCTAAAGGCCCCAGCACAGAGTCTGGAGAGAGGACAGAGCCAAGTGTCTCCATATCAAAGGAACGAATGTTTAGGTAAGTGGTTCCCCAACTGGCTTGCCGGGCCCGTGTACCCCAAAGTCTCCTGGGTGGGACGGGGATGGAGGGAGACGTGTGAGAGCTTCTAAGGGATCTGGAGCCAGCCGAGCTTCCCCTCCCCTGTCTGGCAACTCCAAAGACAACCATGGGGGAGGGGAAGGGGGAAAAAAAAAGTTAGAGAGGGAGGGAGCCAAACCATAAGAGACTCTTAAAAACTGAGAACAAACTGAGGGTTGACAGGGAGTGGGAGGGAGGGGAAAGTGGGTCCTGACCCTGCTTAGTTACTTCCCAGCTGTCAATTTGTATCTTTTGTGCTTGTCCAAGGTCTTCTCTACACCCTCTCTACCCCCTTGACGGTTCCCTCCCAGGTAAACCCTGCCTTCCCAGTAAGAAGTTTTATAAAATAAAATAACTGTACTTCCCAGCCTCCCTCACGACCCTGGAGAAGTGGACGAGACTAGACTCCAATTTACAGACGGACGAAAGAGCACAAGGCGGAGAAAGGATGCGCCCCAGGTCAAACCACTGGCCCGCAAGGGACGGAGTTGGGGTCCGACCCCAAACCTCCGTGACCCGCAGCTCGGGCCACACTGGACGCTGGTCAAAGGGAAAGCTGACACAGGCCTCGCAGCACAGGCTCCGGGCCCCCAGTTACCACGATGCCTTGATGCCATGCCTGACCCTGCTCCCCGCATCTGCCCTGGTTACCCCTCGAGGCCCTGGGCTCAGCCTCCTGGACTGGAGCTACCAAGCTGACCCCTCGGCCCTACTCCTCACAGAAGACCGGGCTTTGTCTCCACGGGACAATTAGCAGGTACCGTGGGCAGCAGGCAGGATCAAAATGAGAGACCAGGACGAACCCCAGTTCCTGCTGTGTGACTAGCTAACGGGTCACTGGCTACACAGAGCCTCAATGTCCTCTTTGGAAAAAAAATAAAAGTTAACATTACTTTGGCTTGGCTTAAGGATTCAATGAGTTCATGTACAGAAAACACTAGGTCAGGGGCGCCTGGGTGGCTCAGTCGGCTCAGCATCCGACTTCGGCTCAGGTCATGATCTCGCAGTTCGTGGGTTCGAGCCCCGTGCCGGGCTCTGGGCTGACAGCTCGGAGCCTGGAGCCCGCGTCGGGTTCTGTGTCTCCCTCTCTCTGTGCCCCTCCCCTGCCCTCTCTCTCTCCTCCTCTCTCCCTCAAAAATAATAAATAAGCGTGAAAAAATTAAAAAAGAAAACACTAGGCCAGTATCTGGCATGCATAGGAGCTTAATACACGAGAGTGCCATACGCCTTCACTATAACGTGCTATTGCTCTGTCCTTGGGGGCAGGGATGGTTGAGAGGGGCGCTCCTCAGTGGGGCCCGCGGGCTGCCACCAACCCCCAAACTCCATTTCCCATCTGCAATAAGATAAGGGGCTTGCACCAGACGCAGATCCCCTAGTCCTCGGCCTGCCCTGCCCCAGGTCCTTCCCGGGCACAGCCGGGATGCATGCAGGAGGTGCTTAGCGCTGGCTGAGGGTTCTCCTCAGAATGCAGACCTGAAGGAAGCAGTGGAGATACAGCAGGTCCAGGCGGGGCCGAGGGCATTTCCTCTGCCTGTTGCCCAGCGGTGGGGGAGGGATCTGGGTGCCTGGCCCTTCCGCTGACCTTGATTTCCCTCTGGCTCTCTCTCCTCCACAGCATCTGGCTTCCATCACTGGACAGATGATATTGGGCCCCAGGCTCCTCGACCTCCCAAGGACCCTGAGCATCAATCGGACTTATCAGAATTGCTTATTCCGGCCCGAGTGACGTGCCAAGGAAGATGGGGAAGCAGCCTGGACCCAGTGGGAGGTCAGAGATCAAAGTGAGGACGTGGAACCCTGCCCGGGGCCGGGTCCAGCCAGCACCAAGGACTTGGGCCGTCTCAGGCCGGCTCAGCTGTCCCGAAGTCCTCCGAAACCTCCTGCCGCCTCCTGCCTCCTCATCCCAGTCTCTTTGCAAGGGCTGAGCCAGCGCTGAGCAAGTCAGATCTGCAACCTTCTTGAAAACAGAAAAGCCCTCGATAAGAGGCAGTTGTTTTCATCATTAGCATTATTATAAAAGAACGGGTGAGCTTGCCTCAGTGCTCAGAATGATCTCTCCAGATCCACGCCAGCCTTTCCACTATTTTCTGGAAGGATAAAGAGAAGGGCACGAGCCACTCACTCCGGACTCAGATGTGGAGCTCCAGCTTTAAAACCCCACCTGCCGAACCCTCTCAAACTCGCCGACACTGCACCTTGGTGTCCTGAACGTACAGAGGAAGATGATCAAATCCCACAGAACCCACGGAAGTCAGGGCTTTGCCCGTGTCTCAGAGCTTCCACGTGGCTGAGCTGAACTCAAAGCCAACTTGGGGTAGCCGCCATTTTGTGCCATTCCAAAGCCCAGCACTGGGTTCAGAACACCACACTGTGTGCACAGAATAAGTGCTAAAACCCAAGTCCCTCAGGAAAAACCTGAATCTGACCACAAATGAACTCAGGAGGCAGATATGTAGTGATACAGGACACCCGAGGAGGGGACCCCAGAGATGCCGTTGCCATACTTGAACTTAACCCAGAGCCCCTGTCCCCAGATGCCCACCACAGTCTCGGGGGAAACCAGCTCCCAGAAGCCACCCACAGCCAGCACCAAGGATGCACTTTAGAATCTAGGGGGCTGAGTTTTAGTTTTAGCAGCTTGACCAAGACATAATTTTCATACCGTACACTTCACCCAGGTAAATTATGCGACACAGCAGGTTTTAACGTATTTGGAGCTGTGCAGTCATCACCACGATCAGTTTTAAGAACATTTTTGCCACCCTTCAAAGCACTGGTATGCTTTAGCTACCACTCCACCCCCACCCACCCATCTCTCCCCACCTCAGGGAACTGATCATCTACTTTTATCCCTATTTATTTGCCCATTCTGGACACTTCATAAAAATGGCCTCATATGATACGTGGTCCGTCGTGACTGGCTCCTTCCACTCCGAGTCATGTCTTCATGATTCTTCCTTGTGTGCACGCGCCATGCACACAGTTGTAGCGGGCGTCAGCACCTCATCCCTCTTCGTGTCCTGATAATATTCCACGGCGCGGACGTCCCACATTTTATGCATCCATCATCAGCCAATGGACATTTCAGTTACTTTTACATTTTGACTATTACGAAGAATGCTGTTAGGAACACTCAAGAACAAGTCTTTGTGTGGCTATTAATTTCTTTTCTCCTGGGTGTACATCCAGGAGTGGAATCGCTGAGTCACGTGTGACTCTGTTTCACCTTTTGCAGAACTGCCACACCGTTTTCCACGGAGGCTGCGCGCACTGGCTGTGCGTGACCCCGTCCATTTCTCCTTATCCTGGCCCACACCTGTCACTGTCTGTATTTTCTATCATAATAATCCAACTGGACATGACGCAGTATCCCGTTGAAGGTTTGCTTTATATTACCCTCATGATGAAAGATGTTGACTGTCTTTTCATGTGCTTCTTGGCCTTTGTATATCTCCTTTGGAGAAAAATCTGTTTGGATGATTTTCCCACTTCCAAAAGAGAGATGTCTTTTTATTGTCGACTTGTAAGAGTTCTTGATATATTCTAGATGCAAGTACTTTCTAAGATATATATGATTTGCAGATCTGTTCTCCCATCTCATAGGCTATCTTCACTTTCTTAATGACCTTCACCAAGCGCGAAAGTTTTTAATTTTGAAGAAGTCAAAGTGCTTTTGGTTTCCTATCTAAGAATGCTTTGCCTAGGGAAACAAAAGCAAAAAATGAACTACTGGGACCTCATCAAGATAAAAAGCTTCAGCACAGTGAAGGAAACAATCAGCAAAACTAAAAGGCAACTGACAGAATGGGAGAGGATATTTTCAAATGAAATACCAGATAAAGGGTTAGTATCCAAAACCTGTAAACAACTTATCAAACTCAACACCCAAAAAAACAAATAATTCAGTGAAGAAATGAGCAAAAGACATGAATAGACACTTTTCCAAAGAAGATATCCAGATAACTAACAGATACATGAAAAGATGCTCAACATCACTCATCATGAGAGAAATACAAATCAAAACCATAATGAAATACCACCTCACACCTGTCAGAATGGCTAAAATTAACAACTCAGGCAACAGATGTTGGTGAGGATGCAGAGAAAGAGGAACGCTTTTGCACTGCTGGTGGGAATGCAAACTGGTGCGGCCACTCTGGAAAACAGTATGAAGGTTCCTCAAAAAATTAAAAATAGAACTACCCTATGACCCAACAATTGCACTACTAGGTATTTATCCAAAGGATACAGGAGTGCTGATTCAAAGGGGCACATGCACCCCAATGTTATAGCAGCATTATTGACAATAGCCAAAGTATGGAAAGAGCCCAAATGTCCATCAACTGATGAATGGATAAAGAAAATATGGTGTGTGCGTATATATATGGAATACACACACACTTCATTATATATATATGAAATGAAATGAAATCTTGCCATTTGCAACAACATGGATGGAACTAGAGTGTATTATACTAAGCAAAATAAGTCAGAGAAAGACAAATAATCATATGATTTCACTCATATGTGGCATTAAGATACAAAACAGATGAACATAAGGGAAGGGAAGCAAAAATAATAGAAAAACAGAGAGGAAGACAAACCATCAGAGATTCTTAAATACAGAAAACAAACTGAGAGTTGCTGGCAGGGTGTTGGGTGGGGGGATGGGCTAAATGGGTGATGGGCATTAACGAGGGCATTTGTGGGGATGAGCACTGGGTGTCAAATGTACGTGATGAATCACTAAATTCTACTCCTGAAATCATTATTATACTATATATTAACTAACTTGGATTTAAATTTTAAAAAAGGAAGGAAGGAAGGAAGGAAGGAAGGAAGGAAGGAAGGAAGGAAAGAAAGAAGGAAGGAAGGGAGGGACAGAGAGAGAGAAAGAGAGAGAGAGAAAGAGAGAGAGAGAAAGAGAAAGCAAGCAAGCAAGCAAGCAAGCAAGCTTTGCTTGAACTAAGGTCATGAAGATTTACTCCTATATTTCATTCTAAGACTTTTAGAGTTCCAACTCTTATATTTAAGTCTAACATCCACTTTGAGACAATTCTTATGTAGGATGTGAACAATGGGATACAACTTCCTACCTTTGCGTGTCGACATCCACTTGCCCCAGCATCTTTCATTGAAAAGAAAATTCTTTCCTCACCAAAGCATCTTTGAACGCTTGTTGACAATCCGTTGACCAAAAATGTGAGGATTTAACTGTAGACTCTCACTTCTATCCTTGTTTATCCTTGTGCCAGTACCACTTTGTCTTAAATTCTACAGGTTTGTAGTGTTGAGGAATTAGACAAGCCCAGTAGGCTGAGGTGTCTCAAATGACTTGGGAGCCTCCGATGTGCAAACCAAAACCTATGGTACAGCCAGTACACTCAAGTCCAAGAAAATGAAACCAAAGAACAACTGATCGCAGTCCACTAGACGTTCCCAAATGCGGCAACTGCTCAAGCTATTGCCAGTCACATAACTTGCTTGCTCTCTTCCATGCCTTCTCTGTAAAAACCCTCCCCTAGCTCCTGTCCAACCACTTTCTGTGGGGTGCCCCACCCAATTGGAATTGATGTTTGCTCAAAGAAACTCTTGAAAATTTTAATGCACTTCAGTTTATCTTTCAACGGCAGCAACCTTTGAAATTGAGAAATGTGAGTTATCTAACTTTGTTCTTTTTTTTTCTATTTTGTTTTGGCTGTGTTGGATCCCTTGAATTTCCATATCAATTTTACCATCAGCTTGTCAATGTCTGTAGCAAAGTCAGCTGGGATTGTGTTGAATGTATAGATTGATTTGAGGTGCGTTGCCATGTTAACAATATTAACTCTTCTGATCCTTGAATGTAGATTCTCTTCCCATATGTTTAGGTTTTCTTTGATTCCTTTCAACAGTATTTTGTAGTTCTCGGAGTGTAAGTTTTGTACTGATTTTGTCAAATTTATTCCTAGGTAGTTTATCCTTTTTGATGCTATCGTACATGGAATTGCTTTCCTAATTTCATTTCTGGAATGCTCATGGCTAGTGTAGAGAAACACAGGCTTCCCCCACTATCTGCAAGCAGAGTGTTCCAATGAAAACCTTCAGTAAGCCAAAATGGTGCAAAGCAAGGAAGCGATCACCATTAATTTATATGGAAAAACTTCGGAGCATCCCCAGACCCCAAAAACAACCCTCCTGGGCTGTTCTGATCGCTTAGGACCCATGTTGCTAAAGAATGCCCAAAGTAAATGGAGATGAAGCACCAATACAGACACAGGTCAAAGCTCTGGGGCTTGATGCAGAAGTACTTGGTGTAGTTCCCGGGAACAGTGCTGGCTGGTGCTGCTCTCAGAGTTCGGGGTGCCCTGCCTCCATAGCGGCTTGCTGCTTTTTCATAAAAGTGAAAATCCTCGTGAGCTTTCTTTCCGTTACCAAAATCGGTACCAATGTAGGTCTTTCATGAAAGCAAAGTGGTGTACTGTGAGCTTTTGAAAAGCGAGGGATACCTGTGCAATCAATCTTTTATATTAATCATACACTAGGCAAACCTGAAGCCATTTATTACTTCTTATAGTTTTTTAGTAGATTCATTAGGATTTTTATTTCCAAGTCATGTCATCTGCCAATAGAGATGGTTTTCTATCTTTCTTTCCAATCTGAATCTTTTTCTTTTCTTTTTTTTTTTTTTCGCCTAATTATCCTTGCTAGAGCCTCCAATACTATGTTGAATAGAAATGGTACAAATAGACACCCTTGTCTTGTTTCTGGTCTTGTTTCTGGTCACTTTCATCTTTCACCATTAAGTATGTTAGCTCTGGGTTTTTTTGTAGATGACAAAATTCTATTTCCAGTGTGTTGAGTGTTTTGATAATGAAGGGGTTTGGGCTTTTGTCAAATGCTTTTTCTGCATCTATTAAAGATGACTGTGTGGGTTTTGTCCATCAAATCGTCTCCAGATGTTGACAAATGTCCCCGGAGGGGCAGGGGGCAGAAATCAACCCCAACTGAGAACCAGTGCCTCCAACGACAACGGCGAGAATTCAGTGTTAGGGCACCCACTGTCTACTCCACCATCTGGGACATAATAGACACACAGTGGAAAGTGGGCTATTTTGACGATTATCCTTCCCCGGGATGCTAGGCAGGGCCTGGAGGGAAGTGTGTGTTTAATCAGGAGCTGCCCAGATGCCTGAGGGGGCTCCTTCGTGCCTTCAGCTATAGAAGCCTCACTGCTAGCCCAGATGACTCCAGACCCTGGACCCAGTGGAGACAAGTGGATTCAACCACCCACTGTGGCTTTCCGTTAAGGCCAAATGCTGCCAGGTCCTCCCCAAGGCCTGTTAAGAAAAAACCGAGATGGGCACTGCATCTTTGTGAGGACACTGCTGGCTCAGCAGCCCTTAGCTCTGGCCTGCCCTGGTGTTGGCTCAAAGGGGCTGGCTGATGGGCTCAACCCTGATGCTTGCAGTGTCCTTCACTGGGAAGGGATGGACTCCAGAGCATGGCCGCAAGAAAGCTCGGAGGTGGAATTTATCCAAACCCTAGATGCCAGGTGCTTTAAATGCAGCATCGCTGGTCCTCAAAGCAACCTTCGGAGGGGCCATTTATGACCGTTTTATTGATAAGAAAACTGAGGATCCTGGAGGCCAGGTGATGCCATAACAATAAATGACAGTGTGGGTAGTTAGAACCGACAGCCTTAATCCAATGCCTATAACATAACCACCACTAAACCACGTTGAATCACATGCACACACACACACACCACACCATATACTATGTAGGCACCCACACCACACATCACATGCACACGCAGACACACATCGCACCCCCCCCCCCCCACACACACATGCTGCATACATCACCTTCGCACATGCACGCACACATCTGCCGCTTCCTGGAAGTCTCTAACTCACGTCTTCTTGAGAGGCAGATCGGACAGGGTGTCCAGGCATCTCATGTTTAAATGGTGGCATTTGCAGACCTCTGTGTTCACCTACAGGTGCTCCCCCTCTGAATCCCTGTGTCTGACTCCGAACGGGTGCGTCCTGGGCCAGGGGAGAAGAAGGGGGCTCAGTCGGTCTCTGAGCAGGGGAGGCGCGAGCCAGGAAGGAAGGGCAGCTGCATGCACGGGACAGAGATGTGAAAGGGCAAGTGGCCGTCCCCTCACTCCTGCAGTCCTCTGCCTACATCGATATTCATTGAACGCCCACCATACCCTGGGGGTGCAGAGTAAGAGAAGACAAAGCCTCTGCCCACAGGGAGCTCTCGGGACAATGGGGACCCAGATGCCACAACTCAGCAGGAGACGATCTTCCAGGGTGACCGTGCGCCCGTGCTGTCCCAGCACGTGCCCAGCAGAGTCAGGGCTTTCCTCCCCACCAGCTTCCGGCTCACGGGGCAGTGCCCGGGCACCTTGCGGTTGCACCTCGCCTCTGCCAGGGGCCCCCGGGCCCACACGCCAAGCCCCGCAGGCGTCTGGTGGAAAGGGTCACAGTCGTGTGCCCGGTGCTTCTTTTCCAAGGCCTGGCATGCAGCAGGTAGCAACCGCTGAAGCATGTCACGCGGGAAAGAGAACCGGTCGCAGCTGGAAAGGGGGCTCTGCCCACAGGGTGGAGGGTGGGTTACAAGAGTCCACGCTGCCGGCAATGAGGCAGACGGAGAAAGTGCCGCTCGTGGGGGCGGACTTGGGCAGTGGGTGTGCACAAAGGCAGGGCTGCTTTAGAGAGATCTCTGGGGGTCGGAAGGCAAGCAGCCTGGTCTCTCCTGGAGGCAAAGGCCGCGTGCTCTGTGCCCATGTGACTGAGGTTCTCTGCTTTTGGAGAGGAAGGAACGAAGGAGTAATCGAACGTGCAGCTTTGCCTCTCTCCCTCTCTCTCTCTCAGAAATCAAGAGAAATGGACACACCCAAGGGTGGGTGACTGCATGAATGGAGAGACGAGTTACAGGTGCTTCAGTGTCAGAGCTAAAAAAGATATTAAAGGGCACCGGGTCCCAGGCTTCCCCACCGAGCCCCCTTGCCTGCTCACACCCGGCAGCTTGGCATTTATCTGTTGCCCGGGAGCCCGTTGTCTGAGCAAACTGCTTAGAAGGGGTTTTATTAACGCATAGGTCCTCTGACCTTCTCGTCCCACGGAGAGATAATGCGACCCGAAGCATCCCGGGCCACGCACGTATTCGAATCGACCTGTTTCTAAGGAACACCCTGGCCCGACTCTGTGCTGACTGTCAGGCTGGGGGCTGCAGTGAGGCGGTGGTGAATAAAACATCTCCCCTCTCCTCCCGGATCCCGCAGTCCAGTCGAAGATCTGGAATGCGTGTACTCATAACTAGGACACGGGAAGGAAGCGGCAAGAGGTTTCATAACAAAAGCCAATGCTCGTAATGGGCGTAAAACGATTCAGTTCCTGTTCTGACACTTTGCCTCGCACCAGCGTGCAGCGGAATGTTATTTTCACCCTTCTTTTGCTGCTCAGGAAAATGAGACTCTTATCTGAGATTTTGGAGGTCTCGGTGATGGAGCGGAGGTGGGACCCAGGGAACCCAGCCCCGGGACCTGTTTCTGTGATCAGCGGTCTTTCCCACTACATGGCAAACTGACGTTTACGTTTACAGAACACTCGTTCTGTGCCAACCACACTTCTGCGTGTACTTTAAACCCGTTCCGTCTTCAAGGTCCCTCTAGGAGGGAAAGTAGCAATACAGCCTCGTGAGTTGCGGTCCCGCTTCACGGGACCAGCTCCCAGTTCCAGCACTCACGAGGCATGTACCACTGGCCAAGTTTGTAACCTCCCCGTGCCTCAGTTGTCTCATCTGTAGTAAGGGAATAATAACACGCCAACGCTGAAGACTACTGCCAAGATCTAGTGAGTTAAGGCACGCGCGGCAGGTACAAAGGGCGAGTTTTTGTCATGGAGGGGAAAGCGAGCCTGACAAGGGCTGATTGAATTGCCGCCGTTTCACCGCGGGCAGGTGGCGAAGCCTACATTTCGGCTCGGCTACAATACTATGGTTTTAACCCATCTTGCAGACCAGAAGCCCATCTAATGGATGAGTGAGTGAGCGAGTGAGCGAGCAAGTGAAGGAAGAAGCTAAAAATAATTAGTTGGCAACTCTTACGGCCTGGACGATTTCACATTTGTTACTCCCCTTGACAATTAACTGCGTGAAGGTTAAGCGCGAGCATCCCTTTCAGAGATGAAAAAAAAGAGAGAGAGAAAAAAAAAACACAGACTGAGAAAAGAAAATCGCCCAAAGTCATGACAACCATCCCAACTCCCTACCTCGGTGGAAAAACTAGGATTCGATCCCAGGTCCTCGACACCAAGATTGATGTTTCTTTCTTTCTTTCTTTTTTTTTTTTTTTTTTTTAATGTTTATTTATTTTTGAGACAGAGAGAGGCAGAGCATGAGCAGGGGAGGGTCAGAGAGACAGGGGGAGACACAGAATCCTAAGCAGGCTCCGGGCTCTGAGCTGTCAGCACAGAGCCCAACGTAGGGCTCGAACTCACGGACCGTGAGATCATGACCTGAGCCGAAGTCGGACGCTTAACTGACTGAGTCACCCAGGCGCCCCTGATGTTTCTTTCTTGTACCAGACTAATCCAAGGACTGGAGTAAACCCAAAATGGATGATTCCATCTGCAAAACTCCATTCGAAGCCGTTAGACCAGGGAGGATTCCAGAGGTTATGTCCTGCTTGTGTTGATTTCCCATCAGATTGTGGGCCTTCGGGCACCCGAATTCGTTCTCATTTCCTATCCAATGAGCACAGTAACAGCCATATGACAGCATTTTGGGGAAGACCCGTCCAGGAACACCATCCGACCGGCCCTGCCCGGGACAGCGTGTGGCCACCGCCGAAACTGCAACATCGCTCTCGGGTTTCACAGTTTATAAGCTCAGATCCACGAGAAGCACCGTAGAAACCATCTCTCCCACATCCCCACCCTTTCAGCATCACATGGGGACTCAGTCACGGTCTCCTTCCAGCCCCTCAGGACCCCGTAAGGTAGGAAGAATCAGGGATTCTTGACGCCCATCCCACACGAGCAAGCTGAGACTCCGTGCGATTTTAGCGGGGTCCTACCTGGCCAGAGGCAGCTCGCCCCGGGGCCCGATGCTGGAAAGGGGGCGGCTTCAGACAGGCAGGCACACCCGAAACACAAGGTGTTCTGAGTCAGGCTCGCTTGCACCCACCAGGACAACAGGTATCAGATTCTTATCTGAAATTGTGTGCGTTCATCTCTGCGTTTAGGCTTCACGTCATTTGACTTCCAACCATTTAGGGTGAGCAATACGTTCTGGGCGGATGGGCATAGGTGGTGAGAGTCATCTGACCTGTTCTGCGGCTCGACGTAATCTGCACAGTCAGTGGTGAGGCGAGCCCATCGCAGCGGCCGGTGGCTGGGAAATCAAGCAGGAGCCCATGGCTCCCTCCAGCTCGGATTGTGGAATATTCATCTCCCCCGTTAATGGACCATGGCTGCCGGATCCAGGGAGCCCCGGAGCTGCCCAAGGCGATCTGGTTCCAAGAAAAGCAATTCTGCATCTGAAGAGTTGGCTCAGCCCTGACTTGCACCTGGAATTAGGGAAGACGCTTTTCGGAGGACAGATTTAAGTTGTCCACTGGGGGAGGGGGGGTTCTTGAACAGGAGCTCTGCCAATGTCGGCCCATTAAATGGACCATCCTTAATGCGTCTGCTCGTTCTGTGGGCATTCACCGGCCAGCTGTGCGTTCCGGGCTCTGATGGAGAATCTGAGCGTCCTCTTCTGGAGGATCCCCAAGCCCTGAGCCCCTTCCCACACCAGCCACTGCCCTCCCCTCCATCACCACCATGCGTGACGGGGAAATGAAAACCACCACAGGGGCCGAGCACTTTCTCTCTCTCCGCACCTGCTCTCCCTCTTGGGTCTCAGACCCTCAAGGGAGAGTGTCGGGAGCTCACTTTCTTTACCTTGTTACACATGTGACCAAAACATACGGCCAGCCTGTGAAGGTCAAAGACAACAGACACCTCAGAAACCATTCGTCCAGAGGCTCTCAGCCCCCGTGCGTGCCATGGACCCCCGTCCACTGCCTGAAACACCTGTGGACCCCTTCCCATAAAATAAAATGCACAGGATCAAAGAGAGGCCAATTATATTGCAATACAGCTGTCAAAGTAGTTTGCCAACAAATAGTAACACAGGGGCTCCCCTGGCACCGTATTCTACAACCAGGGCTGGCGGGGGGGCGTCTGAGAAGGACCGCCTCCTTGAAGGACTGGATTACCAAGTGGTGAGAGAGTCCCGGGCACTGCCCGCGAAAATAAAAGATGCATTGAGATAAAATAAAGATGAAATATAAAATGCATGAAATGCATTTATAAAATGAAAATAAAGATGCATTTCTGTTCCCATCTGTATGGGCTGAGCGGTGACCCCCAAAGAGATACATCCACATCCCAATGTCGGGACCCGGTGCCGGTGAATTTGTTTGGATAAAGAGTCTTTGCAGACGCAGTTAAGCTAAGGATCTCAAGATGAGACCTTCCGGGATCACGTGGGTGGGCCCTAGACCCAGTGACATGTGTCGTTGAGAGAGACAGAGGACAACAGTGGAGAAAGGGGGCGACCGCGTCAAGAGGGAGGCGGTGTGACGGCGAGGGAAGTGGTGTGGCCGCCAGCCAAGGAACACCCGAAGCCACCAGGCCCTTGGGGGGAGAGCCACGGGCACACCGCACCCAGATTCCAGGCTTCTCAGCCCAGGACCGTGTGAGAAGTTGTGTGCCAGCCAGTGCGTGGTAGTCTGTTACCGCAGTTCTAGGAAACCGAGACGCCGTCTAAGGTCATGGACATCCAGTTTCTAGAAGGACCCCCTCTCTCATATAGCTCCGGCATTCATTCATCTAACACATTCCCGTGGGACAGGCACACCGGTTAACACTGCCTCAGTCCCTGCCCTCAGGGAGCTTGCATTCCGAAGTGGGAAGCACAGTGGGCCCCAGAAAATAAACAACGGAATGTTTGATACACATAATGTCGGCGAGTTATAAGAGCCTCGGAGAAAATGAAACAGGGTGATGCGTGAAGAGTAACTAAGGAAGCACTCTAGACTGGGTGGTCAGGGGAGGCCTTGCTAAAAAGATGACAATTCAGCCGAGATTTAAATGATAAGAAGCCAAGGACAAAGGTGGAGGGAGGCACGTTCCCACAGAAGGAATGTGCAAAGGCCCTGAGGCTGGGACAAGCTTGGTAAGTTTAATGAGGCGAAGGACTGAACAGCTGGGCTGGAGAGCGGGGGAGGGGAAGATCACTGGGCCTTAGTCTGGGTCCTAACAGATGCTGATGTGGGGATTAGCACACGGCAGGGGGCAGGGTTACTGGGACCACAGCTTGGAAGGGAAGCGGGATTTTAGGAGAGGGGCCTAAATCCCAAAAGGCCACAGTGGGCCCTGTAGGGAGCTCTGGAGCTGGGACGCACCCGCGGAGTTGTTGTGTCTTCAGGCCAGGTGGCCAGGGCTGATGTCCTGCACGGGCCAGCTGCCAGCTGCTGACTGATCCCAGGGAGGGGAGTGTGGCCACGGCTGAGCCACAAGCTGCCAGCACCCCCGGCAGCTGGGGGACCATTGACTTGCTTCTGCGGGAGGCTCAGACACCGCAGCAAAGAGTTTGGGCTTAACAGCTTCACGTGTGTGGAAAATAAGGCTCAGAGAGGGCAATGAGCTTTTCTGATATCACACAGCAGGCTGGAGACCAAGCCGGGTTTAAGTGCCTCGCTTCCTGAAAATAATTCCTTCCCCCTCTCCTCCTCAGGCCATAATATAATATTTTGCTCCACAATCTGATGCTCAGAGCTTCCCAAGGCAAGGCCCCTTCTCTGCGTGCAATTAGCTGTGTCCGAGGAATTGTGCTGATCAGCCTCTCCTTTCGACCCCTTTGATAAAAAATCACCTGGAGACCGATAACCGGGCCTGGGTGATTTCTTTCTCTTCCACAGATAACACCCTCCAGGGGCCTGAGGCACCTTCTCCAAGGAGAAACGACATCCTCCGCACATTTCGGATTCCAGTCCACCCAGCGATGGCCAGTGGATCCCAGAAACGCTGTCGTTGTCATAAACTCGAGGGCAGCTAGCGGGCACGAGCCGGTGCCTCGAAGAGCCTGGAAGCAGGGCAGACGGGGGTTAAGCAGTCCCCGAGAAAGGCCATGTCAGAGCTCACCTCCGCTTTCCAGAACATCTTGATTCTTCCAACTCATTCCTTGATTCCTCTTTTCAGACAACACACGCGTGCTTAGGGTCGGTGTCACCGTCTCGCTCAGGTTCTCGCGAGGCTCTCGGAGGACGGAGGCACCTTGTGCTGTCCTTTCACCGTCGCCTTAGGCGCGACGAGCCCACCTCTCCGCCTGCCGGCTGCGTCGCCTTGGGTGAGTCACCCAACCTCCTGAGTCACGGCCACGGAACGGAGGCGACAACTCTGGCTCCCATCTGTCCTGAGGACAAAGGGACGCTGTGCAGACGTGTGCCTCCCAGACTCTAAGCAGGGCGTCCCTTTCTGTAAGAGCCGCAGGAGAGACAGAACGTGAGCTGTGTTAGGGGCTGTGATTTGCAGTCACAGGTCCTCTGCAAAATCTTTCCTAACTGCACGCAGGATGCCAGAAGGGGGCTGCGGGCATTCAGATCTGCTCCTTGAGGCCTATACAGGTTGGCACTAAACGTTTGGGAAGTGATTTTCCAAGGCATCCCTTTCTTCACTGCCTTTTGGCAAGTTGGAATACGTTATGGCACAAGCTGGCCTGGGGCAAAGCAGGAATGTGAATAGATACCCTTTCTGGACACATCAGATAACTCCTGTAAAGGGGAGGGGCCGGGCAAGAGTTCTTCTCAGTAACAAAGACTCCCTGTGGCCTCAGCTTAGCTCGGCTGGTGGGGGAGGGGTGGGGGGGGCATCCAGAGGCCATTGGAAGCAGCAGTGAACGCGCATCAGATCCCATCTACTCCAACGCCAGCAGCACGCACCCCCTGCACGTCCCACTGCCTCCCTGATGAGGCCACCCTCATCAGAGGCAAGATCCTTAGGCAAGGATGAGATGTGGGCCTTGGTGGGAGCAGGGACTTCAGAGGAACCCCAGAACATGCTCAAAGCAGGACGCGGCTCCAGCATGTACGGGGCCGCGTGTACGAGGAGTCCCCTTCCCGCTGCTCCAGGCTCGGCGGTGAGACCCACAGGCTCTACCCCTGCCCACACTCTCATATCAGCTAGCACACGTCTGCAGCGTGAATGGTGCCCCTTTAGGGCTGGCAACCTTGTGCAGCATGCAGACCGAGCAACCGTACCTGGCAACCACGAGTAGAAGCGTTTCCTCCACAAAGATGAGGGTGAGAGCCGTGGAGGAGGATGAGATCAGCAGTCAGAGGAGAAGAGCGCAACGAGGTTCATTCACATGTGGGCCCCCCTTTAATTTATTCATGCATTGCCCACCGGTTCCATAATTCAAAATCCCACATTGACTTCCTGCGTGAGTCCGAGCTCTGAATCAAGGGCTAGAGTCCCAGACACAACCCCGCCATGTGCTTTTCAGGAGACCGTAGCGTGTAGCACCGGAGAAGGTCTTTTGCAGAGAGTATTTGCCAGGCGTGTTTGCGTCCTTGTCCCTCGCTTGCTGTCCTGAAACAAATGGATGAAGAGCTCCTCCACGTTCTCACTGACAGAACGCTGCCCGCACGAAGGACGCATTTCCGAGGCGGGTCTCGCAAGACCAGCAGATTATCGCCAAAGAGAGGACTCTGGAAAATATGCCCCTGTGGGTAGTGATTTTGGCTGCTTTGTCCCCCTCGTATCCCTGGGGCCCTAGAACAAGAACCACAGCGTATTTGGCACTCGATGGGCCTTTGTGGAACAAATGGCGGGCAACTACCTTCTGCTCTGCCGGAGGTTCCAGCGGTGAGGAAGGGAATCCCCGAGCAGGACCAAAGCAGCACGGCCCGGGAAGGTAGCGTTCCTTCCCCGCAGCTGTGAAAACCTCCCAACCTCCTCCGGGAGGCAGCTTGGAGCCCCCGTCTTTCCTGAGAAGACGCTGGCTTCGTCCGGACCAGAATCTGTGTTTTCCCAGCATCAAGCACGTTTGTGACGCTCCTGGATTCTGTCCGAAATCCCCGAGGAGGCGGACTTCGGGATGGGGTTCCCAGCTGCAGCGCCCCTCACTTCAGCTGAGCTGGACAAACGCAGGCCGACTCGCGTCCAGTCCCACGGCCCGAGTCCCCCGGGAGCCACGCGACTGAGGACGATGATGCGTGTACAAGACAGATGAGGAGCAGCGTGGGGGAGGACAGGGAATGAATGACCGTCTGTGAATGAAACGTGGTGGTTACTGGTGTAAAAGATTAACATCCCATATTCTTTTCTTATTTATTTATTTTTTTGAGAGAGTGAGAGCGTGCACGAGTGGAAGAGAGGGGCAGAGAGAGAGAGAGAATCTCAAGCAGGCTCTATGATCAGCGTGGACCTCGCCATGGGGCTTGATCCCACAATCCTGGGACGATGACCCAAGCCCAAATCAAAATCAGACGCTCCATTGACAGCCACCCGGGCGCCCCCAAATCCCGTACTCTTAATTCATTTGACTCAAGCCGCCCACAAGCCAAACCCCAGCAGCCAGGATCTATACCTGGGCTCTTCAGTCATTTGAGTCAATACACTTCTTTTTCAAGCCAGAGAAGAGTTGCGTTTTCTGTTTCTTGCAGCCCGAACCGGCTCCTAGGCGGCAGGCGGACGCTTCTCACCTGGATGAGACCGACTGTTGGCTGATTGTCTCTCTGCTGTTGCCTTTGACCTTGTCTTACTCTGTGAGATGCAGCCCTGAGTGATGACCCCGTAGGACCAGGATTAGGTATGAGCCCACGCTTTGCAGCAGGGCGGAGGGCATCTCAATGTACAGTCTCCAAATGAGGAAGTGTTTTCCAAAAAGGAATTCAGTTCGCTGTCAGCCAACGTGACCGTTAAAATAAAAAGATTACTAAAGGCGCGCCTGAGTGGCTCAGTCGGTTGAGCGTCTGACTTCAGCTCGGGTCACTGTCTCGCGGTCCGTGAGTTCGAGGCCCGCGTCGGGCTCTGTGCTGACAGCTAGGAGCCTGGAGCCTGCTTTCGGTTCTGTGTCTCCCTCTCTCTCCGCCCCTCCCCGATTTGTGCTCTGTCTCTCTCTCTCAAAAATGAGTAAACATTTCAAGAGAATTTTTTTTAATGATTGCAACAGAATGGACAAATCTGGTTTCCACTCCTGACCCTTCCAGACTGCCCTTCCCTACAGTAGGTACAGCCAGTCTTTGCCCCCTCTCAGCTTGGACACAGAGGCGTCTGTTGACTTATCTGCTGAGTCTCCCTGTGCATACAGCGTCTGCTTCATATCCGAGCCCCTTTCTGGCAATGCCCTCCAGCTATTCCTGCCAGGCCGTGCACATTCCTAGTCCCAGGAATGTGCCTCTTATCGCCGCCCTGTCCATCAGTCAAGGCCAACAGCAGCAGCGGCTTTCCTGGATAACCAGGGTCTGGTGCAATCCCCCAGGAGAAGCGGACGAGCCGTGGGCCTCGCGCCCTTCTGTTTCTAAGCTCAGGGCTCATTGTCGCTGGAGATCCAGGTTTTCTGAGGCAAACGCTCGAGGGCCCTGTGGCCCAGCGTGCAGAAGGCCCAGCAGCGAAGCTTCTTGGTCTGAGCGGTGGCTCTGCCTTGTGCCCTCTGGACTCGAAGCGTCCCGCGTGCCACCTCCCTCCAAGTTCCTTGTGCCACTCGGACCCTGCACGTGGACACCTAACCCGGATGCTGACCTCGGAGCTCTGTGAGGCCTCCGGACAGTCTCTTCCTCCCCCTGGGTTTCTCTTTACCTGCCCAGCCACTTCCTATCCAAGGTAGGCGTCCTGTCCACAATTGCCCCGGCACGTGCCCCTTCTGCCTCTGCTTGCGCACGCGCAGGGACAGGGCGCTCGCTTGCTCACCGGCGGCCTGTTCCATCACGGGAGGTCTCTAAAGCTGCGGCCTCCAGGGGTGCACGCCGAGCAGAGGTCGGCACAGTACGACTTCCATTCCCTCCACGGCCACCTCTTCCCCGAGGGCTCCGAGTGTGGCTGCGAGGTCCCGGGTCACGCCTGTCCTTCCACAAACAAAGCCTCAGACGGCGGGCGCCTGACCCGTCTCCCAGCCAGGCCTCTCCCGTCTGTTATAAGGGCAATAGGCTTTTTTTTTTTTTACACCTGCACATGGGGTTTGACACTGATCCCTGTGAAATCCCGGGGACATTCTTGTTCACGGAGTTTGTTTTTGCTCTTCTTTGGGGCTGTCCGTTGACAGATGGAGACCGCAGAGAGAGGGTTTGGGATTCCCAAAGAGAATGGCCACCCCACTCCCGTGGTGCCGCGTGCGGCGGGAGTCAGACGGACCTGGCTTTACGCCTTGTTGCGGTTTAGCGGCTGGGTGACCTCGGGAAGCTTTCTTCAACTGTCTGAGCCTCCATTTCCTCAACTTAACACCTACTTGTTTTGTGAACGCTCTGAGGGTTCGGCCAATGAAGGCACAGTCTCTGAAGGACTTTCCGCCTCGCCGGGCTCGGGGCGAGTGACCACCCAAAGGCTGTCATTATCCCGTGTGTGATCTCCTGGAGAGGATTGCGGGCGTGTGAAAATACTTTGCCAAGCTCCGTAACCTTGCCCTTCTGGACGCCACTGCCCCAGCGTGTTCTCCCTGAGGAAAGTGAGCGGGAGGAAGGCGAGGAGCTTGGACCCCGGGCCCTGGTGAGCCGCCCGCGACGGAGTCCGTGGGGACACTGAGAGAGCTACGTGGTTTTGTGCTCGTGCCTAGTCTTGCACGCAGGTGCTTCCAAAGGTGAAGGGCTTTGGGACTTGAGGTGAGAGCTTTCGGGCTGCATCTCACACCAAACAGCCCATCAGCTTGGCCTTTGGACCCAAGCAGACCCAAGTTCAAATTCAAGTCCCACCACAAGACTCAGGTTCTTTTCCCACTTGGATGGGCTCCTTCTATCTCCTCATCTCTGATTCTTCTTTGATGAGTTCTGTGTCCCTCTCGTTATATTAGAGAGGGACATTTAGAGAGAGAGAGCACTCACAAGTGGGGCAAAGGGGCAGAGGGAGTCAAAGAGAGCATGTCAAGCAGGCTCTGCGATCGGCCAACATGGGGCTCGATCCCGCAGCCCTGGGACCATGACCTGAGCTGAAATCAAGACTCAGGCGCTCGACCGACTGAGCCACCCAGGCGCCCCTCCCTCTGTTTTAAAGAATCCAGTTCAAGCAGCTTCACCCAGAAACTCATGGAGACCCCTCCAAGCAGGCTGGAGGGCTACTTTCTCTGCTGTCCCCAAACGGCCACCAGCCACACAGAATTGAGAGGGCCTGTTCAATGTCCGTCTTCCTGACCACCTGTGGGCCCCTGGATGGGAGGGACAGGGGTTTATTCGTCTGTGTCTCCAGTGTCTGGACCGACTCCTGAAACCACAAAGTGTGCTGCACATATTTGCCGAGCTAATTACTTACAACTAAAAACAGAATCATCGCCAACGGGCCGGGGGTTCAGGACAGTCACGGACTGAAGCAGGAAGGAGAGGGAACAGGAAGCGGGCGATTTCCTGGACCTGGTGGGCCGGGAGGAACCCGGGACCGGGGGACGCCTGCATTCCAGCCCGGGCCCAGCCTCCCACCGCTTGGCCCTTGCAGAAGTCAGCCCAGCACCTTGGCCTGGATCACGGCCTCCCTCCCCTGCGTAGGGCTGCCCCGGATCATTCCAAGCTCGCATCTGACGCACTCTGTGCACAAAGGCCATTGCGTCGACTAAGGTCAGGCTGTGAAACCCCCACCTTCCCTCTGAGCTCAGGGTCAGGCCTGCTGGCAAGGACAGGGCCAGACTGTCGTCTCCCCAGATGAGACTGTAACTGGCCACACGGTGAAAGACAGAAAAGAGAGCCGTTTCTGAAAAATATACGTGCCTCCCCATCCAGCCTTATTACCGGCGGGTTTTCTGTCTCATTTGTTTGCCTCCGAGTGATTTGAGGCGTTCACTCTGCATCAGCAACACTTATAAGAAATATGAGACGAAATAAATTTGCCACAGACATTATACACCATGCTGCAGTAATTACAAACCCGCTGTCCTGAAAGCAGCCTGACGGGGCTGAAATACATGAATGCATAATGCTCGGGAGGGGAAGGGAAAAGGAAGAGGAAGAGGGGGCGGGAAGGCGGGAGAGAGAGAAAATGGATAGCATTTGGCATCAGTGATCTGTGTGCCAAACATCGAGCCCGGCCCCTCACCGGCTCCGGCTCACTTAATCCATTCGGGCTCCCCGTGAAGCAAGCTTGTCGTGAACTCGGGGTTATAGAGGGGAGAGCGAGGTGAACAGCGGGAAAACGGGCCAGCAGCGGAGCAGAACTCTGAGACGTGAGTCAAAGTGCCCTGCAGAGCCTCCAAAAGGTGGCACACGCAGAGCACCGGGGACTTGCGAGGCGGGAGCAAGGCTGCACGTTGGGATTTCTGGGAGGTCTGCACACGCAGACCGGCGCCGACCCGCCCGATGCCCTGTCCACCCCTGCACAGCCCCACAGACCACCAGAGCCTTGGGTCTTTGGACCTTCCTCTCCGTGTCCTCCAATTGGGCCATTTGTGTCCATCTATCTTCTAGTTCACTGATGCTTTCTTCCACCATCTCCAGTCTGTTGGTAACTCTATCCAGTGAACTTTTGGGGTGCCTGGGTGGCTCTGTTAAGCATCGGGCTCCTAATCTCAGCTCAGGTCATGATCTCACGGTTTGTGAGTTCGAGCCCCGCCTCGGGCTCTGGGCTGACAGCACGGAGCCTGCTTGGGATTCTCTCTCTCTCTCTCTCTCTGACCCTTCCCCACTCGCTCTCTCTCTCAAAATAAATACACTTTAAAATGATAAAGAGGGGCGCCTGGGTGGCGCAGTCGGTTAAGCGTCTGGCTTCAGCCAGGTCACGATCTCGCGGTCTGTGAGTTCGAGCCCCGCGTCAGGCTCTGGGCTGATGGCTCAGAGCCTGGAGCCTGTTTCCGATTCTGTGTCTCCCTCTCTCTCTACCCCTCCCCCATTCATGCTCTGTCTCTCTCTGTCCCAAAAATAAATAAACGTTGAAAAAAAAAATTAAAAAAAATAAAATAAAATGATAAAGAAAATTAGTCTCTTCAGGGAACTTTTGATTTCTATTCACTCTTTTCAGTTCTAGAATTTCCACTCAATTCGTCAGAGTTTACATTTTTTTGTTAAAACTTTCCGCCTGCTCACTCATTAAAATCTACTTTTCCTTTACGTCAACGTATTTACAGGGATCATTTGAAAGTCTTCGCTAAGCATACCGCATACACTATCTTGGGTTTGGGTATCTCTTAACTGTGTTTTGCTTTGTTTCGTTTTTTACTACGGCTTACATTTTCCTGGGTTTTTTTTTTTTTTTTAAGGTCCACTGAAAATTTTATTGACTGTTGAACATCGCGCAAAGGACGTCGTACAATCTCTGGCTTCAGTTATCGCCCTCTGAAATCCCAAACCATGCAACTACGGGTTAATCATTTGAACTTGCAAAGGCTTGTTTTCACACCTTGTTTGCTCAGATCTGTGGAAAGCTCAGGGCATTTTTCCAAGCCCCTCTAACTTGGTGGGACTCAGACAAGGCAGGTCCATGGCATGGTCCTTACTCTTAAATCGTGGTCTTTCTGACATCACGGCTAGAGGCTAGGATGTCAAGGGGATTTCCCTACCCTGCAGGGCGAGAACTCCAATTTCTCTAGCCCTGCTTGACCTCTAGTAGCTCTGCTCTGTTCTCAGCGCCATAACAGCTGCTCCGTGATGAGGTTTGAGTGCTTTGCCCTGTGCACATACAGCCCAAGTTCAGCCTGAGACTCCCAGGGACTCCTACATCAACTGACAGGACTCGTTTTCTACATAGGTTGCTCTCCAAATCCCCACCCTGGGGATTCCACCTTCCTCAAGCACTGAACTCTGATCTCTATTTCTTTAGCTCAGTAGGACTACAACTACAATCCTTTCCTGGAAAAATGCTGGAAGAGGCACTTAGTAAAATGAAAAAAAAAAATAGACAAAGAAAACACAGGCTCCAAAGGACAGAGAATTCAACTCAGAAGCGTAAGATGATCAACTGGAAGTCCCAGGACGGCCATTGTGTGCCAGCCTGAGAAAGTGATCTGTTCAGATTGAAAGAAAAAGCTCTGGGGATGCAGGAGACAGGTTTCCAGTAACTATAAAAAAATATAAAACTGAGAGTGTAGAACTGTTTAAGTTTTTGGAGAACTACTGACAAGCGTATGACAGACGGTAAGAACACTGGAAAAGAAATAGTGGGTACACAGAAAATAAACCATAGAAAATCAAGGCAATTATTTTTTAAAAAATTTTTTTAACGTTTATTTATTTTTGAGACAGAGAGAGACAGAGCATGAACAGGGGAGGGTCAGAGAGAGGGAGACACAGAATCCGAAACAGGCTCCAGGCTCTGAGCTGTCAGCACAGAGCCTGACGCGGGGCTCGAACTCACGGACCGCGAGATCGTGACCTGAGCCAAAGTCGGCCGCTTAACCGACTGAGCCACCCAGGCGCCCCAAATCAAGGCAATTATTAATTCCAGGTGAAACAAAATGTTGAAGTCTACGTAACTGCATACTCTTTTGCCTGGTGGGGATCAATATTTACATAGTCATAATTCTGTAAACGTTACTTATCAGCTTAACCAAAAATTGTGGATAAATCTTATTAAGGGATGTGAGTATGGAAAAGTATGTAAGGGAGCTATTGTATAAAGCCAAGAGTATGGGTTCCACATTCAGATAGGTCTGGCTCAAATACTACCTTCACCACCACCCCACTGGGTCAACTTGGGCAGCTTATTTAAACTTTCTATGCCTCGGTTTTCCTCTCTGTAAAAGGGATACTCTCTCATAAGATTGCTATATTAAATAATCTACACAAAGTCCCATATATAGTTAGTTCGTCACATCAAATTCATCTGCTATCTTTCCATTTGTTCGACTGGAAGGCAACATTCCACTGCATTTCTCACCTTGACCCCAGGCTGTAAAGACAGGGCCAGTGGAGGGAAGGGAAATTCAATGTTTTGAGACATTGCAAGATCACAGTTTGTTAGCAGTAACCCTGTGGTGGAGGCAGAGACTTGCTAAGGAAGGAGGTTCCTGCACAGCATTCAGAGACCTCCTGTTCCTCTAAGACGCATTTTCATTTGAAAGTCAGAGGGACAAAAAGGAACTCAGGAAGAGCACAGCTCACTCCTCATTACGGCGTGAGCTGCGAAGTGGCTGGACCATAATCACCAGCCAAGGAACATCCGTCCCCAAACTCTTCCAGGGCAGAGAGGATGGAGAGGGAATCAAGACACTCACTCTCGAACCACTCCTCTGCTCAGCAGTGACCACGTGGCTTTCGGCAGGTCCCTTCAGTCTTGTGTTTCCAGCTGAGCGATGGTGACTTGGGCCTGGTGCCCTTGGAGAATCCATCCACCTGTGGTGTCTGTGATGGGTTTTGAGCTTTTTCACCTTCTCTGCCTCAGCTTCCCCTACTCCGACTATTTTTGTATTGTAGGGGAAAAGAGATTTTCCTGACAACCTCCCAAGTCACCGGGAGGAGTTCATGCTGAGCTGATAGGCCACGAGCTCAAGGCCATCAAGCCCCAAAGCCAGGATTTGTCTCTCTTTCATATTCTCCCCTATGCTGCGGCCATTTGGGGTAGGATTGTCCTGTGGGGCCCTGTTGAACCTTCATCCACACTGCTGGTGGTGTTCAGGTCTCAGGGCCAATCTTGGGGCTTGGATGAAGGCATTTGGTTTCCAGAATAGCATACCGGGGGTCCACAGGAGACCCAGACCCCATCTCTTTCTCCAGCTCAATTTTCCCAGTGACCCAGCAGTAAAGGATACAAGTTGTGTGCCCGACTATTTTGTGAATAAAACGGGTTTGTCTCCCACCTGGCTCTCTTTCTTGCATATGCGGTTCTCTTGGCCTGGATCTTCAGAGGGCAGCAGAAGTGAGTCTTAGGGTCAGAGTACCGTGTCCCCACCTTAAACTCCTCCTGAGGTGCAGGAACTCACCGTATAAGTCAATAGAAAGATGCTGACGTCACTACATTGGCGTGCATCCTGTCAAATCTTCATGATGCTTGCTACATCAAATGGAATCCAAAACAAGGAGACGTACCAAGTTCTTAAGAAGCCCGGAGAGAAGCCCACGGCTCTACCTGGCCCCAGGGTAACGGGGAGGCGTTCCGAAGGTAACGACTGACCCCATCCCTGATGTTCACCCTGACATGTCACTTTCGTAATGACCTTCCAATAACAGTGACTCAGTTGAGCAACTCAGGCCCTTTAGAAACGTTTTGACAGTCTCCTGCCTTGGAGAAGCTCAGCAGTTATTAAGACGGCAGCCAGCAGCCCTGCCAAGCGGGCAGGGAGTCCCCACTGAGGCTATTATAAAAGGAAACCATGGGGGAATGCACTAGAAAAGCTAAAGATTGGATACGGACCCCAGACTGGGGCTCCCTGAGCCTTTGATTAAGACAGGCCGGGTTTGCTCTCCCCGCTCTGGAAAACGTGCTTTCTGAGACTCCAGGGCCTAGAGTTCTAAACAAGGAGGCTGTTAAAAGATAGATTAAAAGGCATAAAAATAGTGTAAGATTCCACGGCACAGTGAGGCCTGTCAGGTCCCGGCTCACAGAGGGGATTGCTTTAAGGCGATGATCAAAATGAGTCACCAGTGTCTGCTCGGATTGTGCTGATGCCTCTTGAAAAGGCAAAAACCGGGACTATTGTTTGTGTCAAAAATACTTCTGAAGAGGCTACAGAAATCAAAAGGTGCTGATGTGCCAAAGTCGGGAGACTGATAAAGGGGAGAAAGAAAAGTTGGGAGTCTTAACACGTAAGGGCCAACAGGCAAGCAAGGGTGCCCTTCGGAGTAAGTTGGGAGAGGGGCCGATGGCGGGAAGAAGGGGGCTCATGGCGGCAACGTGCGTGTCCCCGCTCTGTCGCGAGGGAGGCCCTCCCTTTTATGGAGCTCCTACGACGTGCTAAATACCGACCTCGTCACCTTCCCTTGACTCTCAGGCAAAAACGACAGTTGCTTGAGGGGGCTGTGTAACCCCGAAGATGTCATCGCCCCTCTCTGAACCTCAGTGTCTTCTTCTGGAAAACGTAGGTAATCATCCATACGTCCCAGGGTGGTTGAGACGTAGGTCGGTTTGCCAGGTCTGTGGTAAGAGTGCCACAGAGTGGGTAACTGTAACAGCAGACCTTAATTTTCTCACAGTTCTAGAAGTTGGAAGTCTGAGAGCAGGGAGTCACCAGGGCTGGGGTCTCCTGGGGTCTCTCTCTTGGGCTTGCAAGACGGCCCCCTTCCTGTACCCTCACATGGCCTTCCCTCTGCATATTATCTGTGTCTTAATCTCTTCTTACGAGGACACCACTCGTATTGGATCGGGTCTCACCCACGCGACCTCATTTTATCTGAATTATCTCTTGAAAGTCTCTGTCTCCAGACGCTGTCACATTCTGAGCTCCTGGAGGTTAGGGCTTCCGCACGTCAATCTGGGGGACGCGATTCACCCCTTCTCAGGAGTTTAGGTGAGATGTCATGGGTAAAAAGACCAAGCACCTAGGAAGGGTTCGATGTGTCGTCACTGAATGTAATGAAAAATTAATTGTAATAGTGATGACACTTACTGAGAACGTGTTACACCGTGGCCACTATGGGGAACACACTACCCAGGACTCTTGTGCATTATTGAACTCGTGGTGAACCTGTGACTCAGGTCCTGTTCGCGTCCCCACTTGATTAATAAAGAAACTGAGAAATAGGTGAACTAGGATGGGGAATTGTTCAATGTCATACAATAACTCACGAAGCCAGCATCCAAAACTCCATCTGTCTATTTCCAAAACGCTGTGGTCCTTATCATTCCACTGGGTGGTTTCCTAGAAGGGTAGACAGCCAACGTTGGATTAATCTGAAAGGTGACCCAATATCAAGCTCTCCTCTCCCCAGGTCTCTCTTCCGTGTCTGAGCCCCTCTGAAACTCCTCACCAACCGGCCAACCTGCCCTCCTTTGCATTCTTCTGAGGACGGGGCACTCGCTCTCTGCCAAGGCAGCCAGTCCCAATTTCTGGACAAATCCAATGGTTGAAAAGTAGTTCCTCCTCCAGGCAAACGGATTGATTTCAGATTCAAAATCGGTACCAAGAAGAGTCGTGCTCGATCATCACTTCCAGGGAGGGAATCTTTGACAAGTTCCCGTTGCTTTTAAAGGTAAAATAGTCATAACTTGCTCTTAAAAACTGCCAACAGCATGAAGAGAATCAAGACTGAGGACCGAAATCGCTTTCCTCTCCTCCTGTTCACACTGTCAGCGGGGAACAGGCCGACTGTGGAAGATCTTCAGTCGAGGCTAAATTTATATTCATTCATGTGTCACCGGACTGTGCTTTCTTGCGTCTCTTCTCTGATCAATGCACTCATTAAAGACCCAGGCTCGGCAATAGATTCACCTTAATGCCTGTCACCCTCGGGTTTCAATAACACAGGCTCTGAGCACCTCTAACAAGCCACTGAAGAATGAAGAGAAAAAAGCTCTTTCTTTCCCTCTTTAGATAGAGTCCTGAAATTGTTTCTCTTCATCCTTTAAAAATGATTCTGTTGACTCTATTAATTTTATTTAGGAGCTTTAAGGGGCACATAAGGGAAAGGGGAGGTTGGGGAGATATTTATGTGTAGCAAAAGGTGTTCATGGGAGCCCATGTGTATTTATTCCAAACCATTGACCAATTTGAGCACCTCTGTTTTGCTGAACTTGAAATATCTGCTGGAACGCTTAACATAAAAGAATATTTGTTTAACTCTTACCTAATGGCTTTTTTATAAGTTGATTTATTTTGAGAGAGAGAGAGAGAGAATGAGTGGGGGAGGGACAGAGAGAGAGAGAGGGAGACAGAGGATCCAAAGCAGGGTCTGTGCTAACAGCAGAGACACCAATGCAGGGCTCGAACACATGAAGTATGAGATCATGACTTGAGCTGGAGTCAGATGCGTAAGTGACTGAGCCACGCAGGCGCCCCTAACTGCTTTTTCTCTCTTAACCGAACCACGTTTTCACTTTTGCACATTTCCTTCTAGTATCTGTCCACACGCTCAAGTATTTTCACAGCCCCAACGCGATGTGTGTGTCGCGTTCTTACTATTATTTTCTCTACACAATCCACCATAAGTACTTCCTGTGTTGCTTCGTTTCTTGTAATTAACTTCTTGTTACTGAGTGATGTAGGGTACTCCCACTTCTTATCCGTCCCCGTTAGATGATGGCCTTTCTCCTCACAACCATCTAGAAGGCAACAATAGGTATCTCCATGCATGTCGCTATTTTTTTTCAGTTCAGCTATTTTAGGTTTGAGCCCCCTGGACGGGCTCACTGGGTCAAAGTCTGAGAGCAGTCTCATGACTTCTGTCTATATGCAAGTGTGCGCTTTTTTTCTAAATAGAGCTTAGCCATTTATAACACATCAGTGTGTGAGAGTGTAGCAGTTTTAGCCACTGTGGAAGACAGTATGAAGGTTCCTCAAAAAATTAAAAATAGAAGTACCCTATGGTCCAGAAATCGCACTACTGGCTATTTGCCCAAAGAATAGGAGAATATCAATTCAAAGGGATATACGCACCCCTATGTTCATTGGAGCATTATTTACAATAGCCAAACTATGGAAGCAACCCAAACATCCAATGACAGATGAATGGATAAAGAAGATGTATACACGACGGAATATTATTTGGCCATAAAAAAGAATGAAATCTTTCCATTTGCAACCGCCCGTGTGGACCTAGAGAGCACAATGCTATGCGAAATCAGTCAGAGAGAGACAAATACTGTACGATTTCGCTCCTACGTGGAATCCAAGAAACAGAACGGCGAGCAAAGGAAAACAAGAGAGACAAACCAAGAAACAAACTCTTCAACTATAGAGAACAAACTGAAGGTTACCAGAGGGGAGGCGGGGAGGGAGACGGGTGAAATGGGCGATGGGGATTAAGGGGTGCCCTTGTCGTGATGAGCACCGGGTGACGTACGGAGCCGTTGAGTCCCTATATTGTACATCTGAAACTGACACAAATAAATAAATAAAACGTTCACTATCACTAGTATGGGGCCCAACTCTATCACCTGAAATCAAACCACCGCTATGATCTCAGCTACCCATTTTGGAGGCCATGCCGCTTCATGCCTCTGAAGACTTAATCAATGGCTTTCTGCCCGTCTATTCCGTTGAAATAAGCAGTTTATGATGGGTAAGCCATCTACCTAGCTTAGGAACCGAACATCTGCCATGTGGTTTTCCCTGTGCCGGGAGCCGCAATGGCCGTGTTTCTTTCTTTTTTTTTTTTTTTTTTTTTAATTTTTTTTAACGTTTATTTTTGAGACAGAGAGAGACAGAGCATGAATGGGGGAGGGTCAGAGAGAGGGAGACACAGAATCTGAAACAGGCTCCAGGCTCTGAGCGGTCAGCACAGAGCCCGATGCGGGGCTCGAACTCACGGAGTGTGAGATCGTGACCTGAGCCGAAGTCGGCCGCTTAACCGACTGAGCCACCCAGGCGCCCCTGGCCGTGTTTCTTTAACAGATAGGGAAACGGAGGCACCGGCTGACGGTTCGCCACGTAGTGGGCAAGACGGTCCGGAGCCTTTTTCCACCTGACATTCAGAGCTCTATTTTCTTCACCGAAACTGTACTTGTGCACAATTGCACGGCAAGGCTGGATGTGTGCAATGTCCTCAAGCTGCGTTATAGGTCTCATGTTTCAACAAAGCCGGGAAGGATGGGAGACATTCTTTTCAAGCACGTGGCAGGGAACTAATTCTATGAACCCTTTCTGATGCCATTACTGAGTAACTTTGACTAGCCTGTTACTGAGTCTCCATTTGGTCCAAACAAGAGCTGAAATTGATGACATGTCCCCATGCACAAGCTCTGCGCAAAATGCCTTATGGCTGCTGTCTCAGTCTCCCAACCACAGCAGTTTATAGACAAGACAACTGAAGGTAATGGAGTTTAAGAAACTTAGCTAAGGCCATATTGGTAGGGAGGAGCTAGCTGGAACCCCTCAGCGGGTCTTGTGCAGCCTCTCGTTTCATGGAAAGAAATTCTGAGGCTGAGAGAGCTTGGGTTACTGGACCAAAAGCGCATAGTGACAGGTCTTCCATTAAAGCCACAATCCCCAGGGGGCCTGGGTGGCCCAGCCAGTTGAGTGTCTGACTCTTAATTTGGGTTCACGTCACGATCCCAGGGTCACGGCACCGAGCCCCATGTCTGGCTCCTCTCTGAGCGTGGGGCCTGCTTGGGATTCTCTCTTTCCCTCAGCCCCTCTCCCCTACTAGTGTTCCCTCTCTGTCTCTCTCTCTCAAATAAATATAAATTTAAAATAAGGCACATTCCCCAAATCTTCACTCCAGGAGAATTCCAAATGATGTATCACTGGGAGGTGGGACTTAACTCCTCTCCTCTTGATTTGGTGCTTCATTTAGCAATTTGTTCCCAAAGAGTAAGGTAAGGGAAAGGGAATGTTGTATCTTTCTGTTGGAGAAAGCTGGCAGACAGCGTCCTGACCAACGTTCCCATCACCCCCGATAACGTATGCTGATATCACATACCCTCTGATATCACGCAGCCCTTCATCTCTGTGACAGCGTCTCAAAATCCTACAACCCCAACCTAATCAGCTGGGTTTAAATGGATGCCTGCTTCGTGTTCTTCAAAACTATCCAGGGCACGAGAGAAAAAACTCAGGAACCTGTCTTAGATCACGGGACCCTGAGGAGTCACGACAGCTAAATGCCATGTGGGGGTCTGGACTGGATCCCGGAGCAGAAAAGGGACATGAGTGGAAAAACAGTCACCCTCCAAATCTAGTCTGTCCGCTAAGAGCGCTGCACCCGTATCAGTTTCTTAGTTCTGCTAACTGCACGATGGTTACGTATGCCTAGTTGTCCGTGGCTTCAGGGAAGCTGGGTGAAGAACGCACTTCACTATCTTTGCAACGTTTTCGTAAATCCAAAATTTCCCCAAATCAGAAGTTTAAAACGAAATCAAAACAAAGATAAACAGGTTTCGTCAACTCACGCCTCCGAATTCCCTTGCCGCTTACGGTTCCCCCCACCGATGAAAGCGGTCCAGAAGAATATTCAGGGAACGCGTCACCGTGGACAATTTACAGCTGTCATTCCCGAAACGCGTGGGCCCTCACAAACACCGTCCCTTACGCACGCACGCACACGCACGCGCTGCCTTCGGCTAAAACTGGTTCCAAACGTGGAACTGGTTCCAAGCAAAAAAGTCGTTCCAAACAAAACTGGTTCCGAGCAACATCCTCTTTTCAGGCTGACGGCCTGGGGTTTCATGGGGCTACTCGTTGGGATAGAATGGTCCCAGGTTGGGTTTATTTTTTTTTTTTCTTTACAGGAGCAACAATACTGTAGCTGAGCTTTTGTAGAAAGAGAAGGGCATTCTTTCCGTTTTAAACAAAAATGCGGAACCGTTAAAAATATGCATTGGTACCTAGTGCAATTATCATTCAGAAGGAATGCAGGGATGGTGACATTAACTAATGGGAGTGTAGCAGCTGCTTGCTAATCGAAAGCCACCCTCAGCAGCTAATTGCTGATTTACTCTGTCTGATGTAGAAAAGAGACCCAGCAGGCAGGGACCGAAGCTGCTGCTTCCTACCGCACAGCTCAGAGTCGGTTCGCCCTCGATAGGATGTTTGCTGGAAAGGGGGGGGAATGTTACAATACGATCACTCTTTCATTAACTTAACGTCGAGCTTCGGTTGGCTGAGGTTTTCCAGAGGAGCAAGGCTCAGTGAAAACTAGGAATGAAACGATCATTGCGGGGGCCGTAACCCTACCGGAAAACGAGACACATTCCAGATGGTGGGAGGCACCTGACCGGGGCTGGGGAAATAGTACCAGGTCCCTCTTGCAAACGTGAAATGACCTGTCAGGCCTCCGCCTTGAGAAGTGACAGGCACGGACTTCTGTCCTGTGGCCCAGCCTTTTCGACTGAACCAGAGCACTTTATGGGCCAGGGGTCATGCCTGGCCACTGGATATGCCAGGATGATTGGTTTAATCATTTATTAACTTCTGTCTGTCCCGGTTTCAAAAGCCTTACGGGGACCAAATGACACTGGATAGAAAGCCAATTGTGTTACCAAATGTGTCTGGTACAGGACGGGCACTGAAGGTTTCTTTGAGCACCGGCCGCCCGAGTGGCAAGACCCACGATGTCCCTAAGGAGACACCATAGAGGAAGTGGGATGGGGACGGAACAGCAGGACATGTGCTTAAGGCACATTATGTCCCTGTCCTGAGCGTCCGCCTTACTCTCCGGACTTTTTGTTTGTTTGTTTAACTCTCGTTGGGTTATGTGCCTTTGAGAGCAGTCGACCGTGCATTTAATCATTCCTTCTCTCTCTCCACAGGGTCTCGCACCCACCAAATTGCCCGTGACTCATGTGCTCACCTGTAAATGATAATACCCACTTCAAAGGAAGGCTGTGAACTTGGTCGGACGATACATGTCACCTGTTCAGCATATGCCTGATACATGTGAGGCTTGACAAGGGCAGCGGGGGGCTCGCTGTGGGTATTGAGTTGAGTTAGATTTCTTAAGGCAGACATAAATTACAGAAAGCTGTATGGTAAGGGGACAACACACTTTGGTGCCGCCTACCGATTAAAGAAGGAGAGGAAGAGAGGGTAGGATGGGAGGACAGGGGAGAGTCAGAGAGGAAGGGGCTTGAAGATCCACCCATCCCTCGGTCCACTCCAGCACAGCAAGAATGCCCGTGCCTCAGAAACGGCAGGGGGTTGCAGTGCCTGGTGGGCATTAAATCCAGATAGAGCGAGAGGACGTTTTTCTAGAGATGACCAAACAATGGCAAACACACGGGCCACAGAATGGCTTGTGAGATTCCCAGAAGCTTCCAGAAGCATGTGGGTCCACTTTATAAGGGCTGTGGTCCTGCATAGTGAAGCAGTGCCTTTGGGTGAGGCCTGAAGAAACTTGGTGGGTTCTGCTCCGTCCCATAGATACCTCCTCCCGGCAGCTATTATCCCTGTCACGCAAGACAGGATGGCCTCTGCACTGGGTAGTTCTACATATGTTGTGAGCCCGTGACCGTGCCCCTGAGTACCCCCTCTCAACCACGAACAGTCACTATCCCCCAGCTAGCCCCTCCTGGCACGTGCCACCCCCCTTCACTCTCTCATCTGGACATGACCCTCCAGAAACGTAGATCCCGGAGCTGAAACCAAGTTCCCAGGTGGCTCTCACCGCTCTTGACTTGTGGCCGGCTTCTATGAATGCCACCCGGGATGGTATTAGCTTTGGTATGAGCTTTCTGTTGATGACGTGACAAAGAACCACAACCTTAGGGCCTCGCCCAACACCCCTGCGTGAGCTCCCAGTTCTGTAGGTCACAAGCTGGGCCCAGTGTGTCTGGCTTCTCTGCTCGGGGTATCACAAGGCTAAGACAAAGGTGATGGTCAGATTGAATCCTTTTGGAGGCTCTGGGGAAAATCTGCCTCTAAATTCGATCTTGTGGGCAGAACCCAGTAGCTTGCCATTGTAGGGCTGAGGTCCCACCATCTTGCCAGCCGTCGGCCAAGGGTCATTCTCAACTCCAAGAGGCCACCCACATTCCTCGCCGTATGACCCCCTTCCTTCTTCAGGCCAGTGAGGGCACATTGAATCCTTCTCAAATCTCTGACTTCCTGTGTCTGACCTTCAGATCAAGTTTTAGAGAGCTGTGGGATTGAGTCAGGCCCCTCCAGAAATCTCCCTATGTTAAAGTCCACTACTTTGGAACTCTAATTATATTTGCAAAAGCCTCATGCCGTAATCATAGGAGTGATGTATCATTGTATCCACAGGCTCCACCCAAACTCAAGGGGAGGAGATTATAGAAGGGCAAGGATTATTGAGGTTGTATCAGTCGAAGTTCTGCAGAGAAAGCAAAGCAATAGATGATATTAATAGAGAGAGAGAGACTGAGATATAACTGGACATATACATATATAGATGTTAAGAGATTTAGTATAAGGAAATGGCTCACACAGCTACAGAGGCCGTCAAGTCTGAGATCTGTAGGACAGGCCAGCAGGCTGGAAAATCAGGTAAGTTGACACTTCAGTCTTGAGGCAGACTTTCTTCTTCTCGGGAAACCTAAGACCCCTGTGGGTCCTGTACTGTTGCTGTCTATACCACAAGTACACACTTCAAAACGCACAACTAAGGGCACCTGGGGGGCTCAGTCCCTGAAGCGTCCGACGTCGGCTCAGGTCACGATCTCATAGTTCGCAGGTTCGAGCCCCGCGTCAGTCTCTGTGCCGACAGCTCGGAGCCTGGAGCCTGATTCGGATTCTGTGTCTCCCTCTCTCTCTGCCCCTCCCTGACTCATGCTCGCTCTCTCTCTCTCTCTCAAATAAAAAATTAAAGCATAAAAAAAAAAACATTAAAAAATGCACGTCTAACGTTATCCCCGCCTTTGCCCAAGAGCAGAAAAGTGCTTACAGCCCTCCCCCCACCTGGAAAACCCGATTAAGTGCTTCAGCAGGAGGACTGGCGTCCAGAGCCATGCCCTCCCTGAGCTGGAGGAGCTCAGGGGGTCTGAGAGGGGCTTGGCAGGCCCCCGGCGTGACCCTCACGTGGAACCCGGGTCGCGAGCTCTGCATCTCAGCAGCCGAGAAGCTATGATGGCACTTCGAGGGGGGAGAAAGTCATCTGCAAAGCCTAATAATGGCACCTTACATACGTACACATTTTACACAAAGCCTGTTTGTTTTAAAAATCAATTTCTCTCCTACAGATGGCATATTGCGAGAAGAAACGAGAACACAGCGTCACCCCTGCCAGAGGCGGTCGTGATCATCCGTCTCCCCGTGGCTGCGGCACATTCCGCGGGAGCGCGTGCGCATCTCAGGGAGCCTGAGGACTCGGGCCCCAGGGCCCCAGGGGCGTCCCTTGAGCAGACCGTCTCCCTTTGGGTCTCACCTCCAGGTTGTGCTGGGCGAGAACACGGTCTGCGGGGGGTCGTGCGGGAGCAAGGGGCTCCAAGCCAGGGTGAAACCAGATGCTGGCATTGGTCTGAGGGGGCTGGAGTGAGGAGGTAGGAAAAGGCAGGGGAGATAGTGCTGGGGAAGGCTGCCATATTGCCTCAGTTTCCCCAGTCACGGAGAACGGCTGGGATCTGATGAGTTGTCAGCTTCTAGGCCATATGTGCACTGCCCTCTTCACCCACATTCGGCCCCATCAGAGACAGGGCTGGCAATGAGCCTGCCTTTCCAGGAAGACGGCGTTGGATAAAAATACCGGGCACTGGGGGCACCTGGGCAGCTCAGCTGGTTGAGTGTCTGACTTGGGCTCGGGTCATGATCTCATGGGTCGCGAGTTCAAGCCCGGTGTCAGGCTCTCTGCTGTCAGCCGGAAGCCTACTTCAGACCCTCTGTTCCCGCCCCCTCGCCGCCCCTCCCCTGCTCGCTCTCTCTCTCCCTCTCAAAAAGAAACATTAACACAAATACGAGGCACACTATGTTTTTATCGCGAATGGCATCCAAGCGTTGTCGCAGACACAGCTGTCACTCTGACTCTCAGTCTCAGCCCCCGTCCACCCCAGATCTCCGCTGCAGCTGGTGTGGTCGTTTCTGGGAGCCTTCGGCTCACTCCAAGGAGCGGGATCTGGCCTCGAACATGTACAGTCCCTGCTTTGTCAGCGCACTTTGCCGACAGTGACCCTCCCCTGGCTGGAGTACAGGACATGTGAGCAGCCCTGAGGGGCACCTTCGGGTAGGGGAGAGGTGGGAAGCAAAACACTCCTGCCCTCTCTGTATGTCTTCAAAAGGTCCCGGAGGAACGGGGCCCCCTCTGCCCACGGAGCAACCTCTGAACACCCCTCCCAGCGGCTTTTCCTTCCGACCTGTCTCACTACCCCCTGTGTCCTCGCTCCTTGAGTGCTCCCTGAGATCACCTTCCGAAGAAACCGCATCCCAGCTCCGTCTGCTTTCAGGGGGATCCTAGCTAGGACAGCCTCTCTAGAACCAACTCGTTAAAGGTCCTCTCGTTAAAGGTCCCGAGTGTTGGGGCCCCTGGGTGGCTCAATGGGTTAAGCGTCTCAGTTCGGCTCAGGTCATGATCTCACAACTTGTGGGGCTCTGTGCTGACGGCTCAGAGCCTGGAGCCTACCTCGGATTCTGTGTCTCCCTCTCTCTCTTCCCTTCCCCGGCTCATGCTCTGTCTCTGAAAAATAAATACACATTAAAATAAAAAAAATAAAAAAAAAAAAGGTCCCGAGTGTTGGTCTAACCCTTCCTGCACTGTCTGGGCTAGCTCTCTATGCCCCAGACTCAACCAGAGCAACCTTGATGCTGAAAAAGATGCGTGAATACCCTTGTCTATGGAAACACAACACGTCCCTGGAAAATCCACGTGTCCGGGAAGTTAAAAAACCACAGTAATCCCTTTACAAACGCAACCTCCCATGTGGGAAATTATAATGCATGCACCTTTACTTCTCTGTGTTCAATGCTAGAGGTCAAGTGTATTGACAGGAATATGCTTACAACACCTATAAAACTGTCAGCAATAACCATGGAGCGACTGAGGTCTGGGCTGACGGGATCGGAGCAGAGATATTTGCAATGACCTTGGCAAGGAACTGACGGGAAGCACATCCAAGCTTAGGGCCTGCTTCTCCTCAGCGTCTAGGATGGCAACAGGAAGCAAATGTGCATAAAGCACCTTAAGGCCCTGAGCTGGGACTGCTTCCTGGGAGGGAGAGAAGGAGAGACATGATCGAGGTCAATGAAGATGTGGTCGAGAGCCAGACACACAAAATGACCGACTGGAATCTGGGTTATCAGTCAGCATAGACTAGGTGGGGTTGTGTAATAAAGCACAATCATGGTAGTTAAACCCCCCCAACTTCAGGGCACCTGGGTGGCTCAGTCAACAGTCTTGGCGTCTGACTCTTGGTTTTGGCTCCTGCCATGATCTCCCACGTCGTGAGTTTGAGCCCCGCATTGGGCTCTGGGCTGACAGTGCGGAGCCTGCTTGGGATTCTGTCTCTCCTTCCCCCACCCTCTCTCTCTCTCTAACAGGTTATGTTTTTGAAGCATCTTCTTCCTGAGTCCTCAGAATGACTTGGTGAACCGGAGCCTATTATGGCTTCCCCATTTCACAGGTACGTCAACCGAGGCCCGGCAGGTGACATTCCTGAGGCCAGGCCTCCAGGAAGGAGGGGAGAGCACTCCCATCTGGTAGCCTGGTTCCAGAGCCTGAACCTTTCACCTCGAGACCACATCCCCCATCCTTGTTTCCTACTCACCAATCCAACCCCCCCCCCCACTTTCCAGAAGCTTCTCTCTGCTCATGCCTTTCCCCTTCTCCTACAGGTCAACCACATTCCTCCTTTCAGGATTATATGGCGTATCTGTTTCAAGACAGCTGCTGGCTTTGTACAAGCCTTCCATTCCCTCTCAAGACAAGACGTGAGGAGAGGAGTAAGAAAATAGGTCACCTGCCACGTGTGTGCGTAGGAGGTGGTGTGAGAGGCCGGGAAAAGCCCCAAGACTCTGCCAAAAACTGGGGTCATTGGAGCTGGGGTCTCCGCCACGCCTCCTTCCGCATCTCTACCCACCAGCCCCCGCGGCCCCCCAACAGCAGACCTGCTCCACGGCAAGAAACTCTGTTCTACCTCAACAGATATTTTCTCATTTCACCTTCTTGGAGTTTTCATTTCAGGCAATAAATCTTTTCAAGTGCCTATTGCTCCAGAAGCATTTTCAAAGAAAAAATGAAAACCGTGATCACCAGGCTGAGGAACCCAATGCATTTTATTCGGTTACAGGAATGAAGAGACCCAAGTCATTCCCACCCAGAAAATACGCTCAGTTTGCCTCCTGCTCCAGCCTTCTGTGTGCTCCTGGCTTGTGGACCAAGGGCAGGGGCAGGACTGCCCCAGAGATTGGCCGCCACACTGTCCCCACGACTTGTGTCGGCCCCGCATCCTCCCTGAGGAGCACGGCTTAATGGAGGCCGCATTTCTTCTCAGCCGAGGACGGTAACATCTGACCCACGGGTGATCGTGAGTGAGTGGTCGTGACCGGGACCGGGACCGCTACAGCCACATGGCATGCAAAGCCCACCACAGAGCCCAAGGCCCTGGAGGGGTCTGTGAGTCACAGCTGAGTTCACATCAACATGGAACTTGAGGATTGATGCGTTTATGGAAGGAGCTCGGATGGGGCGAATTCTGGGGGCCATGTGGTGGTTTCGATATAGCCAGAGAAAGCAATGCAGCCCTTTACCCAAAGTTTGCAGAATATAAGAAGGTGCATGTGCCTAGCTCCGACCCGGGCTGACTTGTGGCATATGAGGACCAAGACTTGTTACCTCAGACACAATTTTCGGGGTAGATTTTGTGAGTGTCAGACCCACTGGAAGATCCCCAAAGAGTCCTGTTGCTTGTAGAGGCTCAGACAAATGGCAGAATACAACATGTCAATGAGACCAACACATAAAGCTATGCAATGCTAATTCCTATTTTTCGAGCACCTTCCGTGAGCCAAAGACCACATATTGACTCTATGTGTCCCCAAAACCCTACTAAATTTTCTTTGAAGTGATGACGAAACTGAGCCCTTTTGCCCGTCAACTGGAAAAGTCATTGGATTCGGTGTCCCTGAGGTTCATTCCAGGGGGTGGGGGACTCGTTAGCCCCTTGTTCTAGATGAAGGAGCTGAAGTGACTTTTCCGTAGTCGCACCAGAGCTAGTAAGCGATGGAATCTGTCCTACGTATCAGGTCACTGCCTCCAGACCCCACCGCATCAGTTACTTCTCCCCAACAAACCCAGCCCATGATGTAGTTCCGGAACCCCAAGAGACCTCCCACAGCCCAGCAGCTGGGTAGGAGAGACCTGCCGCCAGAAGTCAGCAGAGATACTTGTATCAGTCCTGGAGCCCTCTGTATAGATCAGTGGTTGGGAGTGGACCCAGGAACAGAGACGCATGTGGGGTGTCTCGGGAACAGAGAGGAAGGAGCCGTGACTGAGGAGATAAGGACGGACCCAGAGATCCAGGGATGCGTGACCCTGAATGGCCTACCAGGAACGCAGACTGTGTATCATCCCCTATGGGGAGCTTTCGGAATATGGGAAGCAAGGCCCGGGGGGGGGGGGGGGGTCAGATTAATGGTCCAGAAGGAGCTCTCCGCCAGCTCTGTGAGCAGGCTAGACGGGAGACAGCTGAGTTTGTGCAGGACAGGATGTGTGGCCCCGTGGGAAAGAAATTATGGAGAATGAAGGACTCTCCGGGTGGCCTGTCACCAATACGCACACTCCTTGTAGAGATATTTATCATTCACCTGCTCTGTTGACTAGCGTACTCCCCCCAGAACAGTGCACGTCCTAAGTATTCATTGAATAAATATATGAATAGATGAGTATATGGGAAACTGCCAAGGGCCAGGCGGGGGTGGGGGGGACAGTCAGGGGTTGAGAATGAGAGTAACCAGTCCCAAGATTCCAAATTAGGCCTGTGCATGACCCCCACCCCGACGGGTGGGATGAGAGGGGCCTGGTCGCTGAGAACCATCCCGGGACACGGAAGCCGGGCCCGGAAAACAAGATGTTGGGAAACACCTGATTTGCAAAGGACAAAGTTCTGTTCCACGGCCAGTGTGTCCTCTTTCCCAACACCGTCTCCAAGTCCCGACATCCCAGGAAGTTCTGAACAACCTTCCCTGACACAAAGGCCCGTTCAGGGAAAATTAAGATATTTATTTACAAGCTGCATTTTTTTTTTTCACTCAAGATGCAAATAGGTCTCCTGGGCCCCAGGGGGACCATGCGTGTTTGTGCAGCGTAGCTGACGATTAGAACCGAACCATGCCCGAGGGAAAACTGGCACTCGGGGCCTCGGCGTTCACATCTGGAATATTCGAGAAGCAGCAACAGAGAGGCAGCCTCCTAACCTTCCTTCCCTTCTTTCCTTTGTGTGTCCCTTTAAAGTTTGACTCTTCACAGCGCTCCAAGGTTGATATTAAGACCCCCGTTTCGGAGATGGGAACCGTGGGCTGTTCCCAAGATCACGAAGGGAGTCAGGGGCGTGACGGGGGCTAGATGAGCTTGGTCCATTTATGGCGGTGTTATCTGAGCGTCTGGTGGGTAGCCAACAGGGTGCTGGTCCCTGCGGGGCACGGACAGGAAGCCACAATCTCCTGCCAGGCACAGACCAGGTCTGCCAGTGGGTGACCTTCCCTCTCCTGGCCTGAGAGGCCTTTCCTGGTGCGACATCATTAGCAAAGCATTCAGAAGATGGGAGTCACCAGAGCAACGGAACGGCGGGGGGCTGGGGGGTGGGGAGGGGAAGCCGCCCAGGCCTTAATGGTGGAAACCGGATGTGAGGCAGACAGAGAGCTGGAATAGAAGGAACGGAGGGCAGGTATGGCCTTCATCGGGCAACTTCATCTCAGGGTTCACAGAAGTGGAGAGCCTCCACCAGACCCAGAGCGGGCTTGAGAGGGCTGGGTTGTACGCGGCCCTCCTTTGATTTAACGGCCACCTGCTACGAGCCTCGCGTTTTCCATTCGTCTGCAATTTACAGGAGGGGGCGCGGGCTCAGCCCACTATCTGAAAACACCGTCCAGACCATGGCCCAAAGCAGTCCTCCCCTTCCTGTGAAGTCATCCGTATTTGCATCCGTTTCAGGCCACCCAAGCTTTCCTCCCCTCCCTGACCTTCCTCCCTCGCTCCCTCTCCCAGGACCCGGGTGATGTTGATCTTCTCTCCCCCTGCCCCGGGCCCCCGCCCCGGGCTCCACCCTAGCAGGGAGCACTGGTTCTCTGAGTCACTCATGAGATTCTCCCCGCACTTGGCACCAAGTAGTGAGCTGGCTGGGAGCTGGGTTTGTACCCAGGCTCTCCACGGGCCATCCAGGGTCGCCTTCTAGGGAAGAGTCTGTAACCCGAGCACGGCTTGCCAGTCAAAGTCACCTGGGATCTCAACCCCCTGTTCCTTCTCCTCGCCCTTCCTCACCCCCTCAGAGACAAGAAGGGAGCACCTCATTCCCTCCCCTGCTCCAAAGCATCGCTGTAAATCTCGATTCCAGACTCCTTTTACGCTGGCAAAAGTACCTGCTTCGTTTTTTAGAACAGTGTTTCTCAGCGGGGGGGGGCGATTTTGCCCCCGAGTTGACATTTGCCATGGGCTGGGAGACAGTTTTCATTGTCCCTGCTGGGAGTGGAGGTTTCTACTAGCATCTATTGGGTGAGGCCAGGAATGTGGCTAAACACCTGATACTATTCCAGACATCTCCATCCTCCAACAAAGAATTAACTGGCCCCGAACGTCAATTGTATCAAAGTTGGGAAACCTTGTTCTTGGCTGCTTGAGGGCAGAAATGTCAGCTTCCTCGTTTTTAATCCCCAGGGCTAGCTCAGAACCTGGCAGAGCCGGAATCCAATATACTTTGCTATTGGTGAACAGAGGTACGAGTGAATGAATTCTTGCCCGCCTAAGCATCGGTGACGCACGATCACCTTCAGGCAGGCACATCCTCGGGCTCACAAGTATCTGTGTAAACAGATGTGCACACGCAGGCATGGATACACAGATGAGCACGCATCCAGACAGGGACGCACGCACACATACACATGCGTATACACACATACGCTCCCATCGAACGCTGGCTAGATTCCGGGGACCTGCCTGACTCCCAACCTGAGCATCCACCCCTCCACCCCCCCCACCCCCCCCGCCTTGTCCTTCTGAGGATCAGACGCCTCTTTTCTCTGCTACAATCAGAGTGACCTGGGTGCAGACACCTCGACAGAGGCATTAAGCGCTCTCCGTAATTAATTTCACTTGACTAGACACATTTTCCTACTGTGGCTCCGTTATTAAATAAGCAGTGGACCCGACAGGAAAAAGATCCTTTTTGCAATTACACACGCAGAAGGCAACTCAACCACCGGAAAAGTGAGAGGTCAATTTGACAATGGCATTACGGCCCAGGAGCGATCGCAAGCAGGACTGTCTCGTCAACCCTAGTGACGTTAGTGGGCAACGACATAGGGAGGAGGGGCCGCAGGAAATGGGGGTGGGTGCCAGCCCTGTGGGCAGCACGAGCCGGAACAGGTGCAGGGGGGCAGGGGGTGGACATGGCCATGAGGCCATTCGTCCTTCCACGCCGCTCTCTCTTCTGGAGCTGGAGGAGTCTGAAGCCGTGGACAGCAAAGGGGAGCAGGGATCCGAGTCCTCAGCGCCGGTTTCCTGCAAAGATTGGAATAGGAAGAGGCTGGAGTTTAGCAGCTCTCGGCTCTGTGACCCAAATCAAGTCTCAACCGGCCTTCCCCACTGTTGCCCTGTAAAAACCCACCAGGCTGTTAAGACTGTGCCGCAGGCCCGTGGGGCGTCGCTTTATCATGGCATTTACCGTCCTGTAGATATTTCCTGATTACTCATTGTCCCCTGCTGCTAGGCTGTAAGCTCCCTGAGCCAAGAGAAGGTGTCTTACTCATTTCTGTATCTCCAGTGCCTGTCTTAGTAACTGTGTGATGGATGAATAAGTAAGTAAATGAATCAATGAAGAATCCACCTAGAGTTTCAGGAGGAGGCGGGGCCAAAGGGCAGGGGCCAGCTGTCAGGAGGCCATGTTTGCTGTCTCAGGGTTTGGGTTTTACCCGAGAGGGCACGAAGAGTTGACCGGGGGCGGGGTGGCCTGTTGAGTGTTTCAAAGAGATTCTTTTGTATATGTCTTACAACTTAAAAAAAAAAAAAAAATTAACGTTTATTCATTTTTCAGAGACAGAGAGAGACAGAGCATGAGCGGGGGAGGGGCAGAGAGATAGAGAGGGAGACACAGAATCCAAAGAAGGCTCCAGGCTCCGAGCCGTCAGCACAGAGCCCGACGCGGGGCTCGAACCCACAGACCGCGAGATCATGACCTGAGCCGAGGTCGGACATTTAAGCGACTGAGCCACCCGGACGCCGCTAGGTATCGCAACGTTTAAAATTCATAAGCAGTGCTCTGAATTCTTGTGTTTTGCTTTGGCTTTGGCCTTCAGTTAGAAAAACCAATGAACCCGTCGATGCCGAATGTTATTTGACTTTAAACTTCGCTTTGCAGCATCTTCCACCAAGCCCTAGACGATGTGCTTCTGTTGACTGTGCTTTCACTTCAGTGCACGTGACCCCGGTTTCAACCACGTAGTAGAACAGGTATTTGACAAATTTCAAAAAATAGACTAAAGAAATATACTGGCTCGACTGGTTGCCCCTGAAAGGCAGAACCCTTTGTGTTCCCCACTTTCATTATTTTGTGTTTCGTCCAAATTTTCTCTAGCGCACGTGCGTACTCAACCTTTACGGAGTCGCCTGCCCTGCCCCTCAGCACTTCTCTTGGAACTTTCCACCTCATCAACCCAGCTGCCGTGTCGGCACAACATGACCGCAGCCCGGGCTGCAGTTGATAGATGTGGACACCTGAATAAAATGCATCAAATCAAAGTCCTTCCCCAGCTTTTTGGAAAGGAAACTAAGCCGTCTCTCTCCAGGCGGCTGAAACAGAAGCTATGAGAGCTTGGGAGCTGAGGGCAGCTGGACGAGGCCGGAACAGAGAAGAAAGAACCGTTTCCCAAAGCGAAGCAGGGCCAAGAGCAGGCCAGAAAGAATCCTGCTGTGTTTCAGGCTCTGGCTTCCAACACTCGTGAGGCCCCACCGTATTCCTGCCTCCTGGTTCTGGGAATTACCCCAGGATCTTCTCGACAATTGTCCCTCTTGTCTAAGCTAGATCCAGTTGGATTTCTTACAGCTGCCCTCGAACTAATTGTAATTAATAGGATTTGCTTTAAATTTTTTTTAATGTTTATTTATTTTTGAGAGAGAGAGAGAGGGCACACACACACACGCGCGCACACACACACACACACACACACACACACACACAGAGTGAGCAGGGGAGGGGCAGAGAGAGGGGAAGACACAGAATCCGAAGCAGGCTCCAGGCTCTGAGCTGTCAGCACAGATCCCGACGCGGGGCTGGAACTCACAGACCATGAGATCGGGGCTGGAACTCACAGACCATGAGATCACGACCTGAGCCGAAGTCGGGTGCTCAACTGGCTGAGCCACCCAGGCGCCCCTGCTTTGCTGTTAAATTCAGAAAAAAAAAATCTTGAGCAAATGATTACATATCATTCAAATTGCTGCACATTCCAGCCTCACGTCTAATTTCAGATCTTTACTTTTGCAGCAACGACAAGCCCACCAGACCTTTCTGGGAGAGATTTCCCTCAGCATGAAAGAAGCAAGGTCAGTGCTTTCTGCTTTAGCAGGGGAGAAATTTGCCCTGAGGAATCTTGCTGTTGTCACCTCCCTCCCCACGCAGCCCCGGCCCGGCCAGGAGCTGCCTTTGGACGGGCAGCCATGCAGGTAACCCGGCCAAGAGTCCACCCTATGAGTTAGCGTGGGCAGAGCAGACATGGGAAGCCTGTGTCTGAATCACACCTCTACTCTGTCTAAACGACTGACTATGTATGCTACTAACCTCCCTACCCTCGACGTCCTCATCTAAAATGTTGCTGGGGTGCCTGGATGGCTCAGTTGGTTAAGCACCTCACTCTTGGCTTCAGCTCAGGTCATGATCTCACGGTTCTTCGGTTCCAGCCCCACGTCGGGCTCTGTGCTGTCAGCGTAGAGCCTGCTTGGGATTCTCTCTCTCTCTCTCTCTCTCTCTCTCTCCCCCTCCCCCACTCTCATACTATCTCTCTCTCTCTCTCTCTCAAAATAAATAAATAAATAAAATCCAATGTTGCTAGTAATGGACAACTGCCTTCTAGAACTTGAGGGGAAATCCAATGACACAGATCTTGTAATTTCACTCAGCAGGGTTCCTGGCACACAGGAAGCAGGAGAGAAATGATGGCTCACGTTGTCAACGATGTATGTCATCTTTTTGGTTCCTCCTTTAGAGTAATGTCCCCTTTGCAAGAACATGCCCTGGGTTTAGGCTACAGGAACAAACGCTCTCCCCCAAATTCCCGTGCATTCCAACAACAAAGGTTCATTTCTTGCTCACAAGTCATGTTCATGTCAAGCTGCACGTGGGGTCCATCTCTGCTCCACACCTCTTCTTTCCAGAGCTGAGGAGCAGCCCCTATTTGGGACAAACCTGACTCACATCAGAGGGAAAACAGAGACAGGGACCCATCTTGCCACATCCAATGGAGTTGGTGCGCACCATTTCCACTTACATGTTATTGGCCAGAGCAAACCCGGTGGCCAAATCTCCTATCCGAGGGAAATAAGACGTTCTTGTATGGATAAATTCAAGCAAATATTTTGAACAAATAATAGTCTTTCACTGCAAGGTTCTCCACCGGGTTTAGGGACGCTCTGGCTGGACATTCAGGAAAACATCGAACCTTCATGTCTCAGGTCCTGATTCCCTCCGGGTGGGGGAAACGGGAAGAACAGCTTGGTTTCTCCATTCGGCTCTGGCCTCTGGTGTTTATCTCCTTGGATGTCAGCAGCTCTAGTAACAACGGATATTTAATTCCAGCTATCATTGGGGCGCCTGGGTGGCGCAGTCGGTTAAGCGTCCGACTTCAGCCAGGTCACGATCTCGCGGTCCGTGAGTTGGAGCCCCGCGTCGGGCTCTGGGCTGATGGCTCAGAGCCTGGAGCCTGTTTCCAATTCTGTGTCTCCCTCTCTCTCTGCCCCTCCCCCGTTCATGCTCTGTCTCTCTCTGTCCCAAAAATAAATAAACGTTGAAAAAAAAAAATAATTCCAGCTATCATAAAAATGTTCACATCATGAAAATTAGAAGCAAATAGCCTAAAATCGAATTTTGGTTTTCCTCCGAGATAGTTTTTTTTTTTTTTGTATCGCCCAGCTTTTCCAGAATGTGAACATATTTATTAAATAAGAAATTATATATATATTATATAATAATTATTATATTAATTAATTAATATTATATATACATTTATATATTATATATTATATATATTACATATATATATATTATATATATATTACATATATATAATATATATATATATTATATATATATATAACGATTAGCCTGGCAGCAAAATGGAAGACCATTTCCACTGGAGACACCCTGTGAAATGAAGCTGAAGCAGGCAGGGGCCATGGGGACCCTCAGTCGTATTAACTAAGACTTGATAGGACTGGTGGCCCCAAGAGGTGGGGAGGGAGGCCTCTGTTGAACAGCTACCGAGGGATGTGGAGACCCTGCTGACCTGCAGAAGAAGAGAATGCGTCCCTGCGAGAAAGCTGTAGGTCTCATCCTTGGATGCAGAAAAGTCAGAAGAAGGTGCGTCCTTGAACCCTCACTCCCAACGTCAGTATCCTACCCAGGCTCTGCCCTGGTAAGTAGGTCAACACCCAATCTTCTGATGTTGTGTTCATATTTGGAAACTGTCACTGACCTGACACCATGTTGCTTTTGGCAAATGAAGGTGTGATGGACAACTGGCGGGGTCATTTTATTCATTCTCCTGTCACCATGGGAGAAAAGTACATATTCAGATCCTCCTGACTTGGCAAAGGATACAAGTTCTCAAGGCAAACTTGTATTCAAATAGACTGACCTTGAGCAAGGGGGTCTCTGGGGTCCCTGAGAGTCAGGGTCCTTATAACGTAAGTGGAAATTATAACACCTACTTCATAGATTCTGTAAGAATAGAGAGAGTCGTCTTTGAAAATATCTAATATGACAATGCTTAGCACATAATTAGTAACTATTATAATGATAGAGTTCTACGGGTACCACAATGTAATGATCCAAACCATTGTGTATGGAAATGGCTCCAGCAAACCCCTATAGACATAATCAAAATACTAAGAAAAGCCATGTATAATTTTTCTATCAATTCCACCATTTAATAATCAGGAAGTTCTTCTTTGCATCCAACCTAAATTTCTCCACTGCAGCTTAAACCCACAAACCAAAATGGTGCCACGTTACAGTGTTGGCCTGGAATCAGTCTGTGTCACGGAAAGAGCATTTACGATAGAGTCACACAGGTCTGCCTTACCTCGGCTCCGCCCTGGACATGCCACTAAAATCTCCCCAGCCTCGATTTGCCCCTTTTACAAATATTATCTACCTTAGAATCCCGATTTGACAATTATTTTGAGAGCGACGTACGCAATGCATCTGGCCCGTAAAAAGTCTGCACTGAGTGTGAGCTTCCTTCCATTTATTTCTAATGGATTTTACCATTTAAGGCAAAACATATTTTTTAAACTCAGGTTTTTGTTTTTTTCGGCTCATTATTTTTATCCAGGACCATTACAGCTATTAAGTGTTTTGAGCTTCTCTCTCTCCAGAGACATTTTATGATGCCAATTAGAGGTGCAAGTACACTGAGATTAAAAAGTAATGACTAGCAAAGTGAACAGTGGATTTCCCCTCCTGACATGCAGCTTGCTTGGTGCTCATTTCTGAATACCGAACTCTCTATGAAGATTAAGAAAAAAAAACACCATATTTGTGGGGTCAAGGGACCATCATTAAGCTTTTACAGTTCAGGATCATTTGAAGACCACGGAGGCGATGCATGATCCATATAAGCAGGTAACACATTTACAGTAAGACTGCCCAGGCTACACGGCCATTCTCATGGGGGTAGAGATTTGATAACATGAAAATTGTCAAATACAGGGAGTTGGAAAGGTCAGGTCACCAATGAGAATAATTGAAGGCAGGGTCCAGTTTTACATGCGCAGTCTCCTCCATTTTATTCTTAAACACAAGGAACGTTCTCGGCAAATGGGTGCGTTCACTGACGAATCGGTCCATGCTCGTGTTGATGAAATTATACTTGGTCTTCTTTTCAGTTCTGTGCTTTTCTGCCTCCTTGGACCATTTCTCCATCTCCCCTGGTCCAAAGACCACAGGAATTAGAATGAAATGATTGAACTTAATTCGGAGATTGTGAGTAAGTTTCCTCTACTCTGAAAACCACTTTCGTTCTCTGAATGGGATCAGTGATGCCTCCTTCCGGACCTCAACCATTTCGTGCCGTGAGCAGCTCAGGTTTGTTCTCCCGCGGGATTCAAGCAGCTGGAGTCCATCTTATTTCCCAGCCTTGAGAGTCAGCATCCTTGCTCTCCTCCCCAGCTCACGCCATCCGTTCTCCAAGCTGTTGCTCGCATGCATTTCAGCAATGCCATCTCTCATGCCAAGTGCCTTCATAGTTCTGTCTATAGTAGACAGGACTAACTGGCCTCCACGAGAAGGAACTCTGGAGCAAGTCCGAAGGGAAGACATGGCGCCTGCCCACAACCCAACATCCCACACCCTCTCACTTCTTCCCCTTGCACTGTCTGTTTCAGCCATATGGTGCCCGTTCCCCCCAAATCTCCGTGGCGTCCACACCTCCAGGTCCGTGCGCGTGCTCTGTTCTCTTCCCCGACAACGCCTACTTGTTGAAGGGGAATCAGTTTAGAGATATACTTTTCCAGGGCGCCTGGGTGGCTCGGTCGGTTGAGCGTCTGACTTTGGCTCAAGTCACGATCTCATGGTTCACAACTTGGTTGTGGACTTGGTTCAGGACTTGTCTTGAAACACTCCGCCCTTACAGGTGTCCAGGTGCTTGGCCACTGTTGGATTATACATCCCCCGTGCTGGCGTGAGCTCACTGGGACATGCCCTTTCATCTGGGCACCCTCAGAGCCTAACGTAGCACCTGGAAACCGTGGGCACTGAAGTCACGGTTCAGGAAAGAGTGAAACATTTTGCGACTTTGCAAAATGATGCACGCTACATAGCAATACAGTAGAAGATTGAACAGCCCAGAGTCTAAAATTGGAAGCATATAGAGAATCGCTCTGGGTGCGTGCTCTCGGATTGTCGCTTTTTGGGGGGTAATTACAGTATTTCTTGAACAGCTAAATTCGGTAGGATACAATTACAAAATAGCCTGCCTCAGACGTCGTCTATCATTTCTACCTTCCCCCATCCCTGAATGCCATCTCAGGTAGAACCATAAGCTTTAAGGTCACTTTCAGGAATCATGGTGGTCCCGGAGTAATATGTAAACTTCCATCCTTCACCAGTGCCATCCATCAGGGCTGACGTGGGAACCAGCGGTGAAATAATGGAAGCAGCGGGTTCTTGTACTCTATAAGCCGCTGAGTTTCTCAAGCTCTGTCTTGATGGTCACCGCCTCTCTCCTCTCCTTGCATGCTTCCCTCCCTTGTCTCTACACAAGTTTTCCTGGAGCCCCGCTCTCTTGATCGACGCCCACCGTCTAACCCGCTGACGCTCCCCCCCGTGAATCGCTAGGTCACTGGGCAGGTCCTTCTTGTCTTTTGAATGTGAGAGTAGGGACCATCCTTTGTCCTCCGCGCTGGGGTTCTGTCCAAATTCTGGGAAGAGCTTCTTTTGTTGTAAATCACACTTCTGTGATATCAGGGAACAAAACAGACAGGAAATTTGCTTTGGCGAGAAGCCAGATAATAATGGTGTGTTCTGCGAAGCCACAAACAAAGGCCCGTGATGTCACAGGCTCAGTGTCTGTAATGCCTACAGACGGCAGCGATGGCCCTCAGCAGCAAGAATGGTGGGTGTTTGACATTTATAAGATCTGTTTTGGTAATAATGGAAATGTCGAATGAAATTAAATGTTAAATTGCATTTGTGCACAGACACGGGTGTGCAAATATCTCCCGAGCTAAAGAAACGTGAAGTGCCCCTGGGCTGTATTGCAGTTAAAAATGCCTCCACTCTAGAACTCCTGGTAATCATAAAAATGCTCGGGACTGGCCATTCCAGAGACAGGCCCTTCTGCTGGATTCGCAAGGGAACCTAGGGCCACGGAGAAGGGAGCCACCATTCTGCCCACGCTGGGCAGGTAGGAAGGCTTCACAAAGGAGACAGGAATTCGAGTCTCGGGGAGGTTTCTCCGAGGGGGGGTGGGGAAATAGAAACCGTCCATCCGAACGGCTGGGAAACCACACGGGTCAGGAGCAGGGGCCCTGCCTCTCAACTTGGAGACACAGGCATCCCTGGGCTCGGGGACGACCGAGGCGGGTGCGTGAGAAGCTCTTTCCTGATGGCATCGAGGCCCCACTCCAGGGATCCCCGTCACCAGCAATCACCGTCCAACGACTCGAGCCCCAAATCTCTAACCCCGTTGAGTCGTACTTGCTCCGTCCTGATGGCGCCAGAGGAACTTTGCTCAGGAAAAGATCCCTCCGCTTATGGCGGGGCCTGCCTGCCTGCCTTCCAGCAAGGTCAAGAGCAAGGGAGCAGGACCCGCTCTTAAGGAAGGGCCCAGGCCCAGAAGCGCTTTGCCGTGTCTGGCCTCCATGCTGGGGCAGGGGTGTCCCGGGCAGGAAGGGAGCTGGATGAATAAGATCCAGCTCCCGCCTTGCCGAGGAGGAGAGACAGATTTGCAAGCAAAGAAAAGTGCAGCCCCTCCACGGCCTCGGAGTAGAAGGTTTCCTCCGCCATGGCGTGGTTCTCAGCTCTTCGGGAAAAACAAACACCCTTTTCTACTCTCCGGCCTCCGGGAAGATGTCTCACGGTCCGCAGCGATCAATCTGTCCGAGACACACAGTCAGTCCTGGTTCCTGTAGTCTCAGAGAAGCGGGACGTGATCATAACGACAGTGACAGTGACGGTAAACCTTTCTCGAGGTGGTCCTCCAACCCAAAATTCAAGGTCATGGCTTCGCATTTGCGGTCACGTGTCCTCCCGACAACCGGCCACGACCTGACGACTGCCCTCATCATCCCTGGTTCGCAGTGAGGGCTCTGATGACCAGAAGAGACAGAAGTCGTCCTGGAGGGGGCGTCCGGTGGAGACAGGACCCCAACCCAGACTCTCTGGCTCGAACCACCAGCTTCTTGGGCCACTGCGGGCACCCTCTTCTGCCGCTCAGCACAGAGCAAGGGGCCCCAGGACACCTGCTGATGCCCTGAGGTGGCAGAGGGTCCTCACACGCAGAGGGAGACGGCCTCTCTCCGCAAGAGGCCGCGCTCAGTCGTGGGCAGATCACCGCGTTAGTACAGCTCTCAGGGGTCCGGCTCTCCAGAACTCCCTCACCCCAAACACACAGGCCCTCTGGGGCAGCAAGGCCCCAAGATCAGCCGCGTGCCCATCAGAGTCACCCCGCCCTGCATGGCCAGCCCTTCTCTGGGGACAGAGTCAGACCCTTGCCAAAGTCAGAGTGCCCCGCCCCCCCAGGAACCAGGCCTATTTTTTTGTTCTTTTAAAATGAAGAGCAAAGAGGCACCTGGGCGGCTCAGCCAGTTAAGGGTCCGACTCTTGCTCTCCGCTCAGAGAGTGATCTCAAGGTCTGTGAGATCGAGCCCTGCGTCAGGCTTCGCGCTGACAGTGTGGATGCTCTGTCCCCTTCTCTCTCTGCCCCTTCCCCACTTACACCCTGCGTCTTTCAAAATTAAATAAACGTTAAAAAAGAAATAATATCAAATAAAATAAAATAATATAAAATCAAATAGTGAACACCCCAATTCACAGCATCAGCAGCATCACCAAAAGGTGATTCAAGGTCAGAAAGAAGATAGGAAAGAGTTTGGTGAAGGACCCTTTTGGGCAAGAGTGATGCGAGTCCTTGAGAGTTCGTGTCCTCCTGACCTGGGCCGGATGGTACATTTTACCCCAGCTTCTCCCGCAACACACACACATGCTCACACTGGACTCGACTAAGGATACAAAAGTAACTAAGACCTGAACTCTATATATAAGAAACTTATTTATTTTTTTTTTTTTCGGAGAAGTCAAGCACATCTGTACAAGATCTTGGGCCCTGCTAGGGTAAATCTATGTGCGAAGTGTCACGGAGCCCATGGCAGACAAGGAGAGGTCAACATGGCACCCTCCATCGGAAATTTTTCTGTGTCATGAACTGTTCTGAGAACCCTGAAGCCAAATATTTCTACCTCAGTTTAATGAGTGTAGAAAGACCGAGGGTTTTCGAGAACAAAGGAGTCTACATTCACACTCCCCCAGTCTCATTAGCACACAAAGATGAGATGTCTGATCATGGGCTAATGAGGTTACTCCCTGGCCACGGTCATTTATGTTCTCACCCGGGGCTTCTAGGGACACAAGGCCCAGGAACAAGGACAGTTCAGAATTTTTGCAGAGTCAATACCACACCGGTCTCCAGATGAAGTGCTGGATCCTCTTGCCTAGTGGTCCTTTGGCTTCCATTTGCAACACTCCTGAGATTGTTCGTTCAGCTCTGGACAGTTCTGATGGGGTGTTGGAAGGTCGTAGGGAAGGTTGATCTGTGAGCTGGCCCCGGGCAGTCAGAGACTCCTCACTCCTTCCCCATCCTTGGAATGTGCACTCTGCCCTCCCCTCCACGTTCCCATAGTGGGAGCTGTTCCAAGGACGCAGTCCTAAGAGAGTAAGGTGATGTTGACACCATCTGGATGGTACACGTGACTGAACCCTGTTCAGGCCTCTCTGTCCACTTAAGATTCTGGCAGGCGGGTGCCGAGACCCTATCTTGCAGTGCCCAGGACGAGCCTCGCGTATAAGTTGCCTTGTTTATTAAACCCGCCTCCTACCGATCTGGAGTGGCCTGCCTCCTTCTCAGTTTCTCCCCGCCCTTTGTGTTTGGGGCCAATTTACAAACTGGCATGGGGGAATGTTCTCCCTGAGCCTACACTGAAAGGTACGTCTCCTTCTAGTCCTTCATCCTGGTTTTCTCAGGTAGCCTCACGAAGCAAATCTGCTCTTTAGCCACACGAAAGCCGCCAAGAAGCTTGACAATTCCCATTTCAGTCCTTCTCCCCATCCCCAGCTGCCTGTTCCCTGGGTTAAACTGCCCCTGCTCTTCAACTGCTATTTTAAGTCATGGTTTTGAGTCTCCTTGTCACCCTGTCCCCTCCTGTGGACACATGTCAGTTGGTCGAATGAAGCAAGCAACTTAGAGCTGAAAAAAATGCAGTGAAGAAGGTTCTAAGAGGAGGAGAGGGAGGCAGGGGCAAAGATCCTGAGACAGCAGCACATTCCTGTGTGTTCCAGGATCAGCAAGGAGCACTGGTTACCGCAAAGCATGAACCCAGGGGAATGTAGGTGAGAGATGACAGAGGAGACCGCTGAGAAGGTGACCGCCATGGTCTAAGAGCTATGACTCTTTGTATGCCCTGGTGCGTAGATGTAGGGCAAGGTCCCTGCAGGAAGGTCAGTGGGAAATGAAATCACAAAGGTGGGGAAACCTAAACACGAAGGGCTGACATTATCTCTTTATGTTTATATGTGTCAGGCACTCTCCTAAGTGTTTTATGGGCTTTCGCTCGTTTACTTCATCCAGGAGATAAGGTTGTTATAAGGATTGAGTTCCCACTTTACAACTAAGGGAACGGAGGGACAGAGAAGTAACAACAAACTCCACGGGGGACAACTGGGGTACAGCTGGAAGGGGATTTTTAGTTTCCCGACTGCCGACCCCACATGCTTGTGCACAAGCCTTGAGAATGTACATTTCCATCTGAGGTCAAGGACGTTACTAGAGTGTGGCAATGTCATCCAGGGGCCCCACAACTAACCCCATTACGTCCGACTTGAATGGGAGGGAGCAAACTTGGCATAGTTACTTTGCGAAGGACTTCCACCTGGTCAACAGGGAGCCACTGATGGTTCTGAGGTCCCCTTTGACCATTGGCGTGACACTAATAATGGAGATGAAAAGATGTGTGTCCTTGATCTCTGAGGCTAGGCAGAGACAGAGCTCATCATCAGGTTCTAAATTAACAGAAAGCCCCTTGGAGAACTTGTGAGGCTCATTAGTATTAGGGATGGGTTTGGAGGACATGCTTATCTACACTTGTTCTTGGAACATTCCCATTGGACGCATCCTTGCTTCTGAGTGTTAATTAGAGTTTCTACACCGCAGCTTGGAATTTAGTGGGAAATAAGTTGACATAGGTTAATTCAGTGGACAAAAGAGACCATCCTTCCTTGAAGTTTCATTTGCTTCCAGGCTTGGCAGCTGGACAAGGTCCGAGGGCAGCACCTGGAGATCCCAGAGTGCATTCTCCAGGTTGGGTAATATCTCCACAGCCTCTTTCCAATTAGCAATGTTAAAGCCTCTCTCCGGGCTCCCGGATCGCTTAGGTTAATTGAAGGGCAGGATGGTGAAGCAAAGTCCAAAACATCAGTCCTGGAGTTCTTGTGCTGCCTTTGAGTAGCTCTGAGACCTCAGGGAAGTTACACAACTTCTCTCAGCCTCAGGGTCTCCAGGTACAAAAATGGGGACAAGAAGAGCAAGTTGTCCCTTGGAGCTGGCTGTCATGCGGATCCAAGGACCGAGCATGGAGTTGTCCTCAAGAAAGCCCCGTCTCAGGGTGCACGGCTCCCCAGCGTGGTTCCGTCGCTGTCCCGTAGGCACACCTACTTTGAAAATGTACCCCCTCGTTGGGCCGCCTGGGTGGCTCCGTCGGTTGAGCGTCCGACTTCGGCTCAGGTCATGATCTCGCGGTCTGTGAGTTCGAGCCCCGCGTCGGGCTCGGTGCTGACAGCTCGGAGCCTGGAGCCTGCTTCGGATTCTGTGTGTGTGTCTCTCTCTGCCCCTCCCCTGCTCGTGCTCTGTCTCTCTCTCTCTCTCTCTGTCAAAAATAAATAAACATTAAAAAATTTTTTTTAATAAAAAAAAGAAAATGTACCCCCTCGTGGTTCTAAGCTACAGCTGACAGCACAAGTATGTCTCCAGTACCCCGAGGAGCTCTGTTCCGCAGAAGAACTAGATCTCCCATCTTTTGCCAGGGCAGCCTCCCCGGGAAGGAAATTTCAGATGCCCAAGGGGAGAGCCGGCGGGATGCAAGGGCTGATTGTACTTTACCCTTTGGCTTGGGCCAGCAAAGGCACAAGTGGTGAATAAAACCCTCCTCTAACCTGTGCCAGTATCTCTTACAGACAGACCGTCACATATGAGGATTCTACAGCTACCACTGTACATATTAGGATTCTCCTTCCATACCCGAGAACCTTGCCACTTCAAAGCGTCTGATCTCCAGGAAGTTTTGCTCCTAACGGCACCTTTGTCACTCCGTCACTTCACTGAAGGGCTGCCCTGAGGCAGCAGGAGCCTACTTTCTTGGCCAGTGCCAGAAGCGGAGTGCCTGGGAGCAGCCTCGACTTGATGGATGCAGGAATATCAATACTCCAGCTCCCTAGGCCCCTGGAGGGGACTCGTCTGAAGTCATGACCCGCCCTGGCCCCCAAAACTGCCCAGCAGGGCTGAGCCAAAGTCACCCTCTGAGGGTGTCGCAGACTGTGAGCCTGGAGTCCTCTCTTGTCCAGCAAGAGAGCAGACGCAGAATTGAATACGAGAGAGGCTAATGTCCGGGAGCAGACAAGAGCCCCAAACAGGGGTTTCATCTCTGTATTTATTGAGCTCTCGAGATCTCACGCATGTGGTGAACGTGAAGAAAACAAGATCTTACACATGTGAAGGTGGAGAAAACAACCCGACAGTAATCATTAACTTGTGTGTGTAAGAAGCCAAGGGCCTGGGGGGCAAGTGGCGTTTGTAATCAAAGTACATTGGTGCCAGGTGAACAGTAATTTCCAGCAGGTGATATAACAAGTTACTTGTGATCTGTTACAATACCTCGCTAGCTGACGTTGGGCGTTTTTGTCCCGTGGCGACGGCTTTCCGCCCCCAGCTTTTTCCTTAACCCAGTGACGTAAGTAGAACCTATTTCCCCACATGTGGGATTTTGCCTGACACCGCAGCCTCGCTTCACCTCTTGCCCTCCCCAAGCCAACTTCCTCACGATGATTTTGTGCAAACACTTCCAACTACACCACTTTCACACGAATTATGCCAGGGTCTACTTCTAGAGAACCCGACTTAAGACGGAATAAAACTCAGACCCTAAGTATTTCGCATCCGCTCGGTGCAAGGCACTGAGTTAGGGTTTCCTCTTCTTTTTTTTTAAGATATGTTATCTCAGCGTGGTTCAGTCAGTTAAGCATCCAACTTAGGTTGGATCTCAGGTCATGATCTCACGGTTGTGAGATCGAGCACCACGTCAGGCTCTATGCTGACGGCGTGGAGCTTGCTTAGGATTCTCTCTCTCTCTCTCTCTCTCTCTCTGCCCCTCCTCCACTCATGCTCTGTCTCTGAATGTCTCTCAAAAATAAATAAAACATTTTAAAAAGTTAAAAGTTAATAAATAAATAAAATCCATTATCTCATTTCATTGTCACAATTAACGTTTTGTAAGTACGAGGAGTAAGGAAGCTGGCACCCTGAGATCTAAGCCCCTGACCTCGAATCACACATCTGGCAAGCAATGAACTTCTAGTCTGAGTGTCCCACACGCTGGTGTCTTCCTTCTGTGCACGGCGGGGTGGGAAGGCTGAGCAGGTCACTGGGTCCCCTGCAACCACACAGCAAACTTTCACCTTTTCTGTAGACTGGAGTTTCCATAGAATATTTTATTTTTTAAAAAAGGTTCTGTTTAGGGGCTCCTGGGTGGCTCAGTCGGTCAGCGTCCGACTTGGGCTCAGGTCGCGATCTCACGGTTCACGAGTTCGAGGCCTGCGACAGGCTCTGGGCTGACAGCCCAGAGCCTGGAGCCTGCTTTGGATCCAGTGTCTCCCCCTCTCTCTGCCCCTTCCTCCGCTCATGCTCTGTCTCTCTCTGTCTCTCAAAAATAAATAAAAGTTAAAAAAAATTAAAAACAAAAAAAAAAGGTTCTGTTGAAAAAGAGCCAGTTAAAAACCGCTGCGCGGTAAGCGCTTCACGGGATAGCAGTGCGGATGAAATGGAAGAAGGAAGGCAGGGTGCTTGGTGCAGAGCTTGGCACACAGCACCCAGCTGATAAATAAATGTTAGCAGACGGAATTCTGTGTTTATAACACGCGCTCACCATTTATATGTGCTCGTTGTAAATACACCATCTATAATTTAAGGAAACAATATATTTTCAGTAGATGCAAATACTCTATGTCTAGTTAGTAGAAATAAATTATAGAAACATGCACATGTGCATTATTTCTAGTGCAGATTTAGAATACATGGGTATGCATGATCGGACTCTCAACTGGGCACAGGTGTGGCTTCTGGGATGCGTCGCCTCAAGGAAGGTGCAAATTAGCTCGATTAAGTGGGGACCCCGTTGCTGCCTCAGCCCTACCCCCACTCTTGCCCTCATTGTCTGCTGCGTGTTTGTCAGGACATTGAAGAAGTTTGTCTAACCATCATCAACTCATCCCAGCTCTTTGCTGCCGTGCATCAGCAGAGAGGACCTGTGAGCAACCATCACCCCCCACACCCAAGCCCGTGCCCCAACCCTGAGCTCCCCTTCCCTTCCACCCATGGCCTGGCAGATACTGGGGAAGCCCTGCTAAATGCAAGGTTCTGTGATAAGCACCGGGACAGACCCGGCGGAAAAACAGTAACAGTTAAACCCACACGGTCCCCAGAGTGAGCAGGAATGACAGCAACCAACCACTTGCACCGATAAGCGTGCGTGACCAGCTGTAGTGGCTCAATAACGGTGGCTATGGAAAACGGTATCAGGAGGGGGGACCTGGGTGGCTCCGTCGGTTGAGCGCCCGACTCTTGATCTCAGCTCAGATCGTGATCTCACCCTTCATGAGTTCGAGCCCTGTGTCAGGCTCTGTGCTGACAGTGTGTAGCCTGCTTTGGATTCTCTCTCTCTCTCTCTCTGCTCCTCCCCCGCTCTCTCTCAAAAATACATAGATAAACATTAAGAAAAAAACTGTATCAGGAGTCAATACAGGAGTATCTGTAACCATTACCTGAATCCGGAGTCCCACGCTTATCGTGAGAAACCATTTCCTTTGGCTGCCTGGGCTGCTGTGTGGGTTCTTTGACAGCTCCATCTGGCAGGACACTCAAGAGCCTGAGTGTCCCCGCCAGCTAACAAGAGCTGGGGTACTAAGATGATTAGCCAGGCCCCTAGCCACGGGAACTCAAGTCCAATGGGAAGACTGATGGTGTTGAAGCACGCGTTTGCGGTTCGATGAGTGGGGTGCTCCGTGCTCCCGCTAACTTCGGCGCTTTCCTCCACCCCAGCCCTGTCCACACTGCGCCGTGACCATCTATTTGCCTATTGCTCTGGGAGAGGGACCAATCGTTTCTGAGTCTACGTTTATCTCAGTGCCAAGTTCTTTTCAGTACCTATTTGTCAGAGAAATTCGGAACCATTTGGAGATGGGTGGAGGCTCAATGGGGACTGGGGATGAGACAGGCAGATGACTATTAGCAAAGATGCTGGGAAAACATAAGTCAAGTGTGTTCAGTGTGTCTGGAGAGATCAGAAAGAACATCCTAGAGAACAGGATATTTGAACTGGCTCTTGCAAGATGAGTAAGAGTTTGTTGACCGGTGAAGAGGAAAAATGGCGGCCCAAGTCAAAAGACCATTGGGTGTTAGGTGCAGATGCCTGGATGAGCAGGATGGGTCCTGGACAGGGATGCAGGGAACGTGGCTAGAAATGAAGCAAGGTTAGAGGCAGGCTGCAGCCAGCTACGGAAGGCGTTGGTAAGTCAAATATAAGTCAAGTGCAATAGCAGTGGCCAAGAAGGATTTGCAGCAGGAGACTGATGGCTGCTAGGGGACCAGTTAGGAGTGGCAGGGTCCAGGAGCTAACGCGGGTGAGTCCCGCCACAATCCCTGGGGCTTCGGGCACACGAGGCCAACGCTCACCACGTTTACAGTTGAACGGGTCACAGGCACTCCCAGAGGCAGCCTGGACCGGACAGCTTCTCTTGCTACACATTCAGCTGATTCGGGATCCGTTATCTCCCCCTGTGGCTGACAAGAACTCTAATTTTTAGACGAGTCAGTTGCGATAGAGGGAAATCCCACAGGGCATGATGACCCCATCATGCTGGCAGGGGTCTCAGAGGCCACCTGCCAGGGCAGCGTTCCACTGACCAGGGTCAAGGAGCCTCAGGACTTTTCCAAGAAAGCACAAAGTGGGCGGCGGAGCCCAGAGGGGGACCCCGTCTTCAGATCCCAGTGAAGGGGGTGGGGGATCCTAGAGCCTTTGCACCATCCCCTGTGCCGGAAGTCTTAGAAAGAGTGCTTTCGATTTTTCTAGGCACAGGGCAAGTGGGGGTGGAGGCCTGAGGCTGCTCCCTGCCTGGGAGGGCGGGGACTGAGGATGCTGTTCGTTGCCTGTTTCCCCCGGAGGAGCAATTCAGCAAGGAGGGTAGGATGCCCTCACCCTGAGATCTGCTCCTGGCATGACTTAATTTCCAGTTCTGCTGGAGGCTGTTGACATTCTTGTGCCCCTTGCTGGGCTGGGCTGGGATCTGAGATGCCTGTTACTGGAGATGGGTAACAGGGTTCTTTCTGCACATAGAATCCTGGGGAAACGCAGCGGCACAGGCGGCTTCCAGGCCAGGAGCTGCCCATCATTTTTTGTCAAAACAAGACCACCTCCCCCATCGCTCTGCTTGCTCCCCGATCTGTAATTTAGGGGCTTGAGGCACCCACCCCCCCCCCCACGCCGGAGTCAGGAATGGATGCCATTCTCGCTCCCACCTACCCCACCCCCCAACATCCCCCGCTAATGAGCACTTTGACCACGAGGACAAATATCAAGCAATTACTCCCCACCCACAGTTTTCCTTTCATTCCTCAAAATCAAATTCAGCCTATGAAGCAGTTGTTAGAAACATAAACTTTTTGAGTCTACGTGTTTGAAATGAAAGGTATTTTCTAATCAAAAGGAATTTCTAATTTGCTGCAGGGCTCCGTTTGCTGAACTTCATCTGTTTGAAATGCCACTTCCCTGGGTGACATAGGCTGGTGTCTGGGAGAGAAGAAAGCAGCCCATCAGCTTGCTCATGGGTCAGCTGTTGGAGAAGTCACACACACACACACACACACACACACACACACACCACAGAAAGACATCAATATGGAGGGGCGCCTGGGTGGCTCAGTCGGTTGAGCGTCTGACTTCAGCTCAGGTCATGATCTCACGGCTTGTGAGTTCGAGCCCCGTGTCTGGCTCTGTGCTGACAGTGCGGAACCTGCTTGGGATTCTGTCTCTCTCCTCCCGCCCGTCTGCCCCTCCCTGCTTGTCGGGCTCTGTGCTGACAGCTCCGAGCCTGGAGCCTGCTTCGGATTCTGTGCCTCCCTCTCTCTCTGCCTCTCCCCCACTCATGCTCTGTCTCTCTCTCTCTCAAAAACAAACAAACATCAAAATAATTTTAAAAATAAAAAAAGAAAGACATCGATATGGAGAGGTCTGCAGAGGCCCAAGGTGCTTGGGTCAGATGTGTCTGAAAACAGATGAAGCCCTACATGAAACTCACCAGGGGAAAGCCACAAGCTGTTTTACCCATCCAAGTGTTTATTCAACACATCCTTACTTATGTTTGTTTTGGTGTGGAATGTCTAAGAAGGATTCACACATGGTCCTGCCCTCAAAGAATGCCCAAACTGGTCGGGGGTGAGATAGGCAGATAACACATCACAACATAGCACGAGAGCCTTCGTGGAGAAGGACGCAAAGTGCAGGACAAGAGAGGAGAAAAAGCAGCTCCCAGGAGCCGCAGAAGAGCTTCCTGGGGCAGGTGTGGGGTGGAGGGAGCATTTTAACCGAAATTAGTCAGGACTCTTTCTAATCCCAAGTCACATTGGCTTTAAAAAAAAAAAAAGAAAAAGAAAAAGAAGAGGGATTTCATGGGACAGAGGTAGAGATTCAGGTCTGGATGGACCCAGAGGAGTTAGCAGAAAGAAAAGCCGGTTCAAAGGCCCTGAGGCAGGATTCTCGCCACCTTTGGGCTTGGCTTTGTCATAAGCTCCTCCTTGGGCACCTCACCTAAAGTAACAGAAAATGGCTTCTCATAGCTGGGAGCTCCCAAATCAGTTCAGCAATTCCAGAGAAGCGAAGAGCTTCCTCCTTGCAGCTCCTGGGCTGACTGACTCTCCCTGGGCCAATCCCTGCCTCCAGCGGGGTACAAGGTGCCTGGGCAGGCGGAGGAAACGTGCCATCCCGAGAGTGTGAGGAACAGGGAATGGGCCGCACCAGCCCTCTCCACACTGCATTCTCTCCAGAACTTCCCTTAAGGAACGTCGTGAGCCAGGCGCTGCTCTGGGAGCTGAGGCAGCATCGGGGCAGAAGGGGGAGAGCTCCATGCCCTCGGCAAGCTCGCAAATGGGTAAAACGCACAGGGCAGGTGCCGTAAGTAAAATGCTTGGGAGCAAAATAAACCAAGGATGGTCTGGGAGAGGGGCTGCAGTCGCCGAATTGAAAGGATTGTCTGGGAAGGTCCCCAGAGGAGGAGACGACACTGTGCAGAGGAGGAGGTTGCCAAGGACTGAGCCAAGTGAATGCCCGGGGTCGGAGGGAAGAATGTGTCCGAAGCACTGAGGCCGGAACCGGCTGACAGCCTTGAGGGGCATAGGAGGTCCCCTTGCCCCTGGTGTTGGTGGCTGAAAAGCACATCAGAGGTGGTGGGATGGGAGCCACAGCAAGGACTTGGACTTTTACGCCCAGGGGACCAGCATGGGGGCGATGTGGTGTGTCAAGAGGAAAGCCAGGTGCTCTGATCAGAGTCCCGAGGGTGGGTCCCAGGGAGCAAGGACAGGAGACACTCTGCTCGGTGTCCAGGATGCACGTGAGCAGATGCGGGGGAGAGACTGTCCCTGACACACAGAATGGCCTGGACGAGACCAGACATTCAAGGGGCAGTGTGTCCGAGGCCCCTGTAGCTGTATGGGTAGAATATTTAGGGGAAGAGACTATGTCTGGTCGCAGCCACCATGAGGAAGGCACAGGATGGGTGGCCACGTGTGGCCCAGGCCGGGCTCCAGGCTCGAAACTGGAGGCTGTTGATGTTCAAGAGTGTCTCTGTGGAGGCAGAAGCCTCGAAGAATCAACCCCTCCTCATCTTTTCTCCCAGGAAACTGGCAACTGTCAGAATGACCACCCAAGGGGAACGTGATTTGACTTCCACTTGCACCGAAGGAAATCGTGCCAGTGCAGAAATTTAGAGAGAGGGGGAGAAAATATATCCTGGAGGTGGTTGAGTTTCCATTTCTTCTTCAAAGCATGGCAAGCTGAAATACTAAAAATGCTAGACGAAGAATATTGCAAACAGATAACCACGTGTGTGTGTGTGTGTGTGTGTGTGTGTGTGTGTGCCTTCCCAGGAAAGGGTAAGTGCCATTTGGGATTCCCTTGGCAGATGATAATATCAGTGAGCATTGGTGAAGCAGTGAACTTGGCCAAGCATGGCCCACAGGTGCATATCATTAGCACACGTGGGAGCAGCTAAAACGTACTGGAGTCTCACTCCCATCAAGTGTGGGGGAGCCCGGGGTCTTAGGAAACCAGCACCCCCCTGCTCCCCGCCAACAGACGCTTAAACAGCTCCACAAACACCCAGGAAACCCACCCGTACGCCACACGGATGGCTTTCTTCATGTGCCAGGATGGTCTCAGAGGCCAGAAGATGCTCAGGATAGAACAGCCACGCCCAGGGCCACAACCATCAACTCTGACCTTACCTTACATGTGTTGAGATTTTCAGAGTTGAAGCACTTTCTGGGGCCTGAATCCTTTCTTTCGTGGCAACCCTGTGCAGCACGAATTGAGCCAGATCCGTGTGACGCTGGTGTTTTAGGTTAATAGGACTTGATTCTTGTCGGAAACTTCTGGATGCCCCCGGTACCGCACCTCCTCCCTCTACCAGGTCTCTTGGCATCTGCTCTCAGGCTGAGCTGCGTTTGCAGAGGTTTAATTCTCAGAATTACCCACGAAGCCAGGGCCATTACTACCCCTATCTTCTGGTTAGGACTCTGAGATTTCGATCAAATGCAGTGCTTCAAGGTCGCTGCCCGGACTTGACTCCAAGCAGCCCGGCTCGGGAAGCCACGTTTCCGACCACATAGCTCTGTGCGTGGTGTCTGAGGTTAAGAGTTGAGTGTGAATATGGTTTAGAACCCAGCAGAGGCATCGTTTGTAATCCTCGCCACAGTCCCCGAAAGCTTTTGTCAGGTGCGGAAGTGAAGACGTGGGCATCAGGATCCCAACACTGGTGTCAGAGCTCTCTCACTTATGAGGTGCCAGAAGTGGGATCAGAACCCAGCTCAGCTCCACCCAATCCACTGAACTTTGTGCTCCCACAGGACTTGATAGCTACTAATGGCTCATTCTAATATGCCCCTAGTCATCTTGCCTTGGTCCTCTCTTGTCTTCCTAGAGAACCCAACTGGCACATCCCTGACGGTTCAGATGCAGCAAGGGGGAGTTTTTGCCCCGATTTGTGTTGTTTCCATTCCTGACCGGTCCTGGAAGAAGTGAGATCATCGACATTCCTGTGCCTTCCCGGGCGCAACCAGCCTGACCACAATTCAACTAAATGGGTGCAGGTCACTCACGGCAACGGCTACGGAAGAACCGTGTCGGAAAGGATTGCCGGGTTGGGGTAAAATCAACACAGCTTGAATGACCAGTCCATTCTGTTGTGAAGGCACATTCACTGTAGTGGAAAAGGACACCAGACACCAAAGCTCCCGCCTTCCCGTCCTGGCCACGCCACATGTCCGCTCAACTCTGAAAACTATTCTGCGACTCAGCTGCCTCGGCTGTAAGATGGCCATCCCCCCACCCGGTTGGAGGAAGTGAGGCCTCAGTGAGGGCGAACATGGGAAAGCACCCAGCACTCCATCCACTCGCAGTAGGAGCTCAAGAAACTCTGGTTAAACTGTCTGAATCTGAGTCCAACCGCTGACATGTGTTGACTAATGAGGGGATATTGATTGAAGTGGCTATTATCACTGTGTCAATAAGATAGGGAGTTAAACCTATCTCTCCCTTTTGGTGACCGGCCGTGTTTGTAGAAGGGCCTTGAAAAGCCAGACTCGGCACTGGCCTCGACCGCCTGTTGGTCAGGCCCGTGGTGAATGTGGTTGGCTTCGATTCACTGCTCTGAAATGCCACGGAGAAACTCAACTGCGCAAATCCCAGAAGCCACCCAAGGATTTGCCACTGCCCACTGGGCTTCTTTGGGGCCCTTTCGACCCTGAGATCTGGAAGAAGGAAGCTGGTGTTGGGGAGGACACCCAAAGGGGCCCCATGACCTAAGACTCGGACCTCACTCTTCCACTGAGTAGCTGTTTGGCTTTGAAAAAGCCACTTCCTTTTCCCTCTCAGTTTCCCCAGTGAGAAGGGATGGGGTAGAAATCTAATCACCACAATAACTGATTAGAAGAAGAAATATTTTCTGAGCTCAGAAGAGCCTACCACGGCCTTACACATGTCGTGTCCACCATCTTGTCTAATCTTCATGACCTTCCTGCTGACAGGGGGCAGCCTCCCCACTTTATGGATAAGGAACCAGGAGGGGAGATTAAATAGTGAGCCCATCATCACAAGGGGTGCAGTGACAGAGGTGACTCTGGGGGCTGGTCCCACAGGCCCAACGTCTGAACACGTGAACACTCCCTTCTTGGTTCTTTCGTGAAGATGGCCTCTGAAGGTCAACTCTGATATATTAGGAGCTGGTAAGTTCAGAGTTCTAACAAAACTCTGAATCACATTCTCTGCGGCCCTGGATGCCATTTCTTCTGCCTTCCAACAGGCAGCAGACGTGAAGCCAACCTTCTGGGATTTAGGCTCAGTGCTTCCATCCAAGTCAAGAGGGATTTGGGGGGCCGGAAAGGACGCAGCACCAGGACCCAGCTCCTGCCTTCTCTGTCCTCCATAAGAATGGCCCCACGTTCCCTGCAACCATGCAGTCAGAGACCCCAGGGCCTGCCCCACACCTCCCTCATTCTGCCCAAATGAAATCAATCCCCCACTCTCGCCCAACTCCATGGTTCCAGTCCCCCTGCCCCTGGGAGGATCCAGCTCCCCCTCCTTTAGGTCAGGCTCTTTCTGATGTCCCCTGAGCAACTGCCCTGCCCCTGGTTTGCCCCTGTAAGCACATTCTCCGCCACCTCCGTCATGCTGATTCCAAAGTAGATGGCGGGCGTTATCATGCTCTTGCCAAAGCCCTCTGATAACTCCCAAGAGACAGAGCGTAAAGGGCCGGCTGTCAGCTGAGCTTCCAAGAGCCGCCGTGATCTGGCCGCCCCCTCCACCTCCAGCCCCACCTCCCCGCGGCCCCCCGCACAAGGCAATGCTGAGCTGCCTGTCTCCACCCTTGTTCTTCCTCTTCTCAGAACCCTCCGTCCACGCTCATCACTTGATCACCCTTCACCCGCTAGCTCCTCCTTGAAGGCCAAGGTGTAACCCCACAGGGAGCCTCCCTGAGCCCCGTGGTGAGGACTGCAGGCGGGGTCCCCGCCCCCTGGCAATACCTCCCTACTCACCTGTCTCGCCCATCAGCAGTGACTTCGAAGTCCACTCTGCTTTTCTAAACGTCCTCAGGCCTTTCCACCAGGGCTTCTGGGCTGGGGCTCCAGGATCTGTATCTTTAGCAGGCAAGCCCTGTTTTCTCTGGAAAACATGGTTCTAATTAGCGCTGACTCCCCAGGTTCAGACTGGGGCTGGTTCAGAGTTCTCAATGATGGGTCACGAGCAGGACAAAACCAAGCTGTTAAACCAGAGTCTCTTTAGAGTTTCTAAAACCTCCTACTCCTGCTTGACCACTTCCTTACCATTAAAAAAGCTGCGTATTGTTCTCCAGGCCCAGTTTTGCTTCCAGAACACAGTTCCAGCTAAGAGGGCAGTGGGTTTTTTGAGAGATTTTCTGCTGTTTGTTCCTGGCCCATCTCATTATTCTTGTTCCAGGTGATTTCCAACCCTCCCCTCGCAGAATCCAGAGGCTGGAGAGGATAGCAGCCACAGGGTCATTTGGGTCCATTTAAAAGGGTGACTCTTTTTAAAGGTTGATGATTTGAGAAAGAAGAATGTTGCTCTGTGGCCGCAGGGATGGCTGTGACTAATTAATTTTTGACAAGCCCAAAACTGCAGGGTCGAGTGAAACTATCTCTAATAAAAAGTTTGGTGCAAAGAGGAAGAAAGAAACAGCATTTAGCAAAGACCCACTTTAGCAAAGACCAGCACGGTGCCAGCCATGGGATCTGTGCTTGACATACATTGTTTTATTGAATCCTCTCAATATGCGTCCATTTCATCGGTGAGAGAACTGAGCCCCAGAGAAGCATATGTGTTTCCCAAGATTGTGTGATTATTACCTAACAGGAGCAGGGTTAAAGGCTCGTTGCTCTGTTCCCCACGTCTGTGCCCTTTCTACCGATTGTATCCAAGCTGGCATGGCAGTCAGGGAGCAAGTGTCCAGAGAAGGCCTGCCCTCCGAAGTTAGCAATGGATGGGGCCTCAGTCAACCTCCCTGGGCTACGGTTTCTACCCTTGCCTGTTGTGAGTTCGGGTTTCCTGGGTGCTTTCACGGAAAGAATCTTGCTCAGGTCGTAGACAAGTCCTTGCTCTCTTTGGATCTTACTTTCTACATTCCGGGTGAAGTTTTCCAATTGCGTTCCTTGGAAGTCCTGAAGCACCACGGATCCTGCGGTGGGGCTCGAGGTAGAGGAAGTGGGGTGGGTTTCTGGCCAGGTTCCCCCTTTTACCTTTCCACCAGAGTAATTCCACGTTGGTTGGTTTACGTATGAAGGCTACATGAGGTTCTTACGAAGGAAGAGACCCATTGCTACATAAGGATGAACGAATGAACGAATGAATGAATGAATAAGTGAGTAAAACAATGACTACAAAACCCAATGATTATGGAAGCTCTAAGGCCTCATCTCCCTCAAGTGCACTGGCCAGAAGTATGGTTCACCAAAGGTCTTTGTGCGACGGTGGTGTCAAGGGTGTAATGTGTCCACCCAAAGCCAACGCCTGCTGTGGACTTGTGGTGCCCAAATGTACCAACAATCGAGTTACTATCACGCTGCTTAGCCTCCTGGGGGGTCGTTCAGGGTGCTTCACAGTCTGTAAAGTACGTTCATACACACGCTTGCACGGTGACGTATGGTCAGTTCTACCGAGATCGGGAGCCTCGTGGTAGACGATTTGGAAAGTTCCATTGTAATGGCCCCAGATTCTTGCCAACATACTCACGCCAGCTCCTTCGAGCCTCTGGAGACTTCCATTTGCCCTTCAAGGTCACTTCAAGCGCTACCTTCTCCGGGAAGACGCGCACACTCCCTCCCTCTTCTGGAGCCGACTTTGACCCTGGTGGAGCATGTTCCAAGTGACATGTCAGTTTAGCTGCTACTTATCCTCCTTTCCTCCTGTACCATGACCATCACAAGAGCTCATGGCTCAGTTAACACCTGAGGAGATGAAGAATGAATGAAAAATGAACAAGCAAAGGGCACAGGTACCCAGCTTATAATATTAGCTAAGCTCTACCTCTGTGATTTCTTGAGTAAAATCAGTCCCACCCTCACGCTCACCCGATGTCACATCCACGTGCCTGCAACTGTACCAGGTGCAAGGGACACAGTGGGGACAAGAAAGGCAAGACCCAGTCCTCACGGCATCTCCACCTTGCTTGTACAGTCAGAGCCCCCGTCACACAGAACGGTCGGTACAAACACTGGTGTTTGTTTCTAGAAATCTCTGTGAAGACCGGGACCATGTCTTGCGTAGCTTCGTTGCCCCCACACCCAGCTCAATGCCTGGCGAATATCAGGCACTCAGTGAATGTTCGGTGAATAGATGTGACCCCTCGCAAGCCAGGTGCCTCTTCCTGCCCCTGTTTCTGGGTCACGCCCAGGAGCTAGGACTAAACCGTAAACGCATTTCCTCATATTCCAGGAATCCCAGGCATTGGGGTTTCCTGAACAAGGCATTTCCTGAACAAGGCAAACTTTCATTCTTCGAGACGTACAGTATCGCCCTCCAGGCCGGGGCATTGATAAAGCCCTCCCCGCGAGCCTGCACGAGTGTTTTCCTGCACACACACGCACATACACCATTTGGAAACACTGTTCACTTTACGGCACAACACAAACACGATTTCGTGCCACGAAAACAAAACAGAAACGCATCTTCTCCTTCTGTCAGCTCTGCCCTGGACGCCACCGAGGCAGTGAGGTGGGTGGCAGGAAGCTTATTAGCCCAGGAGTCTGCTTGGCCGCCCCTTAGCGGCAAGAGCCCAGAGGAGTCACTTCGTCTTTCTGAGCCACCCTCTGTGGATCTTCAAGTCAGAATGAGAACGAATAGAAAACCACATTCCGGTTACTCACTCGCCTTCGCTGGTAGTTTTGCCCAGAGAAGCGAGGGCCAGGGCCAAGATCATAGAGGCAGGCAGGGGAGTTCAGGATGAATAGGGAGCAAGGCACCCCAGAAGTGAGGGGGAATAGCAAAGTGCCCCGCCTGTTTCTCTGTTTGCTTGTTTGTGGCAGGGGGAGCGTCTAGGAGTCAGACAAATCTCGGGCGAATCCAATTCCTGACTTCTACTGGCTGTGTGTCCTTAGGTAAGTCGCTTCGGCATTTTGGATCTCACTTTCACCATCTGCAAAATGGAAACAATAATGCTCTATCTGACCTCAGGATCTATCACTGTTAGGTGCCTCCTTCCTGCCGTGGCTTACATCCTTACCTCTCTGGTTTTGTCTGCAGTGGCCCAAACAGCTCATCAAGGGTGTCAACAATGAGCTCAAAGCATGGTGTAACACCCTCTCGAGCGGCTAAAATGTAAAAGGCAAAGTTATTCGTCGTCAGGAGGTACGGAACAGTAGGAGCTCTTGGCCTGGCAACATCTACAAACGTAGAATACATGCCTATCCCTTAATGAAGCAACTCCACTCCGGGATATGTTTACCCAGACACATGCTTGAATGCTCATAGAAACACTGCTCATCGCTGGGAGTCACCCAGATCCCAACCACGGTAGAATGAATAAGTACATGAATGGTGGCACCTTCCTCCCATGCAATATGACACGGCACTGAGAGCACAGCCTCTATGACTACACACGACAGCACAGAGGAATCTCACAAACATCATGTTGAAAAGGAAGCCAGAGACGAAAGCAGGCACGGGCACGCATGATTCCATCGATATAAAGCCCAGAAACATTGCAAGTGGGTGTTGGGACATTGGTGGAGAGTAGTTAGTGGAAGTGACATGGCAGGAAAGCTTCCGGAAGAGCTGACCATGACCTGCTTCTTTACCTGTTTGCAGATTCTGCGGGTATGTGAAAGTTCACTCACTATGTGAGCGTTCATTCCGTCATATGTATACTTAGGGTGAATACATTTTCTGTGTGTTTGTGGGTACTTTATTATTTAAAGAAAGAGAGAAGGGAGAAAAGAGAGGGAGATAAAGGTGGGAAGGCGGGAGGAAGGGAGGGAAAAGGGAAGAATGGAAGGAGGGAAAGAAGGAGGAAGGGTGGGGGGAGGAGGGAAGGAAGGAAGGAAGGAAGGAAGGAAGGAAGGAAGGAAGGGAGGAAGGAGGGAAGGAAGGAAGAAAAGAAGGAAGGAAGAAAGGGAGGAAGGAAGGAAGGAAGGAAGGAAGGAAGGAAGGAAGGAAGGAAGGGAGGAAGGAGGGAAGGAAGGAAGAAAAGAAGGAAGGAAGAAAGGGAGGAAGGAAGGAAGGAAGGAAGGAAGGAAGGAAGGAAGGAAGGGAGGAAGGAGGGAAGGAAGGAAGAAAAGAAGGAAGCAAGAAAGGGAGGAGGGAAGGAAGGAAGGAAGGAAGGAAGGAAGGAAGGAAGGAAGGGAGGAAGGAGGGAAGGAAGGAAGGAAGAAAAGAAGGAAGGAAGAAAGGGAGGAAGGAAGGAAGGAATGAACAAACGAACGAAGGAACGAAGGAACGAAGGACAAACATTTCTTTCAAAGGAACAGCAGTATGGCTTACAGCTGACCTTTCAACAAAAATGATGCAATCCAGAAGACAATGGAATGACACCCTCAAATTCCAGAAGAAATCACCAACTAGAATTCTACATGGGCAGTAGAAATCGATTTTGAAAAATGAAAATGGAATTTTTCAGAGAAGCCAGAAGAGAAGGAAATACTGGATAATGATCGTTCTTTGGGTTAGAAGCAAACGGTCCCAGGGAGAAGCATGGAGGTGTGGGGACCCTGGCGAGGGCAAACAGAGCTGAGTAAGGACCTCATGGCATGGAGCAATCATTGCCACGTTTGGTGGGTTTTAAAAGGTATGCCAAGTCAAAAAGCAACGCACACACACACACACACACACACACATGCACACACACACACACTTACATGCACACACATGTGCACACACATAGGCAGGTACACACCCCAAGGATGGGAGCCAGGCTAGCAGTGCCCGTGGGGCTGGTGAGAATTCAGTGAGAAAACACCCAAGCAATGCTTTACACTCTGTGGGGATGAGGCCGTGATGCTCAGAGAGGCCAGGGCACTGGCCCAGGGTCACACAGCAGCAAGGGGCAGAGGGGAAAGCCCCCCCCCCACCGGCTGCCGGGTCCACCTGTCTCCACACCCCAGCTCCTCCTCAGCCTCAGCTGCCTCTTCTGGTTCAGTTCACACCCTCCTAGGAGGCTTTCATTGGCCTGTTGGCTCTGACACCTGTCGGGGCACAGGGTTGATACATTTTTACATAAATCTTTCACGTTTTTCTTGCAGTGATGGAGATGAGCCAGACCTTCAGCCCCGCCTCCAACCTGCTTCTCTAAGTTTCTTCCGTCACTCGCCTTCCATATAAAAGTGTCGCGTATCGGATAGAAGTCATCGCAAATAGAAGTTTCTATTTCATCCTTCTCCGTCCTACCTGGAGTGGAGAGGTGGCGGTCCGGGAGGCTCCATATCCTTACCCTGTCACAGTTGTACTTATGGCTCAGTCTCACTTTCTCCAGTGGCCCCCCCAGTGACTGCGGTGGGGGGTAGGGGTTCAATGCGGGGTCCCTAGAGTTGGATCGCCCTTAGGCACCGTCCTGGGCCTCTGTCCCTCATTTCTTTGCCTGTAAAATGAGACAAACCGTAGGGCTGGTGGGAGGGTCAAATGAGATTATCTAGATTAACCATGTAGCAAAGGGCAAAAAATACTAAATGTGTTGTGATGGTGGTTACTGTCTTCCAGGTAATTCTCCGAGCTCTTTTTGCGCATGGTTTTATTTCATCCTGTGGAGTCTGGATTATCTGCTGCATCGTACGATTAAGGAAGCTGATGCTCGGGGGGCTTGTGTCCCATGACCCAGGTCAAAGACCTAGCCTCCTAGCTGTCACATGGGAGCAGGCGGAGGGCCGTTAAACCACAGACTGCAGACCCCATGACCCAGGATTCTGATTCGGTAGCTCTGGGGCGGGGCCCAATAATTTGTACTTCTAACCAATTCTCAGGTGCAAATCCAGGAGCTGGGATTTTTTTACAAAAAAGTTTAATGTTTATTTTTATTTTTGAGAGAGAGTGGGACAGGGGCGGAGACAGAGAGGGAGACACAGAATCCGAAGCAGGCTCCAGGCTCCGAGCTGTCAGCACGGAACCCGACGCGGGGCTCGAACCCACGAACCGTGAGACCGTGACCCGAGCTGAAGTCGGACGCTTGACCGACTGAGCCCCCCGGGCGCCCCTGAAGTGAGGGAATCCTGCAGAAGCGAAGCTTCCATCCCTCTCCATTCGCCTGCAGCTGGCACGACGCCCGCCTGTCCGAGCAGGAGCTCTGGGGCCACCTCTCGCGTACTGTGACCGAGCCCAGCTCCGTGCCCGCCCCGGTGGCAAATCGCCTCTCCCGCCACTTGGCCACCGTGTCTCCCAGCGTCCTCATCAGGCCCTAAACCCGCCCCCACAGGGCAAGAGCATCGGTGCTTGTCGCAGGCAGACCTCTCAAAATGAGAAGAAGAAACCTTGTCCTTGGAAGGTCTCTGCGAAGGTCAACTGGTACGAAACCAGTGGTTCTCAAAGATCGGCCGCGCGGCACCCTCACGCGTGGAGAGTAAACCAAGATGCCCGTGCTCAGATTCAGGCCCAATTGGTCCGGGGAAGGGCCAGGGTATCGGCCCCTGCGGGGTCGAGCTGGCTTCTGGATCTCCTCCTCTTCTCCTGGTGGGATTGCCTGGGTGCCCCACGTCCCCCATCGCTCTGTCCGCAAATATGCTTGTGTCTCAGCCGAAATATCAGTGAGCTGAGCGGTGACTGGCCCTGTCCCCTTGGTCAAAGCCGAGGGCAGTCGGCGAGGAGCCGAGGAGGAGGGGTGTCGTTACAGCCGGCAGGCAAAAGCCCCCCCCGCCCCCCCCCCCCGCCCCCGTCCTCCCCGACAATCCATTCTAGAACCGTTTCCCCGCATGCTGCCCCTTCCCCACCCCCGGCACCACCGTGGAGCTGAGCCCGCCCCACCACAAGCTGCCACAGAGTAAAAAGTAGAGTCTGGGATTCCAGCAAAGCTGGGTCTTCTCAGAAGACAGTCACCACCCCGCTCCGAGCCACAGCTGTCTCGCCTGTCACGTGAACGCACAGTTCCTGCCACCCGGGACTATCGTGGAGTTCACGTGCCACAGGGGCAGGTGCTCAGGGAACGCCAGGGGCTTCCCCTTGTCTTGTCTGACAACCTGTGAGGTGACCTCACGGAAGTGGGGCCGCTTTTCAGAGAGTGAAACGACTCTCTACAGCTTTCCCTTGGGGGACAAAAATACGAGGCGCTCCGAGAGCAACGAGGGCAGCTTGAAGCTCTCGTTCTTCCATAATGAGTCTCCTGTGGGCACTCACAGCATTACAGTGACTGAAGGGCCAATCCAGGTCTCCCATTGAACAGACAGGAAAACTGAGGTCCAGGGAGAAAAATAGCAAAGCTTGGACGAAGGTACACGTCTCTCGACTGTCAGGGGAATGCCTTTTCGTGTCACCTCACCGTCTTCCCTTCCTGCCAATGTGCTCTCAAAGCTCACACCCAGTCGGGCAGCAAATCAAACCCAGCCCAGCAAGTGTTTTGAAAGTCCTATGATGTCGTCTAGGGACTGAGGATTCCGGTCTAATCGGAACGGATCTTCACACACATCCCAGGCTGTCACCCGTCAGCTCGGTGGCCTTGAAGAAGCCACCCACCTCCTCCACCTGCCTTCCTTCCCCTCTGCAAAATGGGCACGGCAATAAATTACCTCACAAAACTGTTGCAAGCATTTACTAAAATACCGCGTGGATAAAGGCCTTAGCCTAGAACCCAGCTTACTACCGGAAGTACCACGTGATAGACGCTGGTGGGGTTATCATGTGGTTGGGGCCGGGCCAGGCACCGAGGTGCTGGGAGGGGTTAAACATGGGCATGGTCTCCTCCTTCTGGGGATTTACGATAACAGGCTAAGATGTCACGTTGGGGAGAACTCAAAGAACAAATGTCAGGGAGAGGGTGACGAAGTGACTTTGTATGAGATAGGGAGCAGGAGAGAGTTTACAAGACAGGAAAATGAAGAGAAGCATAGATAGGGTTGGCCTCCGACGGAAATGAAATGTGCATGTGACATTTTATTTTCTTACTTAAAAAAAAATGCACGGTATCCGATATCAGATACATTTCAAAGTAGTTCCCTTGGGAGGTGGATGTCCTTCCCATTTTACAGACTAGAGAGAGAATACGGGCGCAGAGAAGCGAAGGGACTTACCCAGAGCCACACTGTTAGGGCTTTTTGTGTGTTGTTTTGTTTTGTTTTTAGTGAAAAAGGAACATTTATTGCTACCTTTTAGTTTTTCCGATACATTTTTTTTCCATGGAAGTGAAAGTCACATACTACACAAGTAACCGTGTTGTTTAAAATGTACAATTCGGTGATGTTTACTGCATTCACAACCTTGTGCCGTCACCACCTCTGTCTGGTTCCAAAACATCTTTCCCACACAAACTAAAATCTCTTACCCACTAAACAGTTATTCCTTACTTCTTCCTCCCCTCATTCCTGGCAACTTCCCATCTGGGTTCCCTACGAATGCATTTACCTGCTCCAGATAGTTTCATATAAATGGAATCAAACTTTCACTTCACGTATTGTTTTCCAGACTTATCCATGTGGTAACAGGTGTCAGAACCTCTCTGTGGCCGACCGATACTCCGCTGTGTGCGCACGCCACGATTTGTTCAGCCGCTCATCTACTGACACGGGTCTGGTTGTGTCCGTCTTTTGGTCATTGTGGGTAATGCTGTTATAGGGGCGCCTGGGTGGCTCAGTCGATGAAGCCTCCGACTCTTGATTTCAGCTCGGGTCACGATCTCACAGTTCATGGGATCGAGCCCCGCGTCCGGCTCTGCACTGAGAGTGCAGAGCCTGCTCGGGAGTCCCTCTCTCCGCCCTTCCCCTGCTCATTCTCCCTCTCTCAAAAAAATAAATAAATAAACTTAAATAACATAATGCTGCTACAAATATTCATGTATAAGCATTGGTTTGAATCCTTGCTTTTGAACCTCTACCTAAGAGCTGAATTGCTGGGTCATGTACCAATGCCATGTGTACCTTTTTGCATTCCCACCAGCAAGGTCCAAAGGGTTCCGGTTTCTCCATATGCATATCAACACTTGCCACTTTCCTTTTTTTTTTTTTTTTTTTTTTTTTTAATTTTTATCATCATCCTAATGGGTGTAAAGTGGTATTTCATAGGGATTTTTAATTGCATTTCCCAAACACCTGATGCCACTGAGCACCTGTTCATGTGCGCATTCGCCATTTGTGTACCCTTTTTTTTTTTTTTAAAGAAACAGCGATTCATATGCTTTCCCCACTTTCTAATTGTGCTGTTTGTCTTTTCTCATGTGTTACGTTGCAAAAATCCTCCCTCTCTTTTGGAGACCAGACCCTCATCAGATAGACGGTTTGCAGATATTTGCCCCATTCTGTGCGTTGTCTTTTGGCTTTGTTGATCATGTCCTTTCATGCACAGTTTTGCATTGGAAGAAGTGCATTCAATGCTTTCTTTTGTTGCTGGTGCTTGTGACGTCCCCAGGGGTGATGTGAAGCCCTGGTCCTCTAGCAGGGCATCGAGGGTCTTCCCGCTGCACTCTGGCAGCTTTCCCAGGGGCAGTGAGAGATGCTTGCACTTGAGGTGAAATGAACCAGGTCAGGAGGCAGTAGGACGCCACCAATGAGCAAGGCCTGTGAAGGGCAGTGCAAGGTCAGGGGTGGAGGCCCTGTGGTAGTCTCCTTCCTCTCTGCACAGCTGGAATGGCCACGTGGGGCTTAGCTGTAGCTGCCTAAAGGCCTGTGCCACAAGAGGGGCTTGGAAAGGCCCCACCCCGACACGAGGGGACCTTCAAACAGAGCAAGGAACTGGGGCAACCAACTGGGGAGATGGTGACAGCAAGGGAGGGGAGGGGCAGGAGAGGAAGAAGGGGAGAGAGAGACATCCAAGCGGGGGCCAGAGTGAGAACAGATGTTGGAAAAGAAGTTGCTTTTCCAGGGGTGCCTGGGTGGCTTGGTCAGTTAGGTGTCCAAATTTTGACCTCCACACGGGGCTCCAACTCAGGGAGACTTGATGTAGGCTTAGGTCATGACCTCACGGTTAGTGAGTTCGAGGCCCGAATTGGGCTAAGCACTGTCAGTGGTGTGAGAATACGCCCACTGACACAATCAAAGGAGGGACGCAGAGACTCGGGGCAGAGCGAAGAGAGGCTTTAATCAACATCTTGCAAGAGCGAGTGGGTGTCTGACTGACAGGCTCACCCTGGGCAGTTACAGCAGGCAATTTGTCTTCTAGCAGGCAAGTCCCTCCCCCGATTTCTCATTGGCTGAGTACTGTAGCCGGACGTCCCTCCCCTGGTTCCTCACTGGCTGAGTACTACAGAGGTAAGTCCCTCCCCCGATTTCTCATTGGCTGAGTACTACAGAGGTTACAGCCTGACCCGAAAGTCACCTACGCTTACATAAGGCAAAAAGCAGTCTGACTGGAACAAATGTACGTTTCTTGTGGTGACACAGAGACTTCAGTTCTTTGGCCCATGCTCATTGCAAAGCCTGCAAAAATCAGCCTGAGAAACAGAAAGGGGAAGAAGAACCAAGAAGCGAAGTGTCTAAGGGTTTGGGACTCCATTGGTGGTGGGGGGAGGGGTGGGGGGAGGTGGGGGTGGGGTCTTACATATTTCCATTCAGGTTGTGAACCTATTGTTAACTAGACAGCACAGCTTTTATTTGGTATTTCTGAAAATGGGTCATCTCATTTCTCACAGTGGGGAGCCTGCTTGGGATTCTCTGTCCCTCCCCTGCTCCTGTGCTCTCCCCCTCAAAATAAATAAATACACTTGAAAGAAACAAAGAAAGAGAGAGAGAAAGAAAGGAGGAAGGAAAGGAGGAAAGAAAGGAAGAAGGAATGAAAAGAACAGAGAGGAGAGGAGAGGAGAGAAAAAAGAAAACAAAGAAAAGAAAAGGAAAAGAAAAGAAAAGGAAAAGAAAAGAAAAGAAAAGAAAAGAAAAAGAAAAGAGAAGAGAAGAGAAGAGAAGAGAAAAGAAAAGAAAAGAAAAGAAAAGAAAAAGAAAAGGAAAGAAAAGAAGAAAAGAAAAGGAAAAGAAAGGAAAAGAAAAAGAAAAAAGAAAAGGAAAGGAAAGAAAAGAAAAATAAAAAAGAGAAAAGAAAAGAAAAAAGAAAAGGAAAGAAAAGAAAAGAAGAAAAGAAAAGGAAAAGAAAAAGAAGAAAAGAAAATGAAAGAAAAGAGAAGAAAAGGAAAGAAAAGAAAAAGAAAAAAGAAAAGGAAATATAAAAGAAAAGGAAAGGAAAGAAGAAGAAAAGAAAAGGAAAAGAAAAAGAAAAAAGAAATGAAAGGAAAGAGAAAAGAAAAGAAAAGAAAAAAGAAAAGAGAAAAGAAAAAAAACCTGCTTTCCAAACTCTCAAGCATGGAGCCCACGCTCCACCGTGGGCACTCTGGGCGGGGGGCACCCTGAGGGTACCTGGAGTGAGGGCTGGCCTGTGAGAATAGTTTCAGGCTCAGGTACATGTATGCATGTGCTGAGTGTCTTTACACACGTGACCTCATTTACTCCTTCCAGCCTTTCTGTGGAAGGTTTATTTTTTTCTCCTTCATACATGAGGAAACGGAGACTCTCAGAGTGAAGACAATTTGCCAAAGACCCCGTTACAGACAAGAAACAGACTACATGTGGACTCTCACGTCCTGCTCCCTAGCGTGGGGCTTTTTCTGCTGTGACTCAGCTATGAACACAGTCACAGAGTGACCCTACGTGAAGCCTAGAGGTCACTTTAAGTCAGGGCCAGCTGTGTACGTGGGATGTGGCACAGAGAGCCTCGCTACTTGGAGCGAGGTCCAGAGTCCAGAGGTCCGGCCGCATCGGCACCCCCTGGGAGCTGGTCAGAAACGCGGCGTCTCAGACCCTGCCCCAGACCTGCTGGCTGAGCAGCCGCGTTTTTCACCAGACCCCCGGGTGATCTGTCTGTACATAACAGTTTGGGAAACATCTGTCTAGGGCTATCGTTTCAGACTTCCAAGAAGAAGTTTTACTATTAGAAATCAGGATAATAGCTCGAGTTGTCGTAATTAGGCTCGGCTTCCTGGTCCAGCCACAGACAGGTCCAGAGTTTTCAAAATATCATGTGGCCGGAAAAGCTTATAACTGCTTTATCAGCCAACGGCTGACCTCAGAACCTTTGGCAAGACAAAATGTTCCGCTCTCTCAATGAGATCAATATTGCATTTCTGGTGATGTATTTATCTTGTTACCATTTCTGACATATATTATGTAAAACCGCCCCTCTTGTTTCTGCTTTCGTTGGTTTATTTGAATTTCTGACTTACCTTGATCCTAGACTACATGGACGCTTACGCAACAACTCAGATGAGTCTCCCTCCGTGTCTCTGGTGGCCCCACGGCGGCCTTGGCTCCTGCCCTCATCTCAAGAGATAACAGAGCTGTGTCCCGCCCCGATACCCTAGTAAGCAATTATGGGATCCAGCACTGGCTGAGTCCTTACTGCCTTCTGTTCTTTGAGGCTTTTCTGGACTTGACTGGTCCTTTCCAGACCTTCTTTCCCAACCTCACTGCGTTTAAAGAATGCTGGCAGAAAGGAGGCACCCGGCTCAGAACATACGCAGCTAATACTAAGCAGACTCTTCCTCCCCTCTCCATGGTGGGGGTGGGGCTGGGGAGAGCTGGAAGCTCAGGACCCAGGATGGGACCCAAGGAGTCAACGAGGGAAGGTGGAGGTCAGAAGAGAACGGCACTAAAAACCCAGGGCTCTAGGGTCAGTCAGAACTGAGACAGGATCCTGTTCTGCCTCTTATTTGCTGGGTGACGTTGGGTAAATTTACTTACCCCTCTGAGTTCCCCTGACCTCATCCATAAAGTGGGGATGATCCGACTTCTAGGAGTTAAATTAAATGTAAGTAGAATACTGGATCCCAGGCCTGTCATGTACACTCAATAAAAGGGAGCTGTATTTTGAGTCCAGAGTACGTCATCGAGGGACAGAGCCGACAAATGTCACGAATCTTCCAGTATTTAAAACACAAACAATCACATACACAATCATGTTTTCCTGTGTAAAATTCGAGAAAGGTTAACTGAAAACTTAAAAAGCAGGGGTGCCTGGGTGGCTCAGTGGTTAAGTGTCCAGCTTTGGCTCAGGTCATGATCTCACGGTTCAGGAGTTCGAGGCCCACATTGGGCTCTGTGCTGACAGGGTGGAGGCCCGCTTCGGATCCTCTGTCCCCCTTTCTCTCTGCTCGTCCCCTGTTTGTGCTCTCTCTCAAAAATAAATAAACATTAAAAAAAATTTTTTTTTTTAGAGAATTTGAGAAAAGTTTGCTGACCTGGATCAGAGAACAGTCCTGGGAACATCCGCCTTATCAAGTGTGTCCTATGTGTCCAGTGGCCTTCCCAGATGGTCTTGCTTAATCTTCCCAGTCAACAGACCCAGCGAGACACCCATCATCGTCCTGTTTTACTGATGAGCAAATGGGGGCTTGGAAAGCTTTAACAATCAGACCAGGATCACAAAGCTAATGAGAGGCTATTCCTGCACTAAACGCCCCGCTTCTCTAAACCGATCTCTTTACTGTGAACCTTCTGCATTGATTTGACAAGAGTCAAAACCAAGAAAGGAAAATCCTCAAATGCCAAGGATCCACTCAACAGCCCGAAGGAGTTGGGGAGATCCAGGCTTGAGGCCCTGGCAAGGAGGGCTGAAGTCAGCTAAGCCAGGAGTGCAAAAGGTCTGGGTCAACCAAGGAGAGATCTGTTAGGCTGCCAGAACATACGGTTCTATAGGTTGTGCACTGCACAAAAAAAGATGAGCAGAGGCTGAAATCCAAATCACCCTCTTCTGGCCAAATGTGTTCTCTGCGGCAAGACTAGACCTGTCAAAATCAAGGGGGAATTTCCTTCTCGAAAAGGGATCACCCATTTCCCTGAGGGGTGGGGTTGTACTCACCCATCAGTCTCTAATTGCATAGAGACTCCATGTAAGCTAGCAACGTCCCGACTGTGTCTGAGGATTTGGAGGGACCCAGGTCTGAGTGGTCTTGAAGAGAGAGCCATCTTTACCTTTAAAGCACAGAGAAAGAGAAAGCAAATACCATTCCTGGGGTTTTACAGACGGGGGTCCCAAGGCTCGAGGCGGGCCAGGTGACTCGGTGCTGGTAAAGTCTGGAGTAGGACTGACCCTCGGGTTTGGCAGTCTTTCCTCTGAGGCCTGCAGTCTCTGAGGGCATATCTCGAAATGCAGAAATTAGACCGAGGGGCATCGAAGGGGGGGCTGCAGGATGGGCCCATGTCTTCATAACTTCTTGGAAACACAGTTCCCTGTGGTAGGAGTTTCTCAAATTCTTTACAAATGGTCATCATATTATTGATGATGATATCCAGTAGGTACCTGGTGGAAAAAAATAGCGGCAAAAGCAGCAATAAATTGGGGCAATTTTCTAGTCAACATCTATTTTCCAACAGAGTGCTACATTTCAAAGGTCTTTTTTCAATCCCTGTACGTTTCGAGCTGGGGGCAGTGTATTTTGGGGGCAAGGGAATAGATATTTACATCAAGCACGCGGAGACCGGGATGTGCCTGGGTGCGGCCCCTTCTGGACGGAGCTGCACTGCGTGTACAAGGTCACTGAGCTTTACGCGGAAGGTCGGTGCACTTTGCAGAAGTCGTGCCCTATATAAGGGCAAACGTTCCTTCTGTGTCTTTCCGCCATGGGCCTTCCAGAGGCCTCGGCGGATTTCACCCTCAGGCTACTCCTGAGGGATGATTAACGGGTTGGTAGCGCAGATTAGACGCGATGCTCTGCAAACCCTTGGTCACCACGGAGGCTGCGAATCCACCTCCCGTCCTGTCTGCCCCTTGCCCCGCCCCCCGCCCCTCCACTCCCAGCCCTGCTTAGCCTGCGTGTGACACTAATTGCAGCGGGTGCCTTTGTGTGCTGATGACCTGAACAATTGGCCGGCTGCAGGTGCAACAGCGTGGACTGCGTCTGGAGACCTCCCGGGCCCCACTTGTCTCCAGTGGGGCTGGCAGGCCTCTATGCTGGGGGGCGGGGGAGCTTGGGCGGGTCCCTCCTGGTGGTGTGAAATGTTCCACTGCAGACCCGGCGAAGCAGTCATGAAACTATTTTAAACCCCAGCGAGAAGGAGGGGCAGGCCTACTATTTCCATGCTAGTTACTTGAGATTGCTGCCTCTTAAACCTGGAAAATACAGCGTGTGTGCGGGTACCTGTGTGTTTACGTCTATGTAAGACTGGGGGGGGGGGGGGGGCGGCGGTGGAGGGAGAATGTAGAAGGCAAGCACCCGAAATTTATTTGATCTTGGAGCCTGCCTGCCTCCTTTTTCTGCTGCCTTGTGAGTCTGGGCAAAGGACACAGACAAATGTGTATTCATTAAAAAATGCCTCTCGAGTGGCTAATTTGTGCAGGGATTTGGAAGAACCGGCATGATGAGCCCAGAAATGAGGGCAGAGTCCTGCGCTCTTTGCTAGCGGCCGGTCTTTCTTTGCCTTTTCCCCACTTCTGTGTTTATTGCGGGGGAAAATGCTGGCTGAATTGAGCGGCGTGCAGAAAGGCTAGAAGATAATCCCTCTCCGCTGTGTTCCCCTGGAGATCCAAACAGGCACACACAGGTCTAACCGAGTCAAATCCCAAGTTGCCAAGTCAGTACTGCGCTCCTGCTATGCACCCGAAAAGACAGGATTGAGTTGTTCCCTTGTTTATGCAACAGGCATTTATCCGGCGAAGCCCCTGCCCTTGTCTGAGACCCTGAGCAGCGCCCAGGGCACTTAGGAACAGGTGGACCCAAAAGCTCCCCCCTCGCATAACCCAGTGGGAGGAGAGACACATACTGTGATAAATATAACACAGCGTGCTCCCTCCCCAGGCTCTTGCAAAGTGAGGGAGGGACAGGAGGTATCTGCTGGGCGGCGCCTGGTTCATGTTGCAAACTGATCTCAGCTGAAGTTCAGAAGTTCAGAAGGCGGAAGGGAAGAAAATGAGCATTAACTGAACTTGTCTATGTTCCTGGCATTGACACGTTTCCCACACAATGTGCAGCGTCCCTCCTAAGACCCTTGTGAAGGAAGAGTTTCTTCCCCTAAGCCTGCAGATAAGGACACAGAGGCCCAGAGGTGACGGTAACTCGTTCAAGGTCAGAGAACTAGAATGTAGCAGATCGGGTTTGCAGTGCATTTTCCCTGGCACCAGCAGAAGGGCATAGGGTGGGAAGGGGTCAGAAGGGGTGGGGAGGTCGGCTGGGTAGAACATTCCGCACAGAGTTTGCACTTTATCTTCCAGGCAAGATCCCAGCTTGGCAGCTTGGCAGACCCCGGGGGGCCAAATGCGGGTCAAGCTGAGCATCGCCTAGCATCGAGGAGAGAGAAGTGCACAGTATCACCTGTACAGCCACAGGCCTGTGTGACATGGGGCGAGTTACTTAACTTCCCTGAGCCTCGTTTTTCTCGTCTGTGAAATAGACAAAACCAGTGTCCATTTCATACCAGTTCCTATCTCCCAGGGCTGCTGGAGGGACCCAGGGAGCTGCACAGGTTACCCTGCATTGAGCTGTGCCCTGAATGGCAGAAACGCATAATTTATGTTAACAATTCTACTGGAGATGCGGCACCTAGCACAGTTTCTGGTACCTGAGAGTGGCTTAATACATGTTCATTATTTGTATCTTGTGCTTTTTCAAAATGATCAAATGCCTTCAATGCTTCGTTGATCTGTGTCGCCATCGGGTAAAGAAGGGAAGTATTTGTCAGCTACGGATGCCATCTTGAGGCAGGGGCATTGTTTATAAATTGAGCACGAAACCTTCTTTGACCACTCAGAAGTCAGGGAATGAGGAGAACTCACTTTCTTGACCCTCCATGAGTTTACATTTCCAGCGGTGTGGCCCTGATGTCAGCCATTTACAGATGGCTCCCATGAAGTCTGCACGGGGCTTTTTCTCCGTGGCTGGCTTCCAGATGGTTAAAAGTTTCTTCCTCTCCAGTGTTGTTTGAAAAGCACCCCGACGTCGCTGCAAAAGCTAGATATTTCTTTTTGCTCTCCCATCAGCCATTGTGTAATCTTGGATGCGTGCCCTGTCTGTTCATTAGTTGATCTGATATTCATAATATCCCATTTAATAAATGGAAAAGCAATAGAAATTAAGAGACCTGCCCCAAATTACAGAGACAATTAGCTTAAGGATAAATAGGAATGAGGAAAATACGACAGACGGGGAAGTCCTGGCCGGATCTGGACGGTCAAGAGGATTTGACACCTGCTGGGCAGGTGTATCAGACACCCTCCTCCCCCCCCCCCCCCCCCCCCAGCACACAGCCCAGCTCCTCAGAGCCTCCCTCTCCACACCCTGGAACCCTCCATGCGTTCCCACGCCAGCTCAGCCCCTCCCACCATGACAAGTTTCTCCCGGGGTCTCTGCTGCTTCCGAGGTGGGATTCCTAGAGCCCGGGCATGACCAGCATCCTTGGCCCAGGAAGTGCTGGTGAGTGGATGACCCATGAGGCCAGACCTGCGATGGATGAGAAGTGGGAGGAAGCCAGTGAACTCGCTCCCCTCCCTCCCCCGCCCCCCACCCCCCAGTCTGCTTCCTGGTGCAGCAGTTCCGAGCCTCTTAGAGAGGGTCCTGGCGATAAAACAATACCAAGTGGTGCCCCCCTCCCCATCACATACCCCCCCACTGTGTTCCACTCCCTCCCAACTCGCCTCCCCTTTTCTCTCTCCAGCTTCTTTGGAAATCTCTCTCCTAGAGTAACGTAATAACGAGCAAGCTTTTCCTCAGCCTTTGCTCGGTGGGATTCGAAGAGAAAGTGATTTCGCTCTCATTATTATTAATTAGGATAGCTAAAAGGCAGGAGGAGGCAGAGTGTGACAGAGAGAGGGGGAGAAGGGGTGCCCTTGGCAGTGGGTGGGTGTTAAGGATCATGCACATTCCAGGAGCGGACACAGTGCTTCCTTGCACAGACTTTGCAGCCGGCCGCCCTGGGTTTGCGCACCTCTCTCGTCAGTTACAAGCCTCCGAACCTTCAGTTTCCCCATCTGGAAACTGCAGGTGAAAATAATTCTGATGTCACAGGGGTCTGCAAATATTAAGAGTACTGATATTTGCCAATGGGGTGCCTGGGTGGCTGGCTCAGTGGCTTAAGTGTCTGACTCCTGATTTCGGCTCAGGTCATGATCTCATGGTTCATGAGATCGACCCCCAGGTTGGGCTTTGTGCTGACAGTGTGGAGCCTTCTTGGGATTCTTTCTCTCTCTGTCTCTCTCCCTCTCAGCCTGCCCCCCTCCCCCCATCTCTCTCTCTCTCTTTCTCAAAATAAATAAATAAACTTAAAAAAAGAGTACTGATATTTGCCAACCACCTTAGAGCAGCGTCTGATATGTTGTAAGTATCATTTACGCATTTATTAAACATACCAGTCAATGAACGACTCTCCCTTGACTTTGCCTGCAGGACTCTGAGGAAGTCAGGGAGTTTCTCTGAACCACAGAGAAAATAAAATGAACGGTTTGAATTAATAAAGGGCTTGGCCAGTTCTGGACCTCCATTTTCTAAAGAGACCCCGGGCACTAATGTGAATCCAGCATCGGTTGTGGGTCAGGGAAGGTCTTAAGATCTTACATATAAATGGTCTTCAGATTTATATAAATCATGCCGTAATTAAGCCTCACAAGAGGTCTGTGAAGTTATGGTGAGTTCCCTGTATTTACCGACGAGAAAGAGAAGGCTCAGAGAGGCTAAGTGACTTGTGCACAGTGACGGAGTGACTGTCAGTACACAAACTTGGGTTGTCTGGAAGCCCCACCACAAGGTCCGGGTCTAGGGAAAAAGTGGGACTGTAGAGATCAAAGCTTGGCTGTTCAAGATGTGGCTGAAGGGCTGGATGCCTTCCTGGAAACGGATGATTGAATGGGCGTCTTTCCGCGTGCTCGACGGCTCATGGTTGAAAGGGTGACAGCCTCCCAGGGGTCTGGGACAGAGGTGTGAGGGGTGGATTGGTGGGCGCGCTCTGACGCAGGGTCTAGGTAAGGAAAGGAACACGTTGGGATCAGAACTCACGCGTGTGTCTCTCCCTCCGCCAGGCCACGTGCACCTTGCACGTGGTGGGTGCCCAGGCCTGGTTTGTGAGTGGCTACTTCTTTCCCAGAAGTTTTGGACAGAGGCATCTTTGATTTGGGTTTAAAATTTTTCTTAAAGAGGGGGCGCCTTGGTGGCTCAGTCGGTTAGACGGCCGACTTCGGCTCCAGTCATGATCTTACGGTTCTTGAGTTTGAGACCCACGTCAGGATTTGTGCTGACGGCTCGGAGCCTGGAGCCTGCTTCCGATTCTGTGTCTCCCCCTCTCTGCCCCTCCCCTGCTTATGTTCTGTCTCCTTCTGTCTCAAAAATAAAAACATAAAAAAAAAAATTTTTTAATACCAAAAAGTTTTTAAAAAATTAAGTTTATTTATTTTTGAGAAAGAGAGAGAGAGAGAGAGAGTGAGCAGGGGAAGGGCAAAGAGAGAATCCCAAGCAGGCTCCACACTGCCAGCACAGAGCCCAACGTGGAACTCGAACCCACAAGTAGTGAGATCGTGACCTGAGCTGAAACGAAGAGGCGGAGGTTTAACCAACTGGGCCACCCAGGCTCCCCAGAGCCCTTCTATTTTGTACACAAATTAATAAAAATGGGAAAAAGTGGAAGTTGTATTTTGAGGTTTTGATTATTATTATTATTCTATTATTGTTACGAGACAACGTTTGCACAATTGAAAACTATTGGAGTTTTTAAAAATGTTTTAATATGAAAATCAGTAAAAAACCCATTTTTCCTTAGATCTTTCAATTCGACTTCTAAGTCTCTTTTAACATAGACTATATTTTAACAGCTACTTTCAAGGAGTCTCTTGTTTAGAGAACCCTAAATAACTTCACACAATAGGCCCAGATAACAACTGGGTTCGTCAAGTCCTCTCCATTGCTTCAACCGATGTGACAAAAGCCTGCCTAAGTATTTCAAACATCTAGTGAAGCAGTAATTCAACGTATAACCAAGGGTGAGACTCTCGGATTCTTCCGAACAGTCAAACTTGGCACGCTTTCTAATTAAAAAACAAAACAAAACAAAAAACTTTCCCAACGAAAATTTACAAGTCTAAATTACCTCACTGCTCAGTTACATTTTAATTGGCATGATCAGACTAATCTGACTCTAATGTATCAAAACCTTTTTCTTTTTTTTAATTATACCACATACTTCAAATACCCGCCATATGCTGATTTCCCCCCAGACTGGACTTCTGGGACTTCCTTTCTCTTCACTCCACAGAATACATTCTGAACTTTGCCAGGGCAGAAGTGTTCGGCACCAGGAGAAGAAACAAGTTGTTTTAACATCACAAGCAAGTCCCGACCTAAACTTATGAAATTATCGACCAGAGATTTCTGGCCAGAACACAGGGGCTGAGGGGCAAGGACGATTTTTTTTTTTCTTCTTCTTCACGACAGTTGGCAGGTTCAGGCTTTTCTAGTCGCTATGGCAACAAGCAACTCCAAGCCCACACTGTGCACCTGAGATTAGTTTCTGCGCTCTTGCCCCTGGATCTAAGTTGAATGATCTAACCTCTTCTAACCTGGCAGCACAGACTGCTAATTGTCCCCAAATACGTGTGTCACACAGTGTGTGTCCCAATATAAGGACTACGTTTACCAGTGTCCCCTGCAGCTAGGCAGCTGGGAGACGGAAGTGGAAGTCCTGGGGACAATCTGTAGAGTGAACTTAAAGGGAAAGGGCATGTTCTTATCTCCTTCTGGATGCCTGGAATAAAGATTTGATGTCTGGAGCTGGGGCAGCCAGCTTGGACCAGGAAATCAAGTTGGGGAGGATGGTGTGCTCTACAGTGAAGCAACGAGCTGGCTGAGCCTGCGTCGCTGACCCTGTACAATGCTACACCAACCTTGTGTGCCAGGACTTAGGAAAGGGAAAAACTAACTTCTACCCAGTGAAGCCACTGTGATTGGGGGTTTTCCGCTGTCGAACTTAATCCTAACTGCTAGATACTACTGCCTGATTTGCGTAGGTGAAATTCTGGATCCTTCCCCCCCTGGAGGGGATTCTTCACCAGTCAGCTATTTGACTGCCCGATGGAATTCTGCCTTCTCCCGTGTCCGGTTGTAGACCACAGTCCTAGGGCACCCCAAGTGATTTACATGATTTTACCAAATGGATGCCCCAAATCGGTAGCAGGTGTCATATCTCTTAAAGCTGAGGCTATAGCTCCCAACCCAACGCCACGGTAGATTGGGCTGCCCCCAGAATCATTAAATGCAGATCGTTAAATGCAAGCAGCTAACGTTAATTTATATTTTATGAGTCTGTAGTTGAAAATACATAAGTGAGCACCAAAATACCGAGTAAATCAATAGACGCGAAAATAACAATAGTTAACGTACTGTGCACTTACTGTGTGCATGGCTAATAACCACCCTATTTATCCTAGAGGGTGAAGTCTATCGTTATCCTCAGTTTAGACATAAGGAAGCTGTGGCCACATGTTTTCCCCAAGCTCAGCCGTGGAGTCGCACCCCATAAACTAAGTGATAGAGGTGTTCCCAACTGTGTTCAGTCTCTGTACTGTTTTAAGGATCCAGCCAGAGAGAGAATAAAAGATGCACGCATGTTTGGTCTCAAGGAAAGTTAGGGCGTTCAACTACAAAAAATACAAAGGAATGATTTCAGGGCTTCTTTGTAATTTCTCCGCAACATTTACGGCTGTCATCTTTATTCTACCTCAATGTGGAAACCTATCCCAAATTTGGGTATTGGCTTGCTTTCTACTGAGAAAAGTAACTTGCTCTCCTTTGGCCGGGAGGTGGGGGGGGGGACGCTGTGGGGAGGGCATGGGGCAGAGGGACACTCAGAATTTCAAGGCCGCCACCATGGGCATGTAGTTTCAAGAAGAGGGAATTACAGGGCTTTCTTCCCCCAGAGATGCAGTTGGCCTGGCAGAACCCTGATATTTGGCAGCTCCCGTCCTGAGTACTTTTCCATTCTCATCTATAAAACATTTGCAGGAATGTTGACAAGTATAATATGCATAAGAAAGATACTTAAATTAATAATGGCCATCATTTATTGAATGCTTACTAAGTATCTGGCACTGAGCTGCTAATTTTGTATATATAATCTGTCTCCTTAAAACAACTCTGGGGGCCAGGTACCATCTGCCCATTCTGCAGACAAAAACCGGAAGGCTCGTGGGTCCAGAGCCCCCCGCCCCCGCCCCGCCTGCTGTTTCCCCCCAAAAGCAGGCACAGCTGCTTTGCAGCTTCCCAGTCTGCCTTTCACTCAGTTTCCCAGGTTAAGGTGCTGGTTCTTTACTGTCAGAAAACCTTCTAAAGAGCCTGAAGTTTCTTTTCCAGAACGAAAGGGTTAACCTGGGGGGCCCTGACGGATTTCACACCCAGTAATTGCATTCTGCTTGTTTTGACGTTGCTCAGAAATAAAATCATCGAAGAAACATCACGGAACAAAAGGTTTCCTGCCGCAAGGACCCTTAAGATGATCTAAGCCAGCAGTTTCAATCCCGGGAACAGTTTGTCCAAACGGCAATTCAAGCGGAAGGACACGCACAACGTAAGCCACCTTTGTGAGCGCCCTCTTACCCTTTGTTGCACTTCTTTGGAAAGAACGCCCATCATGATAATTAATCACTGATCCTGTAACACCCCCGGTATCCACCCGTGCCATGAATATTTGCTAAATGGATTAATGGAGGTGGGTAGCCAAGGTGCAATCCCCTGAGGTATGACAGAGCCCAGTTTGAAAACATTGCTCTAACTCAACCTCCTGAGCGTACAGACAAGAAAGTTGAGGCCACAGAAAGGAAACTGTCCAAAGTCAGGTGGCTGCAAAGTCGCAAAAGCCGGGACTCGGGGCCAGAACATCCTATCAGGAAGACTTTGTCCCTGGTCCCTTTGGAATTTATGGTTGAGCGGCTGAGCGGGGTGCTGTCCACGCGGTCCTTGTAGCTGTATTACGGAAGGAAGCTGTTTCAAAAGGCAGATTCCTGGACCCTACTGCAAGGCAAGTGAATTTCGAGTCTCTGGGAGTAGGACCCAGGAATCTGAGCTTAGAATAAGCCTCCTGGAGTCATCCCTGTAGGCAGTGAACTTGGAGAAATAGACCTTACGGGTTCCTTGTCGGGCTCCAGGAGGTAATTGGAGACGTAGCCATGATCCTTCTCCTGCTTGAGGCCAGAATGAAGAGCCGCTGACCTGGGGGGGGGGGGGGGGGGAGTTACCTATAGTTACGTTCTTGACCGATTGATTTATTCCATAACCATTTATTGACCATCACCACGTCCTCAGGGCTCTGACCTTGTCCCTCTTCATTTTCTACAACATCCCCAGGTGACCTCATCCACACCAGGTCCCCACCACCACCCGTTGTCTGTGAATCTAGTCCTGCAACCCAGTCCCGAACATACTACAGCCTGCAGCCTGCCAACGCCTGCACCCCATCCCCTCCCTTGTGTCTGCACGGGCTCGTGATGGGGAGCGCAGAGCACAAAGATGAGGCTATGTTACTTCGGAAGCGAGGTCATAAAGGGCATATGGCTTCCACCCGGTTCCCCTGGGATGCTCTGTCTCAACATCTAGCCTCTATGGCCACGTGGAGGTGCTCTGGCGGACTGAGTTTCGTCTTCAAGTCAACTCATCCCCGATCCCAGACCCACGAGTGAAGAAGCCTCCGGACTCCAGCCTCAGCCATTCAAGGTACTCTCAGCTTCCCAGACACGTGGGGCAGAGATAAGCCCACCCTGCGGGGTTCCATCCAAATTCCTCACCCCCAGAACCCATGATCAAATGCAGGCAGGAACGGCCGTCTCATGCCTCTAGTTTTGGGGATGTTGTGTTACGCAGGGTTGGTAACCAGAGTCAGCGGCAAATGAAAAGTCCCGCAAAAAACCGAAATGGGACATGTGAAAACGGTTCCTTTCTCCTTCCGCAGTCGGAGGTGCCATAGTTTAGAGATGGCCACCATCCACTGAGTGTCAATTATTTTTGCAGTTGGGTTACAAATAATAATAAAAAAAAATCTCAGGGCGCCTGGGTGGCTCAGTCGGTTAAGCGTCCAACTTCAGCTCAGGTCATGATCTCACGGTTCGTGAGTTCGAGCCCCGTGTCCGGCTCTGTGCTGACAGCTCAGGACCTGGAGCCTGCTTCGGACTCTGTGTCTCCCTCTCCGTCTGCCCCTCCCCCACTGGCACTCTGTCTCGCTTGCTCTCAAAAATAAACAAACGTTAGTCACTTTTTTTTTTTTTTTAATAAAAACAATCTCACTATGGTACCTTCGAGAAACCGGGCTGAGCATGGTTAAACGTTCTCCCTCACAAAACAAGGGATCTGAGGGAAGATGTTACCAACCCTGAACCCGTTGTGAGGCTTTCGGGGATCAAAGGTTTTTCTGTCAACCTATCATGCTTCTGCTGGCCTCGCCATGAAAGATGGGTGATGCCTGCCCAGATGTCTCACTTCTGCTCCTTCCTTAGGTCAGACCCCTGGCCTCTGCTGGATTCCCGGAACGAACATGGCCTCCAGTCTGGACACCCCAGCGCCGGCCTCCCGAGGCTGCCGGAGTGGTCTGGCCAGCATGCAAATGTCGCCGCATCCCCGTTGCCTCTGCCTGGTGTGTGAAGTCTCGGAGCCTCTGCCAGCAACCAGAGCGAAGACCACAGTCTGCTCCACCCGGCTTAGCAGGTGGTACGTGAACCGGATGGGCTCACGCCTCCTGCACACCGCACCCACCCCCCTGCTCTCACCTAGTTCTCCCTGAGATCCCAGGACACCTGTCCCCCAGGAGCTGCCCTCTGGTGGAGGAGGTCATCAGGAAGACGTGACCGCCGGCTGACCCGAGAGCTGACCCCGGGGAAGTGGAGGGCCTTCTCCCCCTCCCCTGTCCTGGGAATGTACATGCAGTCTCTCCCACACCCTGTTCCCACAGAGGGAGCCGTCTTCAGGGACAGGTGTTGTGGAGACCGCCTCGACGGCGTATATGACCGAACCTCACAAAGGCCTCTCTCTAAACTTTTTAAGATTCTAGAAGGTGGGTTCAGGTATCTATTCATCTTGAGGCACTCAAGATCAGGCTTACAAAGTAAGTTCTCTTGCTTATTCAACCTTCCACTTACCAACGTGGGGTGACCCGCCTCTGTCTTCGGTCTCTCCCTGTCTTCTGTGCGTGCGGTCAGTTTCAGACTACACTCCAAATGCTCCCGGGTTTGTGAACCAACATCCTCTAAGTGACCTCACTACACCCACCTGTTAGCCTGTCACAGCGCTGCCCCAACGTGGTGAAATCCCAAGCATGGTCAGTCCCCTGCCAAACTGTGGGCTCCTGGTGGGCGGGGACCGTGTTGTGCCCACCTCCACGTCCCCAGCATTTAGCACAGTATGTGGTGAATTAAGGTGGGCCCCAAGTGCCCAGTGACTGCTGTCCTTACAAAAGGAGGAGGCAGGCACTCACACAGTCACACACTCACACACGCGCGCGCACACACACACACACACACACAGCCATGTGAAGGGATCATCTACAAGCCAAGGAAGGCCGAAGATTGCCAGGAGCCACCAGAAGCTGGGAGAAAGGCACAGGCCAGATTCTCGCTCAGAGCTCCCAACAGGAGCCCATCCAGCGGAAACTTTGATTTCAGACTTCTGGCCTCCTGAGCTGTGAGAAAATACACGTCTGCTGTGTGGGGCCCCCGGCTCGCGGTAATTTGTTATGGTAGCATCCAGGAGGGCTGGACCCAGTGTCTACGATGTGGAGGAGGCATGGTTCTTTAAGGGTCCTGCAGCCCAGAACAGCAAAAGCTCTGAGGATACAGTGATCAGTGCTAAGAAGCAGAGTTCCCTCATCCCAGGCCTTGCATTAGAGCTCTGGATCTCTAGGCTCAGAAGTTTGGATTGGCATCCTTAGACAATGGCAGCCATTGAAGATTTAAGAGTTCTGAGCTTGGGAATGCCTTGGGGGCAGTGAAGGGACTTTGGGGGAGAAAGGAACCTGGCTGTAGCTGCGTATGGTTCTCAAGCATCTGGCAGCAAGTAACAGAACCATGAGCTAAAGTGGCTTAAACAAAATAATTGTCCTAATACAACAGAAAGTCTAGAGGTAGGCTTCAGGAACGGTGTGATCAGGGCTCTGGATCTACTTAGCTTCAGTTTGTCTCCCCTCATGGGTACAAGATGTCATCCAGAGAAACTTGAGCTAAAAATACCTTCGTGTTCATGTCCAGTCGGAAATAAAGAGAAGCTTCCCAGGCCTTAGTCTTAAGGACTCTTTTCCTAGAAAACACAAATATATTTCTTTGTCTTCTTGATCCAAACAGGGAGTAAATCTACGTATTCCTGAGCCAAATTCTGGCAAAGAGATTAGTGCGGTCGTGATTGGACAAGATTAATCAGCTGCCTTAGCATGGATGTTGGGTCTAACATGTGTGAATAGTGTAAAGCGTGTGATTCTGTGGAATAGTTCCTCTGACTCAAATGCCCCCAAGATTCTCAGAACTGGAAGGGGGCTTAAGCGTTATGAGTCCTGCAGTCCCCGTAATGCAAAACGTGTAGCTCTCCTTCCACGTGCTTACTCTTCAGGTGGGCACTTGCTGCCTGGGCAGCCCATTCACCGCTGGGTTGTTGACCCAGGACCCGGTGAAGCCTGCCAGTCAGATTCCTCTTCTGGAAAAACTAAAATCCGGAATAGATGAACAGTGGAAAGTGAAACTGTGAAACAAGAAGGACTGTTTTGACAGCTGCCCCGCCGTACAGGGGCTGGGGCCGCAGACACCAGGAACATTTCAGGGCAGACCCTAGGACTTAGCAGAAGGAGACCATGGGCAAGGATGGAACAGAGCAGAGAGGGGGCAAGAGCAGGGAGAGAAAGCGGAGGGAGGGAAAGAGGGACAGAGCCAGAGCCAGGAAGCCTGGCTGTGTCTCTCCTTCCGGCTTCTGTCAGTACATCCCCCTATTACCTCTTTTTATCTTAAGGGAAGTTGGGGCCCCAAAACCGTGGTAAGTAAAACCCTGCCCAAAACAAACGGCCACGTGCCCAGCAGCTCTGAACTCACCGCTGACAAGCCGGGCTGCCCTTTTCTGCCCAATCACCCAGATAGCATCAGGGCCCATTAGGATCCCTCCTTTCTGATGTGTGAAGAAAGGGGGCGGGGAGAGGATGAAATCAATTTCCTTCACCATTATTACCGAGAGCTTTGCAGTTGCTCTGAACACACGGGGGCGGGAGGGGGGTGAGCATTACATCAATGTCAGGGCTCCCTGGGGGGACTCACTGTGCAGACACTCCCTGTAATGACTATGGCGGCTGTACTAGGCAGGGCATGTTAGGAGACACTCGGGATGACAACGAGGAATGCCCTCACACACACCCCTGACACATAGCCCCGGAGGATGTGGGCTCCCCGAAAGGCCCGAGGGCCTCGCAAGCGCTGCCTCCATGGAATAGAGGACAAACCCGAGACGGGGAGAGGCCCTGTCTGTCACCTGGTAAGAAATAACATTGCAACACAACTGAGGCGGGCGAGAAAAAGCCTGGCCGGGTTAACCCCTCCGAGACGGAGACCGGGAAAAGGTGCAGCTGATGGAAATCTTTTTCTAGATAAGGTGATGATATATGCATGCTTCACCAGAGAGTCACTTAATTAGGAATTTCCATTTTACTGTGGAGTCACCGGCGGGAACTGCCAAGGACCTAGGGCTGAAATGAAGAGCTGTCTTTGGTTCTTGGCTGCAAAGGAGAACCAGCAGCTGGATGTTTGGGGGCCACTTACTTGCTCAATCTGGTCGTCTCTCCAGATTCACCTAGGATAAAATGGCGCAGTCTTAATTACTAATTCTTTAATTTTCTAGTGGTGAATTTTCGCACTCTCTCCTCCTCCTGTTTTTCAACCTGCTCCTTTTCTACTTCTCTATGCTCTGAACAGCTCCCTTTTCTTCCTCCAAGGCTGAAAAGTCTCCTGGACCACCCTTTACCCATCCCCCCCCCCCCCATTGTGAGTAGGGGCCCACGCCAGAGGGCCCTGCATCCATGAAAGCCAACTTTCACTGGGTACTTACTATATGATAAGCTTAGTTGTAACTGTTCAACATGGATGGATTCACTCGTTTATTAGAACAACCTTATGGGATAGACAGCAATCAGTCCCATTTTCACAGAAGAGGAAACTGAGGCACAGGGCTGCCTAAGCTTAGATTCTGTAACCAGCCTAAGATCACACATCCAGTAGGTGCAAGACAAGACTGGAAGCATTAAGTCCCATCCAGCCCCTGGTCTGAAGCACACGCTGATGAATGACGTGCTAGGGAGCTATCTCCACTGCAAAAGGCTGACCTCTCCAAGGGAAGAAATGGAAGCCGGAAGAATTAAGCGCCCCTTAGGCCACGCTGCGCCTCTGTCCTCTGAGCATTGCTCAGAGAAGTTACAAAAGAGGTAAAATCCCCGTAAGGGGATAAAAGCTGTACAATCACACGTTTTTAATGCCTCTTAAACCTGACGTCCAGCATTTAGTCTCTAAGACTGTCAAGTCCGTCACTGAGCAAGAAGTCTCCACTGCCCTCACTTCCCTATAAAGGAGAAACGGCAAACCCCCCCACAAACCTGAGTCCCACAGGGGGTCCGGTCCCAGAAGCCCCAGTCCCAGGTCGCCGTGGGACCTGCCCCTGCCTGGCGTCCCGCTGCCTGGCGCTCACCCTGCCCTGGACCGCGGTGCAGCCTCCGCATCTGGGAGGAAAAAACTGCGGCGGGCAGGCGAGCCGGGGCGGGGACCGCGCCGCGGTGGCCGCTCTGCGGCTCGGAACGGGGCCCAGGCTCGGGCCTTACCAGGGCCCCAGCCCCGCCGCGCCCCTCCCCTCCCCCTCCCTCAATCCCACCTCGAGTCCCGCGCCCTTAAAGGAAGTCCATGGCTTTGCCCGGTCACCAACAGGGTGTCGGCCGGCCCCTTCTGTGCTACGGTGCGGCCGACTTGGGCTCTTCAGGACACCGCCACGTCCTCTGGGTGGGCGCCCGTCGCCTCCTCCCCGGGGTTGACCCCACGGGTCTCCGGGCGATTCTTCCCTAGTCTTTCCAGCCCGTGGGCGGCGGCGGCGGCGGCGGCGCGGAGTGTCGCGGAGCTGTCCCCGCAGAGCCCTCCCGGGGCGGCGATCCGGTCCCCGCGCCGCCTCCGGCGTCTCCCCAGCCTGGCCTCCGCCGAGCCGGCTGCGGTCCACGTGGCTCCGGAGATCGCAGGAAGCCCCGAGCGAGCCGAAAGCCGAGCCGAGAGCGGGCGGAGGGGGCGCGGGAGGGGGGGGGGGGGAGCGGGCCCGGGGGGCGGGCACTGGGCGGAGGAAGGGGAGGGCCGCGCGCAGCCCAGGCGCCCGCCCCGCTCCGGCGCGCCCCGCTCCCGGCCCCGGCCGGCCAGGGAAGCGGCCCCTCCCCGGCCGCCCGCCGGCCCCTCCCGTTACACCCGGGGGAAGGTGTTCCCGAGACCGCTCCCATCCTCACCCCGCCTCCCCGCTTCGCCGGCTCCAGCCTCCGCCGGCGGAGCTCCACTATGCCAGACAGTTTCGACACTTTGCAAAGACAAAGACCAGAGGGAGGAGGAAGAGGAGGACAGGGAGGGCGAGGAGGAGGAGGGAGAGGAGGACGGCGCGATGTGAGCCGGGAAGGGGGCCAGTGCTCGGGACAACCCCCCCTTTAGTCTCCCCGGAGCCCCTCATCTCCAAAGCCGCGGAAACTCCAGCGTGTCTCCGGCTGCGGTGAGTGAGCGCGCCGAGCCCAGCGCGGCCGGGGTGAGCGGGGGGCTGCGTCCGCCGGAGTTGGGGCAGTTTCGAGTGTGTTCTCCAAGTGGAGGGGCGGTTGCCCGGAGCCGGGAACAGAAGTGGTCGGGAGGGGTCTAGGAGGGCTTGACAGTGGAAGTGGGACTGTAGACCCCGGGCGCCCAGGGGAAGACACGCGTAGGGAGACCCCCCCCCCCTTCCTTAGCCACGGCGACACCGGGGTCTTCGGGAGAGGGAGGAGGTCCGGGAGGAGGCCGGGGCTCCGGGATCTTTTGCCGTTATTGGGAGAGCTGCTGGGACCTCAGCGGGGAGCCTGCGCCAGGTCTGGGGCAGCGGTCCCCGGGGTGGCCCCAGTGACATTGCACCGGCGCCAGGCTGGAATCTCCCTGGTCCGGGCCGCCAGAGGGCGAAGCGGCCAGCGGGGCCGCCAGTGGGATGAGTCCCCTCGGGGTGGCTGGCTCCGGGGCTTTCGAGTGGAGCGAGGGCCGCGGGGGCCCGCGGAGGCCGCCGGTGATCCGGTCGAGCTGCGGCGGGACAGTGTACGGATCGAGCGTCCAAATCCGCTGCGAGCAGGAGCACATCCGGGAGTTGGCCGTCGCCCCCGGGGACGCCGCCGGCCCACGTTACTCCGGAGACGACCGAGAAGTTGGCGCCTGGGACGCGGCAGCTGGACGTGGCGTGGTGGGCAGGGAGGTATTGGGTGGGCGCAGGGGAGCGTGGCGGGGGTGGTGCGGGTGGCAACTCGAAACTCCGGAGTCCGCCCCAACCCCGTTAGGCGCCGCAGCTGCAGCGAAAAAATCTGACAAAAGTTAGCAACTTGTCTGCGTCTCGTGGGTGTGTGACCTGCGCGGGGCAGGGGCCGCTGTTTGGGAGAGCGCAGGGCCAGGGCAGCGGTGACCCTGGGGCGGAGCGCCCGGATGGGGCTACGGCTAGATTCGGAATCCGGACCGTGGCGCAACTTTGAGCTCCTCCTTTTCGCTGAGCCTGAGTGTGTTTGAGCGTGACCTTGCGGGAGGAAGCGCGGCTGAACTTGAGATGGGGGTTGAGGCTGCGCCCGGGCTGCCTTCAACGTGCCCCGCGGCCCGGTCTCTGGGGACTGGCGGCTGCAGCGTCTGGGTTCCGATCGGCGGCTGGAGCCCGGAGTCCTTCCAGCCTGCTACCCGAAGGTCTCGGCCAGCGCCTGCCACTCGCAGGGCTCGGTGGGGGCGCTCGGCGGGCGGACACGTGCGCGCCCAGAAGTGCGCGAGTGGTGGGGGCTGGGCGGGTCACTGCGTCTCACGGGCTCTGTGTGTCCCGCAGAGGGAACCGGCTTCGTCCCTGAGGGCAGCGACCACTTTGCCGAGGGGCCGCATCAGGCATCCGCCTGGCTCTCACGTGTCCCACCTCTAGGGACTCCTGGCTCCTTCTGGCTCACCACCCTCGCGGGTCCCCTCGCCACGAGGATTTGGGCCGAGATGTCCCCTAGGGAGACAGCGAGCGCCCACCGCCGCTAAGGCTGAGCGTGTGTGTTTGGCTGGAGGGAGGGGGAGGGGTGGAGGAGTGGGGGGAGAAGGAGATTAGCAGAGAACGAGGTTGTCCAGGAGCGGTAGCCACCGCGCCTGACACACAGTAGGGACTAAGGCTGTTTGAAAAGGCCTCTAGATGGAAATGCGCGGGCAGGGGCCGGAATGTCCCCTTCTCGCCTTCCCCTCCCCATTTCTACCACCGAATTTACGTTCATCCCCCTAACCAAGGCCTTTCGGCCTCTAGGCGTGCCTTGAGCACCTACTACGCGCGGGGTTCAAAACTGGGCTGTTTAGAAGCTGAGGGCGGAGCCGCCTGGTGTTCCTTCCCTGGAGCTGCGTAAGGGCGCCCAGGCGGTTCGCAAAAGGCAAGGCGCACTGCCCCCTGCAGGCTGCTACGGAGACTGCTGCTTGTGGCCGAGGTGGGGAAGGGGCGCCAGTGACCGCACCTTGCCTGAGCTCCTTGGAGGTACCTTCCTGCACCTCTTCTTCCTTCCCCCAAAGCCATGGCCTGGCTGTTTTCTAAAATCCCGCAGTTGGCTGGAAAGATCGACCAGAGTTCACCATTCCTGCACACTCCCACCCTCCCCGTAGATCCCAGGTCTTTTCATCATCTCCGTCTCTGACCTTTGAGCCTGAGACTTGGAGCTCCCAGAATCTCAGTTTTCATATCTGTAAAATGGGGTCATCACTATTACTTTACAAATGTGTTGCACAGAGTTACATAAAATTGTGCGAATACGTGTGCACGTGTGGATATACGCATTCACGCATTCACACTACATATGCATATCCACATACAGTGACTCAAAGTCTGGGGAGAGGAATCCCATCTTCCAAAATATTTAGTTTTGCTGAACAAATAAATAACAGAATGAGTAGGGGGCCCCTTCCTCTGCCTTTGAAAACCTCCACAAGCCTGGCAATGTACTGTCCCTGCATTTTGCCAGTCCAGCCTTTACCACTGGGGCAAGGCGAGGGCCTGGGCCGGAGCAGGATCTTCCCCTCACCTCACTGGGTGGGCAGGCCTGCGGAGGCCTCTTGAGCCCTTGGCTGTCGGAGAATGGCAGAGGGTTGTTTTTTTTGTTTTTTGTTTTTTTCTTAGGGGGTGTGGATTCTGCTCAGTGTGGCTCTGAGTAGCCCGCTTGCTGACCTCAGGCCTGTGTTCCCTTTCTGGGGGCAGACTAGGCATTCCCCCAGCTGGACATACCAGCAACCCTCTGACGTCAGGGACTTCCACAGAATCGGCTGTCTGGAGCCTTTGGTCCCCTAGGTATGGTGGGGTGGGTCCATCTTTGGGCCTGGCAGCGAGGGGTCCTTGCAGATCCTGGAGCCTCAGGGATGTGAGGGGCTCTGTCTCCCCTCTGCACCAAGCAACCCCTAGGCCAGGATATCTCCTGGGGGCAAGTTCTCAGCCGCACCCTCCGCCCCCAGGAAGGGGTACCTTTGAACCTCCTGGTCAGCTCACCTAGCTTGAGTCCCTTGCTGTGTGTGGCAAGCTGCTGACTCAGAGGAGTTATATTTGGACAGGGCTTTGCCTTACGGGATCTAGACTTTAACCCTCTCCCCAGGCTCCCTCCCACACCATGAAAAGCAACCAAAGTAAAGTAAAACAAATCCACCAGTGATCTCCTTATCCCGCTTCCCAATAAATCCTATATACACAAAGGACAAGCACCACCCTCCCGTGGAAGAGCTGGCCTGGTCACAGAGAATTCTAGAATAAGGCTCACATGCCCTTTGTTAAGTTGTGGACCACACGTGTAACCTTCGCTCCCCCCTTGCAGACCCAAGGCTCTGAGAGCGCTCTTCTCTAATTTGGGCACAGGAGCCCAACCTTGGGCCCCAGAGGAAGTCCCAGAGCCAGTGCGCAATTGCTTTGTAATTTGGCACCCGTCTGTTCCAGGCTCTGGTCTCAGTTTCACTCTCTGCAAAATGAGAGGCTTGGAGTTCTGCTGACATGGCCTTGGGGCCGTTAAAGTCTTTCTTCATGAAGACAGCCTGTGCCCTGCTTGTTTTTTGCTCCAGCACCGTCCTCAGAACTTTCCGGGCATTCCTGGCATCACAGACAACAGGGCCACCCCGTGCAATGACGCCTCCTTACTCACTGCGAGTGCTCCAGACTCCCAGAGCCCACGCCCGCTTGGTGAAGTCATTCGTCAGCAATTCTCAGCACCGGACATTGAGAGACGCCCCAGAAGTTTCAGACTCTGGGGTCTGAAACTGGGCAGAGCCGAGGTGGCATTTTGAGGGAGCCCCGATGATGTGTATTGCAAACAGGGACCTTGGTGACTTCACCAGGACCAATAGGGTTCCCACTCGAGCTGAAAATGTTCATAGAAGTCATTTTGTTCAATATTTTCATATTAATTCAAAAATACTGAAGCCCAGAGGGGAAATCAGGGGACCCTGAGTGACAGAGCTGATCTAGAACACCAGTTGGTCTCATAAACTCCAAATAGGTGAGTGCCCTGTGTTTTCCCTTCCCCCTACCCCCATTCTTTTCCCTGCACTGAAGTCCTTGTTTCCCTCTTGGAAACCCAACATTCCTTGGGAAGCCTGAGGTTTGACTGTTTCTTGGGTCTTGTTGGGTGGATTGTTTTGATTTCCGTTGATCCAACATTTATTAGGAACTTAACTGTGTTCTACTCACCATGCAAGATGCTGGAAATAGAGAGTTGTAAGAACTCTGATCGACCCTTGTTACCATCCCCCAGAGGTCACCGCATGGCGGGGAGGCGCACGGGTGCACTTGAAGAGTTTGTGGCAGTATGGTTTGCACGGGGCGGGAGCACGCATGTGCCGAGGGAGGGCTGGGACAGAGAAGGGAGTGAATTCCTGTGCCTTGCGGGACCCACAGGGAAGAATTCACTGGGGAGCCAAAGCCCGAATAACTAGGGAAGTCACACCGCAGGAGAGCGAAGGTAGTTTCTTGCCTGCCTAGAACTGGTATCTAATTAACATGGTGTGCGCCTAGTGAGCCCAAGAAAAGTGAAGTAAAATAAAATAACAAGCCGGATGTAGGTCTGTTCTGCGTGGTTCTGCAGAGGTGAGGGAGCTGGGATTTCAGGGCTTCAGTGATTGGGCCCCGTTCCTGCAGTAGGTGTCGATTTCTGGTTTGCTTGGGTGGGATTCATCATTGCCGCTCAGCCAGAATGCAGGTCCCTGAATTGAGATCTTCCAAGGGTTACGGGCACTGCAGTGATGGCCTGTCAAATAGAAAGTAGCTGCTTTGCTTTCGCTTCAAGAAAATACAATTCTGTGCTTTATTTTTCATCCTTGTCCTTAAACTTGATGTCAGAATTACATGGCTGCGTCGAGAGAGGGGGTTTTAAAAGGCATGGCAGGCAGGTGGGGGACGGTGCCCAGGTTTTCAGGCACATGACCACATCTAATTGTGTGAGCTCAGGCAGGCCCTGCACCTCGGGGGCTAGGGTTCAAGTGCAGGTGGGTTATCTCAGGACGCACGGTGAGGATTAAAGATCCTGCATGGAAGAGTGCCTGATGCCCCAGCTAAGAGCCTGTGCGGGCGGGTGAGCACAGGAGGTGCTGCTTTCTGGAGGCACCGAATTCAAACAGAGCACTTGGGAAATAAAGGAGTTGACTGAAGGCAGAAAGTTCTGGAAAGCTCATGGAAAAACACTTGACGTACAAGGCCGGTGTTGATGTTAAACGGTGTGTTAATAGCCCCCACTGGAAGAAGCAAGGCCAGACGATGAGGTTACGGGAACAGCGTGCTTTTCTCGTTCCTGTGGGTTGTGAAAATAAAAAAAAAAACAAAAAAAACTTTGAAAGTTTTTTTATCCCTAGGGCTTGACACGGGGAATTACCAGGAGCTGGAATATGGGGTGGGGTGGGGGGAGGGCGGTGGGGAAATGCACGGGTGGGGGTGCGCCATGCCCTGAGCCCTTCCTGCGTGGCCTGACAGGCTCGGCGACAGGTGCGACCTGTGTCAAAGTTGAACACACGCCTCGGTCTGTCGGGGTGAACGCTGGGACGAGTGTTGGAGACAGGACTTTGGTGTCAGGATATTTCTTACAGAGTCAAGTGGATCCAGGCAGGGCAACCCCTGGCCTAGGACTCGGGACTCCTAGCTCCTGGGCCTTATCCCATACCACCGGCTCCCGGCCGAGGACTTAGGTCCATCACCGGACCTCTCGGAGTCTCCCGTTTCCTCAACTGGTAGATGGCCGTCTAGAATTCCCACCCTGCGTGGGACAATTGGGAGGTGCCCCCAGCAGGAGGCCGTGAGCTTGCCTTATTGATAATAAATAGAGTCACATCTGCTTTTTAGTAAGCACTTAGGGTGTGCCCAGTACAGCGGCAGGTATTTTGAACAGAGAAGCATTCTGGGTCCCAGTAGCAAACACGCACTCATAAACTGAGTGGAGGGTTTACCTGAGCCGAGTTACCACCCCCCCACCGTCTCCTACCCACCCCCCTCGCCCCCCAAGAGGCAGACGGAGGGATGGGTGAGGGGCCCTGGGAGTGTGGCATAGGAGCTGCTAGAAGCCTCTGAAGAAAGCCTGTCTCCTCAACCTGGCAGGGAAGAGCCTGGGAGATAACACTGCCATCTTGCCGAGTCCTGCCTGCCTTCCACAATCCTTGGGGCACCAGGAGCTGAGCCCAGCCAGCAGCCAGAGGCCAGAGAGTTCCTTACTGGGGCCTCTCAGGAGCAGGACCGCCCCGGAGGGTGATCTTGCACTCACCTGCCTTCTCATCTGATTCTGCAGCAGCTGCGGGCGGGGGTGGTCACAGGATTCCCAAAGGACAGAAGCCGGAGGCAGGAGGGGAACTCCCTTACTCCAGGCCCTACCTCTGGGGCAAGCCGGACTTTTAACCCTCGTTCTCTATTCCCCTAGTGAGATAAAAGAATCAAGTGTAAGATACTATTGGGGCACCTGGGTGGCTTAGTGGGTTAAGCACCCGACTTTGGCTTATCACGATCCCAAGGTTCGTGAGTTCGAGCCCCGTGTCCCAGACCCCGCTTCAGAGTCTGTGTCTCCTTCTCTCTGTTTCCTGTTCTCTTTCTCTCTCTCTCAAGAAGAAATACACTTTTTTTTTTTTTTAAAGTGCAAGATATTATTATGAAGACCTTTGGGACTTCCGTAGCATCTTTGAAAGAAGCAGAGTAGCCTCGGAATTAAGGTTTTGGTCTGAGGCTTATCACTTACTTCTCAAGGATCATGTTACTTACCTTGTCTGGGTCTCAGTTTCCTCTTCTGTCATGGGGATGATACTCCTTAGAGTTGATGCGAAAAATCAAAGAGTCACTCAACAAATGTTAGCTTTTGTGCACAAGGGTCAGGGTTCAGACGTGTGGTTTTGGGGTTGGTGGTGATTCCTCCTGTCCTTTTAAGCCTATGTGATATTCAGATAATACTGTTTGCATGTTTTTATCTTAAAAGTTTTTTCCTTCCAAAAACATCCGGGGATGTTCTTCTGACTCTGTGTATGTGTATGTGTGTACATATTTTTTTCTCCTGTAAAATATTTAGAAGTTCTCTAACCAAGTCTGATTCTGGAGCCCTTAAGAGAATAAAAAATAACAAGTTAAACAGCCTCAGTCATTCAGAGGTGAGCAGGAAAGGACATTCGTTCCAAATTATCTGGTGGAATTAAAAAAGAGATTGCTAATGACTTTTGGTAGGTCCGCATTTGGGTATGCAAAAAAAAAAAAAAAAATCTTTTTTTTTTTAATTCCACCAGCGACCTTCAAAAAAGAAATCAAACCCAAATGGATATCATTGTGATAGATTTTGCTACATTAAAAAAAAAAAAAAATCCGTTTGAGTCCACATTGAACTAACAGACCAGAGTGGCTAAAAATTCCCTTCATGAATATTTACTTAGCAGAGGGCTCTTGAGAACCGAAAAAAAAAAAAAAAAAAAAAAAAAACGAAAAAAAAACCCAAAGCAAACCCAGCTTCTTCTCTAACTGAGAGGGTGGAATGACTCCAAAATATTGTTTCATGCTCAAAAAGCCTACAACAACTCCACATGAAAGACGAAAATCCATCTAATTGGGCATTTACCTTTTCAGAAATAAAAGGCTCAGTGGAAAGAAAAGAAAAGGAAAGAAGAAAAGAAAACCTCTTTCCTTGGAAGACTAGACTGGAGCCCAAAATAAATCCCTCGAATCGCTTGGCCCAGTGATGCGGGGCCTCGTTCCCCCTCCCTTTCTTTATTGTGCTATTGCGGTAACGGGCTAAGAGAGCTGCTAGCGGTGTGGGAGCTGAAATACCTCTTGAAACCCCTGACCTCTGTGTTCACAGCCATTGGCATCTGCAGCCCTGACCTTATTTGGACTCCACTGCAGCTCCTCTAGCTGCTACCCTGGGATTAGGGTCCTGCCCAGGTTGCAGAGGAAGTGACTTACCCAAGGTCACACGGTCTCTGCAGGCAGATCTCCCATGTGCCCGCAGTTACCGACGTGCAAAGTGGGTCGCTCCTGGGAAGGCACAAGCCCACGCCTCCGACACACAACAGCACCGGACAGTGGCCTGGCTGCCCCCTCACTCATCTAACTCAGCCCATCGCTCACAGCCCCCACCCCCGCCCCTCCCACCTTGAATGGTTCAGATGAGTTGGGTGACCTGGTCGACACAAGGGCATGTGAGCAAAGGCAGATCCCTCGGGTTCCCACGTGCCCGGGGTCTGCCATCAGCTCCTCCACATTGGCGGGGCCAAGATGCAAACTTGTCATCAGCGACTTGACCCTTCGATACTGCTTTCCTACTCTTTATAGCAGCCCCGTAAAGTCACTGCTTGTATTTCCCCCCCCTACTCCCGTTTTACAGATGTGGAAACTGAGACTCCGGGAAGTGAAGCCGCTTGCCCGAAGTCCCACAGCTAGAAAAGTGGCAATTCCTAACTGCTCCGTTTCTGCCCGAAGCCCAAAATCTCAGGCCTCATGTTGTGTAATTCCCAGGATCATCTGGTGTCTCTACATCGGGGGGCCGGCAAGGGTAGAAATAGACTCCCTCAGAGGTGCAGATATAGAGCACATCGCACGGACATCTGTCCCCAAGCCCACCCAAGCTGCGTGCCATCCCACCCAATGGCCACGGCAAAGGGACCCAGGTTCTGTAGCCTCTTCTTTGGCGGGAGGGCGGTCCTGATTGTCCTCTGCACGCTGTGTCCCAACGGGTGGGGCTCCAAGGCTTTTTCCCTGCTTCACCATTTGGTGCCGGCTGGATGGGTTTATTGAGCTAACCTTGATAGACTTGCCGTATTTTTCTGCCTCCGTGTCGGACCCTGTGTTGCTGATGGCAAGCACCCTTCCGTTGGGTTGTATTCATACATTGAATCCTGAGATCCCCATGGTGCCTGGGGATCGAGGAAGGTCTGGGAGCCCGCGGGGGTCGGAGACAGGGCGGTGAGCAGCAGGAAGGCTTAATATGAAGCTTGTCACCAGGCATGCAGACCCATCCAGCTCCCCAGGCAGGTGTCTTTGAGCGACCTGCTCCAAGTAAAATGATTAGTAGAATCCCTTTGCTTGGGAAACGTACGAGCGGCCACAAACAAGAATGTCCTTGTGGGGGGTATTCCTGGTTGTTGCTAAAGCAAAATCTTAGATTTGAGACCTCAGTCTTCCGGCAAAAAAAGGAAAGTAAAATGAAAAAGGGAGATTAGAAGCCAGCGAGGTCGTGCTCCCCCACCTACCAGAAATTTCCAATGAAAATCACGCCTTTCGAAGTGGTTTGAAGAATTGGTTCCGACGTAGTTTTTCTGTCTCCTGCTAGTTTTTCTGTCTCTACCTATGACAGGGAACAAACTGAACTAAGCCAAAACGCTCTGTGAACTCTAGGATCATAAAAATTAAACTGATGTCTCTACCAGGCCAAACGTCCGAACAAGGTGAAAAAATTTACTGGCCCCGGACATAGCTTTGAAGAGCAGAATATCTCCGCATCGTTGGGAATCTGCCCTTGGGGTGAAGTAAAGGAGGTTTCTCCTTTTCTCTGAGCAGGAGCCACAGTGTCAGAAGCTGTGACGGGTTCCGGAGCTGGGGGGGTGGGGTGGGGGGGGAGGAAGGTGTGTTTGAGTAGATTGAATGATAACACATTACAGACGTTGCACGTTATAGAGCATGAAACAAGAAGGAATTGTAAAATCCCAGCATTCGCAAAGAGGCTTAGCAGTGCCCTTGTTTAACCTTCCCCTGTTCCAAGATTGCAATTATTCATCTACTGAGTCATTCATTGATTCGCTCAATAAAGGTACTGGCTCTGCCGCGTCTTAGCTGTGTGACCTTGAGCGAGTTGCCTAACCTCTCTGTGCCTCCATTCCTCATCAATAAAATACGGGTAATAGTACCCACCTCCCAGTAGGTACTAAACGAGCACTAAATGAGTTGGTACTTAGTGTTTAGAACGGTGCCCTGCAGAGTGCCCACTCGAAGTGCTTGCTTTGGTCGTCATGATCCTTGTTCAAGTGTAGAAACCCCTTGCACGGTGTCCCGGGAATTGTTTCCTCCCTTCCACCCTCCCCTGTGGTTGTTCTGCGTCTGCTTGAACACTGCTAGCGATAGGCGAGATCCATGCCCCACGCAGTGACCCTTTGCTCTCTGGTCACCTCTGTGGATTAGGAAGCTCTTTGCCACACAGACCTTCCAGCCGTGGAGGGCTTCCTGGAGGAGGTGACAGGGTGCAGCTCTGGGGCTGTCCGAATTTAAGGCTGAGAAGTGGTCTGGGCTTATGAAGCTTGGGGGTGGCACTGGACCCTGGAGGCACCTAAGACTTTGACATGACATTTTAGATATTCCCTGCCCCCTACTTCACAGCTAAGCAGACAGAGGGCCAACCTGTGTGATTCCTCAGCCCGTTAGCGGGCAAAGCCGGGGCGAGAAGCCAGCCCGCAGTTCACAGCTGCCAAGTCCTGCCTTTACCGCTGGGTTTCTGCCCGACTTGGGAAGCTCGGGGTGTCCTAGAGAGCGAGCCTCCCTTGTCCTCCACAGGCCAGCAGCCAGGGACCCCAGCGGCCGGGTCTCCTACGTGACCCCCTGCGCCAAGCCCTCTCCGCTGCTCTGTTGGCACAGTGCTTACACCACAGCCTCCCAGACCACCCCTGCCCACGGGCTCCTGTAGACCTCCCTGTGAGCAAGGCTGGCTTGCGTTTTGTGAATTCTGGCGGCCGTCTGCCCTTTTATCCCTCCGGAGTTTCTGCTCAGGAAATACCGTGTGCTGGACATCTCGGGCTCATTTAATGTTCTAACCAGGGCTCTGCAGTCATTATTGTTATCAGTGTTTTGACAGTTGGGAAAGCTGAGGTTCATTAAAGTTGGCCATTGGGCCTAAGGTCCCCCAGGTTGAGTCGAGCGGGGGTTGGGGGGGGCTGTTACACCCCCCCCCATCTCGCGTCACCAGATCCTGCTGTGACACACCCACGTGGCAGACGTTTCCTGGGTCCAGTGTGTCTGGTCTGACCGCCCGCACTCACACACCCCTGCCAACCTGCCCCCCACCTCCCTTCCCTTCCCTTTGTTCTGAAGAATCAGATAAGAGGCCAAAAGAAAGAAGTCCCCCCTCCCCCCCACTTCACCAAGCCATATTTCAAAGGGCTATAAATAGGACGGTTAATGGTGGCACTCCAGGTCACATTCAGCACGGACAGACTCTGAGTGACGCCAGCCCTGTCCTCTGGCTCAAGGTTTCCATGGTCGGCACAACTTTGCTTTCTTCACTTCCTTCCCTTTTTCTTTCTCCCCCCCCCCACCCCCGCCCTCCTTCTTTCCCCTCGTCCACAAACTGTTGTTCAAAAGTACATAGTTGTGCCTCCCTAATTAGGCCGCGGTTGCTGGGAAAACAGACCCAGGCGTCTTATTTCACAATCCCTCCTAGATCTGAGCGCGATTCTGGGCAGTACAGAGAAGCCGGGAGGCCCAGAGGAGGCTGCTAGGCCTCCAGCGTCTGTCTCCCTGCTCTGAAGGCGAATTCAGGTTCCCCAGCGAGGAAGGCCGAGGGGACACCTCCGGGAAGGCCTGGGGCCGGAGGGGGCGGCGAGGGCCAGGAGAACACGGGCTCCGGGGCAGAGTGTGGGGGCCACCGTTTGTCGTCTCTGAGACTGGGGCAGGTGACTTCCATGTCCGAGCCTCGGTCTTCCCCCTGGTGCTCTGTGGCCGCACCGCCCATCTTCCTGGCTGGGAGTTGGGCTCAACAGAACAGGAGAGGACGGGGCATGGGGGAAAGCCCCAGAGAACAGACAGTCTTGAAGCTGGAAGACGGTGGGATCTGGCGACAGTGGCAACGAGGGGGGAGAGAGCCAGCGCCCAGGGGACCTCATGGAGGAACCCCGAGATGGAAGCAGGGCACCCCCCCCCCCCCGCTTCGTGTGCTTGGAGGAAGCGGGTTGTAAGAGAGGAAAATGGTGAGATTGCGGTTTGGGGGTTCTGAGCAACCTTCAGGTTTTCATAGTGAGGTACGACCGAGGTTTCTTTACCTGCTTCTAGAAAGAGGCGCAGCCAGACCTGCGTTGTTGGAAAACCAAGAGACTAAGGCTGGCGGCGGATGGGAGGGAGCGGCCCGGTGCTCGCGGGAGTGACGGCCAGCCGTGTTTGGGGTGTTTGCCTCAGGTGAGAAGTTCCCACGTCTTTATTTCTCTGGGCTTGGAGAACAGACTGAACTCGGTGCTGGGAACCAGAAGCTGAAGCCGCTGCAGAGCTGGGAGCCACCGAGGATGTTAGGGAGCCCAGAGCGGAGGTGCAGGCCAGTGAGCCGCCCCAGCCCCCCCCCCCCACCGCCAACTTACACATCTGTGGGGTGTGAGGTGGGGAGACGACCTTCTAGAGCCCAGCCGGGCCAGAAGGTGAGGAGACGGGTCTGTGTACGAGGCGACCCTGACTTTGAATTGCACCTCTGCCCCTTGCCGAACCTGCGGCCTTGGGCAAACGACCTAATGCTTTCAGAGCGTCAGTTTCCACATCTTTGAAATGGGGGTCAGCCTGCCCCCGGCCACCAGAGGACTGCTGCGCAGACCGAATGAAATCATGCGCACAGGCTGCTTAGCCCGCTGCTGGCCTCGTCGTCCACATCCATCCATTCGCTGTCGGTAATCATAACGTCTCCCCGAAGCTGCCAGACCAGCGCCTGGCCTCCGAATTCAGAAATCCACTGGGTCGGAGAAACCGCCCCCAGCTGAAGCTCTGTCAGAGGGAGAGGGGACGCATGAGAGAACAGCCCTCCCAGGACAAGCGTGTGTACTTCCTGCCGGGTACAGTGCCCTTCCTGCCAGCCCGCCAGGCCGGGGCCGGCTTCCTCAGCCCCTGGGCCGTGAGAGGGGGGACACGGCTGCCTCAGGGAGGGGCCGCTCAACTCCTCTACCCTGGAGCCGGCCCAGGCACCCGTGGCTCCCCTGCCCTGCACCCTGCTCCCAGCTGGCCAGCAGCCCTGCTCTGGGTACCCGGCTCCTACTCCAGGCGTTTCTGGTTCATCTCGCTGCCCAGCTTCTGATCCGTCCCTGCACCTGCCTACATCTGGGTCGCCGGTCCCCGTGGCAGACAGATCTGCCCGTCTCTGTGTTCATTTCACTCTCCACGGTCGTGATCATCGTGTTCCGGACAGGAGCTCGGATTAAGAAACCACCCACTTGTGCACTGACAGGCTCCCCCTGGGGTGCAGGGTGGCGCAGCTGCCGGCTGTGTGCCCACACCCCTCCCCACTGGGCGGGCTCCTCACGGGCAGAACCCAAGAGTGTGCTGTGGTCCCTGCCAGGGCCGAGCAGCGAGCTCGACGGGCGCACCCGAGGCTCAGTGAGCGCCATCGTGAACCACGCCGTGCTAGGCAGGGTAGGAATTGGTTTATCACTCGGCCTCCAGTCTTGACTGTGGCCTTGAACGAGTTGCTTAGCCTCTTCAAGCCGCCAGGTACTCATCTGCAAAATGATGCAAATAATAGTTCACATGACATCCTTGTGAAGATTAGCAGAGCGTTGGAGAACACAGGGCTTAGTTTGGGAAAGTGCCCGTGAGCCGTTACAAGTGGTCTCGGAGGCTCTCGCTACTGCGAGTTTTACTTCATTGCCGTTGTTGTTAAAGCGATTTCATGTTGGTTTTTATCCGCTGTTTCGCAGTAGAGCCTTGCAAAGTAGTGGAAGCAGGTGCGGTGTCCGTTTTACTAAGGAGCAAACTAAGGCTCAGAGAAAGGCCGTTTGTCTACAGTCACGCAGCCTGGCTTGACCCGCCTCTCCTGATCTGTCGCACCTCCGGCAGCCAGGCACATTATTTTGGAGTATGACATGGCCACCGGCCTCTGGGAACAGACTCCTGTACCTTCAAAGGGCAGCGATATTACTCAGCGGGGCCCAGCGTTCACAGTTATCCGGATCATCACTTCTCGCATGGAGGAGAAAGCCATGATTTATTAAGCGAACCGGCCGCACTCCTCCAGGGGTGATGCAGAGTTTTGCCTCCAGCCCCCTCCTCTGCTCCCAAAAGAAACAAAATCAGAGAACAAAACCCCCTGACGAGATGTATCGTGTTCTATTGCATGATGGGAAGGAACGTCAAAAAGAACGTCAGGGGGCTCGCCGATGGTGATGCTGTTAGGGGTAAAGAAGGAATGACTTATGGGCCCTCATCTCCCACGTAGCAGATAGAGTTGGTGGACGTGTTTTTTGCTTCCAGATCTGGTTTAAACCCAGCAGTTGGCTTCTGAGGGCCTGGGCCGGGAGCGGCTACCAGTTGGATGGATAGAAATGAAAGGGCGAAGGCCCGGGAGAGGAAAAGTAGGGAAGCACGTGGAACGTAGGGAGATGCAGGAGGGCAGGGTGCTGTGGGAAGAGAGCCACCTCGGAAGAGGTTTTCGGGGTGCGTGTTGAAAAGCAAAGGCCAGGAGAATCTCCGTGCATAATAGCTAGGCTGCTCCCTGGGACCAACAGGTGCAGAGTGGGGTAGTTACCTTCTCTGCGCGCTTAGCGCCCCAGTTGTGTGTCAGGAGCTGAGAAACGGAGGCCACGGAAGGTGGGCGACACCTGGGGGATAGCTGTAGTTTGGAAAAGCCCCGCAGTTGCAAGCTCGCCAGGTCGGGGCCAGGAATCCGGCGCAAACGAATGAAGGTAAGCACAGCAAGCCGCGGGTGCCCGACGGCAAGGTGGCTAACCCAGCTTGGAGTGTGGAAGCGAGTACGTTAAAGAAAACATCTCGGACGGGTGACACGTGAATGTTTCTGTTCGTTCTCTCACTCAGGAAACAGGAACTGACTTTGTCCCACGCGGTAAGCCGCGTGCCAGGTGGTGGTGGCGGAATGACATGTAGCACGGGCACACCTGTGACCCCAGGGAGTTATCAGGCCAGTGGCGCATGCTGTTTGGGAGCGCAGGGAATTCTGGGCAGTGGCGGGGACTGGCCTCTTCGAGGCACCCGGCAAAGCTGTCCCTGGGAAAGGCCGTCGATACTGAAATCCAAAGAGCGTGTGGACAGCACAGAGGGAAAGAGGACAGTGCCAGCTGGTGATGGGAGGGAGGAAGGTCGGGGTTGCAATTTACACGGATCCCTCCGGGGGCTGCCAAGAGCAGGGAAAGGCATCAGAGGAGGTGGGAAAGGCAGGTCCAGTCAGGAGGCTGGGGCAGTGAGCAGCTCACCTTAATTCTTCTTTCAGACAACAGGGGCTGAAAAGAAAGTTCCATCCCGGGCGCTTGCATTTGCTGTGACACTGAGCCCCAACTGCTGTGGCTCGGGCCACTTCGCGTGTCGTCTGTGGCCACATCCCGCCCCCTCAGCGAGCTCCAAATAGAATCTATTTATTGTCAACACCAGGCGCCTTTAGACAAATCGTGGGTCGGTCTGTAACTAAATCCTGTTGACCTTACATCTAAAATAGCTCTTGAACCTCCCATATCTCCTTTATCCCACAGCCCTGCCTTAGTTCTGGCCCTCCTCCTCTCTGGGCAATCACCCACACAGGCCGATCTTTCGTTTTATTATCGTGATGGTTAAAAAAAAAAAAAAATGAAACCCAAGTTAGTTAACATATAGTGTAATAGTGATTTCAGGAGTAGAGTTCAGTGATTCGTCTCTCACATATAGCCACCCCAGTGTTCATCCCAACAAGTGCCCTCCCCAATGCCCATCCCCCATTAACCTGTCTTTGTAAGTTGCAAGTTGATCGTGTTTTATGACCGTTGCCGGCAGTGTAAAGCTTACTTAGTGATTGCATCGGTGAGCTTTCCCTGCGTAACAAGCAGCTCCAAACCTTAGTGCCTTAAACAGCAAACACTTGTTATCTCTCCTGAATCTGTGGGTTGATTGGATGTTCCTTGTGGTCCTAGCAGCTTGGCTGGGACTCAGTGACGTGGTCCACGCACTGGGGGGGGGGGGGGAGCTGGGCTGGCTGGCATGCCTGGGGCCTCTCCCATGGTGTTTGTCCTCCTCCAGGGGACCAGCTCAGGGGCCAGTGTGGCCCCAGAGTGATTCCTAGCAGCGAGGAAGGGGAAGTTTTGGGCACAAGCGCCTTTGAAGCTTTTCGTCTTTTGTTATTGGCTCACTGGCTAAAGCAAGTGACATGGCCAAGTTCGGATTCAGAGGGTGGAGAAGTGGACCTCAATTCACGTGGGGAGAGGGAGCAAAACCACTCTGCAAAGGAGCGTGCGTACACGGTGGCCAGAGCAAATGGGAGGGGCCGTTACCGTACACACCTGTCCTGGCGGCTAAGACGAGGACAGTAGAACCAGACAGAATGGGGGTGTCCCCTTGGGGGCCGCTCTCTACCCCTTACTGCCTTTGTCATCTTGCTCAGGGTTGCTCCCAGGAGCTCTCCCAGCTCCAGCTGCCCATCCATTGAATGGGAATGATCCTGGAGACCACCCCAGGGATTTCGTGAGACAACGCGTGGTCGGTACATCTCTCAGTGCTTGGGGGAAAGTAGGAACTCAACTGAGGGTCTCTGTTCTTACTCAAGGGTGAGGCCTTCCCAAACCATCTCCCACCTGGCCTCCCTGGTGCATCCTAGCCCTGATCTCACATACATTTTTCTTTTATCGTCTTCCTCAGAGACCCTTTCCCCAACCCTTTTCTTTTTGCCAAAAGGCGTTTCACTTGAGCAAGGAGCAGCTGAAACGATCCATCTGGCCTCCTACTGGGTTGGTCATTTCTCCCTTCGCTCTGCCAAATATCATTCACGTCCTTGTATCGTGTTGCCATGAGATGCTTATTTATTTTTCTGTCCTCTCCACCAGCCTGAGCTTCTTAAAGGTGTGGACTATGGTTTACTCAACTTTCTGTCTCTGGTGCTTGGCTGTGTGCACTGAACGGGATAGGTGTTTCTTTCAAAAAAATACTTGATGTATAAATCACTGGGTGGGTGTGTGGGGCATTGGGCGAGTGGCTTTTAATCGTCCTGAGTCATTTTCAAAAGACCACGAATGAGCAAAATGTCAAAAATGACTTCAGCTTTTCTCCTCTTCCTCTTCCCTTCCAGTTGGGACCGTTTTCAGACTCCACCTTTCTGACCTGGAAATGCCAGAAGTGATCATCATCGCCAGGGGCTGTGGCGAGCAAACGTTTTGAGCTTTCTGGCCAGGACCGGAAGTGGACATTCCCTGGGCATACTTAGGTAAATGACTGCCCTCTTCCCCTTGCACGAGTGAGAGGTATTGTCTTTTCTGGTTTCTTCCGTAGAATAATCTTGAGTCGCGGAGGAGAGATGTCTTGTCTTGATCTCTTTATAATTTGGCCTGCCCTCCCCGGGGACATTCCGTTAAGAGGGAAGGCTTTCTCCTAAAGGGAAAAATGTAGGACCATTAGGATGTCAAGTGACCTCTTTTTCTTGAAAGGAAAGCCTTCTGTGTTTTCATTAAGCAAGTACTTAAAAACTGGGTTGGGAACAGCCTCGTATGGCCAATGCCTGCCATCTCAAAGAAGGTCTGGAATGACGCTGTGCTGGAGTGGGCATCAGCAAACAACTATGACCCACAGGACAAAACCGGCCTGGCCATTTTTTATAAATAAAGTTTTATGGGTACCCAGCCACACTCCTCTGTTCAAGTATGTCTGTGGTTGCTGTCACAGCACACCAGCAGTGGTGACAGAGGCTGTGTGGCCTGAGAGCCTGAATTATTTAGTCTGGTCCTTAATGGAAAAAGCGTGCCAGGCCCTGGACTAGAGTTAAGCTGTCCGCAGGTAGCCACTCCATATACAGCTATTTAAGTGTCCATTCATTAAAATTAAACAAAATTAAAAATTCAGCCCTCACTCAACACTCACCACATTTCAAGTGCCCAGTAGCCACATGTGACCCATGGCTACCATTTTGGACCGTGCACATTGAGAACGTTTCCATCAGTGAGGAAGGCGGGCTTGGGGAAACTTTGATCGCCCTGCCCTGGGCTGTCTCTCTTCGATCTGCCAGCGTTTAACTCAGCTTGGATATCATGGCAACCACTGTGGAAGAAGGAAGGTTGGTGCATGTATGTGTGTGTGTGTGGCTGTTCTATATGATTATTGGTGAGGACATCTATATCTGTGTCTACCTGCCTGTCTATAAAAGTGGAATTGCTTTTAAAATTTCTTTGGAGAGCCAACCTGTGGTTGCTGTATATAACTCCATGTAAAAACTAAGCCACTTGGACCTTAGGATTTATCGGTTTTATATATACAAATAGGTTGATACAAATATGAGCCTTTCTGTGGTCATAGGAAGGTCAGACACAGTATGGGGTCTCCTGAAAAGGGGAAGAGGCAATGGCCATAGTGTCTCCGTAGGCTGAAGATAGGGGCAAAGGAGGTGAGAAACGAAGAGAGGAGGAAAATGAGCTAAAGGTATGATTTCTGTGAGTCTTGAGAAAATGAGGAGTGATGGGGACAAAAGATGATAGGGAAAGGACTGTGGGTTTACTTTTAAAGAACATGTTACACACATTAATGATGATTGGGACCTTATCACATCCCAGAAATGGTCTGAGCACAGAAGACCCTTGGGGAGAAGCTTGGACTTGGCAATAGTCCCGCCATCTTGGATGGGTCAGGACTGGGGGTATAATAGGAGGTTCCTCTTATCGAATAAGGCAGTGCAGTGCAGAATAAGAGGCCCAGTCACTGAGATGCCCAGTGTTTACGGATGGGTCTGAAGAGGGAACAGAAAAGAAACTCTAGGTATCCCGGAGGTCTATAGGCAAAGGCCCTAGGTTGTGTCTTTAGGAGCTGGGCTTAGTCGACCTTGGGTTGCCCAGGAACTAGCAAGAACAAAGCAGAGATTCGGACGATGGCAAAAGATTGAATTGATATGTGTCCATACGTGTAGATCTGAATGGGCCCTACCTCTCTTCTCTTGGTTGGTCTTCAAACTCAGCACCATTGCAGGTGAGGGCTGGAGGCACCTGAAACGGGTGTTTCCATAACGGACCTTCAGACGATGGAGTTGAATGCAGATATGAAGTAATTAGAAGTCACAGTAAGAAAAGGTATTGAGTTTTGTGTAGTTAGTATCAAGCACATCAGGGATAACAGGGGTGATGGTGATGATATTGACAGTGATAATATCATCTATCCATTTTCAGCTTATTACGTGCTGGGTACACTGTTCTGGTAACAATAATATTATAAGAGCTTCAGATTATTGTGCTAAGCACTATATTCACTTTTTCTCAGTATGTGAACCCAGGGTATTCTTTTCAATTGATTTTTTTTTTTTCCAATGACTTTGTCTTGATATAATTGCAAATTTACAGATAAGTTGCAAAAAACAGCCCCCAAAGATTCCCGGGTACCATTCACTCGGATTCCTTAAGTGTTAACATTTTATTATTTTTGTTCTATCCTTTCCTCTCTCCATTTTTTCCTAAAATCAGAAAATTCTTACAATGACCATACAACTGAGGCCGAAACTTAACATTGACTTGCTACTATTATCTGATCCTTAGGCCTTATTCAGATTTCAGCAGTTGCCCTCTGCGAGGTCCTTCATAGCAAAAGAAAGCCCATTTGGTATGTGCCCTTCTTGGAAAACTTCCTTAGTCTTACATTTCGTGACATTTTTGACATGTTCAAGCCAATTATTTTTCAGACTCTCCCTCAGTGTTTGATGCTCCCTCATGATCCGATTTAGATTGTATGCTTTTGCCAGGCATCCCACAGAGCTCGTGGGGTGTCCTGAAGGCCTCACATTGGAAGGCTGATGCTGGGCTGTCCCATTCCTGCATTGTTGGCTTTATCAGTTGGTTAAGGATGGAATCAGCAGTTGGTCAAGGAGCCTGGGATCCTTTCGGTGGAGAATGGCATCTAGAAATATCCTCTGGTCACAAGATGTGTCCATTGCTACTGAGGGAGCATTGCCTCTAGGCCCTCTGAGCAGGCAGAGCTGAGAAATGGGCAGTGTGTGTGTGTGTGTGTGTGTGTGTGTGTGTGTGTGTGTGCATGTGTATACATATAGATTTGTCATACATATACACATATCCGTATTTACAGACATGTGTATACACATCTGTATATACACCCATATACGTCATATGTATGTGAATATCCATACATAGGTACATCATCGAGATCTTTTCTAAATCAACTGATGTATTAAAAACACCACGAGCACACACGGGAGATGCTGGCTACAACGTTCTTGATATCCACATCTGTCTTCCTGACGCTGAACAGTCACCCAGGCCCAGTGCCAATACCACAGACCATCCCATTTATTAAACTATAGATCAGGCCCTGTTCCAAACTCTTCCCTTACCGTGACCGCTCATAACAGCCCAGTGGCCCACGTACGGATGAGGAAACGAGAAAGGAGAATTAACTTACGCAAAGCGGCACGGCTGGTAAATGTGGCAAGTTTACAGCGGGTGCCTGTTTGCCTGTTGGCACTGGACCAGATGGCCGGGGGAGACCCCGCTGCCTCGGATAAAAAGCCGAGCCAAAGGCGGGGCAAGTGTTCGTCCCCGTGGATCCAAGACCACTGACGCCCAGAGCAGTAGGAAGGCCACGGCACGGTGGTGGTCACTTCCTTCACTCCCCAGGAAATGTTTACAGGCTGCGTCCCTGACAGAGTCGCGAAACACACAACAGGGTGTGCAGAGATGCACATGGGGCGCAGGAGCATGCAGCCGTGGGGGACTGTGTGTATGTGCGCACGAGCGTTTTCGTGGGGGGAGGGGTGTTGTGTGGCTGCTCTCCTGGGCTTGCAAAGACCTTGATCAGGTTGAGGGTGTGAATGCGGAAGTGGGCGTCTCCCGGGGAGAGGGCATTTCCTGTCTTGCAGTAGGGGTATTCCTGGCTCAGTTGCTTAAGCTCAGAGGCTTTTGTATCCCTAGCTCCCAGCAGAACGATTGTAGGTTGTGAATTTGACGAATGCTAGTGTGAATAGCGTGTGCGTTAACAACGATTCCTGAGCTCTTTCTATGTGCCAGGCACTGTCCTGGGCAGACAAAGGGAACTCACGTCCTAGCAGAGAGTGGGGAAGAGGAAGAGACTGGCAGTAAGCAGGCACCTAACCATGCGGGCGGCAGGGCGGGGGGACAGGTGGGGACGGGTGTAGGATGCTGGTCCAGGAGGAGCTGTCAGTGGAACCCAGTGACACCGCCCAGAGGAGAGCACAACAGTGAAGGTGAGGAGGCCCCCGATCAGAGGACCCACGGGGACTCCTCCCTGGCGTTCGCTCTGGAAAGCCAGGCCCGTTTGCTCCAGTGTATCTTTTCAGGCTCGAAGAGCCATGTAAGTGGGCATTATCCCTCAGGACTCAAGCATTTCCTCCAAAAACATAAATGTTACCAGCGGGCCCAGAGGCGGACTGGAGGCGAAGGCAGCCTCACTAGATAAGAGGCAGTGTTGGTGGTCAGAGATACGGACAGCAGTGAGACCCAGATGGAATTTCTATTGCTGATAACCTTTAAGAGAAGAGCAAGGGTTGGGGAGCAGGGGCTGTTCCCCTGGAAGAGAGGAGACCCGGGGGCCCCGGCTTTGAGCCTCTGATGACTGGCCAGCACCTTGTACCCGACGATTTTAAGGAGGGCGTCCTAGCAGAGTGAGTAGAATTAGCAGAGAGGTTTCGGTTCAGGCTGTGTTTTTCCTTCCTTCTCATCCATGCATTCGTTCGTTCATGCATGCATTCATTCATTCATTCATTCATTCATGCAGCAGGGGCTCTGGGTCCCTGGCACTATGCCAAGCACCCAGCCGGGCTGACGGGTGGGGAGGGAGGACAAAAGGGGAAGACAAGAGCTCTGTGCCTTGAGATATTAATACTTTCATGGGAGAAGCAGACAAATGAACAAGTCAAGAGTGTGCGCACTTTCAGTTCGCCTGAAGCTAAGACAATTTTGGAGTTCTCTTTGAGAAATAACGATACGAATTATGAGTTTCAAGTGAAAGACAAGCCCCAGCTAAGTGGGGTGCTGCCAGGGGCTGGGGCTTAAGCTTCCCGGGGCCGGGACCTCCTGCGGCGTGGGTGAGAGTGCTCTGTCTCCCGGGGTACCCGGAGCACAGGGGGTGCCTCACAGCAGGAGGCTGGACAGAGCTCGGCAGAAAGGCTGGCTCCTTAGGTCCCCCAAGCCCTTGTTCTTGGGCTAATCCGTTAGGACTAAAGACCTTTCTCTTCTTAGACTTTCGAAGGCAATTTCCTTGCCATCTACAAGGGATCTGTCTACCTTACGATCCCACTTCCAGGATTGTGTTCTAAGGAATCACCTGAACTTCGCGAGTATAAGTGCTGACAGACTGTTTGCCAGAAGGTCTGACTGCGGGTCACGTGCTCTTCTAAGAGCCCTGCGCATTGACACGTTTAACCCCCCCACAGCCACCCTGGGGGCTCCCTGCTCTGTTTCACCAGAGATGGGACCAGATCGAGGCACAGAGTGGCTGGGTAACTTAACCGCGGATGCACAGCTGCCAGCAGGTGCGGGAGCTGGGCTTTCAAGCCACGTGGTCGGCCTCTGGAGCCCAGTCCGCTTGCTGTGGTGCCCGTCCATCCATGATCCTCGCTGCCTGATTCCTTTATAGCAGCGCATCAGAGACAGCCCGAGTGGCCAAGGTTAGGAGAAGGGCCAAAGTACGGTCCCAGAACTCGTGGATTGTGGATTGATGCACGCAAGGAGCTTTAGCGACAGACACGTCCCAGGGCTTGATTGCAGGTGCAGAGGTGGGACACAGAGAAAACGAGAGTAGACGTTAACTGCGTGTTAACAGTGCTTGAAACTGCCTCTCAGCTTCCCTCCCGTCACCCCCCGCCCTTCCTGGACAGGCTCATTCGCAGGTAGTTTCTGAGTGCCCGACACTGGAGACGCAGCGGTAAGGAGCTGAGACCTGGTTTCTGCTCTCATGCCGCTTACAGGGCAGGCTTCTGCTCTCTCCCTCTGCTCGCACTTGTTCCCAGCACATTGCATGGCGTATCTTCCCGCGGCCTCCATAGATCCCTCACTGGTCCTGGTGCCCTTGGTACCAGTGTCTCCCTGCACCTGTTACCTCGTTTGTAAAACGGAGCTGGGGACCCACACACCCTCTGGCCTTGGGAGCGCACAGTCCTTACAGTTGTTGAGGGAGGCGCACTTTGCAGGCATCATTAGTATCTTCTAGAAAGGTCAGGCACCCACAGCTGAGACCGGGGCAGTTGCAGCAGCGCATGGGCCTCCCTGGGTGCTCAAAGATCCAGTTCTGGTCGACAGCCAGGCTGGAAGGGGGGAAGCAACAAGCCACAAGCCTCACCCCAAGCTCGCTGCGACCCCGCACCTGCCAGCCGCGGGTCCTTAACCTGCTGAGCCTCGTCGTTCCCTTGAGAAGATGCGGCTGGTCCCGCCCGGCAGGCGAGGTGGACCCCCCAGGGATATGAAAGCTCCGAGGGTTCACTGGAATAGATCTCAGGGTGGACTGGGCCTGGCGCCTCCTCCGTCTGTCTCTCTCCGGCTCTGTGACCTGGATGCCCGTTTGTAAGGAAGACAGTGGAGCACCCACCTGCGAGGGCCTATCGGGGTAAGAGGGTGCGCACAGAGCGGGGCGCGGTGCCTGGCCCGTGACCGGTGCTGACCCCTCGCGTCTGTGGTTATTCATAGCTGAGCCAGAGCGGGGTGAGCCGTGAGGCTGTAGCAGAATTTCTTCCACGGGAGGGTGGACGTTCTGGGGTAACCATTGTGGCCAGGCCCCGTGGCCTTGATAGTATCCGTGCCCCAAGAAGGGGGGCCACCAGATGCGTGGAAGTTTTCTATGTGATTCTGGAAGCCAAGCCCCCAGACTGAGTTGGCCTCAAATGACTGATGTTTATTCCACTCGTGCCCGGATGGTAAACACTTGGGCATTCACCAATAACCTTTGTTCCTAAAGGGCATTCAGTCATGTCCTCCCTGTTTTCAGTGTCCACGTCCCTAATGGCCCTGGGACAGAGTCCAAATTCCACAGCAGGACACAGCTCACCATGACCCGGGCCCCACCTGGGACCCCGGCCTTATCACTGCCCCACCCCACCTTCTGTGAACCACAGAGTAATTTCAAGAATACTATTGAGAGTATTAGAATGTTTTTTTTTCAATGTTTATTTATTTTTGAGAGAGGCAGAATACAAGCAGGTGAGGGGCAGAGAGAGAGGCGGACACAGAATCCGAAGGAGGCTCCAGGCTCTGAGCTGTCCGCACAGAGCCCGACGCGGGGCTCGAACTCACGAACCCTGACATCATGACCTGAGCCCAAGTCGGACGCTCGGCCTACCGAGCCACCCAGGCACCCGTGAGTGTAGACTGGTAAGACAGATAGTCTGAGTCTAAGTCACACTTGACTTGGGTACTGTACCATATTGGGCAGGCCACTTAACCTGTCTTGATCTGCATTTCCTCATCTGCAGAATGGACGCAGTAGATGTCAGTGATGCGAGCACTAAATATGTTAATATATGTAAAAACGCTTAGGACCCTTCTGGACACACAGCAGTCCTAACTGCCTGTGCTGTGTGTCAAGTACCATTCTGTGTCAGTCTTAGCCTTCAGACTGCCTGGGGCGCTCCCCTGGGCCCTGCTGCTCATAGTGAGCCCCCGGGGACATTGCCCCTGACCAGAGTCAGTGTTGTGGCTGGGGGCAGCCCTCTTCTCATTAGGATTGCAAATACCTCTCAGCAGCAACTATGGGGAAACCTTGGGAAACAATAGGGTTTATTATTTACCGATGCTTGAGGGTACACAGCACCGCCCGGGGCCACATGGCCAGGTCACCAGGAGAGAGAGGGACAGAGAAGGAGTTCTGCCTTTATTGGGGTTGAGGGTGGGGCGCTACGTTGGTGCAGCTTTCCTCTTTATTGATGAGTTTATTTATTTATTTATTTTTTAATTTTTTTTTAACGTTTATTTATTTTTGAGACAGAGAAAGATAGAGCATGAACAGGGGAGGGGCAGAGAGAGAGGGAGACACAGAATCTGAAACGGGCTCCAGGCTCTGAGCTGTCAGCACAGAGCCCGACGCGGGGCTCGAACTCACGGATCATGAGATCATGACCTGAGCCGAAGTCGGTCGCTGAACCGACTGAGCCACCCAGGCGCCCCTATTGATGAGTTTAAAACGTAGAAGCAGGACTTAGGGCATGGGAGGGGAAAAGTGGGGTCGCTCGAGCCTTCAGTTACATAGGCACCCAAGGCTTTCTAAAAGCGGAACTTGATGGGTGGGGCGGCCTGATGTTTATCAGGTTCTGTAGCTGGCCTTGCATTTCTTTGAGACAGATGTCTTTAAAGCGTTTAGGCAATCAAAGCTTAACAACAGGTGCCATCACAATCGAAAAAGCTAGTTGTCAGGTACTTGAACTACAGATGGTAGACACAGATGGGGCTATGGCTATGGATACACATATGCAGATATAGATATATTCTATGTTTATCCTAAATAAATTCACTCTACATGCAGCCTCCGGGACTTGGAACTCGCGGTTTGAATATGCATATCTCTCCACCTAGAACACCCTTCTCTTTGTACCTTCTTTTTTTTTTTTTTTTTTTTAACGTTTATTCATTTTTTTTTATTTATTTTTTTTTATTTTATTTTTTTTTGCGAGACAGAGAGAGACAGAGTGTGAATGGGCGAGGGGCAGAGAGAGAGAGAGAGAGGGAGAGAGGGAGATAACAGAATCCGAAGCAGGCTCCAGGCTCTGAACTGGCAGCGTAGAGCCTGACGCGGGGCTCAAACTCACAGACTGTGAGATCATGACCTGAGCCGAAGTCGGATGCTTAATTGACGGAGCCACCCAGGCGCCCCCTCTTTGTACCTTCTTGTTTAAATCCTCCCTCTTCAGGACTCAAGGGTCACCCCTTCTGGAAATCCTTCCCCCAGCCTGTCCCACATCCTCCCCCTGGATCCCCAGGAATACCCCTGTATGTGTCTTGACCACATTGCCTGCCCTGCATGGCCTGTGCGTGTTTTCCCCGTTAGATTGGCAGCTCCTTGGGGAACAGAACTGTGATTCGCTCTTCATGGGGACTTAACTGAAAACCCACCCATGCCGGGCACGTCTCTGTGTCTGCAGGGCCGAGAATGGATACGTGAAGGCGACCACTTGTGCCGGGCGCACAGAACCAGCCCCGGCTGCCGGTTTGAAAAACATGTGGTACAGCTAGGTGACCACCCTCTGGGCTACTCACAGGCTTGGGTGCCCTTGGGGATTATTTCTCTCTTCTTCAATACCCCCCGGGGATCAACCAGCCCTCCACACTTCTTGTGACTTCTGCTTCCAGCTTTCGGAGTCCTGGAAATGAGGGATCCCACATCTGGGGGCTCAGTGGTCCTTTAACTTTGGGATTAGCCGCTATTTCTGTGCTGCCTACAGCTCAGCCTGTGTGCCAGCACGAAGAGCTGCTGATTATAGATGTGCATGCCTCAGGTTAAGTTAAGGAAACACACCTGCCGCAATAGCCAAGTGTACTTTCTGATCTGCGTAATGGGGAGGAGGAAGAAGGACATGGGAAGGAACCAAAGCCAGCCCGTCCGAAATCCATTTGGCAGGCACCGTCTTGCGGACCGTGTAAGTCCCAGGGCTATGCCACCGTGTTGCTCAACAGTCTTCACGTAGGCACTTCCTCACGGGCACTGAAAATATCCTCTGTGTTGGGAGATTGGCCATCAGGAAAAGAGAAGGAAGGGGAGGCTTTGGGGCAGGAGGGATGGAGGTGTTCATTCTGTTGGTTGAATAGAATGGAATTGGCTCTCTGCACTTCAAAAGCACAGCAGATGTGCAGTCACTTAACTGGAACCTCCTCGAGGGCAGGGGCCATGTCCTTTCCTGTTGCGTCGTCCGTAATTGGATGGGGTTGAGGGTCTCTCAGGGGGCGCTTCTGGAGTTGACACGAACAATTGTCGCATTGTATGGTTGTGTAGTGTTTCATCAAGTGGTAGTACTGTATGGCTTCACCATTTCTTTTGTTTTAATGTTTATTTATCTATATTTAGAGAGAGAGTGCACATGAGTGCAAGTGGGGGAGAGGCAGAGGGGGGCAGAATCCCAAGCAGGCTCCGTGCTGATCTCAAGAACCGTGAGATCATGACCTGTGCCGAAATCAAGATTTGGACATTTAACCGAGGAAGCCACCCAGGTGCCCCAAGCATTTCTGTTACTGCATATTTCTGTAGAATACATGCATATAATATACGTGTATATATATATATATATAATATGTAATATATCATTATCATCATCATGGTTATAAATAATATTTTGGTGAGCGTCTTTATGCTTTTAGCATTTTCCTTCATTTGAACTATGCTCTTCAGATAAGTTCCCAGGACAAAGATCCTGAAAATGTGTTTGCCACCTGTTACCAGCTGTGACTTTGTTTTGGAACAAAGAGAGGAAGGCAGACTGGGGGACAAGAGCTGAAAGCCCATCCCTGCTGGGGCTAGGGAAAACCAGGGCCTGGAGGCAGCAGGAATGGGGTCTGGGGTTGGCAAGGGGGTCTCCTTTTGGCTGGGCTCTGCCTCCAGGTCCTGGAGGAAGGGGGGAGGGGAAGAGATGCAAATGAGGAGACAGGAAGTCCAGACAGAGAAACCTGCTTCTGGTAGGAGAGAGAGGGGGTCCTGGGGCCCCTCCTTTCTTGGGAGCAGTGTGCCCCATGATGGGGGAAGGGAGGGCGCTCTGGGCCATGTGCAGGTGGGACTGGAGCCTGTGAGGTGCCTGGTTCATTTGTAAAACTGGGGTGTCGGTAATTCACAGGGAGAAATGTATTTCTGCTGCACAAACAGAGATCCTGACATTCTGGGCGCCTGCAACATCTGCAAACCCTTTGCTCTGGTTTCTGGGCACCGTGGGCTTCAGGACATTTGTGGAACTCCGGGGTTTGAAGGTTCCACAGGTCTTGAAGCTCAGAGTGCCATTGGCCTGGGAGGGGCACAGCATGCCCACATACCGTGGAAACCTGGGGGGGGGGGTGCAGAATTCCAGAATCCCCTGGGAATCCAGAGAGCTCTGGCTCCAAAGTCATCCCTCTGAAATAACAACAGTCAAGAAAGACAAAGAATGCACCGGAAGGCACCCACAGCAGGAAGAGGCATATTGGCTGTCACAGCATCTGGGGAGCCTTCAGGAATTTTGCACATAGGGGCCTGGGGTGTCTACATCCTGCACGGACAGTCCTTCATGGCCAGGAAGGGTCGGCCTGTCCCAACTGCCAAGTGCAGCCTCCCCAGGACCCTGCCGGATGCTGGCGTGGGGCAGCGTGGCATGGTCCATGGTTCATAAGCTGCCTGTGTTCAGACTCCTTTTCATTAAGGACTCCTTAAACACTACTGATGGTCCCAAAGAGCATTTGTTTACGTGGCTTATATCTGTTTGTTTGTTTTTTTTTTAAGTCTTTATTTATTTATTTTGAGAGAGCTCACAAGCAGGGGAGGGGCAGAGAGAGAGGGAGAGAATCCCAAGCAGGCCCTGAGCTGGCAGCACGGAAGCCCGATGCGGGGCTCGATTCCGTGAACCATGAGATCGAGACCTGAGCCAAGATCAAGAGTCAGACACTTAACCGACTGAGCCACCCAGGCGTCCCAACATGGCCGATGTCTGTTAATATGTTCCAGGTTGGTTATTAAAATTGAGCTGTGCTTTTCATACGTATTCCTTCATTTAAAAATAACAATAATAGGGGCGCCTGGGTCGCTCTGTGGGTGAAGCATCCAACTTCGGCTCAGGTCATGATCTCATGGTGCATGAGTTTGGGCCCCACGTCAGGCTCTGTGCTGACAGCTCAGAGCCTGGAGCTGCCTTCAGATTCTGTGCCTCCCTCTCTCTCTGCCCCTCCCCTGCTTGCGCTCCGTCTCTCTCTCTCTCTCCCTCTCTCTCTCTCTCTCTCTCTCAAAGAAAGAAAAATACATAGATAAAATAAAAAATAACAATAATAAATTAATCGCATGGTAACACAAATATGAAAAACAACTACTTTCCAAAACAGAAAAGTAGTGAGAAGACTGTTATGGTTTTACAAATCTCTTCAGTGTCTTAAACGAAAGCAGCTGGGTTCTCCTCTCTGCTTCTGCATTTGATCTGTGGTAAAATCCCTGTCACTCACCTCTGGGAAACTCCCCTGTACCTTTGTGAGAGAGGGAAAAGGAAATGACATCTTAATATTATTATGAAAATGGTTTGGCATCACGAACTCCCTGGAAGGGCCTCGGTGACCCCCAGCGGTCCCGGGAACATAGTATGAGAAGTGTGGGTGCAGAGGTTAAGAGTGTAGCTTTTCAAGCAGGCTGCCATGGGAGGGGGGGCTCTCACATCCCAGGTCCACTTGGAACCAGCTGAGTGACCTTAGAGAAGATACTTGACTTTTCTGTGCCTCACTTCCATCCTCTATAAAATAGGACAATAGGACCCATTTCATAGGATCGATATGGAAATTAAGCAGTGCCAGGCACATATTAAATGCTTCGTGTGCTATATAACTTGGTGCACATATACATATACATGCTATATGTGTGTATATATGTATATACTGTACATGAACATGCATACATTTGTGTGTATACTATATATAACACGTATCATATACATACGGAAGCCAATAAAATATTTTTAAAGATACTACAACAAAAGTCACACACTTCAAATTTTTCTTTAGTGTTGATTTATTTTTGAGAGAGAGAGAGAGACAGAGCCCAAGTGGGGGAGGGGCAGAGAGAGAGGAAGACACAGAATCCGACGCAGGTTCCAGGCCCTGAGCTGTCAGCACAGAGCGTGATACGGGGCTCGAACTCACAAAGTGTGAGATCGTGACCTGAGCCGAAGTCCGACGCATAACTGACCAAGCCACCCAAGCGCCCCCAAAGTCGCCCATTTCACATCATTTCTAAGAATCGGAATTTTAAACACAGCCATTTCTTAAGGCGGTATTTCGGTCCCCTTACCGGGGTGAGGGACCCTTTGGGCACAGCCATGGTTGGGCACAGGGAGCGCCCCACGGAGCAGAACCGTAAGTGCAGGACCCAGATGAGAGGTCAGCTGTGCAGCCCTAAGGCCGGCAGACTGCTGCTCCCCTCTGCTTTGCTTGCCTGGAAACCAGAGCGAGGGCTTGGTGACTTCTGACTTTACGCCTCCTTTTCTCTTCATCTGTTTGCTGGTGACGCAAACGTCTTCATTTGGCCGCCCAATTGAAAACATCTGGCCACTGGGCAGGACAGAAATCAAAGCAAGCGACTGAAGTTCCCGGCCCAGGGATTTCCTGAACCCCCCCCCCCCCCCCGCCTGTACCTGATGGATAGCACCGTGCTCAGTCGGGGGTGCCTCGCATGCTGGGAGCCTTGTCCCAAAATACTTTTCTCTGGAAGTTCACGGTGTGAGCCTTACAAAGGCATATGCATCCCGTTAGCCTTTGGAAATACGCGCGTAGGTTCAAAAAAATGAAAAGATAAAAGGTTGCCTTGGATTATGTCCCCATTGCATCGCAGCTATGTGAAGGCATCAGGGAGGTTTCTCCCTGAAGCCTTTTCCACCTGCTTCTGTGCAGACTGCTGCTCCCCACTCTAGCTCATTCATTATCTCAATTAACAAGCATCCACCGAATGCTTCCCCGTGCCAGGTGGGCTTCAGAGAGCTGGGAATGCCTCCGTCAACAAGCAATCCCTTATGGCGGAGGGGACTTCTGATAAAACTCCAAAGTTGGGAAATGGAGTCTCATGTTCGCAGGAGGGTGAGAAGTGCTCAGAGGGAGTCATCAGAACGCTGCCGGTAGAGGGTGGCTGGGGCTGGCCACGCTCCAGAGGCTTGGAGGAGGGGAGAGCCTTGTCCATGTGTCCCCATGGGACACCATGTGTCCCCATGGGGGACAGCCATTGTCAAACCCTAAGGGGGCAGGAGCATACCTGGGGAATCTGAGTGGCAGACACCCTGGAGAGCCCCTGCAGAGCGAGTCTAGGGGCTGGCAGATGGTCAGGGAGGAAGCGGGAAGGCCCGTCGTAGTGGCCTCCCTGGCCTTCGGGTGACCAACATCTCCAACTGTGACACCGTGCTTCTCAATGGACTGCAGTGACCTCCTATGGCTAATTCCCTAAGCTATTCAGATCACAACCTTGCCTCCTCTGGGAAACCACTCCTGTACCCATCTCGGGGCCCGGACCCCTCCTCTGGGCGCCCATGACATCCCACGCGGGCCTCTAGCCTCCTGTCCCCCAACTTCAGACGCAAGTTAATCTGCCTGCCCGTTGGTCTTCCCATCAGCTGGGTCCTTCGGTTGTTTGCTGGCCAAGTGGTCCTGAATTTCATGACCTCCTGCCTCTGTTGAGGAGCACCACCACCGACCCTCTAACATCGGACCCACTAGGGTCCCCTGGACCCTTCTCATCCTGTCTTCAAATGGAGCTGCTTCAGAACCCTGCTCATGTTCTCCCCGGACCCCTCCCGGGCGCTCAGCCCGTGCTGCCTGGCATTTGCCTGTCGGATTCCCCTGCGAGATGCTAAATTCTACGGGGCAGGATGGGGTCCATGTCTGAAAGGGTGGCCTGCACTCCATGTGTGTTGCCTGCCCTGCGGCTGGAGAGCCGGGAAGTCCTTCACTGCCTGCTCTGGTCCGTCAGGATGGGGACTGGCTGCTCAGGGTCTGCCCCAGAGGCTTTGGTGCCTGGTTCCCGAACACCTGTTGCCCCCTCCACCTGCCCCGTACGTACGTCCAGCTCAGCACCTGCAGGGTCCATCTGTCCTCACGTGAGCCGTTCCTCTGCCAAGAGCCACCCACCGCCCCCCACCATTTCTTCACCCAGCAAGTGTGTCTGCCCAGCTCCTGCCATCCCTGGAAAACTCACTGATGCCCCATCTGCTTTAGTGCTGGCCCCTGCCCCTCTGTTCCCAGCGGCACACCGTCCTCTTACCATGGTGGCTGAGTGCTAACGTGCCAGAAGGATTCATGCGGCCCCACGCTTGCAGGGCCAGCAGATTTGAGCTTTAAAGGGCCAGAGAGTAAATATTTTCGGCTTTGTGGGCCAGATGGTCTCCGGTGTGACTGTTCACATTCTGCCATCGCAGAGCAAAAGCAGCCGCAGGCAGTGCGTAAGGTGAAGGGGGGTATCGTTCTGTTCCAGTAAGACTTCGTTTACAAAAACAGAAGCCAGGCTTGACCCGGGGATTGTGGTTTACTGACCCTCGGTCTCGACTCCATCTAAGCTGTAGAGGGAAACAGCTGGATTAGCCTGTATGATGCACCGTATGCTGATTTTTGTGTCTCCCCCCCCCCCCCCCCCCCCACCGCTGGATCTGGGCTCTTTGGGAATGCAGGTTGGGTTGAACGGAGCTTTGCACCCTCAGTGGCCAGCACGGTGCCTGGCACAGGGCAGGCAGCTGGGATACGCGAGTGGGTCGGTGAGCTAGGGGATGACTGTGTCACAGGTACTGAGTCTAGTCCTCTGGGCTAGACCTGCGCCTTCCCTCCAGGCGTCTAAGCCGCCCCCCCTCCCCTGCCCCGGGCACTCAACTAAATCCCCTCCTCCCGGGGCACCATTTCTGGAATGATTTTATTGAGCTCCGGGTGGGGATGGGCACAGTCCTCTGGAGGTCTCCCTAGGAGGATTCTACTCAGCCCTCTAGACCCTGACATCTGGGAATGCCTCTCTTCTGGAAGCCAGTGGACAAACCCACAGATCTGTCCAGCCTTGACCAGGGCCCCCCTGGATTGACCTATCCGCAGAGCTGAGATGGGGGTTCGGGCAGGTAGAGCTTCCTATGTGCTGTTAGTCCCTGGAAAGGAGGCACCGAGCTGTGAGACCCACCAGCGGGCGAGCTGTTTCCTTGCTGCACCGCGATTGTCCCGGGCTCTGCGTGGGCCTTGAGTCCCCACATACACTGAGGCAGAGCCCCGTGTGCCCCCCCCCCAACTATCTCATTTAATCGTCATACCAGCCTATGCCCTGGGTAGTATCATCCTCATTTTATTCGGGGCAGACCGAGTCACGGAGAAGTAACTTGCCCGAGGTCCCATAATCCAGGGGCAGAGGGAACCACGTGGATCAAACAAGCTGCCGCTCCAGCTGCCGACACCACCGCACAGAGAACTGAAGCGATCTGCCCACCATCACACAGCATTTGTAGTAGAGGCAAGATTGAAAGCTGGGTGATTCGATTTCTAGTCCGGTGCTTTATCCACAAGTCCGAACCCCTTCTTTGGCTTTTGACCTGCAAGTCAACAGAGCCAAGGTGCCTCCCTCCCCCTAGAGTAAAACAACCTCTCACCGCATCCTTTGCTAAGAAGCCGCCCCTTCTCCTGGGGCTGACCGTGCAAACACACACCTGAGTTGGCCAGGATGCGTGTCCCGGGCCTGGGATCAGCCGGATCTGGGTTCAAGAATCAGTACTCAGGGGGCCTTGGCCAAGTCGGCTGGCCTCTCTGACCTTCTGTTTTCTCATCTGGCACCGGGGGCTGCATGGCCCACGTTGGCCGAGGTGCTCTGAGAACTGAGCGTGGTGATGTGTCCCCCCTCCCCGCCCCCCCCCCGGCCCCGTCACCGCGCCTCCGTTCCTGGGAGATGTGGCCTCCTGTCTCCGCTTCCTCACTTATTCCTGAAGCTCCTTCAGCCCGTCTGCACCGGGGAACTGCAGCACAGCCTGCCCACGGCATTCAGCTGCCAAACTTCAGCCCACGACCGCCTGTGAGTGACCACTCTGACCTCTGACCTCTGACCTCATCCCGGGCAGTGCTGCAAGTTCAGGAAACCGCGCCGGGCTGTTTCCACCCCGGGGGCCATGGCAGCTCCCTTTTTCGCTCTTGCCCTGTCACCGCAGGCTTTTATAGTGGTTTCTCTGTGCCCGGAAGTCCCAGTGTTCTCTCTGTTTCTCCCTGACGTGCAATTATATATCAGCAACCCACAGCGATTAGGCTCCTGGCCCCTCAGTGGATGCCTTTTTCTCTGGACACGGATGTCTGGGTAAAAAGGAAGACATTAGGGGCGCCCGGGTGGCTCAGTCGGCCGAGTCCGACCCCGGCTCAGGCCGTGATCTCACGGTCCGTGAGTTCGAGCCCCGCGTCGGGTTCTGTGCTGACAGCTTGGAGCCTGCAGCCCGCTTCCGATTCTGTGTCTCCCCCTCTCTCTGCCCCTCCCCTGCTCATGCTCTCTCTCTCTCTCTGTGTCTGAGTAATAAATCAATGTTAAAAAAATTAAAAGTAAATAAAGTAGAAAGGAAGACATTAGCTGGCTGAAGCCAACTATATGCTTAGACAGACCCTTTAATGAGACCTCCACCGGGATTTGCTGGCTCTGGATGTGGGGAGGCTTAACGTCTTCATCAACCAAGTCTTCTAGAACAATCTACAGGAACCCGGACCCTGGGTGCTGGCTGGGGAACGAATGATGGCAGAGTGAACAGCACGGGTGGGGGTGTCTGGTGTCCAGGGGACTCCAGGGCTGGACAGAGCTGTCAGCTAAGGAGCCCAGGCCCGGGGTTTGCGTCCCGGCTGTGCCACTTCCAGGCTGGGTGACCTTGGACAAGTTCTTAAGCTCTCTGTGCTTCAGATTTGCATCTGAAAAATTGGGATGAGTAAAACGTGTTCAACTCTCATTCAAGAGAGGTATTTTTATGAGTGGTCAACGATGCCTTACCTGGGGACAGCTCTGGCCCCACCGCAGGCCTTCGGGAGGTCCCGGGAATCCCACGAGAGTAGACTGTGCATTTGACACGGAGCAGGGAGGGGGTCTGGCCGTGCGGATCTCTGTCGATGGCCCGTCTCTTCTAAGTGCTCTGCGTGAACTCTTGGCCCCTCCAGATGCGGCTTGGAGGCAGGCGTCAGTTTCAGCATCACCATCCCTGCTTTAGAGGAGGGAAAGGGCACAGAGATGCTGAGATCCTTGCCCAGGGGTCCCGGCAAAGATTTGTCAGAGCCAGATTCAGCTTCCGGCGACTTGGCCCTGACTCCACGCGCTCACCCACCAGGCCTTGCTGCCTCTTGGTGTGTGGGGAGAAGCAGTCTTGCACCAGTATGGGTTGTTGTGACCCGACGCGTGCTATGACAGAGGCGTGCCTGGGGGACGGGCTCTGTTAGTCTTTTGGCTAACGCAGGTCTAGATTCCAGGCTCCTCCTCTGTGGTGTTAGGAGGAGCCAAGGATCCCCCAGGAAGGGCTGTGCCCCCCCATCCTCCCGCTCTGTGCAGCCCCCCTTTAGTCTGGCCGGAAGCAGAAGGCCCCAGAGTCGGGGGGAGAAGGGGGGAAGATGGGAGTGGGGGAGACCATGGAGCAGGGGGGGCACAGCACAGACCCATCTGTTTGGAATCAGACGGGCACTGAGCACAGTTGGCCAGAAACCGGTTCTATTTGGCCAGAAAGCAGCGTGGAAACATTCTGCCAAATCTCGAAGCAGAGCCAGCTCTCCCGAGTGGCGCCCTCCTGGTCTCTTGGTCTCTTTGCTGTAACGCTCATTTCCCAGCAGTGTCCACGCTGGAACCCGGGGACCTCCGGTTCGCACACGAAGCCTGGTTTCCTAGCGGGGGCCGCCTAGCAAGGCGCGTGGCCATTGAATGCCTTCCTGGCGAGGACTTGAACCCAGGCTTGTGGATGCCGGTGCTTGGATCCGGGGTCAGCTGTGCTGTGGGGTAGAGCGCTTCAGGTCGGAAGGCGCGAGTCCCATTTCCTGTTCTGTCCCCCGACCAGCTGTGTGGCCTCATGCAAGTGGGACGACCTCTCTGAGCCAGACCTTCGGCTATGACATACCGTACGTGATGTGATACATTCCCGCAGGGTACAAGGAGATCCAGCCACAGTGAGCCTGTGTCAGAGCTTTCAGACTCCAGGAGGGACCTGTCTGCATGCCTCAGTGATGAGCACTCAGTGATTAGTGCCACTAATCCACAGGCTTTTCAGCTGGGCGGTGTGAGGCTGAACGGAGCCCTGGGGAGCGTGGGAGTCGGGGACAGTCTCCCCGTGCCCTCAATCCTGGGAGCCATTTGTGTTATTTTTATTCTTTTCTAATTTTAAAAAATTTTGCTGGGTCTGCATTGTCACACGCCCATTACCTTCCATCCCTTGCCGGCGTTCTTTATTGCTTCTTTTTTTTCCTTCTTTGCTTTGGGCCTAAGCCTCTGGAAATGAAATCCCAAATCCCTGGGAGGCTTTCTTGTTAAATCGAGCCCTTGGGAGAGCTCTAGGTCAAGGTTCTGGGGAGACTCCAGCCCAGCATTGGGCTGCTAGAGAAGGTTTTAAAGGTGCCATTATTTTTTAGGGTTTGTTTTATTTTGTTTTGTTTTGTTTTTGGTACTCTTATTAAAGTAGCCATGACCACGGAAGAAAATCCTGAAAATAGGGAAAAGTGTAATGGCCCCGAGGGTAGGGAAGGGGGCAGATAACTCATGGAGCCCTCTTTCCAGAAAATACCTACGTTAGCATTGTATTTCCTTTCTCTGTATTTTTGGCTCCTGTATTATTGAGACTATAATTCTGATTCTGATATCCTTTCTTTTGTTTGTTTATTTTTTCCGATTTAACAGCATGGCAGATGTTTTCCTGTGTTATTTTGAATTCTTCTTGAACATTATTAATGATGCAGACTTTTCCGTCATATAATGGGTATTTGAACATATGAGGTTGCCCTTAATAGTTTCTTTAATGTGGAGCACGTTGGCACTCTCTGGCATCTTGCTATTAAAAATAACCTGGTGGGGCGCCTGGGTGGCTCAGTCCGTTAAGCATCCGACTTCGGCTCAGGTCACGATCTCACGGTTCGTGAGTTCGAGCCCCGCGTCGGGCTCTGTGCCGACAGCTCGGAGCCTGGAGCCTGCTTCGGATTCTGTGTCTCCCTTTCTTTGCCCCTTCACCACTCATGCTCTGTCTCTCTCTGTCTCCCAAAAATGAATAAGCATTAACATTTTTAAAAAAAAAATAACATGGGGATAAGCCTCTTGGGCACAAACTTGTGCACATCAAGCCGTTTCCTGGAGGGGAATTACAGAGTGGAAGCAAGAACGCTTTTGGGGCCTCTGATGCCCCACACGAATGGCCTTTTGTCACAGACAGAAGGCTGACGTCTGGCAGAGCTAACGGGAACACAGCCGCCTCTGCAGGGGGCTCGCGTTGCCCCGGAAGGGGGTTCAGAACCCATGCGCTCCCCACTGCCGGGGAAGGTACCCGGTGGGCCAGGCTCAACACCTTTTCTTGAAGAGGCTCTAGGAGCTGTGATGATCCAGGTTAAGTTCCTTAAAGCTCTAATGACTAGCAGCACTTGGAAGGCAGAAGTGTCCATGCACAGAAGATTCTGTGATGCTGGAATAGGTTTGCCCCCAGGAAGACAGAGCTCAGCATAGAACGTGAACAGCACACCCACCCCCATGGTGCGTGCTCCTTGCGGGGCCCCTGTCTTCCATCTTCGCCACCGGCCTCTGCACTTCTGACCCGGAATGCCTTTCCTTCTTTGCTGATTCTCTGGAGCACCTGGGATCTAAGCTGCTTCGTGCACAAGCCTTCCCTGCTGTGGTCCCACCGCGTGGAACATTACATTATGTGGCACACAGCAGGTGCTCAGTACCCAGGTACTGAATGAGTCAATGGTGAGTGGGGGAGAGTATAAAGACCTTCTCAGAGGTCCCGAAGCAACAATACTTGACCACATTCATTTGCTGGATCCTTTTTTTTCAATGTGTATTTATTTTTGAGAGAGAGAGTCCGAAGCAGGCTCCGGGCTCTGAGCCGTCAGCACGGAGCCCGACGCGGGGCTCAAACTCCTGAACCATGAGATCATAACCTGGACAGAAGTTGGGTGCTGAACCGACTGAGCCACCCAGGCGCCCGCACTTCTTGGAATCTTAAATATGTGCCCGGCCTCCAATCCCGGACATGCCCCAGGTCGCCCGACGAGCTGTTTCTGTCAACGTCCCGTGTGTTTCCTGACTCCTGACACCTTGACGCTATCACAAAAACTTTTTCCTCATTTTTGTTTTTTCTATGAACAGGAAGTTTTCTCCCTGTGACACATGTGAGAACATTCTGGAATGTGCTTAATGGTTTCCTCCATACTTTGGCTAGCTCTCTAATCCCACCCTGGAGTGCAGTGACTGGGGCCGAGAGCGTGCCTACGTGAGACTTGCCCCAGGACTGTGGATGGTCCCTAGAATGGCCGACCCGCCCACTTTCCCATTCACTGGGCATGAGGCTCTGTGTCTGCACGCACCAGAGATGCTCGGCATCACAGCGCCTGCTAATTTTTTGCTAGGCTCAGAGGCATCAAGTGCTGCCTTGTCCTGTCTGCGTTTGCATTTCTTGGATCGCTAATGAGGACCCTGACTTCTGTCCCTGCCTTGCCCTTGACCCGACCCCTCACCACCCCCCCGGCCCGCAGGATCACTCTCTCTTCTGCTTGTCCTTCAAAGTAAAGATAGACACTTGCCCCTTCCGCAGGCTCTGGTCTCCGGCCTCCCCTCTCTCTGCTCCTCACGCTTCCCGAAAAGCAGGATGAGATCATGTTTACAAATCCAGTTCGGGGCTCTCACACCGCTGGGATCAAGGTCTGTGCTAACATTATACAGGCTGTGCAACCTGCACCGAGGGCCTTAGCCTCTCTGAGCCTCGGAGTCCTCCCTTGCAAACCAAGTATTAAAAACAGCACCTCCCGGGAGAGTTTTGTTTTTTGTTTTTTTTTTTGAGAAGTCGGAGATATTATTTGCACGCAGTTTAGCACCTCACACAGCCGAGTCCTTGGTAGCTGTTGGGTGTCAGAGTCCTGGCGATCGTGCATTGTCATTACCTGTTGACGCGACTGGCCTCCACAGCTTGAGAGGACTCCAGGGTGGGGCTGCTGTCACTGCATCTTATATTTTCAGCTCCCGACAGTGCTGGGCAAACAGCAAGACAGTAATGATGGGTTGGTCAAGATGTCATTTTAAAGTCCCTTCCAACCCTGAAATTCTATGATCAGAAAATTACCCGGGAAAAAGCCTTCCTTCCTAAGGTTTCTCAACGGGGCTTTATTACACGCCGCAGGTAATTATAGAGGCCGTGGCAGGAGCTCTGCGTGGCCTGAAGGCTGCCCGGTGCATTTCAAGGGCTATCATCTTTCCACTGACCGGGGGACTGGAATCCTGGCAAAGGCAAGGGCCTCTCCCTTCACAGGGCCGTGAGAGGCGGCCCCGGAGGACCCAGCCTCAAGCTGGCAGTCCTCCACTCCCTTCCCCGGGGGCTGGCAGGGCGGCATCTGGTGGCGTGTGAATATCAGGAAAGTCATGGAAAGCAGGAGCCGAGGAGGCCTTTGGAACCTCCGGTCCTGGGGGCACGGTCTCCCAGGTCCACAGGGGCCACATGGATAATACCGATGGATAAAGAGGCCCGGGTAAGCGGTAGGGAGTAGTGGGGTCTGTGGCAAACTGGCACACTGACCAGGTTCTGACCAAAGGAGATGGCCACTGCTTAGCCCCGGGGAAACGGGAGTGCCAGCATCCTGGATCTTTTGTCCTCTTGCCGAGGAAGCCAGAGGTCCAGATTTTTATGGACAGTTTTCTGATTTTTAAAAGTTATAGCGAGGGGTGCCTAGGTGGCTCAGTCGGTTGAGTGTCCGACTTCGACTCGGGTCATGATCTCGCGGTTTGTGCGTTCGAGCCCCGCGTCGGGCTCTGTGCCGACAGCTCGGAGCCTGGAGCCTGCTTCGGATTCTGAATCTCCCTCTGTCTCTGCTCCTCCCCGCTTGTGCTCTGTGTGTCTCTCTCTCTCTCAAAAATAAACATTAAAAAATTTTTGTTTTAAAGTTACACCTAATTCAGGGGCACCCCTAGTGGCTTAGTTTGTCGAGCGTCCGAATCGACTTCAGCTCAGGTCGTGATCTCCCGGTATGGGATGTGGCCTTGAGCCCCATGTCGGGCTCTGTGCTAGCTGTGCAGAGCCTGCTTGGGATTCTCTCTCCCTCTCTCCCTGCTCCTTCCCGTCCCCACAATAAATGAGTAAACTTAAAAAATAAATGACAGTTCATTCAACGTCTTGTCGATTGCTGTAAGGCACAGACAAAACATGCCAGGAGGCAGCACTTTCCATGCCCTGTGATTTAACACAAGATTTGACAGATTGGGAAACTGAGGCTCAGAATTCGGGAACTTGCCAAAGGTCCCCTCGAGTGGTGACCCCGAGGGACGTAAAGCACGGTCCTTTGCGGCTTAGTGCTGGCATGTTGCCCACCACCCTGATGCCCACCACCCTTTCCCCCGGGCAGGCACTGAAGCCCAGAGAAGCAAAGGGACTTTCTCTAAGTCACACAGCTTTGTGATGGCAGAGTCTGGAGTAGGCCTGGGCCTTCTGAGCCTGCAGGGACCTGTCCAGCCACTGTGCGGCCAGAGACGATCCTGGAACGGTGTTGGCAAAAAAACTTGGCCTGGAGCTTGGCACGGGGCTCGTTCTGAGCGGGGGCCAGTCAGTGGTCAGCGGCTGGCCCGCCAATGAGCAGTAACGGTAAGGTACCACCTTGCCTGGAGCAGAGGGCAGTTTGTGGGTAGTTTGTAGGCTTGCTGAGCTAATGGACTCAACCCCGAGAGTGCAGAGAACGTCTCTGGCCTCTCCTGAAGCGTCTCTCCAACCAAGTGCCTGGAGTCTGATCGAAGGACATGTCCTTTCCCTGAACTGGCATCCTCAGATGTGAAGTTTCGGACGGAGTGGGAGATGTCTATTCTCCTCTGTGGCCAGCCCCATGGCCTAGGAGAATGAACCTGGGCTTGCAGTTATGAGAGTAATGAGCCAGTTCTAGCTCACTGCATCCCGACTGTGACACTGGCTGGCCATTTTAATAATTGTTGCCCTCCTGACGTCCCAGAGCGATTTATTGTGAGAGTGTAGTCCAGCCGATAGGTCCAGATTGCCAAAGAAAATGCTAGAGAAACGTAAATTATTTTCGGCCTCAAATTCCTTTTGAGCTGGGGTGGGAATGCTAGGGAGGAGTCAGAGCATCCGGCAGGTACAAAGGCCCTGAGGCAGGAATGAACTTGGGGACTTCAAGAGCAGATATGGAGTTGGCAGGACTGGAACAGAGAGATCAGGGGAGAACGTGTAAGGCAAAGCAGAGAGAGGTGACCCACGGACTGTCAGGAACAAGGGGAGGTCTCTGGAGGGAGGATCCATCCGGCTGGCATCTCACAGGAAGGTGAGCTCCTCACCACCCTCTGAAGCACAGCTTTCTACTGAGGCCTGGGCAGGAGAACAGAGAGGTCCAGAAACTGGAGAAAACACAGTAGGGCTGGGGAGAAGGATCACCCCAAAGACATCAAGGAAGTGGGGTGGATCCTCTGGTCTGTGAAGTGTGAGTAGGGCTTGGACTGAAGACAAGGCCCACAGCCCCGAACTGGCAAGGCCAGGAACCCGGCGGACCTTGAGGGTCTTAGCAAGACAGACCCGTGTCATGTCTGGACCCTGTGTGTCCACCTGTGCCCTGAGATCGCAGGACCACATGGCCCCCCGCCCCCCGCCATTCCTTCCAGCCTCATTCATTTGCCCAGAGGTCCCTGCCGCGGGAGAGAATCTCACTGCCTGAGAATCCAGGAGTCTGAGGAGCCTCCCAGGATCCCTCCACTTCTGCCGTGAGAAGGCAGTGTGGTTCCAGTCCCACGGAGCTGGCAGAGGGGGGAAGGCAGGGACCCCCCAGAAGGAGACTGGGCAGCTGTTAGAAGGAAGAAGGGCAGCCACAGGTGGTCCCTCCTTTCTTGACCCCCGGCCATTCGCTTCTCTTCCACAGCACGCGTCCGCCCTGTGCGCCTCTGCGGGGGTCACAATAGAGGGCCGGCGGATGTGGCTCTGGGGGGCGCCCTGAGCTAGTCGGTGACCCCCGAAACCACAACGAAACACACACATTCCCTGTTGCCCGGGAGCAGGAGGGGGTCACACGAAGAATGAACTAGGGCTTGGTCAGGCGTGTTCTTTGTTCCTGAGTCCTGAGATTCCAATACCGTAAGAAATGGCATCTCTCTGTTACTTGTGTCGCTTTGATTGTTCGTGCACTAGAGCTCGCTACTCTTTGTAGCTGACGGGTCACTTGCATTTCTCCTGAGCTGTTTTGCCTTTCTCGTCCTTCCCCCATTTTAAAAAATAGGCGTGCGTGCGTGTGTGTGTGTGTGTGTGTTCTTAGTTTGTAAGAGCTCTTTATATATTATGATCAGCCAGGTGCCACAAATCTGTTTCCTGCTTTGCCTTTATTTTTCTCTGTTGTTCAGGGCATTTAATCCCATAGACAGCTTTTTCTTTCAAGGGCCGGGCAGTAGGTACTCTAGGCTTTGAGAGCCATAGCCGTTCGGTCACTGCTCCTTACCTGTCATTGTAGCACAAAAGCCATCACACGCAATATGGAAATAAACGTGCACGGCTGTGTCCCGATAAAACTTTATTTACACGAATAGAGGGCCAGGCTGTAGTTCACCAACGGCTGCCTTACGGAAGTTTCCATTTCTAATATGCTCCCTCTTTTCCTTTGTGTAAATACGGAATTTTATGCGGAACAGAGAACTTCCCCACTTCAAGGTTAAGTGAAGGGGGGGGAAACTAGAAGAAGAAAAAAGTACTCACAAGTGGTTAAGAGCAAAATGCCCCATGAGTGATTCGTTCTGGCAGATGGTTCAAGACAAGGCATCCTGGACGTCCTGGCCCGAATCTGCACGTTGGACATCCCAAGTCCCCGGGGGAAGTGAGGGAGGCCCCCGCTATAGACGAGGCACAGGGCGGGGTCAAGGCCAGAGGCATCGAGACGCGAGCAGGGTGGGCCAGAGTGGAGGATGGCTCCCGAGGGGTTTCCTGTGCCCTGTGTGCCCTGTGCCCTCCTCTCTGACCTTTGTTCTCACCACCGACCTTGATTTTCAAGCGTGTTCTCAGGGGACACTCCTGTCCATTCAGCCAGTTAGTCCTGGGTAGCCCCCATGGGACCCCAAGCGAGGGTCCCCAACTTCCCCAGAAGCGACGAGTCCCCTTTGCTCCCTCTCCTCCCCCCCCAGATCTGGACCCTCCTACGGACTGAGTTGTCAGCCTGGTGGTAAAGAATCACACGTGGGTTTTACGCCACGCCAGAGGAGACCGCTCTAGACTTGTCTTCGGATCCTTTCTTGCAGGGGTTCTTCTACCCAGCGCTGCCTGCAGGAGACAGCTTGCCTGTCAAAAATTTTAATTAAAAACTCAAAAGCCCCAGCAGGTTCTGCAAAGGGCCAGTGGAGAGATGCATTTGCTTGTCCGGATTTGTGGGGTCCAGTGACTTTTATCCTCCTTCCCTCCCAGCTCCCTCCCCTGCCCACCCTTGGCTTGGGTGGCCTCAGGGCACCCTGAGGACAGGACGCTTGGGTTTGAGTCTCCAAGTGCGCTCACAGGGACCTTTACCTGTCTGCACCTTGACGGATGCTCCTTAAGAATGCAAGTGATCGGGGCGCCCCGGTGGCTCAGTCGGTTAAGCGTCAGTCTCTTGATTTCGGCTCGGGTCATGATCTCACGGTTCGTGAGACTGAGCTCTGCCTCGGGCTCTGTGCTGATGGTCCAGAGCCTGTTTGGGATTCTCTCTCTCTCTCTCTCTCTCTCTGCCCCTCCCCTACTCATGCTCCATCTCCCTCTCTCTCAAAATAAATAAACGTTTTTCTCAAAGCTAAAAAAAAAAAAAAAAAAAAAATGGCGTGATTACATGTAACAAGGTCTGTGGTCTGTAGCCCAGGGGAAGGGAGACGACTTTTAAGTCCTGTGTCACCATCAGCGTCAGCCCCGGAGCCTGGCAATCTGGATTCAGGTACTGACATTGCCATCTACTGGCCATGTGACCTTGGACGAGTGACTTCACCTCTCTGTGCTTGCCCAAAGAGGAAGTGACACGAGGCCCCTAATACTAGGTTGTTTGGAAGATGAAATGGCTTCATCCACATAAAGCGTTTGAAACTGTGCACATGTGAGTAGTTGGTAAACCTTACCTGCTAGGTACCTAGTAGGTGGTTCACAGTCGCCCTTCTGTGTTTCCATTATATTCTTTTGCACTATTTCCCCAGGGACTTAGAGGTTCCCTGCACGTCTCCCTCCCCCTACACCGCTAATGAAAGCCCCACACCCGGATAACCTTGCCTCTCCATCCTTCGCGGGCCTCGGCTTGATGAGAATTTTCAGAAGGTGTTTGCTGCTCTTTTCAAAACCCCTGAGATGAGTATTTACTGCCAAAATGTGCAAGTACATCGAAGGGATTTAATTCGGGCACTGGGTAAGAACGCTGGAGACTCAAAGAGGGAGAGTGGCGAGGGTTTCGCTCCTCTGCCCTGTGTCCGCTGTGGCCGATCACTTAGATTCCTAGTGGAAAAGTCAATGGTTGTTACGGAGAATTGCACAGTGTGAGGACTTCGGAAGAAGGAACTGGGGGCTGGCCTCCTCAGACTCCTACTCCATCCCGCCCCCCACCTTGGGCAGAGGAGAACCCCCCCCCCCCAAGCCCAAGCACACACACTGTCGGTGGTGATGAGACAAGATACCCGTGCCCAGGGTGCCGAGACTGCGAGCCGCCTTCACTCCCCTGTGTCAAGGCTACCGGCGTGCCCATTTTCTGGACGAAGAGACTGAGGCCCCAGAGGCTTTCAGTACTGGTTTCAGGCTGGCTGGCAGGCAAGCAGCAGAACCCGCTTCAGAGAGCAGCGAGCCCCTTCAAAAACCCACCCTCTTGCCTCGACTCGTCTCCGAGTTGAGCAGATCTTCCCCCACGCCTCCCGCAGCCGCGTTTCGTTTGATGTGGGATGAGATGGAAGGACAATGAAATATTTATCGGCCTCGTGTCTGATGGGCGCCTTCACATGAAAGCCCAGAGAAGCCGCGTGGGAAGTGGAGCTGGCACTTGTCGAAATAATCCGGCGTGAAAGGTGGCGTTGGCCTGGGGGCCCCGGTGGTGTTCGTTGTGGCCTGCTGTTTGATGTGATCCGGAAGCTTCAAGAAGAGGGGGGGGGTGCTGCCTCGTTCGCCCTTGAGTCCCCAGCATCCAAAACAGAGCCTGGCACATTCTGGGCCCCGATGAGTCTTCGCTAAATGACCGAGGGCGTCTGGTTGCTCATTATGAAGCCAAGGGTTTGGACCAGGCGGTTGCCGAAGTGAGCCCTCGCTCTTGCAGAGTTCTCTGAACTTGAAAACATTTCACTCATGCAGCTTCCTCTTACTGACGGTTGTGGCTCAGGCCAGCTTTATGCAGGGATCTCCGTTCCCTCCCAGCAGAGCCTGAGGCAGGCGTTCGGCTGTGTGTGGATTACCAAGGAGGTGCTCCAGGAGAAGGGGGGGCGGTGAGGGGGACAGGACAGAGCAGGGTGGGGGAGAGAAGCTGAGCAGGGCTGTGCCTCCAGCTGTAGTCAACCCTTAGCTGACTCCATGTGACCCCTGAGCACAAAATGCGCCCACAATAGGGTGGGTTCCACACTGAGCCAAAGGATCCTGTAACCCCGGGATTATGTAACAATCCGTCATTGTCCGGGGGCTGCCCGGTGGGGAGGGGTCCAGGGTGTGGTCGCCTCCCAGGGAGGGCAGCTCCCGTCCAACCGGGCTGATCCCCCGGAGCCAACGGTCACAGCAGCTGAGGGGGGAATGGCCATTCAGGCTGGTGCCAATACCGTCTGCTCTACGGGGACAAGTAGCCCGACCCTGGCTGAGAAATGCAAACCTGAAACCTGCCTTTCCAGCTGAAGGGACTCCGGAGGTCACTGGGAGTAATCTGCAACCTAAGGAAAGCCCAGCATCTCTTGGTTACCAGCTCCTGCCCCTCGGTGCCACTCAGGTTTCCTGCTCGTCCTCTAGGCCAGCCCAGAGAAGAAGATTTTCTTTTCCTCGTGTCCCTACTGTGTGCCAGAAACCGGGAGCTTTGCACGGGTCGTCGCACTTAACTCTCTCGATAACCCTGCGACGTGGGTCTTATAATGCCGGTGTCTGCACGGCCTAAGCCTTGGCTCTTGAAGTAAAACATCTGGCCCGAGGCCTTGCAGCTAGTGGTGCAGAATGTCACCTCCGTCTTCTGGGCCAGAGCCTGTGATCTCTCTTCTCTCTGCGCTGCCTCCGTGAGCTTGGGTTGGGGGAGAAGAGGCATCCCTCTGTCTACAATCTTCTAAGGCTCCCACTCGCCTCTGGCGTAAGGCAAGGCCTCTGGGCCCGGCTTCCCAGACCCCTCTGGGTTTTGCCACCTTCCCACCTATTCCGTCGCCTCCCTCATGTTGCCTGCCACCACCCTCAACTGTGGTGTGGGGGGGGGGGGGGAACTGGCATTCGCTCACTACCTGAAAACGTTAGCTCTTGGTTAGGGAGCCCTCACCGTAGGCCCAGGCTGGGTATACTTTGTATGGGTTATCTTGTGAAATCCTTGCGAGAATCCGTGAACTCAGCCCTGTGTCTCTGGCCTTACAGATGAGGAAGAGGGGCCCAAAGAGGTGAAGTAACTTGCTCAAATGCTCCTGGCCAGTAAGTAGTAGAATCAGGGATTGAACCCCAAACCCTGTGCTCTTATCTACTAGACCAGGGCCCGCAAGAGAACTTTCCGGGCAATGGAAATGGTCCAGATCTGTACTGTCCAGTCTAGTAGCCACCCACCACATGGGGCCGTGGAGTCCTGGATATTTGGCTAATACAACTGAGGAGCTAAATTTTACATTTCATTTGGTTTTAATGAGAAGTAGCCACGTGTGGCCAGCGGCTGTAAAGAACTGAGGAGATCCGGAGGCGTTACTCGGCTTGCTAGCTAAGACCTTAGCTGGATGCCAGATGCCGGCGGAAGACACGAGTTTCCTGGATCAGAGACAAAGGACTTTGTTACTCACAGCACAGCCCACAGCCTGAGCTTCCCGTTGGCCTCATTTCCCCTGGCTTTGCTTCGTGGATGAGGAACCATGATCTTTTAGAACGGGCTGCAAGCAGACCTCCCCGACTTTTCCCCTGGGGGAGGGACATTATGATACTGCTCCAGACGGACACCCTCCCCCTACCTTCCATTCCCTATACATCCTTGAAAAGCTAGCCCAGAACAGAAGCTGCCAGTAATTCTGCTTCTAAGAGACATAGATGCACAAGAGACCATGAGGGACTGTCTCTCAACAGGAGCTGCTGTGTTGGGGGTGCAGCTCTAAACCGCCTGTGTGACTACGCTGAGATACTCCACGTGTGTTCCATCATTTGCTACCTTTCAGGAGCCTATGCCGTTGGCCTCAGTTTCCCCATTTTTCAGACGAATCAACTGAAGCTCACTTGAGTTGTCCTCCCTGAAAATTCCAATTACGGCCTCTTCTACTCTTACTCATTGTCAGCTCTGCCCTTCCGCCCTCCCCCCCGCCGCCCCCCGCAAAACAAAAACAAAAACAAAAGCAAAAACGTGAAACGTTTGTTCTCCTTGCTCCCTTTCAAAACTTGACCCTACAGGACTCTGGAATTCCTTTCCTCTTGTGCCTTGTCACATTCTTCCCATCTCTCTAGATCCGGGGCCAGGGCTGCCTCCTCCCTGAAGCCCTCCCTGCCCAGCACAGTCTGTGTCTTCTCTAACATAGAGCACCCGGTCCCATGCTCTTGACAGGCGGTTGTCTGTTGCCTATTGGGAGGCTTGGGGGAACACAGACCAGTGAACAGGGACCCTCAAAAGGACAACTCTAGCAAGCACCGACTCCTGTTGTATGGCCTGCCATGTATTCACAGCTGACGGCCTCACCACCTGTTCCAGGATCCGGGATCTGTGAACAGGATTGACTTTCCCAGAAAGAGAAGGGGGTGTTTTGAAGTGACTCAAAGGAAAGCTTGTTGAATCAGTGTTGAGTTTTGGTAAATCCACCCACGAGGATAGAGACACTTGACATTTGCCTTCCAAGCCGTCATGAGGAATGAGTCTCATTTCTTCCTAAATGAGCAGGAGGCGGTGGAATGATGCCTGAGCTGCTCTCGGGAGACCAAGGTTCTGGTCCAAGTTCTGATGCTAACCAGCTGTATGACCTTGGGGAAGACACTCCCCTTTCTGGGCCTTAGTTTTTCATCTGTGAGTGAGAGAAAAGGAGCCAGCCCTTCAAGGTACCTTTCTACCCTTCTTTCCAACCCATGCTTCCCCAACAACTCTGGGCCTGGGAGAGAGCCCAGCTTCCCCTTCACAAGACCCAGGGGCCTCCCTGCTCCTTCCTTATCCACCCTCCTGCTCCCTCCCTGAGGAGGACCGGGCTCTGGGTGTCCTCTGGTAGAACGTAGACCTCCACACTGGCTGGCCAAGGGGGCGCTAAAGGATGCACTGAAAAAGGAGCACTCGATCTGAACCCAGCCATATTTCTTTAGCTTTAACACATCACATGCATCCTCCTTGACAACCATAGTGAGCCCTTCCTAGGTCAGGCACTACGCTGAGGACTTGATATCCTCGCTCGCAGACTCTTTGCGTCAACCTCAGGATGTAGGTACTATTATTATCCCCGTTTTGCCACTGAGGAAACCGAGGCACAGAGAAGTGAATGCCAAAGAGCTGGTGAATGGCAGAGCCTGTGCTGGAAGTCAGATCTCCTGAGCTCCTACTCCATTCTTACACATTGGATGTTGGTCGGTTGCAGATAGAATAATTGCAAACCGAGCCCTACATGTGTCAGTTTTGCTGCATAACAAACAATCCCTAAATCTCCTTTCAACAAATGCTTATTTCTTGTTCACATTGCAAGTAGACTGTGGGTCCGTTGCAGGCCGGCTGTGGCTCAACAATGTTCCTTGAGTTTTCTCTAAGGCCTGGGCCAAAGGTAGTCATTATCTAGGGTGTGCCACACTCATGCTAGAACTGAAAAAAAAAAAAAAACAGATAATCAAATTTATTATTATTATTAGAGAGAGAGAGAGAGTACAAGTGGGGAAGAGGGGCAGAAGGAGAGAGAATCTCAAGCATTTTTTATGCTCAGTGCAGAGCCCAACATGGGGTTTGGTCCCATGACCCTGGGACCGTGACCTGAGCTGAAACCAAGAGTCCGACGCTCAACCGACTGCGCCACCCAGGTGCCCCCGCATAATCAAACTTAAGCCTTCTGCCAAGAGATGGCACACTTCCTATCTGTTGACATCCCAGTGGCCAAAGCAAGAGAGCTGACCAAACCGAACATCAAAGCAGGGGGGAGGTATAGTCTTTTCACAGTGAAAGTAGGGACCGAGGAGGCAGGAAATACGTATTTGTGTAACGCAGTTGGCCGTAAACTGCTGGGCTCTGCAGCCAGACGCGTAGGTCTGACCCCTGGCTCTACCATTTAGTAGCTGGGTGGCCTTCTGGAAGGTACTTCTCCTCCTCATGCCCCAGCTTCCTCATCTGTAAAATGGGCATGACAATCACAGCCCTGCGTGAGTCTCCTGGGGCTGCCATAACAGAGTTCTACAGCTGGGTGTCGTAAACAACGAAAACTTATTTTCTCTTTCTCACTTGGGCTAGAAGTCCAAGATCGAGTTGCCGTCAAAGGTGGTGTCCCATGAGACTTCTCTTCCCAGCTTGTAGACGGCCATCTTTCTGCTGTGTCCTTGCTGGTCTTTCTTTACGTGTGCACTGTGAGTGCATTTCAGGGTCTCTTCTTTTTCTTTCTTTCTTTTTTTTTTTAAATTTTTAACGTTTATTTATTTTTGAGACAGGGAGAGACAGAGCTTGAATGGGGGAGAGTCAGAGAGAAAGGGAGACACAGAATGTGAAACAGGCTCCAGGCTCTGAGCTGTCAGCACAGAGCCTGACGCGGGGCTCAAACTCACCGACCGCGAGATCATGACCTGAGCCGAAGTCGGATGCTTAACCGGCTGAGCCACCCAGGCACCCCTAGTCTCTTCTTTTTCTTACAAGGATGCTGGTCTGTGGGACTAGGGCCCCAATCATATGACCGCATCTCCCCTTAATTACCTCCCTATAGGCCTTGTCTCCAAATAACAGCCCCGTTGGCAGGGGCGGGGGCTGAGGGGGCGGGTAGGGCTTCACAAGAAAGCACTGAATAGGAGTCGGGTTGCTATTCGTGCTTGGTTGTCACTTGGCCCGAACTGTACTGATGGGGCATTTCTCTGCCGTGGTGACTCTTCATTCCATTCGTCTTTATGTCCTTGTCACCTGTCCCAATTCCCTGGCACAAACTAGGTGCTCAGAGAAGACATTTTTTGTCATCCTGTGGTGAAGCAGGAAGCAGTTAATGGGAGCCCCCCAGGTTTGGGGGAGCCCTGGGTGTTGCTCACCTGCTGTGGCTTGAGGCACGTCCTTTCCTTATGCCAACCGGGACCTACCACATCAAGACGGATGTTTTGCAAATGGCAAGACTTCACTCCCTTTTTATGGCCGAATAGTATTCCATTGCATAGATACACCATGTCTTCTTTACCCGTTCATCTGTTGATGGACACTAAGGCTGCCTCCATAACTTAGCTACTGTAGATAATACTGTGCTGGGTAATATATAGGACTGTTGAATCGCTGTATTGTATGCCTGGAACCAACATAACGCTGTATGCTAACTCTACTGGAATTTAAACAAACAAACAAAAAATAAGAAAATGGCCCAAGTTCTCGCCAGCAAAATCTCAGTAGATTTTCATTTTCTTGTGGCCTTTGGTGCCTACACTAAGGTAATTGGGCAATGTTCAGAACCAGAATTGACTCCGAGAGATTCTTTTTACAAAGATCCTGTTGTAAACCCCCAAGTGGCAGTAATTCTCCAAGCCCCCTGCCACAGATACTGTCCCCCACCAAGAAAGCACCGTAATGACCCTGCACAACAGGGATGGATGTGGATGGGCATCAGGAGAACTCACTCGCACGGCTTTGTGTCCAGGGAAGTTTCTGGGTCTCATTTATGAGTTTGGGTATTTGTCTTGAGTAGCCATTCGTACAACCACCAGGCTCAGAGTCTCCTCTTGGGATTCAGTGGCAACACTCCAAACTCCGTGTTTGTCTCTTATTCCTAATACATATGTGGCCTTGCTTAGGGAGGCATGTGTCTGAGGCTGTGTGTTTAACAGAGGGATCCACCAGCTAAGGAGAAAATGATCAAAGGACATGGGGACAGCCTGCCTTTCCAAGTCCTCTGCTTGATGTGGCTCAGCTCAGCTCAGCAGTGTTGGGGCAGATGGTGCCATGTGCCTCCTCCCAGCTCACTGCTAATTAATTATTGGCACAACAAATAAGTCTGTGCGTGTTGACTCTTGCAGGCTCAATTTCCTCATCTCGGAAACGGGATCAATGACACTTCCCATAAGATGTGTCGCATCTGGCCCAGAGTAGATGGTGACGGTGAATGGTGATGGAGATGAGAGCAGTGATGATGATGATGGTGATAGTGTTGGCGATGATGATGCTGATGGTGATGATGTTGGTGGAGACGGTGATGATGTTGTTGATAGAGATGGTGATGATGATGTTGATGGAGGTAATAGTGGTGATGATGTTGAAGGAGGTGATGGTGGTGATGATGGTGATGATGATGTTGATGGAGATGGTGATGTTGATGTTGATGGAGATGGTGATGGTGATGGTGATGGCGATGATGTTGATGTTGATGATGATGTTGATGGAGATGGTGATGGTGATGTTGATGGAGGTGATAGTGGTGATGATGTTGATGGAGATGGTGGTGGTGATGATGGTGATGTTGATGGTGATGGAGATGGTGATGTTGATGGTGATGTTGATGGAGATGGTGATGGTGATGATGATGTTGATGGTGATGATGTTGATGTTGATGATGATGTTGATGGAGATGGTGATGGTGATGTTGATGGAGGTGATAGTGGTGATGATGTTGATGGAGATGGTGGTGGTGATGATGGTGATGTTGATGGTGATGGAGATGGTGATGGTGACGATGATGTGGATAGTGATGTTGTTGATGTTGATGTTGATGATGATGTTGATGGTGATGATGTTGATGTTGATGGAGATGGTGATGGTGATGGTGATGATGATGTTGATGTTGATGGTGATGTTGATGGAGATGGTGATGGTGATGTTGATGGAGGTGATAGTGGTGATGATGTTGATGGAGATGGTGGTGGTGATGATGGTGATGTTGATGATGATGGAGATGGTGATGGTGATGATGATGTTGATGGTGATGTTGATGTTGATGTTGATGATGATGTTGATGTTGATGATGATGTTGATGGAGATGGTGATGGTGATGTTGATGGAGGTGATGGTGGTAATGATGGTGATGGTGATGGTAATGGTGATATGATGATGGTAATGATATGATAATGATAAAGATATAATGGTGATGCCACTGCTGTTGATATGATGGTGATGAAGATATGATGATGGTGATGGTGAAGATGATGTTGAAGATATGACGATGATGATGGAGATGATATTGATGGTGGTGATGATGGCGATGGTGATGTTGGTGGTGGTAGTGATGGTGATTATGATGATGGCAGCTTTTCCCATAGAGAGGACTTACTGTATGCCAGGCATAGTTTAAACACTTCATATATGTTGGCCTTCTTAATCTTTTAAGCAAGCCGGGAGCTAGACACTGTCATTCTCCCTACTTTACAGATCAGGAAACTGAGGCATGGTGGAAAAGTGACTCACTGAAAGATACACAGCTAGCCGCTGCCCTGATGGCCTTGAAGCTCATCCAGTGTTAGTTATGCAAGACTATGTCCCCCGCCCAATGCTCCCCGATCTGTGGCAGAAAAAAGGGTGCAAACAACACACGCTGCTTATTCTAGAAAGTAATTACTTCGAATTAAACTACTGTGTACTTTCTAAAAATTTTCCTTTCATGTTGTTTCCATGGAGAGTCAGACAGAGGCAGGACAGCCCATCCTGGGCACTGACTCCCGCTGGCCGGAGCGGCTGCTCTGTAATATTAACATCCATGGGCCTCTGGGTCATCCACTGTTGACCTGCAGAGGTCAGTGAGCTCAGATCCACGGGCGCAGGTGCATTCAGGTGAGAGGGAGAGAAACAAGCCCAGGTGGTCTTGACTATCCCGAAAGTTCTTTTCTTGCTTGCCTTGGCAGGCACACGTACTAAAATTGGAATGCTATAGAAAGTTCTCTTCATCCCCACTCCCAGAGGGAAAGCATTTTGCATGCCTCACAGGTGACGAGAGCCGCGACAGCGAGCGGCTGAAGCTACTGCAAGCTGAGGGCTTATTATTAATACCATGGGGAGAGCTGGGGCGGGATTTTCATCTGTCCTTATTACTGTTTTGGGAGCCTCCCCCCCCCCCCCCAGCACTTAGGAAAAAAGCCAGAACAACAATAATACTTCCTGAGTCTCAGATTCAAGTAACCTCTCCCTTTAGAAAATGCCCAGCTGTCTGATTCCTGCCAGTTAGAACATTCCAGAGTCAGACCCTCCTCCCCCCGCCCCCCACGTGAGCCGGGACTTGCCACCAGCCCGGTTGCAGGTGCCACCTGCACGGGCCTCTCTCTTCCCGTCATGGGGGAACAATAGCTTCCAGTCCCACGCTGCCCCTCCCCGCTCCTGTGGCCCCACCAAGCCACTCCGCGTGTCTGAGCCTCAGTTTCCTCCCAGGTCCGACGGGAGGCCGGAGCTGCCTCGGGGACTGTGCGTGCAACCGTGAGGTTGCACAGGTTGTGTGGAGTGGCTGACCCTGCCGGGTGCACAGGACATCTCCAAATTAGGCACACCCCGGCCCCTGGTCTCCGATCTGGGGCAGGAAGCGGCCTCAGAGATCGCGCAGTGCACAGCGTTCGTTTACATTTTGGAGCACAGAGCCTCCCCACTCAGTGCTCCTGGCTCTGACCCCACGCTCTGCTGGTGACTCTTCTCTTTCGCCACCAGTGGGCCTGACGGGGCTCTGCCATCAGAATAGCACTCCCTGTTTACTCTGGGTGTGTGAGCTTAGCTTGTTGCTGGCACAGTCTGGAGAGATCTTCCCGCCTTCTCCCTGCGGTAAGTCTGAGTACTTTTTTTTTCTGTTTTTCAGATGAAGAAGCCGAGGCTCCGAGAGGTTGAGGCACTCCCCCCGAGATCGCACAGCTGGTGAGTGGCTGGAACTTGAGCCCAGCTCTCGGTGACTCCAGAGCCTGTGCTGTTAATTGCTTGCTTTCTCTGTCTTAAACTGCGTTGAAACGGTTGTCCCCCGGCAGCCAAGGGTGGGAGACCTGTGACCCGGTTAGTGTCGTAACTCTCCCGGTGCCTCCTACAGAGCACAGTAGGCCCTCCAGACATACAGGATATTTTGAAGGGGATCCTTTCTAATCCCGCGCGGTGGGGCAGTGTTCAGGGAACCGGACGCTCATCGAATCACTGGAAAGTTCTGCTTAATCAAGGGCTTCCCCTTTTCGCTACGTTTAAATGCCCCAAGTCACCAACGCGTGCGGCGTGAGAAATGCATTCTGCGCCCCGTCCTAAAGCATGTCTTACATTTCGTGTGCAGACTGTGCCTATAGACCATTTTGACCGTGGAGGTGTCTTTGTGATTCAGAAAGTACGATCCTTGACTTCGCGGTGGGAAGGAGGGCAGGACAGGTGGCGGAAGTGGGGTCCAGCACCGGGCTGACACCAGCCGAGGCCCCCAGTGCCCTCATCCCACACCCAAGCAGGTGCCTTGCCAAGGGCTAACCTCCCCCAGCCTTTTCTGCACCCTCAGTGTGATTCTGACCATCTCCGCTTTCCGGTCCTGCTACCTCTCACGCTCCCCCCCTCTCCCGTCACCAAGAGTGCCCGTCTTCGTTTCCATCCTTGAGGCCCACTCTCTTGTTTTCAGAAGGTTTCCTAGAACCTGCTTCTGAAAAATCTTTGAGAATGAACAAGCCCCACTTAGTAACGTGACCGCAGATGAACCGCCTGATTTGGTCTCCTAAGTCCTCAGAGAAAACTCTAGAGTAGGGGTAGAGGTGGGCGTGATGTTGGTTTTCAAGCCATCTTCGGGGTGGTGGGGAGGCCCCAGCGTCCGGGCTGGGCCCCGCCCCCCTCAACTGGAAAATCTGCTTCAGTAGTTAGTTTCTGCCCGGGTACCGCGACCTCACTAACGTCCTCGTCCAGAAGTCCGGAAAGCTGGTTCTAGGTCCGGTTCCGCCACGTTGCACTGGGTGAATTTCACCAAGTCCTTTACCTTCACTGGGCCTCAGTTTGTCCATCCGTACAGTGGGATCCTTGTGGTTTCTGGCCAGAGCGGCAATGAGTCTTTGATGATGCTCATGTAGCCGCTTATGCTCCTGAGTTGACAAGGAAAAGCCCATCAGGGCAGGGGACTGACTGAGAAAGGGGTGATACTTGATGAAAACAGCCCCACCCTCCACGGGTACCCTGGTTGGGACAAATCCAGAGTCACACGCACTCCCGGGGGGAACGAACCCCCCTCCATCTGACATCCCAGTATTCCATGGAAGTCACTCTGAGGCCGCGGGCTCTCTGGGAACCAGACCCGTGGGCCCCCTGGTAGGGCCGGGTGCCCCTCCCATGCCGTGAGCCCCACATCCTGCCTCGCCACAGAGGACCCCAGGAGGCAGGATGCACACTTGCTCGCCACAGCTCTCGCTGCCTGCACAGATGTAGAGTGCGGTTTTGTAATATTTTTGGCTTTATTGTTTTTGCAAAAACCAGAGGAAGTCTGTGGGTGGAGCTCTGCCTCCCGTCCCCGAAGGTGACTGATCTGCTTGGTCCGGGGCCAACAGAGCTCAGGTCAGAGGGGGAAACCTCCCGAGGGGAGAGGCACCCGCCCTGAGCCAGACACTTGCCCTGGGCCATCCGTGGGCCACCCTGCCTTGAGGATGTCACTGTCACCATCCCATTTTCCATATGAGGACACTGAGGCCCAGAAATGACCCAGAACTCCCCCTCCCCCACCACCTCCCACTCTACACAAACCCAAAGGGACCTCTGCTCGCTGAGCTCTGAGCACTTTGCATCCTGTGTGCAGCCCACACATATTGAGAGCCCACCGCTGTTCTCAGTATGGGGGACACAGCAGTAAAGGACCCAGGTGAGGTCCCTGCCCTCCCCTAGTGGGGGAAGAGAGACAAATAGAGAAGGAATACCGTGTACAGTGAAGTGTCATTTTGTGACTGGGTCTGCAAAGGGAAATGTAGCTGAGCAAGGGAACACTGACAGCGATGCGATTTTAGGGGGATCAGGGAAGGCCCCTCCAGGGAGGGCATGTGGGCAGAACCATGAATGCAGCCATAGAGAAAGCTGTGTGGATTCTAGGCTAAGAATCTTCTAGGCGGGGCAGGAAGGGTGGCAGGTGCAAAGGCCCTGGGGCAGGGAATGTGACTATTGTACCAGAACACTCTTCGACCCTCTGTATGTTTGCCTCCCCACTCTCCCACCAACACAGCTACTAGTCTCTGTTGTCTCCTCCATCTGTCACCTCCAAGTGTCTGCAGGGGTGAGGTAGGGGGTCATGGCTATGTAGCAAAAAAAAAAAAAAAAAAAAAAAAGAGAGAAGAAAAAAGACAAGAAGAAGAAATCAAACAGGATTGAGTGGAGCAGAAGAAAAGTGTATATCTAATAGGAAATGACTCATCTGATTCCTTAACCCATTTTGTACAGTTCATTCTTGGTTGACATTTGAAGTAGCTTCATATTCGGTATGGGGGGGGGGGGGCAGAAGCAGACCCACCTGTGGCCCGGCACGGCCATCAGCAGGCTGTAATCTTGGGCACCTTCCAGTCCCGCCCGGAGGTCCCTTCCTCCGCCATCTTGGTTGGTAATGACACCTGTCTGGCACCTGCTGAAGCAGCTCACGGGCGGGGTGTGCTGGAAGGGACGTGTTTGGAAAGTTAGGGACCACGAGTTCAAGTCTTGCTGCCACCACAGACGCCTATACAGCCTCGGACAAGTCACGTCCCTGAGCCTTGCTTTCCCTACCTGGAAAAGGAAGCAGAGAGGTAGGGCCCTCCCTCCGTTCCTCTGTGATCCTGAAATGCCACAAGCCTTTGCCTCCGAGGCAGGCGGCAGTCAGGCATCGGGACAGAGCCTTCCAGCAGCTCCCTTTTGATTTTGTGAGCCTGGAACTCTCAGCAGAGGGATGCCCAGTGCAGGGGGCACGACCTCGGTGATCCTGCCTCGGGCATTCAGATAAGAGCCTCAAGCAGTCCTCGCCTCTCTCTGGTGTGGGGCCTGTGGCTGTGGAACCAGAAATTCATTTCTAGGAGCAGAGGAACGTCTCTCTTTCCCTGGGACCCAGAAGGACTTATTAAAGTGTTCCATTAACTGAAGCTCATTCAGCTGGAAAAAGAATAATCAGACAGCAGTTCTGCCTGGTTACTGGCCTGTGAACTCCTTGAAAGTTTCCCAGAAGGAACGCTCAACAAGCCCCCGTATGGGGGCGCCTGGGTGGCTCAGTCGGTGAAGCATCTGACTCTCGATTTCAGCTCAGATCATGGTCTCACAGTTTGTGGGATCGAGTCCCACCTTGTGCTGTGTGTTGACAGTCCGGAGCCTGCTTGGGATTTTCCCTCTCCCTTTCCCTCTCTGCGCCTCCCCCACGCTCGCTCTCTCTCTCCCCCTCTAGATGAATGAATAAACTTAAAAATAAAAGTAAAAACTCCCGTATGTAAGAGAACCCAGCCCTTCCTGCTTCCTCCCCGACGAGCAGTCAGTGTGGGAGTCGACCAGCAAGGCTGTTATCGTTCGGCCCATGAAACAGGCCCATCTGCCCATGAAACAGGCCCCCGTACGGGTACAGTGCCAGAGATACAGAAGTAAATGAGACACGGTCTGTGCTCTCAGTGACCGTTCGGGCTCAGCCTGACCACTTTCCTCGTTCGGTCGAACTCCAGACACTTCATGGCTGAGCTGACTCTGAAGGTCACAAAGATGTAAACATTTGAGCAACTTTCACCTGTCAGTGTTATCTGTTTTCCACAATGCCTGCGCCAAATTCATTGGCTTAGCCTTCTTCAGTCAAATCAATTTTCTTTTGGTTCCTTCCTTCCAACACATCCTTGTCTCACGTGAATTTGGAGGGAAGGGAAGTGGCCAGAAAGTTGCTCATGGGCAACGAGGCACTTAACAAGGGCATTTTACTGGTTATAAAGTTCAGGATTTTGTAGCAAACGGTAAGCAAGCCCTCTTTTGGTCCCAGACTACCTCAGGTCGTGCAATTGGTTGCTGCAAACATAACCCTGAAAAGCAATCCAGATAAAGGACTGGTCAGGGCTTTGCATTCTGAGCCCACCCAGTAAGACGTGTGGGAATGCACGAGACCCTTGGAGGAGTGTCTCTTGACAATAGGTTGGCACAGAAAAAGTCTGGATTTGATCCCGAGGTCTAACACCTACTAACTGTGAGATTGTGCAAATTGCAACTGTTCAGTGTCTTTTAGCCCCAGGTTTATTATCTGTAAAATGGGATAATACCTACCTTTCAGGTGATCGTTCACGATGATGTAAGATCGCTGTTGTAGGAACATGACGGGGAACAAAATGGAGTCTGAGCTCAAGGACCCTAATTGCATGGAGAACCTTTTCAGCTATCCATAAGCATGTAACGTTGGAAAACAGAGGTGGGCGAGGTGCAGAGGGTGGTAGACGGCGTGATTCAGGGGTGCAGAAGGTTCAGAGAGAGTCTCTCTGACGAGCTGACACGGGACCCAGCATCCTGAGTTAAGTGGTGGGTGTCGTCCTGTCTGTGGGAGGAGCATCCGGGCAGGGCGCACAGGCTGTGCACGGGTCCTGGGCTTGTCATCTTGCAAGGGGGCACGGGGCTGGGGAGCACAGTGGGCAAAGGGAAGGCGTGGAGAGTGGGGTCGGAAAGTAGGCAAGGACCAGTTCTAGGAGGATCTCGCAGGCATCGAGGGGCTTGGGGGAGCAGGAGAGCATGTTCGGTCCGGGGTTTGCTTTTTATCCCCGCCTGTTAACTGAGCAGCTAGCCTGTTACCGTTGCTTGGATCGCGGCAGGTGCCGCGAGGCTCCTGGGTGTGGACGAGGGCCTGTTATGAATGGGAGAGATCTCACACCTCTTCTGCCCAGAGCCCGGGCCCAGAGTTTCCCCTTCTGAATTTGGGGGCAGGATGATAGCTCGGTCAATGCTCACAGATGCTGAGCTCCCAAAACAGGAGGGAGTGAAGGTTCTTGGGGCCGGGTCCAGGCCAAAGCTTACCAGAAGTCCCTTATCTCGCCAGGCCTGGCTACCTATCTGGAAAAGAGGGAGAAGATTAGCAGCCGGGCACATTGTGAGAGCCTCGTAAATAGAAGTTGAACCTAAAGGCCATGTGCTTATTATCTGCATTAGCAAGAATATTGTATTCGAGGCAAGTTCTGCTCAGAGACTGAGACTGTCTCTGCCAATAATTTAACACGGCTTCACTGAGGGAGTTCTAATTTATAATAGTAATATTTCACAAGCCAGTAGGATAGAGGATGATGTCTCTTAATAAGCCATTAAAGAAATAACATACTCCAAACCAGTGATGGATTACACTGTTGTTCCAGGCACAGAGGCGATGGGAGGAACAGAGTCCAAATTCAGTTGAGGTGCACCTTGCTAGGAGCTGGTTGTCTGTGGAGTCAGGCCTTCCAAGCACCAGCTGCCGGCTTGGGTCCCTCGATGCCGGGGCACGTAGCTCGCGGTGAGGGCACCGGTGTTGACAGGCGAGGTGGGCTCCTCCAAAGGTCCAGGGACAGCTGGTCCAGGGGCTGCTCCGTAGTGGCCCAGGGACAACTCTGTGGCTCGCACCCCTGCCCACGAGGAGAAGCCTCGCCAAGGCAGAAACAGATGTCCCTTCTCCTCCTGAGACGGCTGCCGGGTTAATGCCACTGCCAACTGGGAATGGCCCGGCCAAGGCAGGAGCAAGTGTCTCAAGATTTCCGGAGAGTTCCTTAGGTCAGCAAAGAGGAGCCTTGCCCGGACCAAACACTCAGTGAGTCCTCACAATTCTTGATATTTAACGTTTAATACTTCTTTTTTTTAATGTTTATTTTTTTTTTAATTTTTTTTTTCAACGTTTATTTATTTTTGGGACAGAGAGAGACAGAGCATGAACGGGGGAGGGGCAGAGAGAGAAGGAGACACAGAATCGGAAACAGGCTCCAGGCTCTGAGCCATCAGCCCAGAGACTGACGCGGGGCTCGAACTCACGGACCGCGAGATCGTGACCTGGCTGAAGTCGGACGCTTAACCGACTGCGCCACCCAGGCGCCCCTTAATGTTTATTTTTAAGAGACAGAGAGAGCGCGAGCCGGGGAGGGGCAGAGAGAGAGGGAGACACGGAATCCGAATCAGGCTCCAGGCTCCGAGCTGTCAGCACAGAGCCTGACGCGGGGCTCGAACTCATGAACCGCGAGATCATGACCTGAGCCGAAGTCGGACGCTTCACCGACTGAGCCACCCAGACGTCCCTTAGGTATTTGAAGTTTAAATGCCCATCATGTCATAGCCGCCGCTCCGTTATGCTTTTATCGCCAAGCCCCCAGCAACTTGGGCACTGCGTGAGCTCCCGCGTGCTTATGGCCAGCAGATGTGAATGACAGCGTCCTGACACGGCTTTCTCGGTGGAAGGCAACCCACCCTGAGGTCAAAAGAGCTTTGCTGAAATCATAAGGAGGTCGGTTTGAAACCATAACATGCCGATACACAGCAAAGAGGAAGCAAACCCATCCTGGTAGCTCCTCTTTCCAGGTTTTTGATGATTATTCCTTTTCTCTGCGGATCATAGAAATGTTTGCTATGAAGCTGTGGTCCACAACATACACACACACACACACACACACACACAGATGCAAAATCCACCCGGTAGTGTCTTCCCCAGTAAAGGACAGTGTTGGTCACTCACTGGGACGGGGAAGGAGAAGGTGTAAAGGGTCAGGACCCCAGAAGGCCAAAGACAAGTATGAACGGAAGCCTGTGGGACAGCCCCTCTCCAGACACACCAAGGCAAGGAAGGCTTCCCGAGGTCCCCCAGCTGGCAGAATTTGCGGGCTGGCACTTTGGGTCGCCATTCCTGCCCTGTGCTGTGTATGTTCCGCTACGCCCAGAATCGTGCCAGGCCCCCCCCCACCCCCCCCCCCACCCCCCCCGTCCAGCCTTGGTCTTCCTGAGACCCCGGGATGGCCGCCAGCCTTTTCAAAGTCCGTCTGTCACCGCTGCCCTGGAGGAGATGAAAGGACACCTGTTTGAAAGCAAATTGGGCAGAACAAGAAAGTGCTGTGAAAGGTGCTGTGTTCCCTGAGTGGGAAGCCCTTTGACGGGCAGCCGGGGACGAGCCGTGCAGTCTCCCGCCCCCAGGACTCAGCAGAGACATAGATGGGGGGTGGGTGGGGGACTCCCAGTGTTGAATGCCCACCTGGCGCCCCGGCCGCAAGGGCGTTCTCTGTCCTGTGGGTCAGTGAGGCTCCCTCGTCCCCTCTCTCCTGCACTGCCTGCCTCCTCCACGGATAGAGGGTGAGTGGCAGCTGTGTGCACCTTGTGGGGGGTCAGGGGGAGTAGGGCGGAGTGGAGACAGTCCCCCCGCTTGTGTGGACGCACCCTCAGGGGAGGTGATGAGCTCTGTCACCTGAAGGGCAGATACTTAGCTCGAAAAGCTCCGGGTTTGTGGCTACGCTTGCTTGGGTCACCTTTGGGCTTCACGTTTCTGAAATGTATGACTCTGGGCCAAGTGGCTTAACCTCCCTGGTCCTCTGTTTTCTCATCCGCAAAATGGACATCTGAACGGATTCACTGAGTTAACAGGAAAAGAACTCTCAGACCAGCTTGTCGAGCTGTCCTTGGCACCAAGTTGGTGCCTGCTCTCTAGAGGGTCAATACAGAGCAGCGACCACATGGGCTAACGGCCCCCGTGGGGGCCGCCGTCCCCTCACCGTCCCGTGTCGCTCCCTGAGAAGCTGTGAGGCATGTGCTGTTGCTGTTTTGGTTCTGCACACAAGGGCAGGGCCTGGCTGAGCGCGGCCAAGTGGCTTGTCTGAGGTCGCACGGCTGAGCAGGCTTTGGAGCTGCTTCCCACGTGGCATCTAGACCTGAGGTCTCTGGCTCCACCCACTGTTGGCCACGCGAGTGGCCCCGAGTAGGTCCCCTGACCTGTGTGCGCCCGTGTGGCCCACAGGTGCCGCAGGATGAGGCGTCTTCATGATGGCCGATGACGCGAGGCGGGAAGCGATGACAAGAGGAGAGAGCCGGCTGGGTGTTCCCTGTCCCCAGCATCTCCCTACGCGGTTTCAAATACGAACACCACAGGGTGTGGCATCGCGGCAGGCACAGGACACACAGCACAGGCTTTGAGTCTGGAGCCCAGCCTTTGCTGGCTGCCCTTGAGCACGTGCCCTCAGCCTTCAAGGTGAAACACCATCGCTCTGCCGGGCTGTTGCGAAGATTGAATGAGCCCCAGCAGAGACATGCAACCGGCTATCGGCACACGTCGCGGACGTCAGCAGCAGGTGTCCGGGCCTCCTTCCCAACCTGCATTCGCGTGGATTTCTCCATGACTCACCAGCTCCGGGACGCCAAGGCTAGTATCTCATCCCCTGCCCTGGCTGCTCCCGGCTCTGGGGACGCCTCCCCCACCTTCCCACTGTGTGCCGGGTCACCCCCGGCCTCTGTGCCCTACTCTCTGGACCTCTGCTGCCCCCGGCTGCCCAGTGCCGTTGGATTCTTGCGTTGAGCCTCACCGGTGCTGCCTGGTTTCAGCTGCGCCAAAGGCCCTCCAGCCCACGATGTGATCCTCGCCCACCTGCTCCAGGCACCCGTGTTCCCAGTCCTCCCCGTGAGCTGCTCCGAAGTCCTTTGTCAACGGGGCAAGATGTCCCCCCAACCCCCAGTGCGGGCTCGGGGTAGGGGGACCCGTACAGATGACTTGGGCCCAGCGTGCTGTGGAATTGAATGGGTGGCCCTTCCTGATGACAGCTGCCCTTCCTCTCCTCCCCGGTGGGGCTCTGGGGGGTTAAGACAGGACAGCTGTATCCCAGTGACCCCACTGGCCACCCTGAAACCCCTCAACCCTTGTTTTCTGGGGGTGGTTTGTGCCAGCCTCGTGCTTGCCTAGGGCTCCTGCCCGTCTCCGAACCCCGGTGGATGCTGGGCTCCTCTCACCATACTGGCCGCTGGGTTTATCCTGTAGTCTGAATCCCCATTCTGGATGTCACTGGAGATCGTCACCTTAACTCTTTCAGGAGCCTTCGTGATGCCCCTGCACATTAAGAGTTAAAAAAATCTCTCCTTGGAAGTCGGAGCCCAGGAGGAACGTTATCTCTTCAAGGTACCTACCTGTCAGCTGTCTAAACCTTCCCGCCAAACCCGCCAGGACTCCACCTGTCAGGTACCCAGGAGCCCTTTAGAACCAGCGACAGACCCCCAAGGCGGGGCTGGGGCGGGGGTCTCAGAGTCCTGAATAGTCTTTCCTTTGTCGGGACTTCTGCACCACCTAGATCGGGAGATCTCTTTCTTTCTGGGGGCAGGGGTGAGCCTCGACATGCAGCCCCAACCGTGTTACATGCTCTGCACGTTGCGTGGCTGTCTTCAGACTCTGAATTGAGCACGGCTCAGTCTACACGCATAAGAAGATTTGCGGATTTGCATTCCTTTTGTGCGGCTGAAAATATGAAAATATATCCACTCCTTCTCGTCTGACCCTAATCCCGCTTAATCGTGTTTCTCACGGGCACGTCTCCAAACGTCCCATTCTGAACCACTGTTTGTGCTCCAAGGAATCTGTGTTTTCCCCTCCAGCCACCCCCCAGCGAAGGAGCAGGCAAGAGGTACCAGGGTAAGGAGAGGAGGATTTCCAACCGCAAGAAGGGGGCTCTCTCGACCTGTCAGCACCGCCTGGGTGTGGGGGACCCGGGGGAACCGTCGAGTCAGCGCGGGAAGGAGCGGGGAGACTCAGGCCCCAAAGGAGATGAGCTTCCGAAGCCACCAAGATAGAGACAGGGCTCGTCTTCAGTCTCCAGGGGACGCCGTGTGCACCCCATCCAGTCTCGTTTCCATATGCCAGTCGCATCACTGCTGTGTGCTGCTCACCAACCATCGGTGGCTCCCAATGCCTTTATCTCAAGTCTACATTCCAAAAGACTCACCTCCCCACCCCGCCCGCCCACCGCAGCCACTCAGGAGGCCACCCTGATTTCCGTAACTGCGCGAGATGCCCCCATCATCACCACCGCCGCCGCTCCAGCCGCCGTGCACTTTTTGGGACCCCACCCTCTCCACCCTCCTCGGTCTCCACGGACACCTCCTCCATGGAGCCTCCCTTCTTTCTCCGGTTGTCATCAGCCCAGCACTTCCGAGTCACCGGGGCCCTTGGGCGTGCGGAGCAGAGAGTTACACGTATGAACTGCCACGTGCGGGATCCCAGTCTGGCCTCGCCGTCTGGAGGTGAAGAGAGACAGGCCCTCTGGTGTGGGCAGTAAAGTACAGGTGTCCCCACAGGCAAGAGGCCCCGTGAGAGGCTGGGCAGAGCAGCACTGAAGAGAAGAGCGGCCTCGGGCGTCAGCCCCGCCCTTCCTAGCCCTGTGACCTTGAGACAGTATCCTAAGGCCGAGGGCCTCAGCTGTCCCGTCTGCAAAATGGTATTGATAGTCGTACCTTCCCCAAAGGGCCTGGAACTGACTCTCTCACACCCTGGCTTCCCTAAGAAGCCGTGCAGCCTTGGGAAAGCTTACCATCTCAGAGCCTAACTACCCCCACCCCTGCAAAGCGGAGTGGAGGGTACCTGCCCCCAGAGAGCCGCTGGGCACCTTGCCAGGGGTCCAGCAGGAAAACGTGTCAGATACTGACGCTGCGGGCTGGGCCGACTGTGTGTGGATAAGATGGGGAGGCAGCTGAGGCAGCCAAGCCAATCCCGAGATACGGAGGAGACACCCCCGGGGGCCGCGGCAAAACAATGAGGATTCTCTCCGAAAGTTTGATGTTGGGGTGTGACAGAAGTCGGGGGGCCGGCGGATGGGAGAGGCAGGTGAACCGTTGGCAGAGAAGGGCTCCGGAATGGGCGGGGGGCAAGCTGCAGTCACCACCTAGAACAGCCTGGGGCTGGAGGGGCCTGGCCCTGTGGCTGGCCTGCAGCAGCCGCATTTTCCTAGAGGAGGCAGTGCTGGGGAGCCCGCTGGGGCCCTGGGTGTGTTAGAGTGCCCCCTAATGGGACCTGGAATGTGGGGAGCCTGGAGCCTGAGGGGAGCCCGGGGGGGCTCTGGCTCTGTCCTGGCCATAGGCCATCTCCGCAGAAGACCTCCCAATGGGTGAGTTTCCTGGGCAGCAGTGGGAACGGGGTTGGGAAGGTTCCAGAAAGATCAGCTACCCAAGGTAGGAGGGTTGCCAAGGCTCTGGGCATCCAGCTGGCCCCAACCAGCCCTTCACGCGAATCCTCTGAGGTTGCCAGGGCTGTTCCTAGAAGTGGGGGGCAGGGCCGCCCGTGGGGCACCTCCTGGGGCTGTTGGTACAGGACCGGCCGGGGTGGGGGGGGCTGCACCTGCCAGCAGGACGCATTGCACTCCACGTGGGCCACTGAGGGCGGCTTGAGGGAAGGGTTATTTACCAGGATGTGGTCTGGGGTAGAGGGACCGCAGGGCGGTGCTGTCCCCAGGGATGGAAACAGTGGGGGGTTTCCAGCTCTAGGGCTGAGGGGGTGAGAGGTTAAGGACGGAGGTGTTGCCGAGATCCCAAGACAGAGCTGGTGGACGCATCGAGGGGCCAGAGCCCCGAATCTCTGCCCCCTGTCCCTCCAGTCTCCTGCCTGTGTTCGTTCCCCTGGGCCAAACCCACAGGAAGCCAGCCGGAGTGGGAGCCCATAGATGCGGACCCTAAGGCCCGCCCCCCCCCCGGCGCAAAGCACGTGGGGAAGGTGGAAGAAACATCTGGAGGGAAAGCCCAGATGCCCAGCTCTGTGCCTGAACCCCCAGAAGGCCTGGGGGCACGCGTTCTGTGCTCCCTGGCCTGCAGGGCCAAGAGGGGATGGCCGTTCCGTCAGCCCCGATTTGGCCTCCTTGCAGCGGGACTTAGGCAAGCCTGGACTTCCCTGAGCCTGGTCTGGAAGCCTCACTGTGTCAAACCCTGCAGGGGCTTCCTGCGACTCCCGGGATGTCGCCCCAGCCCTTGGGCCCGGCCCACGCCCGCCCTCCAGCTCCGTTTTGCATCTTGCGCTCTGGGTTTCTGTTCTGCGTGGCCTTCTCTCTTTCAGTTCCTTCAGACTCACCTGCTCTCCCCGAGACACCTTTCGCACCTGCAGCTTCCCCAGTCCAGAGGCTCTTGTCTTCTCTGCCTAGTTACCCATCTGTCATGGAAGCCTCAGGCTTCCTTTATTTGTGTGTCTGTTTGTCTAGAGCAAGAGTGGGGGAGAAGGGCAGAGGGAGAGAGAGAGAGAATCTCAAGCACGCTCTGCACTGAGCCCCTATGCAGGGCTCAGTCCCACGACCCTGGGATCGTGACCTGAGCCGAAACTCAAGAGCTGCACGCTCAACTGACTGAGCCACCCAGGCGCCTCTCCCTGGCACAGCTTTGAGACAAAATTCCTTCTCCGGGCAGCCTCCACCCCACTCTGTGATGTTAAGTTCCAGGAGGGCGAGGATGAAGGTCATTGGCTTTCCCGAACCGTTGGTTTGACCGGCACGTAACAGAGCTGCGGCCACATGGCCTGTGCCCAGTTATTGTTGCATAAGAGAATCCGAGGGGGAGACAGGATCTGCACGGCAGGTGGCAGGGTGCAAATCGGAGTGAGGCGTCCGCTTCGCACAAGGCGCTCCCTCCATCTGAACCCCACCCCGCCCCCCACAACGCATGCTTGTTTGGTTTCTCAAACGTGTGATGACACCAGGGCGGGGTGAAATCTCCCTGATGTTAATGTTGGTAACGACTGGCATTTACTGAGGGTCAGGATCATTCTGGACGCTTTCTATATCCTTAAACCCTTAGCACCGATTCTGATCCCTGGTACATATTCAGCGTTCTGGGTAACATTTTCGTAACGTGGGGGCGACCCGTCCCTTTGGGAAGTGGCTGTCCACGCTAACCTCGTGTGCGTTATTTTTTTTCTCTCTTCACTGAGTCTGGGGTGTGCAGGGGCTGCATCATTGTCCCATCGTACAGACGGGGCACTGAGGCCCAGGGATGTGGACTCGCCTGAAGTCCTGAGGTGACTCAGTGTCACTGTCGGACTGCAGGGCTCCTGCCCCAGAGTGTGGGGCGGTGGGGGGGGCGTCTCTGTTGTCCTCTGTCCTCTGGGAAGCCCAGAGCGGGGAGAGAGGCCTCAAGGTGAGCACAGTTGCTGGCCGGGTTCGTCGGGCCTGGTTTTTACTCCGTAAAGAGAGAAATAGCCACACCCTACCCTGCGTGTCAGGGAGCCTGTCATGACCCCCATTTGCCTCTGCGTGCCCGGGGCCACCACTCAGGCCTCCGCTCGTCGTGGCCCGGTTCCTCCCGGCTGATAGTTTGTGCAGGGAACGGTTGTAGCTTGGCTGGTCGGTCCTTCCTGCCCCAGGGGAGGGGAGAGGCTTGGGGCCAGTCCAGGCCCGGCTGGACTGTGGGGATACAGCTGCCAGCTTTGTTGGTGACTCAGAGTGGGTGGAGAGGAGCTGGAGCGAGCCCCCCAGGGAGAGAACCAAACAAGCAGGGAGGTCTCGCTCTCTCCCCTGCCCGGCGGGGCCTCTCACCCTCCCCTGCACCCCCCACACCAGGCTCAGGGCAGGGCAGACCCCTGGGCGCCACCCGCCGGGCTCTGCCTGCCCCTTCACCACCCGCCAGTGGACGGTCTGGGGCAGGTGACCTGTCTGCTGCGAGCCTGTTCCCGCCTCGGAAAGATGGAGATGATACTCCGTCCCGGCAGCAGGAGTGTCGTGGGCTCGGGCAGTTTGACCTGCCGTCCTGCTTAGAATAGGGTCCGGCAGAGAGAACTCTGCCTCCTTCCTGTTAAACCACCTCAGAGGCAGGGCTGGATTTTACCCCCCATTTACAGACGGCAGACTGGAAGCTCAGGCAGCCCACGTGATGTCCCTGGGGTCACCGTCCCAGGGGCTCAGGTTCGGATTTTCCTGCAGGGCCTCGCCCCTGGTTGCAGCAGCTGGACCACCTGGGCCTCTGCTGGCTCTTTCCCTGCTTGGGCTCAACCCGCAACAACGCCTTCCGAGCTCCTTTCGCCAGCGCAGCTGCATGAACAGAGCACTTCTGTCTCCGGAACCAGGCACGTCTGGGAATCTGGGGCCTGGCTCTCCTCTGAGCTCTGGTGCCATTGCCCTGTGTCATTGGACGAGTCATTTCCCCTCTGCGAGCTCAGCCTCTACATCTGTCAGAAGAAGTGGGGCAGAGATGTAAGGTGGGGTGTAGTCCGTGCAAGAAAACAGAACCCACTGAAATAATAAACCCTAAAGCCCAGAGAGCACTCGGGATGTGCTTGGGCGCCGCTCTAAGCCATTGACCTGCATTGACTCCTGTTTTTCTCGGTCCAGCCCTGAGAGGTAGGTTCCATGCTTATCCCCACACTATAGGGGAAGACAGACAGAAGTTTTAAGCAGGCGGGTTGGATTCGCGGGATCTGGTGCTTGCAAAGTTGTTGGAAAGGTGACAGGAGCGCAGTCCTTGGGTATTTTGGCCCTTCTCCTCCAGGCCGAGGTCCAGAGGCCAGGAAACTACAGGAAGTCAGGCAAAATCTGCAGCCCAGAAGTGAGGGAGGCAGGTGGTTCTGGGCCCAAGGTTCAGACCGCGAAGCAGCACCCATCCCTGTGGGAAGGAGGATGGTCCTGCCTCCCTTTTGCCCGTCCAACTACTACTGGCCCGAATCTCAACCGCATCCGGAGCCCTACAGGCAGGGGAAGCTGGGAAATGTGGTTCCCAAACTTTCAGGCCCTGGGGGGCCACTGAGGAGGGAGGAAAGAGTCCTCACTCCAGTGGACTGGACCCAGCCTAGAGGGCCGTGCAAACAGCAGGATGCCCTCACGTGTGGACAAGGTTGATGCTCTACAGATTAACCTTTGCACAGAGAGTTGGGGCTGTGTGGACTCCATATACTTTGCCGGCTGCTAGCCCCTTTGTGGCTTTGGGACCCCTTCCCTGCAGGTCCTCGGGGGTCGTGGCCACTAGAATAGGGAGCAGCCCTTTAAGGAATGGGCATCACGAATGCAGCAAGCTGGAAGCATCATTTTCATGATGCCCCTGGGGTTGTTCATGCCCGATTTCATTTGTTCTTTTATTTTATTTTATTTTTTTTTAATTTTTTTTCAACGTTTTTTATTTATTTTTGGGACAGAGATAGACAGAGCATGAACGGGGGAGGGGCAGAGAGAGAGGGAGACACAGAATCGGAAACAGGCTCCAGGCTCTGAGCCATCAGCCCAGAGCCTGACGCGGGGCTCGAACTCCCGGACTGCGAGATCGTGACCTGGCTGAAGTCGGATGCTTAACCGACTGCGCCACCCAGGCGCCCCTCATTTGTTCTTTTAAATAAGCCTGCCAGGAGGGCAAACCAGGGGTTCTGTCGGATTTTTTTTTTTTTAATAAACGAAGACCTGAACCTTAGGGAGGGCAGAGAATTGATGTTTATAATGCACCGCCTCTGTGCGAGACCGGCTGGTCGCTTCTGTGCGCGTCCTTTTAAATCTACCACAGCCCTCCTGTGTGGGCACTATTAGTCCTGCTTCTTGGATGCAGAAACCAGTATCAGAGCAACGAAGTGCCTTTCCCATGAGCACACGACCAGGAATAGGAGGAATTCTCAAGAGCACACGAGCAGGAATGGAAGGAATCGGGATTCGAACCCAGGTCTGTCTGTGTCGTTCCTCTGACAGCTGTTGACCATGAGTCACTAGCAGGTGCCTCACAGAACCAGACGAGGTGGATTCCAAGTGTCCAGTGAACAGGCCGGGGCTGGGTAGCAGTTCAGGGGAGAAGGGATCTTCTTTGCTAGAAGTGATGGGACCCTTCACCAGCTAGTTCCTGTTTCATGCCACCCTGGGCCCCCAGGCGAAGCCGCCGGGACCCCCAAAGGCCAGGACGTTAGTGGAAGCCAGTTTCCAATGACCCAAAGCCTCGTGGACGCTAAGTCCCCGTAACCGCTCGTCATGCTTTCGGGATGGGTTGAGCTGGGAAGTCCTCCTCGCCGTGCCTCCTGAAGCTGGTGTGTGCGGAGGCCAAGTGAAAGCAGACGGAGCCGGGGAAGGGGGTGGCAGATGAGAGAGGCAGCCGTGGCCCTCCACCTGTCCATCTGCCCACCCCACTGGTATGAGGCGATGCAATCTGTGTGGCACCCCTGGGGCTTCTTTGGGCCCCACCCCCTCCTCCAGGTTTGCCAAGCACCTGATGCACCCAGGAAGCTGTGCCAGGCACCAGGCATCAGAGAAGCAGAGGAAAGACTGTGGCCTCCACTTGCAGCTGTGGAGGAAGCTTGTAGACCATTTCTCCCACCGAGGACTATCAAAGCCGGATGAGACAGAAATCCAGCTCTTTGAGGGGCACCTGGGTGGCTCGGTCGGTTAAGCGTCTGACTTCGGCTCAGGTCGTGATCTCACAGCTCGTGAGTTTGAGCCCCGCATCGGGTTCTGTGCTGACAGCTCGGAGCCTGGAGCCTGCTTCAGATTCTGTGCTCCCCCTGCCAAATATAAATGAACATTAAAAAAAAAAAAAAAAAGAAATCCAGCTCTTTGAAGGTGTTAAGAGAGCAGCCAAGGCAGCCGGGACTTGAGAGAGGAAGATCGAGAGAGAAGGGAGAAGAAGGGCTTGAGTCTTACATCCTGCGGCCTTCCTGCCTGAGGGACGTGCTGGCTCGTAGGAGGCTCCAGAGACAAGCAGAGAACAACAGCTCTGTGTTGGGCCGTCTCACAAGGCTGGGAGTAAAACTAATTAAATTAAAAATGGAACTCGGGACCACCAGGTCAGCCCAACCCTAAGTGACCAAGAACCTAGAGCAAAAGGAACCAGAGAGAAAAGAGGGATTGTCCTGCACCTTTTCTTCCTTCCAAGGCATTTACCAGTATTTCAGTTGCACGGGACCAGACCCCGAGAAACCAAGCCGAAAACAGCAGCCGAGAGGTTAAAAGACTGGACCCCGCTTTTGATAACCTCACAGTGCAGGGGAGACAGAAATCGGAGGTGAGGCAGGCAAGGAGGAGGGGCCTCGGTAGACATCCCCGCTATCCTTTGAGAAGGGCCTCTGAGTGAGGGCAAACCAGAAATGACCAGTCACTCTGAAAACTAGAGTGTGGCCCCACTCATCCCAGTCACCAACTGGAACAAAGTCCCTGCTCACGTTCCTCTCCGAATGAGGACGGCCTGTTCCAGGGCCTCTGTGCTTTTGGCACATACAGTATGCACAGTTACCAGGCATGCCGGGAGACAGAACCAAATGATGGAAGAGAAATAAAGAGAGAAAACAGACAATAGAAGTAGACCCACATGTTCTCCAAATGTCACAAGGGACAGACATGATGGTCTTTAAAATAACTGTGGTGAATAATTGCAGGACGGTAGACAAGAGGGGGAATCTCACCTGAAGAAAACAAGAACCCATAAAAGTTTGGCTCAGATGGAAATTCTAGAACTGAAAAATACAATAACCGAAATGAATGCAATACCTAATTCAAAGACATTAGATGCAGAGGGAGAGGGCATGGCAAGGTAGTATGCGTCTTAAGAAATTGGAAAGACAACAGATTTCAGGCCCAAAGAAATGACAAGAAAGGAAGTAACGAAGATGAGAGCAGGTGTTGATGAAATAGAGGAGTAGCTGTGGCTGTAGAGAAAGATCTAGAAGGAGCAGCAGAAGGCGGGGGCGGAGTGCTGGCTCTGCCACCATCTCTCTGTGTGACCTTAGACGAGTCGCTTGCCTTCTCTGAGCCTCAGTTTCCCATGTCAGGAAAATAAGCATGATTATCCATTTGGCCCGGTTGTGTGGGGGTCCACACGGAGGGGGGTCCACACGGAGGGGGGTCCACACGGAGGGCAGCACTGCACTTCTTCACGCGACGTGCTGATGTACCCACCCATCGACTCGCCCCCTTGGTCATTTCACTGGCAACTCTCCTGCAGGGGCGTTGCGGAGAGCTAGGGGGCATCCCAGCCTTGGGGGATCTGTGCACCGCGGCAGGCGTGAACGGAACAGAAACCCGTGCGGTTCGTTCCCCAGGCTTTCCAAGCATTTAAAACAGCTCATCTGTCAGTGGCTGGTCATTGCCAGCCTCTCCCTGTTGCCAGAGAGGTTTATCCTTGCTCAGCACCCTCTTGAGGGAAATCGTGACTTTCTGGATCCTTGAAAAGGTGCTAACGTGTGTCACCATTGTGCCAGTGACCCCTTTAGACTGTCACATACACGTTCTCCGTGCCTCCTCCAGTACAGGCATACCGTGGGGATCTTGAGAGTTCAGTTCAGCGCGATCCAGCGGATATTGTAAACAAAGTGAGTCAAATGAGTTTTCTGGAGCATACAGAAGTTATACTTCCACGGGGGGAGTCTGTTATGTGTGCAGTAGCATTATGCCTTAAAAAAACAAGGTGCATACCTTAACGTAGAAATCCTTTTCTGTTAAAAAGTGCTAACCCTCATTTGAACTTTCAGCCCGCCGTAATCACTGATCACGGGCCATCTTAACAAATCTAATAGTGAAAAAGGTTGAAATATCGTGAGGATGGCCAAAATGTCACGCAGAGATGCGACGTGAGCGAACACTGTTGGGAAACGGCACCGATAGGCTGGCGAGGCATAGGGATGCCGCTGTCCAATTTGTAAGAGACGCAGTATCTGCAAAGTGCGACTAAAGGGAGCTGGCTTGTCCTCCAGCACGTGGCTGAGAGGTGCCCGTCACTCTGCAGGCGGGCCAGGGGGCCGTGTCCCCGGGGGAGGTGTGGCCGGCCTCCCTCGCCACACGCTTGGTGCGCGCGGAGGTCTCAGGCCCGTGGCATCTTGGTCCGGGTTCCGCTCCCAGGAGCAGGGCTGGCTTTCGCCCGTGTGTCACAGGCTGCGTCACTTACTGGGGTACAGGGCAGTCACGCTTTCCTTGTTTCTTCCCCGGGGCCGGGGAAGGGGTGGAAGGGTGTTCTCGCTTTTCCATTGCTGTGCACGCGAGGGCTTTGGAAAGCACTCACTGATGCTGGCACAGAAGGTCTCTGCTGGGATGGGATCCGGGCGAGCGCTCTGGCCTTGGAGATGTGGCTACCGGGACGTGCTGAGTGGACGGGAGGAGGGTGTTGTGGTTCCCCTGCTTCTGCAGCCCAGCCTTGCCCTCTGTTCCCCCCCTCACTCCAGCCCAGCATCAGCTCAGAGCATGAATATCTGTCCCATGGAGCCAGGACCTTGTAGGGACCCTGACAGCTCATTCAGAACTTTATTTGATCTGTGCGGTCCAACAGTCCTCTGTTTGAGTGACCTTGTCTCTGCCCTTGGTGTCGGCGGGTCCCCATGTCACTCTGAGCAAACTTAGCCTTTCTAGTGGCTTCCACAGCCCCGTGCTCTCCACCCCACCCTCACACATGCCTGTTCCTCTCCTCCACATCGATCCGGGTGGACCAGCCCTCCTTTCTCCCAAAGGCACCAGGGCCTTGCATCTGCCTGGGAACCTCCCACCTTAGACTCTTTCTCGATGTGTCCCAACCACCTATCCCAGAGCCTGGAGCATCGCAGAGCCCTAGAAAATATGCAGTGCGTGGATCAGATGACTGGACCAGCCTTGCCTGGGTGACAGCCCAGCAAAGTGGAAAGAATCTGTGATACCAGCCCCATTTTCCAGTTGAAGAAACGGTTCAGGGAGGGCAAGTGACTCGTTCACGGCCACACAGCAAACGGGCGGTACAGCGTCGTTGAGAATCAGCATCTTCTGATTCTCCGTCTGTGCTTTTCTGCCCAGCTCTCCCCTCTGGATGGTTGGCCCTTGTCTTTCCCGGCATCCGCTTTGGCATTCCTTTTGTGCCGTGTGTGTGTGCCAGGTGACGGGGACCCAACAGTGAGTGAGACTGAGTTCCCGTCCTTGTGGGGCTCCCGGCCCAGGGAGGAGACAGATGAGTAAACAGGACCCCCGGCGTGGAGCCAGATGCTGTGGAAGCCAGAGAGGAGGCTGCTCCTGCCAGGAGGAGGCGGGCCTTCTTCTAGGAGTCAGCACCAGCTGATCCCTGAAGAACGAGTGGGAGTCAAACAGGGCGGGATGGTCTTTGCACACAGTGGGGTCAGTGTGGGCAGGAGCCCAAAGGCAGGGACAGCTCTGACCTGTGGATCAGTCGCACTGCTTCAAGCTAGAAGCAATCTGCTTTACAAAATAAAGGGGCTTTGTTACCTGTCTCATGTCACGCAGATGTTAAGGCGGAGGGTGGACTGCAGGTAAGGACCAGGTTCAGCACCACCTGCCCCGGTCCTGCTCAGCCCTCGCTTCGTCCACTTGAGCCATTAAACCGGCCAGCACGACCTTGACTTTTATGTCCAAAAATCAAACAGCCAGAGCAAAATCAAGTTTCTTCACCTCCTGCAAGTCAGGGGGTTTCAGTCTGACTGGAGGACTTAGCACACATACCCATCCATCCCTGGACCGAGAGGGCCGGGAATCCCCTGCCAGCCAAGTCAAATCCGAGCCCGCCCTTGACGGTAAGCAGGTTAATCTAACTCAAGCGACAGAGCTGCTTCTTCCTGGAAGAGCCGGCCGGGGTGGGGAGGGGGGGGCCGGAAGGGACAACTCTGGACACCCGTAGGTCACCAGGACAAGTGGGGTTGTTTTGAACAGTGACAAGTGGTGCACTGGGCAAATCAAGATGTCCCCTTGCCCGCTGGGCTGAAGATCGGGAAGGTCGTAGAGGGCGGTAGCACATTGGAGCCCTGGATGTCTCCAGGAATGCGCTATGGATTTAATCTGATTTTTGCCCCCCCCCTTTTTTTCTATAGTAATCAATAGCCCTCCAACCGTTACTTTCCTAGAAAAAAAATGTACCTGTGGCATCTACACATTGAGGATGGGGAGGAATTGACCCGACGGAGATTGGGGCTGGGGCAGGGGACACATGCTAAGCAAAGACCAGAGTCAGCAAGCTCAAGTGAAGAGGTGTGACCGCCATAAGGTCAGGGACATCTGGGGACTTGTGCTATGCATATCCGAGGAGTGCCTGTTGGCTTCCTTTGATGAGATCTGCTCCCCCTTTCGGTTACACCCTTCCAGCCGAAGACCAGTTGCCAGATAACGTATCGCTTCCCGAGCAGAGTCCTTGATCCTGGAACTCCCCTCCCCACGTGTGGAAGCAGAGGGGTGTGGATTTGGATTCAGGACCTGCTTCCTCTTTTCCCCATGACCTGGGGAGGGCCATGTGGTCTCCTTGAGCCCGTTTATTCTGAGGACAAAATGGGGAACCCCTGTTTGTCTGGCAGTACACTTTGAGGACTCTTGGACGAGATAGGTACACAAGAATGATCGACCATCGTGTCCGGCTTTTAGTGGATCATCCAAGAATCCTCATTCAATCATGCGTGGAAAGAGGAAAAGGAAAGCTGAACAATCACCTAACAGATCCCAGAAGCTCAGCCTGTCGCATTTTACCTTACCTTTCTAACCACTTCTGAGTGGAGGTGTTGTTTTCCCATTTCACAGAAGAGGAAACTGGGGGCCGGGAAGACTGACGGACTTCCCAAGACCACGGGGCTGGTAAACCAGAACTTGAACCTGGGCCATCGAAAGCCTGCTTCATAGGGCTGAGGCTGACCGGCAGAGGGTGCATGCCGGGGTGCGCAGAAGCGTAGAACTGTTGTTGAATTCAGAATCCAAAGGAGAGTGAAGGAGCGAGAAAGGAGGATGTACGTAGCAGTCTCTGGGTGCCTGGCGCTGTTCGTGCATCGTTGACTCATTTCACAAACTTCGGCTGAACGCTTACATGTACAAGGCTCTGGCTGCGGAGAGATGGGGGGGGGGGCAACTTCTGTGTCCCTTAGCAACTTGGCGGAATAGGCGCCAACATCCCATTAGCCACAGGCACACCCCGAGGCTCAAGACGGGGAGTAAATCGTCCATAGCCTCCCATCTCGTTGGCTTGACAACAGAGTGGGAGATCACGGAGCTCATCCTGGAGGAGGTGAGGAGAGAGAGATGGGTTTTTATAACAAGCTAATGCGATTTCACCCTGTTTTCTTCCTCCTTTTCCGTGCAGGTGACAGACGGCCCTCAGTGCCTTCGTCAAGCAGGCTGCTTAATGGTGACAGCGTGGGAAAGACCGGGTTGTAATTAAGTATCAGCACACATCATCCCTTCCGGAGGACGGTGGCAAAGACAGCTTCCCTCTCTCCTGCACCGTGACCCTTCCTTTGAGGTCCTCACCACCCCCCCCCACCCCCGAGAGTCCCTGCATCTGTCACAAAGATTAATTGCCCCTCAACCCCTTTGGATGGGAACGGAAATCATATTATTAAGTTTGATTAAAGCTTCGAGAGACACTATTGGCTGTTTAAGGACTGCTGACCAAGCCGCCTGCTTATCTCCTGGAAAGACAGATTATATGCAAGGGGAATCAACCTCACCCTGAGTGGTCACTTAGCCGCCGGCCATCACAGGGTGATGTCCGGCACACTGGGGTGGCCGCTGGCCCGCGGGAGCGAAGTCGGCCGCAGTCCCCCTGGGAGTCCCCGCCTTGCCTTGTGACCGAGCCTCCGTCTCTGGGATTTTTCTTCCACGTCCCCCGCCCCCCCCCCCCCCCCCCGCTCCCGGGCGTGATTTCCTCCAGCCCGTCCCTGGGAGGCGTCCTTCCGGACAGAGCAGAAATGGTGACCGTGAGGAAAAGGACTCTCAAAGTGCTTACCCTCCTCGTCCTCTTCATCTTCCTCACCTCCTTCTTCCTGAACTACTCCCACACCACGGTGGCCACCACCTGGTTCCCCAAGCAGATGGTCGTCGAGCTGTCCGAGAACTTCAAGAAGTTCATGAAGTACGCGCACAGGCCCTGCACGTGCGCCCGCTGCATCGGGCAGCAGAAGGTCTCGCCCTGGTTCGACGAGAGGTTCAACCGGTCCATGCAGCCGCTGCTCACGGCCCAGAACGCGCTCCTGGAGGAGGACACCTACGGCTGGTGGCTGGTGAGAGCCGGGGACTGGCTGTGGGTCCGGACTGGGTGGGGGCTGGGCCCCCGGGGGGCCCCGCCAGGCTCCCATTCATTCACCCAACAACTATTGGTCGGGGACCCACGACGCGTAGATCAGAGCAGAGCGTTCTGCGTTCGCTTCCTGTGTCTGCGTAGACGGCTGCCCCAAACTGGGTGGTTTGAAACAGCAGACACGTCACGCCAGGCTCAGCTGCCATCTTCACGCGACCCTCCCCTCTGGGTCTCTCTGGGTCTCTGGTCTCTCTCTCTCTGCCTTTCTCTCTAAGGCCACCTGTTACTTGGTTCAGGGGCCTCTAAATCCAGGATGCTCACTCATGACCCTTTTCCACAAGGGCCCCTTCACAAGTTCGGGAGCTGGGACGTGGTCATAACGTTTGTGCAGGGCCACCGCTCCGCCCGCTAGACATCGAGATGCAAAAAAGAGACACGGTCCCTACTCTCCTGGAACTCTGTTCTGGCCGAGAGAGACAGATCCGAGACGGAGAAGCCAAGCTCAGGGGGAAGTGCCCTGAGGAAGACCAGAGGAGGTTTGTGAGAGAAGCCAGGGGCCAGGGGGCTCCGTCATGGGGCTGTCGGGGAAGGTCTCTGAGGAGGCAGGACTTGAGCTAAGCCCCAGAGGTAGAGGAGGCGCCGGCCACGGAAGGGTCTGGAGAACGTACCGGAGTCACGGCAGCAGCGAGCATAGGGGCCCTGGGGTGGGGCCCGCTGGGTGTGCTGGCCTGGAGGTGGGTGGCACCACGGTGAGGCGTCGGGTTTGTTCTGTGTACACCAGGGAGCCTCCGTGGATCTTAGCCAGGGGCGTCCGCGATCCGGTCTAGTGGTCTGAAAGGTTATTCCGGGTGTTGAGCCCCAAAGTGGATTGAAGGGGAGTAAGAAATAATTCCTCCCTTGGAGATTCCTTGGGCACTTCCTGTATGCCAAGCGCCAGCATACGGAGATGGAAAAGTCTTCCCTTTCTTGGGTTGCAGGGGTGGCGAGGGAGGAGACGGACAGCCGCACGCCAGGGCGATAGAGCGGTACTTGGGAGGGAGCACAGGAGATGCGCAAGTGCAGAGGAGGGGCGTCAAACCCCACCCTGGGTCTGGGGCTGTCGGAGGAGCCCGTGGCCACGCTCATCATAAAAGATTCAGAGAGGTTGTCCGGGTGGGGACCGGAGGAAGGGCTCTCCAGGCAGAGGGACCGCTTGGTGCATCGGCCTAGAGGCGTGAGAAAGACCGGTGGGGTTGCTGGAGGTGTAGGGCTTCCTGGCTAAAATCCGAATGCGAATGGGGGGTGTGGGGTGTGAGCCATGAGGCCATTGACGTTAGCTCATGAAGGCCTTCATGTATCCTGTTATGAAGTGGAGTTGAGTGAAGGCTGAGAAAACCAGGGGGGGCTTCCTGTAAGAAGCCGACTTTCCCTTTCAGCAACTCTTTTTTTTTTTTCTTTCTTCTTTCTTTTTTGTTTTTTGTTTTTTGTTTTTTGTCTATTTTTGGGAGAGAGCGCATGGGGCAGGGGAGAGGCAGAGAGAGAGGGAGACAGAGGATCCGAAGCAGGGTCTGTGCTGACAGCATAAAGCCCGACATGGGGCTCGAGCTCACAAGCTGTGAGATCATGACCTGAGCCAAAATCAGATGCTTAACCGACTGAGCCACCCAGGCGCCCCTCTTTAAGCACCTCTTGCACTCCGGGAGCTTGTGGTCCATTTGGACAGCTGAGAAGAGGCTGAAATGACTCAGAAGAAGTGAATCGGAATGCCTGGGCCAAGCCTTGGTTCACTCACTGAGCTGTGTTGATCACGTCAGTGTGCAGGTCCTGGGGTGCGTTCCGGGGAGGTGACAGAACAGAGCTGGCGGGGTCTACACCCCCTCGAAGATTCCAGAGTCTGCTAAAGGGGGCAGTGGACCAAAGCTTGGCCAGGCAGGGTTTCGCCCTCACACTCTTGACACTTGGGCCTGGATACCTCTTTGTTTCTGGGACTGTCATGCGCATCGTAAGACGTTTGGCACAAGTATCCCTGGCCTCTACCCACTAAATGCCGGCCTCACCCGTCCCCCAGCTGTGAGAACCAAAACGTCTCCAGATGTTACCAGATGACCCTGGCAGGGAACTTCTAGAGTGGACAGCCAGGACGGTCTTCATCGACCTCCTTCCCTAAGGCCCTCAGGGAGGGCAGTTTCTAAAATTCGCAGGCTGGGCCGAGCCCAGAATGTACAAACAGGTGTAAGAAAAGCACATCGGTTTCTCGCTATACCCTAGGTATCTTCACAGAACATGCTCTGTGCCTTCTAGACTTAGAAATCAGGGCGTTAGCGTCATGGTCGCTGGGTTTTGCTCCCGACGTTCTAGGTCTTACCAAGAGCGCTTTTGAGTGAACCTCTTCATCTTGCCGAGTCTCAGACTGAGGTCATACCGGCCGCCTTGCCCACGTTCTCTACGACACGGCAAACATTAGCTGCTAACGTTTCTTTTAAAAAAATTTTTTTTAATGTTTATTGATTTTTGAGACAGAGAGAGACAGAGCATGAACGGGAGAGGGGCAGAGAGAGAGGGAGACACAGAATCGGAAGCAGGCTCCAGGCTCTGAGCCGTCAGCACAGAGCCCGACGCGGGGCTCGAACTCACGGACCGTGAGATCGTGACCTGAGCCGAAGTCGGACGCCCAACCGACTGAGCCGCCCAGGTGCCCCTAGCTGCTAACATTTCTATTTATTTATTTATTTATTTATTTATTTATTTATTTATTTATTTTTTGCTGGCTGAATGGGCAAGTACTAATGAATTTGCTTTCCGCCCCCACCCCTGCGCTTATCAAGGCTGAACATTTTTCCAAGTGACTGTTGGCATTTTATCAAATTGTCCTCCCACGTCCCCACCCCCAGCTCTTATCTACAGCCCTTCTTTTTCTGCAGCTCAGCCCCTGGTGGCCACTTGGAAGAGATGGGCGCTGGGAAGAGGGAGCCCCGGGTGAACAGAAATCGATAGCAATGAGCCGGGCGTTAGAGCTTCCGGGTTCCTTGACGGGATGCGGGCCACATGTCTGGAGTGAAGAAGCAGGACACCACGTCTGACAGGCACCCCTGTTCTGTGGGTGGAGGCCCCGAATATTTGCAATCAAAAGCAGCTTAGGGATTCCAAGATGCGTCAGGGCTGGGCTTGTGGGCCCCCAGACAGCCGGGGCATAAATGTCCCTGATGGATCCAGACCCAGGGCTCCAACCACAGAGCCCGTGCCTTTAAAATGTCGTGAGCCCGGTCAGAGCCCAGCTGCGGGGCGCTCGGCTGGCAGGGAGCCAGCGGAAGGTGGCTCACACCGTGTGACTCCCACACTCGCCGCGTCCCAGACCCCTCGGAGCCCGGCATGGAGCCGACGGCTGGAGTCGACACTTCCAGCTCAGTCCGTACCCAGGGAGCACCCAGCCAGGCGAGGCCACTCAGCCACCAGTGGGGGAGCCGGGCCCACAGACCCTTCGTCCCTCCTTCCCTGGGGTTTTGGGAAAGTGCGGAGGATGTGATGTCGGGGCCTGGGGCCGACCAGCCGAGCCGGGGGGACTCTGAGGCCAGAACTGAGCTTCAAGGTCCCCGTGGGTCTCAGGGGCCTCCCGGCAGGTGAAAAACACAAGGCAGGTGTAGCTCTGACAGGAGCAGGAAGACCGGGGCGATCGCACAGGGTCCCCCTCGGGCTTGGTGCCCGCCCCCCATCTGCCTGCCCGGTGACCTTCTCCTCCGGCCTCTGTCCCAGGCACCCTGTGTCCCGGCCACATTTCCACTCCTGAGACAGGCCACACGGTGTTGGGCCCTCCCACTCCGTGGGGCCCGGGGTCCTGCCCCAACCACAGGACACGTCTTTTCTGCCCCGATCATTGTGCTCAGTGCACTTGATAATCGCAGCCCCCATCCAATGCCAAGAGCCACTCTGGCCAAGCTTTCCAGGCACTGCCCTCCAGCCCCCCGACTTCACCACAGCCTGGGAGGTCATCTTAACCTCTGTTTCTCACTGGTGAGGGGCACAGTGGGATCACATTCTAGTGCCTAAGCCCTGGAGCCAGGCCCAGGTACTCATCTCTTGGGAGGCCCTGGGGAACCCACTCCACCTCACTGCACCTCAGTTTTCTCATCTGTAAAATGGGTGCCTCGTATCACCTTTCTCGTAGGATGGTTATGGGAAATAAATGAGGAAACGCCTATGAAGATCTCAGCGCAGGGCCCGGCGTGTAAGAGGAGCCACAGAATGTGTGGGGGGCGGCTGGGTGGCTCAGTCGGTTAAGCTTTCTGACTCTTGGTTTCGCGGTTCAGGTCGCGATCTTGCAGTTCGAGAGTTCAGGCCCTGTGTCAGGTGCAGAATCTGCTTGGGATTCTTTGTCTCGCTTGCTCTCTCTCTGCCTCTCCCTCTAAATAAATAAATAAATACACAAACTTAAGAAAAAAACAAAAAAACAATGCACGCCCCCACCTATGATGGGCTTTCAAAGTCCGGCAAAAGTCCCTGCTCTAACCTGCCCACGCCACACGGCATCGAGCGCGTGATGGGGGCTCAGCAGCGATGGGTCCCATGGGTGTGTGAATGTGTGTCGACCCTGGTCGAGGACATTCACGTACTCAGCAAGCACAGCAAAGGCACACGGAGCAGGCTACCGAATGTCACGCCTGTGCTTGTGGCTCGGATGCCGAGGGGGCCGGACAGACAAGCCCACAACAGCTGCGGGTCACACGACGCCTGTGCTGAGGGACCCGAGGTTCCCAGCACACGCATAAGGGCCAGGACCAATATCGTGGGGGGTTGTGGGAGGCCTCCCAGGTGCCGCAGGGCAGGCTGGACCAGGAAGGAGGAGCAGTGTTCACTGGACGGAGAAGGAAGGAGGGATGGGAGGAGAGGGTACGTCTTTGCAGCACACACGGGGGCTTGCGACAGGGGGCACAGAAGGCCAGACATCACGCCTCCAGGCTGGGCTATCTGTGCTGTGGTTCACGCCCCCAGGATCCCCGTGGGATCACGTGCAAGGGCACGTGCAGTGAGGGAGGCTCTCCCAGACTGTGCTCCGAGCGTGAGTGTGCCCAGGATGTGCGCCTCCCTGTCCCAGCCCGCCGAGGTGGGTCCCGCAGTGGAGCCGGCGTGCCCGGCCCTCCCTCGCTGCGGACAGCGCCCGCCCCTCGCGGACGCATCCCGGACTTGGCCTCTGCTTCCCGGCCCCGCCCTGAGTCGCAGGCGTTCTCGAGGTTCCCCGTCCACACTTGGCAGGTGCCTCCGGAGCACGGACTGGATGCAGACAAGGATACTGGGAAACTCCTCAGGACGAGCGAGAAGGGGAGGGTGAACTTTGAATGCAACATTCTCTCCGATGCGCAAGTCAGCACCTGGTAGCACCCTTCCTGTTACTTACAAAAGGCAGGGAGACGCGACAGACTGTTCCTTCCCAAGGAGGACAGGAGCAGGGACGCAGCATTGAGTGCCCTGCCCCGACTGACCCAGCTGGCGGGTGGGTGATTTCGGATTCTAATCTGCAGAAACACAGCCCGGCTTTCCTCCCCCAAGTTCTTCCCGGCTGTGCGGCTGACGCGCCCAAGGGCCTGGCCCCTTCCCCTCTCGGGGCCTCGGGGTCTCCAGCGCTGCCAGGAAAGCCCTGCAGCGGACCCCGAATTGCTGACGTGGGGCCATGTGCCGCCTGTGCGTGGCCAGCGGCGTGATTCTAGGTGATGCGAGGGCGTCAGACGCGAGGGTTCCAGAATCGCGCATCTCAGAGCGAGGAAGGGAGTCCGCTGTCATTCTCTCGCTGGGTCTGCAGTCGCGAGGACTTGAACCTGACCCGATGTTTCCTTTTGCACTTCAACCCCTGCCGGCTTTCCTTCTAACGGAGGGTGGGCATCTTGCCCGGGGCAAGCAACTGAATGAGCCCAAATGAAATAACGTTATTTTGTTTTCATTGTTTTCTGCAATTACTTTCTTCTTCTTCTTCTTCTTCTTCTTCTTCTTCTTCTTCTTCTCCTCCTCCTTCTTCTCCTTCTCCTTCTCCTTCTCCTCCTCCCCCTCCTCCTCCTCCTTCTTCTCCTTCTTCTCCGGCCAAGTAATCCTTGCTGTCCCTTTGTGGTGGGGATGTGAGAGTTCCTTTTAAAATGAACTTTTTTTTTTTTTTTCTGCAATGAGTCATGAATGATGAGTAAGTCAGTAATAGCCGGGCTCAAGAGGATGCTGTGCTGTGCTCCCGAGTCATGTCCCCTGCCGGCTTCAAGCCCCGGGGCCTCCGAGGCAAAGCACGCACACATGTGATATACTAGGTGCTCAGTAAATACTGCTGAGCGCTGGATTGAAGAATGCCACGTCACCCCTGAATCCCACAGACTGTGCCAGACTCCCCCGAGGTAATGACACAATGTGAGGACGCTGGTCCTGAGCGTGTCTTCGCAGTGCTGGGCACAAAGGGGCCCTTCCTGGGTGGGGCCGTTTATGGAGGCTCCTGAAGGAGAGCTTGGCTGGGGCCCTCTGTCTGTCCCAGCATTGCCCAGGAGCGGTTGGAAATGCAGGTTCTTGGGCCCAGCCCAGCCCTACTGTGTCGGGCTCCTTGATTCGGGAGCTTCCCAGGAGATCTTATCAGAAGCAGGTGTTAACCTGGAGATTATTCTGTTTTACTGTGTTAAAATGTGCCTAACAGTATTTACTACCTTAACCATAAGGTAAGCATACAATTCAGTGGCTTTAAGCACATTCCCACTGTTGTGTAACCCTCACCACCACCTACAGCCAGCATTTTTTCACCGTGTCCCCCGAACCCTGCACCTGTTAAACCCTAACTCCTCTTCCTCCTCCCCCGGCCCCGGGCAACCACCATTCTGCCTTCTGTCGCTATGGATCTGACCCCTCAGTATTTGTCTTCTTGTGTCCGGCTTACTTCACCAAGCATGGGTTTCCAAGGCCCCCCCATGCTGTAGCGTCTACCAAAATTTCCTTCTTTTTTGTGACCCGAGTGATGTTCCACACCTGCCCTATCCATTCACCTGTCAGTGGACATTCGGCTTGCGTCCGCTTTACAGCTGCTGTGAATCGTGCTGCTGTGAACAGCAGGGTGTCTGCTCGTGACCCTGCTCTCTGTTCTTTTGAGGACGTGCTTTGGGATGGGATTGCCGACTTACGTGGTAGTTCTGTGTTTGTTATGCGCGGTGGCCACCCCATTTTGCATTCCCCGCCAACGGCGTATGTGGGTTCCAGTTTCTCCATATCCTCACCAACAGTTGTTATTTTCTTTCTCTGTGTTTTATGTATTATAACCCTCCTAGGGGGTGTGTGTGCTGAGCGGCCCCGGTCTTATCGCCCATGGCAGGTGCGGAGGACGGGCTGGGGGTTTTAACTAAAGGAGTCATCTGGGCTTACCGATGGGCCTCTCCTTTGGAGATCTGATTCCTTCCGTCACAGGGCGGTGGGGGCCTGTGTGCCTCTGGATCTCCCTATGTGCCCCATCACTAATGTCCTGGACAACGGCCAAAGCAATCTCTAACCTCTCCTTTCTTTCCCAGTCACTGCCCTGGGCCTGGAGCCGGGAGAGGCTGGTGGGACTCACCCCACAGCCACCTCCCCCAAGCCCAGGGGCTGGGCTTTCCCGAGGTCTGGGTTCCAAGGGTCTGAGACAGGGGCCGTGTTGTGGGAGAGACTTTACGTTCGGTTTCTAAAAGCCTGGGTTCAAATCCTGGTTTGGATTTGGGACATGTGGTTCCACCAGGCTGGGCCCCAGAACATCCTTCTCACCTACGTTCCAGTGTGGTGTGATATATACACAGCGACATGGTGACAGAGTCCGATGGGATGCTCCTTAGGAAATGTCTCCAGGTTCTACCAGGGGTGAGGAAGTCAGAAGTCTCGAGCTTGGTCTTAAAGGGTGAAAGCGATTTGCCAGGCAGACATCGGAGGCCTTGACGCATCCAGCAAAAGGCTAGTTTCTCAGTCTTGCTGGAGCCCACTGGTCCCTGGGGGGTGGGGGGTGGGGGGTGGTCAGGAGGAGGAAGGGAGCAGAGGCGGGGGTGGTGGGCACGGAGGGTCACCTGACCTTTCTCTCGTGTGGCTTTCTCATATTACCGGGTCTCGATGCCTCAGTGGCTGGCAGAGTAGCTCGCACACAGTGGGTGCTCAATAAACATTTGTGGAATATGAGTGAGTGATCTTTCCCACCTCCCTGAGGGGTTCCTGGGCTTCCAGAGAGAGCTGTCTGAGCCTCCTCAGTCTCCAGGTGCCCAGCAAAAAGGAAGGTGCCAGGGAGGGACCCAGTGAGCACAGTGGGGGAGCTCCGGGCCCAGTGAGCACAGCGGGGAGGGGCTTGGGGCCCAGTGAGCACAGCGGGGAGGGGCTTGAGGCCCAGTGAGCACAGTGGGGGAGCTCTGGGCCCAGTAAGCACAGGGAGGAGCTCTGGGCCCAGTGAGCACAGGGGGGGAGCTAGGGGCCCAGTGAGCACAGGGGGCAGCTTGGGGCCCAGTGAGCACAGCGGGGAGGGGCTCGGGGCCCAGCGAGCACATGTGGGGCGCTGGGGGCCCAGCAGCCGGCTGGCTGAGCAGCGGCCAGAGGCAGCACAGCTGGGCTGACCTGTCTCCTTCCGTCCTCGGCCCGCAGAGGCTCCAGCGGGAGAAGCAACCCAATAACCTGAACGATACCATCAAGGAGCTGTTCCAGGTGGTGCCTGGGAACGTGGACCCCCTGCTGGAGAAGAAGTCGGGGGGCTGCCGGCGCTGTGCCGTGGTGGGCAACTCCGGGAACCTGAGGGAGTCCTGGTACGGGGCTCAGATAGACGGCCACGACTTCGTGCTGAGGTGAGCGCCTGTCCCCTTAGCTACAAGAGGCGCCTCGGCCCAGGGTCAGGAGGTCGAGACACCCCAGTCCTGGCAAGGCCGGGCTCCCCTGCGGACCCCAGCCCCCCCCCCCCCCGCCCCCCGAGGACCTCAGTTTCCCCAGCCGTGCATCGTGGGAGGGAAGCGGCCGAGCAGCACCTCTCTGGACCCAGATGGGAAACGACTCGCGGGAGGAAGCCAGCGGGGCCGGGAGCTTGGCACGGAGACGCCTGGCGAGAGGGCAAGGTTTATTTGAAGACTCCCGTTTAATCTTGAAAACTCAGTCCCGTTTTGCAGTCGAGGCCGTAATAAAACCGCATGTCTTTAATGTAAATTCGTTTCCCCGTCACCGAGTAAAAACAGATCCTCCAGGAAGACGTGTATCCTGGGTTTCTTGTCATAATCTCCACCACACTGTGCGCTCGGCCCCCGGGGTCACGAGCGCCTCAGCGCGAGGACAGGCAGCAGGGGGCTGCTGCTCCCCAGGGGCCTTCTAGAACAGTCTCCCGTTTCCGAGGTCTCTGCGTTTATGCCCTTAGACCCCTCGCCTGGCTTCTGGGAGCCTCAGTGTGCCCGGTGTGCAGCAGGAATATTCGTGGTGAGGGGGAGCGGGTCAGACAAACCTGACTTGGAGCCTGCCACCCGGAAGCTGTGTGTCCTGAGACAAATTCTTTGCCTTCGGGTTTCTTCCACCGGAAAATAGGGCCACAGGATGCCTCCCAGGTGTGGTTGTCATTACCATTAAGGTGTTAACGAGGTGCCTTGAGGAGCCAGGGTGGTGCCTTGTGCTTCCTAGGTCATCAGCAGAGACGATAGTCAGGCTCGCGTGAGGTTGTAAAAGAGAAACCGAGAAAAAACAAACAACGCAAGCTTTTGCGCTGCGTCTTAACGACTTGAGTCCCTTTTCCAGCTCGGGAAGCTGGGGCCCAGCCACGGAGGGTGAGGCACCAGAGGTGACATCACAGGCTTGTGGAGCTAAGGCTGACCCATGCCCGTGGGATGCGACGCGCGACCTTCTGTCCCTTGTCCCCCAGGATGAACAAGGCCCCCACAGCGGGCTTTGAGGCCGACGTTGGGAGCAAGACCACGCACCATCTGGTGTACCCCGAGAGCTTCAGGGAGCTGGGGGAGAACGTCAGCATGGTCCTCGTCCCCTTCAAGACCACCGACCTGGAGTGGGTGGTCAGTGCCACCACCACGGGCACCATCTCTCAGTGAGTCCCCTGGGGGGCTGGGATGGAGAGGCCCCTCCCCTCCCCTCCCTCCCCTCCCCTCCCCTCCTGTCCCCTCCCCTCCCCTCCCCTCCCTCCCCTCCCCTCCCCTCCCCTCCGGTCCCCTCCCCTCCCCTCCCCTCCCCTCCCCCCCAACCCCCTCCCCTCCCCTCCACCCCCCTCCCCTCCCCTCCCTCCTCTCCCCTCCCCTCCCCTCCCTCCTCTCCCTTCCCCTCCCCTCCCCTCCCCTCCCCTCCCCCAAAGAGGGATCAGAGGCCCGCCCTGAGCATGCCCTCCTAGCTTGAGAGCCAGTCTCGGGTTCCTAGCTCCCTCCCTCTTCCTGAAAGGAAGTGGCTTCACTGTCCTCAAGGCCAGAAGCCTCCTTGTCTGAGGACCAGCCAGCAAGCCTGACGGATTGGGGTGCAGGAAGCCAGGGGCCGCCCTCCCAGGAGGGCCCCGAGGGAAGCGGACTCAAGCAGGGCAGGAGCGAGGGGGCCAGGCCTGGGCTCGGCTGCCTTCCCACCTTGTCCCCATTAGATGGAACGTGAAGCCGGTGGTCGGGCGTTTACACCTTCACCTTGGGGCACACGTAACCTTGCAGATGGAAAGGGGGCGTTCGTGGGGCTCATCGGCCAGCGCCCTAGCCGTGGCAATGTGCGCTCTGGCCTCTGCTGCGCTCTGTGGTGTGGGGACTTGGAAAAAGTCGCCCCCCGCCCCCCACCTTTCTGGGGGAAAGGCGGTTTGAAAGTTCCTGAATTAGCCACGAGCGCCCTCTGGTGTCTACAGTGGGCCACTGCTGCAGGGGGACGGGGCTGTGGCGGGGAGGCCGCATCCCTCCCTCCCTCTCCAGTGTCCCCCAGCCAGATCTGCGTGCAGGCAGCCTGCCCACCCCCCCGCCCCCGCATTATCCGCTCTTTCTCCCCTTGCAGCACCTACGTCCCTGTCCCCGCGAAGATCAAAGTGAAAAAGAATAAGGTGAGTCGAACTCGGCCCCTTCTCCTCTGAGCTCAGGCTCGTTTGGAAGGAGCTGTACGAGGCTGGAGAGCACCACCTCCCCCCTCTGCTGGCGCCTGGCTGCAGAGAGCCCTTGGGCCCCCCGTGCCCGCGGAGGCCATAGCCCCCACTCAGCTTCCCTGCTCCACAAACACCGGCAAAGTGTCCCCGAGTGGGGGTCCCGGACCAGCAGCATCACTGGGGTCCTGTCACAGATGCAGAGACTCAGACCCACCCCAGACCTGCTGAATCAGACACTCTAAGAGGAGGGGAGGGGGCAGCGATCCGGGCTTTTACCAGCCCTCCAGGGATGCTGATGCCGGCTGCTCTTTGAGACCCAGCGCTGTGTGGCGTGAGCTTCTCAAAGCCAGACCTCCCCTCCTGCCTCCATAGCTTCATTGTCCCCAGGGGGCCCCTGGTAGGGGGGTTGGCCAAGACGTGGGCAAAGGGCGGAAGGATGGAAAAAGTGAAGTGTCCACCCCACTGGTCCTTTGCATATGCTGTCCTCTTCAGATGGTGAGGTCAAGATCAGAGAGGTCGAGTAACTTGCTCAGGAACACACAGCCAGTTTGTGGTATGGCTGGACCCGGGCCTCCAGCCCCTGCCATTTGCACGGGTGCACCGCCCAGGGAACGGGGGGAGCCCTATGTGGGCCCAGTGGGTACATGGGAAAGCCTCCCAGAGATGGCAGTCCCTTGAGGCCTGGCTGAGTGATGACCGGAGACCTGCATGGTCCTCTGTTCCAGTCCATTCCTGGGGGTTGGCCTTAGGCTTCCTGGACATGCATTCCCTCTACCGTCTCGTCCCCTTCGCTGTCCTCGAAGCAGCCGTGGAGGTGGAGTCAAGGGCAGGTCTGATTCCAGGCACCTCCCAGCTTGGCCACCCTGGCTGTGTGACACCGGGCACAACACCTAGGCTCTCTGAGCGCGGTTTCCTCATCTATAACACGAGGAGAGGGAAAGCTAGCGCGTGGGGTCATGTCGTGGCACAGAGATCATTCGACGGGTGGGCGGCTCAGCCCCTGCGTTTTCCTGCCTCGTGACAGAGGCGTCCCTGACCCCGCCGCATGCTGTTCCCTGGAACCTCCCTGGCCTGATGTGAATGTTACCGGAAGCCCTTTTCTCAGCCAGCCTTCTCCCCACCCCCACCCCCGTACTTTATTGCCTTTCTGCTTCATTTCCCTCCACGGCTCCATAGTTGTGTTCTATCTAGCACTCTCTGCCTCCGTGGTTAGGCCACCGCCGGTCCTTCCCACTAGGAGGGAAGGCCCACGAGGGCAGGGCTGCTGGCTCTGTTCGCTGCTCTGTCCCCCACGGCCACGGCCGTGTGGGGCACCCAGCAGGTGCTCACGAGGGGCCCTGTCCTCTCCCCGCAGATCCTGATCTATCATCCGGCCTTCATCAAATACGTCTTTGACAACTGGCTGCAGGGCCACGGGCGATACCCATCCACCGGCATTCTGTCCGTCATCTTCTCGCTGCACATCTGCGATGAGGTACACCCGCCCCCTGTGCCTGCCAGGCCGCTCCGCCCCGGGGGGAGCCCCTCATTCCGCGTTTCTCTGAGCGTCCGGGAGTGCGTCTGCAGTCAGGCTGACCCCCGGCCTCACCCGGGCCCCGACGTAGCTCTTCTCCCAGAAGCTCCGGTTCCTTATCTCTACGCTCTGGGCATTCCCGAGAACGTTGGCAGGGGCAAGGGTTCTGGCTCGCTCTGTGCAGGCTCCAGAGGCCGAGTCGCAGCTGGCGTGTGGAGGCTCGGATCTGGGGGCAGAATAACGGAGCAGGTCGTAACGGGGGAGAGCTGGGGTCTCGATCCCGGCCGCTCTTAGAATCGTCCCCAAGAGCTAAATCCCAGCACCCGGACCACGCCCAGGCCCGTGTTCGCCAGAATTTCTGAAGGTGCAAACCAGGCACCCAGGGCTTCCACTCTTCACCGACACTGAGAACCAGTGATCTTGCCAAGTGCGTGTTGTGTTTCCCTTCGTGGGTCTGCCTGACCGTCCGCCAAGCCATGTTGGTTTGGGGTGCTCACTGCCACCCTGGGCAGAGGAGCAGGGGGGCCACGACACCTACACCCTTCTTCCTCCCTGGCCCTGTGTCAGGCGGGGCAATCAGATGTCACGTGCAGCCATCCCCGCCCCTGCCCCACCTGGATCCTGGGGGACATCCATGGAGGGGGGAGAGGTTGTTCTGTCACCACCCTTCCCGTGAACCCGCACCGTCGCCAGAAGCCTGGGCTGTCTCTCCCAGGAGCCACCTCTCGTCCTCACCTCCACCCGGCTACGCCCTTCTCTCCCCTCCTGCCCCGGGGCCGCTGTGGCCCTGCTGGCCTTCACAAGAAAGCTGTGCTGGCCAGCTGGCCACCGAGGTGTCTCCTGCCCCCGGTGGGGCCCCACCCCCCAAATCTGCCCTCCCCGCTGCCGCAGCCCGGACAGCATTTCCTCTCCCTGGGGGGCATGTTCCTTCCTGGACATCTTCAACGCCTCCCCCGAGACCCAATTCAAGTGTCACCTGCTATCTCAGATCCCTTGCGTCCTTGGCCCTGCTGTCCTCTGTGCTGCGGGAGCCCTGACGTTAGCCCCCGTCCTCACTGGTGCTTGTGGTAAGTCACAGGCTCCAAGGTCTGAGACCTGACTCCTGAGTCCCTGATTTCCCCAGCACCCACCCAGGTGGCCCCGGTGATGAACTCTGACGTATTTATCGCAGTGCTTGGCACAGAGTAAGTGCTCAGTAAATGCTGGTCACGTGTGGGAAAGGCCCCCCTGGCCACTGGCCAGTGAGGGCTCCCGAACCGCATGGATATTAGCCTCAGGGAAGAAAGAGTTCAGCACCTGCCACCTGCCTCAATGCGGTCATTCTTCTTGGCCCGTTTTCCGGATGAGGGACGCGAGGCTCAGAATAGCGGTTTGGCGCTCGCTGGCTCCACCAGGCAGAGCTGGGAGCCCTGCAGGCAACTCCACTCCCCCTCCCCAGTCCCAGGAGCCTCCCTCTGAGAAGAGGCTGTCCTGCCCCCGCACCCTCGGGGCCACCCACGCGCTGGCCTCCCGTCGTGCCTTCTGGCATTACACTTGACTTTTATGGAACTTGCTTTTGCTTCCCTGAGCCCCTGGGAGTTCCAGTAAGGAACCGGACGGGTTCTACGGAGAAGGGTTTCTAGGAGTCTTGGGAAGCATTGCTTACAGACTCGGGAGATGCCTGCAGGCTCCCCTTCTTAGAGGTTTTACCTGTGGCCCTGCCGTCTGGTTCTGACCTTTGCTTTGCCCCCGCAGGTAGACTTGTACGGCTTCGGGGCAGACAGCAAGGGGAATTGGCATCACTACTGGGAGAACAACCCATCGGCGGGGGCTTTTCGCAAGACCGGGGTGCACGATGGAGACTTTGAGTCCAACGTGACGGCCACCTTGGCGTCCATCAATAAAATCCGGATATTCAAGGGGAGATGACGCTGCAAAGGAGAACTGAGGCACGCCTCTCTGTGTCCAGCCCCAGCCTCTCGCTGGGGCCGTTCTGTCCTGGGAGCTTTGAGGGCCAGCCTCGGGGGTGGGGGCGTTCAGGTGCCCCTCGCGGCCTCCCGCGAGCCAACATTTGGCAGCGTCTGCTCAGCAAGGTCCCCGAGCCCCGCCGGGTCTGCGAAGGAAGTCTCAGAACTGGTCTTAGATGGAGAGGGCCCCTCACTGCTGTCCCGGAGCTGGAGGGAGGTGGGGAGATGCGGGGGAGGGTCCAGTCTCCAAACACCGAGGTCCCTTTGGCTTCTGGGGAGGGGGCAGATACTTGGGACTCTGTGTTCTAAAGGAAAGGACAGTTTTCCGGGACGGATGGGCGGAGACTTTTCCTCTGCCCGGGGACCCAGGGAAGACCTCAGGACAGAGCCGTGTTGGACCATGTGGACACTGGGGGCAAGATGGCGCCTTTCTTTGCACGATGCCCGGCCCCTCCCTCACTTGGCTCGACAACCCCCCGCCCCCCGCCGCCCCGCTGTCGTCCCAAAGCTCATTTACGGTGGCCGGAGAGGCTCCCCGCCCCGAAGGTCTTCACAGACTCGTGGCAGAGCGTTTCAGGCCCCGGCAGATGTCTTCTTCCCCAGCCGATGTCCCTGGAGCGATGGATCTTTGTGGCTGTAACCGTGGCTGAGAGCAGATCTGACCACTTCCGCGTGCCTTTGTGTCTGGGGAGAAACACGCGCATTGGCCAAAACAAGGCAAAAGCCTTGACTCGGGAGAGGGGACCCCCAGCAATGCCTCCCCCTTGCCCCGTAGCTCGGGGGCATCTTTTCTAGTTTCCTGAGGCAGCGCCTGAGTTGGAGCAGAGCTAGGATGACGGGCAGTGCTGTCCAGAGGCGCATCAGCCGGGGAACATCATTCTTGCTTACGTTCACAGACCGTTGGATGTGGCGCCCATGACCTTCCAAGGCCACGCGTATAACCTCCACCAGCCGGCACTTTCCCCAGGAAACCCACGCTCTGGGCCACGTCCCTGCTGGCCACCTGCACGGTGTCCTGAGGGCTGCAGGGCCATCCCACGAACATGAGTTTCAGAGCGGGAGAAGACATACCTCATTCTCTCCCTCCCGGGCTGCTCTGATCTTTCCTCTTCAGCCTTCCTGATTATTTATTGATTTATTCTTTTAACTCCGCTGACGTCGTGTGCACTTTGTGGCTCTGTGGCTGGTCCTGACGGCTTAATTGAGCTTGTTCTTGCTTTGCCTGGCAGCCGGGGAGTGGGGGAGCTTGAATCTAGGTTCTTGGGGAGCTTCAGACTCGGGGTGGGGGGCATCTAGGGCTTGGGGGCTTGCCGGTGGGCCGATCCCAGGGTTTCAGGTTGGCAGCTTTGCGGGGTGCTCCGTACCGCCTTCCCTTCGGCCCCACCTTCCTTCCTCGTCATTGTGGGTTGGATTCAGTCTCGGGCTAAGAATCTCCAAAACAGAGCGGGACTCCCTTGGGGCCGGGTGGGGAGTGGGGTCACACGTATAGGAGGACAGTGATTGTTGGCTCTAGTTACTGACCCTTAATCAGAAAAACCGTTTTTCCTGTTGAGAGCATTTGCTAACAGGCCATGCCACCTTGAGGAGGCGTGACAGCTTCCTGGGGGAGCGTGAGGCATGCCAGTCTCGGAAGCCACGGGGCCTGTCTCCTGCGCTCTCGCGGCTCTCTGGCAAGCCCCGTTCTCCCGGCTGCAGCCTCTCCCTCTACAAACAAGGAGGGAGGCATGTTGTCAGCTGCGGGGCCACAGGTGGTGTTGGGCAGTTCCCAGGGGTCCCCAGAAATGGCATGCTGCGTTTGTCTCCCCCCCCAAGCCTGTGCATATGAGCATCGTCACTGGGAGAGATTCCTTAGCCTTTATTAGATTCTCAGAGATTCAGAATCCAGAATGTGATGTATAAAAAAAAAACAACAACACACAAATGACGTGTGCCCGTTTTAAAGTCCTGCAAAGCATGAGACTCTCGTGACCGGTGAAGGCTCATCAGTCACTGTGAGGTCGTCATCTTGATCATCCACCCTCAGAGACTAGAGCAGGCATCTGTCGATTGGCTGATTGAGCCCAGGGACAGCCCTTGAGAACCGTGGCCACGGAGACAGGGAGCAGGGTGGACTCCCGAGCTCTTCCTGGGTCCATACAGGGGTGACAGGTTCAGGGCGCGCAGTCGGCTCCTGGGCGTTGCTGAGTCAGAACAGGTCCCCGTGGGGAGGAGGCGCAGGCTGTCCGGCCCGGCTGCCCGGTCCTGGCCGTCTCGCCCTCCCGCTAGGCCCGTTCAAGCCCGCCTGCCTTCCCACTTAACAGATCAGAAGAGCAGGAGCCAGGGAAGGGAAGCGACTTGCAAAAGTGAACCAACAACCGTGACGGCCCGAGTCAACCATTTTGAGCAAAACCAGGAAATCGTCGGCTCCCTGTTCGAAACATCCTGAGGTGGGCTTTCCCAGCTGGGTTCCATCCAGCATCTCAGAGAACTGTGATGGGGGGTGGGCCTCTGCCTTCTCCCCCAGGCTCGTCCCCAGGCTGCCCGTGGTGGCCCTGGCAAGCCCTGGTGTCTGCCTTTTGCCGCTTGCTCCTCCCAGTGTCCCAGCCCACGTTTGTGTTCATTGGCTTGGCGAAGGGGTCTAAACCCGACACGCTCCAATCATTGGGACTGGGATCGACTGCGCTGATTGGCTTAAGCCAGTTAGCGTCTCTACCCGGGGTAAGGATGGCTGAGAATTGGGCAAGACTGTTTCCCACAGAGCATTGAGCGTGCTGGGGGCGGGATAACGAGAAACCCCCAGCCAGAGGAGGCTGTCGAGTGTCCACCCCGCTCGCTGTTGGACTCCCAGCCCAGGGCTCTGCCAGGTCCCCAGGCACAGGGCTCCTGGGAGGCCAGCCCCGGGCCCCAGGCATGGAGCAGAGGTGTCCCCGCCCGCAGTCATCAGTGCTGAGCCTAAAGCCAGAAAGATGGGGGCTGAGGAGGAAGAGAGATCTCGGCGCTCTCTCCAACCCCCAGTGAGCCAGGAGCCACCTCCTGCAAAAGCAGCACCTGCTTCCACAGGCCCCCCTGGAGCCCCTGCCCTTACCCCCTCCCCCCGTCAGGGCACAAAGCAGGGCAGGTTTGTAGCGTCTGGCCCCCAGAGCCATCGAGCAGAAAAGAAAGTTCTTGAACCCATGCCTTTTGAGACTCTGGCTTCAGCGGGTGTTGTCGGGCAAAGCCCACGGGCTGTGCTCAGTGGGAGAAGCCAGATACAAGAAAACAGGACTTAAAATAGGGAAGCCAGACAAGAAGGTGGGGAGGGCGATTCTTGTAAGTGCTGGGGGCAAGAAGGGCGGGGCCTCTGGGTCAAGGGCGGAGTGGAGTCCCAGAGGGTATTTCGAGCCGTGACCTCTGCTTTAAGTGTTCTCGTCAAGGCAGACCCGAACGCAAAAACGGGAAACGGAAAAGAGCTCACCGTCCCCCACGTGGGGAGCACCAGAAATGCTTCCTCCAGGGAAGGACAAGCCCCGAGTGGCCGCTGTCCAGCGACAGATGGCCGGCCGCTGGCCACGTGCCATCGGGAGCCAGCAGCTGCCCCTCTGCCACCCCCCCCGCCGCCCCCCAGAGCTCGGGGTTATCACCGTGTCCATCACGGACATCTGGTTGGAAGCAGACATGCCCACAGGCCATGTGGTCTGGGAGAAGGAGTCAGCTTTCCGCTTTCTCGTCCTGAAGAACCTCCGCCTCTGGGGCACAGAGAGGAGAAGGTGCTGTGGCAGGAGGGGCGGAGACCCCCCCCCCAAAGTGGCGTTCACAGCTGGCATCCGGGCATTAGCAGCTTCCTTGCTCATTAGACGAGTGGCAATGTGCTTCCCACAAGCGTCCAGCCCACCCCCCCCCCCCACTTTCCCTCTCAGCCCGTCAGAGACCTGCACTGGTGTTGAACTTGACCCCCTGGCTCAGCAGCCCTCATTGGGCAGAACTCCCATTTGTGTCCACCTGCGGATGGCCGTGACCCCGACGCCAGCTCTAACCTGCCACCTCGCCCCCTGCCCCCCCCCCCGGAGGCGAGCGCCCTCCCCAGCCGCGTCAGCACGTCGCTGAACTCACGTCCAAGCCAAAGTTTCCCGAGCGCTTTCCACTCCTTGCGGTCTCGTTTGGTTCCTCGTCGTCGTTGTCAAATTTGCTTTCTTTTCCCTCTCGCCTCGTGTTTGTTTTGTAGCCGAGCGCTAATCTGGATGCATTTGGAATGAAGTTAGCCAGAGTCCGCCTTCCTCAGCCTTTGCTCTGTTTTATTTATTGTTGGACATTTCCAATGATCCAAATCAAAGTGAATTTAAAAAAAAGCTATTTTATCGTTTGGGTGTGTTTGTGGTGTTTCTGGGCGGGGGCGGGGCATGCCTTCATGTTGCCCCCCGCCCCACAGCTTCCGGTCAGGGGTTCTGCTCCGGCCTAAAAACGCCCCAGTGGCTCCCTGGCTGAGGGTCTCCTGGTTCTGCGTCCGTCCCTACCAAGTGCCCAGAGGTTCGGGAAGCAGAGCGTTAGCCTCTCAAATGCCACCGTGACTCTCACTGCTGTGTGACTATGGCGATCCACCTCACCTCTCTTACCCTCTGCTGCCCCATCTGCCAAATGGACTTGACCATGCCAGCCGTCAGAAGGGGTGTGAGGTCAAGAATAAAAATCACTCAGGAGGCCCACCCGAGGAGATTTGAGTCGGCCGCTTCAGACAGTCGCTGAATGAGATAGCCTTGGCCGGGGCCCAGGGTGGGCGAGGTAGGGTTCATCTCCTCCCAATAAACAGGTACATCCGTGGATGAATCCCAAGTTTGATCCAAAGTCGGCACAAGTCTCTGACTTTGTAAATAGTCCAGAAATCCAGTCTTGGGGTTCTATACTGTAAAATTAGTGTAAATGGTGATAGTCCCCAATTCGTGTCGGCTCTCACAACGGCCTGCTGGGCGTGAACTTGACTTCTCAAAGCGGTCCTGTGGAGCTGGTGCGTGGTTCCCGGGTTTCCATGTTTGCAGACAGGTGCAGAGTTAAAGCCAGACGAGGGCAGGGGTGGGGTTCAAAGCAAGCGTTCCCTCTGAAGGTCCGGGGCTCCCTGTCACTCTGCTGCCTCCCCAGGGGACGTCTCCCAGGCTGGGACCTTAGGGACGTCTTCCCAAAGTTGTTTGGGAAGTTTGTGGTGAACTTCGGAAAGCAGCCCTCAGAGGCAGGAGGGGACAGAGAGGAACACAGGTGTCCTGGAGTCGGGCTGCCTGCGTTCCTACTTAGCTGTGCGAGTTTGAGCATGTCCCTGAACCTCTCTGTGCCTGAGCTGCTTGTGGATAAAGTCTGGGTGAGGGGGTACCTACCCTAGAAACATGCTTGAGAATTAAATGAGTGAATGCACACCACAGGCTAAGAAGAGAACCTAGTGCCCAGGGAGCCTCCTGTAGATGTCAGCTGTTATTAAAGTCGTGAGGAGACGGGGCTCCTGGGTGGCTGGGTCGGTTAAGCGTCCAACTTCGGCTCAGGTCATGATCTCGCGGTCCGTGAGTTCGAGCCCCGCGTCAGGCTCTGTGCCGACCGCTCAGAGCCTGGAGCCTGTTTCCGATTCTGTGTCTCCCTCTCTCTCTGCCCCTCCCCCGTTCATGCTCTGTCTCTCTCTGTCTCAAAAATAAATACACGTTAAAAAAAAAAAAAATTAAAGTCGTGAGGAGAGAAGGAGATGCCAGCAAAACCGTGAGGCCCCCTGGGGCACCCAGTCCGATTTCTTCTGCCCCCTCTCCTGCCCTTCCCCTGCCGGGGGCTTTTGTGCTGCTTTCTTTCCAAGTGGTTTCTTCACCTCTTAACATTCCCTTTCCTTGTTCCCATCACTTGGCTAACCTCACCCCATCAGGGCCCCTCTCTCAGGTATTGTTAACATGCGGCCGGCTCCCTCCACTGAGACCCGGCCTCCCCCAAGTTCCCACCTGGGCGAGCTCCCATTATAGCTGCAATGTGGGAAAGGGGCCAGCAGGTGGCGACACGCTCAGCCGGGTGGGCGCTCATCCACCCAGTCCCAGGCCCATGGGCAAAGCCTAGGAAGGGGTAGGAATTAGCTAGGACCCTCCACGGGGAGCCCTGAGGACCTGAAAACGTTTCTTCAGGACCCTCGGGCACCTGCCCAGACACAGAGGACAAGAGCCAGAGCCCTCCAGGCCCAGTGCTGTGCACCCCCCACGCCTCCCACAAACGTAGGTCTTCCAGGATTGGGTGTTGGGGACCCTGGGAAGGTCCCCCAGACACACCCCTCACGCGGCCCCAAACACACGCTTGGCTGCTCAGCAAAGAGCTCCTGGAACCAAAAAGAAGTTCCTGGGAAGAAGCGTTCTACCTGCTTCTGATTTTAAAACGTGAGGACTTTTAAATACATGCACTGATTGAGAAGAGATGAACCCCACCTCAACAATCATGTTTTCCACACGTGCCACTCCCTTTTTAAAATTCTTCCTTTTGGGACGCCTGGGTGGCTCAGTCAGTTGAGCGTCCGGCTTCGGCTCAGGTCATGATCTCACAGTCCGTGAGTTTGAGCCCCACATCGGGCTTTGTGCTGACAGCTCAGAGCCTGGAGCCTGCTTCGGATTCTGTGTCTCCCTCTCTCTCTCTGCCCCTCCCCTGCTCATGCTCTGTCTCTCTCTGTCTCAAAAATAAATAAAAACATTTAAAAAATAATAATAACAAAATAAAAATAAAATTCTTCCTTTTTCGTTACTGTTGATGTCCCGCAGTGTTTAGGGGGACAAATCTGCCTCAAAAGTCATTTTGCCCCCGTGTCCGTGAGGAAGTGCCTAGGAAGTGTGCCTGTCCTGTGAGACACAGCGTCACCCAGCAAGGTGGAGGGTGTCCCCGCTTCCTCTGGTGCCCGGCCCACGGGGGACCCCCTCAGCTGTCCTCACCACACCTTAGGAAGCTGGTTTACCTACACCAGGATTCACTACAGGTCGTGTCACAAAAGGAAATGTTCTGTGTATTCAGAGCCAAGTGAGGTCCAGGTCATGGGAGGTCCAGGGCACCTTTGCTGTAGGGGCCCGGTGAGGAAATGTCCTCCAATGATTCCAGGGTCCCTCTGCACCTGCTGGGGAAGGACCTGCCTCTGTTTCTGCTTCTGCTTCGTTCACTGATGCAATAACACCTGCCAAGTAGAGGCATCCCCAGGGCCCGGGTTCTGTCACCCCAATTCACGATCTCCATCTGTGGGATGATGCTGATAGATTCACCTGCCCCTGTCGCTCCCCTCCCTCTAAGCGCTCCCCCTCCCAGACCTGCCCAAGCCCTGGAGCCCCATAGAATAAGGGGAAGCCCTTCTGATCGTCCTCAGCTGAAACACTGGGTCCTCACAGGATGGCTGAACCCCAGGTAACCTGCTTCTCAGAGATGCTGGCCGCCCGCCCCACCTGACGTCCCGTGAGCACATGGAATAATTCAGACACTGGCCGTACGCAACCCCAACCCACTGCTATGGACTGGGTGATGTCCCCTACATTCCTTTGTTGAAGTCCTGACCCCCAGGGTGATACTGCTTGGAGGGGGGGCCTTTGGGAGGTGATCAGGTTTAGAGCAGGTCATGGGCGGGGCGGGGGGGGGCATGATGAGGTAAAAACCGCAAGGCAGCTCAGGAAGCCACCGTCCTGCTCGGCTCTGGGAAGTGCGCCCTCCCCCGATGTCTCCCCATCTCCGGGCCTCCACGGGGCTCACTCCAGACTGGCAACCGGCAGGTGGCCGCATCTGGGGAGGGGATGGGCAAAAGACAGCTGGAGTTTTTGCTGTGGTTCTAAGCCACGTCCTCCGATTCAGCCTGACCGCAGAGTACAAGTAGCAACAGGTTCCCAGATCAGTCTCTCTGTTAGCTCAGGCCTCACCGTGCCACGGTGGGACTGCGGCCCCGAGACCCCTGCCGCTTGGACACGGAGACTTGGACCTTGCCAGGTTATAGACCAGGGAGGCTGTGGGTCTGGATGAGAAACCACAGGAGGTGAGTGGGGACAGTCTCAGGAGGAACAGGACAAGGGAGCTAGAAAGACAGAGAGGCCACGGCTCCACGGGGCTGTGAGGTGTCCCCAAGGCCAGGAACAAGATGACTTCAGGGAGAAATGTGGCAGGAGCTGTCGGAACGGCCTTTGAGATGGAGCAGGTCTAGGTGATGGCGAGCCGGAAGGTGGAAAGGGGAAGTCGGGAGAGAGCAGACGTCCAGGGCCCAGGAGGGCAGGTGCTGTGTGTAAACAGGGACACTAGGGTCAGCAGGATAAGGGCACAAACTGGGCAGAAACACACTTACTGTAAAGTCTGCCAGGAATGAAGGAAAGGAGGCAGCAAGGTGGCAGTTGTCAGGAAGAGGGACAGTGCTGGTAACCGCAGGGCAGGTGCAGAAAAAAAAAAGTTTGGGGACAACGGGTGGGAGGGTGAAGTCCAGAAACATCCACGTGGACCCATAGGGACGCAGCGCTCACCCCAGACGCTGCTGCTGGGAGCGAGAGGAAAGTGACCATAGCCTGGGAGGGTAGCAGGGTCCTCAGGACCCTCAGGCATGCTTCACAGGTCAGGGCAGCGAGCCTGCCTCTTTGCAGGGCCAGGGCGCTCCCCGCGTGTGGCTGGCACACTTCCTGGAGCGCGGAAGACCGAAGCCAGGGGTTGCGATGGCTATCAGCCGAGAACATCTTTTCTCAAGGCTTCCAGAAGGGGTGTGTACCTATTGGGAAAACTATCGCCTCGGAGGCCTGGACGCCCCGAGGGTGTCTGCAGAGCCGCAGATGTCCAGGGTGCCTTCCTGTGGGTACCCGTGACTTCCGAGAACTCCTTCCCCTCCGTGTTTTATAACATTTGAACTGGCTTTCCTGAAACTTTAACTGGAACAGGGAGCTCTGTGTGGTGTAGATCTGTAGATTGCTGGAAGGTCTCCCCCCCCCCCGCCAGAGGTCCCCCAAGAAGAGGGCTTGGTTGGATCATAGACCCCCACAGGCCCCAAGGGTCCAAGACCCGGATCCAGACGTGGAGCTTCTCTGTGATGTGGGAATGAGGATTCCAGACTTGTCTGCCTCGGGGGATTGTGGGGGAAACTAACACACTTTAGGTTTACATGCATTTCGTTTGATAAGTACTCACCTAGGGCCACTGGGGGCTGGGGCTGGGGCAAGATGAGGTCTCTGCCATCCAAAGACCTCAGTCCAGTGGGGGGACAGGCAGGTAGCCAGACAGCGGCAACACCAGGAGAGGTGGGAGATTCTTAATAATGACCATGGTTCCCTTCTGCACCCTGTCAACATGGGCTAAGTGCTTTGCCCACGTGAATTTCCTTGAATCCTGCGTCAATTCTGCCAAGAAGCACAATCCCCCCAGGAGAGGAGAACTTAATGAGGAGACAGTCTCCGGGAGGTGAAGAAACTTGCCAGCAAGGAAGGGGTGCACCCAGGACTTTAAAAGCAAGGTACTGAGCTCACGAGTCCTAGCTGAGAATTAAACACCTCCGTTCCCCACAAGAGTGTGGGACCAGGGGACTGTCAGCTTTGTTCTAGACTGAAGCACTTTGGAGATGAGCCCCCAGGGGCTGGTCCCAGGTGGTAGAGCGGGTCCTGCCCTGGGAAAGCCCAAGCTGTCCAAAGGCTCCCCTTCTGACCCGCCAGGAGCACTGGCCCGGCCACCTAGCAATGGTGGCCACCAGAGGGCGCAACGGACCCGCCTTCGGCAGGATTCCTTTCAACACTGCGTTTGGTTGGGAGCCAGACAGCAAGCAGTTGAAAAGCACATGAGAAAACACACACACACCCATGTGTAGGCTGCAGCCTCCTGGGGCTGATGACCGTGGATCTGGGCCGCGGATACAGAGGCCCCAGGACAGCCTGGGGGTACGGACCATATCGATTCATTCGTCCACGTTCGTTGAGTGCAGAGCTCCGTGACAGCCGTGGGCGGGCAGTCATTCCTGTGCTGTCCTGATGTAACCGTCTTGTGTTTCCAGTGGAGGTGGTCAAACCAGCCATGGGAAGACACCGTGACACGTGGCTACAGGAAGTCAGGGTTCCGTGGAGCACAGGGCCTGAGCGTGTCTAGGGAGATCAAGGGAGACTTCCTGGAGGAAGAGGCTGAGCCGTGAGGGGTAAGGATGGTCACCCAAGCAACGGTGGGAGAGCATGCCAGGCAGAAGGACGAGCACGTGCAAAGGCCCAGAGGCGAGACAGGGTGTGGCACAATCACGAAGCGGCAGATGCCCCGTGACACCGAGGCAGGGAGGCAGGAACAAGAGACGGGGGTCGGAGCAGCGGGGTCCAGGTCTCTTGCGAATTTGGGGGGGGGGGGGATTGGGCTTTATTCTCAGGAAAACAGAGGGCACTGAAGGGTGCAGCCCAGAGCAAGCGGGGAAGCCCAAAGTGCCCCCTCCAGAAGAACACTTGGCGTGGCGGTTGGACGCATATTTACGTCACATGCGCACTTTACAAAGTGCCCCACGCCCTTGCTCTCATTCAGCAGCACCCGGCCAGGAACAGGGGAGCAGACCCGAGCTGATGGCTGAGACAGGACAGCAGTGAGTCAGAGACAGACAAGGCTGGGACTCAGGACGGGGGGCTCTGCACTCCCCAGCTCTGCACACCGTCCCGCTGCTGGCAGGGCTGGGGGAAGGGCTGGGGGGGGGGCGTCTCCCCAGTTGGACACTGAGCCCCTCGTGACCGAGACCATCCTGCATTCCCAGAAGTGAGCGGAAAGCCTGGTCCAGGAGCACGATGCACGTGTGAGGGGATCGGAGAGGTTTGAATGGAACGGATGGGTAATGGTAAGGCCCGAGTTTCCATTGCTCAGGCTTTGTCACGGCCAAGACTCGGTCAGGCTTCTAGGCACTCCCAGGCCTCAGGGTCCCCCGAGTGGGTGGGAGACACGGATCACCCTGAGGATGACCGGCTCCGTTATTCCACAAAGGGACAGTTTGCAATGCTCTTCTGTGAACCACCCAGGCATTCCGCAAGGAGTTGAAAACTCCTGAAAGTTATGAATGGAATCTCTTACTGAAATATAAAGTCATTTCTCTTTCTCTGTGGAGGTCGGGGTAGGGGGGAGGGAGAAAGAGAAGAAGAAGAAGAAGAAGAAGAAGAAGAAGAAGAAGAAGAGGAAGGGGAAGAGAAGGAGGAGGAGGAGGAGGAGGAGGAGGGAGGGGGAGGGGGAAGAAAGAAAGAAATGAAGGCAGGAAGGGAACAAGAAAGAAAGAAGAACCCAGTAATTTGTTCTTCCTCCCCCTCCCTCTTCCTTGCAGGTGTATTTTAACAGAGTTGCCATCACAGAGGATGATCTATTTTTACATTTTACTGGCTTGTTATTTTGCAACCATTAATTTCCACATTGAAATGTGCGAAAACTTCTTAGCAGAGTTTCTAGAATATAGTTAATGTCCAAAAGAAAAGAAAGAAAGAAAGAGGAGGAGGAGGAGGAGGAAGGAAGAAACAGAAGGAGGAAAAAAGGAGGGGGGAAGGAGAAGGGCAGATGGGGTGATACTAAATCTATCTATACATGACACTTTTTTATTTTTTTTGTTTTTTATTTTTTTTAATGTTTATTTATTTTTGAGACAGAGAGAGACAGAGCATGAGCAGGGGAGGGGCAGAGAGAGAGAGGGAGACACAGAATCCGAAGCAGGCTCCAGGCTCCGAGCTGTCAGCACAGAGCCCGACGCGGGGCTCGAACTCACGGACCGTGAGATCATGACCTGAGCTGAAGTCGGACGCTTAACCGACTGAGCTCCCCAGGCGCCCCACATGACACTTTTTAAAAAAATTATTTCTAACTAGTATTAAAAATAAATTCTTTTTAAAAACCTACAGATTGGGAGAAATTATTTCCAAATCGCATACCTGATAATTTCCAGAATATATAAAGAATTCCCACAACTCAACAACAAAAAGGCAAGCAACCCAATTACCCGTTTAAAAACGGTCAAAGGATTTGAACGGATATTTCTCCAAAGAAGATACACAAACGGACAAGGCCCTCGTGAAAACATGCTCAACATCGTTAGGCGTCACTCTGATGAGATTCTGACTGCACACCCGGCAGGATGGCCGTGAACCAAAAAGTCAGAATGCGACACGCGCTGGCAAGGACGTGGAGAAATCAGACTCCGGGTGCCCCCGCTGGTGTGAATGCAAAATGGTACGCCCGCTGTGCCACACGGCTTGGTGGCTCCCCCAAAACGTTACACGGAATCACCGTATGACCCAGTAATCCTACTCATAGGGATGTGCCCCCAATAACCGAAAATAGGCATGCCAACACATGGACGTGAATGTTCTTAGCGGCACTATTCACAAGAGCCAATAGGTAGAAACGACCTAGGCGTCTCTCTACCTATAAGAGGGTAAATACATGTGAAGAAGAACCCCTTTTTATGGATGTGGAAACTAGGGGTCAGAGTGAATAAAAGGTTTGCCCCAAGTCTCTGGGGTCTTAGCAGCAATGGAAAGATCAGAAGCTGATTCCTTGACCGTCCTGCTTCAGAGAGAACCCTAGGTCTGCATTGCTGGGCCCATGGCCAGAGGTCAGGGGGCTGGTCGGGTGATACCTCTGGTCACATTCTTCCACAGGCTGGACCCCCTGGGAAACCTGGTCCCAGCCCCCCCGCCCCTCCCACCAACCTCTGGCTTTTCTGGGCTCCTTGGCCCGGCCACACGGATTGCCTCCTCTCCTGCTTTTGTGCTGCTGGCCAGACTGGTAGGGAGCAGGCTTCTGGGCCCCTGGAAAGGCAGCTGCTGCCCTCTCGGCCTTGGCTGGAGGATGAATCGGCCCTTCCCTCCTCTCACTCCCCATCCTATGCCTCATCAGGCTTCTAGAGCCCCGGGACAGCCACCACGCTTATCTTACCAGAATTCTTTCTTTGCCTTTCTGTCTACCTCGCTTCACGGGGAGCTCTCGATCAGACACGTGTGAGCTCTCGTGCCCAGTGCGGTGCCTGGCGGTGAGCCGGTGCTCGATCGTGCGGGCCGAGTGAGGAAAAGGCATCGCTTTAAAAAATGCGGCATGGGGTGCACCTGGGTGGCTCAGTCCGTGGAGCGTCGGACTTCGGCTCGGGTCATGATCTTGCGTTTCCCGAGTTCGAGCCCCACGTCGGGCTTACTGCTGTCGGCACAGAGCCCGCTTCGGATCCTCTGTCCCCCTTTCTCTCTGCCCCTGCCTGGCTCATGCACAGTCTCTCAAAAAAAAAAAAAAAAAATGCTGGATGGACGGACAGCCGGGTGAACAGAAGCGTTGAGACAGAATGGGAAGGAAAGGGGCCTCGGTCTGAAGGTCAGAGAGCAGGCTCCCCACCATTCCCGACTCGGTGGAGAACCACAGGACCCTCTGGCCCTTCTCCGACCCCATTTTTCTCATCTATAAAAGAAGAAGCTTGGATGACCTGATCCCCAAAGGCTTTTCCCGCAGCGATCCTCTCCGAGACTCCGAGCCTGTGGCCTCAGGTGGGATGGAGGGATGGACGCTCCCAAGGCCAAAGACTCAGGTCCACAGAGTGTTGGAGAGGTCAGGTGGAGGGATCAGCCTGGAGCGGAGAAGGATCAGCCTAGAAGAGAGGCCACTTCGTGCTAAGGTTCAGGTGTGCCCAGAAGTACTGTGGTATTTGCCCGATTCTGCCTTCCTCCTCCAGCGTCAGTGCCCACGGTCCTCTCTGCTGTTTACAGCTCTCGCCTAGAGCTGGGAGCTGAGGCCACCAGCTCCGTGCTTAGGAAGGCGCAGTGACTTATCCAAGGCTCCACCACCGATGGCATTGCTGTCTAGGCTTGGAAGGTCTCTGTTCCAATGACCCCGGAGAAGGAGCCCCATAGGTCTGGGTGCTCAGGAAGTCTTTGTTACCTGGGGGTAACAAAGGGGATCTCATCTCTGGACTAAGACAGGGTTCCCTTTAAGGAGGTCGGTCCTCTGCAGTGCGTTCCCTCCACCCCCCGCCCCTGCTACTGTGATAGCTCTGACATCAGTTCTATACTAGCGACCTCCTTAAGATCTTTCCTGCCAGGGAAGGCAGCCCGAGTTGCCAGTGAGACCCAGGGTATTGGCCTCTTGCCAACCTCTCCAGCCTTTTGTGTCTCGAATTGCCCCTTCTCTCTTTCCCTCTGCCCCATGCCCTCCTGTCCCCCCCTCATCTCACCGTCATCCCCACTTGCTTTTTCCCCTCACACGCCTTTCCTGTGTTCTCCGTAAGACCCACTCCTCTTCAGTCCCGGTCCCTGCTGTCTCCTGTCCCCGCTGGGCTAATGACAGTACCCTGAGCAGCGCTCAGGACAACTTGGTGAAATGGTGTGGTTCCCTGCCCCTCTCACCTCCCCGTCGCTCGGTACACAGAGACTTGTAACTTTGTACCCTGAGCGCTTAGCACACTGCCCTGCTTTGGGCTGGTTCTGTGATGTATATAATAACAGCCTGCACTTCTCGGGTGCCGAGTGTGGGCCAGGCACTGAACCAGGGCTTCATGTGGACGAACTCACTGGCCCTTCACATCCATGGGCAGGCAGGGCGGCTCCTGGCCCATTACATATAGAAGCGGTCTGGAGCAGTGAACAGTCCACACAACTGTACTGTAGACGTCACCATCAGCAGCAGCAGCACCACCACCACCTTCACCATCCTCCGCCCTGTTTTTTTTTTTTTTTTAAATTTTTTTTTCAACGTTTTTTATTTATTTTGGGGACAGAGCGAGACAGAGCATGAACGGGGGAGGGGCAGAGAGAGAGGGAGACACAGAATCGGAAACAGGCTCCAGGCTCCGAGCCATCAGCCCAGAGCCTGACGCGGGGCTCGAACTCACGGACTGCGAGATCGTGACCTGGCTGAAGTCGGACGCTCAACCGACTGCGCCACCCAGGCGCCCCCCTCCGCCCTGTTTTATAAATGAAGGGTAAGATGGATAAGAGAGTTTCAGGAACTCGCCCTAAGTCACAGAGCTAATAAATGCCAGAGCCAGGATTTGAATCGGCCATCTGGTTGCAGGGTTCCAGCTCTGAGCTCTTACGTTCTGCTGCTTTCTATCATGCTTGGCTGCCAACGTGTGTGTGGTGGGTATCGGAAGGAAAGATGTGATGCCTTTAGGAAGAGCAAGAATGAGAAGGCGTTTCAGGTACAGGCATCAGCAAAAGCCTGTGGGTGTAGATCAAGATGGCCCCCCTTCCGGACCCAGTGGTCTGGGTGAATTGATGTCGCCCCTGGTTCTCTGACCTCCACCCTTCTCCCTACCTGCCCAGAGGGCCGGAGCACCTCCTGCTGATGTAGCAAAGACCTGACCCTGACACATACTTCCTGTGCGGCATTTGGGCACATTTCTTAATCTCTCGGAGGTTCAATGTCCTCATCTGCAAAATGTGGACAAGAATCGCGCCTTCCCCATAGTTTGGTTAAGGATTGAATGACATAATGCCTCTGAATTGCTTAACATAGTTCCACAAACATTGCAAGGGATCAAGAAACGGTTGAAGAGGTCGAATATATATAGGTTTATTTATTTATTTTTGAGAGACAGAGAGAGAGAGAGAGAGAGAGAGAGAGGGAGTGAGAGAGAGATCCCAATTGGGTTCCACGCTGTCAGTGCAGAGCCTGAGGTGGGGCTCGAACCCACAAAACAGTGAGATCATGACCTGAGCCGAAATCAAGAGTCAGACACTTAACCGGCTGAGCCACCCAGGCGTCCCTTGAATATATTTTTGGTGAAATGCATAGTGCGGACACTTTACCCTCGTCTACTCTGTCCCAGAGGACTGGCTCTCGCAAACTACATTTTCCAGGCCCACTGGCCCACGGGTGGGAGGCCCTGGCTGGGTGGGGAGAGAGAGCAGGAGGAGAGAGGGAGCTATGGGGTTTCTCCCTCTGCTTCGGGCAGCGTCTTTGAGGTGGCCTCATCCCTTCCCTGGTCCCAGCCCCAGCGAGACAGTCCCTGACAGGGTGCGAGCCCCAGGGGGCAGCCTCAGCCTCTCGCGCCCCCACCCCCAACCCCAGTGTCAGCCCCTCCTCCCTCATCCCCCAGCCCAGGGAGAGATGCTGTCTGTGTTGCAAAGCTCCACGATGCCTCCAAGAGCCTCAGGAGTAGAGTTTGCCAGGACTAGTCAATTAAAAAAAACCAGGAAGTCCCGTTGAAGTTTCATTTCAGCCAGACGACATGTCATATTTTAAGGGGAAGTATCCCCAGATATGCAGGGAACATACTTACGTGGAAAAAAAAAGAAAATCCTTGTGCATCTGAAACGCACATCGAACTAGCCTTCCTGCGTTGCATCTGGTGGCCCCACACGTGAGTCCTCTCGATGCCTCAGACACCATCACACCTGACTCTCCGTATTAATTGTCTCTGTTAAACTTCCCAATAAGGGCTCTTTTGTCGCCGGATCAGATGCCGAGGCCAGCGTGAGCCAAATGCGTGTTCCTGGAATCCGAAAGCGACCCCCTTACCCCAGCCTTTTATTCACCTTCCAGCTCCCCGGGAGTTCAAAAAGGAACACAGAATTTCAAACGGACGTTAATTGAGCAGACGTAAGTGCCAGGCACCGGAGCCCTTGGCAGAGATGAAACACTTTGCTCTCTTAATCGATGGCATCAGAACACCTCTCAAAGAGAGGTTCTGTTTAGGAAAATACCTTAACGAGCCACTCGGGGTGGAATCGGGGACCCTGAGGGCAAAGAAAACCAACCAAAGAAACGGCCTGTGCCAGGCTTCGGAAAAGCAGGGGAATCTTTTTTTGCCGCAGAGGGAGCGGAGGGCAGAGCTGTCCCGGTTGCCGTAGGACTGGAGGGCAGAGCTCTCTGGTAAAGGAAAACCCCAATTTTATGACGCCCAGAAATTCTGTCGGGGATTGGCACGGAGCACAGGGAAGGCTGGCTTGTGTCTGCTCCACGGTGTCTGGGACGACTCAGTGGCACGTCTGTCTCCCCGTGAGGTAGCTGGAAACGTCGAGAGCCATCTGTGCCTGCCAGTTTGGTGGCCGATGTGGCCTCCCTCAGCTGGGACTGCTGACCAGAGCGTCATCCATCACGGCCATTCCGTGCGGTCTGGGCTTCTCCACGAAGGGAACAGGACTTCTTGCACGAAGCGTAGGGGTCCAAAAGCCAGTGTCCCGGTGGGCCTGGCAGAAGCTGGTCTCGGACCAGACTGACCTAGTCTCGGATATAAGGACCACTCCCTCCTTGCCCTGTCTGGGGGACGGGACTGCCCACAGTCGGGAGGCGGAGACGGACGGCTCCGGTGGAAGGGAGGGTGGTCAGGTCACATAACAGGAGAGCAGGCACAATGGGAGAGCTCGTCAACCATGGAAAAAAGCGCCATCTGCCACAAGGAGGGAGAGAAGAGGAGGAAGGGGGGGAAAAGAAACCGGGAAAGAAACATGCGTTTAGAACAACATGTGGCCGGAAATGGAAGTGAAAGACAGGAGCGGGGAGACTTGGGCGGAGGAGTCGACGGGGAGGCCCTAGAAATTTCAGCCGGGTCGCTGACTTCCTTTGGAAGCTGGAGGCATTGCTGCGGGGTCACGTCCCCGTCCTCTGCCTCCCACGCGCCTCAGTCAAGTACCCCGGGCCCACCCAGGGCCTGGGCTGGCGTGTGCTTGTGCACGCTGGTTCGTGTGCACACAGAAAGGGATGGGGCTCCACGGGTGACGTGTCGCGATGCTAAGAGGATGGAATGAAGGCTCTCAGACTTCATGACCCGGCAGCAAGGACAGTGACATGCCAGTAACTCTGAGCCCTTGAGCCCGAGTCACCGGGAATTTGCAAAAAACTTGGGGTGGGCTTTGGGTTTGTCTAGAGTACAGAACGGGGAGTCAGGCCGATTGTACTCACTCATTCGCTCGTCTGTTCTTTTGCCCAACAAGCTTGGGTCGTGCACCTGCGGTGTGTCAGAGACCGTGGTTGGAGCTGAGGCAGCAGCAGGGACAAGACAGCCCGGCTCTGCCGCACGGAGGGGACCTTTTAGCGAGATGGGCAGTGAACAGGTAAATACAAGTAAAATTAAAAAGCGAGTAAATAAAACACAAAATAAGAATGTCCGCGTCGGCCAACGACCCCCAAACCTCAGCACCTCCCGCGATAGAAACTCGTGTCTCGCGCGCAGAGGGATTAGTGTGGGGGGGTTATCCGGTCTTCCCTGGTATGGGGTGCAGGCTTCACTATCGTGTGACATGCCTCCCATCTGCTGGGACTTACCGGCCCCACAGCCAGGGACGGGGGTGGGGGTGGGGAGCACGGAGGCCCGTGCGGAGGAGTTTCATACACCAGCGCTGGAAACAGAGCACAGCACTCCTGCCCAGGTGCCATTGCCAAGGGCACGGTCCCGTGGCCACACCTCGCGGCAAGGAAGTGGGGAGGTGTGGTGGCCTGGGTGTCCAGGAGGAGGAGGAGCGTGACAAAGGGGACGAAGGAAAAAAACAAGGTATGGTGACAGCGGCCGGGGTAAGCGGGGAACCGTTCACACCGTGCGGGCAAGTCAGGCCTGTCTGAAGAGATGGCACCTGAGCTAGGATCTAAAGCGCGACAGGTGCCCGGCGGTCCACGCCGCTGGGGACACGTGCCCCGCACAGAAAGGAAATCAAGGACAAGTCCCCGAAAGGGTGGCCAGGTCGGTGCGTTCAAGGAGCTGGGGCGGCCAGTGTGGACAACCCGGGGTGAGGGTGGCGAGACGGCAGACCCCACATTCCCTGCAGGGCCCTCGAGGGAGCTTGATCTCAGCTCTAAGTGGCGCCAGGAGCCCCCGGGGGATTTCCAGCAGGGAAGTGCCTGAATCTGGGCTGCATTTTTCAGAGATCTTATCCTCCTTCCAAAGGGCAAGGAGGCCTTTATGGGTATTTGAGTTATCTGAGTTACAGTTTACCGTGTCAACCCATCCTCATGATAGCTTTGGGGAGGAGACAGCGTTGACCCTTTTGTGTGAGGGGAAACGGAGGGTCAAAAGCAGCAATAATTTTCCCAAGGTCACTCGTGACCTTGGCATAGCCAACTCTAGTTCCGGACCCAAGGCTAAGAGAGGAGTCATGGTTGAGGATAGGGGCCAAGGCTCAGTCAGGGCCCAAGGGTGGGGAAGTGCCCCTCTGCCAGGAGGTGGACCTCTTCACCCTGAGGGACGGCCCCACGGAAGTAGCAGATCATAATACCCGTTTCTCTCGGCCAGTGGGAAGGAAGCCCGGTGACCTTAGGACGCAGTGGCTGTCAGTGATCATTGCAAAGACGGCCAACTCACCACGCTCGGCTGAGGAATGGCCTCTCCCCAGAGATGTCTGTGCCCCATCCGCAGACGGTGGGAACATGTGACCTTACTTGGGAAGGGGATTCTGCAGGTACGGCTAAGTTAAGGGTCTGGAGGTATTCTTCTATTACGTGGCTGGGCCCACTGTAGTCGCAAGGGCACTTCTAAGAGGGCAGGAGGAGAGGCAGAGTCCCAGACAGAGACGTGACAACATCATGGCCTGGGGCCCTGAGCCACGCCGTAGTGGGCAGCCTCTGGAAATCCGAGAGAACAAGCAAACGATTCTCCCCTGGAGCCCCCACCAGGAAGGTGGTCCTTGACTTGAGCCCACAGAGACCCATTTCAGACTCGTGACCCCCAGAGCTCTAAGGCAACAAATTCATGTTGTGTTGAGCCCCTGAGTGTGTAGCAATTTGTTACAGCCTCATCACAGGACACGTGTACAGCTAAGACAGGGAAACACCCGCGACAGGGACTTCTAGAGGCTCCAGGAGCTGGCACCAAAGCCGAGGGGTCCCGGCCACTGCCGGTTCTCAAGATCCCTGACGGCTGGGCCCGAGAGCAAGCCCAGCCTTGACCCTTGGCCACCTTGGCAGAGGTGGCACTCGTGGCCTCCCCAGGGCTGCTGAGCAGCTGGCGGGCCTGGTTAATCAGTAAGGCTCGTGTTTGTCCGGCCTGGCCTTCTGGTGACTTAGCACTCCTTGGCCTAGTTATGATAGTTTGCACTATCAGCATTTAATAAAATGTAATGAGTAACCAGGGTCCTGAGGTCTCCACACCTGCCTTCTCCAAACACAGCTGATTGGCCCCCACCTCCCCAGGGACTTTGGGCTGGGGACAAATCCAACACGGTTGAGAACATGTGCCCCCCCGCCAACCCTGGGGATGGGCCTGAGCCCTGAGCGGGCTGGCCTTGGGTTCAGGGTCCAGCTCCCCTTACCGGCTGTGGGTCACCCGGCCTCTCGGAGCCTCCGTATCTGCGTCTGCAAGGGACCTGCTTTGTCTGTTCAACAAATGTTTATTAACCATTAACTCTACAGCCTGTGCCGAGGGGAATGTGATGCAGTGGAAAGAGCTGAGAGAATCGGGGGGGGGGGGCCTCACGAGTACCCAGGAGACGGGAGATTCCCGTCTTCTTGGTCCCCGGACAACAAAAGTGTGAGTTTGTCTTCGGGCTGCCCAGAGACGTTCCTGGGGGTTCTAGGAGGTGTGTGCATGCGGGGATGGGAGGGGGCACAGTTAGAGTGCTCACGGCACAGGGGCTGTGTGCATGTCAGGGGCACCAAGCAGTGTGAGGCGTAGCTTGGGCGTCCCAGCTTGAGCCTCCAGCAAGTGGCTCAGTGTCCCAGAGCATCAGCGTCCTCATGCCTAAAAGGAGACTCCTCAGCCAGGCCTCCCCAAGTTGGGAGGATTACAAGGCAATGGTTTCTAGAGAGCTGCGTCCATGTGGCTAAGCGCACGGAAAGCGCTCAGTAGAGGTTGGCTCCCTTCTCTGCCTTCCAGCCCCCTGCCAACGGAAAGCCTCAACCTGCAAGGTAGGGAGGTCCCCATGGCTAGATGTTTTCCAGCAGAGACTGGACTCCTGCCCACGGGGTCGTAAGAAAAGATTGGCACACGTGGGCATGCTAGGTGGCTTGAGACCCTCATGAGCCACCGGAGCAGGCAGTGTGCTCCAGGAAGGCCGGCCACGGGGGAGCTGGGGAGCGATGGGGAAAAAGTAAGGGAGGCGATGGGGTCAAGAGGACACCCTTATTCCTCAAGCCTGTCTTCTGCTAGGACACGGGGGTCTAGGCCCTGTCTTCTCGGCAGAGGCTCCTTTGTGGCCATGTGCAAGGTACGGCTTGTTCTTGACGCCCAGAGGGTTTGGAGACATCGAAGACATTTCGAGCGTCAGTTGATATAATCATCACAACACGTTAGGGCTGGAAGGAGGCACAGACACTATCGGGCCTTTCAGCTACAGACTGGGACACCGAATCACCGAAGGGGTGGAGGTTTCCCCAAGGCGACAGCCATGGACCCAGCCAGGTCTTTGTAACCAGGGCTCTGCCTAAAACAGACCTGTGACCTCACACAAGCCAATTCTAACGTGTTAGCCTTCCTCCCAGATGTTCACAGAACATCCCTCCCCAGAGAGTCCGCCTCTGGGAAGACTGGTTCCCTATTGCCCTCCAGCTCTTCATTTAGCTCCTTTTCAAACGTGTTGTTCTTTATCGAAGACGTTTATTCATTGGCCTAACACACGTTAGTAGGGTATTTAGTTATTAGTACGTATCCCGCCAGGACCGGGCATAACACGGCAAGGAAAAATTTTCTCTAAATAGTTGCTCCTGTCACGACAAAGCCATGAGTCTAGAGATAGGACAGGTGTCTATTCAATAAGTACACAAATAGCTCTTGGTTTCTTCCCATGGCACCGTGAGCCCATGAAGACCGGGGACCAAGTCTGTCCTCTTGGGACAGACGGTGTGAGGGCGCTCACAAGATCCGGAAAGTCGCCTGTGAAACAGGAGGGCGTCTTGCCAACCGGTTAAACTGTTGGTAGCTTGGCATCCATAATTGTGGGAGTATTCGCCCCACGGAAAGTGGCAAGGACCATGAATCAGGGCGCTTCATTTTGTGGTTTCCCGGCATACCCCTCTGGGTCAGGGCCCCCCACCCGGTAAGAACTCGGGAAACACCCTGATGGATGAACTCTCACAAATTCCTTTCTTTGAAACAAGTACTGTATTGTGCCCATTTTTCAGATGAGGAAACCGAGCTTTCAGAGGGTTAGTCATTTGCTCAAGGTCGTACAGCAAGTGGTGAAGCCAGAATCCGGCTTAGATCTCTGGCTCGTACACTCTGCTCTCAACCTCCGGTCGGCAGGGCCAGGCCTTTCAGGCAAAGGGATCTGTCTACACTGCAGCAAGGAGGAGGGAAAGAGAGGCCGGTGCTGGGAAGCCCAGGGCTGCCCGGGGAAGGCGAGGGAGGGGTCTGTGACAGCACGCTGTGAGATCGGATCTGGGTTTCGGAACGTCGGGCCCAGGCCCCTGAAAAGTGGAGGCAGAAGATGCTCTTGGCCTGTTGTTGATTGGTCTCGTTTCCAAAAATATAAACGCCCACCTGGGAGGCCCGGAGTCCTTCCCGGGAAGGCACGTCTGAGGCCCATTCCAAGGGGAGGTCAGCTGAGGCACTCCAGGGACGGCTGCTTAATGGGCCGCTGTTGGCAGAGCTCGTGGGCAGACCTGTTTCTTTTTATCAGAGAAGATATTCACGGAAGGTTCTGTGTCCTCGGGCCTGCCGCTGTGCCTGTTCCAAAACCCCAAGGGCTCCCCGAAGGGGTTTGCACCAAGACTTCCCATCTGGCTGGCTCCTGACTTGACCGTGCTCACCGCGTAGTCAGCATTTGGTGGGTGTCGTGAAGGAACGAGACAGTGCGTCTCTGATGTGGGTTAAGTAAATAACGCCCGTTTTCTCTGATTTAAAAGTAGCATAACTTGGGAAACACACTTATTTTGAAGAAAGAAAAGAAAAACCATAACCCAGCCGTAGACATAACCATGCTTGTCAGTCTGGTGCAGTCTTTTAAAAATATGTGTGGGGGGGAGGCACCTGGGTGGCTCAGTCGGTCGGGCGTCCGACTTCGGCTCAGGTCACGACCTCGAGGTTTGTGGGTTCGAGCCCCGCGTCGGGCTCTGTGCTGACAGCTCGGAGCCTGGAGCCTGCTTCCGATTCTGCGTCTTCCTCTCTGTCTGCCCCTCCAATGCTCATGCTCTCTCTCTCTCTCTCTCTCTCAAGAATAAACATTAAAAAATTTTTTAAATGTGCAGGCATGTGTACCCTCATTGTATTTTATCTCCACATAATCCTCTATCAGAAGAAATTCTCATGCTTATTAAAATCCTATGAAGATCGTCATTATTTAGCATTATTTAGGAAGGAACTAGGATTATTTTAGATTCTCCCTGAGAACTAACCCTGGAACGGTCGATCAGGGCATCTCTGGGTCACAGAGATGAAGGTCCCTTGTGCCCTTTCATCCAGGGGAGCAGCTACAGGCTGGGGCTCTGGAGCCAGACTGCCGGGGTTGCAATCCCCACCTGCCACTTACTACCCACGTGACAGTCACTTCACACTCCTCTCAGACCTTTGGTGCTAAATGAGACAACAGACACGGTGTGTCAGGCACAGCGGAGACAGAGGGGGAGCAAAGCAGCAGCCGTTACTCTTACATTGGTGCCCTTTTCCCACTGTAACAAACCACCAGGAGGTTAGCGCCTTAACGCGTAGGATTTTACAGTCCTGGGGGTCAAAAGTCCTAAATGGGACTCGATGGACTAAAACCAAGGTGTTGGCAAAGCTACATTCCTTCCAGAAGCTGCTGGTGGCTTCTCCTCCTTCAGAGCCAGGAACCACAGCCCTCTGACCTCTGCTACCATCATCACGTTTCTGACTCCGGGGCCTCCCTCTTCCATGTTTTAAGGACCCTTGTAATTACCTTGGTCCCGCCCAGATAATCCAGGATAATCTCTTTATCTTAACGTCCTTAATTGCATCTGCAAAGTCCCTTTTGCCAAGTAAAGTCACATACTCATAGGCTGCGGGGATTAAGATATGGACATCTTTAGGGGTCATCATTCTGCCCATCACACGATTTTATTTTCCCACATATTTCCTGAGTACCTGTTCTTTGTCAGGTGTCGAATCTTCTTCTGCTCTGAATAAGATTTAGGACTATTTTCTCAAGGCACTCACGGGCTGGTGCCAGTAGCAAGTAAGTAAACCAATAACCAAACCAAAGAGTTTAAGGGGTAAAGATCTAACGTTACACAGAGAATGGAGGACCCGATGAGGAGGAATATATCTGGGGGAGAAAGAAATCTCACGTAGAAGAAGCAGGACAAGCAAAGGCATAAAGCGAAGAAGAGGCCACGTCAAGGGGTTTGCTCTAATTCCAGCTTAGAGCACGTAGACACTTAGATCCAATCTCGGTTGGGTCAGAGGCTGAAGCATCTCTGAGACAGGAGCCTAGAGAAGAAGAAAGACCCTCGATCACAGAGGACATACACGTCACAGTGAAGAGCTTGGATTTTATTGAGTAGGCCATGGAGAGAAGATGACAGATTAAGAGCATGGGATATGGTTAGGCTTCTAGTTTGCAATAATAAGATGGGGTGTGGACTGGGAGTGGGTGATAGCACACAAGGGGACCAGCTTACACACCACCATCCTTCCATCCATTCACTTATCCATACATTCAACTAACTATTCACTCTTCAGTCCATCCATCCATCCATTTGTCCATCCATCCATCTGTCCATCCATCCATCCATCCATCCATCCATCCATCCATCTGCCCATCCATCCATCTATCCATCCATCTGTCCATCCATCCATCCATCCATCCATCTGCCCATCCATCCATCTGTCCATTCATCTGTCCATCCATCTGTCCATCCATCTGTCCGTCCATCCATCCATCCATCTGCCCATCCATCCATCTATCCATCCATCTGTCCATCCATCCAACCATCCATCCATCCATCCATCCATCCATCCATCCATTCTTTCATCCATCCAATTATTTATCCATCCATCTATCTATGTAACTTACTTAGTACCTATTTTCTTGCCCTGGCACCATGCTCAAAATGCAAAGACCTAAAACACATAGTCTCTGCCTTGAATAGCTCAGCTTTGAGAAGTTCTCAAATGGAAGGAGTTGTGACTGAAGGAGGCACATTAGAAGGATGCCTAATCCAGCCGGAGTGAGAGATCAAGGAAGACTTCCTGCAAGAGGCAATGCTTAAACTGAGTATTTAAAGTTGAGTAGGTGTCAACAAAGCAAAAGAGAAGAAGCCTCCCAGGCAGAGAGGACAGTTAAAAGCATGAACAAGCCTTGTGGGTTCTGAAACTCCTCATGGGATCTGGAACAAGACCCAAGATCCCAAACTCAGCAAGGAGTCAGAATTAGTATTCCAGTGGTCAACATAATGTCAGGGGCACAAGGACAGGAATTTTGACTTTTTCCGCGTTTTCTCTAGAAACTAGACCAGGGTCTGACACATAGTAAGTGCTCAACTAGTGTTTGTCGAATAAATGAATAATGATGAAAAGGGAGTCTGTGTCCTTACATATGTCCTTCATGTTCCTCCATTTCCACCATCCGACGATTACACTTGTTAGTACTGACGTTTTCAATAGTAAGTTTAATACAACTTGCATTCTGTTTCAGAACCATCATTCGTGCCTGTGTTTTGAATCACTTTGACATTTAAATGGAGTCCATGTTCATCATCAGTCTGTTCCTAGATGCTGTTCCCGCTCAGTGTCCTGTGTCTGGATTTATCACTCGGATGACAGGAACTCCTATCAGCCGGATTTTCTCTTGTTCTCATTTTCTTTCCCCACGGAAAGCTCATGGACACTCTGGTTCCTAATTTCTTGTTTGGCTGCAAATGTCTGCCTATTGCCTTCATATCTGAAAGTCAACTTGGCTGGAATTGACATGTTTGGGCCCTACTTCCTTCCTTCAAAATGTCATTGCCATTGTTTCTAGCAATGAAAACGGCTGGAGAAAAATCAAGAGTTTGCCTGGCTTTGTCCGCTCTTACACTTAATTGCTTTTTCTACCTGAACGTCTCCAAGCTCCTTTCCTTAGCATGAAAGTTCGGGAACTATATCTTGGTGTGGATTATCTCGCAGGCTTTGTGGGCATCGGGGTGTGGGATGGGACACTTTGCCCATTCAGCCTGCACATTTATTTTAGGAAAATTTTTCTAACACACGTGTGAATAATCTTTCTCCCATTTTTACATTTTCTGTCTCAGAAACGCTAAGTATGATATGTTAGCTGTCTTCTGTGTGCCTTCCTTATTTCTCTGCCCCCTGTTTCACCTCATGTTTCACTGCTGAGGCCAGGAAAGAGAAGACTAGATAGGATCAGAAGGAGAAGAAAGCCCATCACACATGACTCTGTAGCCACTGGGTTTTGGGTTTTCCTTTGAGTGAGATGGGAAACCGTTAGAAGCTCAGGAAATAACCCTAACCATCGTTGTTATTGTTGCCTTTGTGGTCACTGTTAGCAAGATGGCCGCTGTGCTGTGGAGCACTCCAAGGCGATTGTTGGCTGTCTTGAATGAGGGCAGCATCGGAGGGCCGCTTACCCACAGGGAGAATGCCCGAGGAATCAGGGAAATGGCTGGAGAAGGAAAGCCAGGTATGATGGCCGCCTAGTTTCCAAAACCAGCGAAGAAAGCACAGGTAGGTGTTCGCACAAAGATCGGGGCCGTGGGGGAAGTGGGACAGTAATGTTGGGAGCCAGAGACACGAGGGCAGGCCAGGCCGGAGACGTGGGAAAAGAGTGTCTGGGACAAGATGGTTGCCTGGGATGGGCCCCTGGGGGTAAGACGTATGCGGAGAAGGAGATGTCAAAATTCCAGAGCAGAGCCGGTGAGAGATGCCAGGTCTTAGATTGAGCTTCCCAGAACCAGATTATGGCATAAGGATTTACGTGCAGGGACTTTATCTGGGAAATGATCACAGGGACTGGGAAGGTGAGGCAGGGAAGAGAGAAGGATGTCAGGTACACGCACGAGCAGTCTACCACGATGGGCACCCGGGGCTCGCTCCGACTGGGGTTCCCCGACAGACTGCAGAGATCGACTCAGCACCGTGGCACGGAGGGGCGGGGGAGCTGGACGTCAGCCACCAGCCTCCATCTGCCATTGTTTACTGGGGCCCCTAGAAGTCCTCGATTGCTCCGGCCTCTCCCACGCACGGGCTGAGTCTGCTCCTGCTCAGGGGTATCGTGGGTCCTGGGGAAAGAAGCAATCAGCCACCGAGAGAAAGTGGGTGCACACAGGCAGGGGCATGGTGGCTTTCCCTGGGACGTCGTTGGCACCGGACGAACCCCCGCGGACTCTGCTGGACTCATATGACCCTGCTCCGACCCCAGGCCACCTCTTCTGCTTCTGACCATTGCGGGGGCGGTGGGAGATAAACCCTGGTCTCACGGGCCCAGAGTCCCACCCCCTCCACTGTTGACGGTCTTCTAGAAGGAATGCTCACTTTCAGCACGGCCGAGGGAACCACAAGACCAGCCACGCCCTCCCATGCAATTCCGACTGGGTGAAACTGTGTTTCCTGCCAGGGGAATGAATATATGTATTTCTCTTCCCTCTTTATGACTTCATAAGCAATACTTTCCTACTCCATAAAGGTCTGGAAAAATACAGAAATGTGGAACAAAGGAAATGAATGACACCTGAAGTCCCCTTACCCAGAGATAAATATTGTTAACATTTTTGTAATTGATTTTTGCAGATTATTTTTTATTACATGCAATTTTTAGATGATTGAAGTTATAGTTTTATATATATATATATATATATATATATATATATATATATATAGTTATCCTATCTGGCTTTTTTTAAACCTAACATATCCCGAGCCTTTCTTTTCCCCTCCCTAAACAAACATCTGCAAACATGACTTTTATGACTGCTCTTGGCCCAGCATGTGGTTTGCTGTTATCACGTCCGCTCAGCATGTAATAGCTGGTCATCAAGGTTGTATCAAATATTTGTATTCTAGCAAACACTCTGGTGACTCTCCTTGTGCCCGGAGCTATTGGTACACCCCAAATTATTTCCTTAGGATTCCACCCCTCCTACTGACTCAAGAAGTGGGAGTTTCATGATAGGGTGTAAACAATAAAACTAAAAAAAAAGAAGAAGGCAGAATGGGAAGGAAGCCAGAAACGCATGGCAAAGTCCACCAGAAAACTTCTCGAGAACACGGAACCTCATACTGATCGATTTTCGTTTTTTCTTTCTTCTTAAAATTGATATGATGAGGACAAAGCATAGGAAAGGAGAAAGAGAAGGAAAGGAGAAAATGTCTCTGTCATCAACAACGTCTTTCACATTTTCTCCTGCGAGTAATGGAAGTGACTTCTAGCAGGGGCAAGGGAAATAAAAGCAAAAATGAACGATTGGGACCTCATCAAGATAAAAAGCTGCTGCACAGCAGAGGAAACAATCAGCAAAACTAAAAGGCGACCCATGGGATGGGAGAAGATATTTGCAAATGACCTACCAGATAAAGGGTTAGTATCCAAAATCTGTAAAGAACGTATCCAAATCAACACCCCAAAAAGCAAATAATCATGAAATAAATAGTGAAGAAATGGGCAAATAAATAGCAAGAAATGGGCAAAAAAAAAAAAACCCACAAATAATCATGAAATAAATAGTGAAGAAATGGGCAAAAGATATGAATAAACACTCTTCCCAAAAAGATGTCCAGATAGCTAACAGACACATGAGAAGATGCTCAACATCGCTCATCATCGGGGAAATACAAATCAAAACCACAATGAGATACCACCTCACACCTGTCAGAATGGCTCACATGAACAACAGATGTTGGCGAGGAGGCGGGGAAAGAGGAACCGTGTCGCGCTGTTGGCCGGAATGCAAACTGGTGCAGCCACTCTGGAAAACAGCGTGGAGGTTACTCGAAAAATTAAACATAGAATTACCCCATGACCCAGCAATTGCACTACTATGAATCCTCCCAAAGGATACAAAAAGGCTGATTCGGAGGGGCACCTGCACCCCCAGTGTTTATAGCAGCGTTATCAACAATAGCCAAGTATGGAAAGAGCCCACATGTCCGTTGACCGATCAATGGATAAAGATGTGGTATATATACACAAAGGAATACTACTCCGTGATGAAAAGAATGAGATCTTGTCATTTGCAGCAACATGGATGGAACTAGAGTGTGTTATAGCCAAGTGAAATAAGTCAGAGAAAGACAGATATCATCATATGTGGAATTTGAGAAACTCGACAGATAAACATAGGGGAAGGGAAGGCACAATGAGATGAAAACTGAGAGGGAGGCAAACCATTAGAGATGCTTAAATACAGGGAACAAGCTGAGGGTTGCTGGAGGGGAGGGGGGCGACGGGCTAGATGGGTGAGGGGCGTGAAGGAGGGCACGCGCGTTGGGATGAGCACTGGGTGTCTTGCGTAAGAGACGAACTGCTGGGTCCTACTCCTGAAGCCAAGGCTACACTAGATATCAACCAACTTGAATTTTACAAAAATGACTTGTAGCTGCCAATATCCACCTTGTTGGTAATGGAACCCCGGCTTTGAAAGGGGCACGTAGCTGAGCAGTTAAGAAACTACATCCCTGGGTTCCTGTGCACCGTGGTGACTATGGGACCGGCTTTTAGCCCACGGGAGGCTAGTGTCATAAGGATTGGGGTAGACCAACTGTTACTGCGGCGCCTGTGGCCCTTGCTTCCTGAGGCTCACGTCTTTGCATGATCCCCTCCCCTGGAGGTGGGTGGGAGCTTGACCTGCTGCTAGACCGGCAGAACACAGCCAAGGTCAGAGGATGCCCGTGAGCGTGTGGTGATCACAGGTACATGTACACACACATATGTACACAGGTGGCCATGTCCTACAAGGACACTTGCTCGTTTGATGAAGTACGTAGGCCAGTTAAGGAAGCCCACATGACAAATGGCAGGCGGTTCCTAGGAGCTGAGTGAGGGACGCTTCCGGCAAACAGCCCGAAAGAAACTGAGGCCCTCGGCCCCCCAGCCCTTCAAAGGACTGGAATTCTGGCAACAAAGCCACCTTAGCTTAGAAGTAGCTCAGAAGCCACCAGCTGGTACCTCCAAGGAGACAGCAGCACTAGCCTATACCTGGATTGAGGGGCCATAAGACTCTGAAGTAGAGAACCCACCTGAGCCGTTTCTAGACTCCTGACCCACAGTAACTGCGATGTGACGGATGCACAGCATTTTAAGCTGCTAAATTTGTGGTAATCTGCTACATGGCAATAAAAAAGGTGCATGAGACGTCCAGAAAATGGCCTTAAAGAAAAAGAACGCCTTCTTCTTACCCATCTCGTCCTGCTGGTGACTTGGAATTTGGGTGTTGCCATGGCTGGAGCTGTGGCAGCCCTCTTGGGCCATGAGACCTTGAGATCAAAGCTGTGTGTTAAGGATGGAGCAGAGAAATCAGAACCCTGGGTTTCTGGGGAGACTGCTCTACTGCCCTGCTGCCCCCAACTGCCTGCCTCTGGGCTCCTTTTACACAAGAGAGAGAGAACTTCCCTCCTATTTAGGCCACTGTCGCTTGGGATTCTCCGGCACTTACAGCAAGATCTAACGCTCACTGATGCAGGAGTACAGCGGGTCATAACCCAAGCTTGGAATTGGCCAACTAGGGCTCGAATCGTGGTCTGCTGTTTCCAAGCGGGTGAGTCCAAATGTTTCTTTACTCCTCTGAGCCTGGGCTCCCCCATCCGCCAAATGGGGGTAAGCCTTGCCTCTAACTCATGGTTTCGTTTAAAAGAACACGAGTGAAGACCTTAACACTGCATCTGGCTCAATGTTCATTCTTGAGAAAGAGAGAGAGCGGGGGAAGGGCAGAGAGGGAGGGAGACACAGAATCCGAAGCAGGGTCCAGGCTCTGAGCTGTCAGCCCAGAGCCCGACGCAGGGCTCGAACTCACGGACCGCGAGATCGTGACGTGAGCCGAAGTTGGACGCTCAACCGACTGAGCCACCCAGGCGCCCCAAGAGACTCACTTTAGATGTGAGGACACATGCAGACTGATCATGAAAGGAAGGAGAACAATATCTCATACAGATGGGAACTGAAAGTAAGATGGACCAGCCCCACTAATAACAGACAGAAGAGACTTTAAGTCAAAACTGATGATACACGGATGAATTCAGCAGGAAGATGGAACTGGTGTGAATGTTCATGCACCCAACATCAGAGCCCCTAAATATTTAAAGTAAACACTGACCGGATAGAAGGAGAAACAGCCATGCGAAAAGAGTAGATTTCAAAGAAGTCTCCATGCCATGAATACACACTTCTCTAAAGAAGACATCCGGACGGCCAACAGGCACATGAAAAGATGCTCAACGTCACTCCTCATCAGGGAAATAGAAATCAAAACCACACTGAGATACCACCTCACACCGGTCAGAGTGGCTAAAATGAACAAATCAGGAGACTCTAGATGCTGGAGAGGATGTGGAGAAACGGGAACCCTCTCGCACTGTTGGTGGGAATGCAACCTGGTGCAGCCGCTCTGGAAAACAGTGTGGAGGTTCCTCAAAAAATTAAAAATAGAGCTACCCTATGACCCAGCAATAGCACTGCTAGGAATTTACCCAAGGGATACGGGAGTGCTGATGCATAGGGGCACACGTACCCCAATGTTTACAGCAGCACTTTCAACAATAGCCAAACTATGGAAAGAGCCTAAATGCCCATCAACTGACGAACGGATAAAGAAGATGTGGTTTATATATACAATGGAATACTACTTGGCAATGAGAAAGAATGATATCTGGCCTTTTGTAGCAATGTGGATGGAACTGGAGAGTGTTAGGCTAAGTGAAATAAGTCACACAGAGAAAGACAGATACCACATGTTTTCACTCATATGCGGATCCTGAGAAACTCAACAGAAGACCAGGAGGGAGGAGAGGGAGAAAAAAAGTTAGAGAGGGAGGGAGCCAAACCATAAGAGACTCTTAAAAACTGAGAATAAACTGAAGGTTGATGGGGGTGGGAGGGAGGGGAGGGTGGGGGATGGGCACCAAGGAGGGCACCTGTTGGGATGAGCCCTGGGTATTGTATGGAAACCAATTTGACAGTAAATTTCATACTGAAAAAAATAATAGTAACAAAATAAAAATAAATAAATAAATATCAAGTGGAAAAAATACCAAAAAACAAAAAACAAAGAAGTCTCCGTGCAAGGACCAGCATTGGAGCTGAGATCTGAAATACGGAAAAGATTGTCTAAGGTAAAGAAATGAGATGGTACTTATTTTTTGTAAGACCATCGGCTGATTTTTTTTTGTGTGCATTGTAAAAAAGTTTATTTTTTTTTAAGTTTACTTATTTATTCGGACAGAGACAGAGACGGCGTGAACAGGGGAGGGGCAGAGAGAGAGAGAGGGAGAGAGAGAATCGCAAGCAGGCTCCATGCTGTGAACGCAGATTCCCGATGCGGGGCTCGAACTCACACACGGTGAGATCGTGACCTGAGCCATAATCAAGAGTTGGACGCTTAGCTGACTGCTTCGGATTCTGTGTCTCCCTCTCTCTCTGCCCCTTTCCCGCTCGAGTGCTGTCTCTCTCTCTCTCTCTCTCTCTCGCTCGCTCAAAAATAAATAAACATCCAAAAAAAAACAAGCCTTCAAGGGCGTAAAGCAGAAGGGGATTGATGCTCAGCCTTGCTTTTCTGGTAACTCGCCCCTGCTTCAGAAGGGAGGGGACGATGGAGGCCAAGGGAGAAGGGTGTGGGTAGGGAATAAACATGGTGGGGAAAGAGAGGAAGCATGACCTTTAGAGAGATATCCTGCCAAGTTCAAGCGATAGACACTCACAGCACCAACTCTGTGCGGGGCCCCGTGTTGGGTGCTGTTGGCATAGTCAACTCCAAGAGGTCCTTCCACGGAGAGCCGCTCCTGGAGGAGACAGACCCGTCCAGCCCAGGAGGGTGGTATTACCACACCTCCTCCCGCACGCGTGTGCGTGCACACACACACACACACACGCACCCGAGACAAGCCAGGGCAGGGAGGTTTCCCAAATGTCAAGCCATGGGTTGCACTGCCGGCGACGTGAAGGGTTGCCACTGCCTCCTTCAGGAGAGGAAGCCAGAGGAGGAAAAGCTTCATTCTGCAGACGGCTGTTGGGTCCCCACTGTGTGCCAGGCCCCTGGCTCGAGCCAAGAGCTAAGGACTGAAGATGAAGGTCAACATGCCCCTGACCTCCAGGAACTCAGCTTAATGAGAGACCTGCGGAATGAAACAGGTAACCAGAGATGCTTTGAGAGGCTCAGCCAGTTAGCATCAGAAATGCCATCATGGAGGGATGCCAGGGTGGCTCGGTCGGTTGAGCGACCGACTTCGGCTCAGGTCACGATCTGGCGATTCTTGGGTCCGAGCCCTGCGTCGGGCTCTGTGCTGACAGCTCGGAGCCTGGAGGCTGCTTCGGATTCTTTGTCTCCCTCTGGCTCTGCTCCTCCCCGCCTCATGCTCTGTCTCTCTCAAAGATAAATAAACATTAAAAAAATTAAGAAATGCCATCACGGAACAGCAACAATAATGACATCAAAGCGGGAGGCAGCGGTCTTTGCATGGCCCCCTCGTATCACACACGCCCGCAGCCCGCAGTCGCTGCTCTGCTCCCTCAAACCCTCAGGTCCTACATTGGGGTGCCCCCCTCCACGATCTATCAGCTCCCAGACCTCATGCAGTTGGGAGCCAACCCTCCCAGGCTGCAGGGAGATCCCAGACCCACCATGCCTGTTCATCTTTCTCGTGTGTTTCCCTTAACATTTTCCGAAACATTTCCTCAGCTCAAGGAACCTGAAGACTGGCTTTCGGTGCATCCAGAAGAATATTCTTCCTTGGAGCGTTTTGGGACAAGTCCCAGCAAACCATCGTCTGCACATTTTTATCAGCTAGTCTGAGTCAGAACTGCCAACCCAAGCGGGGCAGAGAAGGACCGTCCACCGTGGAGTCAACCCCACCCCACGAGGCAGAAGGCACGTCCCGCTGGGGAGCCTGGGAGAGCCGGGCTCGTTGCCGGGAGCGTGGGCAGCACGGGAGATCAGGAAGCTCACAGAACGCACGAGAAGGCTGGAGGAGCAGAGTGAGGCCGAGGGCAGGAGGCAGGGAGCCCGGGGGACTCAGCACGGACTGAGTCTTCTCTGGGCTTCTCTCAGTTTCCTGTGGCCTCTATCTACTGCAGCCACACAGTCGGTGCCTTAAGGCAACACGCGGTTCGTGTCTTAGGGTTCTGCAGGCCAGAAGTCTAAAATCAAGGTGTCAGCAGAGTCGTGTTTCTTCTGGAGCTTCCAGGGGAAAAATCTGATCCCTGCCTCTTCCAGCTTTCCCCGGGGCCGCCCACATTCCTTGGCTCCTGGCCCCACGTCTCACCGCCTTTTCCTTCTCCGTTTCCGCGGTCCCCTCGCCTCCTTCTACCGGACTGATCCCCGGCCTCCTTCTCGAAAGGACTCTTGTGATTACATCAGCCCGTTTCAAGATCCTTAACTTAATCACACCTGCAGCGTCCCTGTTACCATGTAACACAACGTATCGGCAGGTGCCGGGATTAGGAGCTGGGACATCTTGGTTGGGGTGGGAATCTGAGGGCGACGAAGGGCCGCCCAGAGCGACACCGGCCCGCTCTGTCCCGCCGCGATCGTGGGCGCCCTGCCAAGGACTGTTGTCCGGGATCGGCTGTGGTCCTTGAACACGCTGCAGAAGCTTCGTTACCACACCTGTTTTACACACAGAAGCGAGGAAACGGAGGCTCCGAGAGACTGAAACGTCTTGCCCAAGAGCACCCCTGTGGTAGGGGGCCGAGTGCAGAAACCCAGCTCCAAAAGACTTTAAAATCCAGGAAATGGTGGAATCCAGTGGTAGGCTGCTTTGTTTTCTTCTTCTCTATTTTGTTTTCCATGGAATTCAAGGTTGGGTGAGTAAAGAAAGGAATCTGATAAACTCGAGCAGGCCTGGAACTTTTCCCAGAGCCCGTGGGGCAGAGAACCAAATTGTACAGACACACCCTCTCGGCCAGAGCGTTCTTTTAAAACAGCCACTCCGGCCGGCTCAGTTCCTGTCTGTACCTCTGGGAAAGGACGGCCCTGCTGTCAGAGTGGAAATAGAGGGCTTCACTCCCCTGCCTTCCCTTGAGCCGAGCATGCAGGAGACGCAGAGCAGAGAGAGGTCAGGCGGCCTGCCCGAGGTCACACAGCAGGGAAGAGGGTGCTCTGTGTGGTACAAAGGAAATCCTGCCAGACCACAGAGCACCCATGACCAGCCTGCTGGAGTGGCTCTTGGAAGAGAAGTCGCTTTGGAATCAAAGGTCACGAGCCAAGGACTACTCCCCAGGGGCTGGAGGGAGACGCCCTCATTCCTCCCCAGACCCAGACGGTGAACGCGTCTCTCCTCTTCCCTGGCCGCCGGTGACCTGAGGTGCCAACTTCACGCACAGACCTGGCAGCTCCAAGGGGCCCAGCAAACTCTGTCCCGGGAGACCTCAGCTCGTGAGCCAAACGAGAGGCTCCATGACACGTTGTGTTATTGTTTTGTTCCCAGACCAACAAAGAAAAGCTCGGTGGGCAGCGCCAGCTGGCTCATCTGGTAAAGGAGAACTTTGAGGCCGGGAAGCTTCCAGATAGAGGCCGCGCGCTGGCTCAAGCAGCCCTGGGCACCTGCGGGCCTCTCCAGGTAATGTGACCTCAGGCCATCCCAGCCCCTTCTCTGGCTCCAGCTGCCTCGTCTGTGGGACAAGAGGGACGGGAGGGCTTCAGGGGTTTTCTGCAGGTGACACTGGCCCAAAGAAGGCTGTTCCTCTGAAGGGGACAGCCCTGACCGTCCCCACCACCCTGTGTGCCTCAGCATGAAGAAGTTCCTGGCGTCTCCACCCACCACAGGCTCTGATCCAGGAGGGGGGGCAGGGCCAGCCCAGGGGCAGATCACAGGGCAGGCAGGAAATAGGGGCTCCTCCTGTCCTGCCGGGGACAGAGGTTTTCCCCCGTGGAGAGCCTTCTCCTGCCTGCCTGCAGCCTCCCTCCGTGCCCACGGGACCTTGGCCGCACCGACCTCCAAGCAGACAAAGCCCTTCTCACTTTAGGGACCTCTCCTCCGAGATACAAAGATCCAGAACCCGAGCCCCTGGCCAGGCTCTCAGCCTGGCCAGCGAGACTTCCTGCCTGACCCGACCTAACTGCGTTCAGCCCTCAGTTTCCTCTTCTGTTCCCGGGGGGCTTGCGGCAGCTGCAACTAAGACCCCTCTTTTCTCCAGTTGGAGGATCCCCTCACCCACGGGGAGAAGCCACAAGAGAACACTGTCATCCCTGCCGAGTCCCCTGAGGGCCATCTGTCCCTTCTGCTTGGTGTCTCCTGGGGCCCTGTGAAGGGGGGACCAGCTCGTTCTGCTCCTGTCAGAGGAGAGGGCGGGCAGTCAGAGAGGGAAGCCGGAGTCACACTGCCCACGTTCAAAGACTCCCTTGAGGAGTCGGGGAAGCCCAGGGACCCCGTGGCGGGTTAAATGGTGTCGCCCACCCCCAAGAGATCTATCCACCGGGAAGCTGTGAACGTGACCCTGTTCAGCAGCGGGTCTTCGTAGGTGTAATTAAGGATTTCTAGATGAGGGATGGAACCCTAAATCTAATGACGGATGTCCGTGGGAGGAGAGGGAGGTTGGAGAGGCAGAGGGACACAGGGCAGAAGCGTGTGAAGACAGGACTCACGCGGGCGTGATGGGCCTACAAGCCAAGGAATGGCGGGGGTGACCGGAAGGAGCCCACCTGCCAGGGCTCCGCGTCACTCCTGGGGCCTCCACCACTATGACAGAACACACGTGTGGGAGAGCAGCCCCGGGAAACGAGGACAGACCCCATATCGGTGATGTTTCCAGAAACAGGCAATCCAATGCCTTGGAGGCTAAAGGAGACCATATGTGACAAACTTCCGTCTCCCTCCCGCCAGCCAGCTTTGCAGGCTCCCCGACTGTTCTCACTTCCCCTGCTGCAGCCCTGAGGTCAAAGAGGAGGAGAGTGGGGGGTTGGGGAGGGGGGAAAGACAGGGAGAGAAAGAGAGAGAGAGTGTGTGACCCGGTGTGAGTGTGGTATGCGTCTGTAGTGTGCATATGGGTGACAGGCGGGATGTGCAGGTGTGTGTGCAGAGCTGAGAAGAAAGGCCTACGGAGGGGGGGCCCAGCTTTGGCCCCCCCGTGCCTCTCCCGCCTCCCCCTGCCCCATCCACCCACCATCCAGGAGACAAAGCACTCTCCCCTCTCCCTAAAGCCAAGGGCCAGGCCACCGTCACCAATCGGCAGTTGTCCCAGGGGCAGAGACACAGCCCGGATGGGTGCAGGGAACGACGGGCCTGCCCGGCCCCACCGCCGGCACCGAGCCTCGCTGGCCCTGCTTCATCTTCGTGGGCACGACGCCGCCTCGTGCACAGCGGTCTGGGGAGGACACCGCCATGCCTCCCAAGATCTGGACCAGCCCGGCCTGGGGTCTCTTCCAAGGACACCCGTGTCCCTCCAGCCGACATGGCAGCTGTGAACGGAGCAGCTGTGCGGGTGTCCTGGCCGGGCCTGGCCCCCTCCCCCCAGCCCTAGCGCCGGGCCAGGGGCTCAGGGAGGTGCCTGACGACCGCCCCCACCTGGCCCAGGGCCTTGCCACGTCGGAGGAGAGAGAGGCCCGTTGGTTATGTCGTCGAAAACACTGGCGGGAAGTCACATTTCCCTTTTGTGGAAGCAGCTGAGAGGCCTGGCCTGAGCTCTGGGGTCTCCAGGGCTTACGCCCAAGAGACAGGGGCTGGTGACCGGCCTCCCCTACCCTCCAGCTTATGGGGAGCTCGGGAGCTTCCCAAAGAGCTCAGCCCCACCGTCCCCCACACCCGGGGGGCTCCCGGGTGCCTCCAATAAAGCCCAGCCCCTCCCCACCAGCTCCGGGGCCCTGAGGGTCTGGCCTCCTGCCCCTCTTACCCTCAGGCCACCGGGCTCCCCGACGCTCTCACGTGCTGACCCTCGCTGGACATGCCCGGCGTTCGCCCCCTCGCTGCCCTTCTTCACTCTCCGAGTCTTGGCTGAAGTGTTTCCTTCCGGGTGAAACTTCCCTTCAGCCACGCGGTCTGCGTCGGCTCCCCTCTTCCCAACCTCATCATTTCCTGTTCCCTCATTTTCCCTCATGTCCTGACCACATGAGCATCTGTATGCGCTCGTTTGTGGGTTCGCCTGTTTACGGTGTCTTGCCCTCACAAGGCCGTGTGTTCCCCCAGGGCGTGGATTATTCTTTCTTATCCACCTGCTCAGGCGCAGTGTGTAGTTTCTGGCACGTCGAAGAGGCCTGCGTCAGTCAGGATAAATTCGGTTATGCCGCAGCGACACATATCCCCAGACTGTACGTAAGGACTTAAAGCAACCCTCAGGGGTTCAGGCCGGTAGGACCGCCCACCTTGACTTTCTGCTTTCCATAGCAGAAAGAAGGAACTATGGGGAATCACACACCGGAGTTTAAAGTTTTTACCCAGAAGTGACCTACTTCCCTCCGTTTCATTGACCAAAGCAGCTCACACAGCCCTGAAGAGTCAGAAGGAAACAGAGGCAAAACATTTCGGAAGAGCCCCAAGGTCAAGAGCCAAAACGGTCATAGTTGTCCAGGTCTTCTGTATTCATGACCCTGTACACAGAGATTCTGTAGCTCTACCTTCAAGAAATGGTGGAATCCATTTCTGCCTCCTGGAGTCTTGGTTGGCCATGACTCACTATGACAAACACAATGTGGAGGAGATGATGCCATGGCATCTACAACCTAGGCTCAGAGGCCTTGCACCATCCCACCCGTTCTCTTAGAACCTGGGTCGGCCTTCTGGAAAACGAGACCTGTGGCCCAGTCATACACGAGCAAGCCAACTGGTGGACATAGGAGGGAGGTCTTGTAATATCAGCCAGCCCCCGGCGAATCTGCCAGAAAGCCCAGCCAACTTCAGCTGACCCTTGACCAGATGATCACTGCTTCCCCCTGCCCCAGTGGCTTGTGAGAAATAATGAATGCTTGCTGTTCCAAGCCACCAGTTTGGGGGCAGTTTGTTACACAGCAACAGCAGACTGCTATCAACCCTAATGACAATACGGTGCTTTGTTAAATACTCGTTGAATGAAAGACGGAGAGCAGAGCAGATTCTTTCCCTCTCTTGCTTTCTCTACCAAAGCCCAGGCTGGGCTTCCAGGAACTAGGAATCCTGACTTAAAACATAAAGCCTCGGGGTGCCTGGGTGGCTCCGTCAGTTAAGCATCCGACTTCGGCTCAGGTCACGATCTCACGGTTCATGAGTTTGAGCCCTGCATCGGGCTCCATGCCGACAGCTTGGAGCCCGGAGTCTGCTTCGGATTCTGTGCCTCCCTCTGTCTCTGCCCCACCCCTGCTTGCGCTCCGTCTCTCAAAAATGAATAAACGTTACAAATTTTGTGTAAATGTAAAGCCTCTTGTGAGTTGGTGGAGAGATTTTACGTTCTACCTCTGCAACTCACAAGAGTGGCTCCTTGGGAAACTTCTTTCTCCCTGTGTCTTAGTTTTCCTAGAAGAAAATGAGGGGCTAGATTTGACATGCTTCAATGCCTCTACCAATGTGCAGGCTGGAGTTTTCTAAGCTGTTCCCTGCAGGCTGCATCTCCCAGAAAAGAGAGACCACTGAGGGAGAACAAGATTCCAAATTGTGTCTTGGGACAGCTGGATTGAACTGGAAACCATGGTTCCATCCCAGGGAGATGGGACCATGCTGCCCTTGAGTACAGGAAACATAGACAAGAGACCGGGGTTAGGGGTGGGGGTGGGGTTAATTCCCTGGGCTCCTCAAGGGCTCACAGCCAAAATCAGACACCGCCATCATTTAAGCAAGCCCCTCCAATTAGCCAGAACCAGGGGTGAGCCCTCGGGGTACAGAAATGGTCATCCCAGCCCCCAGGTTTCATGAGCCTTTGGTGCCCTGCAGGAGGCAGGGAGGTCTCCACCCGAGATTAGGATTATATTTCAATTCTGCTTCTGAGCCCATCACTGGGCTTTTTATTTCACTTAGTGTATTTTCAGTTCCACAAGTTTCATCGGGTTCTTCTTTTATATCTTCTCGGGTTTTGGTTGGTTGTTTTTTGTTTTTTGTTTTTTTTTCCCTGAGATTTTCTGTTTCTTTGCTGAGGCTTTCTATTTTCTTCATTTGTTTCACGTGTGTTCATAGTTGCTCGCTGAAGTATATTTAAGATTTCAGCCCTAACGTTTCAGCCCCAAGTTTCTTTGCATAATTCTAAAACTTCTGTGTTCATGGTTTTGGAATCCACTGATCACCTTTCAATCGGTTTGAGAGCTTCTTGGTTCTTCCTGGTGCTTGGCATGAGGGACTTTCGGTTGAAGCCGAAAATGTGTGTTATGTGACAGAGACGCTGGATCTCACGTAGACCATCTGTTTGGCGTGGCTTTTTCTGACACCGCGGCAGTGAGGAAAGACAGAAAGAGGTCGGAGTTTGGGGGTCACTCTCTGGCCTCCAAGGCAGGGACGCCGGGGGGCTCCTTGTTAATTGTCTCTCAGTTAGTCCTGCTAAGACCCTACCAGTCAGGGGAAGCGGGTGCCGTTACCGCCCCGGCTGTGAATTTGACACCGAGGAATGGAAACGTTCATTACTCGCTCAACCACACAGCCCAATGTGGAATGACAACGGCTGGACCCTGCATCAGCGCATCCACCAAAGCATCAGCTCTCACCCATTCTGGTCCACGGCCTCTGCATAGAGGCTGTGATCATGCCCTGGGCATCCCCGTGTGCCGAGGGATGGGGACAGGGCCTGGCCCGCCATAGATGCCCAGGGCATGTGAAGAGCTAAACCATCACCGGAAGTACCAGCCGAACGTATAAGGACTTGATACTCAGGCAGCACGGGGAAGCCTTGTGGGGGGCCCACCCTCGGAGTCGGTGTATGCTCTGTCCGCCTGGCCCAAAGCAGGCCACTCCACCTCTCTTAGCCTCAGTTTCCCTATCTGAAAGCTGGGGCTAACGAGACCCCAAATTTCAATAAGGTGATAGCTGTAGGAGCATAGCAGCTCCTGGGGTGCCGTCAGCCTCCAGCGTGTCTCTTCCCATTCCTGCCGGTCCGAAGTCCTGTGGAACCTAGCGAGGAAGAACTCATATGGGCCCGAGGGACGGTCACGCACCAGAGAAGCGAGGCTCTGGGAGCTCGGGAGGACATTCGGGGTTAGACCAGAGGAAGACATGGGTGGAGGCCACAGGCCTGAGGGGCAGGCCATCCAGAACAAACAGGAGTGGGGAAAGAGCTTTCTGGAAACAGGCTGTGTGTGGAGGAGCCCTGGCCGGCTCTTACTCGGGGCCTCACTAGAATCCAGCCTCACTCTGAGAGGAACCCAGGACACTGCAGCCTGGGAGGCAGACCCTGCAGGGTGGAAAGGCATTGGACTTCCCTCCTCGTGTGACGAAAGGAGAGACGGGGACGTCTGCCAGCCCCAGACTCCCCGGAGCCAGGTGAGTGCTGGGAGCCTAGTGTCACCGGCAACAGAAGGCCAACCTGACTGTCTCCTTGGAATTCCTGGGCTCTTTTCAAGAGGCTGGGGCAGCTTCAGTATGAGATCCGGGCCCAGATCAGAAGAAATGACAGCTGTCAGTGGCTTCTGTGGAAGCCCAGGAATGAGGAAGATCGTACACACGGCGGCGAGGGCCTATTCAAAAAGATGTCAAGAAAGCTTGGTTTCCAGTGGCTTCCAGCCCTGCAGCAGCCGGGATCACTGCCTCTCCTGTTCCTCTTCGGCTTCTCCCCAGCTCCAGGGCCTTCTCCTACTTCTTCCAAGCAGATCAGCGCCTTCTGACCTGAAGACCTTCGATTACCATCTCCCCCCCCCCAAATGCTACCCCCTGACTCTCCAGGGATGAGTCCTTGTCCCCCTTAGATTTTGGCTGAGGTACCTGCCCAGCCGGCTTCATCGAAATCTGCACCACCGCCCTCCGGAATCTTGTCCTTTGGGTCACGATGAATTTTGTGACTGCTTTTCTTTTCTTGTTGTTCTTAGCATCTCAGGTCTGGCTCCAGGTTTCTGGAAAGCAGAGACATTGCACTCTCTGTGCACTCACGTCCCCCCCGGCGTTCAGCATGGTGCCGGGCCCCTAGTAGATGCTCTTAGAAATTTCCTGAACAAATGAAGGAATCGTGTACAGAAGATCTGCTTTTCCTAGGAGGGAGGGACTCAAGAGAACTTGCTAGAAGGAGACACAGAGGAAGCTAAATAGATAAATGCATTTGTGACAACCCTGGACAAAGTTAGGAATTTAATCCAGTTCATAAATTCTTTCTTTTTTTTCCCCCTAAACTTGTAGCTTTTGACCACCATCACCCATTTTACCCACCCTTCAAGTGAGCCCCAGCCTTCTCCATGGTGGTGAAGACCCCAGTGGACTCCACAACATACTCAGCACCAGCATCACCCCATTTGATGTTGGCGGCATCTCGCTCCTGGAAGATGGTGATGGGCTTTCCATGGATGACACGTTTCCCATTCTCAGCCTTGACTGTGCCGTGGAATTTGCCGTGGGTGGAATCAGACTGGGACATGTAGACCATGTCGTTAAGGTCGATGAAAGGGTCGTTCATGGCGACAATGTCCACTTTGCCAGAGTTGAAAGCAGCCCTCGTGACCAGGCGCCCAATACGGCCAAATCCGTTGACTCCGACCTTCACCATCGTGTCTCAGGGATGCGGCTGGCACTGCACCAGGAGATGCGGCTGTCTGTCCAACGGGGAAGAGCAGAGAGCCACCTCACCTCAGGCAACCACCAACCTGCTCTCTGTATCTGTGAGTTTTGGGGTCAGTTCTAATATTAGCATTCTAACATCCCCATTCTGACTGGACTGAGAGGATAACTCATCGCGATTTTGATTTGCATTTCCCTGATGATGAGTGACACTGAGCCTATTTTTCATGTACGTGTTGGCCATCTGTATATCTTCCTTGGAAAAATGCCTATTCAGATCCCCTACCCATTTTTTAAGGGGATTTTTAAAAGTTTACTTATTTGTTTTCAGGAAGAGAGAGAGAGAGAGAGAGAGCATGCACATTCGGGAGGGGCAGAGACAGAACGAGAGAGAGAATCCCAAGCAGGTTCCACGTTCCGCAAGAAGCCTGACAAGGGGCTTGATCTCATGAACCGTGAGATCATGCCCTGAGCTGAAATCAAGAGTCAGACGCTTGACCGACTGAAGCACCCAGGCACCCATTTGGGCTTTTTTTGCTATTGAGTCGCCCATAAATTATTTCTGAATATTTATTAGGAGCCTATTATGTTCCTGCTATGATTAATTCAGCGGCTACAGCTTCTCTTTGGCCAGGACATTCCTGTGAAGGGCTCCATATTTTGAGTATTGGCCTTGACACCTATACTGTTTATGTAATTAAATAAGCTAAAGTCCTTGATCTACAGTCAGGTGGAAACAAATCGATATGTGAATAACCCTTTATCAGGAGACGGGTAGTAAAGTATATTAGAAAGGTTCAAAGGGCTACTAAGACCTGGGAAGGGAAGATGAATGCGGAGCGTGGGTTCGTGGAAGGTTCCTGGGGAGAAGGCGAATCCCAACTGGACTTTTGTCAGGACGTGGTGTTGAATGGGGGTGTGGGAAGAGAGCCCCAGAAAGCTGGCCTGTAGAGTTCAAAATGGTGTGAGTCTAGAGCAACCCACGATGTGGAATATAAATCGAGAAGTCCTTTTCCTTCTGACTGGCCAAGTCTTTTCAACTGTGTGCCAGAGAAAGCCACAGAAGGCCTTGCAACGGGTGAATTGGTGTGCTCCAAGCTGCCGTTAGGAAGGCCCTTTGGCGGATGGAGCAGGAGATACCAGATCCGGCAAGGCAGCCAGAGAAAGGAAAAGTGGACCAATTCAGGAGACAAGGCACAGAAAGATGGGACAGGATGTGACGTCTGGTTGGATAGGAAGCAGGGAGGCATGGGGGAGGGGGGAAGACCAACTGGTCTCAGCAACTGGTCCCAGAAGATAACATGGGACAAAGCCAGCCCTGTGGACAGTTTTGTGCGGAGGTGAGGCTGAGGAGGCCCATTTGAGACATGCCAGGTTTGCAGCAGCATCCGCAGAACATTCCAGAAGGAGATGCCCAAGACAGAGCCAGCACCTCGACCCAAAACTCAGGAAAGCACAGGCAAGTTTCATGGTTGCCACTGGTCTCTGGCTTCTTGGCCGCGATAGGACCCGAAAGCCCAGCTCTGTGTCCTGCCATCAGCTGGGGGGTGAATGGCCTCCAGCTCAAGCCAACGGGGTGTCCATTTCCGGCCCCTGTTTCTAGGGAGTCCTTTGAACTACCTGGCTTGGCTCACACCCATGACCTACTGAAGCTGGCCCCCGGTTTCTGACTCCCTCTCTGAAGAGTTTCTCCATTCCCTCTGCCCCTCAGTTCTGCCCTTCACCCTTGACTTCTAGCATGTTGGGCCACCTGGGCTTTCTCTCCACAGAGCCCCTGCTGACCTTCAGGACAGACTTTCTGTGAGTGGGTGTTATCACCCACATTGTACAGATGAAGAAAACTGAGGATTCCAGAAGTGGGTTGCCTTTTTGAGGCCCCCATTCTCTGTCCTCAGGGAACTCATCTAGTGACAGAAACAAATCCATAAACACCCACAACACTACCCACATTCTACGTGAATGTGAACTGTGTGATTTTTGAAGATCTGCAGCGTAGAAATATAAACCATTCCCAGTCGATGTGCCAAATGTGAAAGAACTCAAGTCCCCCACCCCCTTCAGCCACGTATCAATTACATAACTTCCCAGTTGGCAGGCGGAACAAGCTCCAAACTGTGTCTATGCTCCTGCTCTATTCTATACCTGTGCTACTTTAGCTGGAGGACAGAAATGCTCATCATCACCATTGGTGGCATTGGTCTTAAGTGCACACGTTCACAATCGTGAGCAATCTTTAAGAGCACACTCTTCTTTTTTCTTGTAAGTTTATTTATTTTGAGAAAGAGAGCAGCATGAGCAGGGAAGGGGCAGAGAGAGAAGGAGAGAGAGAATCTCAAGCAGGCTCCTCGATATCAGGACTTGGAGCCCAGTGTGGGGCTCGATCTCATAAACCGTGAGATCATGACATGGGCTGAAATCAAGAGTCAGAGGCTAAACCGACTGAACCGCCCAGGCGCCCTGAGGAGCATAGTCTTCTGATGAGATTTATGGAGTAGGTGCTTCAGGGGCATCTTTATCAAACAGACCGCTGATGGTGTCCGGGCAGAGCAAGGTCATGTCTACCCAGGAGACGAGGGGAAGTCATTGTTTCTTTTAAACCCCTCTGCAGCCCTAGGAGTCGAGTGTTCCTATTATTTTATAAATTAATAAATTATTTTATAAATGGAGAAATTGCCTTGTAATTTAAAATATGCCCATACATTCTTTTATCCTTCTTCCTTTGAAGGTGGAGCCTCATTGTCCTCCGTGTGCTCGTGGGCTGCACTTGGTGAATCCAGTGGATAGAATGTGGCAGAAACGATGGTGCTAGACTTCCAGGAGTGGATCCCAAAAGGCACCGTGGCCTCCTCTTTGCTGACTGTTTGGGTCACTCATTCTGGGGAAGGCCAGCTGCCATGTCACGAGGACCGTCAAGCAGCCCTCGGGAGAAAAGCATGTGGCAAGGAACAGAGCACCCCCCTCCACCCCCCACCCCACAGCCATGGGAGCGAGCCATTTCGGAAGCCCCAGTCAAAGCTCCTGGTGACCACAGCTCCAGCCGTTGAGTGGACCGCACCTCCTGGAAGAGACCTTGAGCCAGAATCACCCAGCTAGGCTGCCCTCCCCGCCATTCACCCCCACCCTGTCAAATTCCTGATTCACAGGAGTCACAAAATAATAAATGTTGGTTGTTTGCAGTGGATAAGTTTTTGGATAACTTGTTACATGGCAATCGATAACTGATACCCTTTCCTTAGGCCACATAGCTGGGAAGTGATTGGGCTGGGGTTTAAGGTCAAGTTGACAGGTTTTCAAGTCCAAGTTCTCACCGCTGTGACAGATACAAGTTGTCCTCCCATGTCCATTCTTCTCTTCTTTTGGAGTGATAGACTTTTCACCTGGGCACAAGAATGCCCAGCTAAAACATGCATTTCCTGGAGTCCGTTGAGGTTAAGGCCATGTGACCAAACTCGAGTCAGTAAGATATGAGAGGAAGTACTATATGTAACTTCTTTTCCCAGTTCATGAGATGGAATGCGAATGTGATGGGTGGAACTGAAGCAGCCTTTTTGGAACAGGAGATATAAGTTTCACAAGGAGAATTGCAGGGCAATGAGACGGAAGAAGTCTGAGTTCTGATAACTGTGGAGTTGCTATGCAAATCCTGGACCACCTCCTCAGGGGATCTTTATATGGCAATGATCATTAAATTTATTTTTTTAAGTTTATATATTTATTTTGAGAGAGACAGAGAGAGAGACAGAGATAGAGAGAGAGAGAGAGAGAGAGAGAGAATCCAAAGCAGGCTCCTCACCGTCCACGCAGAGCCCGACACGGGGCTCAAACCCACGAACAGTGAGATCATGACCTGAGCTGAAGCCAAGAGTCAGACGCTGAACCGACTGAACCACCAGGAGCCCCTGATCATTAAATTTAAATTTTTGTTTTAAGTCATTATTATTTTAAGGCTCGCTGTGACAGCAGCCAGAGTAATACGATGTGCAACCACTATGTTCTGCTGTCTACAGTTTCTTAGACTTAGAGCATAAGGGGGAACCCAAAACCACGTGTGTCCTTGGCATTGAGGGCACAGTAAGTCTTGTCTCACACAAAATGTACTATCAGCTTAAATACCCATGGGCATTGCTAATCAGGCACAAATTTATTTGGAAGGGTCACGGAATTTAAAAGTCTGCACCAGGAGAAAAGGAGACAAATAATACATATAAGCACCTGACATTGAGTATTCAATAGAGACTTGTTATTATAAGGCCAAAAAAAAAAAAAAAATGTCTCCCAATCAACAGTTGGCACAATGGTGGGGATTCACTAAAAGTCTTGATGGTAAAGGACTGGGCTGCTGTCCCGCTTGGGGGTGGGGGGGATGTTGCGTATGGCAGACTTCAGCTGATTATCTGAGGAGGTCCTCGGTCACCCTCACTTGCCCCGGTGGGCAGACACCTGACAACCCTGAGCTCTCCTGCCCACCAAAGCAGGGGTCAGGCTGCTAATCATTGATAGGCCATGTGACAGGCCGGGCCCCTGGCCTCGGGACTCTGGTTCAAAGTGAGACCAAGACCTTGGGAGGCAAGGGGAGAGCCTGATGTGAGCTGGAGTGGAACGGGGGCAGTCCAGCCCCCAAGTGATGTCACCTACACGGCCGTCAGCATCCTCCTCCCCACCTGAAGCGCAGATGAAAACCTCAAGTTCCTGGTGGGTCCTTGGACTGGGTATCCTCCCTGCCTGCAGAGCTGCTCCCCAAGAAACACTTGCATCCTCACCACCCAGAAAGTTCACGAAGCATTTCCCGTCCACGTTGGATAGCACGAGAATTCCTTCTGGAGGTATGGAGGGATTTGGAGGCCCCATTCTGCACAGTAGGAACCTGATGCTCAGAGAGGTTAACTGACTTGGCTCAAGCCACACAGGTGGTGAGAGGCAGAACAGGGCAAGTTTTGACGCCTTTCCTCTTCATCGATTGCATTTGTCCTGCTATCCCTTGGCTTATAGCAAGCGCGCTCAGCCCAACAGTCGGGTAGGAGAACTGAACTTGTGACCACACCCGGTGGCTTGGTCACTTCATAGGGCAACCATGCATCATTGGATTTGAACAAAGGTTCAAGGGAAGTGTTGGACCCCTGTGCCTCGTCTTGTGCCTTTTCTGATCCATTTTCTTCACATCTTACCTTCTGAAGATTATTGCACGTTCTCAGCCACCCGGAGAGAACAGGGCGGGTACGCCCAGCGTGCGTGCCCATGTTGTGCCAAGTGAAAATACAAGCAGAGAGGGAGAGAGTCACAGGCACTGATCACTGCCAGTGGGCCAAGCACTTTATGGAGGTGGTTTTATCGTATTTACTCTCTTGGAGACTTATGTACTTTCTATCCTCCTTCTACACCAGGCAATGAAACTCGGAGAAGTGATATGGTCAGGTCCCCCAGCATGAGTGACAGACAGGATTCCAACACAAGGCCTGTTGGCTTCAGACCCCATGTTTCTACTTCAGAAGGCGGCCTGACCTTTTTATTGCCTCACCTTTAATTTCTACAGATTTTGACCATGAATTTCAACTTCTATTTTGCTCTGAAAGACCCAGTGTTTTACAAGAGCGACGTTTACTTTCTGTGATCCCATTGGGCGATGACCAAGTCAAGCCGGGTTCGTTGGAACATCAGGAGAGAGGAAGCTTCTGGAGATTGTGTTTTTTCAGCCTGTTTTTCTACATATTGTCTCTATGTGAGAGAAAGATGAGAGAGGGCGGACTGTCATGAGGGTGCGAGTGCTTGTGAGTAAGAAACCTTTCCAGGAAAAACAAATCAACATTTATAGAGGAAATGATTTCTTCCGTTGGGTGAAGACCGCTGCCCACTTACTCAGCCAACGTTATTTCCAGTAATCTCTCCCAAGTGAGTCCTCAACCCCACCCACACGTGCTTCTCTTCTGAGTCCAAGCATTCTGAACTGTGCCCCTTGGCCATCACCGGGGGGCTTCAGGTCCCCCAAAGCTGGGTTTGTCAGGGGATGGGAACATCCTCAGGTCAGGAACGGTGACTGTTCTTTGTATCCTCACAGCCATGTTCCTTGCCTGACAGCTCGTATATTCTCCATACAGAAGAAACATCTGAGTGCCAAGACCCCAGGGGGATAGCGCTGAATGCCTTTCCTGTGCCTGCCTTGGTGGGTCCCACCTGTCCTTTGAGAAACTGGACCAGCTCTCCAGGACCCCAGGTGTCAGAACTGGGACCACTGAGTAGTAGTTTCATAGTCATGATTACCAGAGGTCATGATTAAAAGTGTCACTGAAAATTTGTTTGGCGGGGACGGGGGTCGCCTGGGTGGCTCAGTCGGTTAAGTGTTCCACTTCGGCTCGGGTCATGATCTCACGGCTCTTGAGTTCGAGCCCCACATGGGCGTCTCTGTTGTCATCACAGAGCCCACTTCAGATTCTCTGTCCCCCTTCTCTCTCTGCCCCACCCCGTGCTCATTCCCTTTCTCTCTCTGTCTCTCTCTTTTTCTCTCCAATAAACAAACATCAAACAAATTTTTTTCTTCATGGCCTCAGATTACAACACAATGTAAGAAAGAACATTCTGGTTGTAGACATTCTCTAAAGATGAAAAGAAAAGTAGTGAGTTCCTGCCACCAGATACGTTCAAGCAGAGACCGGAGAAGAATTATCCTTACAAAGATTATTTGGATATTCTTTCAACAAATATTTGCTTCCAGCAACCACTGGATAGATCAGAGCGTGGGGTTTGGATTAAAATTGGGATGATTCTGGAGGCATCGTCATCTCTCTTATCTCTGGCACATTAGCTTTCGGGGTCTCTCTTGTGTCATCTATAAAAGGAAGGAATATGGAAGGGTGACAAAGAACAGGACCTAGTCGTCCCACTGTGGCAGCATTTGCTGAAAAATACAAGTGTGGGGCTGTAGGGACACCTGGGTGCCTCAGCCAGTTACGTGTCCGACTCTTGGTTTCAGCTCAGGTCGTGATCCCAGGGATCGTGGGTCAAGCCCCGCATCAGGCTCTGTGCTGACAGCAGGAAGCCTGCTTGGGATTCTCTCTCTCCCTCTCTCTCTTCCCCTGCCCCATGCTCAGCTTTTCTCTCTCTTTCTCAATAAATAAACAGACACTAAAAAAATAAAAAATACAAGAGTAATGGTAAGGGTATTTGTACCAGATGTCTTTTACAGCAGGGTTTATATTATTTGAAAAGCAAGTGGAAACCTTGTCATTATATCAGTGGGAGTTACTTATTGGTAAATAAATTACAGTATATCCATTAGTGCAACTTAACAGCCTAGTAGTAGAAAGCTGATGCTAGAGATATGTGTGCCTTGGCCTGGGAATTTGACCTTGATACACACACACACACACACACACACACACACACACACGTGTGTGTGTGTATGTATCTGTATATATGTACATATGTATATATATGTATATAAATATATGTATATATATGTATATATGTATATGTAAATATATATATACATATATGTAAATATATATATATGTAAATATATGTATATATACACACGTGTATATATATGTCTATATATATGTATATGTATATCGATAAGCAATTACTACGTGTGGCTTACTGCATGATTCAACTATATGCATGCACACATAAATCTATCTTTGCCATGAGCGTAAAAAAATCTCATGAGCAGATGCGATTGGTTAATACCAGTCGTGTCCAGAGGTGAGACTAGAAGAGGAGGAAGGCTTATCAGTTATAACTAGATCCAGGACCATTCAACGGAAACCTCAAACCACCACCACCACGGAAACAGGGGCTTAAGTCAATAGGAGCTTTAGTTTTCTCTCACAAAAGGAAGTTGAGAAGTAGGTGGTCCAGAACCAACGTGGCGATAGCTAGATAGTCATCAACTTGGGCTCTGTCTTTCTGCGTCACTATCCTTGACTAATGGCCTCTCCTCAAGGCCACTTGTGGTCAGAGACGGTGGTTGGTGCTCGGGCAGCCTCGTCCAGGTAGGAACATGGGGGAAGCTATTTGTGCCTCGTCCGCAGGCGCGATCTCAGAAGTCCTGTCAACCGTACCTAATTGCAAAGGAGGCTGGGAAATGTAGTCTTTCAGCTGGCCGCAATAATTGCATGGTATTATATTGCAACATATTACATTTTATGATATCAGGCAGGCTCAATAACGTTAGAAAACTCTAAGAAGGCTATGGAGAATAGATATTGGGTAACCAAGTAACGGTCATTGCCACGAGACGATTAACATTAAAAAAAAAAAAATAGACTTCCATGTTATCTGGCTAAATGCAATGAGAATGCATTGCTTTATAATTTAAAAAATCCAATTAGGAAAGGTTTAACATCTTTTTTTACGTTCATTTATTTTTGGAAGACAGAGACAAGGCATGAGAGGGGGAGGGGCAGAGAGAGAGAGAGGGAGACACAGAACCGGAAGCAGGCTCCAGGCTCCGAGCTGTCCGCACAGAGCCTCACGCGGGGCTCGAACCCACGAACTGTGAGATCATGACCTGAGCCGCTCAGCGGACTGAGCCACCCAAGCCCCCCAGGAAAGGTTTTTAAAAGAGAAGGAAGGAACTAACTTTTCTTAGCACACACCATGAGCCAATCAGGCATTTCATGTGTCAACTGATTTCATCGTCACGGTGACCCCGAGGAGGAGAGTGACGACCCCTTCTCCTCTGGTCTACCCCCTCTGGTCCACGATGCAGAAGGATGACACAGATTTCCAAAAGTCTCGTTGTCACCGAGGAGCAGAGTCAGGATTGGAATCCGGGTGTGTGTGATTTTAAATTCTGTGCCACAATCTCTAAGACCCTTCTCAGGAAGGAGGGGAAAACACCAAAAACCCAAACACAACTCGTGTGTGATTCTAGAACCCCGGATCTGGAAGGGACGGGATGCCCTACCCTATCATTAGGACGAGTACTGGACAGTGAACACGGAATGTTGAACTGTCTGATCTCTGATGGATGTTATCTAATGGGCAGGCTTAGGAGGGCACCAACCTGTATTTCCCTCTTGGATGTATTCATTTCCCGGCAATAGGAATTTTTTCACTTCTCCTTCCTTTTTTGTTTCTCTTGCCGATTTTCACGCAAACATTCAAACAAAGACAAGGAGGTGAAAAATAAAGAATACGTTTTCATTCCCCACCCCCCGTTTCCTAATATAAGTCTCATTACGTCAGAGGGACAAGGACAAGATCAGTCTTTACACAAACACTGGGTTCCTCTCAGATTTTCATCCATGTGACTTTATGAGGGAATCATGGAGGGGAACGTACCAGAATAATACCGTTCCAGCCAAGATGCTGTCTTGAAGTACTTTCGATTCTAGACCGGACAGAAACAAACATAAAACGAAGATACTGCCTTCCTCCGTCCTGCACCACATTGAGGCTGGACCCTTGGTCTCTCTATCTTACCAGAGATATAGTTTTGTCTCTGAAATGTAAGTGTTCCTCAGGGAAATAGGAACACCCTCAACGCAGAGTCTTTTCCATCTGGGGTCTTGGCGTGTCCCCTAAAAACTCCAATACGGGACTCGTCCTGCCCTCTTGAAGCCTCGAGAACGAGTTGGAACTTCCAACGAGAGCCTGTTGAATATTGGCACATGGCGGGCACTTCTGCTAAAGTGCATCACGCGCTTGCTTGGGGGTGTGGAAGGGAGTCTTCCCTCCCCTTCCCTTGCTGGGGTGGAGTCTGAGTTTCTTTCCTCACCTGCTGTGGGCACTCCGGCCAATCGCTGCCCTGGCTCTGTCTCCTGGTCTGTGAGATGGTGACAGTCGGTTCGTTTTTTCTCCCCCTGTAGACTGTACGTCCTCCACGGGTGGGAGAAGGTGTCCTTACTCCTGCCTCCAGGCAACAGCCACCTCCAGAAAATGTGGCTGCTTCTGGGGTCAGAGCTCACCAGGGGCAGGGCAACCCGTCCGGCTGTGCCCAAAGGGTTCCCAGACCCGTGCTCGGGCCCGCGCCCCGAGGGGAACCCCCAAGACGGAACCTGAACGAACCAACGCGTAACTGGAGAACAACCCGTCGGAAACGGGTGAACGTAGCCAGGTTTCGACCTTCACCTCCCAGCTGCACCGACAGCGGGACCCCGGGATCAGACAGAACACCGGTAAGTGAGGCGAACAGCCAATTTCTCAGCGGGGAAGACGTTCTTGGACTGGATACGCTGTGCCTCCGGGGCTAATCCAGGACCCTTGAGCTTGATGCTTTTATTGCGTATCTCGGCATATTGGGTTCGGCCTGACTTTATCTCAAGCAGTTGGACCGAGTGAGCGCCTACTGGATACCGGCCGTTAGGTTAGCTTCCTTGCATATTCACTCTCTCAACAGCCTAGCTGAGTGTCCCAGTCAGTGCTAGGCGCCGTTGCTCAGCCTACGTGGCCCCGCTGCAGCCTGGCGGGTGAGCCGGCAGGTTCTAGAGTCCGTCCGTCTGGCTGTGAGTTGCGGCTCTCCCACTTACTCACTCCGTGGCTAGAGCAAGCTGACTGCACTCCGCAAGCCTCAACTTTCTCACGGGCAAAGTGGAGGTGACGACGCCAGGGAGCATAAAACAGGAGATCCGCACAGAGTGCTTGGCCACACTGTGTTCTCTGCCACGTCAGTAGATGCCAGCTCTGAGATGCGGGGACCTAGATGGCCCGGGCCCTGGGGGTGCACAGGTGATGGAGGCACAGTCTCAGCTCTGAGACATTTGTGGTCTAGGGGGAAACACGGCAACATGAGGCTGGGATCCCAGGGCCCTCTTTTCCTGAAAGAGGACATCAAGGTCACCAAGGCTCAGTGACTCACCAAGAACCCCCAGGACACAAGTGGAGGTCCCAGGATTGTCCTTGGGGCGCTTTATGCTGACCTGTCTAGTCCCTGTCATGTGGTTCTTCTCTTCTTGGGTGCCTCCTCTCGCCCAGAGGGAGATCATCGCATTTAGAGAACGCCTGGAGCGACCCTGCCACCGTGTTTCTTTCTGGGTCTGGGTGAGCGCCCAGGACGTGGGTACGGTCAAGGACAGGAGGGGCCTTGACCTTGGCAGATCTGCCTTTATCTGGAGGCCTTTTGCTTTGCACAGCCCAGCAGAGGAAGGACGGGAGGCTGGGGAAAAAGCCGGTAGGAGTCGGTGAGGCTGGCCCTGTGTAGAAACGTGGGAAGGAGACTCAAGAGAGATGTGGGGGAACTTTCCAGTCTCTGCTGCTGCCCCTATCAACACACTCACCTTCAGCATGATCTGTGGCGTCTAAGTTACGCTCAGCGACAGGTGCTGACATCGGGGCTCCGGCAAACGTCTTCAAGGTCCACAAGCCAAGCGTGTATATTCGCTCTTCCTTTGAAACGCCCCCTGCCCAGCATTCCTCTGCCTTCTGGTCCTCTGCACATCTGGGTGTCAGGAAGTGGCTTTCACCCCCACCTCCTTGCACAATCTCCATCCAGGCTGGGCCCCAGTGGGGTGCACCTGCAAAAAGGAGCTAATTCCTACACTGACTTTAATTTCTAGCAGAAGGGAACCTTCCGACCGGCGACCTAGTGGGTCGGCCCCTTCTGTAAAGTGGAAATAACAAGAGTGGCTCCCAGAGGCTTTCCTCTGAGGATGAGGGGCCATGGACAGCTGGAATCTATTGCCCAAGCGTGGCCTAAGTGCTTCCCCAGAAGGAAATCATTTCGTCTTGACCGCACACGCTGAGGTAGGTATCGGTGCGGTAACCTCGGCTTTACGGAGGAAAGAAGCAAGTCCCGGAGAGCTGGGGCGAGTTTGTGCCTGTGTCTAAGTGGGAGGGAATAAAGGAGTTGGGGAGCTGGGGACTGAACCGGATGGCGCAGAAACTGAGTCTGGGACCCAACCCGAGGCTGGGGGCAGAAAGAGGGAGATGGGTCTGGGTTCAAATTCGGCCACCGTAGCTACAAAGGCACTGAGCACTGAGCCTCGATCTCCTCTTTCGAGCAAATAAAACGGAGCCCTGAAGGGTTTTAAGCAGGGTGGTGACATAGTCTGTCGTGTGGCTAATTGTGTCCTTCTGGCACGCTAGCCTGGGAATCCATGCCAAACCCCCAGGACGGTACCCGGGCCTCCGTGAGAGATTCCCCCCAAAACAGTCCTTGCTCCTTGGACAGGTTTTGTCTTCCCAAATAAATTTGCAAAGGGTGAAGACCTCTCGCTTCCTCTTGGACCCCCCCAGGTGCTCTCCAAGCAGAAAGGGTATGAGCAATGCTGTAGAAATTCTCGAAGCCAGAGCTCTTGGAGGCGCCTGCCCGAGGCTGAGCCCAGGGGGGGGGGGGGGGGGGAAGGAGAACAGAAACCGCCCGGGGAAACAAACACACCAACCTATGAACAAGGCCTGTGTTTGTTACAGAAAGAAAAAGGGCCCATTCAGCTCTGGGCCCTGGGTGCCCAGCGTTTCCTCCAGGCCCAGAGCTCCAGGCGGCTCCGCCTTGTCCTGGGACACGGCTTCCCCAAAGCCACCTGTGACCCCTGGCTGCAGCTTTGAGGCTCTGGGCTGAGGCCTGATGCATCCCCCAGTTGATGAGGATGAAGGCAACTGCCTTTTCCCCAAATGCTCACCAGAGCGGCTGAGACACCTCTGGCCTTGCCACACAGCCTGGGTGGGGTTTCCTTTTCCCTTCCCCTTCCTCAACTCGGTTCTTGGTATCTTCTCTCTTCATTCACTTCTGAAGCCCAGGGCCAACAGCGGAGCCATGGCTGGAACGGAGAGAATTCCTCCAGCTATCTTGGGGTGGGGCGGGAAAACGTAGTAACATTTATTGAATGCCTACTACGTGCCAAACATTCTGCTGAGCCTTATTAATCTACTACTGCCCTCACAGCGCGGAAATGGTTGGATCTGACTGAGAGTCCCTTCTCTTTCCGGCACAAAATCCACCCCACGGAGGTTGGGATGGTGAGAGCTAGGGTAGGGAAGAGGAGAGGCTACAGCGAATGAGGAAGCCCCCAGCACACAGCAGGTGTCTTCAAGAAATACACCCGTATCCCGGCTCTGAGTTTCTACGGTACACTTGTAAAATGGGAGGAGAGAAAGAACGACTCTGCATAAGCAGTTCGTTTGTTTCATTCCACGAGCATTTAACAAGTTATTTACCCAGTGCCTACCGTGGGCCAGAAACTGTGTAGGGGCCAGAATACATCAGTGAAAGAGGCAGAGAGTGCCCCTGCCTTCGTGCAGCTCGCATTCCCGCGTCACATCAGGGAGAGGGATTCTTTCCATGCGTTTATCCAGCACGGCGTGTGGACGGCCTGCCTGTGTGCCAGATGCCGTTCTCCGCCCTGTGTTCGCAGACCGCGTCCTGTGAGGCCAGGAGGCAGCGTTGCCCAGGGCCGGACTGCACCTTTGTGGGAACTTGAGGAAAGGGGTCTTCTCCTCTGACATCTGCCAGAGAAATTGTCCTGACCAGTAAACGAATAGAGAGTAACAACCATGTGATGGTGTCGCCTGGCTGTACCCCGTGGGGCCACTCGGAAGCCACTAAAGCCTCCAACTCTGAGGAAGGCTGTCAGTGCTGTTCCGTCACGACAGCGGCAATAATAATTGCTTTTAGTTTTTTTTAAGTTTCTTTTTATTTTTGGGACAGAAGGAGAGAGAGCAGGAGCAGGGGAGGGGCAGAGAGAGACAGAGAGAGAGAGAACCCTAACTAGGCTCTGCACCTCAGTGCAGAGCCCGATAAGGGGCTCGAACCCAGGAACCATGAGCTCCTCCCCTGAGCTGAAGTCACGAGTCGGAGGCCTAACCTACTGGGCCACCAAGGTGCTTGGCAACAATAATAATTATTAACGAAAATTAGAGCTAGCATTTCCTAACGACTCCCTGATATTCCAGAAACTGTGCTATGTGGTCCTGAATTCATTCAGTTTTCCTAGCACCCTATGAGGCAGTGTCATGGGCTGAACTGCGTCTCCCCCAAATTCGTATGTTGACGTCCTAACCCTCAGGGCCCCAGAATGTGACCGTTTTTGGAGACAGGAACTGTGAAGCAGTGATCAGGCTAGAATAAGGTCAAGAGTGTGGACCTTGGTGTAATAAGGCCGGTGTCCTTGTAGGAAGGGGGATTAGGACACAGACAAGTACAGAGAAAGACAGGGAAGAGGAAAGACGGGGAGAAGACAGCCGTCTACAGGAAAGAGGCCTCAGAAGAAAACGCTGCTGATACCCTGATCTTAGACTTAGAGACACCAGAATATTAAGGAAAGAAATCGTTGTTGTTTAAGCCACCCAGTCCGTGGTGCTTTGTTATGGAGGCCCCAACAGACTAACGCAGGTTAAGTGCCATTTCCTCCATTTTCCCCCTAAATACAAACTAAGTCTCAGAGAGGTTATGTAACTTGTTCCAAGTCACACAGCTAAGAAGTGGGGAGATGAGGTTAGAAGTCAGATCAGCCTGACCCCAAGCCCATGTGCTTAGCCACACTGCACTGGACAGATTTTTCGTCTTTGATGCTCTTTGGGGCCTTTCGGAGATTCGGTTTTAACTACATCCCTGCAGGTTAAGGAAGTCAGGGGGAGGGAGTCTGGCACTGAGCCCGCCTCCACACCTACGTACCCTTCCCCAAAGCAGACGCTGAAGAAGCAGGCCGGCGGGCTCTCTTCTCGTCTGGGCGCTGCCCTTGGAGCCGGGCCAGGCTGAAGAAATTGTCCCTTCATTTTGTTTTGTTTTCTAAATCGTCTTGGTCTTTGGAGGCAGTGACCTTTAGAAAAAGAAAGAAAAATACAGAATATTCCAAAGACAGTGAGTCATCTGAAAAAGTCAACTCGAGACCAGGGCGCAGGGAGCTTTGTCACGAGTAAGATAGTAAATATCTCAGGTTTTGCCTGTCACGCGGTCCCCACGGCAACTACTCGGCTTTGCTTCCGTAGCCGTAGAGGATATGGAAATGAATGCGCGTGGCTGTGTTCCAATAAAACTTTATTTATAGGTACTAAAATTTGAATTCTACATCATTATCCTCTGCCATGAAAAATGTTACCTCTTCTTCGGATTTTTTCCTACCACTTGAAAACATAAGATCTGGGGCGCCTGGGTGGCTCAGTCGGTGAAGCGTCCGACTTCGGCTCAGGTCACGATCTCACGGTCTGTGAGTTCGAGCCCCGCGTCAGGCTCTGGGCTGATGGCTCAGAGCCTGGAGCCTGTTTCCGATTCTGTGTCTCCCTCTCTCTCTGCCCCTCCCCCGTTCATGCTCTGTCTCTCCCTGTCTCAAAAATAAATAAAACGTTTAAAAAAAATTAAAAAAAAAAAAGAAAGAAAATGTAAGATCTATTCTTAGCTGGCGGGCCCCACTGGGTCGGATCCGGCCCGTGGGTTGTGGTTTGCTAGGGGCTGCTGTAGACAATCGTGTTTGACGCTTTCTGCGAAGTGATTTGTGAGCTCTCTGGAGTTGCCGAAGCCTGACAAGAACGATTTTGCGTGTCCCGAACCGCACCAACTGCGTGTCATGTGGCCCGGGTTGTTACCGACTGCCCAGTCAACCCCGGGCATCCAGCTGTCGGGGTCGCCTCTGTCTCCTGTTATGTAAGAGACTCTTTCTGAAGCCCCCGATGCAGGGATCAGGAGTCCTGGGAAACATTCCCAGACTGCCCGCCCCCTGGCTGTGCCTGCATGTGTGTGCCTCAGTTTACACAGAATGGTTTTAAGGATCGGATGATATTAAAGATGCAGAGGGGCACCTGGGTGGCTCAGTCAGTCGGGCATCTGACTTCAGCTCAGGTCACACTGTGTCTCCCTCTCTCTCTGCCCCTCCCCCACTCATACTCTGTCTCTCTCTGTCTCTCTGTCTCTCTCTCTCTCTCTCTCTCAAAAATGAATAAACATTAAAAACAATTTTTTTAGGGGCACCTGGGTGGCTCAGTCGGTTGAGCTTCCGACTTCGGCTCAGGTCAAGATCTCATGGTCCGTGAGTTCGAGCCCTGCGTCGGGCTCTGTGCCGACAGTTCGGAGCCTGGAGCCTCCTTCGGATTCTGTGTCTCCCTCTCTCTCTGCCCTTCCCCCCACTCACGCTCTGTCTCTCTCAAAAATAAATATTAAAAACAAAATTAAAAAAAACTTTTTTTTAAACAAAGTCAGGGTGCAGATAGCACAACTATCACGCAAGTCACACACGTAATTTAATACGGAAAATGCTCCCGTAACCATGTTTACACAATGAAAAGAAGGAAAAGAACTTGACTCAGATTTCATATTTCTATTTAATCCAACATCTCCAATATCATTTCAATATGTAATTAATAATTAAAAATGGAGATATTTTATAAGCTTTTCTTCGTGCGAAGTCTTTGGAAACCGGCTGGCCTGTCTTGCGGTCGGGCTGAGCTGGGTTCGAATCTCAGCTCCTTGCATAAGTAATGGCCCCAGTCTGAGCCTCAGTGTCCCCACTCTGGCCTGGGAGGATTGCAGAGAGGATTACAGGAAGAGGCTTGTATGGAGCTTTCGTCAGAGCAACCTCCCCACACCCTGCACATCGCCCTGCACTGCCTTAATGTCCAGGGGGTGAGGATGGCTGGTCAGAGGGAGGACAGGACCCAGGTGGGGGGGGGGGGGGAGGCGGAGGCGGCCAAGAAAGTGGAAAGAACTAGAAGCAGCAGGTGTGGTAGGAAGGAGCCAGGAGGGAGGGGCTGCCCCGCCCCCGAGCCCTGCCCTGCCCTGGGCCCTGCATCTGGCACCGAGGCCCTGAGTCACCTCTTGGCCTTGAGGGATTCCTGGGAGGGGCGTGCAGGGCTGCACGTCCCACTGAGGCAGGCAGGGGAGAGGGAGGGTGCCTGTCCGTGCCAGCTCTCTCTCTGCCCCAGCAGCACCAGTGGGGAGAAAGACCCAGGTTTTACAAGCAGTAGCTAAGGGCCCTCTTGGGGCTCAAGGAGGCCAATCCCGCCCTAGCCCTCCTGGAGCCCACAGTTCCACGAGGGGAGATAGACCTGTAATTTTATCCCAAGGCAGGTGGGCGTTGAGTGCCAGGCCCGCCTTCCAGCTGCCGTGACCCTGGCCTGGGCTCCCATCTCTCTGAGCTGCTGTTTACACGTCTGCAAAAGGAGCCTAAATAACACTTTCTGTATTGTAAATAACGCTGCTCTAAACATAGGGGTGCATGGATCCCTTTGAATGAGTGTTTTTCTATGCTCCGGGTAAATACGCAGCGGTCCCCTCGCAGGGTAGTTCTATTTTTACTTTTTGAGGGGCCTTCACACTGTTTTCCAATGTGGCCGCACCAGTTTGCATTCCCACCCGCGCAAACCAAGAAACAGACCCTTAACTCTAGAGAACACACTGATGGCTACCAGAGGGGACGGGGATGGGGGGTGGGGGGTGGGGGAAAGAGGGGAAGGGGATTGAGGGGTGCACTTGTCACGATGGGCTCCGGGCGATGTGCCCAAGTGCGCCCTCCCTCGATCGTACGCCTGAAACTAACCGAACACTGTATGTTAACTAACTGGAATTAAAATAAAACCTTAAAAAAAATTCAAGTCAACGGAAGAGTTAAAACAAAACCTTAAAAAACAAAACAAAACAACAACAAAACAAAAAAATACCTTCTCTGCCCTGTTCTTTCCAGACTGCTTCGGGCAAGTATCAGGGAGATGGCCAAAGGCTTCCGTCTGGACAGGTGGAGAGGCTCCACGGAGGCCAGGTGCCTTCAGTGGCTTGTTCTCCACTGTGTCCTCAATTTCTGGGCTTCATGAGCCCTCGGGAAATGTTTGTTGAATGCATGAAAGAGAACGGGTGGCAAAGGGCATGCTGAGAATGGTGTCCACTCGCCCGGGAGGTCTTGTGATTCCAGAGCAATTCCCGGTGAGACCCCAGGTGGGTCCCAGGATCCAGAGAGGTGAACCCAGGCTTAGGGCGCTCCCCGCGGGCTCCAGGAGCCTAGAAACACCACGAAAGGAGAGGAGACCCACTCCCTAACCCGGAGTCCCGGAGGAGTAACTGACATCAGAGAGAGGACACTAGGAGACACTGGGCTCCTCCCGGCCAGCAGGACACCCAAGGGGGTCAGCGGGGTGCAGAGCGCTGGCCGACCGGCTTGGGTCTGGTTCAGCTGCTCAACACGTGCTCTGCGCCCGACCATGCGGGCCTTTGTTTCCTCATCTGTAAAATGGGCAATTTCAAAGATACGCCGGATCCAGCCAGAACGTTCCCTGCTTTCCAGAGACACCCGGGTTCCCCTCCCTGGTCAGTATCTGCCCTTCCCCCTGAACTAACCCAGCTCTCCGCCTCTCCCTCTGCCAGTTCGCCTTCCTTCGCCGCACTTCACGTAAAAGGAATCCCGCAGCGACTTGGTGTCTTTGTGTCTTCTCCCTTCCTGTCCCTCCTTTTCTTCCGGTAAAGGTGCTCCCGTTTGCTCTTGGGGACCCACCCTCTCCCGGACTCCATGCCTACCCCTTCCTCCCCCAGCCCTGCATCCGGGAACGGGCAGGTGAGCCAGACCGTGTGGTAGCTTCCTAACGTTGCCCTAAGAATCTACCAGAACGTTAGCGGTTTAAAACACCAATTTACTCTCTTACCATTTTGGAGGTCTGACATCTGAACCGAGTTTTACTGGCCAAATTCGGGGTACCGGCAGGGCCACACTCCCTCCGGAGGCCTTAGGGAAGAATCCGTATCTTTGCCTTTTCCAGCTTCTAGAAGCCATGCTGACCTCTGCCTCAGTAGTCACGTCACCTCTCGCCGCCTCCCTGGTTAAGGACCTTTGTGATTGTGCTGGGCTCACCTCGATGGTACAGGACAATGGATGTCCCCATTTCAGGATCCTTAATCTTTTTTTTTTCAAGTTCATTTATTTATTTTGAGAGAGAGAGAGAGAAAGAGGGCGCCAGAGGGGGAGGGGCAGAGAGAGAGGGAGAGAGAGAGAATCCCAAGCGGGCTCTGTACTGTCAGCACAGAGCTTGATGTGGGGCTCAAACTCATGAACCGTGAGATCATGACCTGAGCCGAAGTCTAGAGTCGGACGCTTAAGAGACCGACCCACCCAGGCGCCCCTCAGGATTCTTAATCTAAATATCTGTGCAAAATCCAGTTCCACGTAAAGTTACATATTCCTGGGTCCTGGGGATTAGGACGTGGACGTCTTTGGTGGGTCATTATTCAGCCAACTACGTCTGGCCACCGGGAGCATCCCTGCATTCCTTCCTTCCTTCCTTCCTTCCTTCCTTCCTTCCTTCCTTCCTTCCCTCGACCTCCCCGCCTTCTTTCCTCTCTCTCTTCCTCTTTCTCTCTCTCCTCTTCTTCCCTCCCTCTTCCTCCTCCCCCTTCCCCCTTCCCCTTCCCAGAGCCACTACTGTGCCCTGCCTGCCTGGTTCCTGCACCTGCATTTTTGAAACTGTGGGGGCCTCAACCGACTTGTTGCTGGGGAAAGCACCGGGTAACTACAGTGAAATGACTTTAAATCCATCTTAGGGGTGTCTGGGTGGCTCGGTCAGTCAAGCGGCCGACTCCTGGTTTCAGCTCAGGCCGCGATCTCCTGGTTCGTGAGTTCCAGCCCCGTGTCGGGCTCTGTGCCCACAGTGCAAGGCCCGCTTGGGATTCTCTCTCTGTCTATCTCTCGCGCTCGCTCTCTCTGCTCCTTCCCCACTCGCTCTCTATCTCAAAATCAATAAAATAAACTGTAAAAAATAAATAAACAAAACCATTTTAAAACGCAGACTATCAGGGAAGGGAGCCAGGCAGGAATGTAAATGACTATAATCCAGGGCAGAGGAGGAGACGAGTCTTGGAGATAACAGACCGACTGCTCAAGTCCAGGCCTTGGCCCCTGGGTTGCTGCATGCAGTTCATGGGACAGAGACCTAAACAGGTAATTATGGTGGTTAAGATAAGGGCTGTAATAGAACCCGTTGCAAAGGACTGTGGGAGCTGAGAAGAAACCAAAAACTTTGCCCCAGAAGCCAAGGGGAAGCTTCCAGAAGGAGGGGCCTTGTAAGCTGGGACTTGCAGAAAATGTCAGGGCTTGAAGAGCCCAGAAGGCGGGGAGGGTGTCCCAAGCTCAGGAGCGGCATGGCCAATATGCAAAGGCTCAGAGTGGACTCATGGGGTCTAGAAACGGCCGAAACAACAAGTCTGTGGAATTGGGAAGCTTGGACTCACGTTCTTTGCCGCTCCCCACTTTCCAGGGGACCCAGGCAGGCGACACGGTCTCCCTGAATGTTTGGAAAATGGAGAGAATCACACACACATTCAAGGCTGCTGCTGTAGTCAGGGTCTGGAGAGATGGGCGTGTGGCACGTGGACCTGCCGGCCGGCTGTTGACCAGAGCCGGATGCGACAGCAGGGTCTGGACTCGCGTTCCCCCCACGCGGGAAAAGTCCCCCCTTGTCAGCATCTCTAAGTCTGTGACACACCAGCAAGACACTGTAGGGTCCCCGGGACTTCCCAGGGACCTCAGACCTCTTCATGACTTCAGGAGTGATAACAGCTGTCATTTATTGAGTGCTTAGGGTATACTGGGTGCCTCACATGCCTTATTTCCGACCCTCTGCAATTCGACGTTATCGCCTGCACTTTATAGATGAGGAAACTGAGGCACGGGACAAATTATGCATCTGGGCTGCACAGCTAGTTACAGACAGAGCTGGGATCCGGGCTTTGCCCTGCCTGTGCCTGGGGGGAGGGGGGACGGGGACACGCAGTAAATGTCTGAGGACAGATGGGCAGTGCTTAGCAGTGGAAAGGGGTGGGCACAGAACGAGAGCGTTAGATCCTGCGGGTAGGGGACAGGACACCCAACGGTCCCGACTGCTCCCTCACAATCTTTTCCGCTGTGCGTTCTTTATTACCTGCGGGGACAGGGAGCTCAGTCAGGAACCTGAGCTCTGAGCTTGGCATGCGATTCAAGGGACCTTGAGGAAAGTCTCTCCCTGGGCCTCACTCTTCCCGTCTGAGATATTTGGGTGTAGCTCACTCCCATTATCAGACCCTGCCCCCACAGGATCCGGTGAGCGTGAGCAAACATTTTATAGCAGGCAGGGCCCCTGTGGCCAAGATAAGCAGTTCAGGAACCTGGCCCAGCCCTGGTAAGTGGGACATGGGAGGAAGGAGAAAATTCCTTTAGTGTTGGTTTGGGTCTTGAGGAACAGGGGGGAAGGGGGTGAAGCGTGGAGAGGTGCGGGCAGGGTGCTGCGTGAGAAGGGCAGCAGGGAGTGCCAGTGCCCAGCCCTGGAGGGAAGCCGTGTCTCCATCAGCGCTCACCCTGGGGCACCCACTCAAGGGGGAGGCTCACGTAATTCAAGTGCCTGCTTTCTCTCCTGTGGAACAGGTGGTAAGTTACGTAACGTGTGCGTGGCGTGACTGTGCTCAGCGTATGCGGATAGAACTATAAACCAGCCTGTTGTGTTCTGCCTCCAGACACCCGGCCTTCTTGGTCGGGAGGATTTCTCTGTTTGGTTCCCCTGGGTTCTGGACTGGTCATAACCTCTCGGGCCAGCTGGGAAGGCCCCAAGCTGCGGTATGGAATCTGGAATCTCTGACCCCATGCGACGTCCAGGAGCTCAGTGAAAACCCACCTGCCCACCCGCCCTGGCGGTTCTGGTTGGTTGAGCGGGACGGGGTGGGGCCAGATCCCCCGTGGGATCTGGTGATTGATGGTTATCGTGTTTGTTTCCCAGGGCCACCTTAACAAATTACTGCAGACTGGCTCGCTTAAAATAACAGCCATCTATTCTCATAATCCTGGAGGCCAGGAGCCCAAAGGCAGTTTCTGGGCCCCAATAAGGGTGTCAGCAGGGCTGAGCCCATATCCGGGAGGAGAATCTGATCCTTGCCTCCTCCCGCTGAGCACAGCTACTGACGATGGCTGGTTTATGGTTGCACCACTCTGAGTTCAGCCTCTGTGGTCGCATCACTTCCTTCTCTGTGGCCAAAATCTCCCTCCGCCCACTCCTCACAAGGACACTTGTGATTGCATTCACGGCCCCCCTGGGTAGTGCAGGGTGATCTCCCCCTCACAAAATGCTTGGTTTCATCCCATCCGCAATATCCCTTTTGCTGTATGAGGGACCATTCACAAGTTTCGGTGATTTAAGATCCGATCTCTTTGGAGGCCATTATGGAACCGACCACAATTATTGCCCCCCCCTGGCCTTCCCTCGGGCCGGGCAATGGCTCAGCAAAGCTAAGTGACTTCCCCGAGGGCACACAGCTCTACAGAGACCCCAGCCTGGATTCGCTCTCTTCTATATTGCAGTCATCCCAGCACAACTAGATTTACATATAGTGATGGGACAATTCATAGGAGAGGCTGATAAATGGTGCAGATCGTGTGCATCAGAAAAAATAAAATAGGATGTTTTCATTTGGGAAAAGGATATGGGCACTATAAGTAATTGCCTGCCCACAAACAGAACAAAAAACGTCATCACTACCAAGGCGCCCAGGCTTCTCACTTCGGGAAAAGGGAATCACCGCGTCTGGACTGGCTGACTCCTGAGAGACGTGATCGTCTCTGGAGTTCACACTGTGCCTGATTCCTGCAGGGTCACGCGAAGTTATAGCTAATTCCAAGAATTGCCCCTTCCTTAATAAGGAGGTGCTGGGTTCCCAGACAGTGACTCAGAGAAGGAGCTGGTAAGGTCAGCAAAAACAAAACAAAACAAAACAAAACAAAACGAAAAGAAAAGAAAACCAAGAAAGAAAGAAAGAAAGAAAGAAACTGAGAAAAGAAGGCACGAAGCCCTGAGATAAGTGCCATCAGCCCCTCCCTGTCACTTCTACCTTCACTGCAGTGAAAAAGTGAAGCTTCCTCTCATCCAGGATACATGAATCATGAGGGATTTTGCTTCCTGCTTGAGAACCATCTGCGGTTTTCGCCTGAACGCGATGTCGTCTAGATAAAACTGTTGAGGGACAGGCGGGTGGGTGGAAGGAGGAAAGCAGGATGGTGGAGGGTCACGTGTTAGAAAGAAGCACGACACACAGAATGTTCCGGAAGGACAGGATCCAAGATGGTGGATCGCGACGGTCGAATCCCTTCCCGCCGTCCACGGCACACAACGGCCGGCCTTCCAAGCGAGGCCATGTGACCAAACAGTGGCGTGTGGTTTGTGAGCAGAAGCGAGATGGACAATCTCCAGAGCGAGTCTTGAAGGGGAAGCACGTCTTCGGCCCTCCCGCTTCCTCGCCTTTCCTCGTCACGGAGGTGGCAGAGAGTGGCGACACCATGTAACACGGGTCCGGGAAGCCCTGATCTCGTTGGGTCCCGTGCAAGGGGCCCCGTGGGTTGTGCAACCGGGGGCCCGATGGATGGTGAGCCATCGCCAACTCTGTGGACTGAAGCAACACCCCAGGGACGTCAGAACAAGTGCGGGAAAGAGCCGGTCCTCTCTCCTCGACGTGGACTTCAACCATGGCCGCCCAAACCCAGACTGTGGCGTGAGAGAGAGAGAAAGTTGTGTCTCGTTCCGGTCCTGGTTAGTCCTGGTCTCTGTCGTGACAGCCGACCCTGTATTCCAACAAATAGACCGGATAACCCTCTATTACTGGGCAAGTCAACTCTACAGCAATCTGTTCCTCAAACACCGTGGGGAGTTCTGGTTAAGACCTTTCTTGAAATGGGCATGATTTGGGCAGCAAATCCCACCTACAGAGTCCTGTCTAGAGTGCCCCGATGGCCGGAGAGCAGCTGGCCATGCAGTGCCACGTATGACCGTAAGCCCCAGCCGGGCAAAGATCATGGAGCCCATCAGACGGTTCTCCTCACGGGACCAAGGGTCCGTGGCTCCCACCGCACATGGTGGGGCTCAGCAGGCACCTGCAAGCTTAGCTTCAAACAAGCCAGACTGAGCAAAAGTCACAGAGGGTTCCCACATACCTCCTGCCCCTACACAGGCACAGCCTCCCCCACTATCGACATCCCCCCGCGAGGGTCGTGCCTCGAGGGTCGTACATTTGTTACAACCGATGAACCCGCACTGGCACACCATGATCACCTACAGTCTACGGTTTACCTTCGGGCTCCCTCTTGGTGCGGTACATTCCGCGGGTTGGGACAAATGTATAAGGACGCGTGTCCACCATTTTACAGAATAGTTCGACGGCCCTAAAATTTTTCTGCGCTCTGACTACTCATACTTGCCTAGCCCCTCCTCCCCCCAGGCAAACACCGATCCTTCCATTGTCTCTACAGTTTTACCTTTTCCAGAATGTCATAGAGCTGGAATCATACAGTCAGTACATAGTCTTTTCAGACGGCCTTCTTTCACTTAGTGACGGGCACTTAAGTTCCTTCTATGTCTCTTCACAGCGTGGTGGCTCGTTTCTTGTCGGCGCTGAATGGGGTTCCGTTGTCCGGATGGACGGCGGTTTATTTATCCACTCCCCTACTGAAGGACATCTTGGTTGCATGATCTGTGTTTTAATACACTCTCCAGGTGATTCTGAAGGTCACGAGCACTTGGAAACAATATCTCGGGGAGCCTGGGTGGCTTCGTGGGTTGAGCTCTTGGTTTCGGCTCAGGTCATGGTCTCATGGGTCGGGGGTTCCAGCCCTGCGTCGGGTTCTGTGCTGCCAGCAAGGAGCTTGCTTGGGACTCCCTCTCTCTCTCTCTCTCTCTCTCTGTCTGCCCCTCCCAGCTCTCTATCTCTCTCTCTCTCATCAAAATAAATAAATAAACTTAAAAAAAAACCAATATCTCCACACTACACTTCTACCATTAAAAAATCTTTTAATGTTTATTTATTTTTGAGAGAGAGAGAGACAGAGCACAAGTGAGGGAGGTACAGAGACAGGGAGACACAGAGGCCGAAGAGGCTCCAGGATCTGAGCTGTCGGCACAGAGCCCGACGCGGGGCTCGAACTCACGCCGTGAGATCATGACCGGAGCCGGGGTCAGATGCTCAACCGACTGAGCCACCCAGGCGCCCCTCTACGTCCACAGATTTGACATTGCAGCCATTCCCTTTGCCTGAATGCCTTTCTTCCTAGCTCTGCTTACAGCAGTCCTGCTCATATTTGGGGGGCACCCAAAATGCCACCTTTTCCAGAATGCACAGTCTGAAATCATGACTCCCTGGGGATGTCCGTTCTGGCCGGAGCTGCTGGCCTCCCCCCAGTGGAATGGGAGCTCTTGCAGAAGGCATCCGGTTTTCTGCAGCTCCCAGCCCCTCGTTCCAAGCGGGGTTTACAGTAGCGCATAATAAATGCTGTAAGCTTGAATCATGCGCTAGGACGGCAAGCTAGGAAGGCCTGCGTCCGGACTCACAAGCAGACAAGCAACGTGGCAGACGGATTCGTATCACACTCCCAGGAACGACATCTTACATACACATGTCTCTCCAGACCAAAATGCACGTCCAAAAAAAGAACTGATAAGATCGTTTTTTGTTTTTTGGGTTTTTTTCCCCGCAACGGTGAGGAAAAGAAAAGAAGTGAACATAAACCAAGCACTGTCCATCTGCCGGCGCTGTTTTTTGGTGTTTGGTTTTGGGGTTTTTTTTTTGTTTGTTTTTTTCTATCTTCTTACTCCTCGCCACCCAGGTGGGTGTGCGGAATTGTCTCAGGTACAGACGGGTGATGCTCAGAGACGTTCAGTAACTTGCCCTAGGTCACACAGCTTCAACGTGGGCCCAGAGACCCATAGGACACATAGGACCGCCCTTCTTCTGTGTCAGTTCACTTCGAGGGAAGGGCCCAGGGGGACGAGAAGGAAACCTCTCCCAGCCTGCTCTGTGTCCTCTCGAAATCGCCACCTCTTCTAGAGGCACCACACCTCGGGCAGGCTGGGCCAACGGGAGGCGTCGCACGGGACCTCTGCAAAGCCCAGCAGACGCACTCGTCATCCTACAGGCCGTTCGCTGGGCCAGGCCTCGTCTGGCTAGACGCCGGCTCAGTTTATAAGCGGAAGTCGTAAAACAAGCAGCGTGGAAGTGAGTGGCCTGTCCCCGGCTGGCGGAAATCGACTCCGTGAACATTACCAACAGCCGGTGGCAGGCGGACGTGGAGGAGGGACAGGGACGCGGGCCACGCGAGCCCGAGTTGGCCTCTGTGGGCCCTCACGGGAACACCTTTGCGCGGACGGCGGGCAGTGGAGATGAGCGTCCGTGCTCAAAGCCTCGTGTTTTAGGAGCACCTGCCAGCTCGCAGGGGGTTAGAAATCCGGGGACCGCCACGCGCTCGGGCTCCTGCATCACTCTAAACTTCAGTCTCCTCGTCCGTGACAACAATAAGGGGATCTGCCTCTGGGTGGCTGTGGCGATTCGGGGACACAATGTAAGCCACGGGTGCCTGCTCAGGACAACCTTGGAGAGCGGCCACGACCGCTGTCTCTCCAGCGCCTGCTCTGGCCCAGGATTTCTTCGCGCGCTGCTTCCTGAGCACACAGCAAAACGGGGAGGCAAACGTAATTCCCGGGGCTCCCGAGAGAACAGTGTCAGGAGGAGAGCCAGAAGGTGCAAGTTCCTCTCCCCAGTTCTGGCCACTGCTCCTGCTCCTGCGGGCCAGGCCTCTGGGGCTCGGTGAGGGGCTGTGTGGTTCGCCCACCGGGACTGGAAAGCCTAAAGCACGCTGAGTGAAGGGCAAGAACTACCCGCATTCGGCTGCTACGTCCCTGTTTGAAATCCGCGTGCCGAGTTCACAGGATGCATCCAATGCCTCGCCTGGTTTTCCCTGCGGGGCTGGGGCGGCCGGAGGGGCGGGGGGACACAGCAGGAACAAGGGGACAGAGACAGGCACGGGGGCGTTGGCGGCTAGAGCATGCCTGTGCAGACTTGGGTTCAGATTTCAGCTCTGCCCGCTTAGAGCGTGTCCTCAGGCAGATCTGCTACCACTGAGGCTCCGCGGTTTCCTTCCCCGCGCAAGGAGGTGAGGGAGAAGAACCCATCTGTTCTAAGGATCCACAAGTACGCATGTAGCCTGCCAAGTCCAGGGCAGGGCAGGGAGGGGCTTGCAAATGGAGGCCACCTACCCCTTCCCCCACTAAGGCAGAGATGTTTAGTGCCATACCCAAGGCCTCCGGGGTAGTGAGGGGCAGAGCTGGGAACTGAACCCCAGAACTGACTGGTGGTAAACTCACGACTCCAATGCCCTTTCCCCCCCCCCCCCCCCGCCCCGCCATGGGTCTTGCATGACACCAACCTCTGCCCTTAGGAAGTTTCCAGTCTCTCTTGGAGAACAGAAGCAACGCACGGGTGCTTTTTCCAAGCGCCTGCCAAAAAAAAAAGGTACAAGGAAAGAGGTGTGGGAGATCCCAGGAGCCGACCATCCCAGTTTGGAGAAATCACCCAAGCTTCCAGGAGGAAGCGACACAGGTTGGGTCTTGAAGGGTGTGTGGGGCTGGAGGGGTGCGTGTGCCGAGCCCCGGTGTCTCGAGTCTGCCAGTCGGCATCGGGATGGCTCCGCGGGGGCTTCGGGCAGGCTGGCGGGGCAGGACCTGGTCACCGCTGAAGGCTTTGGCAGGCCAGCACAGGGAGCCAGAAGCGTGGGCTCCTTTCTGGATTCTTCCACGCACCCCTCCTCCCCCCTGAGCCCCAACCCCCCACCTATTGCCCTCTACTACTTCCTGGAGCCCCTGAATTGGTAGAGGAACCAGAATTCGTGGTGGCCCTTTTGGCTAGGTGCGATGCTAGGTCTCGAACATACAGACAAAACTCTGGAACATGAAAATCACATAAAAGAGTCACTTCGAGTCACACAGAGGGTAGGAGAGAATCAGGATTCCAGCCCTTTTCCCTCCAGTTCCCAGATCCAGCATCTTTCCATTAAATGCACTGGCTTGAAGGCCAAAGAAACCTTTGTGGTGGAGAAAAGCAGAACCTCTGGGAGCGATGCTCCGGCCTCCCGAAGACCTGCCCAGGGGGATTGTTAACGGCTTGTTAGCAAACATCTACTGATACTGTACTGTGTAAGCCTATAAGGGTTTTAAATATTTCACCTAAATTCTCACCACTGCTGTCCACAAGGGAGGCATTATTATGATCACCAGCCTCTATTTCACACCAGGAAATTGCCACATAGTGTTTAAGTGGCTGGTCCAAGGACACATGATTCATGGGGTTGAAAGGTTGGATTTGAATCTGGGCAGCCTGGATCCAGCTTCCTTCCCTAACTAGAATGATGTGGAGGGCTGGCCAGGCTGTGCCCTGCGCAGGTGGAGGCTGAGATCCAGTGTGAAATCTGCTCTCTGGGCTGTGCAGGCTGGCACGGGCTGCTGGGGGGGGGGACGGGGCACCTTTGTGTGACTTCCACCCAAGGACCGCAAGCCAAGCTTGTCCTCCTGGGAACGACAGCAGCTGACCACATCGCACCTTTGTCATTTGCACCATTGATTTTTTTTTTTTTTTTTTTTTTTTTATCTTGACCTTCTCAAAGCCATTTAAGAGCATGGATAAAAAAGCAAAGCGCAGGGAGGCTGTGAAATGCAGCTCAGCGGCCAGCCACAACGGGAAAAGGCATTTAAACGCGGCCAGCTCAGACAGTCTTCCTCCGGTGGATGGAAGTGAGCTCTGGACCAGTCTGCCCGGTGGGCAGCTCGGCAGGTGTGGCTGGCTGGCAGGTGTGGCCGCACCGTTGACCTGGCGATCCCTCTTCCAGGAATCCATGTGGCCGAAATGCTCATCGGCCCCAGCGAAGATCTCTGCGGGGAACCTGGTTTGTCAGAGTGGAACACCGGAAACCACCCCGCACGCCCTGGGAGGAGACTGGTCCGATCCACTATGGTGCGCTCAAATTTGGAGTACCAAACAGACCTTGAAGTGAAGGCAGTAGCTCTGCCTGTGATAACAGCGGATGTTCACAAGGTCTAGTTCAGGCTCAGGACGTTTCGTACAGTGCGAGGCTGTTGGGGTGAATGCGGTTTTCGTGTGGGCGTATGGATTCACTCGCCCTGTTGCAAGCAGCAGAGAGCGGGGCTGACGCTGGTCTGAGCGCGGCTGAGGGTGGACAGGTTCCACAGCTCTCAGGGCTAAGGGCCCGGACCCGGAGCCAGGTTTCCCGTGTGACTTGCACCGTGTGACTCACTGTTGCCGTGCCTCGGTTTCCCTGGGCATGCTCGCTTCTAGTACTTTCCTCTGGGAGGTGTTTCGAGGATGCAATGCGTGCAACCCTGCCAGGCTTTGTCTCTGCAGGCCCGGAAGACAGTAAGTCCTGGAGTCTTCGCTATGTTGAAGCCCGGAAGAAAGTGCTGGAGAAATGTGCTCAGCCGGCACCGGTCACTGGTTGTCTCTGAAGAGTGTTGATTGTTGAACTCACGCATTCCACAGCGTTTAACATTTTTGGAAAAAGGAATGCAGTCGGGCAGAGAAGCAACTGATGTCCAAAGGAGACCCTTGTTACCGGCCTTCGAGGATAGGTCAATGCCTCCTTCTACTGCATTCCCTGGAAAAATGTGTGGGTAGACTCCGGACTCAGGCACAGGACTCACCACCCAGGTTGCCGACTCTCCCTGCCCACCACCTCCCTGGGTCTGGTGCTCATCACTGTCAGTGTTCTTAGCCCCTGGGGTTGTCCCTTTATAAATCGGCTTCCCCCGCAGGCTCGGGAGCTCTCCAAGGACAGGGACTGCATCTAACCTGTGTCTCTGTGTCTCCACGCCTGGGCTGGGGCCTGACACACAGTAGGCGCCGAATGAGGGTTTGCTGAGTACTCAGTCTGGAAGGCATTACTCGAGGGTTGGTACGTGACCCAAGGGTTTATTGGAGGAAGTTTCTTCCACAGTCTGACAGTAAACACTCCCTCTGACCCCTCTGGAATGCTCTTGGCACTTGTTTCCAAGTCAGGCCCTGAAAAATGAACCCTGTGTGTTAATTACAGAGCGAAACAATGCATTCTGGACTCCACCTCGGGGCGGCCATGTGGTCGGCCAGCTGCTGCAGAGGCTGTCCCCAGGGAAGGGACCTCCAGTCCCTCCAGGCCCCGGGCGATAGTTCCTGGCATCCAGGTCCTCCAGGGGGCAACCACAGAAACCAGGGACCCACTTGGCATATCAACAGGAAGCGTTGTTATTGCCATGCTTGTGGGCACGCGCCCGTATGCACACCCACAGCCCCCCAAACAGAACAAAAGCAAAACCAAAACGTGATGAAAGAAGCAATGAGAAAAGGTTGGGGAGGGGGGGGCAAAGAAAGGGACAAACAAATGTGTTTGTGGGCCATATAAAGCCCGTGAGTTCCCAATTCCCAAAGCTCTTCCCCATTTTACAGATGAGTACGCTGAGAGGCAACAGAGTGCCCAAAGTCACCAGGAGTTAGTGCGTGGTCCGGAATGAAGTTTCTGATTTTCTGGCCCAGAGTCTCCCCTCTGTTTTGTCCTTGAGGCCGAGGGTCTTCAGGCTCCAGGGGCAGGACCTCTCAGGAGAGGAACAAGGGCCACCTGCCTCCCCGGCAACCCCCACCCCCACCTTTTCCCAGGAACCCTTTGTGACAGGGGGTGCCCAGTACTCGCGCATCAGGTAGCTGATGCTGTCACCCCAGGAGGGGGCCAGAGATGAGGGACTGGGGCTATCACGTGAATACTGGGATCCGGGTAGACAGAGGCTTCTCTGAAATTGAACGTTCATGGGGAAGGAGGACCGAGGTCAGGTTTGGAGCTATAGACCAATCTGGGTTGGAATGCGAGCTCTTTTCCTTCTAAGGCAGGTGAGTGTGGGTAAGTGATGGAAGCTTCTGGGTGTCAGCGTACTCGGGTTTAAAATGGGACAGCACACAAGTCTGTGTGCAAGATCGAGTTCGTATAAACGAGGCCCCAGGGCCCAAGCAGGTGCTCCTAGGTCCAAGAATGCTGGATGGGCCAGAGGTGGGTCTTGCAGGAGAGAATGTAGTCCTGTCCTGTGTGTTTGTAGGAGGTGAGATCAGTGCTTCCCTGAAGGTCAGCACAAGGCGGGGTCCTACTCTTTATGCTGAGACAGTTGTAGTCAGGGTCACAGCTAGTACTGGGGACAGAGACTCTCAGAGAGACCAGCTCAGGGCTTATAAACTCAGCTCCCAGCTCCCCCAAGACGGGCCTGGAGCGGGGAGCGGAGCAGAGGTGGGGGAGGGGAGGCTTCAGGGCCCAGATAGGGGGAGGGGATGGGAGGGGTGGATAGCACTGGCCCAGGGAACAAAGCCTCCAATCCCCAGGACCTCCATTAGCTGTGCGACTTCGGGAAAGTCACTCAGCCTCTCCGAAACCCAGTTTTCACAACTGTAACAGGAAAAGCAGCATCTCGCGGGCTGGCGGTAGGGAGTAACCGAGGACGTAAAACGCTAGGGCGCAGTAGGTCCAAATCCACATGACGCCGGAGGTGGCCCCTCCCACACACACCGGCTGTCCGGCCTCCCCTTCCAGGGCCTCATCTTCCCTGCCTGGGTTCATGGTTTGTGTCCGAGTAATAGTTACCAAATGGCAGTCTTTGGCGTATTACATTTATGATTTTTGTTTACCATAATCCAAACACATTTTGCAAAATTTATTACTTCATATCTTTTGAAAATTTAATGGATCCCCTTATAGAAGCTGAAATAGAAAAAAAAAAAAAAATTAAGGCGAACACGACGCTGCCGCTCTAAGTGGAGAAGCCGTCTTGCTGGTCATGAACTGAAGTCACTGGTGAGAATAATCACAACCCAAAGCCAATGGGGTGTTAAATCCTGGCTGGGAAGGACCTGGGCACAGAGGCGGCTCTCCTTGTGCGAGAAGAAAAAGCATCAGGGAAGCATTCGGACCAATGCCAAATCAAGACTCGCTCCCTGGTAGGACCAGGAGGGCATAAGGGGTTAACTTGGGAGTCATTTCCATCCTCCGTGATTCATTTAATGCCTCGAGTAATTCAGAAAGTGATGCTGGGGGGTCCCCACCCCATCTCCGTGAGGTTCACACACCAGAACAGGGCGCCTGGGTGATCCTGTCGGTCCCTCCTGCTGAGGCTGTCAGGAATCTAGAAGGGCCGGCAGGGCTGGGACATCGCAGCTGAATGGGAAGGAAGGTATGTGGGGTGGGCAGAAGCCTGGATGGGCAGGGCTGGGGGGGTCAGGACAGGAGCACAGTCAAGGATGCCCGAGGACGGCCAGATTGCCAGTTTCCTCTCGGCACAGGCCTGTGCCCATGAGCAAGCTAGGAAAGGGCTCTCAAGCTAAGAACCAACTCTGCCTTGATCTTTAAAAAAAAAAAAAAAATTGTTTTTAATGTTTATATTTATTCTTGAGACAAAGAGAGACAGAGCATGAGCAGGGGAGGAGCAGAGAGAGAGGAAGACACAGAATCGGAAGCAGCTCCAGGCTCCAAGCTGTCAGCACAGAGCCCGACGCGGGGCATGAACTCCTGAACCGCGAGATCAAGACCTGAGCCAAAGTCGGATGCTCGACCGACTGAGCCCCCCCAGGCGCCCCGACTCTGCCTTGATCTTGGTCTTGCAGCCTGCACGGCTATGAGAATAAACGTGGTTTAAGCCACCTGGTCTGTGCTATTTTGTCGCAGCAGCCTGAGCGGACTGAGGCAGGGAGCACGGGGCCCGTGGCTGGGTGTCGAGAGACCTCATTTCTGTCCCTCTTCTGCTAGTGTGACTCTTGGCCGGGGTTGCCCTTCTCTGGGACTCAGTTTCCCCATCTGTAAAGGCAGGACCATTAACTCTACAGGTAAGGGGTTCTGACCTTCTGATTACAGGAAATGTCTGCACCTTAGCTGACCAGTGCTGAGGGTCCGGAACAGGATGGCACCTGGGGCTGGCAGGCTTCAAACCGCCTAGAAGCACCCCCAGACGCCTGGAAGCACCCCCAGACGGTGGCGGCAACCCGGGTCAGGAATCTCACACAGCACTTTTTGGGACGGTCTGGGGTCAGCACTAGGGAATCTCTGCAGGCTCTGGGAGGCACAGGACACACCTGGTTAAACATTTGCCCGCTTTGGCTCCTTTCCAGAGCAGCGGACACCGCCCTGCGCACACAAGGGCCCAGGGCTTAGGCAGCAGTTTTGCGATCCGGGTTTTTATTTAACTGGAAGACAGATACAGAGATACTTGCTCCCTCCCTCCCCCGTCCCCCACCACGCTGCCCAGCTGACCTTGGCTCCACGCAGGATCAAGGTCAGGCAGGGCCTCTCAGGCCACCCTTGCGGGGCAAAGAGCTGGAGGTCCTCATGCTGAAAGTGGGGGTCTGGATTCCCGCTCTGCCACGGGTGGGGGGGCGGTGCATGTGGGCAGTGTCCCCACCTCTCTGAGCTCAGTCTGTACTCCTGTAAAATGGGCTAATAATCAGTCTGTGGGCTGAGCCCCCTGGGTCTCAGCCCCGCCCCCGCACAGCCTGCTCTGTGAGCTCATTGCCGTTCTCATGGGCCACTCTTCCCCTTCTTGACCTTCGTGTTCCTGCCTGGGCCGCGTCTGCCCTTCCCTGGGGAGGCCGCTGGTAGGGGTCAGGCTCCGGAGTGAGCGGTCTCTCAGAGGGGTTTTTTCGCCTCCATCGCAGATAACAGGTGATGCTAGAGAAAGTCACCTCTCCAACGTCTGTGCAGCCGGGGGATCGGCATTCGGGTTTTCTTCTCGGGGCCGCGGGGAGGACGAAGGAACGTTCTGGGCCGTCACCGCTAAGAACCTTGATGAAGGACAGAGTCACTTCCAGCGATGCCATCCCTAACGCCGTTGGCTGGCTCACTGTGCCCTGCCCCGCCTCGGGTTGAGTAAACATTTCCTCTTTTTGCCCCTGTGCCACACTTACCTCTAAAGGCATGTCCCCTGCTGGGTTTTACCGTGGCTTTGGCTTGTGAGGATGGTGAGTGCCTCCAGGGCAAGGACTGGGTCCCATTTACATTCCAAGCCCCCAGGTCAGCAGCCTCTGACCAGAGCCAGCTTCTTGAATGAATGAATAAGTGGGTGAGTGAATAACTGAAACGACAATGACCTTCAAGCCCCGTGGGAAAATGCTCTTGGTCTTTGCCAATCAATAGTGATCTGTGCCCCACTTTCTAAGTCACGCCCTAGGCAGCGGTCGCCAGGCTCAGATGCATGCCACAGTGATCCGAGGACCAGACAGCTGGGCGGGGCGGGGGAGGGAGGCCGGAGAGGTCACACGGCCCGGCCCCTGTGCCATACGCCTCTCTCCTGTCTCGGCGGGCGAAGAAGGAGTGTCGCACACGCCCCATCTTTTCATTCAGCCCTCCCTGGTGGTGGGCTTGTTGGGCTCATGGGTCGTGCGGGGACCAGCTTTCAGAGAGTTTCTTTAAATTGCACGCGAGGGTTGCCCTGGATGAGCTTGCCAGATGCGAAGGACCTCCGCCTGAGGGAGAAGACCCTGATGAGGTTGCCACCACCCCATTTTCACCTTCAGCCCCGGACGGGCCTGCACCCTAGAGGAGCACTGAGGCAGACTGGCATTTTCTTAAGGATCTCAATCAAATACCAAGAGGGGACCCAAAGAGACTATATCTCTTTTTTGGGGGTGTGCCATGCTTCATTTTATTTTATTCTATTTTGTTTTGTTTTATTTTATATTATTATATTTTATTATTTTATATTATATAAATTATATAAATTATAAATAATTATATAATTATATAATTAATTATATAATATAATTATAAATTATAAATTATATAAATTATATAAATATAATATTTTATATTATATTATATTATTTTATTTTTATTTTATTTTATTTTATTTTATTTTATTTTATAGAACACCACAACGATCATTCGTATGCCTACTTCCTCAGAGCCAATAGTGTTCACATTTTACTTTTATTTTTGCCTTTATTTGCTGGGGCATTTGAAAGTAAGATACAGACGCGGGGACCCACTGACCCCCGAATACTCCAACAAATATCTTCTAACAATAGAGGCACTATCTCACCTAGCCACATTCTATACCTCAAATGAGAAGATGAAGGACACATTCCTCATATGATTAAATACTCGGTGCAGATTCAAACATCCAGAATTGTCCCCCAAGTCATTTTCATGGCATTTTCCCCCAAATCAGAATCCAAATGAGATTCATGCAGTGTTTTTTGTTTGTTTGTTTTATTTGTATAGGATACATTTTAAGTGTCTTAACCTAGACGCGTGTCTCCTGTCTGCACCTTTTTTTGTCTGCATTTCTTTTCCCTGACATCGGCTGCTGGTCTAGAGGAGGCTAGAGGTCGTGACGAATGACCCACACCCTGGAAGTGCCCACCGTCCCCTCATCCGCCTGCCACTGGTTCCCAGCTGGGCCTGAACTCAGCCATTTGCAGAGCTCCCCGGAGGTGTTAGTGAAGGAACTTTCGTGACCTTCTCAGAGGTAAGGGGGTGGCACATTCATGGGGGCCCAGGAGGGCCTGAACAGAAGACGTGCTCTGCAGATGAGGCACCATGGTCACATCAGAGGGCACCCGGCAGGAGGTCAGGCAGGTGGGGGCATCTGGATGACTCTGGACCCTCGCACACCTGTATCACCTGCCGGGCCTCCTCCGGCCAGAGTGCCGTCTCCCTCCCCGTGCCACACCCCCACTGCCTTCTCCCCTCAGGTCCAGGAAAAGCCCTGCACCCCCACAGACTTTGCCTCCACCCCTGCCCTGGTTCACCGTAACTTCCAGATTGATGAAAACGTTCCACATCCCATCTAAAAATGCACACATACATACAAACGTGAAACGAGAGAAGAAATACAGCTGGATGTCAGTGGGCTTAACTGGGATGAGAAAGAGCCTCAAGCATGACCTGAAAAGCTGAAACCGTGCAGAGAAGAAGGGATAGATCTGACTAAATCAATCAGCTATAATGAAAAGTCAGACAAACTCTGGGGGGGAGAAAATGAACCATGAAAATTAACTTCTGACAGTTCATATCTCCAACCCGTGAGCTTTGATCTGTAGAACTGACACCCATAGTGAGAGTTTGGGTTCTCTCTTGGGATACAACAAGCTATCCCCAAAGTAACGGTTCGTAAAGACAATCATCGTAGGCATCTGCTCCTGATTCTGTGCCCGGACAGGGCTTGGCATGGCCAAGTCTTCTGTTCGGTGACCCCGGTCACCAGCGAGGTCGCCACCATTCACCTGGCTGGCTGTTGGGAGCTCAGCCAGAGCCCTTAGCTGCAGACTCAGTTTTCTTCCTGAAGCTTCTCTTGGTGGCCAGACTGGGCCTCTGACATTGTGGTGGTGTCACCCATGCATGGCTGCCGGCTTCAAACCGAACACGGGCAGGAGAGGGGAAGCTCCCTGACAGCTGAGCCCTAAAACCCTCCCCGTGCTATTTCTGCCTCATTCTATCTGTTACAGGAGGTTGTACAAGTCGCCCAGATGCAAGGGGGGGGGAGGGGGCACAGGCACTGAACGCCAGGGGACGCGGTCCATCGGAAACACCCAAGTAACATTCTGCCACAATAAGAAATTAAACAAAATCCCAACCGAAAAATCGACTATCGGTAAGAATAAATAATTCATATAAGAAATACAAAAGGCCGGGGGTGCCCGGGTAGCTCAGTTGGTTAAACGTCTGACTTCGGCTCAGGTCATGATCTCATGGCTTGTGAGTTCGAGCCCGGCGTCGGGCTCTGTGCTGACAGCTCGGAGCCTGGAGCCTGCTTCCGATTCTGTGTCTCCCTCTCTCTCTGCCCCTCCCCCACTCTTGCTCTGTCTCTCTCTCTCTCTCTCTCTCTCTCTCTCCCTCAAAAATAAATAACCATTTAAAGAAAAAAAAAAAAGAATTACAAATGGCCAACAGACAGCAAAATATAGCCAACCTAACTACTGTTGAAGAAACACGCATTTGAATCTCACCTAATTTCTCCCTACCCGAGGAAGGAAGAGGGCATTGACAGGATTCACAGAGCTCGGTTGGCGTGAAAATTTCTGTCAATCTTCTGGAGGGACATTCTGATACAATGTGTCAAGAATCCCTAAAAAGAGTGCCGCTTTTGAGTCAGCAATTCCACAGTTGGGATTTTCCAGAAGCTTTTCGTAAGGAAATACTTGTAAAAGTGTACAACGTTATTTCAAATAGTGAAAGACTGAAAGTAGATGAAATGAAGTTGCATTGATTTGGTCGGAATACAAGTCAGGAAATGACATCTCAGTGAGTTTGGCCTTTAAGCCACTGACCTGGCATCAGAAAATACTTCCCAACCTTCCTGCCTTGTGTCATCCACATTCACTCACTCATCTGTACCACAAATGTATCGAGTGCCTCACGGGGAACAGTAGTTCCCTGCGCTCCAGCCCCTGCCTTTGGCGTGTTTTCACAGCCTTTGGAGAAAAATAAATACAAATATTAATTACTAAGTCTAACACGATATGAACAGCACGGATGAATGCGCATTGACAAGCCCGCCTCTTCCATCCAGAAGGCAACTACAATTAGGTCCAAAAATGAATAAAAAAGGCAACTAAAATTAGGTCCAAAAATGAATAAAATCATACCTAATGCTGGCAAAAATGAAGGCAGACAGGCCCCTGGGGGGAGCATATTAAGTGACACACCGTCCTTGTCTTCCAATAGAAGCTCGTTTAAAGAAATTATTATGTATCCATTAAATGGAGCTCTACATAACTGAATAGGGAATGATGTGAAACCATCGCCATGATATTGCTACACGAAATAAAAAGATTTCTTTTTATTCTATTTATTTGATTTTTAAAAAATTTGTTTATCTTCTAACTGAACAGTTTGGACAGCATGTCCCCAATTGTGTAAAGCATACAAAAGGGAAACTTTTGGAAACATAAACAACCATTGTGTGGGTCGGAACATCTGGGGAGTGGTCTTTGGAGGGGGAAGAAAGACTCACTGCTTAATTTACGCCCTTGGGCACTGCCATGGACCCAATGTTTGTGTCCCCCACCCCCAAATTCATATGTTGAAATTCTAGCCCCCTCCCAATGTGACGATACTAGGAGGTAGGGCCTTTGGGGGGGGTGATTAGGTCACAAGGGTGGAGCCCTCGGGAATGGAATTAGTGTCCTTAGGTAAAAGACACCCCAGAGATCCCTCACCCCTTCCACCAGGGAAGGATGGAGTGAGAACACTGCCGTCTGTGAACCAGGAAGCTGCTTTCTACGGCCTTAGTCTTGGACTCACAGCCTCCAGAACTGTAACAAATAAATTGTTGTGTAAACCACTCAGCCAATGGTGTTTTTGTTACAGCAGCCGAAATAAACTAAAACAGGCACTGTGAGAGTTTTTTTGGACTCGGTGTGTGTGTTTTATGAAAAAAACTGTAATAAAATATTTAAAATGTCTCAAAGACAGTGTTTTCACTAGGGCGTCTTAGGTTGCCTTTGAAATTCACTCATGGACTGATCCGTTTGTTGGTTGATTCATTCAACAATTTGGTGGCAGTCACATCCCAGGTAGGAAGACGCAGAGGACTGGACTCAGAGTCTAGGGGACGACCCACGGGAGCAGGCCCCAACCAGTGGGGGGCTCAAGAGACAGCGACGCCCCGGGTCGGCTGAGTGCATGTTGTGGGGCCGTGGAGGGGGCAGCCAGCAGGTGACAGGCTACAGGAAGAAGGGGCCATCTGAGATGGGCTTTGAGAGGGTGAGTGAACTTCTGCCAGGTGGGGAAGGCCAGGGAGGAACTTGGCATCCAACAGCACAAACAATTAATGTTTCCAAATCAGCTGACCTATTTGGCAGGGATGGGAAATTCACAAGCCAGAGGGAAGAGAGAAAAGAGGAGAGGCAACCAGATCGGGCAGAACATGGGAGGCATTTTGTAGCTCATCACAGAAAGAACCACACTTTTTTTTTCCCCCCTCAAAGAGAGCAGAAAGCTTCTCTCGCCATTCCCAGTCACCATGACAACCGAAGACCCTTCTGTTCAGAGTGACGGGCTTTGTGTCTTCTCTCCCGGAGTAGCTCGAGATGCGCATGAGCCTATGACATCCAGGTGGGCTCCCGTGAGGATGAACCACACCCTCTTTTAGATGCTGAAACACCTCTCAGTGACACAGCGGCAGACGGCTGAGAAGTTCTGGTTGGACCTCTCACCTTTCTGTCATTCGGGGTCCCAGTTAACAGGACTGGCATACCCATGGCTTGATTCCTGGAGGTGTGACCCTGGGCGAGTCACTTTTCTCTCTCTGAAGAACTAGCGTCCCAGGATCAACCAACTCTCAGGATTGGTCCAAAGATTCATGTGACATTGACCTTCCTCTGGTGCCACCCATATGAAGCTCATCGTCATCACGTGCCTGAGCTCTGTCCTCCATGCATGTAGGTGAAGGCTGGCCACCCAGGCACCTGTGGACAACAGCCATGTCAAGCCCCACCGTGCTCTTTCTCTCCTGCGTCTTAAGCGTCCTTCAGCCAAGTCCCCTTCCTGGTTCCTACAGCCACTGCCTCAGGTCAACGTTCGTCATCTCTCCCTTTGGACCAGATCACCAATGATGTGTCTGCTCGGATACTTCCTTCACACAAGGGAAGACGTCAAGCTTTTCTGAAAACACAAATCTGACTATGTCTTTCTCCTGCTTGCCGTCCTTCCGCGGTTCCAAGTTACCCAAAAGGCAATCAGAACTCTCTTGAGGGTACACAAGGACCTTCCTGGCTGGCACCAATCTACCCCACAGACTCAGTTTTCGACTTTCCAACCCCTGTACTTGGTGCCCAGGAAAAGTGATCGCTGATCGGTCCTGAAGCATGCCATGTTTCCTCCTGCCTCCTGCCCTCCGCAGGCTCTTCCCACTGCCTGGAAATATGCCCTTCGATCCCTGCCTTTGTCTGGAAGAGTTACCTCCAGGGTTATGGTCCTTCCGCACCGCCCCGATGCCTGCCTCCCGGGCTGGGTTAGGTGGCCCTGGTCTGTGCTCCCATAGCTCTCGGGGCTACCTCAGCCATCACAGTTAGCGCACCAGCCTGGGAAGCCGAAGGGGCCTGGTTCGGGGAAGGCGCTAATCGAATGACGGAATGGATGACCCCACGCCAACCTGGTGCACGAGTGAAAGCCCTTTGTTTGCAGCTCCAGATACAGCCGCCCCTGCCTGGGAGCTTGCATGGCCCGTGGAAATGACTGGGGTGTCACCTTCCTCTCTGGGAGCAAGTTTTCCTTCCAAAGCCCTTTCCGGATGTATGGAACATGGCGGGGGGGGGGGGGGGGGGTGGTGGTTAGTGTCTTCCCATTATCAGAAGAGAGATTATGTCTGAATACATAGATTTCCCCTATGAGTGGCCATGTTCAAATTAACTTCACAGGGCTTCTGTGGACCAGTGGGCCCCAGAACACATCTTGTGAGTTCTGCCTCTGTACCTGTTTTGCCGATGGGGCAACTGAGAGCAAGAGACTTCAGGCCCCAGGCCCGCTGGTGGACGGGGCCAATCCTGAGGTCGTCCCAGCATGCCTTGCCCTCTGGGGCGCGGCCCGACTCTTCTCTTCTCTCCACGTGGACCTTTACGGATCTCAAAACTCTCAGGGATGGGACTATTGTTCACACTTTCACAGAAGAGGAAACAGACCCAAAGAAGCGCAGGCCATACACCTGCAGCTAAGACACACACACACACACACACACACACACACACACACAGCCCATATCCCGAAAAGCAAAGAAACATATTTCTGGAGACTTTAAAGGGCAAAGGCACATGGAGATTGCCGGTATCTTAGAGGCCAGAAGGAAGTACAGAGCAGAAAGCAAGGCAGGAATTACTGAAGGAACATGAAGTAATACATTCCCTAAGTGGTGTTTACATGCCTAAAATTCCACCATGACCCTCCAGAAAGCACTTCTTCCTGACCTACTTATTTCCTTCTAAAAACCGAATGGCTCTAAAAGTAAATATCCTGTGCTATCTGGAAGTCAACATCATAGACTGCATGGTCCGCGTCCACATGCAATGTTTAGGAAACACGTGTAATGCTCTATCTTTAATACAAAGGAGGAATCAAAGGAAAACGATTTGTAGCACGCCGATCTGGATCGCACTGTGCAAATACCTGGGCCCGGCTGCTCTGAAAAACCATAACAAAGCAGTCAGCTTGCCCACACCTATAAATAAAAAATCACCACGAACACAATTACAAACGCAGACCGACATGGGTGTGTTTTGCCAGTGACTCAAAGAGCTTCTGCGGGTGATGTGATTTTCCAAAACAGTGAACAATTCTTGGAAAAACCCCAGAAGCCGACAAAGCACAAACGTCCCTTGATGGGTACGGTAGTTGCATTCTAGAAACTTCAGGGAATGTGAAAACCCTGCAAAACCCCCTCGGGCGTCTACGTAAAATGGAAGTAGCCTCTGAGCTCAGATCCCTAGAAAACACGATTTTGCTTGCGTGGATGGCCAGTGGGAGATTTTTCAGTCGGGTGGGCTGTGGAGGGAACTGTGTTGTATGGTAAACGAGCCAAGCAGGGAAGGGCAGTGTGCCCATGGCATGGTACGTGAGGGTGGAGGCAGATAAATAGGATGGTAAACATTATCACTGTCACTTGTATACTTTTTACCATGTGTCAGGGGCTGTTCTAAATGCTTCTGATAGATATATAGATATAGATGATACATATAGATATAGATATACACACATATGTGTAAATACACACACACATATATTTTAATTAATTAATTAATTTATTTATTTATTTATTTTAATTTTTTTTTAACGTTTTATTTATTTTTGAGACAGAGAGAGACAGAGCATGAACGGGGGAGGGGCAGAGAGAGGGGGAGACACAGAATTGGAAGCAGGCTCCAGGCTCTGAGCCATCAGCCCAGAGCCTGACGTGGGGCTCAAACTCATGGACCGCGAGATCGTGACCTGAGCTGAAGTCGGACGCTCAACCGACTGAGCCACCCAGGCGCCCCATATTTTAATTTTTTTTAACATTTATTTATTTTTGAGAGACAGAGGCAGAGTAAGACCAGGGGAGGGGCAGAGAGAGAAGGAAACACAGCATCCGAAGCAGGCTCCGGGCTCCGAGCTGTCGGCACAGAGCCCGACGCAGGGCTGGATTGAACTCACGAACCGCGAGATCGTGACCTGAGCCAAAGTCGGACACTCAACCGACTGAGCCACCCAGGCACCCCTATATATATATATATATATGTATTTTTTTTAAGTTTATTTAATTTGAGAGAGAGAGAGAGGGAGAGAGAATGAGTGGGGGAGGGGCAGAGAGCGAGGGTGAGAGAGAATCCCAAGCAGGCTCTATGCTGTCAGCCCAGAGCCCAATGCAGGGCTCGATCTCACGAACCGTGGAATCATGATCTGAGCCGAAATGAAGAGTCGGGCACTTAACCGACTGAGCCACCCAGGTGCCCCTAAACGCTTCTCATAGATTAACTCATTGAACCCTCACAAAAACCCTATGAGGCTGGTCTTATGAACATACCCATTTTACAAATGAGGAAACTGAGGCACAGGGTGCTCACAGGACTGCCTTGGGGTCACGCCGATGAAAGGTGTTTAGTTAACCACAACAAATGCCCATGAGTCCCCACCATATGCGGGGTGGGGGGAGCCGTGGGGAGCATGGAAATTCGTCCTGCTCGGGGTCCACGGGAGAGAGAGCTAATGCTTCCTGAGCACCTGTTCTACCTCAGGTTCCATGTCGGAGGCACAGCAGCAAGTCCTCTCAAAGGCATCTCGGCTCTGTCCCTTCCCTCCACGGGCACTGCCCACCCCAGGCCGGGACTGTCTGTCACGGGGACAGATGCCATCGTCTCCTCCCTGACCCGGACATTTCCAACCTCACCGCCACACCTCCACACGGCAGTCAGACGCATCTCCCCACTGCCCCCCACTGCAGACCTCGGGGTCGCTCCTCACCCTGGACGGGGCCGGGTGCTTCTGGCCATGGCCGGTTCCTTCCTGCCCTTCGGGCAGATCTCAGAGCTGAACCGAGGGCCCTGATGGCGTAGGGCCTGCCACCCACCCTCCCCTCACTCTGGCTCCCTCCTCGCTCGTCTGGCGGCTCAGTATCACGAAGTCGTGTCACCTGCCTCCTCTGGAGTCCATGGGCCACCGGGGCAAACACTGGTTCTCTAAGGCACCCCGGATTCTCCGTGCGGGCACACAGCCGGCCTCCACGTAGCCGGCTACACGGGTGAACGAGTGAGTGAGAAATAACGGAGCCCCACATTTAATGCCCACGCAGCTTGTGAGGTGAACGTTATTATGCTGCTCTTGCGAGGGAGCCCGTGACGGCCTCGATGAGTCTACAGCCGCTGGACCCGGACCCAGCCCGGCCCCTGGGTGGTCCTCCAGCCCAGGAAGTGGGGGTGGCTTTCACAGGAGCGGGGGGCACCCACACATGAGGCTGGGCGGCCGGGCGGGGAGGCCTCCGGGGGCTCCGACCTGCACTCCTTCCCAGAGTAGATTCCTCAGGCTTGACTCACCCCCTTCCCAGGAAAACGTGAAGCACCGCCTTGAGAAGGTTCCAGAAGGGCTACCGCGTCCGTGGGCCGCGCAGCGGGCCGGTGGCTCCGCACTTTTGGGAGTCAGCCCCGGGAGAAGCGAGGCCTCGTCGCTTGGCTCCCCAGATAGATGGCTTAATAGAACCCCGCTGGTAAATCCCTGTGGGGCCTCATTAGGCCCAGGCCCAAAACCTTGGGCCCGTTGTTTCTTTAGCCAAGACTCGGGGTTTGCCAAATTGCAGCCAGAGGACAACACCCACAAGCCCAGAGCGGAGGGTGAAGTCATCAACTGGGGAGGAAAGCAGGAGACAGGACAGGTAAGCTGGCAGAGAGCGTGGGCTCAGGCCATCGGACTCAGCTCCTCCCACCCGCAGGCAGCCATACTTCCTTCCGTCCTCAGTTTACCTCACTGGAAAACAGAACGGGCCTGGGCGTGTCCATCACTGGACACGTCCCCGGATTGCTACCCAATTAAAGGAAGACAGCGATGTGAAGCAACCGCCTCTCCCTTAGCCTGGGAGTCTCTCCCACATGAGTGAGACCCTGGGATCTGTCCCTGATGCGGGGACACCTGTACGCCCAAATCGTGTGGCCGTTCGTTCAAAGAAGGAACCGGCCTGAACCTTGTTCTCGCTCATCTTGGGATGGCAGCCTGCTCATCCTGGGCTTGGGAAGAGAGCTGCAGTATCACCCCGGGGCCAAGACAACGGTTTCGGGGCTGGGAGGCAGGCAAGGGGAGGGAAGGGGGAGGAGGAAGCAGGGCCTGTGCATTTTGCCCGGACTGTATCGCCGGCAGAGTGCTGTGACATTCCGTACCTCGCTTGTGCCTCACAAACAACTCGGGGGCAAAGTAATATTAAGTCTGTTATGCGCTTGAACACACAGAGGCACAGAGAGGTTAGGCGGCCTGTTCCAGGGCGCACAGCTGCCAGGATTCAAACCCACGTCTTCGGATTCCAAGCCCAGGCTCTTCTCTCCTGCTCTGAGCACGTTCCAAGAGCATTTGGCGTCGTAACTGGTAGCTGGGGAAGGACTACAGGTGTGGTGAAGACGACACGGGGCTGGATACGGACCCTGACCCAGCTGTCTAAGGCCTTTCGTGACCCTGGTCCAGCCAAACATGAGCCTCCGCTCCCACGTCTAGAGTGGAAATTATACATACTCTTGCGGTGGCCGTAACAATTAAAAGGCACACACATCTAAACAAGGCTCGGCACTGGGCTTAGCACATACTCGGTGCTCTACCGAAAGCAGAGGTCTTCAAAGAGTGACGGGTGGTTCATGCCTCTCAACTTTCTCCCACTGAACACGCAGGAGAGGCGATGACATCGGTGATGCACTGCTGGGAGGAAATCTCACTTCTGCACAATTCTTATCAAAGGGGCTGTAGCCGCACCCCTGGGGCCCCTCTCAGGATGCAGGTGGAATGAGAACATCCTCATTACAAGGTCACCTTGAGTCAACAACACGCCATTCCGGGGCGCCTGGGTGGCTCGGTCGGCTAAGCGTCCAACCGCGGCTCCCATCATGATCTCGCGGTCTGTGAGTTCGAGCCCCGCGTCGGGCTCTGTGCTGACAGCTCGGAGCCTGGAGCCTGCTTCGGATTCTGTGTCTCCCTCTTTCTCTGCCGCTCCCCTGCTCTCTCTCTCTCTCTCTCAAAAATAAATAAACGTTAAAAAAAAAAATACAACCCACCATCCCCACAGGCTATGTAATAAAGTGGTCCAGTGAGCCAGCCCTAAGACCCAGGCTGCCTGCATTCAAACCCAAGCCCTATTGGTGAGCCTCGTGATGTAGAGAAGCTTCTTTGAACTTTACTCATCCTTGCTCAGTCAGCTATAAGTGGGATCATAATCTGACCTACCTCTGAGGGCTGCAGTGAGGATTCCAAAAGGTAGCATGTGTGTTTCGTAAAGGGATTTTTATTATTCCCCCAAAGCAGCAGATATTTTGTACCTTCACAGTTAATAGTGATAGCACTTAAAAAAAATTTTTTTTAATGTTTATTTATTTTTGAGAGAGAGAGAGAGAGAGAGAGAGAGAGAGAGACAGAGTACGAGCGGGAGAGGGGCAGAGAGAGAGAGAGAGAGGGATACACAGAATTGGAAGTAGGATCCAGGCTCTGAGCCGTCAGCACAGAGCCTGACGCGGGGCTCGAACTCACGAACTGCAAGATCATGACCTGAAGTCGGACTCTCATCCAACTGAGCCACCCAAGCGCCCCAACAGTGATAGCATTTTAGTATGCATGCATTAACAGCCACTCCAGTGCAGAAGGGGTTAGCAACGCGATCCCTTTCAGGTTAAGTTTGGGACCATCTATCTATTTCTGGTCCATAGAGTGTGAGCACAGGTGACTGGGTATCAGTTTCAAGCCCTCATGCTCCCTCCCTTTTCTCACCTACAGCGACCTTGCCGGCCACTGTGCTCCCAGTGGCACAGGTACTACAAGGGGGAGGGCCCCCTGACTCAGATCTGACTTTGATCTAAGCAAGAAATCACTTATTATGAGAAGTCCCTGAGACATCGAGGATTTTTGTCATTGCTGCATAGCCTGGCCAAACCCGCCTAACACAGTGAGACGTATCAATCCCGACTCTGGCGAAAGAAATTCCTAGTGGTGAAATCCCAGAACTTGTGAGAGAGACCGTTCGGGTTTGGGTCGTATTGCTCAAGCTGCACTGGACTGTGCAGAAGTAAAACCCCAAATCTCAGTGCTTTAAACCACAAAGTTTTATTTCTTACCTGCCCCGTGTGTCTGGTAGACTGGGTGAGGGTCACACACTATGTTGTCCTACCTTTCGGGGCTGACAGGACCACCCCATCAGGAGCGTGGCCGCTCACTGTCGCGGGGAGAGTGACCTGCCCTGGCTCTTAGAGCTCCAGCTCGGAAGCCCCACCCACCACTTCCTGCTCGCACCTCATTGGCCAAGCCGGGTCACATGGCCACACCTTGCTTCAGGTGGCGAGGGAGTCGTGCTTCTCGAGTACCCTAAGTCTGTCCAGAGAAGGGGAACACCTGGCAGATGACATCAATAAGAGCCTCCAAGTTACAGAAGAGCCACCGTTATCTTGCCTGCTTCCCTCACCTTGACTTGAGCCTTATGCTCGAGCTTCTTTGGACTCATTGCCTCGGTTACCCTACCTCGACAGAGTTCCCTCTGGCTGTCTGAAACCCCATCGGCATCCTCCAGGGAGAAGGCTCTCCCCACACGTTCGCCTCCATTAGCAGACTGAGAACTTCTCAAGGTCAAGGACAGCGTCTTGTTCCTGTTTCCCCACTTCCCAGGCCGGCAGAGCTCCTGAATTACTTTTGAGTGAATGAATTCTTGTTGGGTGTTTGGGCAGAGGCACGGGCTCCCGGATAGCCAGTGTCAGCCTCGTCAGACTCCCACCGAGGTCGGCAGCCACGGCAGAGGCAAGGCTTGCTTGCCTCCGAGGGCTGTTTTGACACGTGCTGTTGCAATTTAAGTCATGGGCATGGGAGCAAAAAGCCCAGTGGAAATCACTTCCTGACGATTCAATCTGGTTTTAAGCCTTGTCTGGGATCCTGGTCCGGCCACTGGCTCACCACGTGCCGTGGGCAAGTTCTGTCCCCTGTCCGGACGTGGGTATGTCCCGGAGCGGGCAGGGAAGGACCCGCTCAGCTTCCAGGTTGCAGGAGCCCACGTGGCCCAGCCTCCTGCACAAAGAACCCTGGGCCTCCAGCTGCTTCGGAGATGCACGAAGCCTGTGGGTATTCACTCTCAGAACTTCTTCATGCACGACGTCTGCTCACCTAGGGCCCCCGGGGGCTCGGGGAGCCGGGTGATGTGTCAGACCTGATCTAAGCCTCTGCTCTCTCGGTGGGCTTTTGTGGTTTCTGGAGAAGCCAGGGGAGCTGGGGCTGTGCTGGGGCTTTAGTGAGCGCCCAGAGCAGGGCCACGTCTCCCAGGACCAGAGCACATCCCCCTATTTTGTCCCACCTCCCTGGGCCACCTCCCTCCCCGCCACCCCGCCTGTCCCTGAAGACGCTTTGCTCCAAGTAGCAGAGGGCTGTGACTATAGCTTTACTCGGCCTGTTTTGTCTCTTTTTGCTGTGGAGGAGTCATTCGTATGCAAAATACGTACTGAGTGTCCACTATGTGCCAGGCACTGTTTTATGCACAGAGGACACAGTAGTGACAAAAACAGCTGGGGTTCCTGTCCTCCTGGCCTTCCAGCCTCCTGTGGAAACCAGGCAACAGACGAGCTAGCGGAAACACCTTCTTCCATCAGCGCTGACTGCCACGGAGCAAACGGGAAATAGGTTCGTGTGATAGAGGAGAATGTGGTGTGGGCATCTTTGGATAGAGGCCATCTGGGAAGCCCTGCTGTGTGGCTCAGAGTTGAACTGAGATCTGGATGGCATCAGTGCCCTGGCTGAGGAAGGCGGGCACGCCCAAGGTGTGCCCCTTGGGCAGGGGATTTGTAGGGAAAGAGAAAAAATTAACATGGGTTGAGAATGTATTACGTGCCAGGTTTTTAACATACAGTGTTTTACTTAATCCTCCTAAGACATTAATGAGGTAGGATGGTTTATGTCTATTCTAAAGATGGGAAAACTGAGGCTTAGGGGAGGAAGTGACTTGCCAGAAGTCACTCAGCGGGGAAGTGGGACTCAGGATATGAACTCAGCCCCTGTGGTAGCGCATTGAGGTCTCAGTCGCTGGGGCCTTAACGTTGCTTTGTGTATCAGATTACTTTATTCCACTGACAATCTGGACTTGTGTCGGTTGCCCTGTGCACTGTTGGGTGTTTAACAGCATCACTGGCTTCTAGAGATACCGGTAGAATCAGATACATCTCTTTAGTTCGAAAGACTGAAAATGTCTTCGGACATTGCCAAATGTCTCCTGGAGGCCAAATCACCCCAGTTCGGAACCACTGGCCCAGAACTTCCATGACTGTATCTTGGGGAAGACATTTCTAACCTGTGGAAGGTGAAGGGATACGCCCTGTCTTGACAGGCCACCTACAACAGGCTGAGCTCTCCAGATTAGCTCAGACCTTTCCTTCTTTTCCAGAAAGATGTAACCAGTCGCCCACGGGACGTCTCCAAGACCATGTACCCCACGTACCTCAACTTGCTTGAAACCAGGTTCAGAATCTCTCTGTCAACCCCCCTAGTGTGTCCGGTCTCTGTGAATAGCTTCTCCGGGCTCAGATTTGCTCAAGCCGGAAACCTAGGCATCGTCCTCACTCCTCCCTCTTTCTCGTCCACCTCAGGCAGCCAACTGAATCGTGCCGATTCTATCTCGGAGCTCTTCTCGGTTCCTATTGGGACCACTGGCTCAGTTATGCATACCGTGCCCTGCATAGGGCACTTTGAATCTTCCAATATTCCTAAGGAAAGAGCTCTCAGGAACAAACAAGACAAAGACTAGAAATCCAAAACTGGGCAAAAGATACCAATAGAAAGTTTAGAAAGTTTTTAGTACAAAATACAGACCGCTTTCAAACACATGAAGAAGGCATGCATAGCTTGACACGACATAAAAGATGATCAAATCAAACAGTACTGAGGGACCACTTCTCACCTATCAGATCGGTTTTAAAAATTAAATATTAACGACACGTTCTGTTGGTGACATTGGGCGCAAACTGGATTATTGCTGGTGAGACTGTAAATCGGTACAAGTTTATGGAGGGCAGTTTGGCAATACTAGGAAAGTTATAAAAAGCATTTACCCTTTGAACCAGCAATCCCACTTTGGGGGATTTTACCCAACTGGAAATCTTGCTCAGTTACCAAGTGACACGCGATATTGCAGCATTGTTTGTGGTGAAAAGCTGGAAACATACCTAGTATCTATCAAGTGAACACTAATCAGATTCTCTAGTGATCCGTTCAGTGGAATGCACGTAATGTCAAAAAAACACTAGGATATTCTTTATGTGTTATGAGCGTCAGGGACTATTGTTCCTTGAAATAAACACGGTGCAAGGTGAGGTAAACAACGTGCTAATTTTCACACAATAGAAGCAGGGGTGATGATCAGGGAGGGGGAGCCCGGTGGCCCAGTGGGTAGAGCATGCAACTCTTGATCTCAAGGCTGGGAGTTCAAACCCCACATTGGGTGTGGAGCCTGCTTAAAAAAAAAAAAAAAAAAAAAAAAAGAATCATGATTACAAAAATAAACTTCTTCCGTGAAGTGGGGTGATAATCGTAGATGTTCATACAGGAGTGTGTTTTCTCCAGGAAACTCAGAACGGATATACGCAAAAGTAAGATAAATGGTTTTTTATGGTGGGCGGGGCGGGGGTGGGGGTTGGGAGCACAATGGAGAGACAGGAGTGGGAATAAGAAATGTTCACGCGTCCCGCTTTATATTGCTTATTTGTTAAACTATTAGACTATATTCCTTATCCAAGTTGACTTAATGTTGAAACAGTAGCAAAATTAGCACAAAAGCAGTACAAAGGAGAGGGAACCGAAGTGAGAGGGGAGAGAAGGCTCCTCAACCCCCGTGATGAACCCACTCAGGCCCCTTGGGTTCTTGGCCCACAGGCAAGGAGCTGGAGGAGATAATGCAGGGTTTAAAGCTCCCGGTTCTGCTAGAACAAACAACCCCAGACCATCCAGGCAGCCCTGAGTCAGCACCCAGCCCTGTCTCTGCATGCGGAGCAATGACTACAGATGAGTCCGGGAAGAACGTGTTCCTACCCCAAGCTGACCTGTGTGGGCCCAAACACAGGTGTTTCCCAACCACCGGAGGAACCACACAACTGTCCGTGATGGAAGCCAAGGCTGGGTCCCAGAGTCAAAGCCAAATGGGGGCTGAGGATGTTGCCTGGATAACTCAGCAAGGGCAGAGGAGAAAGAAAGCTTCTGTAATTGTCAGCCTCATGGGATCACAGTGTGGCTGAACGGAAGATTCCAGCTCTGCCTCGTAACAGTCACTGAAAGGTCCTGATAAGTCGCTTTTACTCTCAGAAATCAGTTTCCCCAACCTGTAGGATGGGTATACTTGTGCCTAGCTTGCGAGATTGTTGGGAGGTCAGAAACAAGGTGTTGCAAGAGCTTAGTCTTCTGTGCTAAGTTCTGGGTAACTTAACACAGGATCTTTGAACATGGAACTTTCAGCTCTACCTGGAGGAGACCTACACCAAGGGGAGGGCTCTGAGCTAGTACCTAGCTATTCACTAGCTTTACTGGGTTTAACCAAGGAACCAGCTCAGGGATGACAAATGCCCTAACCGTGTGTATATGTTCCCATTTTTGTTCTTTGCCCAGGGCAGACATCACTAGTTGTTATGAAGGACAGACATCACTAGTCGATATGACACAGAGAATTCTCAATACAATATACTCCAGGTGGCCATTTCTCATCCACCGCCAGGTGGGAGAGATGAAATCCATTTATCCACTCCAGACTGGCCTTCAACGCCCCATTACAATTTTGCCCGCTGGTATCTCTGATTCCATGAGAAAATAAAAAAAAAAATTTAATGTTTATTCATTTTTGAGAGACAGAGAGAGACAGAGCATAAGCAGGGGAGGGGCAGAGAGAGAGGGAGACACAGAATCCAAAGCAGGCTCCAGGCTCTTAGCAGACTTTGAGGTCAGTATTAGTATCCCTATTATTAGGGATAATTTGTCACCTATTATACAGGTGACAAAACTAAGGCTCAGAGAGTTAAGATGGCTGCTTCTCCAAGGTCCCTGAACTGGTAAGCTGATTGAAGGAATTTCTTGCCTGTTTAAATAACTGGTAGGTGGCAGGACAGACCCCTCCAAACTAAACCTGTCTGGGTCAGACTTCTGCCCCATGATCAATGACCCAGGTTTCTTCTCTCATTGTTGTTACATTTCATTCTGAAGTTTACCTCATGGTCCATCGTGGCTGCTGGAGCCCCAACCGTTGCATCTCATTCTTGCCATCATTAACAAGGAAGCAAATTTATTTATGCATCCGTCCTCCCTTTAAGCATATTTCTTAGATTTCAGCTACTTCTACTTCGAACTTAGTATTGTCCAAAGCTTAGTCACTTACAAGGGAAACTGGAAAATATATTTATTTGGGCTGGTTTTGTGTTAAAATCTGGTGTCCTGTTATGGAGAGTGAAGGGGAAAATGAATAGAACCCATTCTTTCTTGGGTGATTTGGGGCTAAAACAAGGGCTTGGGCTGGGCATTAGTTTGTTCATTGTTCATTCATTCATTCATTCATTCTTCAAACAAATATGTGGGAAAGGTCTACTTTGCGCTCATCTGCTTTTCCATTCTGGGGATTCAGGGAGACGGAGACACAATCCCTACCCGCCTAGGTTCACACTCCAGCTGGGTATCCTGGTTCCAATCAGAATACGTTTTGTGGCTTCAATGAATCGTATTCCTTCTCTGAGCCTCAGTGTTTTTGGTTGTAGAATTGTCGGAGCCCATAACTGACGCGGATCCCCCAGTTACAAAACTCTCTGGCAGGGTGTGTCCAAGGGGGAGGGGAAAAGAAGAACCGCAGAGAACTTGGCCTCCGTTTTCTCCTCTTGGAGATAACACTCACTCACTTGCAGCGTTGGACGGACCCTGGGGGAAAGACCCAGCAAGGTGCCTGGGGGAGAGGAGAATCTTTTCTTCTGGCCCCAGGTCTGTTGCTCTGCTCCAGGGCAGGGGAGACTCCTGGCCACGGAAGGAGATCCGTTTGGAGTTTGAGAGCTCCCAGAGAATGTAGGGTTCCCAGGGTTTAGAGAGCCGTGAGGCAGAGCTGGACTTGGGAGACACCAACCATCGCTCCCTGTCACCCCCTCCAGGTGTCCCCTGCTCCGGGACTCCTCCGGCCTCGTCTCTGTCAGTCACTGTGGCAATTCTCTGCGAGCTGCAGGAGATTGGAGCCACCAGCCTGGGTTCAAATCCTGGGTCCGCCTCTGTGTCCCCCTCGAATTCATATGTTGAAGTCCTAACCCCCAGGACCTCAAAGTTGACTGGAGATCGTCACTTTCTAGAACTAGTTCAGTTAAATGAGGTCATTAGGGCGGGCCCTAATCCATTGTGACTGTGTCCTTATAAGAAGAGATTAGGACAGAGTCACACAGGGCGGGGAGGGGGGAGACCCTGTGAGGACACAGGGAGAAGGTGGCATCTACAAGCCAAGGAGAGTGACCGCAGAAGAAACCAGCCCTGCTGATACCTTGACCTGGGACTTCCAGCTTCTGGAATTGTGAAGAAATACACTTGTGTAGGGTAAGCCCCGAGTCTGTGGCACTTTTGCGAGGCAGCCCTAGCAGACTCATCCAAGCCGTGGGACGCTTTTTTCACTTAAATTCTCTGTGCCCAGGGGCACCTGGGTGGCTCAGTCAGTTGAGCATCTGACTTCTGCTCACGTCACGATCTCCCGGTTCGTGACTACGAGCTCTGCATCGGACTGGCTGCTGTCAACGCAGGGTCCCCTTGGGGTCCTGTGTCCCCCTCTCTCCGCCCCTCCCGCGCTGGCGCTCTCGCAAGAATAAAAACGCACGTTAAAAAAAGTTCTCTGCGCCCACTTTCCTCGTTTATAAAATGGGAATCACAAAAGTATCTCCCACGTAAGAATCTTCGGAGGCTTCCAATATAGAAAGCACTTAGGACAGGACCCGCGCGGAATCAGCACGCACTGAGTGGAAGCTATGATCGCGATGATCACTACCCATCTACCTGCCCGACCAGAGGTCAAGGGCGGGGTTTCCTCATCAGTTCCTGGACCTTCCAGCATTCAGTGAAACAGCGGAACACTTTGCTCATAGTAGGCAATATTGTGGGACAAGTGGGTGAACGAATGAATGGATGGATGGATGGATGGATGGATGAATCATCAGTCAATCAAGCAAGGCTGTTTCAAATGTTTCTTGGAAGAAGATTAAAGTGCCACAAAACTGTGTGGTCAGCTGATACCTCTCTAATACCTAGTGAGAAACGCTCAAAGACAAAGTGAGTGCCCGAGTGTGAAAAGAGGGGCTTTCTTTACTCGTGGGGAGGAGGGGCAGTGGCGGGCACAGTCACCACCTCCCAGCAGGGGAGAGCACCTGGGCCCTGGCCAGAGGCTTACTTGCATCTTGGGAGGCTGACGCAGCGTGCGTGGGGGACGCAGCGGACGAGGAGGACGTGACCGAGCACGCAGGCAAGCATGGGCAGGGTTGAGATGTCAGAGAAGCAGTGAGATGGGGCTCCGGCTGGGCTGAGTGATACCCGCACCTGTGCTGTGCACCCAGAAGGGCTTGTCTACCCCAAATACCCCACGTACATCGGCCTTTCTCCTCCTCTTTGGTCTATTGAGTTTCGGCTTCCCCTCCCCTCCCCTCCCCTCCCCACTTTCTGGTCAATGATCTCTCAGCTCTCCTAGCTGTCACCCCAAAGCCTGTTCTGTGAACCTAAGAAAGCAATGGAGAAATCTGGGATCACTACAGAGAGTTCTCTGGCTCAAAAACCCGTATGATTCTGCCCAGAGCTGGAGGTTGTAATCAGCAAAGATTTCCTGGAACTGATGAGGTTGAAACCCAGTTATGTTGGAGATCAAAGCCAGATGCCCCAAACCAGCCTGCCTTCTGGTAACATATCCATCCGTCCATCTTGTCAGCATTTATTAGGCACCTACTGTGTGCCAGCCGGGGGTATGCCAGTGACCAGGAGATTTTTCTCAAAGAGCTAGCTAGCACCCAAAGAGAAGAGACAAAATTGCAATAGAAAACGAGGCCTCTCGGGGCGCCTGGGTGGCTCAGTCGGTTAAGCATCCGACTTCGGCTCAGGTCCTGATCTCCCAGTTCGTGGATTGGAGACCCGCGTCGGGCTCTGTGCCGACAGCTCAGAGCCTAGGACCTGCTTCTGATTCTGTGTCTCCCTCTCTCTCTGCCCCTCCCCTGCTCGTGCTCTGTCTCTCTCTCTCTCCCCAACATAAATAAACATTAGAAAAAGAAAATGAGGCTTCTTTTTTTTTTTTAATTTACTTTTATTATTAAGTAATCTCTATGCCCAATGTGGGGCTCGAACTCATGACCCCAAGATCAAGAGTTGCATGCTCTACTGACTGAGACAGGAAAAAAGAAAAAGAAAATGAGGTCTCAGCGGGAGGTGGGCATCCTATGTCCTTCCTCGGGGTGCATAGTGAAAGCTTCACCTCAAAAGAGCATCCTGGAAGGCCTCAGAAGTGACCCACAGAGGTGCCTCCAAAAATAAGGTGGCCGCAAAATCCCCATGAACTGGAATACTAGAAATCGTTCGAGCTGTCCCTGAAAACTGGTAGAGTGGACAAAGTTTGCTTCCCGACGCTCCCTGGGGGACTGCCCTGTGCTCATTGGCACCATCTGCTAGAACTTTCTGCCATGCTGGAGCTCCATCGTGTGTGCTGGCGAGAGGACAGTGGCCACTGGACACGTGGGGCTACCAAGCCCTTGAAATATGACGACTTTTAAATGTCATCACATTGGAATTAGTTTACAAGTAGCCGCCCGTGGCTCCTGGCTATGGCGTGAGTGCAGGTCCGGGCATTCAGGAGGCCGCCCCCCCAGACCTGCCTCCACTGTTTTCTGGTGCTTTCTCCGGGACCCTCTGGAGAGGGTGGGTGAGGATACCGTGGCCCCTCTTCTGCCTCAGGACACAGCGTCAAGGGTCCTTGCTGCTAATGGAACCCCAGGTCCTGCCCCCACCCCTGGCAGAGGGGTCTTCCTTTCCCCCCCTTCCAGCTTTTCCCCTTCCCTTCTGATATTCTTGGAACAAAATCTTTCTTAGTTCAGCCATTCCCCAAGCAAACGCCTGCAAGGTCCGTGTCTTGCGTTGAGCCCAGTCATCTTACCTCCGGATGGAGAGGGCTCAAAGGGGCCAAGGTTCTTCCCTAGAGCCCTGTGGCAAAAATAAAGAGGAGAATCCCACTATTTAATACCGCAATAAATCATACCTCCTCATACGACTGTCACGCCCCACAGTGGAGAAAAGGGTGAGAGGCCAGGAAAAGACAAGCGCGTCGAAGGGAACAGCATGTGCAAAGGGACGGAGGCAGTCAAGCCCTCCAGCAGCCAGAGTGCACCGTGGGAGCCTCAGAGTGACTGATCCTAACATTGGGTCGCTGCGTGTCTGCAGCCCTCCCCACAGCTCAGATGTCACGCCCATCTCAAGGTGAGGTTCTAAGAGGTTAGACAATCTAGCCAAGGTCTCCCAGGATATAAACCCAGGTCTCCTTGACTAGCAGCTTCAGTTCCTGCAGACGGCCTGGGAGAAGATGATGTAAATGACGAGCAAGGAGGGAAGTGAGACGGCAACTTGCCTTGCGCCTGGGGTGCCCCAGAGGTGGGAGGCCAAGCCCCCAGCCGGGCGCTGAGTCAAGGGAGCCAGCCTAGACTCTGAATCATGCGGGTGACTCCAGAAACCAAGAGACCGAGCTGGCCTGGCACCCCAAAACGCCAGCCTGTGGCCGAACACGCACACCTTCCCGGGCTCCTATTAATAATCAGCCACAGGAAGCCTCCCTTGGTCACTCACCTAATGATTAAACCCATTATCACCGCTTCAGACAGCTCAGCCTCACTGCCCCTGGCGGTGGGGGAGGGGTGGCCAGGGAGGAGGTGATCTCATCAGCGAGAGGCCCTTTTCCCTTTCAGCAGAGGAGGTGTGGTTGCAGTGAGACTGGATTCAGAGTCACAAGACGAGGACAGAGAGCCAGGTGCATTGTCTCTGGTTGTCTGGGTCCCTCTGGCTAGAATGTTAGCTCCAAGCTGCTCCCCACCGACATCACATAAAAATGTGTGCAGAGCCCCTTGGCTTTAGAAGGCACTTGGTGGTTTTAGGAGAAGAATGTGGGTTTGGGGGCCATCCAGACACGGTGGTGAGGAACATACTTGGGAGCTAGACCGCCCTGATTTGGTTTCCAGCCCTACCCCTTACTCGCTGGGCGTCTTGGGCAAATGACTTCATATGTTTTCTGCCTTGGTTTTTCCACTTATGAAGCAGGGATGGTAAAAACAGTACCCTACGTCTTGGAGATGTGGCGAAGGTTAACATTATTACACGCAAACGGTTTCCAACAGCCCCCGGTACCTTTGTGCTAAATCGGTATTAGCTATGCTTGCTAGAAATATTATACGAAACGTTGTCCCATCCATGCAATGGGATAAATATTAGATGTTGTTAGGAACAATCTCCTTGCCTCGTGGATGCTGGGGATAGCGGTGAGGGTTCCCATGGGGTGGTCGTGTTCCCTGTCTTGGCCCAGGTGGGTGCTGTATATTCTCGGACGTTCATTTTATAATTATTCCACTCTCCTGCACGCGTAACGTTTGATGCATTTTCTGTTTCAGACAGGCTGTATTTTATGATAAGAAAGTAGAGGAGAAAGGTGTGGGCAGACTTTTTTTTCAAATGCAAAGACGTTCATCATAAACGGTTATGTGAAAAAGGCAGGTTATAACAAAGTCAGTAGTTATTTTTACAGGCTGTCATCCAAATACCTACTTACAATTAAATGCTATCATAAACTTTTAATACATATTTACCCATATATGCAAACATACATATCCACAGAAAAATTTCTGTGGCAAGAAGCACCAAAATGTTAACAGAGATTATTACTGAGTGTGGGGTTATTTTAATTTTTTGTGATTTCTGTTGGTGTTGTATGTATTCAGTGCCTATCTGAATTTTTTTTTTTTTTTTTTTTTTTTTTTTTTTTTTTGAGAGAGAGAGTGAGCAGGAGTGAGGAAGAGGGGCAGAGGGGAAAAAGAGAATCTTCAGCAGGCTTCATGTTAAGCACAGAGCCCAACACCTGGCTGGATCCCACCGCCCTGGGATCACGACTTGAGATGAAATCAAGAGTCGGATGCTCAACTAACTGAGCGCCCCAGGCGCCCCGTGCTTATCTGAATTTTCTAATAGCTCTACATGGAACATTTATTTTTGAATCGTTTTTGTTGTTGTTATGGGAGCAACCATTTCTGTAGCATTTCCTAGTTTACGACATGCTCGGGATTAAAGCGTGGTCTACTGACCCTAAATGCTCATGTGCTAAAGGTGAACTCACTGTCTACCCGGACAAGTACACCTTTAGTCTCGATATAAACTGGGGATGGCCTGTTTGTTTTCAGGAAGACTGGGTGACGCTGAACGCACCTCGGCCCCAGATGTGGCTCTGGGGGCTCCGGCTTCACCCGGCTGGCCGGTGGGACCGTGACAGTCACCTCTTCTGTTCTCCTGCCACTCCTTGTCTGTGCTTCCTCTTCCTCAGAGACAGCCTGCTCGTGTCACTAGCTCTCTGTCCAGCAATGACTGTGTCATTAGTCAAATCTGGGCCTCAGCTTCCTCATCTGTGAAATGGGTACCGACGTCGCCCACTGGTCAGGTCGTAGGTGGGCGTGGGGGGGGGGACCTTCCCTCTGAAAGGTCCCATGGGCTCCATCCTTATAAGAGTTATTAAGTACAAACCCACCCACCTGCTCAGGTGAACTTTGACCCTCCTCAGATCGTGTAAGGGCATACTGGTTTCCCCTCTACCTCCCCCCCCACCCTTCTTTGCATTCCTGCTTCGGGTCCCAGGTGATGGTGGGACGGGACCAGCAGTCAGGAGCCAGTGGGGAGGCTTAGGCTGGCTCAGGCTTAACTTCTCGTTCACTCAGAATGTAAGGGTGAGGGGATGCATCCTTGGGAGGGGTGGAGGAGGAAGCAGAGGAATGTTTTGAAAGTCCAGAGGAGCGTACAAAACCTGGAGGAGTGATGGTAGTTTTGAACTGTCTGCACTTAACGTTCAAATCTCCTTCCTCCCTCCTTCCTTACACTCAGTCAGCAAATGTCCCTTAAGTCTTGCCTGCCCTGTGTAAGTCGGCGTGTTCCCAGCACAGAGGGACCGTGGCCCCTGCGGACTCACAGGCAGGATCCCAGCTGTGTGAAGGTACCTGGCGTGACCGGCCGGGGCAAGCGGGCAGGTTTGACTGGAAGGTGAAGTTGTTGCTCTAGGTGGTGGTGAAGGTAGATGGTCAGGCCAGGGAGGGGGGTGGAGAGCAAAGGGCCGGCAATTTTCGGATGAGCGGCCGCCAAGCATACATTCAGGCTCCTCAGAGCCCCCGTGACCTCTCAGAGAAAATGAGGGAAATCTCCCAAGGCTCTGTCCTCCTTAGAGATAAGGAATTCTCCAGCTAACTGACCTACATTTACTCGATAACCTCCTGATTGAATCTACGAAGGACCTGCCTTCAGACAAAGCCAACTTGGAGTGAAACTTATCTGAGAGCTACTGAGAGCTGGAGGGGCAGGGGCCTGGTGACCTCAGGCCCTGGTTCAAGCCGTGCCTGAAGCCAGCTTCCTCTGGACTTCACAGCTATATGAGCCCAGAGATACACCCTTCTTTTTTTGCTTAAGCCATTTGAAATCGTTTATGCCACATCCACATTAGAGAATTATAACCAACAGGGGCGCCCGGGTAGCTCAATCCGTTAAGTGTCCAACTTTGGGTTTCGGCTCAGGTCATGATCTCCTAGGTTCATGAATTCGAGCCCCACATCGGGCTCTGACAATGTGGAGCTTGCTTGGGAGTCTCTCTCTCCCTCTCTCTCTGCCCTTCCCCTGTTTGCTCTCTCTCCCTCTCTCTCAAAAATAAATAAAGCTTAAAAAAAAAAAAAAAAGAATTCTAACTAACAAAAAGAAAGGAAAACATGCAATCTCCGGGGATCAGAAGGTGGCAAGGTCATGGTCACCCATGCCTCATCTAATGGCTGCCTGCTTCAATATCCCTTTTCCAGAAAGGCTTTTCCAGACCTTTCAGAGTAGGTTAGAATCTTGGGTCACTGAGTCTTCTAAGACTCTCTATTTTTTATTTTTAGTTTTTTAATGTTTATTTATTTTTTAGAGAGACAGAGAGAGAGAGTGTGAGCAGGGGAGGGGCAGAGAGAGAGGGAGACACAGAATCGGAAGCAGGCTCCAGGCTCCGAGCTGTCAGCACAGAGCCCGACGCGGGGCTCGAACTCACAAACAGTGAGATCATGACCTGAGCCACAGTCGGATGCTTAACTGACTGAGCCCCCTGGGTGCCCCTGAGACTCTATTCTTACTTAAGGACACTTACAAGTCCACGGGCCTGCCATTGTTGTATTTATCCCTTTGTTCCTGCCCCTCACGCTGGGCCTGAATGGCTTGTGAGTGCTTGACAACTAGGTATTGAATTTGAAAAATGAACTGGTTGGAGATGCATGAGAGGTTTCCAGGAGGAACTGACATGTGGCATGGCCTTGGAGGACAGTGATCCAGCCCGGGGGGTGAGTAGGGTGTGAGGCAGCTGTGGGGGCTCAGCAGTGACAAACCAGCTCAAAATCCTGGGGGCAGGATCTTTGTTTCTTCTTCTTTTTTCTTTTCTTTTTTTAATATGTAATTTATTGTCAAATTGGTTTCCATTCTTTTTTTCTCTTTTAAAATGTTTATTTTTGAGAGACACAGAGCACAACTGGGGGCATGGCAGAGAGAGAGAGAGAGAGAGAGAGAGAGAGAGAGAGAGAGAGAGGGAATCCCGAGCAGGCTCCTCACTGTCGGCGCAGAGCCCGACGCGGGGCTCGAACCCACGAACCAGGATACCGTGACCTTCGCCGAAGTCGGACGCTTAACCCACTGAGCCACCCAGGTGCCCTGGCAGCTTATTTCTTCCCCATGTCCCATATCTACTTGGGGTCAGCCGGGGGCTCTGTTCCATGCTTCCTTCCTGCCAAGCCCCAAGGGAAGTCACCTACACTGTCTGGGGTAGTGCTTTTGGCCGAGGCAGGAGAGCAAGGTGAATCCCACGCTGGCTATTAAAGGTCTCATCCTCACTCTTATGTGGATCCTGAGAAACTTAACAGAAGACCATGGGGGAGGGAAAGGAAAAAAAAAAAAAAAGGTTAGAGAGGGAGGGAGCCAAAACATAAGAGACTCCTAAAGACTGAGAACAAACTGAGGGTTGATGGGGGGTGGGGGGGAGGGGAAAGTGGGGGATGGGCATCGAGAAGGGCACCTGTTGGGAGGAGCCCTGGGTGTTGTATGGAAACCAGTTTCACAATAAATTTCACATTTAATAAATAAATAAATAAACAAACAAATAAATAAAGGTCCCAGCCGAAGTGACACAGGTCACTTCCGTTCCCCATCTGTTGACAATGAGAGGCACGCCTAACCTCAGGGAAAGACGGGGCAGGAAGTAGGAGAGCTGAAATGGCGGGGTGGGGTGGGGTGGGGTGGAGAGCACCCCTAGTGTTTCTCCCCAATGAATGGAGTCTCCATAGGGGAAGGGGGTGTGTGGGGGTCTTTCTAGAAGGAGAAACATTGTGGGCCAAGGTTCAGAGGTGAGGATGTTGGGGGGAAGCAGTGAGTTACCCAGTGCCTGGGGGAGGGAGAGGAAAGTCCGGGCGCGTGCAGGGACATGGGCGCAGCCACTCCAGGAGGGGGTGGGTGGTGAACTTGGCCGGCAGCAGGGGCAGTGGAAGGTTTAATTAGGCAGGACCTGTGATTAGGCTGCTCAAGACGAAGCCAAGCAGAGGCTGAAGGGAATCGGAGAGGGCCGATGACGCCAGGGCGGCTGGCGGAAAGCCGGGCGGGAGCCCCTCGGAGACCCTCCGAGAGCAGCGCCCTCGGGCCTGACCCGAGCAGGCCAGGGCGCGGGTCCTTCTGCAAATACGCTACAAATATTAAGCACACACTAACCGTGTGCTGGCTTGAATCCCGTCCCCCCAAAGTTCATTTCCGCTGAGAACCTCGGAATGTGACCTTATTGAGAAATGAGGTCTTTGCAGATGCAATTAGTTAGGGTAAGATGAGGTCATACCGGATTAGGGTGGGCCCTTAATTCAATCTCACTGGTGCCCTTATTAGAAGAGAGGAGCTAGAGACAGAGACACCCAGGGAGAAGGCCATGTCATGACAGAGGCAGGGATCGGAGGGACGTGGCCACAAGCCAGGAGACATCAAGGGGTGCCAGCAGGCACCAGAAGCTGGGAGCATCATGTGCAAGGAAGGATTCTTCCCCAGAGCCTTCAGAGGGAGCAGGGCTCTGCTGCCCCCTTGTTTTTGCACGTCGGGCCTCTAGAGCTGTGAGATAATGCATTTCGGCTGGTTTAAGCCACCCAGTTCGTGGTAATTCGTTACAGCAGCTTTGACAAACTCTTACGAACCAGGAGTGAAGAGAAATTGATTTTCCATGGGCCCAACCTCGCGCATCTCTTTGTTTATGTTCAGAGTACAGGATCATTTCGTGCCCTGAGCACAGGCTTACATCCAGCCTCGCATGGGATTGTTCTCCAGCCGTTTTTCCCATGGCCCACCGCGGGATGTTGCGGGGGCAGACCTGCTCTCAGAGCACTGGGAGAATTTACAGAGGTCCACGCATGGGCTCCGCAAGCAAGTCGACAGATCCTTTCCCCTCCCGACAAAATCTGAGCCAGGCTGCACGAAGTAGGGAGAATCCAGAGAGAAGGACTTGCGTCCCCCCACTTACTCCACCAGTATCTGCTGGATTTCCGTATGAATCGGGCACCATACGAGATGCCAGGGGCGGCGGTGGCGATGATGGAGTCTGCTAACAGTTTATCAAGAGCTTTTTATATTCAGACACTGTTCTAGGCACTTTACATGTGTTAACTCCTATATCGCTCACAGTGACCCTAGGAGTTAATTCTATTATTACTCTACTATTATGTGGGTTGTATTTTATTTTATTTTATTTTATTTTATTTTATTTTATTTTATTTTATTTATTTTTTTAGAGAGCGAGCCACAGTGAGCAGAGGAGGGAGAGAGAGAGAGAGAGAGAGAGAGAGAGGTAGAAAAAGAATATTCAGCAGGCTTCACGCTCAGCACGGAGTCTGACATGGTCAGGCTTGATCTCAGGACTCTGAGATCATGACCTGAGCCAAAATCAAGAGTCAGAGAGTCAGATGCTTAACTGATTGAGCCATCCAGGCGCCCCTGTTTGCTTGTTTTTTTGTTTTTTTTGGTTCTTTTTTCTTTTGATGAGGAGGCTGAGGCAGGAAATCAAAGCACTTGCCCAGGGGTGTAGAGCTTGTGAGTGGTGAGGCCGCCGGGAGGGGGTGGGGAAAGCTATTGTTTTTCCTAACAAGATTTGCAGAACTGTTTGGCCAGGAACTTGATAAATTAAAGCCTTAAAAATAGGGGCGCCTGGGTGGCGCAGTCGGTTAAGCGTCCGACTTTAGTCAGGTCACGATCTCGCGGTCCGGGAGTTCGAGCCCCGCGTCGGGCTCTGGGCGGATGGCTCGGAGCCTGGAGCCTGTTTCCGATTCTGTGTCTCCCTCTCTCTCTGCCCCTCCCCCGTTCATGCTCTGTCTCTCTCTGTCCCAAAAATAAATAAAAAACTCTGTCCCAAAAATAAATTAAAAAAGTTGAAAAAAAAAAATTTGGGGCGCCTGGGTGGCGCAGTCGGTTAAGCGTCCTACTTCAGCCAGGTCACGATCTCCTGGGATCTCGCGATCTCGCGGTCCGTGAGTTCGAGCCCCGCGTCAGGCTCTGGGCTGATGGCTCGGAGCCTGGAGCCTGTTTCCGATTCTGTGTCTCCCTCTCTCTCTGCCCCTCCCCCGTTCATGCTCTGTCTCTCTCTGTCCCAAAAATAAATAAATGTTGAAAAAAATAAAGGGAAAGGGACTGAAGGAGGTGGAGGCCTGTGCCTAGACACCTGGTTAGAGTAATTCCATGGAGGAAGCGGGGAGAGGAGTGGGGCTACAGGAACCAGAGGGCAACTGGGACACTAGAAAGGGTCACGAATTGCAGTGAATGTGTACTCCTTGATTAGAATGATCTGGAAGGGAGGGAGCTAGGGATTCCGGAGGATGGGGGGGGGGCAGTACTCTGGAATCCCTAGCTCCCTCCCTTCCAGATCATTCTAATCAAGGAGTACACATCCACTGCAATTCATGGAGCTGGGGGATGCTGGCTTTTCAGGGACATTTCCTCATCCCAGCAGGAAAGAAATATGGCACCACGACGTCAGGCTTATACATCGTGATGGAAAGGTCAGATGGCTTCTCTCACCCGTTTGTTCTCCGTGCACGCGGAGGGGACGGAGGTGCAGGGAGGTGGGGTAACTGCCCAGGTGTCACAGCCCCTATGGGAACCAGGTGTTATTCTCCTGAACTCCAGCTTTCTCTCGGGTCTCTCTCAACCCCGAGTACCATTACCTTCCAAGAAAGAGGGTGGGGAACAGGTGAGCCCTAAGGTCCTTTTCGTCCAGATATTCTGTGATAAAACTGAAGGTGTTGCTGAACAGAAATTTCCAGAGGACATTAGTCCAGAAACTCCAATCTCATCCTGTGACGGATTTGCAGCACACACGCATTTACTAAGCAAATCTAATTCTATTGCTGACCAGCGAGAAAGAGAAATAATTTAAACAGCTCAACTCAATTGCACCCACATTTGGCTCCAAGGGCTTCTGCTGCCTCAGCTGGTCCGGGCTGGGGGATGTGGGGGTGTGGGCAGCTCTGGGCTCCCAGGCGCACTCTGTAGGATGGGCATCTTCTACTCCCGTGTGCGACCGGACTTGAGCCAAAGTCCGTATTTCCTATAGTGTGGCCACCTTGAGGGAGCTGGCTGTGTTGGGTCTATGGGACAGGGAGTGTGGGATCCAGCGGGTTTGGACTCTGCAATCATCGCCTTTCGACCTCGTTTTAGAACGCCTCAGCTCTGGGGCGCCTGGGTGGCTCAGTCGGTTGAGCGTCCAACTTCGGCTCAGGTCACGATCTCACGGTCGCCGAGTTCGAGCCCCGCGTCGGGCTCTGTGCTGACAGCTCGGAGCCTGGAGCCCGCTTCGGATTCTGTGTCTCCCTCTTTCTCTCTCCTCCCTCGCTCTTCTTCTCCTCTCTATGCCCTTGGTGCCTTCCCTCCCCTGTCCCTGAATTTGTTCTCCTGCTCACTACCTTCTGGAAAGTTGGGGTTCCCATAGAGCAACTTTGGGGCGTCTGGCTGCAGGTCTGGGTTGCTCTGTGTGCACCGTCCCAAAGACTTCCTCACAGGGGCAGGAAAGGGCCTCTCTTGGCCAAATGCCCTCCTTCAGCACACATACTAGTGTTATAATCTGTCATCGAAGGAGTAGGCAGGCTCCTCCATAGTTTTAAACTGGACTCTGTATCCAGAGGCAGGTGACAAACCACGGGTGCTCAATAAATGTTTGTTGAAAGCCAAAAGAGGAGGTAAGGGAAAATGGATGCATGTGAGTTGGGTAAAAACACTGCTAGATCTGGGAAGGTCTTCAAATAGCAGGGTGGCTTCGGAGGAGGCAGATTTCCGTTCACGACCATATCTGCAAGGGTCTAAGACTGTGCCTGGGCATGGTAGGGGCTTGATCCGGGTACTGAATGAATGGGCTCAGTGTAGCCTTTTTGTTGCATGGATGGGGAAACAGAGACTCGGTCTCCTGTGCCGCGCCCCTGAGGGAAAGAACTTTGCCTTTTCAGTCCTTTCCCCCCCGTGGCTGAGCACAGACCCCGGCTCACTGCAGTGGCTCGATAAATATTTGTGGAGTAACAGGAGAAGTAAATGTCAGGGAGTATGGAGGCAGACGGGATGCACAGGGAGCCAGGTCCCTTGGCTTGAACAAAGCACCGGCAGGTGGAGGGAGTGGGTTTATCATCAGCCAGAAGCGATAAGGCGGGGGAAAGAGACTGGAGCCTGCAAATACAAGGCCTGGCAGGGGCCTGGGGACAGTGACAGGGTCTTCCTTTACTTATAAAATGGTGTTCTTCCAGTCCAGTGGTTCTCACCTGGCTGCACCTTAGAACTACCTGGAGAGCTCCCTAACCTTCTGATTAATCTGGTCTAGGACGGGGCCCAGGCAGGCCCCTTTCAAAAATAAGTTCCTCCGGGGATTCTCATACGCAGCGAGGGTTGAGAACACGGAGACCATCTTCAAACAGAAACAAGGCACGGGAGAAGGACAGCTAAGGGTGGAAAGGGTGCTCGGGGTCAAGTACTGGGAAGCAGAAGAGGAAGGGGTGAGGACCCTCCCAGCCACGGCTCCCAGGGGCGGGGAGAAGGCCAAGGGCTGGAAACTAGTGGGACTGGTGGGCTTAGAACTGGGGAGGGGCAGAAGCAGGGGCTGCTCGGCTCGCAGATCAGGTGGGATGGGGTGAACCAGACGGATGAGATTCAGCGGGAGCTAGGATTTCAGGGGAGAGACAAGCCAACAGGGGGACATGGAGGGACAGCCGCTGGCAGCTGGTCGAGGGGAAGCCTAGGAGGCAGCCTCGGGAAGGCGGTTAAATGGGGCTCGGAGCTAAGACCTCGAGACTCGCTGGGAGGAAGTGGGGAGCAGCCCACAAGGGATGTCAGGGCGTGGCGCAATGGGACTCAGCGGAAGAAACTCCCAGACACCGAGGGGGCCGTTCGGTCACACGGAGACACACGGAAATCCACACGCACAGGCACGAGCGTGCACGTGGCCACGCGCGAGCACACAAACGCTCCCCCCCCTCCGACCCCGTGCACACGCGCCCGCGGCACACGCGGAGGCCCTGGCTTTCTGGGCGAGAGACGCGACCGCCGAGCCGAACCGCAGCCCGGCCCGGGAGGGCCCTCCCCGCCGCGCCCCTACAAAGGCTTGCGCAACAGGCAGCGGGTTCTGGCGGGCGCCCGCCGCGCTCTGCCCCAGCCCAGCCGGGCCGGGCTCACTGGCGGGAGCGGGAGGAGCGCCGGGGAGGAGGGGGCGGCGAGGGGTGTGTCCCCGCGGTGTGCGGGCCCGGGAGGGGCGGGGCGAGCGCGGGGGCGGGGCCGCGGCGCGTATAAAGTCGCTCTCCGCTCGGGCATAAACAAACCCAGCCCGGCTCGCCGCTCGGACGCCGGAGCGCACGCACAGCCTCACCGCTCTCCTCCGCGCCCGCTGGCCGCCGCGCCTCCAGCCGAGCTCCGGCCTCTCTTGCCTTCCTCCCTGTACCTTGGGTAAGCCCGACACCCTCTTCCTGCGGGGCAGGGAGGCGTCGATCGCCCACGGGTGCCGCCGCAGCCCCTGGACCGCCCTTTGTGGCCCCCGAGCGGCAAGTGCGTGGCGACCCTGCGGCGCGGGGCGCAAGGAGGGGCTTTGGGGCGCGGCCGCCGCTGGAGTGGAGGGGTCGGTTAGCGAAGAGGAGGAAAAAAGATCCCCGCCCACCTTTCCCCAGCCGGGAAAGTGGGATCCTGAGGGTCGGGGACGGCTGGAGGGCCGGCCGGGGAACACCTTGATCGCGCTTCCCAAAGGCACCCCGGAGTCACGGCTGGCGTCGCAGGCCTGAGGGCGCGCTGGAAGGGGGAGCCGGAGGAGGGCCTGGGAGAGTGCGTGTGTGTGTGTGTGTGTGTGTGTGCGCGCGCGCGCGCGCGTGTGTGTGTGTGTGTTGGGGCGGGGTGTGTCCTCGGAGTGGGGTGTCTGGGGAAGGAGGGCTTGAGCGCGCGTGTGTAGAAAGGAGGCTGGTAGGGACCGCTCGAGCTGAGGCTGGAAAGGGGGCCGTGGGTGTGTCTGGTTTCCAGACTGCGCCGCGAACCGATTTGCATCCGAGGGGCGGGGGCCGATTCCGCCTCGAAGCCTGGGTGGGGTGTGTGCGCGTGTGATGGGAGGGGGAGGGTCCGAGTGTATCTCGACGCGTGCCGTACGCGCGGGAGCCCGGGTCCGCCAGCGCCGCTGGGCCGGGTGCGCACCCCGAGGTGGCCCGGGGTTGGCGCTGTGGCTGCGCGGGAGAGGTGGCCTGCTCCAGAGGGGTCGTGTGGGCAAGTGGCGGCCCAGCGCTGGCCGGGACTGCGGGTGGCGTCATTTTCGCCTCCGCCCACCTCCCCCGCTCGCCTGGTCTCCCAGCCTCCGGGACCCGCCTCTCCGGCCCTCCGCGGGGAAGAGCAGCTGGAGTTGCTCCGACGTTCCCAGGAGATCCGCGGTCCCTGATCCAGCCTGGGGCCGGGAGGGCAGGGCGTGACGAGCGAGGTGGGCCGGGGGTGGGGTGGGGTGGGGGGCGACAAACCGCCTCCGTCGCTTTAGTGACTGAAGCCCGGATTTAGTGGATCCTTTCCTTACCCGCCCCCCGTCGCCCCCGCCCCCCCCCCCCGGAATTTTCCCGTCTGTCGCCTCTGCTGTCAGATGTCCCTGTGGGTCAGCGGCAGCACCCGTCTGTGGCTGGGAAGAGGGAGGTGCCTGGCAGCCAGTGGGGGAGGGCCCAGGCTCAGCCCTTCCTCACAGATGTTCTGGCCACTTGGATTTGTCCGCTTCCTTTAAGTTCCTGGGGAAAGATTGAAGACTCAAAGAGAGTTCAGCCCGTGGCCACACTGGAGAGCTTTATTCTCTTCGTCGCGTCCATCGGCCACACTTACTGTTCTCAAATGAGCAAGATATCTAAATACAGACCTGTGTTCTCGCTGTGAAAATGCAGTGTCCCCGCAAACCCTCCAGCCGTGCCTCCTGTCCCGAAATTCGGCGTCGGTACCGGCTTTCGCTAATGTGAACTGAAGTAAGCAAGGTACAGAGAGAGCACATCCCAGCACCTGTTTGCAAGGGGTTCACCCACTGCGGGGACAGGTGCAGGGAAAGGGGGGGAAGTGCTGATGTAGCACCTGGCACGGGGGGGGGGGGGGGGGAGTGGTGACAGGGAGGTAGAGGTGATCCCCCAAGTGGAGGGGGAACTGCCAGAGGGACCCTGCCCTGGTGTGAGGAGTCAAACCTATAAAATGCCCTCACCTGTGACTTCTTAGTTTTGTGGGACTTTGTCCCCCACAAGAGGCTGAGAAGGAAGGCTTTGCCTCCCTCGCCCTGCAACCTGATACCTGGCACTTGAGAGGGGTTCGAATCCATGCACTGAATGAATTGAGTGGCTCCTTCCCTCTGCCCCATTCCCCTCTAATATCCCGGGTGGGGTCCCAAGCAGGCAACTGACCTTTGGGGTGGCCGTGTTGGATTTGGCTTTGCAGAGAGACCTTGGAGCACCTGTTTGGGGGTCTTCTCTCCCCCAGAGGGAGATCTCCAGGCACGACATGCAAATTCAGGATTACTAACTGTCGGTCTGATAATTTGGAATGGAATGAAAAACCCACACAAGTTCCTCATCCAACTTCTGCCCGTTTTACAGATGGAAACTGAGGCCCAGAGATAGGGTATGGCTTGTCAAGGCTTAGCCAGAGCTGGAACTTCACCTTCCAGACCCCTCTGGTTGGGACTGAAGGTGGTGAAAGGGGTTCTTGGTCTTGATGTTTGCCCCTCTGCTGTGAGCGGGGAGGAAATCAATAGGATCCTCACTGAGTTTCTGGCGAGGAAGCTTTCCGGGCGGAACGTGGTCATCCTTTATTTATTTAGTGTAAATCAGATTGTTCTTGAGAGCTTAGCAGAATCAGACTAGTTTGCAAGGGCTCCCGCTGGATTCTGGCTGCCCCCTCCAGGTTGGACCTTAGATCTGAACAGTGCTGGGGGCTCCTCCCCGCCCCACCAGGCTCATGAAACTTCCTGGCCTGAGCTTGCCTTGGCGTGGATGGGGAAGAAAGACGGCATTGTGTTTTCCTGGTGGCCCAAAGCTGCACTTCTTTCTTGGGACCCACCTCTGGAGAATCCCATCCAAGGCGTGACTCAAAGTGGCTGTGCCTCGGGGAAAGGAAGCCAGGATGATGACTCAGCATCTAAGACTCTGGTGGGGAGGAGGCCTGACTCAGGCTGGGAGGGGGTAGAGGGGCAGGGCTCCCTCTCTCTCTCTCTCTCTCTCTCTCTCTCTCTCTCTCTCTCCTAGCCCTCCGCTGCATCCCTGCTTTCCCTTTCGTCCCTGGGAGAGTTCTGCCTGAGCTGTATTGGCTCCACTGAGTAGATCAGAGAAATGAGGCTCAGAGAGTTTAAGGGACTTGTTTGCGGCCACCTGGCTGAAAGTGGGAGAGGCAGGCTTTGGACCCAGAGAGCCAGACTCCCAAGCGTCTGTTCTTTTTCACGACAGTATGTTGGGGTGACCGGGAAAAGCTGGAATGAAAGGTCCAGAGATGCAGACAGGAGCTCCCTGCCTCAGTTTCCTCTCCGGTTTGTGGGAATGACAGACCACGGCTAGTGGAGACCTGTAAATGTTAATGGAGTTAATCCACATACACAGCTGAGAGTAGTGCCGGGCACATGGGAACGCCATGTAGGTGTTTGCTGTTGACGATATCCACAAATGACATTTCTCAAGGCATTTCCTTGGCAATCAGTGTCCGGGACTTTTGTCCCAAGCTTACCCATGCCAGTGAAAGTGCCTCCAAGTGCTCAACTCATGTTTTGCTTCTTGAAGCTCTTCCAAAAAAAAAAAAAAACTAAGCTTCTGCAGACTGCATAAAAATGTGATGAGGGGCGCCTGGGTGGCGCAGTCGGTTAAGCGTCCGACTTCAGCCAGGTCACGATCTTGCGCTCCGTGAGTTCGAGCCCCGTGTCGGGCTCTGGGCTGATGGCTCGGAGCCTGGAGCCTGTTTCCGATTCTGTGTCTCCCTCTCTCTCTGCCCCTCCCCCGTTCATGCTCTGTCTCTCTCTGTCCCCAAAATAAATAAAAACATTGAAAAAAAAATTAAAAAAAAAATGTGATGAGAACCTTGTCTGAAATGCAGATTTCCAGGCCCTGCGAGTTTGGGAGGGGCCAGGAATCTGCACCGTTTCCAAGTTCCCTGCGCTGGATTAGAGGGAGGGCGTAACGAAGGTAGCCAGGGTTGAGGACGTCTGCTCCAGAGCGATGGGCGAGAGGGAAAGGAAAGGAGAGGCCACGTGTCCCCTGCTCCTGTGTTACCAGACCGGAGGGGGGGGGGGGGCTCCGTAAACAGCCCTTACCTGGCTAAGGTGCCTTGTGGTTTCAGTGTTATCACCTCATTCAGTTGAAAGATGGGAGACATTCTTGCCATTTCTCAGGTCAGAAAACTGAGGGTTGGGCAGGTGACTCGTGTGTCTCGAATCAAGCGAGTGGGGTCCTGTTCCAGGTGAGCTGCCCTGGATCTTTCCCCTACCAGTGTCGACCTTTCCCACCCAGACCCTTCTGGACCTGTTTTTGAAGCATGTACTTGGCTTTCTGGATTTGTTTCATGCTGCCCTTCCTACCTCCCTGATCTCAGTCGGGGCCCAGGCCTGCCTGTCTGCTTGTTCTTTCTGTTTCCATTTGGAGACCAGAGATGGACGAAAGGCAGCGTCTGCTGCAGAGCTGGAGGTGAGTTTCCTGATACTCTCTTGGCCTCCTCCCGCACCAGCCCAGGCTGATTGGAGGTGGGTGCGCGGAGGGACTGGGGCACTTTGGGTGCGTGTGGAGCCCAGTTCTCCAGGGTGGGTGTTGAGAGAGATGAGGGAAATCTGGGGGGTCCGATTTGGCATGACAGAAAGGAACAGATTACAAATTCAGGTCCATGAAGGGACCTTTCTGTGATCCAATCTTTGCCTTGCCATCTTACATTTACTAAAGACCTGCCCGCCCCCTACCTGCTGGGGCTCTGCCTCTAGGCTTTTCCAGTCTAACAGGGTGTTCCTCCAGCTGAGCCTATAGGAGATGAGGCTCATTAGCCGTCTGGGGGGCCTTGAATGGCCTGCTCAGGAGTTCATCTTTTGTTTTATAGTTTTTCTCTCTTAAGTCTGTGGCAACCTCAGTATACGTGGGGATGTTTACACCTGTGTTCAGCTCTGCTTGGAGAGATGGATGGGGGCCAGGACTCCATCCTGCTCCCCATCTAATCCTAGCTTTATTCCCTTGGCTTTGAGAAGATTCTGAGCAGCTCTCTGGGCACCACCCACATGTGTGTTTGAGCAGCAGTCTTAACAGGTATTCAATTCTGCGGACTCCCAGCTAGGAACCCTGGCTTCCTCTCCTCTCTCTTTCTAAGCATTGAACTTGCCTCCTTTTCTCCAGAACGCCCTCCCTGGCTTTCCCCTCCAGGCAGGCTGGCATGCTGGGGTGGTGCCCTCCTTGGATCATTCTGGGCTGAGTCTGCTTACCTTTTTCCTGCAGACTTAGTAGGCACTTAATGTTGATCAGAAGAAGCCCTCCATTTCTTAAGGAAATAACTTGGGCCGTCTTGGTGTAGGAAAGATTGGAAGGCCATCCAGAGTGTAGAAGCAGCGAGACCATTTTGGGGAAGGATCCTGTGTGTGTGGCCATCATGCCATCTCTGGAACAAAGGGTTTTGTGGGAGGAATCTACATCCTTGCCCTGTGCTGGCATTGGTTCCGTTGGTGTGCGTTCGACAAATTATCTCACGGACCATCCGGTGCAGCTTGTCCCTCAGATTTGCAGAAGAATCCTTGAATCCTACCAGTGTCCTCCTTTGGACTTGCCATTGTTCTGCTTGTCCCCGCAGACGGTCTTCTCTCTACCAAGCAAATTTATCGGGCTGCCAAAATTCTACTGACAACCTTCGGGATGATCCCCGGGGGGTGTTGCAGAGAGGGGGTGGGTGCCGCTGGATTGCGAACCCCTCCCTCTTCCTGCTCTATGTCCTGGACCCTCTGGCTAGTTCTGTGCTCTGGTTGAACCCAGAGAGGAGGTCCCACTTCAGCTCTGGCCCCGGTACCTGTGGAGTGAGTGCAGCAGGGGTTTGCCTTGTTTGGGGAGATTCCTTTTTTTGTTTTTGTTTTTGTTTTTGTTTTTGTTTTCGGTATCAAAGGATTCCTTGAATGCCTGCTGAGTTTCGGGCTCCATGCGGAGCAGGAAGGGGCCCTCCAGGAATTCCTAGACTGGCTCTCTCCTCCGCATGGCAGTTGAACCCTTTTATTGACTTTGAGAACCCTGTTCTCGACTTCTGTTCCCCTAAACTGGAGAGCTCTCTTGAGGCTTCAGGAAGTCCATCCGTGTCACTTACTAGGTTGATTACATAAGAAGAGCATGGAGAGTTAAGGCCACCAACTTCTTCACCCTCCCCAGAGCCTTGGGTTTCAAAAGGTCCAGAAAATCTCAAGAGGACCCGTGAACTGCCTTGTAGGTTGATATCAAAACCTCTCTGGCAAGAAAGAACAGTATGCACAGTGAGGCAGCGGTTTCCAAGGCATACCCCAAGGCTGCTTTCCTTGAGGTTAATGCAGGCATGAGTCTGTTCTCTGGAACCTTCGGGAATTGCAGTAGTCGGGGAAGATGCTGTGCCTAACAGCAGCAGCACACATTGATTTCCACCCCCCCCGCCCCCCTTTTAAATTCTGTCCTATAAAGAGCCCAGTGTGCTGGAAAGAACACCACTTTCATGTGGCTTTGAAACCAGGCGTGTTATGGAGGGGACAAAATCTGGGCCAGTTGCTGACATTCCGAATCGATGCAAGCGTGCGAACGCTCCCCCCTGGTCGGCCTCTTTCTCTGCTTCACTACAGGCCTCCGGGAGCCCGCTGTCTGCCCGCCCCTGCCCCCCACACTTGCACCCACGTGGAAAGAGTGGGTGCCGGCCTTTAGGAAGTCATGCGGGCCTTTGCTTTGGCGCCTCAGGCTACCCCTCTGTAAGCTGGGGTGACAATATCCACCTTCTGCCAGGGACCTCCGTGAGCAACAAATAGAACAGTGAAGCGAACACTGTTTCAAAGTATCAGAATGGCCGAATCAGCAAGGCTCCTGGGGGAGAGCTAAAACGGAAGGCTTTCTGGGGGTTGTGAGGGAGAGTAGGAAGGTCTAGGGCACGGACTCCGTCCAGAGCCCGGGCCACTCATCGGGGCTCGCTGTGGGACTGTGCAGGTGGAGGAGAAGCTCATGACTCCCTCGGCCGATCCCATAAGAAAAGCCTCCCAGTTCATCCTTAGGACGTCTTGCCTGGACAAAGGGTGGGTGCACAGTATTCCTGCGTATTTAGGCCAAGTTGACTTCAAGGTCAACTTTCCCCTTTAACCTGTGCTGGCTTGTTGCTTGGTGACTTGGGGCACATTTCTGACCCTCCCCGTGCCTCAGTTTCCCCATCTGTCAAATGATGAGCATGATGGTGCCATGGGTCCCGTGAAGTTCAGAGGAAGTATGGACTTTGGCCTCCAGTGAACACCATAGACGTCATTCTTGGTGTGTCCGCGTGGGGTTTCTCTGTGGCCTCCCTGTGGCCGCCCTGGCTGGGCTGGGTGCATCCTGGAGGTCCCGGAATACATCATGGATGTTTCCATGCCGGACACCCCCTCTGCCCCATCTTGTGGGAGTTCTGGGGGCCCAGGAGAACTTGCTCAATACTGTGTGTGTGGATGGCTCCCCCTGGGCAGAGAATCAGAGCTGGAGGAGAATCGGAGATGGGGGGGGGGGCCCAGGTCTTTCAGACAGGGAGGGGTCTGAGGCTAGGAGGACAGGGACTTCCAGGTTCCCCGGGCGGATCCAGACAGGACCGTTTTGTCTCTGTGTAGCACAGGTTCCCACCTGGGTTCCCCTCTCGGACCACATGATGCGTGTAGAGTGCGTCCTGCGTATTTTGCAGGTGGGGAAGCCGAGGGCCCCAGAAAGGAATGGATGGATGACTTGGCCAAAGTCACGAGGCCATAGAGAGGCGGGTTTCTGTGCCCTGACTCCTAAGCCAGTGCTCCCGCTGCCCCGTCAAGGCTTTCGAGAGTCACGGGCTCTGTGTGTCCCTTCACTGCCCCCGTGACTGGTTAACAATTCTCTCGAGGCCTCACATTGCCTGACATGGCCTCTGTCCACTGCCCTCCCAGGCCCCCCGGGGTCATGTTCTTCCCTCCTCTGGGCCAATGCCAGTCTTGGCTTCCCTCGGAGCCCACGAGGTCCAACTAATTGCTGACTGTCTTCTGGGTCTATCGAACCGGAAAGGTATTCGCCCAGCTTTCCTTGGGCTGTCGTTACTCATTGACGGACGTTGCTGACGGAGGGGAGACGTCCGTGGTGGTGCATTGGGTCTGATCGCTGGAAACCCACGTGGCACTTGCTGCACTTCGTGAGGTCCCCCTCCCTGCTGGGCCTGCTCTGGGCCTGACGGGCGTAGAACACATAGGCTGGGTCCTCCCAGATGTCCGCGGGTCTCCGTGGTGACCGGGAAAAGTAAATGCACTGATGAATTAAGCAGCTACCCCCTTGTCCGTGGTGTCAGTTACGCGCGGTCAGCCGAGGTCCAGAGGCAGGTGATCTTCCCCCTGACAAAAGGTCGGAAGGCCAGCAGTAGCCTAACGCTATGTCACCGCGCCTGTGTCACCCCCCCCCCCCCCCCCCCCCGCCCCCTGCCCTCACTCCATCTCTTCCTGGAGGCCTTTTACCACCTTCTGTCATCATAAGAGCAAGGGCAGACGCAGCTCAGTAAGATATTTTGAGAGAGAGTTCGTACTCACATAGCTGTTGCAGTATATTGTTACAGTTGCTCTATTTTATTACTAGTTATTGTTAATTTCTTACCACGCCCAGTTCGTACATTGCACCGTATCACAGGTGTGTGTCTGTAGGAGCAAAAGGGGTGTAGAGGGTTCGGTACTATTGCGGTGCCAGGCGTCCCCTGGGCAGGGGAGGGGGGATCTTGGAACATACCCCCCGGTGGGGAAGGGGGACTGCTATGCTATGTGCCAGATTCTACGTGCCGTCATTTAACTTAAGCCACCCTGCTACTTTCTGGGCGCCGGAATTGTACCCATTTCACAGACGAGCAAACTGAGGCTACGAGGCCAGAGAACTTGGCGGGGACTGCAGAGCTAGTACATGATGATTCTGCCCCCAGCTCCCGGTGACCTTTCACTTGTCTCTGGGGGGTTTCCTCCGAATTCCTTCTGGGGAGAGCGGGTGGAAAAGGAAGAAGCGGTTCAGTGAACGGGGCTGGCAGCGGGCGCTGTGGCCTGGAGCCCCGTCGCGGGCCCTGAGCGGGGGCGGTGTTTAGCAGAAGGAGACGCGTCCTGGCCGAATTCCCTGTCCTGAGGGTTGGCTGTCTGTGCTTCTTGGAGACAGGGATGGTGGGTAGCACACATCCATCATCATGCAAGGTGGGGCTGGAGGGCTGGAGGCTGGACTGCTGGGCTCCCACCCACTGTGTCCTGGGTGTCCTTGCCCTGTCCCTCTGTCTGCCAAAGGACCGCCTTGGCCCTTTCCAATCTGACGCTCTGTTTAGGGGCTTTCCAGGCGGTGGTGGAGACCGGCAGGGCCTGGCGTCCAGCCCTCGGCCTCAAGCCCGGGGAGGACCCTGCAGCACCAAGCGGGACCTCGGGGAGCCCGAGGGGAGTGACCCCTGAGTGTGGGCTCCCGGTGGCTCCTGGCAGGGGTAGGTGGGTGGGGGCACCGGCCAGAGCACTCCAAACCAGGCCACCTCCTCCCGACCCCCACCCGTCCCTCCCTCCTGGCAAAGAACATCTCGATCACCTGCAGAGCAGCATGTGCCGGAACTGCTCTCCTGAATGAGCCGTGTGGTCTGGATGCTGTGGATTTGAACCCTGAGAAGAAACGGTTTTAGGAAGAAGGTGGTGGAGAGGTAATTGTGGGCATCAGAGGCTTCTGCCTCCCCGCCACCCCACCTGCCACTGGCTTTGTGCCATTTTAGGACAGTCCGTCGACCCCTGGGGCTTTGGCCTCCCCCTTGGTAAAGTGAAGGTGATGACAGTGGTGGCCATTGGGGGGGGACCCTGTGACTCTAGGAGAGCATAGCCTCGTGGAGGGAAAGGGCAGCCGTGCCTGGGCCTAGGGGGGGAGCAGGACTGCGAGCTCGGTGGGGCAGGGCTGGGTCTGTTTGTTCACGACCGTGTCCCCAACTTGTCACACAATAGGGCCTCGTCAGCGGAACCGTTACAGGTACGGTCACACTTTGCTCAGTGCTGGGCACACAAGAACCTACAGGAAGCAACCTCTGAATGTGTCACTGTTTCAAACTGTGCTTCCTGGAGCTCAGATGGTGTTTGAGGGTGGGCATGGGGGGGCATGGGGCGGTGGAGGCCCACGGTGGGCTGGGGGAGGACAGGGGGGCGGCCGGGGGGGGGCGTCAGGCCCTTTCCCTGGCTTTATCCAAAGCGCACGTCAGCTTTTTTGTTGTTGTTGGTCTTTGCTAGATCTGTTTTTCTATGTTGAGCTTCCTTGTACAATTTCTTCTAGAAAAACGGGTTCTGGAAGAAAAGTGGGAAAAGTTTTTTGGGCTCAGGCAAAGGAGAATTGGGTGAAGGCTGGCCCTGGACTGGCCCAAGTCAGCAGAATTGGGCTGAAAGCAGTCAGCTGTCTCTCTGCCCCTGGTAGGCTGAGCCTGGCACAGATGGTGTTAGAAGCTTCCTCCGCTTTATCCAGTCTCCCTGCAGACTTCAGAGTCCCAGGGCACTTATGGATGTTCCTTGGTCTAGACCAGGGTGTCTCAGCCTCAGCGCTATTGACAGGCGGGGCCAGATAATTGGGCTGCAGGGGCCGTCCTGTGCACTGGAGAATGATCGGTAGAGGACCTGGCCCTTCCCCATAAGATACCAGTACCATCTCCCCGTCGTGACCATCGAAAATGTCTCTAGACATTGCTCAATGCCCCCCGGGGGACAGAACTGCCCGGTTTTCTCGCGAAACACTGCAGTAGTTCTTAGTGGCCCCACCTGAGCCTCCCCACGGCCCCCAAGGGCTCTCAAGAGCAGTAATTCTCAAACACTCGATATTTAAGAGACCGGCCGGTTTTCGACCTGCCGCCTCACATGGGCTGGGAAGCTGAGTTGCAGGAAGGAGGAGGAGGTGTGGGGTAAAAGAGGTTTCACCCGGAGCACGGTTCGGAACCCGTGCAGGCTGGGATCAAACTCTCTTCTGTTCTGGGAGAGAATGAGGGAGCCGGTGGAGGCTGAGATGCCGATGTGATCACAGCATCTGGAAGCCAAGAACTGACCAGGCTGGACGGAACTATGGCATATGCTTGAGGCCGTATAAATGGAGGCTTGTTTAAAGTCACTTCACTCTTGCGGTTCAGCGATGATTTAAGAGTGAATTTAAATGCAAACATTACCGTTAAGCTGCATAAAACCTGTTCGTGTATACCGCGGGGGAGTTGTGGTCCAGCTTTGGGAACGAGATCGGTTAGGCTCCCTGTCCTGGGAGCCCACAGGTGGGGGGCTGCTCTGCCTGAAGGAGCCCCTCACACTCTCAGCGTGACAGGCCGGCGTTGCCAGAGCCCTGGGCTTCTGGAAGGCTCCTTAGGCTGTGTAGGCGAGGTGTCCCACGGGCCAGGGTCTCGGGACCATGAACGCGCTGAATTAGCAAGGCCGACAGACCTCTGCTTTTCATGCCTCCTGCCTCCGAGCTGGCAGCTGTCCAGGAATGCTCACAAATATAAAACCGACTTTGTTTTCAGAATGTTCTGGAGCATAGACTCCAAAGGCTGCATAAAGGCATTCTTGTGGGGCTGGTTATCTACTGGGGAAAATCGTGCTGGGGCCCCAGACCAGAGCATCCCAGGGGATCCGCCCACGGAATGCCATGTGTTGGCACGGGGGGGTGGGTGCAGGGTGGCCCCGGTGCTGTTGACAGCTGACCTCTGAGAGGTGCTTCACAATGAGACTCTCCGTGGGTTCTAGGAGCCGGGGCTTCAGAGGATTTAATAGGCGTGCGCTCTCTCTCTGGCCCTTACACCTCTGGGGTGTGGGGCACCTGGGGGGCCAGGGCCCCACCCTGGAAAGTAGCAACGTGAGGGCTTCGGTCAGGCTGGTCGTCACCAGCTTTCCCGATTCTGGAGGTCTGGGCTGTGACCTGGGGGCCCTCCGACTGCCCTCCGTCACTTACACCTTCTCCCACCTCCCCCCGCCTCTGCCCGCAGCACCTGAACACATTCTGGCTTCTTTGTGCCTCGCCCTGGTGTTGGGGGCACTTCGTTCTTCTAGTCTGATTACGGAGCTCCAAGAGTAAATGCTTAAGTTCCCAGAAGTAGGCTCAGTACGTGTCACCACCCAAAGTTGGCTCCCCAGGGACTCCATTGTGGTGGCTTTCCACCATGCAGGACTCTGCCCCTGCCCCTGCCTAGCTCTGCGGAGGTCACCTGCCCATGTTAGAGCCAGGCAGGGACCTTTTCTGGCCCACCCTTCCTGCCCCCCCCGCCCCCACCCCTGCCCCCCCTTCCCTCCATCCTTTTCCCCCCACCCCTGCTCCCCATCCCTGCTCTCACCCCCTCCCCCTGCCCCCTCACCCCCCCCCCCCCCGCTCCCCATCCTGCTTCTCCCATCCCTGTTCTCACCCTTCATCCCCCTCACCCCTGCCCTTCCCCCTGCTCCTACCACCATTGCTCCCCATCCCTGTTCTCCCCTCCCCCCTTCCCCCTCACCCCACCCCTGCCCCCACCCTTTCCTCCATCCTTTTCCTCCCACCCCTGCTCCTCATCCTTACTCTCATCCCCTCTCCCTCCCCCTTCCCCCCACCCCACACCTGTTCTCCAATCCCCACTCTCACCTTCCATCCCCTCACCTTCTGCCTCCCCACCCTACACTCCCACCCCCTCTTGCCCACCCCCTGCTACCTTGAAAGTGCTCCCCCCGCCCCCGAATGCCCCTCAATGTTCAGTCCCATCAGACCCCTTGAGCTGGAGGTATTCCCCGGCCTGGCCCTGTCCTCGCCAGCACGAAGCAGAGAGCCCCGCACACAGGTGGGCGTGGTGATGTCTGTCTGGCCACCCCCTCTTTGGGGCTATTCTGAGGACGAAGGGGGATGAAGCTCAGGCCAAGCTTGCAAACGGGGAGCCTCCTGGGACCTTCTCTCTTTTCGGCCGTCAACCTGGGGCTGCCTGACTTCGGGATCGGTGAGGGGTGCCCCCTAAAATGCGGCAAGGTGTAGTCCTGGTTGTTTATTTTTGCTTTTGTTGCCCTGGCCTGAAGCGGGACCCCCCCAGATATCGCTTAGACCGACGTCAAAGAGCCGACTGCTCACACCTTCTGAAGCGGCATAGGCCACACGGTCGATGATGTTGTAATAACTGTGTAGGGTGACCAGGCCTGTCGTGATCCTTTCCTAATGTATCCAGTTACTCTGTTGTATACCTGAAATGAATGTCAATTACCATTTAATAATAAGAAGAAAAAAAGGCCGTGAGGAATGCCCTGGGTGTGGGGGTTGGGCCGGGGGACTGCATGTGAAGACCTGGCTTTGAACGGCAGTCCGTCCATTTTGTCAGAAAGGTAGTCGCGTCCATGGGCCTTGGTTTCCTGCTCCAGGAAATCTGCCTCCGTGGCCCCGGAGGCGAGAGTGGCATGGGCCATTGGGTTTGGGGCCTTGGGACTGTGATGGGCGTGCAGGAGGTAAGGGCTGCAGGACGGGGTTCATTCCCCGGCCTCGGATTTGCTTCCTTCCGGGAACCATCTCAGCAGGAAGTGCTGACCCCACGCCCTTTGTTCCTTTGCAGGCAGGTGACAGCAGGAACATGTCTCGGGAGCTGCAGGATGTGGACCTCGCCGAGGTGAAGCCTTTGGTGGAGAAAGGGGAGGTGAGTGGAGGGGCTCCTGGCTACCTCCCCTTACACGCACACCCATACGTATACTCAGAATACAAACACACACGCGTGTGCGCAGGGGCCCGCGTGCGTGTGCACTTGCACGTGTCCAAGAACGCAAAAGCCCAGATCCACCTTGTCCTTTCGGTCAAACGTTTCGCGTCGCGGAGACCTCCCTGTTGGAGACGGAGGCCCTTGCCGTCCAGCGTGGACTGGAAAAGCCTTTACGTTTGCCCAGTTGACGCTGTACTTTAAACTGCATTCACATCCTCGTCCTTACGGAGCTGTGTAGCTGCCTGTGATGGTACATCTTTTTATTTTTTTCTATTTTTAAAAATGATTTTTTTTAATGTATGTTTATTTTTGAGAGAGAGGGAGACAGAGTGCAAGGGGGGAGGGACAAAGAGAGAGGGAGACACAGACTCGGAAGCAGGCTCCAGGCTCCGAGCTGTCGGCACAGAGCCCGACGCGGGGCTCGAGCTCATGGACCGCGAGATCATGACCTGGGCCGAAGTCAGACGCTTAACCGACGGAGCCACCCAGGCACCCTGCAGCCACTCAGCTTTACAGTAACACTATGACAGCAGCCATAGACAATATGTGAACAAATGGGCTTGTTGTGTTCGAATAAAACTTTATTTACACAAATAGGGAGAGGGCCGTAATTTGCTGATCCGTACTGTGCACCGTCCCTGCTCCAAATTCATTTCCTTTTCCACTTGAGTCTGTGACAGAGTCTTAAAAAAACCACCCAACCGACGGTAGGGAATACAAATACATATCGATATGTTCTTACTTCTCCCTTTTAAAGAGTCACGTGAAACAGCATGTAGCTCACTTTGCTTTAGTCACTTAACGAACTACCTTGGAGACCTTTCCAACGTCAGTCCACAGAACCCTTTTCCCTTCCCGTTTCACAGCATCCCACCAGCTTTATTTGACCAGTGCCTTGTCTCGACGTGTGGGTCTTTCCAACCCTTTGCTGTCACCAGCAGCGCTGATGGGTATTTGCAACACTTGGACCTTGGATGTAGGTCATTTATATGTGTGCAGGTGCAACTCTAGGATAAATTCTCAGACGTGGAATCTGTGGGTCCAAGGGTAAATGCATTTTTAAACACAGTATTTGTTTTTCAGGCAGCCTAGTGGTGTCCTTGGAAAATTTTATTTTCATAACAAACACCTAAGAGGTTATCAACTGTGGGTTACCTGTCTATCTCTAAGCGAATATTTGCCTTTTCTTTCAAGGTTTCGATGGGAGTAAATCTTCCAACTCCTTAGACTGACTCAGCAAAGTGTCTTTTGTTTTTAATTTTTTAATGTTTATTTATTTTTGAGAGAGAGAGAGAGAGAGAGAGAGAGAGTGAGGAAGGGGCAGAGAGAGAGGGAGACACAGAATCCGAAGCAGGCTCCAGGCTCTCAATGCTCAGCACAGAGCCCGATGCAGGGCTCGAACCCATGAACCGTGAGATCATGACCTGAGTTGAAGTCAGCTTAACCGACTGAGCCACCCAGGCTCCCCTCAGCCAAGTGTTTTCAATTAGAATTGCTTTGGGAGGTTCTTCCTGATGGCTGTCCTCAATCTGGACGGCTGCTCTGTTGACCCTCTGAAGACTGGGGCTACACAGAATGGCTTTTCTGCTCCCTCCTACCAACACACACACGTACATAGGGTGGACGTTGGCCACCTTTGCTTCTGCCTGAAGTTACCAGCCTCCCTGGTGCTCTTTACCCGGCCCAGGGTATGTGAAGCTATTTTAAGCCCCGACCGTCTGTTCTTCAAACCCCACTGTCCCAAGGGGTCTCCATGCGTATTTCCTTCCCCTCTTTTGCATTTCTCTCTGCTGGGCTGTCTTCTTTCCTGGTGCTCGGTGATGGGGTCTGGCTGGGGCTTAGTTTTCAGAGGATCCGTCTCTGGGCCAGCAGGAAAACTTGCCGGCCACGTCTCTTGGAGACGTTGGCCACGTGTCGCTCCACTTTCTCCTCAGAGTCACGTTTTCACTGATCCCCAGGGGACACGGACAGCCATGGAAGAAATTTAGGGACAGTGACAGGGTCAGGTTTGAGTTTAAAAGTTTAACATGTGGATGGAGACAGGGAGACTAGTTCATAGGAAATGGCATTCCCGTATCTCTCAGGCTTGGGGCCGGCTTAGACCTTCGGGTCTTTTTTCACCAAGGCTGTAGTCGGCAAGGAATCTGGGTAATGCGTCTCCTTTTCTGCCGGACTGCTATTCTTTGAGATGAAAAGAGAAGTGTCTCTTTGCAAGAAATTGGAGAGGCCCCACAGAGGGAGGGAGGGTGGAAACGGACTCAGGGCTCGGACAGGCCCGTGTATCCCAACATTGGTTTTGTCCCCTCCCTGGCAACTGACAAAAGTGACCATCTCTCTTGTCTCTCCACAGACCATCACCGGCCTTCTGCAGGAGTTTGATGTTCAGGCAAGTGGAGGGAGTGGTCTCCCGTCCCCCTTCCCTGCTCTGCCTTTTCTGTTTCCTTCTTCTTTCCATTGGTTGAAGAGCGTTGTTCGGCCACGGGGGGGGGCAGGGGAGGGGAGGAAGTTGCGTCAGCTGGTTCTCCACAGTCAGCTCCTTCTCCCCGGAAAGAAGCTAGGTTTGAGTTCTGGCCCAGGAAGCAAGAGCCCGTCCCCGCCTCCGTGAAGGCTGGAAGGAGAGGCTGAGGTGTGGGACCTGTGCGGGAAGGAAATGGGGAGAGCAGTTGGGTGGGCTTGGGACCACGTGGGAAGCCGAGCAAAGGCTTGATGTTCTTGGCTCTGCTTGGGAAAGTGAACCCAGCCTTCTCTGTGGTTTACTGGCTCCATCCGCTCTCAGGGTTGGCGCAGGCACTGGGGGTGTGTCTGGAGTTTTGTCCAAGAACAAGTTTTCAGGAGAGGAGGCTGGCTGGTCTTGGCAGAGGGGAGGGTCAGAACCCCAGGAACTGTAAGCCCTGGACTCATTATCTCAAGGCTGGCATGGGTCCCACGCTGTGGGGGGACCCTGATGGGATGTGTCCTGGTCAGTGTTGGGTCAATAACACACCCTAAGTCTATTTTTTTTCCAATTTTGTGTGTGTGTGTGTGTGTGTGTGTGTGTGTGTGTGTGTGGTGAAATAGACGTAACATTCAACACCATGACCACTTTTAAGTGTTTCGTGGCATTAAGGACATTTATAATGTTGGGCACCCATCGCCACCGTCCGTCTCCGGAACTCTTTCCATCTTGCAAAACTGGAAGCCTGCCCCCATTAAACACTAATTCCCCACCGAATCCTCCTCCCAGCCCCTGGCCACCGCCGTTGCATTAAGTGATGTCATACAGTGTTTGTCTTTTTGTGATTCGCTTATTTCACTTCACGTAACCGCTTCAAGGTTCATCCGTGCTATAGCACGTGTCAGATTTCCCTGCCGTTTCAAGGCTCTATAACATTCCATTCGGTTTATCGGTTCGTCTGTCAGTGGGCACTGGCTGCCTCCACCTTTTGGCTATGGTGCATAATGCTGGTATGAATGTGGGATGCTCCGGAACAGATTTGCTTTCAGTTCTCTTGGGTGCACGCTCCGAAGTAGAATGATTCGATCATGCGATTATCGTAGCTATTTCAAAGCTTGGGCATTGATTCGGAGAAACCTGGAAAGCATAGTTTATCTGTTTCCTCTGAAGATAATTCCTTATATTTCTGTCCCTCTTGGTAGTTTGCAAAGCGCTGTTAGGTGCTCCGATCCCAAGGCACAGGTGGTTGGTAGAGCAGAGAACAGGACCTCTGGCCCCACCTGCCGGCCCAGGCCCACCCTCTAGCCTTGAAGGGGATGGCGTCCAGGCAATGGTTTCCCAGGAGGGGGCGGGCGAGGGTGCCGCGCCCTCCTGACATCAGCAAAGGGGTGACCACGAAGGGAAGCCTCAGCGAGGGGCTGGGAGAGACAGGATAAGGTCTACCCACATGGTGCACCAGGCTGGACCGGCCCGCTCATTTAATCCCAGAGCTGTCCGGTGAGGTGGGAGCTTTTTTCTGATTGCGCATTCCTTTGTTCCTTTAACAAATGCCTGTTTTGTGCCTGGCATTGTCTTAGGCGCTGGGGACACAGTGGGGAGCGTGACAGGCGGCCATCCTTGTTTTCAGGAACTCAAATTCCAAACTAATCGCTCAGCACTATTGAGCCCTGAATATATGCTAGGCGTCATTCTGAGTGCGTTGTGTGTTTTGCTCGTGGGGCACTCATAACGATTCCTGTCTCCATTTTGCAGGAGAACCCGATGCACAGAGGGGTTAAGTAGCTTGCCTGCAGTCTTGGGCAGAAAGGAAGAGGGCTGGGGTTTGATCTCAACCAGTGTGTTTCCAGAGTGCATGTTTAAAACCACGGCTTCTGACTCCCCAGAAGCGGGGGAAAGTAAACACGTCAATGCCAATGCCAATGCCAGCTACTGTAGGGGTTTTGAGGACAATAGCTCGTGCTGCGGTCTTGGGTTGAGGGGGTCTTGGGAAGGCTGTCTTGGGTTGAGGGGGTCAGGGAAGGCTGTTGAAGGAGGTGACGTTGAACCTGAGACTGATAATGATACCTGGAGCCAGTCACGTGACCAGGAGAAGCTTAGGGACCGATCATCCCATGCAGAGGGATGGCCCTACATCACACGCAGGGCCCCCCACCCCCCACCCCTGCTTGGATTCTGAGCTTTCTGAGGGTTAGCTGAGCTCTTCACTAAGCTAATAGGCTCAGTCTTACGAGGGGATCACAATATTTGCACTGAATCTGAGTGCTGAATGACACCCTTTCAAGGTTGTCTCCCAAAACGTTAACTTTGTTTTTTTTTTTTTTTTTTTTTTTTTTTCAACGTTTATTTATTTTTGGGACAGAGAGAGACAGAGCATGAACGGGGAAGGGGCAGAGAGAGAGGGAGACACAGAATCGGAAACAGGCTCCAGGCTCTGAGCCATCAGCCCAGAGCCTGACGCGGGGCTCGAACTCCCGGACCGCGAGATCGTGACCTGGCTGAAGTCGGACGCTTAACCGACTGCGCCACCCAGGCGCCCCCCCAAAACGTTAACTTTGTATAAAACTATATTAATTTGGATTGGGCTCCTAAACCTAGTGGACTCATGGTGTTTATGAAGGTTTCCTTCCACCTTCCAGCAGTCTCCAGAACCACGGGGCGGGGGTTGCTGTGGGATTTTCCTCCGGACGATGCATTGCGCCGTGATGCCGCCTGCGTCCTGACGGGTTACTGACCACAGGCGCAGAGGCGGGCGATGACAGAGCCTTGGTCAAGGGTGGCTGCGGGGCGGGCCAGCACAGGGACTCACCAGGATTCACACGGGGCTCTGGCAGGATGTCTCCTGCCTGCTGAGGACTTCGTGGTCCCCTGTTGAGCCAGGCCAGGGCCCGGGGCTTCCTCACGCTCTCTTGCTGATCCTTCAGGGACCCGTACCATCATCCCTACTTGGCAGATGGGGAAACTGAGGCTTCCCGGCGACCAGCAGCTGTGAAGGGGCCCCACTGAACCAAGGCGGTCTGACCCTGACCGTTTTTCCTCAATTATTGCAGCGATAAACGTGGAAGGGCCAATCTGGGCTAGATTCCAGCATCGCTTTGCAATTCCTGTGGGGAAAAAAAAAAGAAAAGCCTGGCCCCGTAGATAATCTGAAGGATGCTTTGGTGGGCTAACATTTAGCCCATTGAAGGCAAGCCGATGCGGGAGTCAGGAGTGGATGTGCCTTAGCGGTGCCCCACTGTCCTCTGTGCCTCTAGTTGGTTCCTCACTGTTCCTTGCGGTGGGGCCCCACCCAGCCCGGCAGTTCCTTGGAAGTCAAGTGTAAGGAGTCTGAGCAGCCTTTCTGTGTGTGTCCGAAAGTGGCCAATGTTATTTCTTGAAAAATATTCGGTGCTTCAGCATTTTGACTAACTCAAGCAGATTCTTTGTTCTTTGTTCTTTTCCCGAAGCACAATTTTTTTTTTTCCCTCCCGAATCCAAACACACACCGTCGCCCGGAGCTTAGCAGTAAGAAGCCGCTGGAGGGTCTGTTGCCCGAGCTGCTGGGCTGCCCGCCTCAGGAGAGGCCCAGCTGCCAGAGCGGTGGCCTCGTGGCCTTCTGTCTTCCTGGTGGCATCATCTCACGGTGGGCAGTTTGCTTTGGCCTGCGGGATGTTTTGGGGCAGGTTGATTGGTACCCGGGCATGTGAGGTTTTGTGACCTGCTCTTGGGACCCCACTTTACCTGTCTTTCCTGGAGACCCTCTGGGACCCTCGGAGCACGGGGCTCGGTGGGCACGGCTGAGGTGCCGTGACTGCAGGAAGGATGTAAGATGAGGTGACTCTGCAGAGAAGTTCCTGGCGTCAGGATCTAGGTAGTTGTGTTTGCAAATTTGGTGAGTGGGGTAGGTGGGAGTGTTTTGGGTTCCAGCTTACTTCCTTTGGCTGGAATCCTGGAATCCAAGAATATCAGGGCTGGCAGATGCTTTATGATCCAGCCCTTCCCTTTCTGCTCCAGGCAGGGAGGCTTGATGGAGGGCCACTGAGCTGGTGGGGGGGGTGGGGAGGGAGGGAGCCAACGCGTATCCACACACTGATTGTCTCAGGGCTTCCTTCCCAAGGTGGGTATGTTACCCTCTCCTGCAGATGAGAAATCAGTCTGGAGATGTTAAGAAGGGTCCTCGCCAAAGGGTGCTATCAAGATAACCCTCAATTTTGGCCCATGTGACTCTGAGATCTGTGATAATCATGGGGGGGCGTAATAGCTGACTTCCGGGCATTAACTGTACCCCAGAAACAGTGCTGGCCTCTTCTGCGTTGTCTCCTTAATCCTTACATCAGCCCTTAGGAGAGGCGTTAGCACCACCTTATTTTATAGTGGAGGAGACGAGGCTCAGAGAAGGTTTAGGGCATCTGGCCCGGGGCACTGAGAGCTGAGATAGATGATGAAGCCAAAGCCACTCCCCCGGGGCCAGGAGTCAAGGTCCGTATAACCAGTAGGGGGAGGGGGGGCGCAATCTGCCGCCCACTGACCCTCACTCCTCCCCTGAGACAGGAAACTGTCTATGGCCCCAAATCGCCTCTCTTGTTGGCTTTGCTGTTTCTAATTCCTTCCACCTGGATCTTTAGTTATTCAGATAGTTTGATTTGATTTGGTTTCCATGGGAATCTGTGTCTTTGTGCTCCCCAGGGGTCCCTGGGCAGGGAGCTGATGTCACCCACAGGGCCTCCGGGTGCAGGGCATCGGGGGCTGGGGCACAGGAGGTGGTAGGCAGGGTCTGCTGGGGTCTGGCTCCCCCTCTGGAGCCCAGTCTGATCCTGACTGAAGGTGGGCAGAACTCAGGCTTGGAAATCCTCAACCCACCGTTTCCCATCTCTGCCCTCCCCCGGCCCCACCTCCCAGCAAGGCCACTGGAGCTTAGAGCGAACCCTTAGTGACAGATGGCAAAGCGTTCATCTGGGTCACCGAGAAATGAGGCTTGCCTCTTCTTCTGCCCTCCTCTGCGGGTTTCCTGGGGGTGCCCTCCCCGGGGGGTGAGGGGTGGGAGAGGAGTGCCTCTCCCACCGAGCACCCCCATGGTGGGGCTTGGCTCTCCCCGGGTCTGTCCAGCCCAGGCTGTCGGGCTCACCGAGGGCAGATGCCCATCTCCTGGTGTCACAGGCCTGGTGCACTGGACAGAAGCGGGTTCTGATCAGCTCTGTCTTTGCTAGTCGTGTGTCCTTGGCCAGTGGCCCGACCTCCCAGGGGCTTCCTCTTCCGACCTGTAATTTGGGGGAGTATCACCACCCCTGAGAGGGTGTTGTGAACATGAAATAAACACAGCATGGGACTCAGCACGCAAGCCTCCCTCTTCTGCTGGATGGATGGATGCTGGGCGCTCCTCCCTCTCTTTTTTCTGATCCGACAAAGACCCTTCCTCCTAATTCTTTCTTCCTTGGAGAATTGGTCTTCCCCGTGGGTTCCGGCTTCCCTCTGTATTCCCAGGCTGATGCCTGTCTTCCCACAGCGGCCGGTTTCCTGACTCTGTAGCTTTGCTATGATGTGATGACAGCATTAAGGGAACCTGAGAAACGGGGTGTGGGGGGGCAGCCACGAGTTCCACTGGACGTCTTTGAGGTCTTGTCTTCTAGGGGCACCCGGCGTGCCTTCGGCAGCCCTGGGCTCGGCTGGGAATTAGGACCCGGCGGCCCAAGGGCTTGTCCTGAATCTTGACTCCGCCGTGTGTGTGTGGGCTGGGATGCCCAGAATCTGGCTTTTTCCATTTGTGAAATAGCTGTCATGGCGTTTGCCCAGTAAACAGATGACTGTCCCTAGATGGAAATAGGTAATATATGTTTCTTCCACATGGGTGGCCCTCCCTGGCACCCTTCATGCCTTATCTGGTTCTTATTTAATGGGAAGGATAAGACAACAAGGATAAGGCATAGCCAGGCCTACCCCTTCCCCACTGTGGGCCCTGGAGATGAGCCAGGAAGACGGGGGTGGGGGAGAGGGTATAATTTACAGAAAGGACGGTGATGGGGCGAGCCCTTGGCATTTTCTCTTGAGCCTCACTTGTCACGATTAGCCTTTCCTGCCCCAACAAGGCTTGAGTTCATGCTGCATTTGACTAGCCAAAGAGTGCCCTCCGCCCTTGGCCACGCCTTGACCAAGATGTGCTATACTGAGGGGAGGGGCAGCCCAGCGCCCCAGATGACTTAGCGTCTGTCTCAGGGTGTCATCCCTTAGAGTCCAGAGCATTCAGCCTCTCCCCAGGGCCTGCTGGGAAGGAGGGGATTGGGGAGGGAGGTGGCGGCAGCTGGTCTCAGCTCCCCTAGATCACTCAACCCGTTGACTTAAGCCATTGGGACCCCTCGTGGCTTCACGCTGATTATCTCTGCGATGCTGATTATCTCTGCGATGCGCATCTATAACAAGCAGCATGGAGAGAGTTTGCAAAACACTTCCCAGTGTGTCTAGCTCAGTTTTCGTCTTGGGAGCAGCTCCCTGAGCAGATAGACTTATTACTGCCCTCAGTTGACAGCCAAAGGGATTCCCAGACGAGTCTGGTCACTTGGCCAAGGGCACGTGCTGAATGTATCACTAGAATTAACATCCCTCCACAGATACTGCCCTAAACAAGGAGATGTGGCTTGTTGCCCCTCATCTGGAAGACCTGTGAATGTCACCTGGTCCCAGTCTCCTTCAGCCTCCTGCTCTGTCTTCCTGGGCATATGGTTTTTGTCCTCATGCTCCTAAGATGGCTGCTGCACCTCCAACCATCGCATTCATATTGCAGGGAGGAAGCAGGTGGAAGGGTGAAAGGAAAAAAATCAAAAGGCCACGTTTGACTCTCAAAAAAACAACACAAAACAAAACCACTCTCCTCAAAACTCCAGCAAGTTCTGCTGACATGAGTCAGAAATGAGTCTCCGGACCACCCTTGGCTACAAGGGAGATGGGGGAGGAGAGAATTTTATCAGACGCATTGCTGGGAATTCTGTCGCAAAGGAGGGAATAACAGATGTTTAAGAGGCCAGCCAACACACTCAGCCGTGGCTTATAAAGCTCCAAAGCCAGGACTCAGCCGGAAAGACGGACACTCTTGGAGGAACACTTCGTGGTAGGTGCTGTTTTCACCAGCTGCCATCTTGCAAGCAGTGTAGATGGTAGGGATAGGGTGGAGCTGGCCGGCAGGTGGGAAGTGGCTATGAAATGGCTCTTTGCGCGGGGGGTAGATGCTCCAAATAAACGAACGGTGCGGCACAGAAGGGCCTGCCCAGCCCCGCGATGTTTGCGCTGAGGCCCTTCCAAGTCAGATACCCAGCAGGCCTGCTGCATTATGGGGGCAGACACACGTCGCGGGAGGGGCAGGAGGAACCAGTGTTACTCCTTGATTCCACGTGCCAGTGTGTCCCCCGCGCATGGCTGTGGACGGCTGGTCCCTGGAGATGCCGGGGAGACAGAAAGCCATCTGCGGTCACATCAGCGTGGAGGGGGAGCGGGGCTGGCTTAGAGAATCACAGTGCGCCTTCTGCATTAAAGGCTTCCTTTCTTCATGTAGCACCGGGCACACGGGGTAAAACAGAAGTCAAAGAGCACAGGCTTTGGACCGTCTCGGGTTCGAATCCCGCCATGCGGTTCCAGCTGTGTGACCTTGGACAGATAACTTACCCTCTCTCGGCCCGTCTCCTCCTCTGTAAAATGCGGGCAGGTGTCACCCAGTGGAGGTGCTGTGTGCCTTCAGGGACGGAACACTTAGGCAGCGCTCAAGGCAGGGCCTGGGTACAGCGGGAGGGCCGACTTGGTGACTCCTGGCCACCCTATGCCGTCTCTTCTGCGCCGTGAGAGAGCGGCTTTTCCAGAGGAGGTGAGAGGAAAACTCTTGCGCCCTGGCTTTTCTCTGTTGCACGCTTCCGGCTGGATCTTGTCTGTGAGCAGGGACTTCTGAGATCTGGCTCTGAAGCGTGCAAGGGCTGAGGTTGGAGACCTGGCTGAAGGAGGAACCGCGTGTATTTCCAGCCCCCGTCTTAGCCAGAGAGAGGACCCTTGACGAGCCCCAAGACGGGCGCCTTCCCGTATCCAGCGGGAGGCCAAGGACTATCACGGTGCCTTCTCTTTGGGAGAACGTGGGGGATTGTGAGGTAGGTCCCTCCCTACAGGACGCTAGATAGTGATTCATCGCCATGGAGACAGAATGTTCCTTTGGGTCTAAAGAGGACAAAGGCACGTGTTAGTGAGTGTTTGAATTCCTCCATCTACTCTCAGGCTCAGTCTTGGCTTTGGCCAATGGAGAGAGACCACCAGGGCTGGCTCAGAACTGTGTGTGTGTGTGTGTGTGTGTGTGTGTGCAAGCACATGTGTGTGGTTGTGTGTGCACAGGTGTGGGGGCTTGTGCATATGTACGTGCACGTGTTTTGTGCATGCATGTGCGCGCATGTGTACATTATATGCGTGTGCGTGCAAGCGTGCATCTGTGACTTAAGGAATGGGCACAGGAAAGATCGCACTTGGCCTTTCCTCTTCCTCCTGCCTGTGTGGGCTGGCGGATACAGAAGGGGAGGCCTGATGGGCCCAGCACCGGCACGAGGGCCCGGAAGACTCAGGTTCTGATCATGGTTCTGCTGCTGCAAGCTGTGTGACCTTGGGGAAGTCTCCTCAATTTCTTCATCTGTGAAATGGGATAGATAGGCATAGCTGGGGGCGTGGAGGCTGGGCCCCCTGCCTGCCTCTTGGCGGGCACTTGGCAGATGTTGCCCCTCAACGTGGGCTCACCCAGACCCAGGGGACGGTGCCGCGCCTACGCATCTGCACCGCGTCCCTTCCGCTTTCGGAGACCGGATGGGTCGTGCTTCCAAATAAGGCTGGCCATGGCTGAAGCTTCTCCTGCCCGGACCGAGGTTTGGGCTAGGGGTGAGGCGGCGGGGCCACGGCCACGACACTCCCATGGTTCCTCTTGGGGGCAAAGCGTAGGGCTCAGTGGGGCTCATGTAGTCCCGGGAGGTTTTACACCAATCCTGGGAGACGTCACTGCAATCCCGGAGCTTACGAGAGGCTGCTTGCCGAGACTCTCACGGCCAGTTAAGGGGCAGAGTGGAGCCTGGACCCAGAAGAGTCAGGACTTTCTAGAGAAGTTATGTTACTGCGGTCATTTGGTCTTGGGTGTTTCACCAGCGGCCTGGTGCACCTGCTCTGCGCTCCGACCGTGTGCCAGGCCTCGGGACAGAACAGTAAGCGGGGCAGGGGCAGCGCCTCCTTTCTTGGACAGATTCAGTTCTGGTTCCATGGCCGTGTAATTTTAAGGCCTCCACAGAGATAGTCAACTCATCCCCACCCCTGGGTGCTGCCAGGGACATCCCTGATGCAGCCGGCAAGGGTTCCATATCTGCCACCAAGATGGCATCCAGGCACCGCATTAACGACGTCTGCCACCACGTACGAAGGGTGTGCTTTCCTCCCGGCACTGTGTCTCAGACCACAGGGTGACCTCCTCTCCTGAGAAGCTGGGGTGAGGGGACCCACTCCTGTCGTACAGATGGCGACCCAGGGCCCAGAGGGGTCGAGGGAGCGCAGGGCTGGGCTGTGAACCCCGATGACCCCAGGCTGGCGGGCGCTGCCCGGCCTGGCCTATTTTTAGAGGGCGCCATGTGGGTCAGCTGGGGAGACAATGGAGAATGTGGCCCTCTCAATGGGCCATTGTTCCCAATCGGCTTCAACGCCAGGGCTGGGCCCAGCAGATGATCCGTGGCCCCCACTGGGGCCCAGGCTGTTGCTCCCTCGTCTGTGGATTTTTCCACTGTTTTCCCAGTGTTTATATAGGCGCAAGCCAAGGGTCGGGCACTGAGGGGAAGAGGGAGGGAGCCAGGATGGTGGGCTCCGTGGTCGGGAGACTCCCTCTGTGGCAGGTGATGAGGCAGGAGGCTCAGGAGGATCCTTGTGGTGGGGCTGGGCCTGGGCGCTGACAGGGAGGGGGGGTCCCCTCCGCGCTGTGCCCTGGGTGGGCCTGTGGGCCTCACCTGGTGACCGCTCACGCACCCCGGGACGTTCCATGGTTCTCCCGTCTCACAGACGTGACGGCAGCCTGGGCGCTCCCCCTTGGTTGGTTATCCGGCACCCCACTTGCTTGCTTCAGGGGTCTTCGGGGTGGGGGCTGGAAGCCCCCACATCCCCGTGCTTGGGATGGGGGAGGGGGCGGCTTCTTGCTAAAAGCATGGGTACCGTGCTCCCCGTTCTGGAGGTGGAGGCTGAGAACTGGGGCGTATTTTCTTATTTTTGAGCCAGGTTTCCCAGATCGACAGCCCAGCCGTTGACCTCAAAGGATGCTGGGGGTGGGGGCTACCCTGCTCCCCTTCCCACCCTGCCCCTCCCCCCTCAGTGGGTTCTACACCCTCTTTCTTGCTGTTCCCAGAGCACCATGTCCGCACGTAGCAAGCTCTTGCCACGTGTTACTGCAGGCCTGGGGCCCACCCCGCTACCCCAACACTAGCTTGTGAGCTCTTACCGACTCCTCTCGGCACACGCATACAGTAGGTGCATAATAAATGTCTTTGGGTAAAGTCACCCTGGCTTAAGTGGAGAAGGAGCAGGGGTGGGATTTGGTCCCCAGCCTGGTAGACTGCGTGCGTGTGACTACATCACTCTGCCTCAGAGGTGACCCTTCACAGGCCTGAGATCAAGGGGCTGCAGGCACAGTCCCTCCTGCCGTGTCCTGTGGGCCTCCCGGCATCCCCCAGGGTTGGCAGGTCCCAGGCCCATTTCCATTGTGCAGGCAGCTGGGGGAAGGGGCTGCTTGCCCAGATCCACAGGGGTCCTAACTTGGGGGGGTCTGGCCTGTTTCTTCTTCTCGCCCGTGAGGGCGGGACACAGACCTCTCCCCTGCACTTGGTCAGTGACCGATATGATTCACATCTAGGCTGGCTTCTGGGAGCAGGTTAGACGGCGTCTGGAGTGTTCCCTCTTTGGGAAATGAATGTCAAGTGCTAACCTAACGTGGCCTCCTAAGGAGGGAACATGGTTTGAGTCCTCGCGCCTCTCAGACTGTGAGGGAGTAAGAAGCATGTGGGGAACACTGGCCTACCGGGTGGGTGGGTCCTGACCGTGACTCTGGGCAGCCGACTTGGCTTCCCTGAGCCAGGGTGGCAGCATCTGCCAGCTCGGGGATGTGCCACCCTCGCAGGGCCCTTGTAGGGATGCAGGGCGTAGAGGGAAATGGCTCAGCGCCTCCCCTAGAACGTGGGAGCTCTCAGGGTCCTGTCCCCAGCATGCTGGTGGCCTTCCCCGTGCCCGCACCAGGTAGGAGGAGAGCCAGGAGTTGGGGGGGGGGGGGTGGGGGGTGAGGACGCAGGCAGAGAGCGCTTGGAAGGGGAGGTCACGGCTCTCAGACATGAAGAGGGACGGGTCCTTGGAGCCCCTGGGGGACCTTGAGGAAGGTGGGAGCCCAAGACGGGGGTGGGCTGAAGGTGAATCGAAGCAGTGGGTTGAGAAAATTCATGGCCGCCACCCTTTGGAGAAGTTTAGTTAAAAACTGGCAGGTGAATTTATGGGCTTGGAATCAAGGCAAGGCGATTTTTTTTTTTTTTTTTTTTTTAATTAGGATAGAGGAAAAGTAAACATGTCTTTAGATCTTTAAAAAAAAAAAAAAAATTCACAGTATAGTCCTGAGAAACGTGGGGCTGACTGGCTGAGGGAGCCAGCTTGAGGACACAAGCTGGAGCACCGGCCTTGACCAAGGGAAGAGGGACCCCGGCCCTCCAAGAAGGGAGGACAGGACAGAGATGGCTATGGCATCATTGAGGATTCTTGTCGTCAACTCAAAATGCCTTAAGGGGGCTTGGAAGTTGTTGGCCTGTGGTCCGAAAATCCTAGATGGTGGATGCCGTCAGCAGGACCTCCTTTGTGTCTTTTCCATCTCTGGGCTGGCTGTGTGTTCAGACAGGCCCTTGCCTCATGGGAACAACATGGCTGCTGCAGATCCCCCCGCCTCCCAACACTGCTGGGTCAAGCCTAATCCACTTCCCCAATAGCTGCGGTTGGCTCTGGTTGTCCTGACTCAGCTCTTCTGCCCTTCTGTGAACCGGTCCTGTAGCTGGGAGGGGGAATGCATGAATTAGCCTTGGCCCGTGAAACATGGGCAAGCGTTGTCAACAGACCCACTAGGATGCACGGTGAGACTGGAGTGGATTCCCAAAGGAAATTGGGGGCTGTTCTTGGAAGTAGGGATTGAATTTGGGGCAGCCCCAGGCCATCAAATGCTAGTCACCGTTGTAATGACCCCGTGGGACGGGTGAGACTTGGGAGCAGGTAACCTAGGAAGCTCGTGCTTTGATGACCTCAGTTTCCCAGATGGAGAAACCAAGGTCCTGGGTAGAGAGGGCCGCTGGGGCTGGGGCTGGGGCTGGTGCCTTCCCCAAGTTCTGTGCAGTTAATGGCACAGTCTGAGCCAGGACTCTCTTCTTCCTCCTGACTGAGTTCTCCTTCCCTCCCTGGTTCTTGGAGTGGTTTCTCTGGTGAGAGAAATCTGCTGCCCAAAGGCCAGGGCCCTCCTCACCAAATGAGAAACGTACTCGGAACTTCCTCAAAACACAGTTGGAAATACGCGGGGCGCCTACAGTCGGTAGTCACAGCCACACTGATGCTCCAAGTGCCACATCACAGGCCCCTCTGTCTGCTGTCTTTCCTCAGGAGCAGGACATCGAGACTGTGCATGGCTCCATTCACGTCACGCTGTGCGGGACCCCCAAGGGAAACCGGCCCGTCATCCTCACGTACCACGACATTGGCATGAACCGTAAGTTTCCGGGAGTCTCTGTTTCTGACGAGCCAGTTCCCGCTGGGGGTGGACGAATAGGACAGCTAGGAAGGGCTGGTGGCAGGGAGTCTAGATGTTTCTCTTTTGCTGGCACTTCCCGGAGCTGTTGGTGGAAGGGATCTTGCCACAGAATGGAAGAGTCTGGAATGCACCCCATGGGACACAGAGTTGTCGGTGCGCCTGGGTGTGCTGGGAACCCGGGCTCTCCCCTGCCCGCGGGTGACGGTGACATCTTTTGAGCAACGTGTACTGTGGTTTTTAGTATTTTCACCGAGTTGTGCAACCATCACCGTACCCCATTTAAGAACATTTTTATCACTCTGAAAAATCTGTACCCTTGATCTATCGTGCCCCAATCTCCCTTACTCCCCAGCCCCCGGTAGGCCCTAGTCCGCTTTCTGCTTCTAAGGATATGTGTACTCTGGACATTTTCTGTATATGGAATCTTGCAGAATGTGATCTTTTGTGACCGGCTTCTTTCCAAGTTCATCCATGTCGTGGCATGTGTTAGCACTTCCTTCTTTGTGGCTGGATGATATTCCATTGAGTAGATACACTATATTTTGTTTACCCATTCTTCAGCTGATGAACACTTGGCTGGTTTTTCCTTTTTGGCTGTTCCAGATAGTGCTCCCATGAATGTGTACAGTGCATTCTTGAGATTCCCAGGAAGTGTCAGCCTATGTGGGTCCCCCATTTTTCACGGACGCTAAAGGCACAAGATCTACTGCCTGTTAAAATCACACAGAATAGAAGTGAATATTTCTGCCGGTGATTCGGAAGGCGTTTACAGCCCTCAGGGCCAGGCATCTCTGTAAACCTGAGTGTTGGAAGCTGTGCAAGTGTGGTGGTGTTACGCCCCCGTTAGAGATGTTCACGGTCATCAGTAAGCCAACTGGGGAAACAAAAGACCCTAAGACCTCTGTGGCTATACGCGATATACATCTATTCCTAACTCATGTAATAACTCTGGGCGTTCTGTGGGGCATCTTTCGCATGGGGATTCCGGGACCCAGGCTCCTACCAGCTGTGGCACCGCCATCCCCTGGGGTCTTAGCGGCTTCTGCATCTGGCAGGTGACGGCAGAGGGAGAAACCTACAGACCGGGCAGCAGGTGTTAACAAGAAACAGCAAGCACTGTGTGCTATTGGCCAGAACCTGGTCACATGGCTGCCTCTTGTTACAAGGGAGGCTGGGAAATGTAGTCCTGCTGCGTGGCCCAGAAAGAAAATGGGGATGGTTTGGTGACCAGGTGGCCATCTTTGCCTCAGGCCCTCAGCAGTCGGGAGACTCCTCCAAGGCCATGTAAGGAGTGAGGCTGTCCGTGCTTTATCTCGTAAGCTCCTCCTTGTTTGAGAATTGTGTGCCCTGGCCATTATTTCCAGCGTGAGGCTTTAGGAGACCCAGACAGAAAGAGAATAGCGGTGCGGCAGCCCGGTCCCACACTGGGGACATCACAGCCACAACTGATAGGGGAGAAGCAGGACCCGGGATGGGAGTCTCCTCCCAGCACCAGCTGGAGGCTTAAGCTTCAGCCGCCAGCACATACAGCAAAGTTTATTGACCATTTCCACCTCCGTGCCCACTTGCCTTTCATCACCAGAGGGACGGGGCGGGGGGTAGGGGGGGCGGGGGAGAAGGAGGTGAGCTTCTTTCCTGTGTGTTCATCCCCCCCCCCCCGATGAATGGGGGTGAAACCGGCAAAACGCCTCACGTGCTGCTGAACACCCTAATGTAGTCTCTCCTTCCTTCTTCCTCGTCTCTGTCCCCTGCCTGTTCTGCAGACAAAACGTGTTACAACCCCCTTTTCAACTCCGAGGACATGCAGGAGATCACACAGCACTTTGCTGTGTGCCACGTGGATGCCCCTGGCCAGCAGGACGGCGCTGCGTCCTTCCCCGTGGGGTAAGACCTGGAGCCTGGCGCCCCAGGAGGCGGAGAGGATGGCCGCGCAGGTGGATGGGGGGCGGGCGTTAGACTGGGTTTTCCATTTGTTTTATTGCAGAAAAAAAAAAAAAAAAAAAAGAAAAGAAAGGAAAAGAAGAGAAAAGAAAAAAATATATATATATAAAACCTAAAACGTACCATTTTAACCATTTTTGCGTGTGCAGTTCAGTTGCATTAAGCGCATCGGGCATTCGCACTGATGGGCAGTCATCCCCACCGTCCCTCTCCAGGCCTTGTCACCATCCCAAACCGAAACTCCGTCCCTCTGAAACACTAACCCCTCATTCCCCGCCACCACCCGCCCCTCCGCTTTCACTCACCCAGGTAGCTAGTTTGTTAATAGGTGGGCATGAATGACCTGGGCAGGACTGAGTGGGAGAGGACCTTGACGAGCAAAAATAGTTAGGAGAGAGTTCTAGAAAGTTTGGAAGAAAAAGAGAGGGGATGATAGGAGATTATATTGATGAAGTCCTTCCTGTGGTCCGGGCTTGATTTTTATACGCACATGTCACTTGCACTCAATCCTTACGGCTACGTGGCTGGTGTTAATAACTCCAGTTCCTGGGTGAAGAAACCGAAGGGTGGAAGGGCTAAACATTGCTCAAGGTCACACAGCTAGTTTCACTGGGGGAGTCGCAGAGTCTGCTGACTCCAAGGATCGCGTTCTCGTTAGAACGTCAGGTTCACTTGTCCGAGGTGTTTACACCGCCTGCGGTCCCCAGCGTGCAGCCAGCGGACAAGCTGACGGGTGCACAGGACAGTTAGTGTCACCGGTGGGAGTCAGACGTCTCGGGGGCACCTCTGTGCAACGCTGTCATTAAGCCAGGATGGGAGCGGGTTCTTGGGTTTCAAGTCTCCCAGAAGGGACCTTCCTGGCATTCGCAAATAGATTTCCTTATTGGTGTTCAGAATTATCCTTCATAATCAGCCTTTATCAGAGTAGGCATACACGGGGCCAGGACCCAAAATTAAAAGCTTTCTAATACAGTGGGATACCGTTACCTGTTAAGTAACAGATGGAACCAGAGATCTGTCAGGAGATCCATTTTTATTCGGAGCCGTGGTGTGAAAGACTTGAGGTAACCTGGTGGCTCTTAGCTCTCCACGGGGAGATTTAAAAACTATTCTAAGATTGGGGCCTCACCCCCTGGAATTTTCATGAAGCTGACCTGGAGGCCAAGCTGCAGTGTATTTATTTGTCCCTCCCCCCCCCCCCCCCCCCGCCCCCCACTAGCAGATGGTTTCAGTGTGTGGCTGGTGGGAACTCGGCCTGAACGGGCCCTGGCTTCTTCCCGCCACCTGGAGTCGGGGGTCTCCTAACACAGGGTGCCGTGTGCACCTGCTCTGACGGCAGCCGAGGCCTTGGTGAAAGGGATGATTCTTCGAGTTCTTCCGGGGAAGACAAGAAAGGGAATGAGAATGTGCAAGAACTCTGGCTGAGGTTGTGGGCCCTTGGTGAGGCAGAGGTCTCCGGCCTCCTTTCTGGAGATTCCAGGGAGGTGAGCGCACGGTGGCTTGGGAAGAAGCAGAGGGAACAGCAGGTGCGAAGGCCAGGAAGAGAGCGGGCCCAGAGATGCCTCCAGAGACACCGGGGGACAGGGTCGTTCTTGGACGAGAGGAAGGAACCAGCCTGGGAAGTGGCTCCTTATAGTCCCGGTGTCTGACAACTGGTATCCCCACTGGAGAGGTGGGCACAGTGGGAACAAGAAACCCCTCGTGGGCCCTGCTGAGGACTTGGAGAACAGCAGGAGACTTGTTCCCTGCGTTCCGCGATGGGAAACCGCCGCCTTAATGCGCGGGCTCGGGACAGCCTGCAGACTCCGTGGTCTCCAGCGTGGGTCTGTCCTCACCACTCCTGCCTTTTCCATCCCTGCGGTCGTGATCCAGTTTTGACAGAGGGGAGCCTTCCGCTGCTGCCCAGCCCTCTGTTAACAGGAGCTGTGGGCCCAGAAGATGTGTGAATTGAATTGAAGCATCCCAGTGCCTTAAAATCTCCCTGGCTTATCCATTTCCCAAAGCCCCCCGGGCCCAGCTCATCAGCGTGGCCCAGTTCTCTGCAGTCTCTCCAAGCTCCTTGCGGAGCATCTCTGGGGGACACGGGCGAGAGGGGAAGGACTTCCCCGTGGCCCGGAATGTCCTACGGGCGAGCTGCCGGGAGGCCTCCTTTTGGGAGGTGAGCACAGGAGTCTTGAAACCCCAGAGCCCACGTGGGATGCCGTGCCAAGTGCCCGCCCGGCCGGGAAGCCAAGTCACTTAACCCCAGCTTCAGTGATGTTTCTGATCTGTGCGCTGGGGCAAATCATGGCAAACTCACAGAGCCGTTATTGTGAAGGATTAAATGGGCTTCTAATGCTCCTCAAATGCTTGGTGCGGAGCAAGGAAGCAATCGATCAAGGGTCAGTTTACAAAACGGGGAGGATTGGGATGGGGTGTGGCCTTGCACGGGGCAGGGGGTGTGCAGGCAGGTGCACGTCGCTCACTGCTGGGAAGGAGGGCTGCGGGGGGCCGGGCAGGGGGCCTGGGTGCTGGGGCCAGGGTGTGTGTGGGCCCTGCCCTTCCGGCGTGTCCCTGTTTGAGTGATTCATTTCCCCTGGGGTCTGGCTCTCGCTAATGGCCTCTGTATGGCTTCTCCCAAGGTACATGTACCCCTCCATGGACCAGCTGGCCGAAATGCTTCCTGGAGTCCTCCACCAGTTTGGGTAAGAGTGACAGATCGGCTCCCCCACCAGTCCGCCTTCTCGCTTGTGTCTCTCCCTTGGCCTTGACCTGGCCTGGCCACTGAAATGGCAGATTTAAAGGTCAGGAGAGGAATTAGACCTCACACTTGGTGAAACTGTTTTCAGACAGTCTCTCTAGTCTGTCTCTGTCCGGCTGGGCTTTTCCCCTGGAGCCAACGCATCACCTGCAGACAGCCACTCTGCCCGTCCTCTCCGCGCCCCTTCCTCTTTCGCCGTTTTCTCCTACCGACGGAATGTTCTGGAATAGGGTTGCCCCAGCCCTCGGTTTCTCCCTCCAGGCTCTGTTTCTCCAGAGCTCTTTCCCTCTTAGTCGGGCCTTCTGTGTGAAGATCATACCTCCGAGTTCTCGCCCGATCTAATTCCATTCCGAGCTTTAGGACGTAGAATAGAGCTCCAGAGCGGGAAGAAAGCAGTGCCATAACGAACGGGCCCTCCCGTGAATGTCAGACGGTCTCTCAGCGCTCGGGCCGCAGTCGGGGGAGAAGCGAGCAGGAGGGCCGAGTCTCTCCGAGGTCATGGTCTTCGTCAGGCCGTAGCACTTGCTGTGTTTCGGGTCCTCCAGTCACATCACGGCAGCGTGTCCCCACTCTGTCCGGCCCTCCAGCCATGCTCGTGATGCCCCCCGGGACAGATGCTGGGGGCGGCGGGGTTCCTCGGGGACCAGGAGCGGGGCAGGTGTTAAGAGGGTCGTTAGGGCTCCCCTCGCTCATTCCTTCTGCGACGTGAGTTTTCACTTCTGCTTCCAGGCTGAAAAGCATTATCGGCATGGGGACCGGAGCAGGCGCCTACATCCTCACGCGATTCGCGGTGAGTTCTTGGGCATCTTTAAAAACAAATGGCATTTTATTTTATTTTGTTTATTTATTTTTTCAACGTTTATTTATTTTTTTTGAGACAGAGAGAGACAGAGCATGAACGGGGGAGGGGCAGAGAGAGAGGGAGACACAGAATCGCAAACAGGCTCCAGGCTCTGAGCCGGCAGCCCAGAGCCCGACGCGGGGCTCGAACTCTCAGACTGCGAGATCGTGACCTGGCTGAAGTCGGACGCTTAGCCGACTGCGCCACCCAGGCGCCCCAAAAAATGGCATTTTAAACAAAATTAAGTCAGGATGGAGGAAGACAATTGGAAAAGCGTCACAAAGCCCAGAACGAGGAAAGAAATGACCCGTGATTTCATTTCCGAAGGGGAGATTCACAGTTCACAGTGTGGTTTGTGGTCCAGAGTCGTGTGTGTGTGTGTGTGTGTGTGTGTGTGTGTGTGTACCCAGCACGTACTTGAAGCTTTCCTTTTTCTTTTTCTTTTTTTTTTTAATTTTTTTAATGTTTATTTATTTTTTGAGAGAGAGAGAGAGAGAGAGGCAGAGCATGAGCAGTGGAAGGGCAGAGGGAGAGGGAGACCCAGAATCCGAAACAGGCTCAAGGCTCCAAGCTGTCAGCACAGAGCCCGACGCGGGGCTCGAACTCACAGATGACGAGATCATGACCCGAGCCGAAGTTGGACGCTCAACCAACTGAGCCACTGAGGCGCCCCACTGAGAAGCTTCTGTGATCCTTCTAGGAATCACACTTTGGAAATACTTATCTAAGTCAAATCCTGTAACAGACACAATACCCACTTTTTTTTTTTTTTTTTTTAATCTTTTTAATGTTTTTATTTATTTTGGAGAGAGGGAGACAGAATCCGAAGCTGGCTCCAGGCTCCGAGCTGTCAGCACAGAGCCCAACGCGGGGCTCGAACTCACGGACTGTGAGATCATGACCCGAGCCGAAGTCGGACGCCCAACCGACTGAGCCACCCAGGCGCCCCTAAAGCTTTTCTTGAATGCTCCTCAAACGCACTCTTTCATCACTGGTTTCGCTCACCTAGCAGTGGCTTGTGGGCAGGTCCCCACGTCACCGCGTGGTCTCCTATGCTACCTCGGTGATACCCCCATGGCTTTTGGGTCCTGGCTGGTTCTGTATTAGAATCAGAGACACATGGCATTCACGGGACCGTGGGCCCAAGCCAGGTGCTGCTGAATGTCACGTACCCTTGCCAAACGCTCGTTTGGAAACGCAGCCACGCTCATTTATGCGACCGTGGGTTTTCCGACCGCCCATGATTTGCTGGGCTTTGTCAGCGGTTAGAGACGCTGGTGTGGATAGAACGTGGCCTGACCGTCTAGGCTCTGAGCAGACCAAGGAAGGTCTGTATTCTACGTTAGATGGATGTATCTCCCAGGAGTGGTCACTAAAGAGCGGCTACCTGCCCTGCCTCACTTGGAGGCTGGAGGTCTGATACACCCCCCTGATGGCTGAGGAAGAGGAAGTGCGGGCAGAGGCGCCTTGCCCGGGGCAGGTTTGCCAAACACGCACTCTTGTACTTCCTACTTCCTCCCCCCCAGGCTTTCAGGGGCTCGGTCCTGTGTCTGCTGAGCTGGGGCCTCGGTTTTGCAAGGTGGGGGAGGGGGGGTGTGGGATTTGAAGTCTCTTGAGAGCAGCAGCCGGCTCTGGTGGCCCCCACCAGGGCCCTTTCCTGGTATTTTCTCAACCTTTGGTGTGACCTTTAGAAGTTCGCGGTGGCTGAGATTTCTGGGCTGCCGCTCACCTTGTGTCTTGAATTAACAGTTGAACAACCCGGAGATGGTGGAGGGCCTCGTCCTCATCAACGTGAACCCTTGTGCCGAAGGCTGGATGGACTGGGCCGCGTCCAAGGTGAGGCTGGGGGCCAGGGCCAGGCAGGTGGAACAGTGTGCCCTCCGAGACCTCTCCTGGCCTGTGCGCCCCGCCCCTCCCCTTTGCTTTGCTTGGAACAACAAACGTGACCTGGGCTGTTTGCCCTTCCGAAGATGTTGGTAGGATTCTGCGGTCTAGACCAGACACGCCACGGGGACGTGAGCGCTCGAGCCAGCTTAGATCAGCGTAGCTTAGGTTAAGAGGTATTTGCTGAGGACCTAACGCGTACTGGACTTTGCTCAAGACACGGGAAACAAAAAGATGAACAAGGCAAAGGCCTCTGATCTCGGGAACCCACCTACTGTCGATGGAAAAGGGGGTGCATTTGGTACCAACCCTGCCACTTAGTTTGATGACCGCGAGAATCAGCTACTGTGCGCGGAGTCCTTGCCAGGGGCTGTTTGTACTCTCTGTCGCTGTACGTGCGTGACCTCGTTGAATCCACACGGCGACTCCAGGAGGTGGGATTGTCGTAAATGACGTGTTATAGAAGAGGAAACTGAGGCTCAGAGTGGTTACGGTTCGTGGTGCCCAGGGGCCCGCAAAGCTAGGCAGCGGGAGAACTGGGGCTGAGTGCGGATCCCTCGTACTCTGTGGTCCTTGGGCCTCACCTCGTGCCTCCCGGTCTCATCCAGCAGGTGTTTGAACGGCACCCTGACCCCAGCACTGCAGGTCTGGGAATACAGAGGGGCCGGACACAGGCCTGCCTGGGGGAGAAGGGACCCACGCTGTCTCGGGAAGTTCTGCTCTGGCCGGTGTCCTAGGGCTCCTTGTTTATCTTTCAAAAACGATTGTTGTGTTTTCTTCGTAAAGGCGCCAGCATTTGCCAAGGAGAGGGGGGAAATTGTTCCAATTGAAACAGGACAAAACCTCTCAGGCCGGGGTGATCCTGGCTTCTCATTTTGGAAGTGTGTTTTTGCCAAGTTCTGGGTGGCTGTCGCGGACAGAGCTTTGAAGGGGTTGTGCCCCTCCCCCCTACCTCCCACCCCTGTCTTGGCCGCTCTCCCTGGAACGTTCTGCCGGAACGCAGGAGCCCGTCCCTCCCGTCTGCGTGATATGCGGGAGTGGAGCACACCCCCTGTTTTATATTTTATTTTCCAGGAAAGGAAGTGATGTTCCAGTCAGCCAGTTTGGCTCCTGTTGTAACTGTTCTGAGCCAGACGTGGAGGGCCGGGGACATTGACCGTTGGCTAAAGCGCGGCCTGAGGAATGTCTGTGTGGCTCTAGTATCTGTACCGTATCCTTCCTTTCCAACCCCAAGAGGAAAAAAAGACCTGTATCCAGAGTCCACTATGGGTCAGGCGCTGGCGTCAGATCCTGTGACATGTGTACGGGCCTCATGCTGTCCTCACCTTGGCCTTGTGACTTTGAAGCCCCCGGCCACCTCGGCTTGTAGGTGAGAGGCCTGAGGTTCAGAGGCTCTGCAACCTGTCCAGGACCACACAGCTGGGATCCAACAAGACCTCCGATCTAGAGAACCCCCAGGTCTAGAACTTCTCTGTCCTGCCAGTCCCTGCCTGCCTGACACGGAAGTTGGTCCGCGTACATTTATGGAGCTCCTGCTGTATGCCTCAGCATTTATGAAGCCCCTGCTGTATGCCGATCACTTATGGAGCTCCTGCTGTGTACCTAGCGTTTTGTTGGGGAGAGGTAGAGAGGGGAGAGTTGGCAGTGTGTTTAGTAACCTCAGGATATCCAAAGAAAGGATACTGGCTTGAGGGGGAAAATGTAGAGGATGATACAGGAAGGCTAGTTCAAGGTGAGCAGGTCCCCTGGGGTCTAGACTGGCAGAGTTCAGTGTGTGTTTTGAAGAAATGGATAGGGGCCCCTCGTGGTGAGGACTTAGTGTGCTATGGCCCAAGCTAGGAGAAGGTTGGCTCTCTGTTCAGCACGTGTCTGCCCTGCATGGGCCCCTGAGAATAAGCGATTGACAGAGACCCAGGCCCTGCCTTCCGGAGCCCCCAGGTCCAGTCCACAACTGGGACTGGAACCAAATTCCCACAAGGGGGCCGTCCTCAGCCCTGAGTGCCGGGGAGCCCAGGACTTCCAGTCTGCCCCCGCGGGCAGGGAGGCTTTGCTGACCTAGTCTCGCTACCGCAAATGCCTGCTTTCTAGTGACACCTGTCTTTGCCCTCCCCAGATCTCCGGATGGACCCAAGCCCTCCCAGACATGGTGGTATCCCACCTCTTCGGGAAGGTGAGTAACGTGGACCAGCATTCTGTCATCCACGCTGAGCGAGTGCGTGCTGCCCGTGCGTAGGGCACAGAGACGAGCAAGACACAAGCCCCCTGGGGATGCCTACCACGTACATAGCTGACGGGATCGGTTTACAGTCAGGTTTATCGCTCACCTTTTTTTTTTTTTCAAGTTTATTTTTATTTCGTTTTGAGAGACAGAGCGAGTGGGTGAACAGGGAGAGGGGGAGAGAGAGAATCCCAAGCGGTCTCGTGCGGTCCGCGCAGAGCCCGATGCGGGGCTCGAACTCACGAACCATGACAGCATGACCTGAGTTGAGATCAAGAGTCGGGCGCTTAACCGACTGAGCCACCCAGGCGCCCCCGTATCGCTCGCTCTCTTTTTAACGTAAGGCTGTTTTAACTAGCCTGATTGAACTATAGTAAACTGCACGTATTGGGAATACAGAATTGAGTAGATGTTGCTGCGTGTCTACACCCGGACAACCACATTGCAACTGGGGTAGCGGACATCCCCATCACCAGAGTCCCCTTGTGCCTCTTGCTAATCCTTCTTTCCCTGCTCGCCAGGCAGCCTCTGCTCTGCTTTCCGTCACTAGAGAGGAGTTCGCATTCCCCAGGTTTTCATATAGAAGTGGCATGATGAAGTATGGAGTCTTGCTTGAAAAGAACAACAAACAAAACCCAAAAAACAGCTGTGGCTTCTCTCGCCGCACGGTTATTTTGACCTTCGTCTCTGTCGTTGGGTTTGTCGGTAATTCCCTCCTTTTTAGCGCTGGCTGCCGTTCTGTGTGTGGGTGTCCTGCGATTTGCCCTTCCGTCCGCCTGTCGATGGGCATTCGGGTTATTGCCAGTCTGGGGCTATTACAGATACGACCTGTAACAGACACACCCATGGAGTTTGCTGTGTGCCCCGCTCGGTCCTAAGGACTTTTCAAGTATTAACCCATGGAGTCCACTCAAGAGCTCCGTGAGCCATGTGAAAAGTACTAATTTGATTCCCACTTTATGGATGAGGAAACTGAGACCGGAGAGGTTGACTGACTCGTGTGAGGTTGCACAGCCAGGGAGAGGTGGGGCTGGGATCAGAGGCTATGTGTCTTGCTCCTGTATCCAGAGCAGGGCACTGACCGTCTGTGCTTCTACTCATGGGCTGTTCTGTGGTCGCCCCGGGCAGGCCCCTGTCCCTGCCTGGCCAGCCGGCATGGCCCCCGACTCTGGCCGGCAGCCCCAGGAGAGGATGTGCAGGGGTCCTGACGCAGGCCCAGACACCGAGAAGCCCCTTGGTTGCCCAGCTCGAGGGTGGCTTGCTCTGTTTACCGTGTGGCCCACTCAGCACTGTCTGTTCCCGAGCGGGAGAGTGACCTTCTGAGATGTGACCGGCTGCTCTCCTCTGGGGCTGGCCAGGTGCATCCACTGGGCTCCTTTTCCACATTATTTCCTGGGCCTGCTGTAACAGCCCCCCCCAAACCGGGAGGCTTGCAACAACAGGAACTTAACTGTGTCGCAGTTCCGGAAGCCAGCACTCTGAAAGGGGGTGTCGCCGGGCCACACTCCCTCCAGTGGCCCTGGAGGGAGAGTCCTTCCTTGCTTCCTCCAGCTTCTGGTAGCTTCAGAATCCCTCCAGGCTCTGCCTCCGTCTTCGATGACCTCTCCGCGTCTGTCTCCAGTCTCCCTCTGCCTTTGTCTTAGAAGGACCCTTGTCATTAGATTTAGGACCCACTGGGATAATCTAGAATGACCTCACCTCAGGACCTTTCACTTAATGATATCTACAGAGACCTTTTTCCCGAAGAAGGTAGCCTTCACACTTCCCCGGGGTCTCGACGGGGACGTAGCCTTCGTGGCCCCCCCTGCAGCCCTCGGTGGCCTTCTTCCCTCTTCCGTGCTGCATTTGGTTTGTGATACATTTTCTTCACCCTGAGTGTATAATCTGAACCTGATAGGAATATGGAAACAAACAGAGCCAGCCTGTGAGTTTCCTTGCGGGAGAGGGCATCAGGTACAGAGGGAGAGTCTGGCCTGATTCTACCCCACGCGATGTGAGGCATCTGTCGATGCCCCCAACTTGCCGCGGTTGTGTTTTGACCTGAAACCCCAGCACAGCTAATTCTTCAGACTGTACAGTTCCCGATTTTCTTTTGCGTAGGCTCTTGGCCTCTTTGCTGCTTCAGTGATCAGGGGCTGTTTAGACAGTAGCTCGGGCTTGACGTGGGGGCCCCCTCCGCTCCCTCCCTGTCCTGCTCTGGTCGCCACTGATCACATCAGGCCGCTTTGTGAAACCTTCAGCATCCGCTGTCGTACAAATGAGAAACAGAGCAAGCTCGTAACTTGTTTGTTTGTCCCAAATCACATTCGGAAGGGAACCAGAGAGAGGGGAGGCTGCAGCTTCTGCAAGACTCCGGTTGGCCCCCCTCGGGAATTGAGATGGCCCTTCTTTCCAGCAACTTCCCGGGACTTGCGGGAGTTGGTTTTGTTTTTCCGGCGTGAAAAACCTCTCAACTCCCCCTTAAAACCATTAATTGCTAACGGTTGCATCACGTTTATTATTTACAAAGGGCTTTTGTGTGCACAACCTCTGTGAAATCCCATAACCTGCAGAGGTAGGTAATACACACACACACACACACACACACACACACACATTTATTTTTGAGGGGGCTAAGGCTCAGAGAGGTGAAGACATTTACTCCCGTCCCTCACCCCCCACCAGAAAAAAAGAAAAAAACAACCAAAACACTGATGGATCCAAGCTCCAAATCCAAGAGGACTGACTTCAAATAAAAAGTCCCAAAGTCATGAGCCCAGAAGGGCCTGCTTTGCCCTGGCGGGTTTGTACTCCTTCCTGCTCTCAGCTGATATGCAAAGTCAGACTTCCGCTTTGGGGAAGGTGTCCTCAGGCTCCAAGGCGGTCGAGCGGATTAGACGGTATTGTCTCTGTACCTGTATAAACCTGAAGAACGGAGATAGCAGTGGCTGGCCCGGGACCAGTCCTAATGCAGGGCACCTCCCCCCTCTCTCAACGCAGGAGGAAATGCAGAATAACGTGGAAGTCGTCCACACCTACCGCCAGCACATCGTGAAAGACATGAACCCCGGCAACCTGCACCTGTTCATCAATGCCTACAACAGGTGCGGTCACGCGGTGGCCATTTGTCAAGGTCCTTTTGTTGGCCTGGAACGGGGCAGGGGTAAGGCAGAGGGGGTTATAAAGTTAGGAGGAGCTGCAGCCCCTGAATTCAAGCGAGTAGATTACCCGGACAGGGGTGCGCCTGGGAGTCAGGTACATCCGCGGGTTTTGAGTGCTCTGCAAGGCGCTGAGCCACCGCTCCAGACAACCGGGGCGCGAGCACGAAGAGGGGAGACGCAATCACGCCCTCAAAGGGTTTTGAGTTATTGCCGGTGTCCCGGCTGGCCGTGGGAAGGGCCAGGTGTGGGAGAGCTAAGAGAGTGAGCGAGCGAGCGAGCAGAGCCCTGGGGGAGGAAGGGGAGGGAGGAGTCCAGGAAGGCTGCTGGGAGGTGTCCAAGAAAGAGCACGTTCCTCCAGCCTTGGGCAAGGGGCTAGGCCTCTTCACGATAAGTAGCTGCTGGCTTGGACCTCGGCCAGGGGAGGGGACAGCTCGGGAACACCGGTGGCAGCTGGGGGGACAGTCTGCAGACTCCAGCGTGGTCACTCAGTCTGCTGGACCGGCTCTACCAGCCCCCTTCCCAAGCAGGGGGCGGGAAGGAGCCACAGGGGCCGCCAATAACTTCACGAAGGGCATTAGTGTCTGTAACAAAGTTCAGCGTCCGTCTCTTCTTCCCACCCGCCCAGCCTCTCAGTGCGGGAGGGGGAGATGTAGTATCCCCCGTGGGTAACTAGGGACGTGGGACTCAGCAGCGCATTTCTTCAGCAGACGCTTCCTGAGGACGGGCGCGGTCAGGCTGTGGGCTGGGCAGTGGACACACAGAGACCAGAACACCCTCCCCGAAGCCCCACCCACTGCCTTGCCCTCACGATGCCCGTAGGAATCAAGGGGCTTCTCTTAAAAATGCTGGGACACCGTGACCATCGTCCTTTCCTGCTGAGGAAACACGGGCACAGAGAGATTCAGCATCCTGCCCGAGGTCACACAGCTAGGACGTAGAGGGACGTGATTTGAATCTGTCCGGGGCTCCAGGCCATGAGCTGGAAAGGCCGTCGGTGGGAGCTGCCAGGAGACGACAGAGAGAGAGAGAGAGAGAGAGAGGGGCTCGGTGTAGGTCCGCAGGGACAGAGTCCAGTGGGAAACGGTGGCAGGGTTTGAGATGAGGGGGGGTGAAAGGATCACATCTAAGATCTAAAGAGATTGGGTTGCTGTGTGAGAGGACTCCGAGTTGGGGCTAGAGAGACTCAGGGCTCCAAGTAGGGGGACGGGAGGTATGGACCCTCTGTGGTGGAGAACATGGTCTGTATTCCTATATGTATATGTATTAAAAAAAAAAAGCCACACTGGGGACAAGGAAGTGTCTCCACGGGAAATACATGAGTCCCGCTGTCCCTGAAACCATTGATATGGACCCCAAGAGGCCGTGATGTCCCGAGAGCCGTGCGGGTTGGGACACGGGTCGTTTGCCAGAATGGCCAACGACGGGACCCCCTGGGATGGGCGAGATGGGAGGGGCCGCCTCCGGGGCGGGGGCGTCTGCCCGTGTTGCCGAGTGACTGTGCGTTCCTTGCCCGCAGCCGGCGAGACCTGGAGATTGAGCGGCCCATGCCCGGAGCCCACACAGTCACCCTGCAGTGAGTAGATTTTCTCCTGTTCGTCATCTGCGTAGCCTCACTCGGCCACCGGCAGGGCTCTTTCTGAGTTTGGTTAGCAGTGCCACCCGGTGCTGGGACATCGGCGGCGGCGAGCCCGGGGGTGCCTTCTTCTAGGAGTCAGGCGTGACCCAGCTTCACTTGCCTTCTCCTTGTGCAGGCGTTGAGCTCCTGGGGTGTCCCTGAGACGAGGGTCGGAGCCTTGGATGTCAGGGAAAGAGTCCGCTTCGGATAGGACTTACTGAGCACCTACTTTGTGTCGAATACGGTGTTAGGCTTTGCTTTCACACACCCTGGAGACGAGTCAGACGCAGGACACCCCCCCCAAAGGCTGGCAGGAAAATACGGTCGTGCATACAGCTGACTGCATTCCCCCAGTAATGTCTGCCTTTTTACAGTTTCCTAAGTGAACTGTATTATCTGATACCTGAACTTGCCACATGCCATCTCCTTTGTCAGGTACGTTCCCTCGGTCTCTGATCTTGACTCACGGCAAAGTCCTACTCCTCCCTCTTTGAGGAGAGGATGCTTGAGGCTAAAAACACCAGGGCACGGAAATTCTCTGGCTGAAATTCATACTAGGGTGTAAAGGACTGCCAACCCAGTTTATCCGAAAAGCAAAGCAGAGGATGAAAGGAGAAAGAAATAAAAAGAGCAGAGGCTACTACGGGGGAAACCAGAATAATTTTTTTTTTTGGAACCCTGGTCCCAGCCTGGCGGGCCTGGGAGCGTGTGAATCTTTCAGTGAATTTCGTGTTCCCTCCCCCCTTCTCTCCCTGCCCCCAGGTGTCCTGCTTTGTTGGTGGTTGGGGACAGTTCTCCTGCTGTGGACGCCGTGGTATGTAGAAATCGTTCACTTGTTTCTGTACTTTGTTCAACAGTCCAAATCTGCTTGGCCTTTGGACAGAGGGCCCAGACCCCGGCTCCTTGGCCCGGTGACTGCCAGCCCTGTTTGCTTGGTAGCGGGGCCCTCCGACTTTTCTCCCAGGCCCCATCACCTGCCCGTCTGCCTCCCACTCGTTTGTTTCCACGGACGTGTTTGCCACTTGGCTTCCTGGCCAAGACACTCGGCTCTGGTCTGGGAACCCGTTTGCAGACCTGGTTGGCGCCTGATTGTCTGGCGGGGCAGAGAGACACTGGGGAGTGGGGCTTAGACAACGCCTTCTGGGTCATTCCACCCCTGATTCCCACCTATGATGTTGTGGAGGCAAAGCAAAGACTGCCTTTCCAACATGCCCCTAGCGGGGGGACAGAGGGACTTAGGGGCTACTGAGCAGAGTCCTAAAGTGGTGATGTGCCTCGTGCAGTGGGCTGCAGAGTGAGATTTGCAAAGGCTCATTTGGCAAAGAGCTGAGACGTCTTAATGGACTGTGGGCGTCCTGTGATCTAACCCACTGGGCGTAATCATAGGATGCATCAGTAGAGATACACTTCTCACATCAGAGGAGGGGATAGCTCTCCGGTAGGCACTTCGAACATCACAGGTTACGTGTGGGCATTTTGCCCAATTTTGGATGCACTGCTAAGATGGTCACTGACAACGCGAAGAGGGGAAGCAGCTTATAGTGGATCCCAGTCTGCATGGTGGTCAGGACTGGAGATGTTGAACTTGTAGCATCTGCGGCCGCGACTGGTGAAACAGGGCCATTGAAGTAGCAGCTCTTTCCAGAGCCTCCTCTGGGTTTTAGCGAGTCTTCATAACAACCCTTTGAAAAAGACATTCCCCCCGTTTTATTGACGACGAAACTGAGGCTCAAAGAAATTGCCCGAGGTCGCTGCACCACAAGGTTGGAATTTACGGCCGCCTTGCTTAATCTCGAAGCTCACGTTCTTCCTTGCATGCTAGTGGGAACGCTGGGGTCGTTGATGCCGGTGGCAGGGAAGTGAGGAGGGGGGAAAGACTAGGACTGGGGCTCCAGATAGAAAATTAGCACATTTCTTCCCCTTTTCCCCGTCCAGGTGGAGTGCAACTCGAAATTGGATCCAACAAAGACGACTCTCCTCAAGGTACCGACACAGTGGGGGGGGGGGGGGGGGGGTTGGCGCGAGTTCTTTCTTAGGAACCCCTGGTCGGCCGCAAGATTGAGTCGTGCCTAACTGAGGCAGAGCTGGTGGTCAGAAAGCGTAGAAATGATGATTTCACGTGCATGCGTTCACAGACGTCTCTCTGCTGGGCGCTGGCTGGACACTGAGGCTGTGAAGACGAAAGGGACCCTCTCTGGGACCCCGAGAGTCCGTGGCTCTGATGAGGGATGGCCCAGAATTGTGCGGGCAGGGGCTGTGCCAAGGGTGGGGCTGGGGCATTTCCTCCGAGAGGGGCTGGCGCCTGTGGGAGAGGAGAAAACGCCTCCCCACCCCCCCCCACCCCCCCAGGGACCGTGGAAGAACATCTCCAGCAAGTTCCCTAGGCCTTGAGGCCGGGTGGGGGGTGTGAGCCCTCCCTGACCTGACCGCACAATCCAGCCCGGGAGGCGTCTGATGCTTACTGAGGAGGGGGGCCTGGTCCCCGTAACTGGCTCTTTACACACATTTTCTTCCAAGATTCCCTCACCAGGAAATTGCAAGACGGGAAGATGGCAGGCTTCGGGCCTGAGGGGGCCGCTGATGGGCTAAGGCGGGAGCCCCTTTGTCTGAGTTACCCCAACACACCTGTTTGCCTGGACTCCGACAGCATCCGGGCTGCTGTCCCAGGACAGAGATGGACAGGCCACAGTCACTGCTGACAGGGAGAGGGGGAAGGAACAGTCTAGAAGGGTGGGTTGGTCTCCTGGTGTCCATAACAAGTACCACCAGCTGGGTGGCTGAAAGTCACAGGAGACTGTTGTCTCCCCATCCGGAGACTGTAAGTCCAAAGTTAGGGTGTCCCTGGCTTGCGGCCACCTCAGTCCCATCTCTGCCTCCGTGCCACCCAGCCTTCTCCTCTGGGTGTCTCTGTGTCCCAATATCCCGCTGGTTTTAAGGACCACGGTCGTTGGATTTAGGGTCCACCCTAATCTTAACTCATTCCGTCTGCAGAGGGCAGGTGACCTAAGAAAAAGTGGCCGATGTGATGGTGGATGGGGATCCAACCCGTTTCAGCCCGACTCCAGACAGACTGTCCCCGCTGCACTCCTCTGCCCGGCTGCCTGGGCCCTGGAGTTAAATTCTGGCGTCCCGTCCCTGCATTCCCTTACCCAGGGTGCCTCAGTTAGGTCCCTCAGCTAGGCCTCAGGGTCTAGCCTTAAGACTCAGGGCCTTGGGATGGCCTGGCCTCGGCCGCTGTCACACACGCCTGCCAGACCTCCGTCTCTCCAAGCCACCTTCACCCCATCCCACCCTGCCGCCCGGGGTCTCCCGAGCCCTGGGCCCGGTTAATAGTCACACGTGCCCGTGGCAGCCTTGACTGAGAGGTGGCAGCTTTAGCTTTGGTGAGTCAGTAGGAACTTTGGAAGCCGCGGCATTTACCAGGGTGACCGGTGAAGAGACCATTAGGCCTCTTAGATGGAGCCATTTCTTTCTGAGGGAGTAAAGAGAATGTGCAAACAGGGCCTCATGCAGTGAAGGCTTTCGGGTCAGACGGACCCTGGCCAGAGCCTCGCCGGGGCTTTGAGCTCTCTCCCGGTGTCGGCCATCAGGAAGGCACAGGTCAGTGCCGAGATGGACTGTAACCAGAGCGGCCCGGCTCGGTGGGGATGGGTGTTTCCCCGCCTGTAATGTGCCCAGAGTGGGGGCAGGGCAACAGCAGGAGGGCGCCCACTTGGGGGTACCCCTCTTCTGGGGCGTCTGGCACTAACCAGCTTCCCTCTCTCCTAGATGGCGGATTGCGGTGGCCTCCCGCAGATCTCCCAGGTGAGCCCCACCTGCCACCCCTCCCCAGGCGGAGGGCAGGTGCCTCTGTGGCCTGTTACTACCCCCTCGTCCCCCGCCTCCTGCTTGTCCCCCACCCCACCGTCACATGCGCTCACACTGTGGACGCGTTACTGTCTATACACGGTGCTTGCACATCAGGGCTTGCGTGCAAGGAAACTAGGAACCCCCGGGGGTTAGATCACACCGGGGTTCACAGGCGTGGAGGGGTTCGGTTGCACAGACCGTGGACCAGAATCTAGATGAGCCTGACCTCAAAGGCCACGGGCTTCTGCTGGAGTTCAAGGCCCGGGCAGAGGGGGCAGGCAGGAGGTGAAAACAGAGTGTGTGTTCATGTATGTGTGTGGGTGTGAACACGTGCGTGTGTGCGTGTGCAGACGTATAAACATATCAATCAGCACAGGGCGTTTGCCGCACCGGCACTGGACCCTCCAGTTCCCCACCCGTAAATAATCCCACCGGCCTAACAGTGGATGGACTTTTTAATCTATGTCCTTGATTGTATATTATTATAGTTCTCTTCTCTGTCCTAAAGTGAAACATTGTGTGACTTTTTGGTCGTCCTTTCCACCCATCTGGAAACCCTGGGTGGAAGAGGATGGAATGATGCCTTTTCTGTCTTCCCTTTCCTCCTGCCATCCTCAAAGGGGCTTCAGAGCTTCTGTAATTCAGCGGCAGTCGAATCTATCTGGCTCTTTCTCTAGCTGTATGTACCCTTCGCCCCTGCCCCGCTGAGCTCCCTGGGGAGCCTCCTTTGCCGCCGTGGGCACGCGCCTGGGGTTTTTCTCACCTGCCAGGGTGCTGGGGGGGACGAGACTGAGGGCACAGAGCATCAGAGGCGTAAGTCCACGTCAGGCTAACTTTTCCTCCCAGTGGGTCTCCCCAGCGGGTGATCCAGGTCGGACCCCTGTGTGCCTGGCGAGGGGCTTCTTATCCACGAGCCTGTTGTCCGGACAGTGAACCCAGGTTGGGGAGATCGAACAAACCAAACTCAGATTCACAGAGGGGAGAAGGGCCGTGTGCCCTCCTCAGTAATGGACCAGGACCTGACATAAATATTTGAGGAGTTTTTTGTTTTGTTGTGTTTTGTTTTTAACCCCTGGTATATATTACCTCTCATCGTCTAGGTACAAAATAATCCACACCCATCAATAAAAATGCCAAAATGCGGGTGAATAAGAGAATAATTTACAAACAAGCTTTATTTGCTTCTAATCTCCTTTTATAGTTGCATACATGTTTTTTCCTTTAAGCAAAATTCGGATCATTTTGCGTGTATATTTTTCATCTGTCCACGTAACTTGATAGCTCAGAGCCCTCCTCCTTTAGTTAAAAAATGCTCTGTATTTTTTTTTTAAGTTTATGTATTTATTTTGAGAGAGAGAGAGTACGAGTGGGAGAGGGGCAGAGAGAGAGAGAGGGGGAGAGAGAATCCCAAGCAGGCTCTGTGCTGTCGGTGCGGAACCTAACGTGGGGCTCGAAGCCACAAACCGCGAGATCGTGACCTGAGCCAAAATCACGAGTCAGATGCTTAACCAGCTGAGCCACCCAGGCGCCCCTCTGTGTAATTTGTTTTTCATGACAGGACAAAATGCCGCTGCACAGATACACTGTAATTGATTTTTCCTGACGCCCTGTTGCTGGACACGTATAAGTTATTTCTGGTGCTACAGAGATCAGTTCTCTGATTAGTTTCATGTGGCCCCACCAGTTTCAAGGATTGTCTGGTGGAAAAGGGAGAGTCTCAGCTCTGAGTCCCCCAGTGAGCCGGCGATGGCTGAGAGGTTCATCTGGCTGCCCCCGGAGCTGTCGCAACAGGAAACAGTCTTCCCTTTGGGGGTAGTGAAGTGTTTCACTGGGGGTCGGAAGAAGAGATCCCCGAGAAGTCGATTTCTGCATCAGGTCGATCCTGGATCTTGACTCATTGCTCTAGATCTTCTCTCACTGCAAGCCCCTCCCTCCGGAACTCTGTACAGAGGTAGAGGCACAAGTGGCCGTTGGTGGCTCGGTTATGCTCTCCGTCGTGTCCCCCTCTGCTGCCACTAGAAAAGGACAAAATCCTTTCGGTGTTTTATCTGCTGTTGTGTTATGCCTGTCTGACAGCTGGGAGAAGCCAGAGAAGGATGGGGTGTCCCAGCCATCAGAGGGAACAGATGGGCTCCCAGCAGAGCCCTGCTTAGACATAAGTGTGAGTTAATACCCGCACATTAGCGCTGGAAGCTTTATCCATGCAGCCTGCCCCCGAGATTCCTGCTGAGACGGCGCAACTCCAGGACGGGCTCGGGAGAGAGGGGCCAGTTCTTCTTCCATTTGACCTCCCTCTCCCTCTCCCTCTCCCTCTCCCTCCACCCGCCTTCCCTTCTTCCTTTCTCCGTTTGAAATGAGAACAGATCCAACCCTAACCGTAGTTAAAGCACATTATGGATGTGTGGCAACAGCTGAACCAGCCCAGGCTTCCGGGAGACCAGTTCAAGGAGGACCGTTTACCGTGTAATCCCTCCCCTTTCCGCCCTTACGAGTTGGGTGCGAGTTTACGGAGGCCGTTCCCACCCTTCATTCCATTTGAAAGGGGAACAGTCCTTAGGGATGAGAAGAGCAAGTATTTATTGCAGTGTCACGAAAGGGGAAAGATTGTTTCTGCCGCCATGCTGGCACGCAGGTCCCTGGCTGCCTGCAGCCCCGACTTGTACCTCTTGTCACTTGCTTACCATTGTCACACAAACCCCAGAGGACATCTTGAGCCCAGTCTCTCTTCTAAATGACATGTGGCTCTTGCTAGAATAGTGGCAGGAGTTGGTGGAGGTGGGCGGGAGCACTGCCCCTGCCGATGACTTCTTCACGGGGTAGGAGGAGTAAGGAGAATAGACCCAGGGCATTGCATTTGAGAGTTGTAGTTAATTCAGACTGTGAATATGGCCTTTACTTGGGAGCATTCACCCCCCGGTTCAGATTAAGTTAAATTTGGGGGAGTAATTGGTAGAACTGAGTGTGTTCTTGGCATTCCCAACTCATTTCACTCACAGTAGCCCCATTGATTTGGTTAACTGGTTGACCCGACTATCCATCCATCTCTCCATCCATCCATCCATCCATCCATCCATCCATCCTTCCTTCCTTCTTCCATTTTTGTCTTGTCTTCCGTCTGTCCATCCTTTCTTTTCATCCGTCTGTCGATCCTCCTTACTTACATCCGTCAATCTTACTTCCCTTTCAGTTATTCACCATCGTTTCTTCCTTCCATCTTTCCAGCCATCCAGTCTGCTCTTGAGGCTGAGAACGAACTGCCTTGAGAACACAGAGTTTAGAAAGCCCTGGATTAATCTGTAGGACCCACCCGCCACTAACTAATGGCAGGACCTTGGATGGATTATTTGCCTCCATGACTGTTGGCAATGAAATCTATGTGAAAACGGCACCAACCTCGTATAGTTGTTGTCAGGGGAAAATGAGGTAATGCCACAAATGCCCTCAGCACCGCGGGTGGCACGTGATGTTGGTGCCCTTACATTCTAGAGGCTGAGTTAGACACATCAGCTTATCAGTGTAGTCTTCTTTATAGAACCTCTCAGAAGAAAGCGTGGCTCTCTGTTCTTGTTTCACAGGCGAGGTCATATAACCTGATCAACCCCCACCCCCACCCCCACCCCAGCTATGAAGTGAATTTGAAAGTTTTCTCCCCAGCCAAAGCTGACTTTGGTCCCCGTAGTATCTCGTCGCCTTTCCTTTCCTTTTGTGTGTTGTTCTGTCAACATGTGGTGGCCTTCTCTCTCGGGTCAAGCTCTTCAGTGAAGGTGACCACGGACACAGCTCCACGTGGCCATTCATGGTCTGGACCTCCGGCGACTGACCGCACTCTCTCTCTTTTTGTCTCTTGCAGCCGGCCAAGCTTGCGGAGGCCTTCAAGTACTTCGTGCAGGGCATGGGATACAGTAAGTGTGGCATTTCCAAGCAGGTGGTAGGTGGAGGGCAGGTGTGGGAATTGAAAATACGATGACCCGAACCGGGTTTGGCTGAGTATTCTGTGTCACCTTGGCCACCTTCAGCTTTTTGCAAACTAGGAAGGTCAGGAGAAGAAATATTTAGGTGTGTGGAGGACGGAGGGCAGCGTAGAAATTCTAGTATCTCCTTTATACCACAGTGCCTTCTTCTGTCTCCACTGAGCACTGATGAGCAAAAGTTGTTTGACAGCAGGGAATTTTCTTTAGATTTAGCTGAGGACTAGCTCTTTAAGCACCAAGAAGACAAGAGCGAAGCCATGAAAGCCTTTTACCTGTTGCCTACATGCTTTCTTAAGAGACTTCCAGTTGTAGGTGATGATGATGGTGTTGCGGGTGATGATGAAAGAGTGTTAGTACATCCTTCATTTTTTCTCGTTTCGTCATCGCGACAATTCTACGAGAATACCCTTCTCTCGTTTCACAAATGATGGCCCTAGGCTTTGAGACCTGAAGCAAGGACCAGAGTGGGGATCTCTGAAAGTTCTTTGAAAACTGTAAAGCTTCTGTGCCAGCAGGTGAGAAAGTCGCTTCTGCTCAAGACAGTGCGTCTTTGCTAACTCATTAGATTAGGAAATTGAAGGATAAATACGAGCATAATTCAAGACCTTGCGGTTTCTCACTTGATGACTATAGTTTGTTGGACGCCTACAGCCCCTGTTCATAAATGCAGTCCCGTGACCAGAACAGGCAATGCCGAGTTCAAGGAGCTGGGTTCCAGCCACAGGTGGTGCCCGTTGATGTGTGAGCCATGATGGGGTCCTTCTGGCTCTTTCTGCCTACTGTGTAGAATTATAATTTACGTGCCCATCTTAACTAGGAAGTCTGAGTTCTTCTGGGTTTTTTCCTCCCCCTCTGAGACTGAAACTATTTGTTCATTTAAAATAGTAATGGTGTGTTTGGTAAACTGACCACAGTCTTAAGATTGGCCTCAGCCGTGTTTAGTTTCTAGAGAGGCCAAGAGCTGCTGAGCCTGATTTATATACTTCGGGCAGAGTCTGTGTCCCGAGGTGCCCTATCCCAACAGAAAACATCTGCCTGTGGGTCTCCTGCCTTTTGATCCGCTTTCCCCACAGGAAAGTGTGCGGGCAGCGACGGTGCCTGAAGGATGCCGTTGGGCAGGCTTCATTTACCTGGCAGGGCGTGCGTCATGATTCGTTTGTCTTGGGCCTGCCCTGGGTTTGGATTTCTGCCTTGAAAGTGTATTCTGGGGAGAAAGGAAGTGAAAGGCAGGTTTTGTTCCATCCGACACACACACACACACACACACACACACACACACACCAGCTTCTATTTCCAGAAAGCTGAAGCATCCGGCAGGTTACAGGGGAAGACGGCAGGAAGGCATTTAGTCCCAGAGGCGTCAGCCACAGAAAAAGCGCGTCGTCGTCTACTCGAGTGCCTGCCTGTTCAAGCTGGGCCAGGCCTGGCTAGCTCTTTGCCCCCGTGACACCGTTCTGTAGTCACCAGAGCCCCGCCAAGGTCGGTCAAACTCTCAGATTTGGGGTTGAGGAGTAGGTGAGTGGCAGAGGTGAGAATGATCTCAGTTCTCTCTGGATTTAAACACTAGCTCTTTGAGAAGGGAATTCAGTACAGCAAGGATGAATTCTCTTTGTGGGTATGTGTCCCAGAAAGCCAACTCCCACGCCCATGGGGCGAATAATGTGCCACCTCAGATGGCGATGTCTGTTGTTCAGCGTGGCCTTCGCAGTGATGCTTTATTTGGGTGATGTGCTAGCTTCCTGTAGCTGCCCTGAGAGCTCCCCACGCCCTGGATGGCTTAAAAAAGCAGAAATTTATTCTCTCATACTGCTAGGGTTCTAGGAAGCCAGAGGTCCAAAATCAAGAGAGATGCAGGGTCATACTCCCCTCAGAGGTTCTAGAAGGCTCTTTCCTTGCCTCATCTCAGCTTCTGGTGGGAGCTGGAAGTCTCTGGTGTTCCCTGGCTTGTAGCCACATTACTCCCATCTCTGCTCTGTGGTCACGTGGCCTTCTTCCGTGTGTGTGTGTGTGTGTGTGTGTGTGTGTGTGTGCACGCACGTGTGCGTTTTGCAGGGCTGTTCTGTCTCCTCTTCCGAGGAACCAGCCATTGCATTAGAGCTCACCCTAATCCGGTATGGCCTCACCTTGTCCTATTGGCAAGGACCCTATCTCCATTCTAAGATTCTGGTCGATATGACTTGGGGGGGGAGGGGGAGGGGCAGGGTTCAGTCCTGTACTTCCTTTCACTTTCTCAGCCACCCGCTACGTGCAAGGGCAGTTTCAGTCCCAAAGAGTGGACGGTGCCATTGATCGTTCCTGGAAGCTCACAGGCTTCTCTGGAAGAGATGGCAGGTGATGGCTGGGCCGCAGACTTGCTGTGTGGCCGTGGTTCCCCCACCTGTGGCGGATGGGTATCAGCCCAGCCGGCCTGGATGATCTTCCCCACTCCAGAGGTTGTGGGTGGTAGGGGGTTGTGGTACACGGGCACACACGTGGGTTTTGATGCCAGGGGCCTGGCATTCCCATGTTACTGATGGTGACAGAGGGCTCCGAGTCGGACTCTTCCAGAGTCACACAGCTGTGGAGCAAGTGGCAGGTTTGGGATTCAGACCCACCTGTGGGCTCAAGCCACTGTGTGGCCGCCGGTCCTTACCCCCGTCAGAGCCTCACTTGTCCACCTCTGTGAGCGGATACAGGGAGGACAGAGAGCCTGGTGGCCGGATCGCCCCAAGGATGGACAGGTCAGGCACGAGGAGGCACCGTTGCCGACGGGCAGGTGCCTCTGAGGTTCTCCCCTCCCTAAACCGGTGCCCCCCAACCCCTCTCTCCCCAGTGCCCTCGGCCAGCATGACCCGCCTGATGCGCTCCCGCACGGCCTCCGGCTCCAGCGTCACGTCCCTGGAGGGCGCCCGCAGCCGCTCCCACACCAGCGAGGGCACCCGCAGCCGCTCCCACACCAGCGAGGGTGCTCGCCTGGACATCACCCCCAACTCCGGGGCCACCGGCAACAGCGCCGGGCCCAAGTCCATGGAGGTGTCCTGCTAGGCGGCCTGCGCCGTGGCCGTCCCCGGACTCTGGGCTCACGCAACCGCCCTTCCTGCAGCCCTTCCCGCCCTGCCTGCCACACCACACGTAACTCGTATTAACCCAAAGCTTACGGTGTAAGACAGCTCTGGGGGGACAAAGTTAGACCGGGTTTGTCGAGGGCGCCTCTCCCATCAGGGCAGGGCGGGCAGACCAAAGGAAAAGAAGCATCTCCGTGTCCTGTGCTCATTGGCGGGTGGCCTGGCGGCCACCCTCTTACCCTCCCTCAGAGACGCCAAACTGCCAAAAACAAGACGCGCCGCCCTAGACGCTTCCTAAAGCCAGGCCTAGGCTGGTTCTAACGGGCATTTTGTCGGAAGCCCAGCCCCTCTACTTCCTGTTTCCTCTCCAACTAAAGAACGACTGACCCAGTTTCTGGAAACAAAACCCCGTTCTGATTTGGGTAGGGGGAGAGCCGCGGATGGTGGGGAGCTCTTTTAACTCGGCAAAACAGGAAGCGGGAAAAAGGCGGACTTTCTGTGGAGGCTAGAACGCTTGGGGAAACAAATCTCCGCAGTGAAACGTGAAGAAGTAGGTTTTTCAAGTTCGCGTATATATCCACTTTTTAATGCCGAAACACACAAGCCCGCTTTTCTGGCGTCCTTTCAACGGGTGGTGAGAGCGGGCGACAAAATCTCCGGGCTTTCCCAGAGAAACAGTCTTGGCAAACATTGGCGTCATGAATTCAAGTCTTTGGCTCAGCTGTCTTGCCTCCTCCACAGCCCCGGCTTCCTACCCCAAGTTCATGAGTGAGGGATCATGTTGTTTGTGGGGAAGATCATTTAGGTTTGCACTTGCTTTCTTTGAAACGGAGGGAAACATTCCAAACAGCCGTACCTGGACGTGATGAGTCTCCACGCAGTGGGGTGGGGGTGGGGTGGGGAGGGAGCAGGGGCAGGGGAGTGGGCGGGCGGGGGGGGTGCTGTTTGGGTTATTAGATATAAGGGATTTCTGTGGTTGTGATGGGATCCAGTACAATTGTGATTGCAGTCGATCCCGCCCTGGTTCCCGGGAATCTTGTGTGACTGAGTTAAATCCGGTTTCCAATCTTTGACAACCGGGGTTGAGTCTGAACTTGACGGCTGAGTGTTTCTGACCTGGTAACATCACTGGATCTGCGGGTAGAACTGTTCTGCTCTTGTAGGGGGTGGGGATTCACCCAGGGAGTGGTGGCTGAGAAGATGTAAGGATTCTGGAAAGTTCCATGGGATTTCCTTCCCTCTCCTGCCGTCCCCTCTTCCCTGCCCCCCTAACCTTTTGCCGAATGGGGCGGCACCACTGACATTTCTGGGCAATGTGAGCATAGCTGTCAAATTCCTATACTACTGCCTTTTGATTTCATTTGGCTAACCATTTCTTATAGGAAGTTTGATCAGAGTGGATGGATCGTTGCGAATCAGCCGCTGGGGCCTGGTGCTTTCTGGGACCCTAGAGTTGGTAGAAGGAAGTATTCAAGGCTTCTAGGTTGCTTGAGGGGCAGTGACTCAGTTGACTGCACCTGCCACCTGGGAGGCTTCCCCTGACCTGTGCAGAAAGGTCAGGGGTCAGGGCAGGAGTGGCTGAATCCAGACAGGAAAAAATGTTGTGTACAAGGCTTTCCAGAGGAGTTTTCTTAATGAGATATTTGTATTTATTTCCAGACCAATAAATTTGTAACTTTGCAGTGGCTTGTGTCTTTTTCCTCTGAGAGATCGTGTGTGTGTGTGTGTGTGTGTAGCCCCACCGTATAGGGAGGGGTCCTTCCTTACCTGGGACTTCCTGACACCTGTCTTGGAGCATTGTTGTCCCATAAGAATATGAAGCAAGCTGCAGATGTTAAGTGTAAATTTTCCAATAACCACATTCTAAAAGGAAGAAACAAATGAAATTAATTTTAATAATATATTTCACTTAACCCCAGCATATCCAAAATATTACCATTCCAACATAGAATCCATATAACAGCTACTAAGGTATTTCACCGTCTTTATACTAAGAAAACAGTCAGTATTTCACACCATAGCATCTCTCAATTCAGACCAGCCCCATTTCAGGGGCTCAGTACCTTGGGCCAGCACCGTGACAAAGGGTTAAAGCTTTTCAAGCTATATTTAGAAGGGAAAAAAAATTTTTTTTTTTTTACGTTTTATTTTTATTACAGGAAAGCATGTGATAAGACCACTCCCTTCTCACAGCCAGTGACAACTGCTATAATGTGTGTTTCCACTGCACTGAAAAATTAAAAAATTAAAAAAAAAAAAGTAAACACAACAGGTTTTAGTATCACCTCCCATTTTTATTTAGGCTTTTTAGGCTTAGTTTCAAATTTACAGAACAATTGCAAACCTAGCGCCGAGTTCCCATAGACACCCAGTTTCCCGATTCGTAATATCTTCCTTTATTGTAATTGATCACAACTAAGAAATCAACACTGGCACATTGCCATGAACAGAGCTCCACACTTTACTGGAATTTCCCTAGCTTCCGTCCCAGGATCCCATCCAGGATGCCACATTACATGCAGTCCTCATGCCTCCTTAACTTCCCCTGGCTTAAACTGTGTCTCAGACTTTCCTGGCTTTTGATGACCTTTTTGAGATGCCCTCGTCAGGCATTTTGTAGAATGTTCCTCGATTAAGGTTTCTGTGGTACTTTTCTCATGGCTCAACTGGGGTAGTGGGTTTTTGGAACGAAGACCACAGAGGCAAAGTGCCAGGTGATCAGCATGACGGATCAACGGAAGAGTTACCCCGGATGCGGTTGACCTGGAGCACCTGGCCGAGTCTGTGGTTCCCAGGGTTCTCCACTGCCCTGTTAACTTCTTCCACTGTCCCACACTCGTCCTGTGGAAGGAAGTACTAAACGCAGCCTCTGCTCAAGCCCACCTCCCCTTTTTAAAATGTTTTTAATGTTTATTTTTGAAAAGGGGGGGGTGAAGAGAGAGAGGGAGACACAGAATCCAAAGCAGGCTCCGGGCTCCGAGCTGTCAGCACAGAGCCTGATGCGGGGCTCGAGCTCACGAGCTGTGAGATCATGACCTGAGCTGAAGTCGGACGTTTAACTAACTGAGCCACCCAGGCGCCCCGTCCACCTCCCCTTTTAAATAGCTATCGTGCTGTTACTGGTATTGGCTTTTCTTCACTGGAGGAGTTTCTTAGAGCGTGCTACTCACTGAAAACTTGAAGTCTGCATTATGGTACCGTGAGTGGATACATGTCGTTTCAGAAACTGATTTGGAATGGCAAGGAGTTAGCACAGCGGAGAAGGGCAAGAAGGCATTCCCAGCCAAGGGGCCAGTGTGGACGCCAGAGGATGGAAGACGAGTGAGTGCCTTTGTGAGGAGCCTGTAGTGTAGACTGGGGCGGGTGACCTTGGAGGCTGGCAGGCAGTGAGGCAGTAACAGTTGTATACGTGTGATATGAGGATTCCATTAGAGTCACGTGTAACTACCCAAATGTGACGACTGTGTGACATAATAGCTTATGCTTCTTTATTAAGTTGAATAGTGGCAGATCTCAACAGAATTTCTAGGTAGTGATAAGCATAAGAATATCTTGAGATATCTGCCAACCGGTGATATCGGGGTTCGTTGCCTACGCTTAAACAGAAGAGTGTGCTAAACCACAGTTAGACTGAACACAGAGATGCATTTGACCCTCATCCTAGTACGTGGCCCCTGAATTCTATCCCCGGACTGCTGGTCAGGCAACCTCAGGGTAAAGAGTTCTGCTCTAGCTGCAGGAGAAGTTTTTTCCCATTGGCAAGAAGCACCTTCTCTGTGTCAGGTCCTGTGCGGGAGTCAGAACAGAGAAAGGGCAGGTGATGGTAAAGCCGAGAAGCAAGTTCCATAGCAGCAGGTGCATACATCAGCTTTGGGGAGTGGGGGCATGGCGCAGACCCCCGCTGGACCCGCTGAGCTCAGCTCCTCGGGGCTCGGGCTTCCAGGGCGGGCGTGAACTGTTACAGGGGTTTGCATGCACCAGCATCTACCGAGAGATAGGATACCCAGGAGGCTTTTCGCCAGCTGGGAGGTCTGTTTCTGTCCTCCTAGCTACTTGTTTTGGTTTCTAGCCCCAGACCCTTGGGTTTCGGTAGTAGTTGGGAGACCAAGTGTGCTCTGAGATGACCCCTGTGCAGGATCTGTGGGGACGGCCGAGGGCTTCAACTGTCACCCTGTTCATTGTCCCTTCTCAGACACAACCTCACTGTTCGTCCTTGGATCGGACCCTCGACATAGCCCCGATCCATCTGGTCACGTACTTGTCTGGGGCTTCATAGGCTGCGGGGAAATCTTTCAACGGTGTCCCACGTGGATTCCCAAGGCGGAAAGTGAAACCTGGCCTTGTGAGGTTGGAGACCGGATTAGGGAGGGGACCTGGGGAGCACATCAGTTTCGTTCTTTGCAAGATCAGATTTCTCTGTGCCTCCAAAGCCCAATAAAATGGTGGCTCTTACCCAAAGGCTGTGACCTTCAGGTTCTTAGATGCGGAACGAATCAGGTCTTTGTGTCTCCTAAGGGAAAGAATAGAATTGATTCAGCTTGATTTTGGTAGCCATTTGCTGTCCAATCCACTATAACTGGGTTTGTCCTTCCCAACCCCCTCTCCCCACATGACTGCCTCAGGGGTTCTAAGCAACCGATGTCGTTGTGGCCTGTAAATCGCCATGGGCTGCGCCCAGTTAAATTCATTGACAGCCAAACTCACTGTTGCTGGACAGACCCTTCCTTCTCCCTGCTCTGAGAAGTATTTGTTTAATGCCCCTGTGTGACAAGGGCATCCTGCAGACACGGGCCCAGGAGTCCGTGCGGTATTTATGATGTGTATCCCCTTAAGTGTCCTTTTCTCCGATATGAGCATTTCTTTGGCATCTCCTGGGCCAGCACAGATGCCCGGCACCAAACAGGAGGCTTTTGTTAAACAGACAAACACTTCCTCGAATGATAGCAATATTTAGCAAGTATTATTGTTTCCCCTTTTTAGCCTTTATCTGTGAGGACGAGTTATCTTTGCTTCACCGTTACGAAAGCCGAGGCTCAGAGAGACGAAATGGCTTGTCCAGTCATTTCTAAAATAAACTACATCCCTCGCTGCCTTTTAAAACAGTTCACTGAGCACATGACTAATGCAGCCACTATTGACGTCTTGGGATGCTAGAACATCAGTTCGTTCCCTGGACCGGACACAGATGACCTTAAGGCTCTTATTGCTTGTGGGGATGTTTGTCTCTCTGTTAAATAGTCTCGCCCAGGCTTGGATGACCTGTCTTTCACTGTGTCTTCTCTCTGCTTCTTAATTCTTCCGTCTCGTCCTCTGCTGGCAGGCTGATGCTTCCCCGTGGCTATCAATAAGCCGGCTTTTAATAGCTTCCTCTCCCTCTTGATGGGAGTCATTTTGGCTCAGTTCTCTACTTGGAAGGAACTCAGGTGCAGCAGGACCTTAGACTTCTGAACACGTAGGATGCTTCTGCATTTTTATTTCATCAGGGAGGGGATCGAGAGCACTGGGATCTCGGCCACATGCTTTTTTTTTTTTTTTTTTACCTTCACAATAAAGTGCTCTGGCCATTTCCCCCCAATCCCATTTCGTGAAATTTCACCCACCTGATATCATCAGAAATGTCTCCCCTAATCTACACATTTCTCTTAATCTGGGGCATCTATAGGACTCTATGATCTAACTTCCAATTTTGAAAAAGGTATGCGTCAGGATAGAAGTGTTCTGGGAAAGGATTCACGTGGCCATTATCCTTTTCTTGGCATTGATTCTTTCCCTGACTTTATTATAATAGCATGATGTGTTTCGGGGTCAGTGAACGAGGGGGATTTCCCCAGAAGGCATCAAACGTGTCTTTCACCCCATGTACTCGGCCATAGGCACATCTGTTCACGTGGCTATGCAGGTACTATGTAGTGCCCCGGGTTTGGGAGACAGAAAAGTATGGCACCTTTCCTGCCTTAAAAAAGCAGGGTGTTTAGGCGTGCCTGGGTGGCTCAGTGGGTTAAGCGGCCGACTTCGGCTCAGGTCATGATCTCACGGTTTGTGAGTTCGAGCCCCGCGTCGGGCTCTGTGCTGACAGTTCGAGGCCTGGGTCCTGCTTCAGATTCTGTGTCTCCCCCTCTCTCTGACCCTCCCCTGCTCACACTCTGTGTCTCTCTGAGTCTCAATAATAAATAAACGTTAAGAAAATTTTTAAAAAAAGCAGGGCGTTTAATCAAATTATAGCACATAATGAAGACATAAAAAGAAAAGTTAGGGGATCAAGCAGCATAGGATTAAAATAAAAAAGCATTCAATCAAACATTGGTGACACTTTTTCTCTATATTTGTTACTCTGAAATAACCATCTAAATAAGTAAAAGTATACAGGCACATACCCTGACTCCAATTTTTGCTGTCGTTTTGCTGGTTATCCCCCCCGTTCCTGAAGAAACTGAAAATCTGCCAATAATACCTGGTTTCGTTAAGTGCTTACCATGCGCCAAGCTCGGTCCTGGAACCCCGAATGCCGTTTGCATTTTCCACATCACAACATCCCCGCCACAAAGGCAGGTCCCATCCCATCATTTTCTGCATCTCAGAGCTGAGGAGACGGAGGTGCAGATGGATTAAGTGAGGAGTTCCAGGAAAGACTGACGTGTGCAAAGATCCACTCGACCCCCGAAGTCAGAGCGGTTTCCTTTTTTTTTTTTTTTAAGTTTTTAATTTTTATTTATTTTTGAGAGAGAGAGACAGACAGAGTGCGAGTGGGGGGAAGAACAGAGAGAGAGAGACAGACAGACAGAATCTGAAGCAGGCTCCAGACTCCGAGCTGTCAGCAGAGTGGGGCTCGAACTCACGAACCGCGAGATCACGACCCGAGCCGAAGTCGAACGCTCAACCGACTGAGCCACCCGGGCGCCCCCAGAGCGGTTTCCATTTTACCGTGCAACCTCCCCCACACTCCTCTTTACTCTCGCTGGTTCCTAAGGCAGCTGGCAATCCCCATCTCTGTACACCCGATTCTCCAACCCCTGCTTCCCCGGCCCCTGCCCTGTGCCACACCCCGTGCTAGGCCCAGAGGATGCCGTCATAGTCCCTGCCCTCAAGGTGCTAGCTGGAGATGTAGAAAGGCATTGAGTGAGTGACTGAGTGCGTGAGTGAATGAATGAATGAATGAATGAATAAATGAATGAACACTAAAATTTCCGGAGCTACCTTCCAGCGTGGACATACTTGTAGTGCTAGTCTTTTGTGAATTTCAGAATTCATACTTCTAAGCCCGTCTCCAAATTTCTAGCTATTTTTATGACCGTATGTAAAATATCTGGGACCCAGTCTCCACCATCTGCACATCTGTGGAATGAACTCGATGTTCCATCGTGACGCATGATAACTGCACACACAAGAAGATCTGGTAAGTCATTTTGCTGATGATTTATTGCCTTAAGGACAAAAGCATAAACGGGGAATTTGCGCACCGAAAATCCTTCACATTGAACAAACATGTTCCACGTTACACAAATCATGAGAAAAATGAGGAATGTTGTAAAACATGACAGATCGCCCAAGTGCTCTTTTTTTCCTCTGTTGGGAAATTCCAAAACGTTCCTTCATTTGTATTTCTTAGTCACTTGCAAAAATGGCGGTAGGAATACTTAAATATGAAGTCACAGTTTGAAAATAGATATAAACATACACACACACACACACACACACACACACACACACACACGTATATGTGCACAGATACACAATTGACCATTCTGACCATTCGTGAGTCCCAAGCTCTGCAGGCTTATTATTGGAGTTGCTTTACAGCAAGATAAGTCTTTAAAAAGCAGTGACTTAATTCAATAGAATAGTCAGGGGTTTCGTTGCTTCCCCATGATCTCTATGTACACACAGCACAATGTTAATGAGATTATAGACAACTGTATCATTCAAACCTACTTGCTTGACTCCCTCTCTGAATCACCTTGAAATTAACATTGTCCAGACACGGCCCTGTTGTCAGTAAAGCACCTCTTGGTACCTTTTGATCTCGGGGGCATGCGCACCGGACTTCGGGTCAGGAGAGATGGCTCAGGGGTCAGACTGACCTTGGTTGGCAATCCCGGTCTGCAGTTCCCTAGCTAGTAAGACACTGAGCAGAGTACGTAACATCTATGAGCCCCGGCGTCTTCTCTCTGACGCGGAAAACGATGATAACGCCAAGTCTCATAGGTTTGCTATGAGGACTAAGAAAGATGTAGCAGGAAAGCACCTAGCCCAGGCCTGGCACTCGGTAAGTGCTCGCCAAGTGTTGACAATAAGGTTTAGCAAGAAGTGGTGGTTTGAGAATACAGGTTTCCTCTCTCCCCACCTAAGCACACCAGAGAAATTCACTTGAGGCGCTAATGTGAATTTCTTTACCAAAGGCTAACAAATCCTTCGCGTACCTTCCCCTTATCCCAGAACACGGAGTAACAAAGGACTGGAGACACCATCTGTCTTGTCTACTGGATGGCCTTGCCAATGAGACACTCTTCTGGGGGTCATTCGTGCTCTTCCTGGAGGCCTCCCCAAGAGCCAGGCCGAGGGGAATAAGCTGGAATTTGGGCTCCAATTTGTTTTGGCTGATTTCTCAGCCTCTGTGAGTCTCAAACTTTCCATGTATAGAAACGGGGACGAGAAGCTTCCTTCCAAACGTCGTGAATGTTAGTAAGATAATTTAAGCAAAGTGGGTGGCACCAAGGAGGCCTTCAAAAAAGGGACATTTTTTCTTTGTGACTAATATTCCTAACTTTTATTGAGGTCGGTCACACCACTGCCGAGCGAATCTGACTGCTAGAAAGGTTTTCCTTGCATTGGTCCCAAATCTCTTTCCCCATGACTTCAGAACATGGAGCTGAGACTTTTCCCAGGGGGGCCTGCCTAGGACACGTCCGTTTCTCAAAACCAATGTAACTGGAGTTACCCCAGCCCACTCGGCCCCAGGGCACTCCGGGATTCCTCCATCCAGGTTTCCTAGGATCTTGGAAGCTATGCTCATTTTTCCAAACTGGGATGCAGAGTCAGGAAGAACCTAGCTCTTGGATTTCTGCTGAATTTCAAACGCAGTTAGCCGTCATCCGGTCCTTGTGATTTGTAGACCTCAGGTAATTTCACTCTGAGAAAATCCAACGTAGATCCACACAGGCTTAGAGAAGAACTTATTCTTGGGGTAAATGCTCTTCACACAAAATGTCTTTTTCAACAACAAAAAAAAGACATTTGTTTAAATATCCAGTGTCTCCTTCCTAGGGCACTTCAAATAAGATTTGGCTGATAAGATCTGTACCTTTGGAAGAAGAGAGCCTCTGAGTAAAAGTAGGAACACACACATGGTGTCTTTTATTCCACAAATATATATTGAGGACCACTGTATGCCTTGTATGGACCAGGCGTGGGGGAGGTCATGGTCAGGAAGGCATATTTCCAGTCCTTTTTTCCTATTTCAGAACCCCTGGCCCACCAACACCGAATTCCCTCAGGAATAACCCGCACATCTCTCATCCGAAGCATTGGATAAACAAAACCATCTCTTAAATTCATGATGAAGGCTGGCTCCTGATCTGAAGGAGGGGAGGACCGATTCATGGAGTTTTGTCCATCCCGTATTTTTTTTTTTTTTTTTTTTGGATGCTCAGGCACCTACATTACCTGAAAGTGAGATACGCTTCTCTTGGGAAAGGGGCTAGAGAAGCAGTAAAAAGAGTGAAAAAACAAGGGCAGGAAGTCGGTTACTCTGACATGTTTTCCTGCTCGACCTGCTTGGGAGCTCTAAAAAAGTAAGGACAGAGACACGGGTCGTAAAGTCAATCCGACTTGGATTTGAATCTTGACTTCCCCACGTACCCGCCGGCTGACTTCGGTCAAGGCTCCGTACCTTGCTGAGCTGCTATTTCACATTTGTAAGAACAGAAAGAATAATAGGCCCTTGCCAACACGATTGCCAAGTCTCCCCACGAGCCGATGCATGCAGAGCACTGGGAACAATATCCGGCAAACAGAAGGTAGTAAATAAAAGAATTGTGACAGTAAATATTTATATTCTGCTAACAAGATAAATAATAGTCTCATTTCCATTCATAACAACCTTCTGTTCCTTTTAAGCTTCAACCCACTCTGGCATTTAGTCCCTGTTAAATATATTTCCGTTTCTAGACAACTGGTAAACCCGTCTTCACACCAGGACTGGGGGTTTGGGTCAGCAGACCCGAAGTCTGTGAGAAGGGTCACTGCAGCAGAAAGAGCGGTGTCCTTGTGCCCCAGACTGATGCAGAGTGGATCCGCTTCGTGGTTTGAGCCACATACGGCCTGTAGCTGTCTCCGTTACTTTAGGCGGGTCCGGCCCGGACTTCAGCGGGGTCTCCCAAGGCCCCGTAAGAGCAGAGCAACGTCCCGGGATGCCACTCTCAGGGGTCAGAGGGGCCATCCTAAGGGCTCCCCCAACTCCCAGGAGCCCCCAAGCAGCGAGAGGGTCTGGATGCCCAGAAGAGCTGGCCAGCTGCCCGGTGTCCTGCTGGTCAGCAGCAGATTCACGCCAGGGTCCGTCACTTCTGAAAATTGGCCGACCCTGTTCTGACCCTAGAGTATTGACTGGAGACTTTTCCCTTGAATAAGAATGAAAGTCATCAAATTGCATTTCTGACCAAAACGAACTAGTGTGGACCCTTTACCGTGCAGGGATGACGAGAGACTTAGCCCAAATCTTCGGAATCAGAGACACTTGGGTGTGCTACGGTCAGAACTGTCTATCAGCGTCCACGTGGCAGGACCCACATAATAGACTGTTCCATTGCCCTAGGTCCCATCTGTGCTTCTGAACGGACCCAAAGAGTCTTGTGGTTTGGCATCTAGAAAGGGAAGGAGCGATGTGAAATGCCTAGCTGATTCTGTTCCTTGGAACTCAGGTAAGATCCAGCAGGACTTCCAGTGACTTGGACAGGCTTGGGTTTTGTCCAGAAGAGCTGGAGACAGGCACTTTGTCTGGAGCGTATGCAGAACACGGCCAAGGAGAGAAGTCAGAGTCTGGGCCCGAGCAGCAGCGGAATGGGTCGTTCGGGTGGTTGGAAACAGGACAGGGGGCTGACGGTCTGGATCAGGATAGTTAGAAGTCAGCGGGAAGTGGACGAAGAAGGCTCAACTGGGGGCCTCGGAGGGCTGGCTGCTTTGCACACACTGGGCCACGCCCGAGCCCCGTGTTTTGTACCCGTCTAATTGGCAATTTCTGGGAAGTCAGGGTAGGATTCTAAGTCGGCAAAGATATCGTTGGGATTCCTACAACTCAGGTTGCAGAAGCAAGCGTTGATCCATAGGACCTGGCGGGAGAAGCCAGGCCCGTCGGGACACTGGAAGGAGACGTCGATGGTCTTGGACTTGTAAGGTATGCAGCACCTGCTGTCTGTGCACACCCCACAGTACTTTGGCCGGTAGGGACGCGTGCTGGTGCAGCCGGCGAGGGTGAAGTTCATGGATGCCGCGGGCTGGTACACGGCCAAACACTTCTTCCCTTCCTGCAGAAAAGGAGGTTTCAGTTGGGGTGCTCAGAGGATGAACAGTCACCGTCCTCCCTCCAAGCCCTCATTTCTCCCTTCGCACTCACCACGCAGGAACCCTCCACTTTTCTTTCAGGTCTGCAGCATCTTCAAGCGAGGTTGGACCTCCCCAAACACGGCGAGACCCAGACATATTATGCAGAAGCAACTGAAGGCCTCCCCGGGCCCTGCCTGGCATGCATGGTTCCTCCTCGCAACCTATAAGGTCTTCTTTCCTACCTTTCTGCCTTGCCCACGCCCAGGACTCTCTCACGGTTTTGCCAACGCAGGATGCCTGCGTAGCTCCCTCGGTCTACCAAGTGTCCCAGCTGCTGAGTGCTAGAACCATCACGGGGTTCCATGATCGGGGAGCTGCCCTTTCCCCTAACCTGTTCTTCCTCCTCTCCCCACAGACTCTCGCACACATCCTCCTCATGCAGCTTGCTCAACCAGAGTGTATTCTGGAAAACTAGCTCTATCTCCCCACTGGGCAGTGGGCCACTTGAGAGCAGAGCCCTTACTGTGACTCTACAATCTAATTCCACACCCCGTACCCAATAGGCACTCACTAAATTCGTTGAACGAATGGCTCTCCCACGTGCCAGCACCACGCCAGAACCGGGGGTAGAGCAGGTCCAGGCTACGCAGGAGCCATCTTGGGTTCATAATTACAAAACCAAAATTGGGTGGGAAGCAAGAGGCAACAGCAAGGACTTGAGTTGGCTTTATGGTAGACCCACCCCTACCTCAAAGGCACGGTGCCTTCACCCAACTTGGGGCCTTTGTTCCCATCTTTCCTGCAGCTCACAACTCTTCCATTCACACTCTCAGTTAAACCACATCTGCTGAGTACCTACTCTGCACCAGGCACCAAGAATATGGAGGCCAGCGTGGCAGAGGTAACTGATCAGAGAGGGAGCGGAAGAGAGAAGGGGAGAAGAAGGAGAAGGAGGAGGTGGAAAGATCCAGTTGGCTGGCACAGAGATAATGGAGTCGGGGTGGGGGACAGGGAGTAAGAAGGACTCATGGGGAAGTGGAGCTCTCTTGTCCCCTGGGCAGTCCTCTCTTCGGCAGCCCCAAGATGCCATCAGTGCTCCAAAAATGGAGTCAGTGCTGAGTTTTCCTTTCCTTTCCTTTTCCTTTTCCTTTTTTTCCTTTTCCTTTTCTTTTCTTTTTATGTGGCACCAAGGCATGGGAGTCCCAAGACAGAAGTGAGGACACCTTGAGTTAGATAAATCAGACCCATTTCTAACTACTGTGGCCCACTCTATCCTCATCCTTTAATTATCTTAGCCCCTCAACGCCGGAAGAGATGTCAGACCAACCCCAAGTCTTACCGACGAGGAGCCTGCGGCTCAGAGATGCAGAGATTGGCCACAGTCATGTGCAGTCAGCAGCAAATGGGCATTTGGCTCCTGACTCCAGCTGTCCTGAGCCCTCTTTAGAGCTCTCCTACTGCCCAGTGTGACTGTCATGTCCGTGCACTTGGGTGTGGGCTGGGACAGGACCATAGGGTGAGTGGCAGTCAGTGAGGGTCCCTGAGCATGTCCACAGGAAAGCACTTCCAAGGGCCTCTCAGTTCTCTCCAGAGTGACCCTGACTCTGAGAATATGGTCACCGCAATGCTTCCGTTGCCTGAAAGCCCGCTGATACACATTATCCCATGTAACTCTTCCGAAGGGGGCTTAACTCTTCCCATTTTCCAAACGGCCCCCTCGAGGAAGTGCAGGTGCCAGGCTTTAAGCTGGGCTTGTAAGATGCCTACCCCGCCCTGGAGGGTGGACTCACCTTGATGTGTGGACGGATGTCCACGTCGCAGGGTCGCAGGGTGCAGAGGCGGCTTTCCTGCTCAGGCCAGCACCGGGTGTTGACGTTGGAGATACGAGTGGAGACCCCCAGGCCGCAGCTGGTGGAACAAGGGCTCCAGGGGCTCGTGTAGGCTATGCAGTTCCTGTGCCACGGCTCCACCTCACCCGTGGCCGCTGTGGATATAGGGACCGGACACCCTGTGAGTCGCCAGACGCCATCAGCCACTCTGCCCCACCCTCAGCGCCCACAGGGTCCGGGACCCTGAAGCTTCAAGAGGAAAGAGGTGGGCTATCTCCCCCCACTCCTGAAAGGGCAAGTTAACTCCTAACCCCTCCCCAGGGAGAGGAGGATCTGCTCTGGGCTCCTCTGCTTCTCTGGGAGAAAGATCATCTTTAGAGACAGGTGGACCAGAGTGCAAATCCTGCGTGACCACCTCCAAGCTGTAGGGTTCCGGGTAACTCACTCCGGGCCTCGGTGTCCTCGTTGGAACAGAACGCCTGCCTTCCAAGGCTGGTGTGCCAAAGAAAGGGCCTGTTTACTGAGTACATATCAGGCACCTGCAAGGTGCTATCCCTGCCCCTGCAGAGATCAAGTTTATTTGGAGAAAGTCAGAGGGAGTGTCTATCCCCTAGAGCCTAATAGCTAATCTGGGTGATGCTGAGGGCACAGTGGTTAAAGAGACACACAGGCTTCAGAGCCAAATTGCCTGGCTTCAACTATGAGCATGGCCACTTAGCAGTCGGGCAGCTTTCAAGAAGCTAACCCCACCTCCATGCCTCAGGCTCCCCACTTGCAAAGAGGGGTTGATGCTAGCATTTCCCTCCCAGGGCTGTGGACAGAAAAGATGGGTCCGCACCTATGAAAGCCACAAGCTGTCTCTGGCCCTTAGTAGACTCTCAGTAAACACGAGCTTACGTGGTTTCTTGACTGTCAACTAAACACCAAGTCTCGGATGGTTCTATCCATGTGTGCATCCCAGCATCTAGAACATGGTGAGTGCTCACTTACTCTCTGAGTAATGGAAAAATGGGCTAAGCTAGAGGGGGAGGCAAGGAAAAAGCCAGCAGGACAAAAGAGAGGTGCCACAGAGAGACGGAACAAGATATACAAGAGAAGCCTCAAAGAGGAAGCCAGTCCCGCCCTAACACACGTGCCCACAGGCAGGAAGACAGAGAAAGGACCGGGCAGAGGGGGGAGAGGAGGAAAGACAGATGGTAGGGCAGGGGAGCGGGGGAGGGGGAGAGAAGGAAGGCGGGGGAGGGAGGCTGGTTTGCAGTGGGGAGGACGGGAAGGAGGGGGGAGAAGAGTGAGAAAAAAATGGAGAGGGGTCAGGGCCGGACACTCAGCCCCTCCAAGTGAACAGGTGTGCAGGGAACGGGGATGGATGAAGGCAGGAAGGAATGAGTGAAGGGGGAGCTTTGAGAGGCAGAAGAAACAAGAAGAGGCAACTAAGGACAGAGGAGAGGAGGGCTGGGATGAGCTGGGGGTGGGAGCACGGAGGAGGGAGGCGGAGGGACGGATTTGCCTAGGAGGATAAAAGGGCTTTGGTTTCTGGGTCGCCCACTGGCAGGCAGGGGCTCTGCTCGTCCTGGGTCAGAACGGGGTCACTGGGCCACATACAATGGGCAGCCAGCCACTGCCCCTCCCCCTGTGACCCTTGTGTGGCTCTGCCGGTTGGGGGCCGCGGTGGGACTATTGCCTTGGGCCTGCTAGGAACAGAGCACGGCCAGCCCAGGCCCCTCCGGAGAGGCTCTGTCTCCCAGAACCGCGGGAGGGGCAGGACCACTGGAGGGTGGCACTCGCTGAGGGCACACAGCCTGGGGGCACGTCTCTATTGTCTGGGCTGGTCCCCTGGCACCCACCCCCCCTTTCCTGCTTTCCAGTTTGTTCTCTGAAACACCTTCTTCACCTAGCTTCTGCAAAACCTCTTTCTCCTGTTTCTGTCCTGCCTCTTGGATTCGCCTGTCTCAGCTTTTTCTCTCCCTGGCCTTGAATGGTAGTGTTTCCGGGGCCACACCTATGGTTCTCCACCTGGGCGATTTTGTCCCCCAGTCTCCAATGGCAATGTCTGCAGGTATATTTGGTTGTTACTCCCTGAGAGGCAGGTGCTGCAGACATCTAGTAGGGAGAGGCCGGGGGTGCTGGTAGACACCCCACAATGCACAAGGCAGCCCTCCCCACAGAGTCTTCTCTGGTCTGGGATGTAGTCTGTACCAAGGTTGAGAAACCTTGCTCTACACAGTCTCCCTGAACAATCTCAGGCACTTACAATTGTTAGGAAACCATCAGTACTCTTGAAACCCCAGACTCTATTGGCATCTCTTCACTCTTTCATGTCCACTTGTCTGGCAGACACTTTCCTTCTAGAAATATCCTCATCTGCTGTCTTCTGTGTCATCAGCTGCTCCTGGTTTTCCTCTTCTATTCCCCACACTCTGTCCCTGTCCCCCTCAAATGTCAGCCCTCCCAGGCCTCTGTCTCACTCTACATATCATCCCTGGACCATCATACTCGCCATCGGCAGCCCCAGGTGCATGGCTTCCAGAGCTCTCTCTGCAGTGGATTGATGCTATGACCCCGGTCCTACTCCTCATGTAGTGCCTCTCACATCAGAACCTTCCTTGCAATCTCCACCCCAACTGCCCTAGCTCAGATCCTCACTGGCCCATCCATCCATCCATCTGCCCACCCATCCATCTGCCCATCCATCCATCCGTCCATCCATCCACCAATCTATCCATCTATCCATCTACCCATCCATCCATCTGCCCATCCATCCATCCATCCATCCGTCCATCCATCCATCTGCCCATCCATCCATCTGCCCATCCATCCATCCATCCGTCCATCCATCCATCCATCCGCCCATCCATCTATCCATCCATCTGCCCATCCATCCATCTGCCCATCCATGCATCCATCCATCCGTCCGTCCATCCATCCATCCACCCATCCATTCATCTGCCCATCCACCCGTATGACAAACATCGATCTGGTACCTGAGAAGTGGCTGACGTTGGGCTACTCCAGGAAGCAGTGTTAAAACAAGTGGGCCTGTCCCTCTCCTCCTTTTCCAGGGCTTCCTCTGGCTCACCTGTCCACCTATCCTCCATAGCGAGGCGGAAGCCACCTACCCCCTCTCCCTCCCTTGCACCTTGTGTGCATGCTTCTCCTCCTGGGGGCGCACACACACCGTTCCTGCACCTCCACTCCCCTACCTAATCTCTTAAGTAGGATAACAATGACTCCCATGTATCTGGCTTTGCTCTTTATAAAGCTCTTCCTCATTTTATGCTGCGAGGACCCCATAAAACAGATGGGACAGATGGAGAAATAGGGTCCCGGAGGTCACGCAGCTAGTGGGGCAGTGCTCTGGGACTGGGACTCAGCGCGTGTGCCAATCACAGTGGCCAGGGCCCCGCCCTCCCGTCCCCGTCCAGTCCCCTCTCCCCCGAACCCACCTAGGGCGCCTGTGTGGCGCTGCGCTGTCTTGCGCGGCGTCGTGGCACCGTCGTCGCACACCCACTGCTGGCAGCAGCGGCCGGGCACGCTCACCCGCCGGGGGCGGCGGCACCAGAGGCGCGGGGGGCGCGCGCGCACGCACAGGGGTGTGCAGCCCACGGCGCCGTCCACACACGTACAGTTGTACTTGCAGTTGGGCTGGAAGGACTGGCCGTTGGTGTAGCGCACCCCGTCCAGGACGCAGCCCACGCCGACCACCTCTGCAAACACACACAGCCGCCGCTCGGGTCAGGCCCAGTGGGCTCGGCGCCCCCATGTGGACACCTCCCGCCTCTGGACCTGTCCCAGCCCTCGGGGAGCACCGCGCGTGGGCGAGGGCGGGCAGGCAGGACCACCGCAGGGTGGGAGTGTGGGGTGCGGCTCAGCCATCACCCGCTGAGTGACCCCCAGGGGCCAGGCTGGCAGCCGGTGAGAAGCTAGAGCATGGCGGGCGCCAAGAACCTATGCGACCCGTCCGGTCCCACCCCCAGCATGTGGCACAGAGCCTAGTACTGACAAATGCCTCTAGGGTCATGGTTCTGAGAGGGCCAAGTGTAGAGCCAATCAGAACACTTTGAAACAAAGATTCCACTCATTCAATGCATATTTATAGAAGGTTCTAGGCACTGGAAATTCAGCAGCGACCAAAACAGACAAAACCATGCCCCCATAGAGCTTACATGACAGTGGGGGGGTGACACAGGAAAGACGGATCACACAGTGTGTTGATGGGCACCAGTGCCCGGGAGAACAGTGAAGAGGAGGGGCGGCTGGGGGATGGGGGGCAGTGGCTGATTCAAGTGGGCAGCCAAGCCTCACCCAAGTGATGCGGCTTGGGCAAAGACAGAAGGAGGTGAGGACGGTGGGTGGCACAGGTGTCGGGGGAGGAGCCTGCCGGGCGGGGGAAGGGCTGCAGGTGTCAAGGGCCAGGTAGGAGCAGTCCCGGGACGGGGTTGAGGGCTTCCCTGCAGGCTCAGAGGAAGAGGCAAAGCTGTTAGCACCTGGATACCCGGGATCTATTCGAGAAGTAACTGGTGACTCGGCTCTAGGAATCACGCCGCCCAAGAGCGCACGCGGCGCTGGATGGTGAGCAGAGAGAACAGGCAGAAGGGCGGTGCCGGGAGGCCACCCCAGCAATCCAGGCGAGCGGTGGCTGTGCTTGGACCACCCGGGAGGAGGGCTCAGCTTCTGGATGTGCTTGGAAGGAACAGCTGCCGGATGGGATGTGAGGAGCGGAGGAGAGTCAGGAATGACTCCTGCTTCTATGACCTGAGCCCCGGAAGGGGAGGGGTGCTCTGTCCCCGGAGGAGCTGGCTTTGGGGTGAGTGGCCTCGAGGGTTCTTCGTGAGACGGGAGATCGCAGTAAGCAAGTTCAGGGGCCCGGCAGCGGGGGTCGGGGGCTGCTGGGCCTGGCCAGCGCTGCACCCCCCCCCCCCCCCGCCCCTTCCACCCCAGACGCATCCCTCCTTGAGGACAGCGTCTGGAAGTGCAGGCAGAGAGCTCCCAGGCAGCAAGAGTACGCACCCGAGGAGGGCTGGTTTGAAATCCGCGGTCTGACAGAGCATCTCCGGGGTTCGCCTGCAGGTGGTCACTGATAGAATAGCCCTGGCATCTCCCAGGGCTGCCCGCGGTCACCTGACCTGCTCGGTGCCAGGCTTCCTGGCATTGCTGATTTCATCCGAGACTGGAAACACCACCCACCGTCACCTTCGTTTTCACATCTAGCAAAACTGAGTCTCCGTGGAGTCACGTGCCGAAGGCGGCCCAGCTAGACGCAGAGCCTCAGCCCGTGGGAATGTTGGCGCGGCTGCTGTTTTTCCTGGGAGAAGATCGTGCAGGGAGGAGGCCCAGAAAGGAAAGGCGCTACCGCTCGCTGACCCTGTATCTGATCTCGTGCCAGGCACCATCTGATATGTTATCTCATTCAGTTCTCCCGGGGACTTCACGAGGAGAGTTTTATTTTCCCCGTTTGGCAGACGGGGAGGTCGAGTGATTCATTAGCTCAAGGTCACCCAGCTGGTGAAATGATAGAGCTGCCCCTCCAACCCAGGGGAGCGCCAGCCCCACAGCCCATTTCCTTCCACCAGACACCGGTAAAGGAGGGGAAATGGGGAAAAAAAAAACAACAACAAACCGAACCAAAACAAGGCGAAGCGGAGGAAGCCCTGGGTGAATCACTCATCCTTTCGCTCTGAGTCACCCCCGGCCGCGCCCTTGCACCCGGAAGGTGGGAGCACACGCGCGCGTGTGTGGGCATGATGGTGGAGGGGGAGAAGGGGCGTGCTGAAACCTGGTCTCTGCCCCTGCGTGGGGGAACTTTGCAGGGACAAGGCAGCGCCGGGTGCCAGGGAGCCCTTGGCCTAGTGGCTGTCACCACCAGCTGCACGGAGGCACCAGCTGGGGAACTTTCAAAAATTCTGACCCCCGCCCTGTGCCCCAGATGATGGGACTCTCTACTTTTATGGTTATTTTCCGGGCCTTAGTATTTTTTTTAAAGTAGGCTTCATGCCCATGGCAGAGCCCAACTTGACCCTGAGATCAAGACCTGAGCTGAGATCACGAGTCGGATGCTTAACTGACTGAGCCACCCAGGAGCCCTTGACCTTTGCAGGTTTGAGCTCTTTGGGTGAATCCAGTTTGCAGTCAAGATTGGGAACCTTGCTTCTGAAAGCTGTTCCCAGTCTTCTGGGAGTCTGGGACCGGTGGGGGACAGTGGCCCTGAGCAGCCTGCCCACCGCTGGTGAGAGCGAGAGTAGGGGTGTATGAAAGATGTACGGCTGGGCCCACAGCAGACTCTAACGCGCCCTCCTCATTCACTTGCACGCTAATGGGAAGCTCACCACCTCCTATCTAATCTCAGACTTTGCAAGCACAGCCATGGCCTGGTGAGCCTTCCTCTTACTGAAGGACCAGCAGGAACTCAAATCCTTTGTTCCACACTCCAGGCCTTCACGTCCCTCACCCACCTCCTACTGGAGCGTCAGCTGCATGGGAGCAAGGACAGGGGCCATGCCTCGTTGTAACCCCACTGTTGGATTATCACCCACCTGTTCATAACTATGTGAACGAGTCAGTGGATGGATGGATGGATGGGTGGATGGGTGGGTGAATGGATGGATGGGTGGATGGGTGGGTGAATGGATGGATGGGTGGATGGGAGGTGGGGTGGGCCCTAATCTGTATTGTGCTCTGACCATGTATCAGGTTCTTGACGTCTCGATCACCCAAAGATGTAGGCCTTATTTGTCACATTTTCCTTGATGAGGAAACTGAGACTTCAAGGGTTAAGTAGCTTGCCTAGTGACACCGTATTAGTTATGGCGCTGGGGTTCGAACTTAGATTGTCCAGCTCCTGAGACCATGCATGAGCTTTCTACTCCCTCACTGTCCACACTGGGGAGTCTGAGCCTGCAATGAGGCTCCTCTGAGGATGACCATGGACAAGGCTGAGATAATTTCTACAAGGGAAAGTGAAAACAAATCAAGTAAAGCAATGGCCCAGAACAGCCGGTCACATTTGAGGCTTTAATGTGGTCCCTTGTTTATTCTCAACAACTGCATGAGGTTGGTTTGATCAAGCTCCTTAAGTGATGTGCCCAAGGTCACGTAGCCAGCAAACAGCAGGGCCAAGATTCAAAAACCCAGGTCTGTCTGCCTGTAAATTTCATGATCCTTCCAGCAAACCACACTGCTCTCAGGCCTGACCCAGCTGCGTTAAATGCAGAGTAATGTTTGTACAACCAAAATAGCCAAAGAGTATAATTCAGAGGTCACTCTTTGCCCACAGAAGTATTTAGTTTGGCCCACAGAGTGTTTAAAAATTTTTTTTTTTTGGAACATGTCACCAACATTTACAAATTATACACAAATCCGGATTTTTGGATTCTCTTGAAGACTGAGCAGCATGGACAAGTCCAAGCTCACTTTTCTGCCTGGCCACAGTGGCTTGTGCCCGGGAGCTGTGACCTCTGGTAGCCAAAGCTTGCATTCATTAGTTTGCCATAGTTCCGCCTTTCTCTGAGTTACATGTGCCAGTGTTGTGATTGCTTGTTGTTATGACCTGCCTTGGCCTCGTTACACGCACACCTCCATGGACAGATTTAACCTGTCTTGGGGACCATCCATAGGTTGAGTTGACCATGTGCCAAAAAACTGTCTGTTTAAAGGGACCTTCTCTTTCTTCTTCTCGCCCTGAGGTGCCTTCCTCTGTATGGCCATCAGACATTGGCCTCTCCTCTTTCTTGCCTTGGGGGGTCGTGAACTCAGACACCATGGCAGCATTTCTGGGAAGATGTTTGGTAGAATACTAGTGAGGTGTGTGTGTGTGTGTGTGTGTGTGTGCATACACACGTATGCATGCAATGTGTGTATCTGTGAGTGTGCATGTGTGTGTGGTGGGGTGGGTGAGTAGTTAACATCTACCTGGACAAAACAATTCCCTGTGCACTTACGTTTCAAAAATAGGGTTTCTTCTGGTACCTCCCGTTTTGGAATTTTACAGTGGACGTGAACACTTAAAACCTCTCAGAAGCTCTGTATACTTGTTCAACATTGTTTATTCTAGTGTCTGCAAACCGATGGGACCAGGGAACCCTTGGCAGGTGTGATATCTATTAAAATCTGTGGACCAGTTTTCTTTCCAGATAAAAGGAGAGGGAATACACAGGGGCTCATGGTGAGGGGAGCTAAGAGGCTATCGTGAGCAAAGGCAGGACCTGAGATACAAAGAGATAGGGGGTGTGTATGGATTGGGAAGGCGGTTTTCCAGGCCTCTGGTGGGGGAAAGGCAGTTTCAGGGCCTGCACCCTCTCTGGGTCCATGAGAGAATGTCTATAAAGATGAGGTGCCTCGCACATAGCAAGATGTCTGTGCAGCTTTAGACATTAGAGTGATAACAGTGAACTGAGTTCCCTTTTTAATGACCTGGAATAACAGCTTCCAAAAGGGGAAAGAAGTGATGAGACAGTCTCATATAGCTGGAAGGGATTCTAGTGGAGGAAGGCTCAGCCAGCTTTCCTCACCTGGGTATGGGGAGAAAACTATACAACTGTCTCTCTCTATAAGCAGTCTCAGAGTTGAGAATGCATGAGAATCACCCGGGAAACTTGTTAAAGGTGCAGACACCACCTTCACCTCTAGAGAATTCTACTCAGTATGCCTGGGGGTCGGGCTCAAGGGCAATGTTTTTAGCCGACACATCAGATGATTCTGTGCAGGTGGCGCGGCAAGTTCTCTTTGAAAAAACACACTGTTGGGGCGCCTGGGTGGCGCAGTCGGTTAAGCGTCCGACTTCAGCCAGGTCACGATCTCGCGGTCCGTGAGTTCGAGCCCCGCGTCAGGCTCTGGGCTGATGGCTCGGAGCCTGGAGCCTGTTTCCGATTCTGTGTCTCCCTCTCTCTCTGCCCCTCCCCCGTTCATGCTCTGTCTCTCTCTGTCCCAAAAATAAATAAACGTTGAAAAAAAAAAAAAAATTTTGAAAAAACACACTGTTTTGTGGGGCTAATAATGAGTCTGAATAAAAGGGGGCAAAAAAAGTAGAAGGATGGGAGAATCGAGGGTGGTTCCGTGGAAAGCTAAAGGCAGATGACTTGCTATGATAGTTGAAGCAGGAACCAATGATAAAAGAGTAGACAGTGCTTATAATTAACCGTGAGGCACAGGTAGGATTGTTTGATGTGGAATTATGCGCATAACCCTCATCAACAACCCACCTCAGGAGATACAGTAGATTAGCTGAGGATGAGAGCCTGTACTACGCGTGAACATGTAATTGGGTGCATATGGGGTCACAGTTATGGAGAAGTCTTGCTTCAGCACTAAGGGAGGAAAGAGGTTCTTGGGTTTACGAGGCTTTGTGTAATTTTTCAGAAGTTAGGCTGCGGCGTCATGATGCCTAGTTACCTCTTTTCATCATGCTGGGTCATGTATTTTGGATAAATGCTTAGATGATTCAAGCTAAGTGACTATCATTCCAGGTAGAAGCATGAGATCAGAAAGTCCTTGTAAGGAAGTCCCTGGGAACAAAAAAGGACATGATAGAGCACTTGAAGAGCAAACAAACAACAAATAGTTGTTTTCCCCCAGCATGAGGATATTATAAAGACCAAGGGTAAAGAAAAAGCAAAGGCAATTAGAACCCCAGGAAAACCAAAAAGCCTCATGAGAAAGGAAATTCAAACAAGTGCAATATCTCATGCTTCAGCAACATTGTTTACTAGTCAGAATATTGTAAATACTGACTATTGTATAACCAAAAATTATGAAAATGATACTGGAAGATAGGGGATGTATCAGGTGGTATTGAGGAGTTAAGTCATCAGCTAACATGTAGGAACATTGAGGGGTTATCCAAAATTGGCATTTTAATCCAATTAAGTTACCAGAGAAGACATATATTACATAGTGATTACTACCAGAAGAAAGGGCTAAAAAGTTCAAAGTGACTGTAGTTACAGAAGGAACATGGGCGTATAGAAAGGGATGATTGCAGGCTGCTGGATTTGATTCTTTCAAGGTTAGTGGATTTTTAAAAACCATATTATTTAAATTTAGAATATTACTGGAACATCTGGAACTCTGATGGGTTTTGGTACCTCTGGGAGGCATAGGCATCCCACAAAGTGTCTACCACTAAGAGAATGAAAACATGCTTAGGTCTTTCCTGGTGCCTCCCTTCCCCCGGTCAGCCATGGATGTAACTCCCAGCTGGAGAAGAGAGAAGGAAGCCAGGTTCTGGAGGCAAGTGGAAGGCAGGCGTCCCTCCCTCCTCAAGAAGGGCCTAGCTCCTGACCTCTGATCATGGACTAGAATGGCGGGGGGCGCAGCCTGGCCAGGGAAGGGGCTATGGGTGAGGGCTAGAGCTGGGGGTGCTGGGGGCTGGCCAGAAGGTAGGGAGGGTCTCACTTACGTGCACACACTCCTATTGCGTACCTCGGGCGGTCCCCACTGTAATCGCAGTAGAGGCCCCGGTGGGGGTCACAGATGGCTGCCTCTGTGCAGTTGTCCCCAAGCTGCTGAGCACACATTTTACAGCATTCACAGCCGTCTGTGATGAGGCTGACCCCCAGCGGGCAGCGGGGTGGGGACGGTGGGCACTCACATGGCCACTTGCAGAACTGGGGTTGTGAAGATGTATCCTCCAGTGGCACTGGGGTGAAGGCCATGGCCGTGGGGGCTGGAGAGAAGGCCTGTGGGGGAACAGCAGAGATAAAGGACTGCCAGGCAGGGGTTCAAAGCCCAAAGGGCTAACGAGCACCTTCTCGTCTTCGTGGCGTTAAAAGGGATACGTAAAATTATGTCTTTCTACCCTGTTTTTGAGAGCCGGACATCTCCTTTCCCTTCAGTAAAGCAAACAGGAAGGACCGAGGAGCCAGGGGGTCAGAGAAGTCAAGCCGATTTCCTCAGTCTCCCTGCTGGAGGAGGTGGGGCCCAGATTCCATGTCAGAACTCTGGCCCCACTAAGCCTCATGTGTGTTTCCTTCCTTTCTCGAGCACCCCATAACCTGGGAGGGCACTGAGCCCGTCTCATTTCACGGATGGGGAGCTGAGGCTTTGAGGAGTGAATGCCTTCTGATCAGTCAGATTGCAAAGGCGCGGCCCGTATCCTACTGCCTTGCCTCTGCGGCCCAGAGAGCCACCCTCTTCACTCCACTGAGTCCTTGGCAGCTTGTGGGGTCAGGTGACTCATATCTGACACCAGGTGTTAGCCAGCTGACATTATTATTATTATTATCATTACTGCTGTCGTCGTTATTATTTTTTCTCTGAGCACCAGGGAAAGGCTACGGGGTGTGGGGGCTGGCTCTCCCTGCCCCTGCAGAGGGGAGTCCCCCCACCCACGTGCTTCCCAGGGCCCCCTTCCCATCCTCCGGCCCACACGTTCATCTTCATCCCGAAAATATGAGGGACACAGCACCGGGAAGCCGGGAAGGGGGGCGGGGACAGGTCCCAAAAGTCATCCCAGGTGGACACAACGGAAGGCGGCTCTGGGGTGTCTTTGAGTTTGGGAGCTTCAAGCCGCCCGTACCTCTGGGAGCCAGTCACCTTCCCACCTCCTCTGGCTCTTTCCCTGAACCCTCCCTCTTCATACGGGAGGAAACTGAGGCCCTGGGAGAAAGGGAATTGCCTGAGGACAGAGAGCGTGCAGCCGGCTTCTGGTCATTCTCCCACCCCCAGGCCAGCGTGGTCCCTGCTGGGGAGGACCCCATCCAGGACTTCTCAACCGTGACTCCAGAATTCCAAGGTCAGCAAAGATGGGGCCAAGGCGGGGCTGGTCAGGCCCCCGGGGCCAGTCCCTCTATCTCGAACCCAGGAAGCCTTGCTCTGTGGAACTTAGAGATCTGCATTTCTTCCTTTGAACAGCACATGTGGACAGATTCAGGCAGATTCGTCCTCCCTTCTCCCGAGGAGGAAACTGAGACCCAAAAGGGCAGACGGACGTGTTCAGGGTGACACAGTATGGGTCAGGACCGAGATACGCGCGACTCTTGTGACTCTTATTTCTATGCCCTTTACGTTTGCCTTCTGGGTTCTTGTAGTTGCACCCCCCACCCCCCACCCCCAGCTGAGCCAGCTCACAGCCTCTCTCAAGTGTTAGGCATTTGAAGATGAACTGAAACCTTCTCTGATTTTGGAGCACCCACAGCTTCGGGGAGAGACCGACATTAGAGGGGAGTTATTACAATGCAAGCCTGTATGCAGAGTGCCGGGCATCCCAGGGGAGCCCCGGGGGCTCTCGGGAAGGGCAGGAAATGGCTCTGTCGAGGGGAGTGAAGTCCACCTCGCTGTGTGGACCAGCGGCCAGGTGAGATGATCCAGGTTGAGGTGCTGGATGGGCGGGGCTCTTGGTTATGGCTTTGGCACATAATAGGTGCTGTAAAAATCGATTTAACAAACGAAGGGCCCTTCAAAATCAAATAGGCAGACCTTGATTTGAGGCTTTCGTCACCTCTGGGTTTGGTTTCGGGACTCAGTCGTGCCCTTTTCTACCGGAGGGACGTAAGTTTCCCTGCCCCTGCTTGCTTTTCCTCATAAACACAGTGCGACACAATAAAACCCCAACCCCCCTCATCAATAAAGCCAACCGTAGGTACGTACGCATATTTACCTCTTTCTGACTCTGTGGAGAGAATTTCCCTCATCTGTCTGTGACACTAGAAAGCTCAGAGCTTCGTAAGCAACTGTCTCAGGGACTGTCTCTGACCCGTCCCCAGGCCCTCAGGACACACACACTCACGCACACGCACACACGGCAGAGGAAACAAAAAGCCCTGTCCTCCAGGAAGCCTTCCATGCCTACCCCAGACGATGTTCGAGGTGTTCCTTCTCTACTAGAATGTGAGCACAGCAGGGCTTTGTAAGTGTTGCCTAGTGGACTGGGTGCACAGGGGACTGTTGACCCCAGGGGCTTGGTGTCCCTTGATTTGGTGTCCCATGCTCAAAAGCATGACTTCTCCTTTGCATTTCTTGGTTGGGCATCCTCTCTCACCCCCACAGGGCTCGGCACAGGGCTTGCGGAGAGCACAGGGCTCACTTTGAGCTGAGGTGGGATTGGCTATAACCTGGCAGGGACCCTTCTTCATATGGTCACCTGGGTCTCCAAGTTAAGGAAGGAAGGAAGGAAAGAAAGAAAGAAGGAAGGGGAAGGATGGAAGGAAGGAAGGAAGGAAGGGAGGAAGGGAGGGACGGAGGGAGGGAGGGAAGGAGGAAGCCTCCATTTTAGTACCTACCCGGAGCCCCGGGGCACACAGCTCCTTGAGGGAAGCCAGTTAGGGGACGTGGGGCTGCCAGGGATGGGCTCTGGGCATCTTTAACCCAGTCCTGGCTCTTGGTGCCATCTGCTGGTGGGAAATCTCCTAGCCCTCAGTCCAGAGGAGAAGGTACCCGGAGTGCATGGGGGGCCTGAGGACTCCCGCGTTTGGTGTGAAACCCCCTGAATCCTTGCTGCCTTGTCCAGCGTTGACACCACAGGGGTTGTGCCTGCACACCCCTCCTGATGATGAATTCTGTGTGTGTGTGTGTGTGTGTGTGTGTGTGTGTGCAACGCAGGGAAGCAGAGGGGTGGCAGGTGGTTCCTGCCCTCAGGGGTGGACCGTTGAGTTGGGGACATGTGCATCCACTCTTTCGCGCATTCTACGGAAACAGATGCTTCGCGAACACCTACCACGTGCCAGGCTTTGTGCAAGACTCGAAGGAAGCAAGGGTGCATGACACACAACCTTCTTCTCACTAACTGACCACCCACGAGGCCAACAGACCTCAGTCTCCTCCCGCCTCTTGCCCGCACCCTGCACCAGCTCCCCACGATTCTCCCTGTGCCCCAGATGCAAGCACATGGGCACCTTCTCATAGATGACAACGAGGTCGCTGGGCACAAAGATCAAGGAGAGCCTTGAATGCCTGGCTAAGGTCTCAGACTTTTGGCTGGAGTCTGCTGCGATGATTTGTTGAAGGATGTTAGCAGGAGAAAGATGGGGGCACAGATGTGTATTTTAGAAACGTCACCCTGGGCCACGTCTAGTCTTTGCAACATACTGTCCAAGAGACTCTGGGAGTTCACTTGCTGAGCCTTGGTTTTCTCTGTTGTAAAATGATGTTCTTACGACTAGATACCCCCACCCGCCAAGGTTCTGGGCCCAAGCACCACGTGGCTAGAGCTCCTGGCTTGTCCTCGCCAGTCCATTCCATTGCAGACCACAGCTCTGGTGGCCGCCAGGGGCCAGTCTTGAGCCAGGTCTCAGTTACTGTGGCCTGTCTTGTCTTCCCCACAGCGGGTGGCATCGCGATCTCCATTGTGTATGTCAGCAAAGGGACTTGTTCATGGTTAACACGCAGGAAGTGGTAGAATTTGACTCAAACCCAAATCTGTTGGGTCCGTGCTTGTCCCGCTACTGTACGTGGAGAATTTTCTAATGGAAGGAAATCAGTTATAAGGTAGTGAGCGCGCTGCCAGTGGGGGTAATCAAGAAGCATCTGGACATTCCTCCTGGCTGGGGGCTGTAGGAGGGTGTCAGGCCTTCCAAAGCCTGTCATAGAGTAGGTGTCAATAAACATCTATCAATAGAATGAATGGAAGAGTCAATGTACGTTGCCCCCACGACACTGTCCTCCCTTGAGGGCGGGAGCCACGTACTGCCCATTTCCCTGTGCACATGCACACACACACAGGCCCTTACATCGCAGCTAGTATCTACTGAGTGCTCACCTCTCAGTGGAGAGGTTCTTCTGTCCCCTGTCATATGGTTCCCTCAACAAATCACAAGGCAGGCCTACTAATTGTCCCCGGAGCAGAGGAAACGGAGGCTCAGTGAGGCTGAGTGGCTGTGAAGGCCGCACAGCTAGTCGGGGGGTTGGGGGGGCGGGTGGGGCACATCCAGGATGAAACTAAGGTCTGCCTTACCCGGAGGTCTGGAGCCCCCGGCCCTTCGGCCGTCTTCAGTCACCCCCCGCAGGAAAGACCGAGCTCCCGTGGTCTTTGGGAACATGCTCCCATCGGACCTAACCAAAGCAAATATCCAGAGGCTGGGAGCTCCCGGAGAGGCTGTGGGGATCCCCGTGTGAAGGGTCCGTCCCTTCAGGATCGCACTTCGTGGCACCCGGAGACCTCCGGCGCCCGTGTCATTGCCAAAGGTGAGGCCCGGCGGCCCGGCGCCCTCCTTCAAAGTCCTGCTTCCTGCATGAACTCTAGCCCGAGCTACTGTCCTGGGGTCGAGCGGGCAGGAGAGATCAGGAGCTGATAATTGCTGCTGAGCCGGGGGTGGGGACCAGACTGAGCCGGGCTTAGGACCAGACTCGTTCGGAAGGGCCCTTGAGCGTTCCAGCTGGGACGCACCTTAGAACTCCTCTTTGACCCACCTGCCCATTTGAAGCCGGACGAGAAGCCCACGGTTTCCTTTCGGAAGGATCTTTCCTGGGCACTTACAGCGGGGCAGGCCCCGTGCTGGACGGGGCTGGCGCGGTGGGTCCCTCAGATCCCCTGTCCTCGCGGGGCTCGGTCTCACTGTGCCGCCTTTCCAGGCTCTTAATTCCCAGACCTTATACTTCCATGCCAGGGGCGCCCGCAGCCGATCCTGGGGCCCAGGCAGGCGAATTTGATAATTAATGCCAGGCATCTTCGGCATTAAATGTGCCAGATACGGTGCTGAGCGCATTCCGTGCATTCGGTTAGTACTAGAAGCCTCATACCAACCCTTTGTGCAACAAGCACTCCACGCCCTTAACCGGTGGGGAAACTGAGACTCAGGGAGGCCAGGGAGTTGCCCAGGTGCACGGGCAGCGACTGGCAGAAGGATTGAACCTGCAGGGTCTGACTCTGATCTCCGTGCTTGAAGCCTCGGGCCTCCCTTTGAATCACCACCAAAGCCACAGTCCCCCTCTCTCTAGGACTTCCCCTTGGGGGCCGAGGCTCTTCCTGGAACCCCAGGGTGCTTGGCTGGGCCCTTGGGACCCCCTGAGGCTTTCACCAAGCTCCCACTGTCTTTGGGTTTGGCAGCCTCTCTCCGTATTCCCCAGAACACACAGGAGCCGGCCCCAAGCCCTGCCCCCTTCCCCAGACAGCTCGGACACACCCACTACAAACAGAAGCGCTTCCCACCGCGGTTCCCAGACTTTGCTGCCTGTCAGAACCACCCGGAGGCTTGAACAGACACGGGTGGGCGGTCAGGGTCCCCAGATATCCCAACTTTTCCACGGAGTTCTACATGCAGCAGAGAACAGCGAGCCCACGGACGCTGTTAAAATACAGATTCCCGACCCCCACCTCGAATGTTCGTTCGAACACTTCCGTTGTTTATAAGCCCCCCATGTGTGGTATTTCGTTACAGCTTGCCTGAATGGATGAAGACAGCGTCACTTAGCCCTCTTGACAAAGAGGGTGGTCACTAAGCAGGTTAGAAGAAATCGATTGATCCCCTCAGTTGTACTATTTACTGGACAAATTTAACCTGATGAAAACTGGGGGGGGGGGGGAATGAAAGCCCCTGTAGGAAATGCTGCAAAAGTAGTTTTGAGATGCTGTTTAAAGATGAGGAAGAACTGAGACCCCTGGCTGGCTCGGCTGGTTAAGCGTCTGACCTCGGCTCAGCTCACGATCTCACGCTCCGTGAGTTCGAGCCCCGCGTCGGGCTCTGTGCCGACGGCTCGGAGCCTGGAGCCCGTAGCCCGTTTCGGATTCTGTGTCTCCCTCTCTCTCTGCCCCTCCCCGGCTCATGCTGTCTCTCTGTCTCTCAAAAATAAATAAATGTTAGAATTTTTTTTTAAAGATGAGCAGGAACTATGGGTTTCAGGGTGTTTTCCAGCCCTCAGGCACAAGTCAATGTTTGATTTGACTCTCACGTCGGTTTTCCAAGAACTCCGGGCAACAGGCAAGGGGGCAGGAAGTGGGAGGCTGGCCGTGGCGGGGAGGGGTGCCTAGGGAACTGAGATTTCTGCTTGATGATAAAGTGGACCCCACCCCCTTCTGAATGTGAGTGTGGTTCATCGGTGACAGGGACACCAGGGTGAGAGGAAAGGGCACAGCCTCAAGACTACCGCTCGGGGTGGTGAGGAATGTGATGGGGTTGAGCCCAAGCTGCCAAGGACCCCCGTCATGGGGGTTTTCAGGGACGAGCTGTCTCTTCCCGCCTCCTCAGTCCCCAGCACCGTGCCTGGCTTGCCCTGGGCAAGTGCTCAGACCACTGGAAGGGATGGTCCTACAGCCTGGCTCAGCCGCATTTGGGAGGCTGCACCCAGAGGCTCCACAAGGGGGCAGGCTTGAGACAGAAATGGCGTGAGCGGACCCCAACCGTGTTCTGGGGGGGGTTCAGGAAGGGGCTGCGCTGCCGGGAAGCAGTTTCTGTTCACCCCTTCACTGAAAAGAGGGCCCTGAGGTGGGGGAGTAGAAGAATGTGGCCCCCTGTGGCCTGGGCCCACCTGCTGTCCCCACCCCATTGTTCTCATATTTGGTACCCCTGATGGGGCAGTCACAGTGTAAGTGGGGGACACCTATTTCCTTAGCTCCTTGTAGGAGAGAACCCCTAGGGATCTGTACCCCTGTTCCCAGGGCGGGGAGGCTGCCCTGCAGGGGAGGCCTGTCTTCGAAAGATCTTAGCTTCCCAGCCCCTAACGTCACCTGGCCTGAGTCTGGGAGGACCCAGCACTGTCCAGAGCCCTCCAAGCCCGTCTCTGGCTCCGATGGCAGGATTTCCAGGGAATAGAAGGCCCCGCGGCTGACTCGGCATTGGCCAGGCTGCGTGTCATGGGATGTGGAAGATCTTTTGAGATTTTCTGCTAATCGGCTTTATAAGCATGCAGTCTTGGGGTGCCTGGGTGGCTCAGTCGGTTGAGCGTCCGGCTTCGGCTCAGGTCACGATCTAACGGTTTGTGATTTCGAGTCCTCCGTCTGGCTCTGTGCTGACGGCTCAGAGCCTGCAGCCTGCTTCGGATTCTGTGCCTCCCCCGCTCTCTGCCCCTTCCCTGCTCACACTCTGTCTCTCTCTCTTTCAATAATAAATAAACGTTAAAAAAAAATGTATAAGCATGCAGTCTTGTGAGTTTCTGGGGGGCGGATCTCAACTTTATATGAGAGGGTTGAAGGGTCAGGAAGCCAGACTTCTTTCCAAATAACAAGCCCTTGTGTGTTCGTTTGTTCATTCATTCATTCATTCATTCATTCATCAAACACATATGAAACATCTCCTAAATTCCAAGTACAAAGCCTCAGGGGACCCCCAGCCTTCTGAGGAGACAGGAATATAGAAAGGGTAACTGCATTATAGAACAAAGGTTGGAACCTTCAACCCATTGACCACATCTGGCCCATGGCGATTTGTAAGGGGGAATGAGTGGATTTCACATTTTTTTTAAAAAAGTTGTAAAACACAACAACAAAAAGAAAGAGGGATACTCCACGGAGACCTTATAGCCCACAAAGCCTAGAATATTTACCATCTGATCTTTTATAGGAAGCGTTTGCTGTCTTCCGGGACAGAGTGACAGCACTGTTAATGACCGCTAACCCTTGGTGGCACACATGTCGGGGGCAGGCGTTCGTATCAGCACTATTCGTGTTAACAACTTCAAAACCTGTTCGTTCCTGGGGCGCCTGGGTGGCGCAGTCGGTTGAGCGTCCGACTTCGGCTCAGGTCACGATCTCGCGGTTCGTGGGTTCGAGCCCCGCATTGGGCTCTGTGCTGTTTCGGATTCTGCGTCTCCCTCACACTCTGCCCCTCCCCTGCTCATGCCCTGTCTCTCTCTCTCTCTCTCTCAAAAATAAATAAACATAAAAAACTTTTACAGAACCCATTCATTCTTTGCTGGAGACACGTGTACGCATTTACCAAAGTCGGGAGAGCCATACGGGCTCTCTCACCTGTTACCAACTTCAACCACGAGTCCTTAGTCCTTATTCAAATTGCACTGATTATCTCCAAGGTTTTTTTTTTTTTTTCTTTAATCACATGGTTTCTCTGAATCAAGATCAACACAAGGTCTACATGGGATTCTGCGTTTCGCCTTTTATGCCTCTTTTATTCATTTACACCTTATGTAAATCGTTTAATCCTTGCGATAACCCTAAGAGGCGGGCTGCTTTTACAGTCATCTTCCCCAATTTACAGAGGAGTGAACTGAACCACAGAAAGGTCGGATAATTTGCCCAAGGCCACTAGCAAATGGCAGAGTTGGGATTTGAACCCAAGGGCCAAGCTGCGCAGGGCCTCAGCAGCCTCTAAATGAGGGCTAGGAGAACATGATAAGAAGGCCAGGGGGAGCAAGGAGTGAGTGCTTCTTGGAGGAGGCGTTCTTTGCATTGTGTCCTTAAGGATGAGCGCGAATTGACCGGGAGGGCAGAGAGAACGTCAAAGCTGAGGAACAGCGGGAATAAGGCCATGCGGGTGGCAGCGATGTGGCACAGGAATGACCAGGGGTCAATACCGGGGTTTCGGGTTCGGAGCTATGGAGATGGTAGGGTGGGGCCACAGTCAGAGGACCTTAAGGGCCATGCCTGGGACATGTGCGTCCCCCGGGGGAAGGAGGGGTCTTTCCTGAGTCAGCCACCCCACGGTGTCAGGTGATGATCCAAACAACCCTGTGAGATCAGCCCTCACGGTCTCAATTTGACAGACGGGGAAACTGAGGCCCACAGAGGTTAAGAGACACGGCAAGAAAATTACTCACTCACTTCTTCTGACTCTGGGTCTCACAATCCTCCACAGACCTCTAAGGGACCCTCCTCTTGCCCAATTTCCAGTTCATGTGATTCCCCCAAAGGAACTGAGAGCCTTCCATGCCCCAGGCCTGGAAGTGACGGTGGCCATGGGGTGAGCAGGGAGGGGGCCGGCCCTGGAGCCATAGCCAACACAGACAAGAGTGGAAGAAACTGCCATCTGTTGAGGTCAGACCTGTTCCAGGGAAGAGGGAGTTTCTGCCTGACGGGGTGGGGAGAGGTGTCTTCAGCTCCTAGGCCTGTACCTGGAGGTGAGACGCCCTGGGTTCCAGCCCCGGGCTGAGACTCGTGGCCTTGGATGAGCACCTGCCTCCCCCCCTACACACACAGGGCACGTTGGGATGAGGCAACCCTCTAGAGCCTTCCAATGCGCTTGGCTGGCTGAGCTGGGCCTCTGATAAGGTGGTTCCTCCCTCCAGCATCAGGAGCCTGACCTCAGCTCCCTTCCGTCCTCCTGCATTGGGTCCCCACTCAGGCTGGGAGGACAGACACGGGCGAGGGGCTGGCACACAAGGTCACCCCTGGGAGCAGGTCCCGCCGGCTCGGTTTCCTCCTCTGTAAAGCGGGGGCGATAACAGCTCCTACCACAGAGAGCTCTCCTGTGGACTAAACGAGGCGTGGGGGGCCCCGGCTCACGGTGAGGGTCCAACACGGGGTGATGCTTCCGGTTGTTTAAGAGCAGAAATTTGCAAGGGTCAGGACACAACTCCTTGGAGTACAGGGGCCAGAAGCAGCTCTTCAGGAAGTCAGCAGGTGTGCGTGTGTGTGCATATGTCTGTGTGTGTGCGCGTGTGTGTATTCCCGTGTCTCTATGTGTGTGTATATGCCTCTGTGCATGTGTGTGCACGTATATCTGTGTGTGTGTGCACTTAGGTGTGCCCGTGCCTTTGTGTGCACGTATGCCTGTGTGCGCACTCGTGTATGCCTGTCTCTGTGTGTGTGTATGCCTATGTCTGTGTGCACGCGTGTGCACATGCACATGGAGGCTGCAGGATTACAGGGCAGCAGCAACAAGGATGAATAGGCGGCTGAGGCCCATCCATGCGGCACCCACATGGCTGTTCAGGGACTCTCCACGGGGCCTTGCCCCCCCCCGCCAGAGCCAGAGCACCTGGATGTTCGCTGCCCCATTGGTGGCCCCCCAACCTCGCCCTCTGCACGTGCTCGGTACCCACCCTGCCTTCTCTCTCCAGCCACGAGGGCTCTGTGGGCCGGGCTTTTCAAGTCCATTTTACAGATGAAAGACTGAGGCCCAGCTGGGAAGGGGCAGTTCTGTGCTCAGGAAGTAAGTCCACCCTTCAGCCCCCTTAGTGGTCAGGCCCAGGCCCTCTTGTCAGGTCCCTTCCTTGCTTCCCTAACACAAAGCCTCCACCAGAAAGTTCAGTTTCGTGCCTTCCCTGCCTCCCTGTCCCCTCTATACACAGCCTGCCCCGCCCTTCTGGTTTTCTTCATTCATTCATTCAATCAACAGGCATGCATTAGGCCCCTATAATGTGTACCCACGGTGACAGCCGAGCTGAGCGGGGAAAGTTGCAGGTCTAGAAGGGAGAAAGCCTGAGCGAGGCCGGGGGGTAGGGCACGGCACATGCCAAGGCCCGGGGGTCTGTCCTTGCGGGAGGAAGGAGCGTGAGGGAGGGTGGCTCGTACGTGGGGCCAGGCCCGCAGAGAGCTCCTGTTGAATGACGTGTTTCCTTCCACCTGGGCAAGAACACGGAAGAGGGGGAAAGGCATTTTAGGCAGAAGGAACAGCAAGGACATGTGCACAGGAGTGAGGTCACACGAGTATTTGGGAACATGGCCCTTGAAGCAGGGGAGGAGGTGAGTGAAGGCAGTCCCAGAGGATGAGGCTGGAAAGCAGGCTTGGTGAGACTCAGAGGAGCAAGTAAGGTAGTATTCAGGCAGCACCCAGCTGCTCCAGGCTCTGCGCCCAGCTCATTCCTTGGCACAGTGACATTCAGAGAGCGTAAGTCCCTGTGTCACAGGAAACTGAGGCTCAAAAAGGTTGAATAAGGGGCTCAAGATGATCCCCTTTCCAAATGCAAGCTGCACGGTTTACTCCAGATCATTCTGATTGCATTCTCTTCCCTCCAAGCTGCGTGTGGGGACTTAGACCTCTAGGCCGCAGGAAACCCCTGGAGGTTTGCCCCCACTGACAGCTGGGAGGAGTGACGGATGAAGGCACTGGGAGGGGACGTAAGGGCGGACGGTGGCCCCAGCTCTCTTAGAATATTCTTGTAGCCTTCACCCCCTTGCGCATTCCTGCCCTGGGCAGCCGCATGGCACACGCCCTTTCTCTCACCTACGAGACACAAGGCAGGATTCCCAGAGGGGCTGGGCTGGACCCCTCTCTTCCTCTTCTTAGGACCTGGGCTCTCAATTCCTTAGCCGCCCCCTCCTACCCCCACCAAGGCTCAGCAGATCCACCGTTGATGTCCCAAGCCTGGACTTGCCTCCAGGCTGGGGTCCTTGGGGGTGGGTGGGCTCAGATTGTGTCCCATCCCCTGGGATATTCATTATTCACGTTTTGAGAGGCCTGGTTCCTCCTCCTCTGCTTCTGTCTCCCTCCCCCCACCCCCTGCCTCTCTCAGAGAGGAGGAGCAGGAGGGCAGATTAACAGGATGTCAAGGCTGGAGGAGGGACAGGTATGATTTTTGAAATCAGGTGTGCGTAAGAATCACCAAGGTGCCAGTTAATGTGCACGATACCTGGGGGCCTCTTCCCAGGAATTCAGGCTCAGAGCCCTGGAACTGGTGTTTTTCTGCTGCAGCCTTCTGAGCTTCCCCTCAGATTCCTCACTGCAATCCCGTCTGCTGGGGTAAAAGTTTGTCTCCAACACGCGAGCCCTACTTGGCCGTGGGGACAAAGGTCACAGCTTCTCACCGCATCTCTGGAAATGGGAAGGGGCTGGGTGCCCAGCAAAGCTGTCAGCATCCATGTAACAGTAAGTGGATGGGCTATGAAAACCAGGGTCGGTAGCAAGGGACTCGGGGTCGTAAGGCCTAAGTCTCGGCTACAAGCATCGTCATTCCCCGGCGCCTCGACCATCAACACCGTCGTCATTAGTATTTCTCCCTCCTCCGTGATAATCCAAATGTGTTCATTGACTCCCTTGAAATGTCCTGGGAAGCTGGCCAGGATGTGAAAACCTTGGGAGCTTCAAGGAGATCAGCTCAGCGCTGAGCCCAGCACAACCCACCAGGAAGCCTGCCCCCCCTCTTGCCCACCCGGGGCCCGGCCTACGGTCTTTATCAAGCCCTGCTCATTTGCTCAGACCTTTTCTGAGCCTTTTCTTTGCTGAGACTTTTCTGCAGCCAGCGCCGCAGCTCAAGCTGGGAAAGGGAATCGGTTCCCCACTTCCCCTTGGGGGTGCTGCGGCTTTCTGTACTTCATCTGTATTTCACTCCTTAATCATCTCGATAACCCGTGGAAGCAAGTGCGGATACGCTGTCTTTTCACAGATGAAGAGACGGGCTCAGTGGAAAAGCTGGGGGGCGGGGGTAAAGCCCTCGACATCTTTCCCTTTCCACCTATGAAAATCCATCTACGTGCCCTTGTGTCTTGCCCGGCCGACACCGTCTCGTGAAACACGATGTGTGCCGTCTACGGAATTCTACATTTTCTAGGAGCCACGCTGGAAACTAACAAGAAATCAGTGAGCGTTAGCTTCGTATTTCTTTAACCCCATATATGAAAAAATATTCTCATTTCACCGTGGGGTCAGTAGAAAAATCACAGGGAGAACTGTACGTCCCGTGCTCACAGCGGATCTTTGAAAGCTGCTGTGTGTTTTACACCCTCAGCCGGGACGAGCCACGTTTCAGGTGCTCGGTGGCCGCATGTGGCCGGTGGCCACGTTGGACAGTGCCGGGATGCTGCTGCCTGCTTCACAGACGTGGCCTGCGAGTGAGCTGCTGTGTGCAGAGTGCTTAGGACACTATGTGCAGGACCCAGCAAGCGCCTGATCGGTGTCTGCCTTCATTACGGTCAGCGCTGCGAGGCGTGGGGAGCCCCGGTGGCGTCGACTGAACGAACGTACAACGTGCTGAAGTCTTGCTCTTGGGCATCTGTGGCATCATATGGTCCCGGCTCCAAACCTCCTTCCTCCTTTTGCTCTCCTGGCTGTGCTCGGCAAGCCTCCCACCCCCTCTCAGGGGCTAAGCCCAGCCTGGGCCATTGCTGTCTCGATTTCCTCGCTCCCATCTGGAAACCACAACACGCGCGGCCCAGAGAGATGGCCGAGGTTTCCGGGCGGAATCCCAGGCGCAAAATCCCCGTATGGAGCTGAAGGCAGCCTCCCGGCCTGTGGCGGCTTTGCTGGCCTGGGGCAGGGGCCTCTGCTAAAAGCTGGGGGAGGTGAGTCGGCACACAGGCCCCCGGAGGTAGTGCCCGGGCCGCGGTCGGGGTCTGGGGCTCCAGGGAGCACTGCTCCCACGCCCGTCCCGGAAGGCCAGGCTTCGCCGAGCGCCCTCGCCGGGTGGAAAATGCCCGTCCGTGCCGCGCTCGGGCCCCCGACGTCCCGGGCAAGCGGCAAGCGGGAGAGGCCGCAGCCGGGAGCAGAGCGTCTAAGTCGCAGGCAGCGGCTCTGAGCAGGGGCCTGGGGTGGGGTTTGAAGCGCTGGCTCGGAGCCCAAGCAACGGACGGGAGGCGTAAAGAAGGCCTGTCGTTTCTGTTCTCACACTGTGCAACGGGGCATGTGCCACGTCCCGGGCCACCCTGCTCGGCGGCGGGTCCTGGAAGCGAAGGACGGACTTGGCGTTTCACGCGCAGCGCGTCCCCCCCCCCCCCCCCCCCCGTTAGGCACGCGCGCGCGCACACACCTCGGCGATTTACACCCTCGAACGAGCCACGATGTCTAACCCACGCGCGCACACACACCTGTGCACGCGCCACGTACATTTATATGGGGGAGGGGATGCGGGCCTCGCCTGTACACAGGGTACCAGGACCTAAGACGGGCCCAGGGATTTATCGGCACAGGATTTGTCCACCTAGTCGCAGGCTTCGGAGAGGCCCCCCTGGAGCAGTCCCGCGGTCCCTCCCCAGCAGCAGGGAGGGCCCAGGTCGTTAGCCCCAGTCTTCAAGAGCAGACGGCGAGGCCCAGCGTGGCCAAGGAAGTTGCTCTACCCGCCGGCGGTAGAGCCTGCACCCGACCCCTCTCTCCCGGATCGTACCATCCCTGCCGCCTCTCGTCCCCACACGTGGGCGGCTGTCATCTGTCTCGCTCGCCCTGTAAGCTCCCTAGGGGCAGAAACCGCCAGCCCCCTCGTTCCTGCACGAGGACACGGCCGAGGGAGGCAGCAGGCTGTGTCGCAAAGAGCGGGACGGAGGCTCCACATCGGTCACTGCTGGTCACCGGCTGTGCGACCTCGGGCAAATCGCCTAATCTCTCTGACCTTCGGTTTCTGCGTCCGCAGAGAGGGATGATCACACCAGCTTCACGGTATTGCCATGAGGCTTGTACGAGGTGCTCAGTAAATGCGGGCGCACGTCTGTCGTCTGTCGGATGAACCGAGGAGGGTCTTACACGTACACACAAAGAGCACCTGGCAGGGGCGTGACAGTACCCACTAATTGTGGCCCCTCTCTCTTAGCACAAGGGGCTGATCTCTGTCCACGTAGAAGGAAGAAATGAACAGAGATGGAAAAGCCAGTCGCGTCTGTAATATGGCTTTATCGGATATCACGTTCCCAGGAGACTTGGCCGAGCTCCTGAGCTCCCTGCCCCGGCTTCCTCCGTTCGTCTCCTCCTGGTGGACATCTTCCTCCTTCAGTCACAGAACCTTTGGATAATCCTTCCCTATCTGACAGGGCGAGTCTTCCCTCAGAACTCCGCTTCCTCGAAGTTTTCCAGGCAATTGTCACAAACCCTTTCTTCCGTATGAGCATCCATGGTCATTTTTTCCACTGAAGTCCCACCGGGCCCCTGGAAGGACTCGCAGTCCCATTATCTGTCAGTTTTACGAGGATGGTCGTGTATGGGGTTTGGCTGGAAGGCAAAGACCTGGCTGCCATCTGTCTCAGAGCCCTCACCGGGTTAGGATGCCGGGAGAGCTCTCCCGCGGGGCCTTGCGTGGGAGCTCCTGAATCTGGACACCAGTGTGGGCCGGGTAGGGTTGGGTGCCCAGAGAAGGTCCCCAGGCGGGGGCTGCGTGTAGGAGAGGTGCCCACCTCCTCCCGTCCCGTTGCCCGGGTCCGTCTGGACTCTTGGCCGCTGAGCTGTGTGTGCCCTCGGCTGAGCCCGTGGAAACGGACGGGCTCTCCCTTCCCCAGCACCACCCGTTGTGGGAGGTACCGGGCTCCAGTGTGTGTGGACCTGCGCACGGCCCCTTTCCTCCTTCTCACCCAGACACGTGCTGCCCTGCACCTCGCACCTCTTCTCCATCCAGCCCTTGTCCTCCCAGCCACAGCAACCCCGAAGGAAGGCTGATCTGGCCCCTTGTGGTTCCCTCAGCCTATAGGGAATGCTTGGTTTCCCTCCTGAGCTAGGAAAGCTCTGGAAGAATGAGCAGGATTTGCAAGGGAAGATCTGAAAATCTGAGCCCTGGCCACTTACTAGTTGGGAGACCCCGGGAAAGTCCCTCACTTGCTCTAAGCCTCCATTTCTTTGTTCTATTTATTTAAAAAATGTTTAAAGTTTATTTTTTATTTTATTTTATTTGAGAGGGAGAGGGAGAGAGAACAAGCGGGGGAGGGGCAGAGAGAGAGAGGGAGACACAGAATTGGAAGCAGGCCCCAGGCTCTGAGCTGTCAGCCCAGAGCCCGACGCGGGGCTCGAACCCGCAAACCGTGAGATCGTGACCTGAGCCGAAGCCGGACGCTCAACCAACGAGCCACCACCCAGCACCCCTCTTTCTTTAAGAAAATGAAGTTAGTATCTGGGTTTTGTAGCAAGGCTTGGCACCAACTATGGGGGGGGGCACCATGAAGGTTCAAAGGATTTCACAACAAATCACACAGATACACTCCCTGCCCTCCTCAACCATACGGCGCTTGAGGGACCATCGGTCACCCAGCTCCAGAGGCACCGGGGCGGTGGCCGGCTGCCAGCTCTCAGCCTCAGATCTGGGTGAATCGGAACCAGCGTCTTTGAACCGGTGGGCGACTAGCTTTACCCCCGAGCCTCAGCTCCCTCATCCACAGATGGGGACGTTGGTCCCAAAAGAAGGTGTCCCTGTGAGCGGGTAACGAAGCCTTTCTTGCCACCTTCCCTCTGTCTCTCGGCTTTACTGTTGGCAGCAAGCTCCGGCCCGGGCTGTGGGATCTTGGATTCGGAAGCTCTTTCCAGAAGCCCACCTCCTGCCCGCCCGGGACCTGCCTGTACACCTTAAAGCCAGCAGGCTGGCTGTGTTCTGCCACGTGTCTTACTCCCCTGGCTTCTTGAAGGTGCAGACCCCTCCTCCCTTCCCTTTGGGTTGCCCTGGGGTGGAGAGAGGAGGAGAGAGAACCCTCAGGACCCCCCCCCCCCCCGGCAACAGGCTTCATGCACAGGGCCCCACCGTGCACGCTTCCTAAGCTATCGATGGCTGTGCCAGCCCAAGGCGCCAGCGGCTGGGGTTAGAAATCGCCCAAAGCAATGTTTGCTCAAGAGAGGCGCTTTTGTTGAAAGCTGGCATTTCCCTTTCCAAATTCTCTCGGTGTTTTCCGACTCCTCTCCTTGTAGTATCTCCAGCATTTGGAGACTCGTGTTCCAAACCCGAGACTTCACGAATCGCCTGCCAACTTCCTCGCTTCGCGCTGCTCGGGGAAGAGTGACTGGCCCAAGGTCACACGGCCAGCCCTGGGCAGGGCTGGCACGGGAGTCCGGGCCCCTGACGCCCCGCTCCACCAAGTGCCCCTTTCCTGCTGCGTTTCAGGTGGGAAAGAAGGGCGTAGATCGCCTGTTTGCTTTGTCCCGCCCCCCCCCCCCCCCCAGGGGCTGCCTCCTCCTCGTTTCCCCGACCCCAAGCGTGAGGGGATCAGCCGACCCCGTGCAGCCCCAGCTCTCCCCCCGGCCTCTATGTGGGCACCTCCTTGGCCCCACACTTCCAGCCCCCCTTCATCTGGCCCGCCATGCCGCAGAACCGGCTGGAGAAGGGATCTGGGTCCCCTGTCTGAGCCCCTCCAAGCAGGACTCACCGTGGCCAGGGCGCTGCCCGCGGCTGCTACTGTCACTGCCACCAGCGTCCAGGGCAGGAACCACCTCATGCCTGGGAGTCAGGGGCAAAGGCATCTAGCGAGCAGCCCAGAGGATCCGGCCGCCTCTCGGGGGAGCTGGGCCGAGAGACTGGCCTGGCCCATCAGGAGTACCAGATATGTCTCTTCCCACAGGCCTGGGGCGGGGGGGGGGGGGGGTTATTAAAGCAAGATCTGACGTCAGAGTTAAGGACAAACCCTGCATTTTCCTCTGAAGAAACTTTTCCTGCCTCTCTCTCTCTCTCTCTCTTTTTTTCCTTTCTTCCCTCTGTCCCCACCTCCAGCCCAAGCTTGGCCAGCCTCTCCAGCTCTGACAGCTCTTAAAGGGAAAGTTACAGGGCTATGATTTCACACTGGGGCAGTAAATTCTCACGGAAGGAGCCGGGGCCATCCTGCCAAGGTATTTCACGAAGGTGGGGAGGGGGGGGGATCGCGGGGCGGGGTGGGGGGGGGGGATGCCAGGAGGAGGCAGAGATACAGTTACCCTGGCGGGCGGGCTGGGGGGAACCTCTGAACGTGCTCCCAGCGGGGGAAACGAACTCCCTCCCATTTCTTCAGGCTGTTCCTGCTTCTGGCTTTCATTTGCCATCATTCACTCTTCTCTCCTTGGCTGCGGATGGCTTTGAGTGCAGCCATCTAGAAATGATAGGAATTTACAAATGAACTCAGCCCTGGGGCTCAGGCTCTCGCCCTCCCTCCACGACAAACGAAAACCACGGTTTCGCCAATTTACGGGAGTTCCCTTTGCCTCTCATCAGCCAGAAGCCTTCTGGTGCCGGCACCGTCTCCCCATGTCTGGGCCCTTGTTATATCCCTGGTGGGTTTGGGTGGTCAGCCTCCCCCCTGCTGGATATTGCCACTCACGGCAGGGGTCTCCCCCGGGGCCCCATCTACCCCCGTGGAGCTCCCTCAAGCCCTGTGTGGATGTAAGCAACAGCCCCCCTTCTGGCCCCCCAACATCCTCTACGATTCCCCAAGGTCATCAGAGCAAACGTTGGAAAACCCAACCAAGATCCCTCCTGGCTGGAGCTTCCCCGAGCCTGCCCGTCGACTCACGTGGAATCCCCAGTCCCGGCGGGCTGTCCGAGCCCTCCCTGCACATTCCTCTTTCCACTCTGCCTGTACTACCCTCAACCACGCTGGCTTCCTTGGTCTTCCCCTCACGCCCCAACGAGGTCCCATCTCTGGGCTCCAAGGGGACTCCCTGCCCTGTGTTTTCCCTCAGCAGTTACTGCCTCTCTTTTTCCTTCCCTGCAGCCTACGAAGGGAATACGGGAGCACGCACGGCTGCTCGGCAGTGGTGTAGGTTTGCGCGAGGGAGTTCGTGACCCCAACGGTGACTCCGACGGTCTCTCCATTTGTCGGCCTCGGACTGGGCCTCTCACCCGATTCTGGCCAGTAAGACATAGAGAGAAATCTGCTGGGGGCTCCTAGAAGGGATGGCATCCCTTGGGAGGAGAAAAAAAAAACAACGGTCTACTCATTTTCTTCTTAACTTGTGCGCACAGTTGATGGCTGGAGCCGCAGCAGTCATATCGAGTACGTGAGGCACAAGCTTGAGGATGAAAAGCCAACGTGCCGAGGCTGGAGGAGCAGAAAAGAGAAGAGGTTGGGTCTTTGGGATTTTGTAGTGTTACTGAACCAAACCTGGAACAGCTACCTCGAGGTTCAGCGAACCCCTAATGGACACCGTCGGCCCTGCGCCATGAGATCTCTCATGACCGTAAGGTAGACGCAGTGGAAACTCAGAGATGCTAAGTGATTTCAGGGCACGCACCAAGCCAGGGTCAGGCCTGGGGCTGGGACCACAGTCTCTGCACCGTGACAAGACAGAGTCCGGACGGGGCACTTCCAAGCGAACAAGTTGACCTGCCAGCTCCTGTCGGTGTTCTCTGATGGAGCCACGCGGAACCCCGAGACCGTGACAAGCAGTTGGAACTGACAACCCCGAAGCACGATACCGTGCTGGTCCCTTGTGCCTGCTGGTGAAGCCCCCAGTGGCCCGGCCGGCCCCGCTGCAGGTGGCTCTTCTTCTGCCCCAGTGACACCTGGAGGGCGGTGACACGGTGACTCGGGCCGAGTGGCGGGTTAGGAAGCAAGACCCCTGAGGTACCCCCACGGTTCCACCACTTCCCGGGGGGGCCTTGGGCAACCGGCAACATCTCTGTACCTCGGTTTCCCTTGTTTAAAGAAATAGGATTGAGTTAGCGCCTCACCTACAGGGTCATCAGGGGCCCTGAAGGAGGCGGTGAGGTGTGGCCACCCGTGGTCGGAGGAGTCAGAACGGGCGGCAGCCGAGGCCGGTATGATCGGGTCGTCCTACGTCCATCCTGTTCCCGGGATTCAGCATCTCGAACGATCTCACAGGGCGGCCTGGGTATGTGCCTGGGTTCACCCTCGGCGAATGGGGGCCAGGCACTTCCCACACACGAGCCGGACAAACTCAAAACGACTGGCTGGTGGTGACGGGGACACCAGCTGCCGCTTGTGACGCATCCGTCACGTCCCAGCGACGCTTGCTACCTCGCCGCATCCCCATCTCGGTTCATCCTCGCAGCTGACATCTCACTGTCATTGTCCCCTTTTGCAGATGAGGAAACTGAGGCCTGGCCGCGGCCACTCAGCTGCTGCAGGGCAAAACTGGAATCGGAACTCAGACCCGTGTGGCTTCGAAACAAGCTCTTTTTTCAAGTAGACCAAGGTGCCTCACGTGTTGAACGAGGAGATGAGTCAACACAGAAAGGAATGAGCACGGTAGAAGGACAGGCGGACGGACAGACGGATGCACGCGTGGGGAGATGAAACCCCTGTCTGAAACATTCCGGCTCCCAGGCTTTCCCGGGCTGGGCTCCACATCTCCGTTTTCCACACCCCGTCTCCTTCCCCAACCACTCTGCCAACACAGGCCCTGGTTGGTCTCGCAGACTGTGAGGTCCGAGGGCCACAGCAGACCCACATCTTCCTCTGTGCTGTGTCCCCAGAAGCCACACAGATTCCGGCATAGCACGTGCCTGAGGCCTACTGTGGGTGAGAGGTCACATGAGCACATGAGCAGATGGAGAGGTGGTGAGGGATGTATGCGTTTGATGAAGGAAGGAAGGAAGGAAGGAAGGGGAGGAGGGAGGGAGGGAGGAGGGAGGGAGGAAAGGGAGGGAGGGAGAGAGGGAGGAGGGAAGAGGGAGGGAGGGAGGGAAGAAGGGGGGGAAGGAAGGGAGGGAGGAAGGGAGGGAAGGGAGGACACTTGGAGGAGGAGACAAAGGACCCATGTGTCTGTCTGGCCACCCGGTGCTCCCCAAAGATCCTGAAGAGTGTGCGGTGCTTAGTAGATCTTCAGAAACTCTTTGCTGAGAGGCAGCCAGGGAGTAATTGAAAGGTGGGGGCCCGACAGGGCAGTGTCCTGGCAGGTCCAGGTGACAGCAGGAGTGTGTGGGGTGGGGTGAAGGCGACATCCTGCCTTTTCACAGGCATGAGGCCCGGGGACGTCACACAGGGGTATTTCTTTCCATCCTCCTTGGTACTTTATTTGTAGGGGTGCTGTGGAAGGTTCACGGCAAACTGCCAGGGCCACACGGGGCCCCATCCGTACTTAGCATTGTCTCCTCTCTCCTACTCACCCCTGCGCTCCACACCTCTCCCCCCACCCCCACCCCCACCAGCCAGGGTCTGCACCCTTGAACTCGTGTTATCTGTGCGTATGCGTCTCCGTAAAATACGTCGTGAGGTTTTAACTCAATCATCGCGCACGAAGCATTTTCCGTTCGCTGAGCTCTGCTCTGAGTGCCTAGCAGGGAGGGTAGGTGTGCTGATCTCGCGCCTCTTTACATTCGGAGAAACCGAGGCACAGAGCGCTAAAAGATCAGCAAACAAGTAACAGAGCCCAGATTCGAGGCCGGCGCGTGCACTCTGCGTCTCGCGCGCTTGTGACTTTTTACTCGGGAAGGGGGGGGGGGGGGGACGCGGCCTCGGACGGCCTCCTTCCAGCGCCCGTGTTCCCACTCCCTTCCGTGGATGTCAGAAATCTCCGTTCCCTGTCTCCAGCGTGCTGTGCCTCGGTTTCCCCAGTGCGCGAGCTTCAGGCTCCACCTCATCCCGTCCCCCTCCTGAGGGGCCCTCCCGCGACCTGCAACTCGCCACCGAGTTTGTCTGGGATCCGGGCCTCACCATTACTTGTCGCCGCGGCCGATGCCACCCCCGTGTGGCGGACGCGCAGGCCTGGGCCGGATCCTGCCTCCTGCCGCCTGCCCGTTCATCTGCTGTGTGGCTTCGGAGAAGTCACGTAACCTCTCTGTGGGCTGGTTTCTTTGCCTCTAAACCAGGGACGAGAGGGGTACAGACACCCTGAACCGTTCATGGGCCAGAGTCAGTGCTGCGTCAGGGTGCGTCCGACAAGCTTAGCGCATGGTGAGCGCTCGGTAGAACCCTCAGCTGTGACACATATCTCGGCCTCAGTGTGGGAAGCCTGGGGTCTGGACAAGGTCCCGCATCCAGACCTGACACACAGGAGGTGCTGAGGAGGTCTGTGGCCGAGGACAGGAAAGGCGGACCGGGCCGTGTTTAGCTCAAGCCTCCTTCCCAGAGGCCTCTGCTTCCGCCTCTCCCGGGGTCCCTGCCTCCAGCTGGTTGCGTGTTGTTTCTTAGCCTGAGCACGGCTTCTAGAAACTTTCTCCGGCAGACCTCCCAGAGCTGCAAATAAATTCCAAAGAGGGACTGGAGGAGGGGGTTTAAGAGCAGAGGCAACTTGGGAGCATTCCTGTGCCAAACAGTAAGGCCGCCTTGACCAGAACCAGATGCACAGAAGATTCCAGACGCTCTCAGGACCAGGCGCCCAGGAAGCCCCAGATCTGTTCCCAGCCTATTTGTCATTTGTTTGTCCCACGAATGCAGGCAGCGTGTGTCTGGGGGCTGCTCAGACACACACAGCACACCCCCACCTGGGAAGCAGAGGCAACCCGGTTCGGAAGGCAGAGGAGGGGGAGGTGGGGGCGCCCTGCCTCCTCCCCTGCCCTCCATGCTTGCTCGGTGGCCCGGGTGGGGCTCTGCTCTCTTCCCGGGGCCCGAGCAAGAATGGAAGAACCCTTGAAGGATGACCCTGGACTCCAGGTCTGCTTAGATTCCAAGGGGTCGAGATAACGGTCCCTCATGCCCAGTGGAAACATCTAGGTCTGCTCCGGGAGGCTGGAGTCATGGGCAGCCCCTGATTGGCTCCCCTGCTCACTACTTGGTTCTGGAGCAGTGACTGACCTGGGCAGGAGACCACGTCTAGTGTCAGCCTTGGAAACAGGTGGGGACCCCCAGGACCCCTCACTTCTCACCTGGGAAGGTAGAGGGGAAAGGCGAGGGTGCTGGAGTCAGGCCGGTCTTTGTTACGTACCAGGTGGCAGATCTTGGGAAAGTCACGTCCCTTCTGAGCCTCAGTTTTCCTGTCTGTAAAATGGGGGTGCCGATCCCAGCGACCTCCTAGGGCCGTGACCGGAGACCGAATCACTGTTTAGCATGTGGTGGATGCTAAATAAATGGCTGGGATTAATACGACTTTTGCTCTTTATCACACAGCCCCGCCTGGGTCCCCGCCTGGGTCACCCTGAGCCACCCCTGGGTCTCCTCCTCAGCAGGGCTGGGGTTGGGACCCTCACCTGGATCAGGATAGGAAGGTTCCCCGTGGTGATGCCCACCTCTGAAAATCACAACGATGACTCCGTCACCGTGGACTCACTTCGTCTGTTCTGCACACCTGTTCGTGCTCTTTCCGCGTTTGGTTTCTTTGGCTCCGTCTGTCTGTGAGATTCATCCTCGCGGCTTCTCCGGCCACTGTTGTCCCCGCGTGCAGGGCGGTGGGGCCGGGAGGGGGGCGTTGTACCTCTGCGATGCGGTTCTGGTACGTGGTCCGGCCTCAGAGCCTAACTGTGGGGCCTGGCCCTTCCCTCTGCCGTGGGGGACCCAGCTGGGATTCTGCCTCTGTGTCCAGCTTTCACCCCTGTTGCCCTGGACCTGGGATTCCCGGCTGGATGGGAGGCAGCAGGGACACTGTCCCAGAACCGACCACGCCTCTCCATCCCTGCGCCCCCTCTGAGCTGACCCCGTGCTTCGCGTGCAGTGGTGACTCCGTAGATGTGAATTATGCGAATAAACCTCCCTCGCCCTCTTAGAAGAAGACCGCGTCATCTACCTCATGGGATTTCAGTGGCTCTTAAAGAAAGCGTGCACCTCTCTGTGTTCCAGATTCCTGTGAAAGTTGGTGGCGTGGGTTAATTCTCTGTGCTGGCTGCTCGCCCAACCCTTCCCCATGTTTTTTTGTGTGTTTGTTTGTTTTTTAAGACTTAATTCTTTTAGTTTGAAGTTCAAAATAAAGTTGAAAGGCGCAGAGATTTCCCTTATGCCCAGTGGCCATATACAGGCATATCTACCCTCATGATCAATGTCACCCACCAACATGACACATTTTTTTTTTTTTTAACTAAGGATGAACCTACGTTGACTCATCGTGATCACCCAACGCCCACGGGTACATGAGGATTCATTCTTGGTGCTGTGCACTCTGTAGGTGTGGACAGACACACAATGGCATCCATTAAAATATCATAGAGTATTCTCACCGCCCTAAAAATCCTCTGGGCTCCGTTCATCCATCTCCCCTCACGCCAACCCTTGGCCATCACTGACTTTTTTTTTTACTCTCTCCATCGTTTTGCCTTTTTCAGGGTGTTCTAGAATTGGAATCGTGCAGTATCTAGCCTTTTCAGATTGACCTCTTGTGCTTGGTAATATGTTCTGAAGTTTCCTCCGTGTCTCCTTATGCCTTGATAGCTCGTTCCCTTTTTAGTGCTGAATAATATTCCACTTCCTGTATATACTACGGTTTATTTATCCATCCACCTGCTAAAGGCCGTCATGGTTGCTTCCAAGTTTGGCAGCTAGGAATAAGGCTGCAATAAACATCTGTGTGCGGGCTTTTGTGTGGCCATAGGTTTTCAACCCCTTTGGGTAAATACCAAGGGGTGCAGCTGTTGGATCGTATGGTAAGAGTATGTTTACTTATTTATTTATGTATTTTTAATGTTTATTTATTCTTGAGAGAGAGAGAGAGAGGTAGAGGAGCAGAGAGAGAGGGAGACACAGAATCGGAAGCAGGCCCCAGGCTCCGAGATGTCAGCACAGAGCCCGACGCGGGGCTCGAACCCACCAACCGTGAGATCGTGACCCCAGCCGAAGTCGGACGCTCGACCGACTGAGCCACCCAGGTGCCCCAAGGGTATGTTTAATTTTTTAAGACATCACCAAATTGTCTTCCAAAGTGGCCGCACCATTTTGGATATCCACCATCAGGTTATGAGGGCTGCTCCTCTCGCTCCGTATCCTTGTCTGCATTTGGTTTTGTCAACGTGCCGGATTTGAGCCGTTCTAGTAGGTGATGGAGCCATCTCTCACTGTTGCTTTAATCTTCCCATGGTTTTTGTTTTGTTGTTTAAGTTTATTTATTTGTTTATGTGGAGAGAGACAGAAACAGCATGAGTCAGGGAGGGGCAGAGAGAGGGAGAGAGAGATAAGTCCAGGCAGGCTCCGTGCTGCTAGAGCAGAGCCCGAGGTGGGTCTCGAACCCACGAACCTATGAGGTCACGATCTGAGCCGAAACTAAGAGTCAGATGCTCAACCGACGGAGCCACCCAGGTGCCCCAATCCTCCCATGGTTTCATTCATGACCTCAGAACCACGGGATGAAGCAGGTGCTGACTTCATTTTACTGAAGCAGAAATTGAGGTCAAAATCGGCTGGGACCCCAGAGTGCCAGGGCCCTGACCCACGTTTCTGCCGCTCTGAGGGAAGGGCACTCAAAGCTCCAAGGCTCTTGCGTGTTTGAGGAGCAAAGGAGAGCGTGGTCTGGAGCCCCGGGCGGGCTGGGCGGAAAGGCTGGGCACACGCTGAGCTGTGCAGGCTGTGCTGGGAACGGGACACGGTCTGCAGGAAGGGCGCAGGGTTCCAGGCTGGGGAGCAGCGAGAAACCCGGGTGTGGACGGGAGCCTCGTGTTACCCTCGTCCTTGGCCCCGAGGCTTTTCGAAACGCCTGTGGAGGGAGCCTCAGAGGAGCAGGTTCAAAGCCAGCCTGGGCCAGGAGACACCCCAGCATCTGTGCCCGGGGGCGGGCGGGGGCTCGGCCAGGCCAGTGATGGGCCCGTCGGCCTTCGTTCTTGAGCTTCTGGGCATCTGGCCGGCCTCAGATTCAGCCCAGTGTGGTCTGGATGTGCTCAAAAGTAACGATGCGTGGAATTCACTTCCAAAACGTACACATTCCCAGGACTGCAACCCAGAGGTTCTGCGTCAGCCAGCGGGTCTGGAAAGCGCTGCAAATTTGCTTTTAAACAAACGCTTCCTGGTAAGTCCAAGGAGGGGCTTCTACGGAGCCTGCTTTGAGAAACAACACGGCCGAGTAAACAAGCGCGGGCAGTGGGCCCAAGCGGGCCTGAGCTGGCTTCAGCCCCTGCCAGCATTTCACCTTGGAAGAGCTGTTTGCATTCCCTGAGCCTCTTACTCCCCATCTGCAAAATGGGCCGAGGATGTGTCCCGTTGGCGGGGGCGAGAATGGAGCGCAGCGACGTGGTCCTGTGCTAGCTCTGCCTGAAACGTTACCAGAGCCTGGACAGCTGGCATCCACCGGTGCTTATGCTCTCCTACGTGGAGGTCAGAAATCGGAAATCTAGGTATCGGCCGCAGTCTCCCCGACGATTCTAGGGGAGAACCCTTCCTTGCCTCTTCTGGCTCCCCGTGGCCCCAGGTGTCCCTCGGCCTGTGGCTGCATCACCTCCCTGTGTGCCTCGACGTTGACGTGGCCTCTCTTCTCTCCGTGCGTCTCTGCAAGGACACTCGTCATTGGATCCGGGGCTCACCCAAAGAATCCAGGAGGATCTCATCTCAAGACCTTTCACTTACTTGCATCTCTGAAGGACTCCTTTCCCAAGCAAGGTCCCGGCCCAGGCTCTGGGGTTAGGACCTGGACCCGGCTTCTTGGCAGTCACCATTCAACACCCCCCAGTGACGTCTATGAACGCGGGGCGTGACGCCGGGGACATCACGAGCGTAACTAATTGCACAGGGCTCACTATCATCAGTGCTTCCAAAACTTCCCTCCTGGTCCGTCTTGTTCCCCATCCGCCCAGCCCCACCCCGCCCCTCGCCCTCACGGCCACGGGCAGCGTCTCCAGCACGTGCCCTTGAACACGTGCATTCACTTGTAGGAAGGGAGCGTAGTGCGTGCATCTGACTTCGATTCACATCGGCGGTGCTGGCTGCGGACCTCTTCCTCTGTCCCGTCCTTCCTTCCACTCGGGCTGCGAGTTCCCTCCCTGTTGCCCCGGGCACACCTGTCTGTCGTTTCTAACCGCCACCCAGACTCTATGGCGTGCGTCGCCAACATTTGGCGCCCCCACGTCCCCCAGGTGGACAGAAGCTGGCCCCCAGCCCCTCATCAGTGTGAGCGAATCCTGGGTGAACATCTTCCCACATTTCCCACGCATGGCCCTCGGGGAAACGTCTCAGGGCTTACACCCAGGAGTGGGGCTGCGGGCCACAGGGCATACATTTGCTTTGCTTTCTTTCATGAAGCAGCATTAGGTTGCTCTGCAGACTGGCTGCCCCAGCCTACGCCGAGAGGGGTGTGGCCACGCGAGCTTCATCTTCGGTGGACTGTCCCCAGGAGGCAGGGAGAACGGGTGGATGTGCTTTACGGGGGGCGATGACTCTCAGCCCTCGGTCCCGAGCATCCAGCTCAGATGGACAATCCCACCCACGGCAGACACCCACATTCCCCATCCAGAGCTGGGGAGAACTGAGAATATAGCAGGACTTCACGTGTCTAGAATGTTGCTCTCTGTGCAGCCAGGATGTGTGAACCCACCGACCCCCATGATACACCCATCCAGATGTATCGCCAGATGCAATTTCCAGCAGCACTAGGGAATATAACCCGCCACCTACAAAGTTTGGCTGGTTTATATCCATAGGCCCTTGAGTCCCGTGCATTTAAATGATTCGTAAGGATGTTGGACCAGGGTGAAAGGAATATGATGGCGGGTCAAGCCTCATTTATTGACAGGAGCTCACAATCTGGAGATTCTGGGTTCGGTGTTTCAGCTCAAACAGCTGGGAATGGTTCTAACAGTCAGTGTGTTAGAGCCACTGAAACCTGGACCCAAAGGTGGCCAATATGGAATGAAGTTGACCTACCAGAACTTTCTTGGTGTTCCATAATGGACTTTGGGAGATTGAATTGCTGTGATGGTTTTTATTTTCAATGTGAGAGAGAGAGAGCAGGGGAGGGGAAGAGAGAGAGAGAGAGACAGAGGATCAGAAGTGAGCTCTGTGCTGCCAGCAGAGAGCCCGACGCGGGGCGTCAACTCACGAACCGTGAGATCATTACCTGAGCTAAGGTCAGATGCTTAACCAACTGAGCCACCCAGGCTCACCTGGATTTTATTTTTTTTAATATAAATATACACATCTGCTCACTTGGCCCAAGTTGTATCCCCAGGAGGTCCAGGAGATGCCCCCTTCTCCAAGCTTTTGGGGAGACTCTGATGTAGACATCTTCTGCAGGCCAGTGCTCACAACGGGGCTGCCCCAGCAAATGGGCTCCCTGAATTCAGTGGGGATGACGAAGTCCCAGAATGCTAACTGCCGAGACCAGGGTGTCATATCAGGCACACGTGTCATATCAGGCAGCACGGTCATTGTCAAAATCTGGCCGACTCAGCAGAGACTATTCTTGGACTCCCCCTGCCATCTCGTTCCTCCCAAGTCTGCATGGCCCAGTTCAGGACTCGTGTGTGTGTGTGTGTGTGTGTGTGTGTGTGTGTGTGTGTAGGCTTTCATGCCTGAAATTTCATAAATAAAACCCCATGTGCAATAAATAGAACCCCTTGTTTCCAGAACACTTATGGTGACTCTCTCCCTCATTGGAAAAGGACACTGGTCTTTCACTCATGTCCCAGATTCTGGGGGAATCTCCCATGGTCCGGGCACTTTTAAGTTCAAGGCTCACTCTGTTCTCACCGCAACCCTGTGGCACCAGCTGAGGAAAGGGAGGCTCGGGGAGGTCGCACAGTGTCTTATGCTGCCATGAGAAAGCACCACAACCCAGGAGGCTTAAACACGTTTCTTTTCTCACGTTTCTGGAGCCAAAAGTCTGAGATCAGGGTGTGAGCAGGACTGGTTTGCTTGAGGTCAGTCTCCTGGGCTTTGCCGTGTCTTCACGTGGTTTTCCCTCTGTGCGTATCTGTGACCTGATCTCCTCTTCTGGTAAGGACATGAGTCACATTGGATCAGGGCCCACCCTATGGACCTCATTTTACCTTAATCACCTCTTTAAAGAGCCCATCTCCAAATGCAGCCACATTCTGAAGTCCCGGGGGTCAAGGACTTCAGCATATGAGTTTTGGGGAAGACACAGGTCAGCCCATAACACGTGGCTGGTAATCAACAGAGCTGGACTTGAACCCAAGACCTTCGGGGCGGTTCAGCCCTTTCTCCACCCCCAGAGGGGCCTGGTCTAAAGCACCCACAGCATGGCCATCTGTCCGGCCTCACACCCTCATAAACCTGCCTGCTGTGCCCGTGTCCGAGTGGCGGCTGGGGTGGGCCCCAGCTCCCCGCGCGCGTCTTGCCAAAACCCCTGAATCAGTCATCAGGGCAAATTCTCCAGGGATGGGCAAGTGGACGTGGTGGGAGGCAGGGCCCAGGCCGTCGCGGCATGACTCAGCCCAGCAGCGTGTGGGCCAAGGTTATGGGAAGCCAGCCGCTACTGGGTTTGCAGTCCATCCGCAGAGCGTGGAGAAGGACAGCTGAGCTGTGGCGGGGCTGGAGGAATCACTCCTCGGCACGACTCTCGGCTCCATTCAGCAGAGGGCCAGCCAGCAGGAATGTGACCTTCTTCCCTGCAGCTCCGAACACTTGGGAGGTTCCCAGAGTCAGACAGTGTCCCCCACCTGGTGTCCTTTCCTGCCAAGACCGTCTGGAACGTCTGGAGATGGTCGTGGGTTCTTGCCTCGGCAGAGCGAGGCCGTGCTCGGGTGGGCTAGGTGGTCTCAAAGTTGTTCCCAGTTCTGTGTCTGGCTTCCAAGTCACAGACGAGACACAGATATCTCTGTGATGAAGCAATACGAATGCCCCCTTTGCTCTGCACCAGCCTGGCTGTTCTCCCTGCTCTGCCGAATCTGGCACTAGCATCTGGGTAAAACGACCCACCCATGGGCCAGGTCTGTGCTCACGGCGGTACCTGAGGGTGAGCAAGGAGATAAGCCGGGGTCCTGGCCACTGCAGGGCTGTGCGAGATCATAAAATGTCCATGTGCAGCTTCCCCGTCGGGCAGACTAGGGCAATCTATGCCACGGACAGGGAGAGCACCCTTGGGAAGGCCACGGACAGATTCTAAGGGGCACATTGAAGATGAAAAGGAGTCTGGTCACTAGGTAGAGGCGTAGCGGGGACTCAGATTTGGGGCCAAGGAAGGAACGCACACCTTCGTGATGCAATCCAGCATTTCTGAGCTGTCTGTATGTACTGGGTGCCATTTAAGGACGTTCACACATGTTCATTCATTAATCTTCACTGCAAAACAAAACACAGCTGTGCTTCCTTTAGCTCCATTTTACGTGTGAGTAAACAGAGGTGCGGATAAACTAAATCCCACGCTCCAAATGTCGCAGCCAGTAGGGAGCAGAGACGGGATTGGAAGCGACAGAGTGTGGTTCTTCCTTAACACTGTTGCACTCTTGCTGGAAACAGCACTGACCGTGCTTCTCCCAGGGCCAGACACTGGAAGGAGCTGGGGCCATGGCAGTCAGCACATTCATGACCCCAAAGATAATATACAAGAAAATAGTTGAGCTCAGCGCTGTGCCACAGGATTGTAATGGAGGCACACCCAAGGGATTATGGGAATACGGAGGCAACGGGTCGCTCCGCCTCAGGGTGGCGTGAGATGTGGAGCCAGAGGTGGGTGGGAGCCTGCAGGGGGAGAAAGCTGAGATGGGAAAGGTAGATTTCCGAGAGGCGGACAAAGGGGCACGGCTTTCTAGACAGAAGAAAGCAGGTGAACCAGGGGTGGGAAAAACCACTGCATGCCTGTGGGGTTGTGAGTTCAGCCTGGCAGGTGCAGAAGCCTGCTGAGGATCCAGATCCCTCAAATCCTTATGACCCTTTGAAGGGCTGTGGGAACCACTTACACGGCGCTACAGGACAGAGGCGGTCAGATCTTCCTAGAATGTTTCCTATTGGGGCTACAGGAGCACGGCAGAGAGTGTCGGAGGCAGGGAGTCCAGTTAGGAGCCTGTTGGGCTATTGTGGCAAGGCGGCTGGGCTCAGGTCACACGAGACAAATAGCAGAAGCAGAGCTTGATGCTAAATGAGGAGCATGTCAAGACAGAAGTGACTTCACCCTCCAGGTCAAGGGAGCTTCCAGGGCTGCTGAGCAGAGCTGATGTGATGTGGGATGAGTTAATGGACAACGGAAGGAGGGATGGGTGGGTTATATCAGTGGTAAGGAGAAAGGTGGGAAGGCCTTTGCCATACTCATGGACTGACTTTAGAATCTGAGCACCCTAAGGACTCTGAGCACCCTAAGCACCCTAAGGACTGACTTTAGAATCTGAGCACCCAGCCCATGCAGACTCTACCTCTGGGAGAAAAGCAGGTGGGAGTAGAGGTGATGGGAAAAGTGAATGGCCCATTCAACTGTCCAGAAGCATGCTGGGCACTGGGCACAGCTGGGGATAAGCCTGCTGTGGTCCATGTCCCTGACCGTACATGGACCAATGATGGAAGGCAGAGATTCTACACTGGAATCAAAGGCAGAGTTTCAGACCAGATGACGGCTCTTTAGCCACCATCCTTGCTGTTTTGAAAGCTCTTAGGTCTTCCCAACTCAGATGTTCTCTTCCTTGTGGGTTTCCCTGAACCCTCAATCAGAGGTCTCCCTCTCTCTCTCTCTCTGTCTCTCTCTGTCTCTCTCTCTCTCTCATTCCTATAACATTTTTTTTTTCTATACAGTTCAAATGGCAGTTGTAGATTTTACACATAAAATATACATGTCCTACATGTAGTATAATTATTTGGATACACTTCGAACTCTCTCAACAAGTTCTGAGAAGTTTGGGGGCGAAATGGGTCCCCATTTAGCTGTGGTCTCCTATTAGCTGTGTTAATAGTGTTTGGCCTGTGTTCAGGTAAGTGTTTATAGGAAGGAAAGGGGGAATGGAAAGTGAAAGAGAGACAGCAAAGAGAAAGGGAGAAAAGGGAAAGAAAGCGTTAAGAAAACAAGAAATAATAGACAAAAAGATGACTGAATCGAGAAAATGAATATATGGGTGGGTGTGTGGGTGGACGGATGGATGAATGGATGGGTAGATGGATGGATGGAAGCATGGATGGAAGAATGGACAGAAAGATGGATAGGTGGATGGATAGATGGATAGATGGGTGGAAGAATGGATAGAAGGGTAGGTGGATGGTTGGATGCATATATGGATGATGGATAGACATGAATGGATGGATTGTGGTTAAATGTATAATTAAATGAATTAATTTCATTCATTTAATTAATTAATGTCTGAAATTAATCTGAAATATGGGACACCTGAAGATCAATCTGAGTTTTTGCAAACCATTGGGATGGCAGGGCCAGCCCTACAGCCTACAGTTTGATGGTCTCAGAGGATGGAGGTCTCTAGGCTGGTTGTTGGAGGAAAAGGCCCTAAAGACCTGATGCCTGGCTCTGAATTTAGGGCTGTTTCTACTTACACATCTGCGTGTGTCCAGATAGGAGGGTAGACTTCAAATATTCCTGCTTAGGCAGTCTTGAAGCAAGCTGGTAAATCACTTAGCACTGAGTTTCCCCTTCTGTTAAGTGGGGACACAGTGCTTGCACATGGGTGTGTGGCCTCCATGCAGTGGTGAGTTTGTGTTCTTAGCCCACCGTCGCCCTGTGACTGGTGCAGAGTTAGCATGTCTGCTCTTTGGATCAAGGCGCGGGGTGCTGGCTTCTGTGGCACACTCAGGCACTAGGTCCTTGGGAGTCCCTGGTCTGGTCCTTCTCCTCTCTGGGATTTAGTTTCCCCATTCCATAAAATGAAGATTGGGCAGGCCATCTGAGGGAAACCTCCACCTCCAACTCCCTGAGTTACCCAGAGAACCTTGGCACCTTCCTTGGGATGAGGGGAACCGAGGACGGCCCCCTTGCCTGGCTTGGCTGGCAGCCCCTGGCTGGGATGGCACCCAGTTCATTTGCCTTGCAGACTACAGGGGCATCTTTGGCTCTGCGTGGGCCGACTTGCCCAGGGGGCGCCCAGTCCCCATTGTCCCCAGCCTACACGCCTTGCCTGGGTACAATGCTGCCTGTCTTCGCTCTTTGAGATCTGGGTTAGATAAACCATCTGTTTTCTTCTTTTTTCCTTCTTTTCTATGAGTCTCAGCAAATTCTGCCCCAGAGAAAGCTGCCAGATCAGTGGGAACCTGGTGTTTGTCAAAAGTGAGCTCAACGTGACCTTCCACAGGAAAAACAGCCCAGACTGGTTTCCAAAACAACTCACCCCAACCCCAGCTGCAGCAGGTTTCCGGGGTGCAGGGAGGGCACTGGGGCTCAGGGCGCCCTGGGCCTGGAGGGAGAAGACTCAGTGTGAAACCAGACTTCGCCGTTCACTTGTGGGGTATCTTTGAACAAGCTACCTAACCTTCCAGGGTCTTCCTCTGTGAGAATTACTAATAACTGACCAGAAGGGCTTTTATGAGAATTAGAATGGAGCCTTTATAAAGGATCTGGCCAAATGCCTGACAGATGGAAGAAAGCTGGCTATTTTTTTTTTTTAATTTTTTTTTTTCAACGTTTATTTATTTTTGGGACAGAGAGAGACAGAGCATGAACGGGGGAGGGGCAGAGAGAGAGGGAGACACAGAATCGGAAACAGGCTCCAGGCTCTGAGCCATCAGCCCAGAGCCCGACGCGGGGCTCGAACTCACGGACCGCGAGATCGTGACCTGGCTGAAGTCGGACGCTTAACCGACTGCGCCACCCAGGCGCCCCGAAAGCTGGCTATTTTTAATTCCAACTTGGACGTGCGTGTATCCCTGTAGGCGTGCGTGTGTGCGTGTGCGCGTGTGTGTAAATTTATTTGTATACTTTATAAAATATGATTTGTTTATCAGCTAGGCTTTTTAAAGAAGAAAGTCAAAGGTACTTATAGAGTCACTCCCGGAGATAAGCACTGCTGTCATATTGAGCAAATTGCAGTATTTTTTCCATACGTATGTATATTTAGAAATGGAAATCATGCCACTTTCATTTATTCACCTTTTGTTTGATATTTTAAGCTAAATATTTTTGTGCCTTTAGGATCCTGTGAGGGCCTGGTTTAAACAGCTGTGTGACATCCTGTGTACAGACGTACCGTGATTTACGCGAGCAATCCCCTATCATTGGACACTTAGCTTGTTTCCAGCTTCGTACCACTCTAGACGCGCAGGCTCAGAATTGCAGCCCAAGTCTGCCTGAGACAGGTTGCATAGCCCATGAGGCCTCTTAGGGGCTAAGTCTGCAATGCTTGCCCAGCTCCGAAGTCTCAAACCCCACCTCTGCCCAAGTGTGCTTCCCGGGGCTCGTCCCTGGACCTCCCTTCAGAAAAAACCCGGTAGCCTGGTTGCCACCCACGTCTCACTAAGGAGCTACAGATGTGCCCTTGTTAGAACCGGTACCTGCTCCCTTCCCTGTGGCCTGACTGGTAGGAAGAGATTTAGGGGGAAGAAGGGTGAGGGGACGTGCCCGAAGGCACATGGGCAGAAAGGGTGGAATTTGCTGAGAATGGTTTTGGTTTTTTGTTTTTTGGTGTTTTGCTTTTTTTTTTTTTTTTTTCTTTTGTCCTTAGGGCTTGGCCCAAAGCTTCAAAGCACAAGTTCAGAAGTTTCTCTTGTAAATCTGCTTTTGTTTTCCTAAGCACAAGAAACACAGCACCACGTGTTTCTGGTCCTGTTTACTCCACATGTAAGACAACATAGCGAGGGGCTGAGAAGGGGGCAGACTCGAGACGGCGATACGTGCTGGATGCAGCTGCCAGATCCTCCTGTGCACACACGCGTTCCTAAAACGCATCTCAGGAGTGGAAGTGGCTCCTAGAGGCCAGGGCATCTAACCTCCCGCTTTGCAGCAAACACCGCCCAGATCTCCCCGTGGCCCTCCTCCCCCACCTCTTCCTCTCCCGTCTGCCAGAGACACTGGCCTAAAATAGAAACCGGACCATTGCAATCTCTTAAATCTGTAAAACTGTGTTTTTGCTCTCAAGGTAGGACCAAGCTCCAAAAGCCCGGGGTCCGGAGCCCTCTGGGGTGTATCCTCTCCTGGCCCTCCATCCCATGCCTTCCCTCCCACACTCTGCCCCGACCCAAGCAAGTGCCTGGAGTCTTTCCAACTCCCTCTCTTTTGTTCTGGACATTGTTCATTCTGTTCTCTTGACCAGGAAGACACATCCTTGATCTGATCTTCTTTCATAAGCCCCTTTACCTGGCCAACCCCTAAACGGGGGTCTAACTAGGATAGACTCTGGGTCAGGCAGTCTGGGCTTTAATCCTGGTTCTGCCCTGTGTGGTATTCGGCAAGTGATTAAATCTCTCTGAGAACTACTTTTTACAAATTAAAATGAGCTAATAATTCCAATTCCTCAGAGGGCTGGGATAAAGATACAGGGAGTTATTACATTTGAAGTGCTCAGCATAGGACCTGCTATATAGTATGCATTCAATAAATATTAGGGTGTCCTGGAGCTCAGGCACACCCTCTGGAAGATTACAGATGGCTGGAAATTCCTTGATGATCTTTTAGTGAAAGGTAGAGTCAATCCTTACTCCCCTGGAATCTGGACTGGTTCCATCACTATCTTGACCAAGAGTACAGCAGAAACCACTCAGTTTGAGGTCTAAACTTTAAAAGGATGGGAAGCATCCCCCGTGGTCTCTTGTAGCCTACTGGAGAGGCCCTGAGACTGCATGGGGAAGTAGAGGTGCCCACCCGAGCCCAGCCTTCCAGACATCCCTGCCATCTTGGAAGCCATCTTGGAAGCCATCTTGGAAGTGGGTCCTCCAGCCACAGGGGATGCCATGTGGATCAGAGATGAGCCACCTCGTTGAACCCTTCTCATGCTCCTAAGCCATAAAATTGTGAGGAAAATGAAATGGTAGTTTGAAGACACTGAGTTTGGAATACTTTGTTATATGGCAGTAGATCATTGAAACGTTGCTCTAGGAAGCTTCCCTAGGATAACAATTACTGACATTTAGCTGAGTGGGTCATTCTACCCAATTCTAGGGGTGGAATTATCCTTGGGATCCACATGGAGAGACCTGGGCTCAGATGAGCAGAAAAGGGATACCTGCTCATACAGGAAGAGGGCAAGGGCTATACAGAGGGGGCCCAGGTCTTCCTCCACAGGCAGGATGTGTGAAGGCACAGAGAGAACAGGGGGTGATATGCTCACTGCACTCCCTCTGCTTAGGAGAAAAAGTCAGGGGGTTAGAGAGACTGTTCCTCCACCACAGATGGTCCCCCCAGCTGTCACCACCTTCTGCCACCTCTGCATTTTTGTTCTCCACTCTGCAGATGGTCCTGGGATGGACTCAGAGTTAGACTCAACTCTCACACACACACGCCCATGCACATGCGTGCGCGCGCGCGTGCACACACACACACACACACACACACACACACACAGCATCTGTGTCTTGCAGACTTACCAGAAAGCCTCCAGGACACGCACGGAAGTTTATTCACGGTAATACTAACAAAATAAGCTAGAATTACACCTGTCTCTCATCTTACTGGGTCACTAGCTTCTCTGCCATATGGCATGGTCTCTCTCTTCTGTTTTCTTCCCACCCATCAACCCTGAATTCATCTTCATTTCTAATGCTTGATTCCTTATCTCTACTCACTAAGGTCCACAAGGTCGCAGAACCAACCTCAAGCTGCTGATCAAAGAAACTCTCCAAACAAACGTCTGTGTTAAAAATGTCACCTTCTGAGAGATACTTCTGGGACCATCTTGTCAAAAATGGCCAAGGCTCCTCCTCTCCCCCTTTACCCATCTTCATTGTATTCAAAGCATCCGCCCTACCTAATACTCTACATATTTTATGTGTTTGTAATTGTCTGTCTCCCATCAGAGTATAAATTTGAGAAGGGCAGAGACTCACTTACCTTCATTGTTAAATCCATTCAGTCAAAAGTGTGGGCACATCACAGGGGTCCATAACTATTTTTGCAAGTATGAGTAAATGAATGAATTGAAGGGACCCTGGTGCTAACTACTAGTATCTTTAAAAAAAAAATCATTCTGCTGCATCACTCTGCATGATTCTGGAGTCTGCTACAATCTGTGGAGTCCACAGATTGGGTCTGAGATCAATCGGAATTGGCAAGATCAGGCCTGGATAAGGAACGTGAGTGAAGAACAGAACAGCCCTGGCACCCCCTTCCATTATCTCCTTTGTCACTGCTGCTCCAATTCCATGAGGAGATTCCTTTTTTTCTCCCCTCTTGCTGCCTTCCCTGTTTTCAGTCTAACCATAGCCAGGCTTGAGGTTTGGCTGATAATGCTTCACAGCTAACATTTTCCAGGCTTTTGCATCTTTATAGCAAACCCATGGTCTAAGGCCCTTCTGCAGTTCTGGAAGAGGTAAGTTCTCTCTCATGGCTGGACAACGTGCTGGAGCCATCTGACCCAATCCTGTGGTTCCCCCACTGATCATCCACCATGAGATCACTCATGAGCCATGCCAGGGCCACAAATGTTGGTTAAGACAAGCCTGCCTTGAGCTTGAGGTAGATCTGTGGTTGGTTAGAGGGACCCAAGGCCAGCATTCGACCTCAGACTTAAATGCACCAACAACCTCATGTACTTGAGTTGTTGGTTTTGTGTCCTGGCCATGAGTAACTCTGGAAAAACAACCAGACATTCCAAGAATGGCGTGAGAACCAGTGTCAGCCCCGTGAGTCCTCACAGGTCATGGGCAGCATCTAGACCATCTACTTATTTCGCAGAGGGGGAAACTAAGGCCAAGAGAGGCTAAAATCAAACTAACTCAGAAAGCTGGCTTACGTGCTCAGTCCCACAGGCCAAATATAAGATTGAGGCATGGTGCAGTGGAGGCCTGAGCTCTGCTGAAATCACTAGATGGGTACAGGGCCATGTTCTGCCCTTCTGCTTCCTATGTGTGACTTCTAGTGACTCAGTTAGCAGCTCTGAGCTTTAGCCTTCTGTAAAATGGGAAAAAAAGCACTCACTGCATAGTAGCCATGGGAGAGATTAAATCAGAAAACTAGCAGCATTCAAAAAACCGTTGACCTTCTCAATTCCTGTGGCCTTTCCACCCTCTCCTCCTCCTGTTTTTATGCTCAAAGAGGTTAAGCAACCTGCGCAAATCACACAGCTAGCGTGGAGTAGAATCTGAACCTTGGATTCTTGCAAAAATACCATCTTTCTATATACACATGGGTAGTTATTAAATAATAGCTCTCCTCTTACTTTAAGTATCCAGTCAACAAAGATTTGTTAAGTGGGTACGATGTGCCAGGCACTTGTCTTCACACTGGGGATACAAAAGAATCAGAGACAGACAGAGTCCTACCCCCAGAAGGGAAAGTCAGGTATAAATATCTACCTAACTAAATAAGAAAATGTCCGATACTAAGTGCTGTGATAGAGAAAACATAAGGGAATATGGAAGAAAATGACTGAAAGGCATCAAGTTCAGGGAAGACGAGAGAGAAGCTGTCACTTGAGTTGTGACCAGAATGATGAGAAAGAGGTAGAGATGTGACAATCTGGGGGAAGAGTGTGCTGGGCAGAGGGAACAGAGAATGTAAAGTTTACAAACAAGATGAGCATTGGATGTTTGAGGAAAAGGGAGGTGGGAATGGGGAAGGAGTGTACAGGGAGAAGAGAATGGAAAGATAGGTGGGCGCTGACCACAGAGGGCCTTGCTGGCTCTAGGGCTTGGGTGTAATGTTTGCTCCCATAAGCACCCACTGCATGGGGGCAGCGTGACCAACATCCTCTTTGGCAAGAAGACTGCTGCTGCATGGAGGATGGGCTGTGGAAAGGGAATACATTCAAATCAGGGAAATCAGTTAGTGGTTTGGTGCAGCGTTAAATAGCACTGGTGGTGAGACATGGTGAACTTGGAATATATTTTGAAGGCAGACTTGTTTGCGTGTGGGAGAAGAGAGACTGCAAGGTCATAGGTGAGTCCTTGGATCTGGGCCTGATCAACTGTTGGAAGAAGAGAAGACTTGGGGTCAAGGCTATGTTAAATTTGAAATGGTTTTGGATTCTAAAGAAAAGGTGTTGATAAGAAAGGATGCCTGGTCTAGAAATAACATGACACATCCTCAGCTTTTGGAAGGCAGTTGAAGCCACAAAGCCGGGTAAGATCCCCTGCGGTGGGTAGAGGGGAGAAGATAGGTGAGGTCTGAACCCTGAAGACACTCTGTGAACAACTGTTACATTGGTGACTCTTGGTCAACCACAGGGGTCCTTGGTACCCCCCTATCACATTGACTCTGGGTTAGCCATGTGACTAGCTTTGGCCAATGAGATATTAGCAAGCAAAGTACAAGTGAAGGTTTTTTAAGTGTTTGCCCCTTGGGGTTTACTCTTGTGGAACACTCACCCTTGGAAACCAGCCACCATGCTGTGAGGAAACCCAAGGAGCCACATGGAGAGGCTCCCAGCTGGTAGTCAGTACCAACTGCCAACCACATGACTGAGGCCATTTTGGACCTTTCAGATGTCCCAGCATCCCTGGGAGATACCATAGGAAGCAGAAGTATATCTTGATCAACCAGAGAGTTGTAAAATATAGTAAATAGTTGTTTTGGGTGACCGAGTTTGGGGGGTGATTTTAATAAGGTAGTAGATAACCTAAATATTCACCTCAACATTTACAGGTAGAAGTGGCAGCAGAAGCAGCAGCAGGGCGACTGGGAAAGAGACCCCTTTCTCAGACAGAGGAGGACAACCAGGTGCAAAGTATTCAGAAGCTTAGAGAAGAAACACAAGTGTCAAGGGGTCGATTGAGATGAGGGTAGCAGCCACCCTTGGCGACCTTGTTCAGATCCGACTCTTGAGACAATGGGGATGGAGCCCTACTGGAGGAGAGAATGGAGGGACAATGTGTATGCAGAATTACGTAATCCTATTTTGGAATTTTACTGTCACAGAGAGGAGAAAAAGAGGGTACTAGCTAAAGAGTGATACAAAGTTAAGGAAGTGAGTTTGAGGTTTAAATGCTGATGGGGAGGGGTCCCTGGCTGGCTCAGTCTGTTGAGCGTCCAACTCTTGATTTCAGCTTAGGTCATGATCTCAGGGTCATGGGATTGAGCCCCACATCGGGCTCTGCACTGAGTGTGGAGCCTGCTTGGGATTCTCTCTCTCTCTCTCTCTCTGCCCCTCTCCCCTGCAAGAGTTCTTTTTCTCAAAATAAAATAAAATAAAATAAAATAAATTTTAAAATGCCGATGGGAACCTTGTTCTATTGCTGCTGTTCTAGTTGTCTCTTTTCCCTGATCATTCCTAATCTTCTTTCTGTTGCTTTACTTAATACTTTTTTAAATTATAGAACTTCTTAATATTTTTTTAAATTATAGAACTAATTGTAAAACTATATATAATTAGCTCATTTATTAACCTGATTATTTATTATTATCTCCCTTCCATTAGACTGGGATTTGGCTGTTTTGTTCCCTGATGTATTCTAAGTACCCAGAACTGTGCCTGGCATAGAGTGAATGCTTAGTACATATTGAATGAATGGATGGATAGATGAATGAATGAATGAATGAATGAATGAATATGAGTCTTTGATTATGAGAAGGGAAAGGTTGAAAAGCGGAAGACTCAAAAATCAGTCAGGAACAAAGTGAAGAAAACTAGCATAACGTTCTTATTGAGCCATTGACCTGAAGATTGTAGAGCCTGAGCCCTGGCTCCCTACTTTTCCCATTAGCTCCAAGAAGGCAGAAGGACAGGATGGGGCTTTTCAGGAGTTTTCCTCTGGTTATCTCAGTCATTTCAGATTCTCTGGAATACTCTGAATTTTCTACTAGAGCCCAGGGATCCTTCAGCCATGGCTTATTCTGCTTGGCCATGTGTGTGGTCAATGTAGAATGTTATTTGGGCTTATCAGGCAGGATCCAGAGCCTGTACCCTAGTGGAGAGGTACACATCTAGTGGAAACTGAATGCTGCTTTTGGAGAGAATTTTAAGGCACGGGTGGTCAGCTGTCTCTTTGGGAGAAGTAAATGGTAGAGTATGGAGGCCACCTTCCTTGCATCTTAGAAAATAAGAGGACTCACTAACTGATGAATTAATTAACACTTCCTCAATGTCAGGCCCGATTTTCAACTCTGGGGACCTAGAGATGAACAGCACATGGTTTATTAAGGAGCCTATGATCTCATGATGAGGACGGACAAGTAAACCAACAGGATTGACCCGAACCTCCTGGTTTCCACCAGCTGGTCTTATAGCTCCGTCGAGGTGACACATCTTTCATGGACTCGGCTCTCATTCTGTCCCCGGAAAACGGTGTCCTCCACGGGCCACTCCAGCAGAGGTGTGGTAATGACGTCCACGATTGCTTGGTTCCTGGTACCTCCGCGTCCCTTCTTTACAATTCAACCAGTTGTTCCTCCAGTGATGCCACCTTCAAGTCCCCCGTGTGTTTTCCATCTCCTGCAGGGAGCTAGACTAATGTGCCTGTGGAGAGGTATCTCGATCATCCGTTCTCTCGACGGATCCATTCTCCTCTGTGGCAGGCACTGTGGCCAAGCACAAATCCCAGTAAGGTCTGGCTTCCATCTTCACAGAACATACAGACTGGTCAGGGAGGCAGCTCGTTAAGTTGAAGAACAAAGCAGTGTCAAAACAGCGTAATAATAGGACCTCAGAGGAAAAGGCATCTCAGTCAGACGAGGGGAAGCAGGTGTAACGACGAGAAAGACGTAGCTGGGGAATTGGAATAAACAAGATGAAAGCAGGTGGGTAGAAAGGGAGGCTCAGGACAGCAGTGAGCATTAAGGAAACTACATGTAGTTCACTAAGATTGAGTCAAAAGGTGTGAGAGGAAATTGGAAGAGGCAGATGGGCAGGCATGCAGTGGCCGTGCCATGGGGGCTCTTGGATAGCTAAGGACCGTGGGACTTATCCTGACAGAATAGGAGGACCCAGGCAGGGTTTTATGTTAGAGAACAAGAATGATATTCATGAATTAGGTCAGGCAGCATGCAGAAGAGCGATTGTGGTGGTTGGAGGAAAATTAAGGTGGTGAGCCTCCAGGCAAAGAGAGGCAGCAAGGATGGCTGCAGTGGATGAGGAGAGGAGAGAAGAGCCATGAGACAACACGTCAGGGAGGCAGAGTTCCACAAACTTGGGGGACTTAGTAACTGTGAGCAGTGGGGAAGGGGACAGGATCTTGGTTGATGGTTTGAACCTTCTGGTTCAAGCAATTTGATGAATAACGAATGACATCATTCACAGAAATCGGCAGGACTGAAGGAGGGTCCACTCTGGAGAAAGAAGCATCAAGCGTCTTGTTTTGGAGGTAGTCAGTGAGAAGCCGATGAAATGACCCGCGCGGAAATATCAAGCACGTGGGAGGCAGCGCAAGGGACAGTGCTGTTCTGGACCCAAACTTGAATGCGAAGTCAAGTCAGAAAGGGAGCTGGTTTTCAGCTGCCAAGCTCTGCCTGGGAAAGAGGTTCTCACCACCTTCCTCCCTCTGCAGCGACCTCTGATGCCGGAGCTACCCCCCATTCCACATCCACCCCGCTGGGCCCGTTCATTCTCGTCCTGAGGCTTTCTGCAAATTGAATCCTACAGACCTGGCTTTCTCATATCCGTTCCAGACATTCGTGACTAATATTAACTGGAGCTGTAGCATATGAGAACGAAGGCAAAAGCTTGTTGTAAAATCCTTATAGCTTTTCCAGAACTCCGAGACCAAAGTCCCATTATCTCGGAGCAGAGAGGAAGTGGAAGGAGGGGGAGAAGGACGAAGTGGGATCACAGGGCCTGGCACGGCGTCCCCCAGAGAACACGTGCTTTCCAAGCCAGCTTTGCACCGCGCGGGCCAGCCAAGGACTGGGGCCAGCAACATCAATCCTGCAGCCAAAGATGACTAGTGGAACCCAGCGCCATGGAGGAAATCCTTCCAAGTATCATTTATTTTAAAAATCCTCAAGGATATGGGTATTTTGTTTGGAAGTAACTGAGTTGGTTTTTTGAACTCTTTGAGGGCCTCTTCTCGGCTTCATTGGTGACTTCATACATTCCAGTGCCTTGAAGTGCCAGCCGTGTGCCAACAACACCCAGGGGTACACCTCCAGCTTGTCTACTCCTCAGAACCCCAGACTCACGTGTCCGATGGATATATTACAGACATCCCAAGGACAGCATGTCCCAATCCGGGCTTTTGTGGGACCTCCAAAGTTGTTCCTCCCAACACTCTTTCCATGTAGGTTGAAGTCCCCACCATCCACTCATTTGCTAATGTGAGAAAAATGGGATGCTTCCTTACCTAGCCTCTTAACAAAGCCTCTCGACTTTACCTCTTAAGTGGATCTTGAATCTGGTGACTCCTCTCCTTCCCCATTGCCGCCGCTCTGGTCCAAGCTTCCTGCCCATCTCCGTGGACGATGGGAGCAGACTGCTAACTGATCATCAGAGGGAGGGAGGAAGTAGAATCAGCACTTGAGAACTTGGGAGAAAAAGATAAAAACCTCTTTTAAAGTTTCTTTGGACCCAGGGTGCACTTGATGTATGGAATTAGATCCCTGTTAATTTCAAATGAGTCTCTAAATATATACAATTTGAGTGATCAACTTTGTAGTTTCAGAATATTGGAGAAATGACGTATGCTAGTCCTTTGAAAATGCTGGTTAATGAAGAGGTATGGCATTCATCATCTCTTAGATGATCTCCCTCACTCTTTCTCTTTAAGAAACTAGAAAATCAGGGGCGCCTGGGTGGCGCAGTCGGTTAAGCGTCCGACTTCAGCCAGGTCACGATCTCGCGTTCCGTGAGTTCGAGCCCCGCGTCGAACTCGGTCCGTGAGTCCGAGCCATCAGCCCAGAGCCTGGAGCCTGTTTCCGATTCTGTGTCTCCCTCTCTCTCTGCCCCTCCCCCATTCATGCTCTGTCTCTCTCTGTCCCAAAAATAAATAAAAAACGTTGGAAAAAAAAAATTAAAAAAAAAAAAAAAAAAGAAACTAGAAAATCAATGTTTTAACATTAAGCAAAAATTTTTTTAAAAAGTAGAATACGGTTTACTTATGTCACGTGACCTCAACTACAGAAAAAAAGCCTGGAAGGAGAAACACATAGTTAACAGAGACACCGGAGACCTTATGGGGTCACGGTTCAGTGTTTTCATTGTATTTTGTAGTTCAAAATTTTGTAATAAACCTCTATTTCTTTGATATCCACAAAATAAAACAATTTAAAAATTATCTTTAAAAATAATAGAACATACTGAGCATTCACACAGCCTGGAGCATACTGTGCTCTAAGGATTTCAGGATGATGATTCTGAATGTGGATTCGCACTCGCCATTCTTTGGCTGTGGTTGTAGAAGGTGGAGGAGTGAGCTGAACTTAAATGCAACTTTTGGAGTCCATTCTAGAAAATACCCTATCCAGTGGCCATTGTTATCAAGGTCAGTTTTTTTTTTAACCTATTCTCTCTCTCGTGTGTTGCTCTGTCCACTTAATAACACATTAATTAATTTTAAGAAATCATCAGGGCCAGGATGTCTGGGTGGCTCAGTTGGTTAAGCGTCCTACTCTTGGTTTCAGCTCAGGTCGTGATCTCATGGCTCATGGGGTTGAGTCCCGTATCGGGCTCTGTGCTGACACTGGAGACTGCTTGGGATTCTCTCCCTCCCTCTTTCTCTGGCCCTCCCCAGCTCATGCCTCCCTCCCAAATAAATAAATAAACATTTTTTAAAAACCATCAAAAAATGATTTCTATCAGGGAAATAAAATTTCAGACAGTATGGGAAGCTCATGCACCAGAAGTCGCTATCTTTGATTTTTTTGTTCATAATTCCAATGGTATATAATTACAAAACATTAAATAGCTTGCCCATACTCCATATTTATAAATGTTAAAATGTGTGTATTATCTTCTCCCATCTCATTTTTTCCCTCTGTCTTTCCTCTTATCACACTGCCTTTGTGTTGATTCTAGAACATTCCGTGCTTTCTGAGCTCAGGGCCCATGCACATGCTGGCTCCTCTGCCTGGATGGCTCTCGCCCGGGCATCCACATGGAGGGTGGCCTGACCTCGCTCATCCCCTGCCCACTGTCACCTCCTAAAGAGGCTTTCTCACCACATGCTCCACGACATCGGCTTGCCCCGCCCACTCCCCCCCACCCTTTACCGCCACCACCACACAGCGTGCTCCTTCATACGTGGGTGTCATTTGTCTGTCTCCTTCACAACAATGGAAGCACCCCAGATTAGTGCTTTTTGTTTGTTTCAATTCTATGCTTTCCCTCCCAGAGCAATGCCTGGCACATGGCAGGTTCCTAATAAATATTTACTGAGTGAATTGATGAGACCACTAATCACCACTCCCCTCCCTCTCCCAACCTTGCTTTTTTATGGGTTATGTTTCGCTTCGTAATTATTTCTGGTCCATTAGCTATATGTGGGGTCTATTCATCGTCTACAAGCTCCCCCCACCCCCAACACCCTACATTTTTCTTCACCCCTCGTGCTTCTCCTGTCTCTGGCTTCTGGCAGCTTCTATCGACCGTCCCATTGCACAAAGTGTGTCCTTCTGTGGTGCTGATGTCACCCTTGCTGTCATTTCTCCCATGACCTTCTCTGCAGCCACTCTGGGACTTGCCACGCTAGGCCAGGTGCATGCCATGCACATTTTCTGTCTTGGCATCTGCTCCCCCTTCGTGGGGACGGTCTTCTCTGTAAGCCACCGAAAACTCCAGTCCCACTCACCAGTGTTTTTACTCTAATTATTACTTTCATTTACTCAACAATGTACAGTGTCCTTCCATTAAGTCAGTGGGTTTTTCACCTACTGGAATCTTTTCATTTTCCTGAACCTCTTGATGCATTTAGATGCACGCATGTACATGGGGTCATAGTGCACATGATTTCAGTCTCATGGTCATGCATGTTCTTTCCCCCTTTGCCTTCCTCACCCTCTTCCTTTACCCTGTGACCACCCCCATCCTGAGGAAGCGGTGTTGTCGGTCTGGTGGGCACTCTCTCCCACTGTCTACTCAGCTCATCCAATCATCCGCGTGCGTAGGCATCCCTGGGCAGGCTTTTTCATTTGAATCATTGTTTGCTTTACCAAAATGACATAATATAAACACACCTCTTTGCATCTTATTTTTATCAATAACAAGTCATAGATCCCATTGTCATAATTTGAGTATATTCTTTAAGTAATCTCACAATATTCCACGGTATAGCATAATATTATTTATTTAAACATTCACCAACTGTGTGTGTGTGTGTGTGTGTGTGTGTGTGTGTGTGTGTGCCAGTGCTTTTCATTTCTGTGGCGCTGAATCCTAAAAGTGGATCTCTAGATTAAAGAATATATGTTTTAAAGTTTGAGTCGATGCTGCCTTGCTTTGTAAAACTGAGAAGGCAATTTGCATTTCCACTAGCATTAGGTGTTACTATTTTGAGATGTGTCCATCAGATGGTTGTAGAATGATGTTTCATCATTATGTTAATTTTTATTTCCCTGACGTCTAGCAAATTTAAGGATCTTTTCATATGTTTGTGGTTCATTTTGATTGCTTTATTTTATAGTTTTACCTACTTTATTGGGTGGTTTGTGTTTTTCTTATCGATTTATGGAAGAGATCTCTGTATATTACAGCTATGTTTCCTCTACCTGCTGTCTTTATTATTGCTGCAGTAAAGTTTTGTGAATTGGATTAAATTAATATTCTAATGAGTTCTGCATTGGTTAACCCAAAGAAAAATGCCCTGAGCCTTAAACCTCTTATTTCCTTTTCGCCTGTCTACCTGCACTGACTTTATCTTCTCTCGCTCTTCAGGAAGTAGCGGGATAGGGGGAAAGGAGGAAATTGACATTTGGAAGCATATTCTATATGCCTTATGTAGGCTGCCCAATTTGCATATTATTATCTTATTTAATTAAATGAGATTTAACAAACTTGAATCCTCACTTTGTTGATAAAGAAGCAGAGGGTCAGAGAAGTTAATTTACTTCTCAATGTCATAGAAATGACAGAGTCAAGATTTGAACCTCTGTCTGTCTGGCTCTAAAACCTGTTCTTTCAAATGCTCTCCAATGACTGCTGGGCTCATTTCAGGCTCACAGCCACCTTGTGGGATTGTGAGGCAGGCTCTAGCAGCCCCTTTCTCAGACTCAGAGGAGGTGGGTTTCTGCCCTCAAATCTAGAACTGTTTCAACCCTGGCGCCTGCCCACCCCTTTTCACTGGAGCTGGGAGTGCACTGGGGCAGGATGGCGAGGCAGCCGCTGGACGATCTTGTGTCTCTCAGTGAATTCTCTGCTCTCCAGAGGAGCAGAGATGCCCCCTGCTTTGCCAAGGTTCCAAGAACGCCCTCGGGTCAGGAGGTCTCCCCCCGCCCCACCTCGGGGGCTCAGGTGGGCAGGAGGGAGAGAAGAAACATGCATAAGGGGAGAGACCCTGAAATCCCCAGGACAAAAATAACAGCAAAGTTTCAGAAACTCAGAAATGACTAGAAGCAAAAGAAAAGTATTCTGGTTGCCCAATATTTACATAAGAAGCTGCTTACATTTTCCTTTCCTGTTTTTAACTTATGAGCCGGCCCACAGACGTGGACACTCACCCACATGCACATAAGGATGCGCGCCCAGATACATGTGTCCCACGCGTGTCTCACCATGGACAACAGTGCCCCTGGGACACGTCTATTTTCCTTCCCAGGCCTGTGTCTTTGTTCTTCATACAAAGAAGTCTACATTTGCATTTTTCCAGAAGAAACCAAGATAAGAATTCAAGTACAAGGGAATTTTTTTTTGGGGGGGGCAGTGGTGATCTGGAAAACGACGCTATGAAAACGGCCAAGTGAGGCAGGGGCTGTAAGGAATATTATCGATCCGCGATGATGACCGTGGCCAACAGGGACCCAGCCCCGCTGAGGAGTTCTGGGGAGGACTGTAGAACCTGTCTCAGAATTATCTCACCCAAGAGGGGAGGACACTGGAATGTGCATCCCAATCAACTCCCTTTCTGTCATGGTTGATGACTAGTGTGGAAAGAGAAATGCCAGCTTCCATATTGGCATGTCCAACGTGCAGGTGCAGGACATAGCCAGGCCAAGAAGCTTTCCCATACGTCATCCACAGCATCTGTTCTTTCTTATTCAACACCTGAGAGAAGTCCTTTCTTCTCTCTGAACCTCAGTTTCCCTCATCTGTCACGTGGGGAGAACATGGTTTCCCACAAGATTGGAATGGGGATTCCAGCATCCACAACCTACTGAGTTGGCTCTCAAAAGAGATTGGTTTTCTGTCTCACCACCTGAACCCTTTGTCCCTTTCCAACTTCTGCTTGTCAGTATGTCCCAAGGCTCAGTTCCCGGGTCCCTCTCTTCTTTAGGACACACCCCCTGGGTGATCTCATCTAACCCGAAAGCCTTGAATGTCATCTAGAGTGACATTCAGGACTCCCCTATTCTTGAGTCCTCTCTGCCTTCTTCCAAACAGATCTGGAATCTGGCACTTCTCACCTTGCCTCCTGTGGTCCCAGCCCAACTTCCCACTATCTTTTGCTTGGTTCATTGGAGGAGGTTTCTGCTGCTGATTTTGGTTTTTACCCCGATTCCCTCTAAAGCCTTTTCTCCATGCCAAACCAGAAGAATTCTTTTATTTTTAAATTATTTTTAAATTATTTTTTACTGTTTGTTTTTTAAAGTTGTATTTAATGTAATATTCCTTACATTTGGAGAGAGAGGGAGAGGGAGAGAGAGAGAGAAAGAAAGGGAGAGTGGGGTGGGCGAGGGGCAGAGAGGGCTACAAGCAGGCTCCACACTGTCAGCCTAGAGCCTGTCGCGGGCCTCAAACTCACAAACTGTGTGATCGTGACCCATGCTGAAATCAGACGCTTCACCTGAGCTACCCAGGTGCCCTGAGGAATTTTTATAAGGTGAGCTGTATTATGTCGCTCTGTTCAGAGTCTTCTAATGTCTTACCATCCCATCTAAAGGAAAATCCAGACTCTTTACATTGGCTTCTAAGAGTGACTGGACCCTTGGCCTCAGCTCAAAAACCTCATCTCCTCCCCTTCTCCCTCTGGCTCAGTTTACCCCACCTACTCCTACCCCCTCCTATCCTCCACAGTCCAAGCACCCTCTTGCTTCAGGGACTTTGCACCTGCTGTTCCCTCTTCCCGGATGTTCTCTCCCAAAGATCCATCCTGCTCTTTCCTTCACGTCCTTCGAGACTTGGCTCAAATATCACCTCTCTGAGGTGACGGCCTCAGAGAGGCCACCCCATGTCAAATGGCAATTCTGTCCCACCGTACCTTCTCTCCCTTCTGACTTGTTGTTCTTCATAGCACTGACAACCATTTACTGCATTGTGAAATGTTTGTATTCATTTTATTTGTTGTTAATTTTCAACCCCCGGAGCCCCCCCTGTGGAATGTGACCCCCTGAAGACTTTCCTTTTCCTGTGTTCTGTTCACTGAAACTGATCAGATCGATGGAAAGAACTAGTAGATGGTATATGGCATAATGGTAGATGTGAGAAAACAAAAACACGCGGCAAAAAAAGGATGCAAAATAATATGTAAAAGAATTAGCAGAATGACATAATTTTACTCACACCCACTCAGGAGACAAAAGGCCAGACGAAAATATGTCGGAACATTTATAATGGCTATTTCTGGAATTCCTAGAAAGATTATGGGTGATGTTCAGTTTTTTTTTTTTTTAATTTATGCAGTTGTTTACATTTAAAACACTAAAAATGAATCCGTGTGACTTTTGCAGCTAAAGCAGCAATGGACATTTTAAGAGAAAAAAATCACGGCCCTCAGTGAAAAGTGGCTGTTGTCTCAGGCTGACTCCTTTGGACCCTGATTCTTTATTGTGGGCAAGAATGTTTCTTGAGCACATTTTAGTTTGTGTGTCAGAGTTCACGCTCTCATTTGCAAATGCACACATATCTTCTCCAAAGCCCAGATTCCAACTGCAGATCAGCAGCTTCTACATAGTGAGCAAAGCCTTCTTCAATAACTTCCTGTAAATTGCCTGTAATACCACTGGGGGTTAAAATGTAGAACACCCAAAAATAATACGCAAGATGTACTCTGAATCAAGTGACTGCTCACTTTCTCATCTTGTGACAGCCAAGAGGGCGGTGGGGAAGGGCCACCGAGCTCTGCCTCGCGCCTTGAGCAAAACCCGCCCTTCCAGTCTTTTCCTGGGATTCCGACACACAAAGACCGACTCCTGGCAGAGACCACGTCTATCTGGCGGGTGTCATGAGGGAGCAGATGGGGACACGGGCCAGATATGCAATCCCCATCAGTGCCTTGAGACTCCAGAATTCAGATGGCACCTGAGAGAAAAGGCAGGGGTGTCTCCCGACTGTTCACCCCCAAAGAGATGACGCAGGGACTTGTAGTGACACAGTTTGTTGTTCAGAAACGGCTAAATTGTATTTTCTGTTACCTGGCAGAAATGGGGGCTCAAAATAGATTTTTGAGTGAGTTTTTGGTCATCCGCTTCGGTGACCGTATAATTCATAATCCGTCGCATTAATAACCAGAGGGTTTTTCTCGGGTGGTAATGAGCTTCCCGTCTGAGGGCTTTTCAAGCAAGGGTAACGCAACCAGAAAACCTTGCTTTCACGAGGCAGTGCCTTCCCGGGCTGTGTGGAGGTCCATGCAAGATGGTCCTGGGTCATTCCCTAGGGCATCTTTTGAACCAGGCAGAAATCGAGTTTATGCAGAAATCGAGGACAGATAAGGGAAGGAGGGATCGGTAGACAGAGGGGCGAGGAGAGGGGACTTAGGGAGACAGAAGGCTGTGTGAAGTTTCTCTTTGATTCTGCTCATGGTCTATTGGTTCCTAGGTCGAGGGGGCTCCAGGCAGAAATAGACAACGTGGCTCACCCGGAAGCAATGGCTAGTCTGGGGTGGGGGCTCTTAGAGTGTCTTAGTGGCAGGAAGTGTCAGCAGGTGTGGGTGGGTGGTGAGTGGGAGGGATTCCCCCCTAGGGGAGAATATTCAACAGTAGGCAGGCAAGGGCACTGGCCGGTCAGCAGACCGAGCCTCCAGCATGCTTGCTCCTGGAAATAACCAGCAACACGGTTTCCACGCATCCCAGCCACCTTCACGAACCGTCAGGGCCGCTAGGTGGGAGCACACAAGAGCTGCCCGGCTGGGTGTGAATATACTCAACCAATATTCCCAGGCTCAGCCCCCGGCCCACCCACCCAGAATCTCACCCAGGGTCGCGGGGGAAGGGCCCAGAAGGGCTGAGATGTCTGGGGCGCGCATCGGCGGTGTGGAAAAGCAACGCTTTTATGGCTTCTGCCGGATGTGCTCTCGGTGGCCACGTCTGGGCAGAGGCGATGTGGAGTCGTGCGTCCGTGGCTCTGGGGTGGCAGGTCCCCACAGGGAGTGCCAGGAGTGGAGGGAGGGACGCAGAACAGATAGGGCCATTGGGACCTGGGACTTGGAAGAGCCTCCGGGACCTCCTGGGAAGAGCAGGGAAGCTGAAGTTGGGGGACACGAGCCCAGACTAGAGGCAGCGTGTTCCAGGGAAGGGGGCCCGCAGGAGGGAGGGAGTCGAGGTGATGGACATGCTAAGGGCTTCCCGCGGACCCTCCTGGCTCTTGCGAGGGAGCAAGGGTCCTCCGAGGCCCACGCGGAAGGCCGGGGTGAGCGGGCTGGAGCGGGAGGCTCTGGTCCTCAGCGAGCAGCAAGCCCGCAGGCTTTCAGAATGAGTCAGGGATCGGTCGCCAACAGCCCTACGTTCCAGCCCAGACCACACGGCCTGGTTCTGAGCCTCAGAGCAAACCACTTGGCAAGACGCAGCCTGAGAAATTTCAAATCCTGTGCAAATTTCTGCCTGTCCCACACCCCACCCGACCTCCAGCTCTGCCCTTTGCGAGCACCGCACCCCGCCTCCAGGCCCCGCACGGCCGTGCTCGCACGTGCACAGGTACCCCACCCCCAGCCCCAGCCCATGTATGCACACATGGGCACGTGCACCCCGCCTCCAGGCCCAGCACATACGTGCTCACATGTGCACACACACCACCTCCAGGGGCCTGCTGGGGGTTCTCTGCCTGCCTCTCTCTCTGCCCCTCCCCTGCTCACGCTGTCTCTCTCAAAAATAAATAAATGAGGGGCGCCTGGGCGGCTCGGTCGGTGAAGCGTCCGACTTCGGCTCAGGTCATGATCTCACGGTCCGTGAGTTCGAGCCCCGCGTCAGGCTCTGCGCTGACAGCTCGGAGCCCGGAGCCTGCTTCGGATTCTGTGTCTCCCTCTCTCTCTGCCCCTCCCCTGCTCATGTCTCAAAAATAAACGTTAAAAAAAATTAAAAAAAAATAATAAATAAATGAATTTTTTTTTTTAAATTTTTTTTTTTTCAATGTTTATTTATTTTTGGGACAGAGAGAGACAGAGCATGAACGGGAGAGGGGCAGAGAGAGAGGGAGACACAGAATCGGAAACAGGCTCCAGGCTCTGAGCCATCAGCCCAGAGCCCCACGCGGGGCTCGAACTCACAGACCGCGAGATCGTGACCTGGCTGAAGTCGGACGCTTAACCGACTGCGCCACCCAGGCGCCCCAATAAATGAATTTTAAGAAATAAAGAACATGCCCCAGGAGGGCTTTTGGAGTAAGAAAAGCCAGCTTTCCCCCTCCATTTAGTTTTGAGAGAGAGAGAGAGAGAGAGAGAGAATGGCAGAGGGGCAGAGAGAAAAGGGGACAGAGGATCTGAAGCGAGCTCTGCGCTGAGCAGCAAGCCCGATGCAGGGCTCGAACTCACGAACGGAGAGATCGTGACCTGAGCCGAAGTCAGACGCCTCACCGACCGAGCCCCCGGGGGAAGGTAAACCTGCAGCGAGTGAGGTTCTGTTGGGGGGGGGAGAGAAGAGAGGCCCAGCTGCCTGGAGGAGAAGGTGGGCTTCGCAGGGAGGGGGCCGCAGGGAGGCAGAAGGGGCTGAGCAGCGAGAACAGAGGAGAGCCTTCCAAGCCCGAGGAAACCGTGTGTGAGCTCAGGCTGGGAGGCGGGACCCCCCCACCCCCACCCCCGACCCTGGGGCTGGGTTGGCCCTGCTCTTTCCCGACCTCCCCCGAGCCCGTTGCTACAAGGGACGAGTGGATGGCTTGTCTGGCGGCCGCCTGCACCGTCTTCTCTCACGTTCCTGGCAGGGTTGAGGAGCAGGTGCCTCAGCTGGAAGAAATTCTGCATCTCAAAGATTTGGACACGGAAAACCACGACCTCCGCAAACACGTGCCCAGCCAGGGTGATGGGGATCTGTAGTCATCAGAAGACACCTCGGGAGCAGGTGCACACAAGCCTTCTGTGTCCGGCTCAGGAAGTCATGTGTCCTGAGCAGTAGCTTGGTTCTCTTGGGGCGCAGAGTAGGGGCTGAAACCCACCCCTTGTCTGTCCCCAAATCACGAACCAAGTGGAGGGGGGCGTTCTCCCTAGAACGAAATGTTCTATACGGACACGCACAGGTCCCAAGGACCCCAGTCTGGGCTTAGGAGCTCTGTGTTTTAATCCCGCCATGGCTGCTGGTAGGTTCTGCCCCGACCACTTCCAGAGAACTGGTTCTCTTTCCCCTTCGTGTTATGAAACAGGGTAGACGCAGCTGTTCAGGGGACGCTTGTCAGGTGCATCGTGTCAGGTGAATGACTCACTGGAGACCCCTGGGCCTGGCTTTGTGATCGTTCATCCCTTCTGAGCCTGGGTTTTCCCATCTGTGAAATGGCAGGTGACAGTCTGTGCTCTGACCTACTCACCAGGTTTGTTGTGAGGGTCTGACAGGTCACAAACATCCTGGGACTGTGAACACTCGGGACACGATGGTGTTCATATGAAAGGGTCAGGAGCGGAAGTCTGGGACCCACTTGGTCAACGACAGAATGAACACCAGGCTGCCTGGTGCAGCCCTGTTACATGGTCCCCAGGGTCCCCGCGAGGCCTGCCAGGAGACCCTGGTGGCCCATGTGGCCCAGCCACTGTTGACTTGCTGGGTGGGGGTCCCTTCCTCTTTCCAAGCCTCGGCTTCCATCTAGAAAATGGCAGGGGGAGACGGGATGTTTCCAAATGTCCTTCAAGCCCCAACAGTTCCAACAGGACTCTGGTCCCATATACTTGGGTCTCTGAGGCAGGACTGTTTGGGACTCTTGGAACATCTGTGTCCTCGGTGAGGAGGTCACAATGGGGCTGAGGAATGTTCAGCAAAGTATAATTGCATCCTGGCTGGATCGGCTTGTAAAGATTTAGCTCTAGGCACTAGACCGATAGTAACAACCATGGCATGATGAAAATACGGAATTTAAAAAATCAAGTGTCTGTCAATGGAAGCTGTCTACTTCTCCTTTGGGATCAACCAGAGAAACAGAGCCTTGCTCCCACGTCAGAGAAAATGCTGACCATTATCACTGGGGCACCCTCTATGCCACAACCCTACCTAGTGGGCGTTAACAGGCGATTTTTGACTGTATGTGGTTTTTACTCAAGATATCAGAGCCTAACCTCCCTGCAAGACTCAGTACTAGTGTAATATGCCAGGATTAAAAATTATTTCCAGTAACTAATGACACACTGAGGGTCCACATTGGATTAATTTCTTTTTTTTTTTTTAGCTACAAAATACTATGTAGTATATGGGCCTTTTTCGTTCACGTGTGCCTATGATACAGAAGGACGTTTCTAAACACCCAGATGTTACAAGTGACTCCCTGGGTATTAGGGTTTAGGGTGATTTCCTGTCCCTCCTTTTTTGCTGGTCTGCTTTTCGTAATGATTTTTATGCCTCTGGGATCAAAGTCGTTACGTCTCCAGTCGATCCAAGAAGCAGCTGGGGTAGAATCCCCACAGGGAGCAGAAGAATGGCAAAGGCTGGGGGCGGAGGCCCACGTGACCTTGCCCACTCTCTGAACTGCTCACAAATGTTGGAGCTATTTGGGGCCTGTGATGTCACCCGGCAGGCCAGACCATGGCTGTGGTTATGATGTCATCCACTGTCTGGCCAGGTGGCTCTGGGGCCAGTGAAGTCACTGGGGATGGAGAGTCCCTGGAGAGCCCCTTGGCCCCTGCACAGGGAGACACGTCCTCTGGACGCAGTCCACAGGGATGTGCCAAGAAAGCTCGAGAAGCTCTAACTCTGCAGATGGGGCAGCTGGCTAAGCCTGGAGGCATGAGGGGATATTTTTGGCCTTCCGCTTACGCCCTCCTGGAGGCTGGAACATCCAGAAGCACCTCCAGTCCTGCCCGGCCTGCTCACCCCTGCCCTCCACCACTGACAGGACAGGGCCCATACCATAACTGTGCCTCCTCGACTCTGTAGATTTTCTTTCTTCTTCTTCTTTTTTTTTTAAGTTTATTTCTTTATTTTGAGAGGCACAGAGACAGTGTGGGTGGGGAAGGGGCAGAGAGAGAGAGAGAGAGAGAGAGAGAGAGAAAATCCAAAACAATCCAAAGCTCCTCTAAGAAGAGCCCAACCTCATGGGTTCATGGGGCTTGAACCCATGAACCGTGAGGTGCGATCATGACCTGAGCCAAAACTCAGAGTGAGACACTTAACCAACTGAGCCACCCAGGCGCCCCAGATCTTCAAGATCAATTTTGACTATTTTCTACTACCCTTGGCATGCTGGCCCCTCACTTTGCCTCCCGATGGGCCGGCCCTCTGCCTGATGGCAACCCCCACTGCCCCTGCATGGTTAACGTCAACCCATCCCTCCAAGAGCTGGCTCCCCACTCACCCCTTTCTGGGACTGCACCGAGGTAGTGTGGCCGGACTCCTGTGGCTGAGCCCCAAGTCAGACTTCTAGGTCTGAGTCCCTTTTACAGGGTGCGACCCCGCACAGGATTTCTCATGCCTCTGGATTTGGTAGAGGAGATGTTTCACCCATCACTTCACGCGAGAAGGAAATGAGGACTTTTACGAGCAGCACAGGTTAAGGCCTGGCAAGTTCAGCCTCCGTCAGTGTTACTGTTCACCGTGGTCCATGGTGAAGAACGTTCCCTGCAGAGCCTCCTTCCAGACATTTCTGAGCCCCTGGAAACTTGCGTCCGTTCTTCCAACTTCTCTTTCCCATCAGTAAGAGGGGGTAGCAATAATTCTTAAGTCGGGACAGATATCTAATCTGAAAACTGGAAATGAACTCAGAAAGAAACGTTCAGCTGGCCTCCCTTCTGGCCCAGACACCCTGGAGATCTTTAAAGAGGAAGTCACTGGCCCAGCTGACTGAGTTTACCATTTCTCTGTCTAAACCACCATGCACCCAAAGCTCTGGTCCAGTCTCAGCCCCTGTGAGCAGAAGAGAGGTGAGGAAGGAGAAAAATGTCAGTTTCTATGTTTATGGTGTGGATTTTCACCCCGGTGCTTGGGCAGGAGATATCCAAGTTCAAGATGGAGGAAGCCACAAGCTCCCTCTCCAGTAAGGTTTTCTCCACCTGCTCCCTGTCCTCACCACTCCTCCTGTGACCGTCAAATAGCTGCGAGGCGTTACACAACTGTGAGGAGACACCATCAGTGGGAAGGAACGTAGGACGTTGGTACAACACGGGGCTTATGGAATCTTGGAGGCAAAATCATGACTTTGTTTGGAACATAAATAGACTCCCAGCCCATGGATATGTTTAGTCCCAGTGAAAGTCCCCCAAGATCTTCCCAGCCAAAATGTTTTAGTTTTAATTTACCCTGATGGGCCCCCTAGGGGCCAAGGCCTAATGGCTATGGGGCTGGGTGACCACACAGTAAGAGCTCTTGATGTTTAGGGACGAGAGGAATGTGGGAACCACTAGCCTGGTGTCCAGCTCTCAGTTGACATTTGCAAATGGTGATGAAGGGGACACTTCCGGCACGCTTGGTGAATGTACATATTAGCCAAAGGGCTTGGTAGGTCAGCGTCCATACTCTGGAGGCTCAGGGTATTGGTTGTCTATTTCTGGTGTAACAAATCGCCTGAAAATAAGAGAAACATCCGATCACAGTCTCTATGGGTCAGGACTGAGGTCCCATTTCCTTGCCGGCTGTCAGCTGGGGGTCATCCTTAGCTCCAAGGGGCCTCTGTCTGGCCCTTGGATGCAGACCCTCCACATCTCGGAGTCAGCAAGAGCATGACGAATCCTTCCTCTGCTTTGAACCTCCATGCCCTCCCCTTCCGCCGCATCCCTTCTGCCTCTGGCCAGCGAAGGTTCTCTGCTTTTAAGGGACCGTGTGATTAGATTGGGCCCCGAGCAACCACTCTAGAAATCTTCCTCTATTAGGGTCCCTGACCTTACTCTTACCTGCCAAGTCCCTTTCGGTCATGTAACAACCTATCCATAGGTTCCAGGCAGGTGTCAGGGCACAGACGTCATTGCAGGGCCATGGCACAGTCTACCACACCCCACAGTGACTTCTGTCCCACAGTGAGAATGCCGTCGGTGATTCTGACGGACTCCAAGCTGGGGAAATTGGAGCTCTCCTCCGTTCTTTAAAAAAGCATTCCTCGAGCACTCGCTGCGTGCCAGCAACTTTCCCAAGTGCTCGGGATGCAAAATGGACATAATCCACTAAGAGAAAAGGGAAAGAGGAGGAAGAGAAAGAGAAACTACTTCTGTTGCACGTCTACGATGTGTCAGATGCACTTCCTGCGTCTTCTCTAACGTTCAAGGGCATCCCACCGTACAGATGAGAAAACTGGGGTTCAGGGGTTCAATAACTTGCCCAAGGTCATCCAAATCTTCCGCTGCACAGTCGAAACTCACACCCTCTTTCCCCTCTGCTCCTCCTGGTTTGAGACATTCAGGACATGCCAGTCCACAGAGGGGAACACAATGCCTTTGGGGACCAAGCGTTGGACCCTCCCACCAGGGGTCACTTCCCTCTTCCCCCAGAGGGCGAGGGATCCCTGGGGGTTTCCTGAGGCAGCCGGAGGGGAAGCTGGCTGACCTGTGGTCCCTGACCTGGACGTCCAGAGTTCTTCTGCAGAAGCCAGGAAGACCACGGTGATGGGCGGTCTCTGGGCCCTGAAGTCTCCTCTGGCCGAATTTACATGTTCTTGACTGTCCAGGTGCACTCCTTCCTCTTTTTAATGACCCAGTGTATTTATAGCTCATCCTTCAAAGGGTAATGAGCTGTGGGCTTCAGTCTTCAGACTTGTAGAGAACTGGGAACAAATCAGGTGCTTAATACACACTGTCGAGCAGAGTTAAGAAGGGCCATGGCAGAGAGCCAGAAACGTCTAAGTAAGAGGCACTGCATCACAAAAGAAGTTCACCTCTGGGACGATTACTGCTCTCAATCATGACGATTCACCTCTTGAAGAGTTACAGCGTGCCCAGTGCTTTCCTGTGCCATCCATGGATGTCAATTTATTTATTCCTCATAGCACCCTGGAGGGGTGTCGATAGAGGCATTTCATCCCTAACTCAGGAGGTGCTCAGAGATGTTAAGTAACTGGCCCCGAGACCCAACACTGGCCAGGTGCAGGCTACAGGTTCAAAAGCAGGCGTGGCCTCTGCCAGATCACAGCCATGGCCCTCCCCCTGGCCACACAGAGAGGCCAGCAAGGCCTCTGAGTCCAGCCATGATTTTATTGCAGCCCACATCAGCTCTGCGGTGGGCTTTTTCTTCTCCTGTTTTACAGGCAAAGAACTTCAGAAGGGCCCAGGCCCGCGTTTAGGAGGGACACCGGAAGGAGGAAGGAACGATGGTTTTGGAACCTGAGGCTGAGCGCTGGCATTCCCATGCTGTGTTGTCTCGCTGCGGGACCCCGTTGGTCCAGACACCTGCGTTGGTGTCGGAGGTCACACTTGCCGCCATTAGGTGGCAAGTCTCTGCCTATAGTGTGTGGGGGAGAAATTTCTCCTTATTCGTCCCTGTTGGCTGTTTCTTCTGCCCACAGCCCCGTTCCGCCAGCTCTACTGTGGCTGGCTTCAGCTGATCTGCCATCTCCTCATGAGGGGGACCAGAGTGCCCCTTCTTTCTCATCACCCTCACCTCTGGCCTTGCACACAACTGGACTCCAAGACGTTGCTGACGGCTGGGTGAGGGCGGGGGAGGAAGGAGGCGAGTTTCATTCAGAGGGAGGGAAGACCTAATGAGCTCCAGTTCGAATACGAAGGGAAAAAGAGGATGAGGGGACCCCAGCATCACCATAGGAAAGACCCACAAAGGCCTTAGACAGACACTGGGGCCCCATCTCCCCTTACCGAGCAGACCCCATCTCAGGCCAGCAGGCGCTTGGGTAGAGACGCCTGTTGGTCATGGCCCCGTGCCTGCTGCTGGTCACCTCCCTTGCCTATTTCCTTATTGTGACCATCACCCACTTTCCAACCTTGGAAAGGCCCAGAATATCGGTCTCACATGGGCACAATTGGGACGGCGTGCCGGGCACAGTAGTAGACTCAGCGGTCTTGCTCTGGGGGGGGTGGAAAGTTGAGCGCCTGGTCAGGCGGCGTGGAGGCAGGTCCATGGAAAGAGAGGAGGGTGGGCAGGGCCCCAGGAGCCTTGGAAGGACAGGGGACGAATGGGCATGACCGAGGCAGCTTCTGAACATATGGAAGCTTGCCAGATGTGGTCACACCCTCAGGGCCCCCATATGATTGCTGGGAATAGGTTCTGCCTTTGCTCATGCAGTGGGCGTGTCTAGAACGCCATCCCCACACGCCTAAGCTTAGTTTTGCTTGTCCTTTGTACCCAGCTGGGGCTCACCTTTTGGAGCACATCCTCTGGTTTGACTTAGGTGCCCCTCACGGCTCCTGGGACCTCTGCTTTCTCCCCGCCCACTGCTCTGTGACCAGCTCCTCACTTGTCTGAACGCGATTGTCTGTCTTTGTGCCTCAGCACCGAGCCGAGGGCCCGGCCCGAAGTGGGGAATGAGCTGGACAGCATCTATATTGGCAAAGAAAGCCTGTTCTCATTAGTGCTCCCCAATCTCTAGTTATGCGGGCCATTCATTTCTCTTGCGTCACAGGAACCTCACAGCAATGCTAGGAGAGCAGTGAGCTGTCCAGATTTTCCAGTCGAAGCTAATGCCCTGATTGGTGCAGGGGTTTATTCTGGGTCATCTAGTCGCTGAGCAGCTGAGTCGGAATGCAAACTTTTGTCTGACTCCCAAGCCCAAATACTTTTCCTCTATCTCGAAAACCTGAAGGTGGTGCTTCCCAAACCTGGCTGAGAGTCACGAAGTAAGGGCGGTGTAAAAACATACGGATTCCTTGAAGATAAGGTGAACAGCATAGGGTTCAAGGGCGACAGAGGGAGAGAGGAAAGGGAGGGAGAGAGAGCGCAATTATGAGTGCTGGATACAATGAGAGGCTCCACCATGCCATTATGGTCTAAACAGAGAATGCTCTAAAACACTGCACGGTTTTGAGCAACCAGTGAAGTATCATGCAGGAGAATCTCTCTGATCGGGAGGCTAGAAATGTGGCTAGAGGGATGGCCTGGGGTTACATCACAAGCCAAGACTGTAGGGAGTATAATCCTAGCATACTGCCTGGCCTGTGATATGTGTGTGTGTGTGTGTGTGTGTGTATTAATTAAAATACATAAAACATATAAAATAAATATATATTTAATGTAAATATATTTAATGTAAATATATTTATATATTACATGTATGTAAACTCTTAATATGGTAAATGAAGTTAACAGGCTTTCAATTGTAGGAATTACCCCATAGAACAAAGCATGGAAGGTTCGTTCGCATGAAGGTGCAGGACCAAGTAAACCCAAGGACAAGGACAGTAAAACCACAGAGGAAAAGAAGGGGAGGGTTAAGGATGCCAACAGGCTCAACACTGAAGGTGCCAGGGAGGGACTGTTGGGACACGGATGGAACAAGGAAGAGGCACTGTTAAGAACTGCCAAATTCGCCGAAAGAAGAAATAAGTACGCTCTCATCCTGCCTTTGGAGATGTGGGGGGAGAGGCTGGGTGGCACTGAGGGAGCAGAACCGTCCTCTTGTCTCAGCAGGAAATCAACAGGTCTGGGGTGAAGGTGGTAAATCGTGGAAACAGGTGAACTCACCAATCCAGAGTCATGGGGGTGACCGGGTGGAGGTAAAAACTCTGACAACTCTTGCAGAGGGGATGACGGCAGGTGGGGGACACGGGGCAGTAATTCCTTAGGTACAGGTATTGTTTAGTTGAAAGTCTAATTACTGAACCCTGCCTTAGACCTATGCATTCTGAAAAGATTGGAAACAGGAATCTCTGATTTTCATGTGCTCGTAACTGTCTTGGAAACACTGCCTGAGGGTCTTGCATGGCCTGGGAGGAGCTGTTCCTGTTTTCCCAGCTTGCGTGGGGACCGTGGGGGAGGCCCTGAGCTCTGGACACTCAGCTGCCTCTGTGCAGGGGCTTGGGAGGTGGAGGGCCCTGCAGGCACATGTTACAACTTCCCTTCGAGGAAGTCGTTTAGCCTTCTCTCTCCCTTTAGGTTAGCTTCCAGCTCAAGAGGAAGTTGATTCAGACCGATGACTGGGTTTACAGCGAATTTCTTCACTTCCTTTCTTGATTCCTCTCTTACTGATCCTTAAGGTCACTCTGTGTGAAATGGTGCCCTGCTCACCTCCTGACTTTTCAGTGACCCTTGCTTTGGGGTGAGGTCCCGTGGCCTTCCCGATCTTTGCGGAGGGGGTGTCCTCTGGGCCGCCCTGGTTTACCTCAGGCTGGCCCGTCCCATCTGGGGATAGACAAGGACTTCCAGAGAGATCTCTGCGGTGTAGGAGAAAGAGCTGGAGCCTGGGGCCGCCATTCTGAAACCAGCACTGACAGGGGCTGGCCGTGGGAGCCTGGGATGCACATCTTCTCTCTCTGGCTCACTTCATCGGGCTGTGGGCTCGGGTCCCCTGCAGCTCAGTCTGACGGTCGTGCGTTGTCTTTTTAGCTACTCTTCTCTGTGAGCTGCTTCAGGGCAGGGACCCAGATGGCCTGGCCTTTGGATCCCTCAGATTTTCCACCCATAGCTTTCTCCTGGACTGGCCTTTAGTGGGCGCACTGAATGGACTGTTAACTATAAGGACTTATGAACACCGCCTCACTGTTTTCCGTTCACACACATGAGTGCCCTCAATCTGCAGGGCGGATTCGCAAAGCAGGCATTATTATTGTAACAGGATGTTAAGGTGGGATGTTTTCTAGCTCAGTTTTCAAAGGCTGAGGGCAAATAGTAGGTAGTATCCCATGCTAGACCGTCGTGCAAGGCTGACCAAGGGGGCGGCCCCATCTGGTTCCACCCACATGAGACCATCACCCCCTCCAACCATGTTAAAGAAAGAGAACGACCTATTTTCCGGGCCAATGATGGAGGGTTTGGGGTTTTGTTAGTAGCCTGGAGTGGACTTTTTATTATCAGGAAAACAGTGAGCTATGCCTGAGGTTTGGTCCAAGGGCAGGATAAAATACACCTCTGGTGAGGGATAACAATATATCGGTTTTCTATGGATGCTGGAACAAATTGTCACAAATGTATGGATTTCAAACGATACAAAATTATTATCTCACGGTTCTGTAGATCAGAAATCCGACACAAAGCTCAGTGGGCTAAAATCAAGCTGTCTGCAGGCTGCATTCCTTTATAGAAGATGTAGGGGAGAATCCATTCCTTTGCTTTTTTCCAGCTTCTAGGGGCCACTCAATCCCTTCCTCCAACTCCAGAAATGTTGGGCTGAGGCCATCTCACACTGCTGTCTCTCACCTCCCATCTCTTGCCTCCCTCCCCTACTTTTGAGGACCCCCGTGTAATTGTTAGTACATTGTTGTCACATTGGGCTCACCTGGGTAATCACTTTCCCCATCTTAAGGTCAGCTGATCGGCAATCTTAACTCTAACTCTGACCTAATGCCTTCTTGTTGTGTAGCCTTAGACCTCCACAGGGTCTACGAATTGGGGAGGGACGTTATTCTGCCTCCCACAAATGGGGAGTAATAGGCAGAAATAAAAGTGCTTCCACCATGCACCTTGCTAAGCATTGCTCATCCAGTAAACTTCATGGAATCCATTCTACAGGTAAGGAAAATAAAGGTCAGAGAAGTTAAGAGTAGGGTCCATTCTTTTTAAATTTTTATTCCAAGCCCTTGGGTCGAGGGCTGACTTTAAGAGTAGGGTTCAGTCTTTTTTTTTTTTTTTTAATTTTTTTTGAATGTTTATTTATTTTTGAGAGAGAGACAGAATGCGAGTGGGTTAGGGGCGGAGAGAGAGGGAGACACAGAAGCAGAAGCGGCTCCAGGCTCCGAGCTGTCAGCACAGAGCCCGATGCGGGGCTCGAACTCACGAGCTGTGAGATTATGACCCGAGCCGCAGTCTGACGCTCAACTGACTAAGCCACCCAGGCGCCCCAGAGTAGAGTCCATTCTTGACCATGCCTTGGAATTCCCTGATGCCTTGCCCCCACCCACTTCCTCTTCCAGGGTTCTGATCTAACTGATCTGGGATGTGGTATTGGGATTGGGATTTTGTAAAAGGCGTCAGATGATTCTAGCCAATGGCCAAGGCTGGGAACCACTGGGCTAAAGGAATTATTCCAAGTCATTCTGCTACTGTGAACACCTGGCAGAGCATGGGACCATGCCCAGGTCTATCTTATTTCGAAGCCCCCACTAAGGTGCTGGTGGCTGAGGAAACTCCCAGGCTTCTACCCAGTAAGTATCTCGCCATTCATCTCTGCCAACTGCACTCCAGCTTTGTTGACACAGCGGTATCTCCTACTCTAGGGAATAAGTCGTGTTTGTCTCATCAGGTCATGGTAAGCCCATTCCCTATTGTCATTGATTGGTCTACAACTGGGGACACAACTCCATGATGGCCAAGGAGACGTAAAGGGAATTTCTGGGGAAGAAATTTTTCCAAGAAAGGAAAAAGACACCTGAAGGGAAGGCCCTTTATACCATGCCTTGGTTTCTTCCAGCACGGATGTCGTCAAGAGCAAATGTGATGTCTGGAACTGTGGCAGCCATACTGCGGCAGTGAAGTGAGACGTCATCCATGTGCTGAAGACAGCAGAGAGGAGAGCTGGAAAGAGTCTGGGACCTTAACCAATGCTAGGACTACCCCCCTCCCGCAGTATCCTTTGGTTAAGGCACTTCCGTTGGGTGTTCGGTTCTGGCACTGAACTACCCTAACTGATCGATCCTCTAAGCAGCTTAGAGGTTACCTGAGGTCCTCAGTGCTTTCAGGAGGGTTTTGCACAACACACAATGTCACTATAAACGTATCTGAAGTCTAGAGAGCGCAAGGAAATAGAGAAACCGGAAGACCTGAGTTGAACTCTGATTGTCCACCTTCTCCCCTGTATGAAATTAGGCACACCACAACCCTTCCTGAGACTCCCCTTCTACATCTGCAAAATGGGGGTGATGGTCCCAACATATGAATCAATAGTGAGTCTGGTCTATGCCCCAATGAGATGGATGTACGTAAACGTAGGACGTACCACATAAATGACAGAGACTGCTAACCAGCTCCATTTGCTTTTACTTTGGGTTAATTCTCTCTCTCTTGCTTTGTCTCCCTGTCTCTGTCTCTCTGGAGTGTGTGTGTGTGTGTGTGTGTGTGTGTGTGTGTGTGATTGAGAGAGAAGACAGATTTAAACAGATTTGCCTTCATAAGTGTGTCCTTTAGGGGGGTAAGTGATAAAATCTGTTGCTTATCTGGGAACCCAAAGCAACCATAATTGGGGTAATAATTCATCTCCTTTCCTCTAACCCTGCTCACATTCAGTCAAGTCCTATCAATTCTGCTTCCTAAAAGGGTTCTCAGATCTCTGTCTTCCCCCATTTCTACCCTCACGGCCTTAATTCAAGGTTTATTTATTTTTGTGACAGAGAGAGACAGAGCATGAACGGGGGAGGGGCAGAGAGAGAGGGAGACACAGAATCGGAAACAGGCTCCGGGCTCTGAGCCATCAGCCCAGAGCCTGACGCGGGGCTCGAACTCATGGACCGCGAGATCGTGACCTGGCTGAAGTCGGACGCTTAACCGACTGCACCACCCAGGCGCCCCTCACGGCCTTAATTCAGACCTCGTTGTCTCTTGCTTAGGATATTACACCGGCCCAGCTGGTCTTCCGTCTCCATTCTGGAACCTTCACAAGAGAATTCTAACGTGCGGGTGGGACTGTATAACTCTGGAGCCCACCCTCGATGCAATCTCCTTTCTTGTGTTACTCTCAACACCTGTTTACCTGTCCTTTTCTCCATCCAGAGGGCAGGATCCCTGCCTCCCTGGCAAATCAGCACGGGGCCTGGGGGAGAGAGAATGTTCCACAAATATTGGCTGGAAGGAAGTAGCAGCCTGGGATTCAAGCCTCAGGAAGATCATGTGGTTTGTCGTCCCCCAAGGATTGTCTTAAAGAAACACATCCGAGTCACCCATGCGTCATTGCATGTAGACATTTTATTGAAAGTTAGTGGCTATTTTAGAGAATAAGATGCCCTTGGTGGCAGCCTGAGGTGGGGTTGGCAGACTGGGCAGGGACGTCTTAGCAGCTACAGCTACTTGCTGTAGCTCTTGGAGCCTGGCTCTCCTGTCGGCGGGTCCTCCGCGTCACTCTCTGCTGATGGACCCTGCTTGGCTTCGTCTGAAACAGGAGAGGCAAGGTTGGTCCAGTCCAATCAGGTCTTCCCCCCATGTCTTCCCCCTTGGCCCTAAGAGAGCCCAGCCTCTGACGGGCCTTCCCAATGATTGCTCAACAGCGGAGCATTTCCAGGGGACGGACATCAGATTCACCACCATCGGTCATGCTAAGGGTACAATGGGACTTAGGTTCAACAGAGAGCCACTTGGCCTTGGAGGCTATTACAGTGTTAGCCGTCTAAAGCATGTTGGGCAAGGTCCCTTCCCTGCTGAATGTTCCACTCCCATCTCTTGCCACGTGAAGAAATCCTGCCATTCTAAAAACCTTCAGCCCCACCATCACCTCCCCAGGAAGCCTTCCCAGACCCTCCCTCCACTAGGCTCCCACTGGCTTGGGTGCACACGTCCATCGTGGTGCTGGGAAAGCCAAGGGGCCATTTGCTGGATTACATCACTCACTCCCCCACTCTCCCGGAAGCTTCTTAAAGGCATTGCACTTATTTCTGTATTCCCAGGGCCCTCGTTATGATTCATTTTCTCTCCTTAATGCCTGCTCAACAGGAAGTTCTCTTTAGCAGGAAGAAGTGGTAATGCCCACTTCTCCCCTGGCTAGAAATCCCACACCCAGGCCCCTGGTGTCCTCGCCCTGTGTCTCTCTCTCTGTCTCTCTCTCTCTCTCTCTCTCTGTATCTCTAACTTTCCCTTCTTGCCCCCATCAGAACAGAAGAACCCCCAGTACTGTGAGCTCCTCATGAAAAAATGCTGAGCCGATGGCACCCTATGATTCACTGGCCCCAGAGAGCTCCACCCACGTCTGCCACCCAGCGAGCTCAGTAAATGCAGGGGGTTAACAACCCGTCCGCCCTCTGCCCAGCCCCCATCTGCCCTCTGCCCAGCCCCCTGCCCGCTCCAGCCTCCCCACCTGCTGTGGCCTTCAGAGACTGGATGTACTTGGACCAGAAGGAGCAGTCAGTGCTTTTCAGGCCCTGTCGATTGGGAAGCAGGTCACTGAACTCCTTGTAGGTCTCCCCGCCGGCACGTGGGACAAAGTCAGGCCAGGGGGTGGCAAATTCAGGGGCTTTCCTTGAGAACTCATGTGGGTAGTTGGGATTTCTGGGAAAATGACAAGAAAGGAACATCCACGAGGGAAACGTGTCATTCCTTTTGTCACTTGGGATCACTTTCCAGTTGCACTCAGTGTCTAAGGACCAGATCACACATCTTTAGGTGTCAAGGCAGAGTTTGAATCTGCCCGATCTGATGTTTAGCGCTGTGCTCTCCCGCCGCATTCCAAATGATTAAAGGCAGAAAGGCCCCTGACTCACCTCACCCATCTCAGACCATTTCTGGAAAAGGAAAGATGCGAGTTCATGACCCAGCAACATTACTCAGGACCTCACGTTACCCTCCTGTCTTTCTGAATGCTCACTTGGTCACCATGTCCCCTTGTATCCTGGCGTCCTTGTATCTGGACACCACAACCAATCTCTAGGGGCCCTTTGTCCAAGGCCTGGGCGGGGGGGGGGGGGGGCAAGCCAGGCAAAGTTGTCTGCCACTTGTGAGCCACCTTCCCTATGAAGGGGATGGCATATCCTCTTACACTCAGGCACCTTCCCACACCTGCCACCAGGTCTGACCTCCTGACATTCACCAAACAAGGTGTTTCTCATCCCTTCGACCTGAGGGTGCCTTCTTTGGGCTGGCATCCTGTGTTGAACACCCTGCGATTCTTCCAGGCCCCACTCCACTGTCATGTCTCCAGCCATACATTTTCTAAATCTGAATTAAAAGAACTGTCTTTCCGCTCAACTCCTACAACAAACTATACAAAGTTCAACTTTGCCCTTTTAATTCGGTTGGGCTTTAGGTTTCAGACTGTGCGTGGTTTACGGATGAAACCTGACTTTTTCCCCTTTTCCCTTCCCAGGGGCCTGAGTACCATGCTAGGTGGCCAGAGCATGTCTGGCCAGGACACAAAGGTGTGTGGGGGGGGAACCAGTTTTGGAAGTGGGGACAGTGGGCACGGTACTTGGGCTAGAACAGAGGGGTGCGGGGATGCGAGGGTCGATAAGGAAGGGTCTTGAATATTTTAACTGAATTTGAGAATCTAAGACAGTGCTTCTCAACTTGGGGTGACTATGTATTCCAGGAGACATTTGGCACTGAGATATTTTGTTCTCATGCCTGGGGGGAGGGGTTACCGTCCTCTCACGGTGGGAGACCAGAGAACCAGGTGCTGACTAGCCAGCAATGCACAGGACACCCTCACCACGAAGACTTATCCTGCCCCAGCGTCCATAGCACTGAGCTCCGGGAACCCTGATCTCGAGGCATCACACACGGCTGAATAAGGGAGCGCGTGCCTGGAGCGTCCCTTCACCGAGGTTAATCTACACAGAGGTAGCTTTGGCTAGAAGAGGGGGACTGAGACAGGGAGCCCAGTGGCAGGTGACCACAAAGGCTGGGGGATGGGGTAGAGGCAGTCCACTAATGCAAAGTGTTCAAAGGGAGGGAGGGAGGCGTGATGGCAGAAGCAGGCACATGTCGTCCACTCACCCAGATCGGATGAAGTTGGACAAGAATTGCATGATTTTCAGTGACAGGCTTTTCTCCTCCAGAGTAAACTGCCCCTCGTAGATAGGGTGGAAGGGAAGGCCGAAGGCATACTGAACATCTGCCAGCAACTCCAGGCTGAGAAAACACACGGAAATAAGAAGAAGCAACAGTTAAAGGAATCGTAAACTTCTGGAAAAGCCAAACAACCCGAAAACCAACATTCCTCCCCAAATGAAGACTTTTCTTTGTTTACGTGTAGGATTCCGTGCTTGGTTTGTTTAGTTAAGATTTGGTTTGGCCTTTAGTCCAATGGCGGCCGACATCTGTTGGCTGAAGTGGACCCAAAGCTGAGCAATCACCTCTCTGGAAACAATGCCTATGAGCAACTTTCCAAGAGAATACTCTTTGGACCGTATTCCAACCATGACGTTTGCAATGTCAATGGAACATTCGTTTGTTCAAAATAGCCTGTAGGAGCACCTGGGTGGCTCAGTCGGTTAAGCAGCCGACTTCGGCTCAGGTCATGATCTCACGGTTTGTGGGTTCGAGCCCCACATCGGGCTCTGTGCTGACAGTTCAGAGCCTGGAGTCTGCTTCAGATTCTGTGTCTCCCTCTCTCCCTGCCCCTCCCCCACTCATGCTCTGTCGCTCTCTCTCCCAAAAATAAATATTAAAAAATAGTCTGTAATTTGAGTCCCTTCTTTGTGTTAGCCCTTGTTCATACGACTTATACTTGTACACCTTTTCAAGGATGACGTTCATCCATATAGCCTAGACCAGTGCCTGACACACCATTGCTGGCTGGTCAATAAATATATACTATGACTGAATTGAACATCTAATAAGCAGCATGCAGGAGAGAATAAGGATTTAGAGGCCAGATGAGACGTTTGAGTGGACTGGGCTGGGGCTGGCCTTGGGGAGACCAGCTCAGGGGTACTCGGGGCCATGGGGGTGAACCCTGGGAGAGTGTCACGGTGAAAAAGCTAGAACGGACTTCACAGCTGTGTAGTAAAGAACTTGACTTTCCCCAAAGAGAAGTCTGGCCTTTGTGCCCTGTGATCATACCTCTCTTTAGGGCAGAGGCTGATTGCACTGGATTTTCCATAAACGTGGTCACACTTGACAGTCTTAGGGTGGGGACAGGTCATGCCAAAAGACCATGTGACTTAGGGTGGGGGATATAGGCCACATGGTATCAGTGGAGCCTGAGATCAACCATAGGCAGTCAATCAATCAATCAATCAATCATGCCTATGTAACTGGGCTCTAATAAAACCTCTGAACACCAAGTTTGGGTGAGCCTCTCTGGTTGGTGCTACCTTGTGGGCATTGTCACACATCAGGAGAGTGACCCTTCCTGACTCCACAAAGACAGGACTGTGGGGGCTCTGCATTGGAATGCTCCTGGGCTCTTCCTTTGTCTGGTCTGAATTCACTTCTTTCCCTGTATGATGTAACCATGAGTCTAGCAGTTTTCAGTGAGGTCTGTGAGTCTTTCTAGAGAATAATCAAGCCTGAGGGTGGTTTGGGGAGGCCCTTGAATTTGCACTTGGTGTCAGAGGTAAGCATGGTCTTGTGTGGAGACTGTACTCTCTAACCTTGTAGTCGGCCACAGATTATCACAAGAGCCAATTCTAATTCTACAGATGAAGGAAATGAAGTCCAGAGATGTTTCCTGACTTACCCAGAGACACGCAGTGAATTGAAGAGCGGAGTCAGCTCAAGAGCACTGCCAGGGGCATGAGCTGATGGGGGGCATGCAGCCCAGAGGCATCACCCCGGGTCTGAGTCCTCCCCACTCCAAGCCAGTGACCTCTGGCAAGTCACATGGCCTCCCTGATTCCATGCTTTGGAGCAGGTGCATAAATACCGGCTTTGTGGGGTCATTATAAAGACTGGAATAAGGTGGCACATGTAGCAAGGACTTGAAAGGTATCCACCCTTCTACTTCCTGTGTAATCACCATCGGCAAGCTAATAGCAGAGTTTCTGGCCATGGGCACAGAGCGTCACCAGTGGTTCTCATCTGTGCTGGTATGACAGGATGACGCCCACTGGACGCATGTGCTGGGAAAGGGCTCGGGCTAGCTGGCTCCCAGATACAGGTGGTTTGGGTGGAGGTTAAATCACTCTGAGGGCAGGCACGAAGTTTCGTGGACAGCACGGCTCTGGCCATGAATCAGAGGGATTCGTGGTGGTTATTCCTGAGACTGGGAAGCAGGACCCTCAAGTTCAAGGGTGTAAAAGGGAACACTTCAGGCCAACAAAGCACTTTCCCTGTAGTCCCTCCCTTGCACAGGCCAAGAACTAGGGTGACCAACAGGGACAGGGCTGGGCCCGACGCCCAGGCACCTAGCCTCACCTGGGGACCTCGAGGGGTCTCAAGGCCTGGAATCCTTCCTGGGACCATAAGTACGATCGCCAAGCACACACATGGCTGTCAACAGAGCATGGAGGGAACGACATGGCGCTGAGTCACTCTGCTGAGTCAGCTCTGTCACTTACTGCCCGAGTAACCCTGGATGAGTCACTCAACTTGGGTTTTAGTTTGCTTATCATGGAACACCAGACCGAACCAGCCACGTGTGAGCCAGTTCCAAGTGCTTTGACAAGAGCTGGGTAGTATTATGATCTTGGTTGTTGTGTGTCAGCACTAGGCTCCACACTGGAAGGGGCCACAGAAGAGACGGGAGACCTGCGAGACCAACAGGGCTAATGGCACGCGGTTAGGAGGGGAACTTCAACCACAGAGTGCAGTGTCTCTCTGCGAACAGTGTTAGGCACCCCACACCCACTTAGGGACGGTTTTCATCTTATTCCCAAGCAGGGGGGCAGGAAGGGGGTAGCGGCATGAATATTTATACATCCTGGCACCCAAAGGGCTAAGTCCCTCGTCCAATGCCCAGAAGTATTTGTGTACTGCACTTGGTCAAGTGCACACAAAAGCCTAGAGTCTGCGGTGGCCGAGGTCACCTGTTTACAGCCAGCTCAACTCAGTGCCTGTTTCCAGTTGCCATTTCCTGAGCACGAAGTTGTGCCAGGTACCAGGGTGGGCTTCTGACCATCCAACACTTGGGACCCGCCAAGGACATAAATGTTATCATCCGTACATTTCCCAGGAGATGACCCAGGATGCCACCACATGCCTCAGACATGGGAGCACCAGGATCCGGAGCTGAATCCCCCAGACCCCAAATCCAGTTCTCCATCTACTTGTGTGCAGGGGCTGAGGGTCACTGAAAAGTACTAATGACCTAGCTTCTCAGTGATGTTGTAAGATTCAGAGGGAAAAAGGAACACGAAGAAAAAAAAAAAGCCAGGAAGATAGAATTGACGGCAATAAAAATCATCTCTCCCATAGCCACTCTTGGTACCTGATGGGTTCCCTTCACCCCCAGTTATCTCGAGGGCCCTGAGAGTAGATGTTCTTGGAGTAATTTTCAGAGTGTTTACATTGGAAGAAACTTAGGCTCTGAGAGGCCATTTTCTCGCCAGGGCCCCACACTGGGAAGTGGCGATGCCAGACCTACGCCGGGTTTGTGATTCCAAAGCCGGCTGAGCACTGGCCTCGTTACACACCCCAGGGGCTACCCGCTCCTGTGTGGGCTGCAGAGGAACCAGGGTAGCTTGGCATTAGTAGGCGACGCCCTCTCCCTTCCGCTGCCACACCAGGGCCTGCCCCTTTCCCTACAGTGTGGGAGGGACGCGGCCTGTTTCTGAGAGGTCCTTCAGAGAAGTGACCCGATGAACTTTCCGTGGCTTCCCTGAGAAATGACCACAAACTCAGTGGCTTAAAACAACACAAACATACTCTCTCATCGTTTCCAGAGTTCAAAGTTCCGGCACGGGTCTCACTGGGCTAAAATCAAGGCGTCAGCTGGCTTTGTTCTCCCTGGAGGCTCCGAGGGAGAAATCTGCCTCCTGCTCCCTGGCTGTGACAGAACTGGGCTTCTTGAGGTGGAGGACACAGTTCCCATTTTCTGCCTCGCTGTCAACTGAAGGCCACTCGGAGCTCTGGAGGCCACTGCTGATGGCCTCCTTCCTCTACCATCAGAGCCAGCCTGCTCTGACATGGTCCTCTCCCTCCCACTCACGCTCTGAAGGACTCATGTCCTTACATGGGGCCCACCGGGATAACCCCGAATAATCCCCCCGTCTCAAGAATCTTAACCACATCTGCCAAGTCCCTTTGCCATGGAAGGTAACAGAGTCACGGGTTGTGGGGACTAGGGCGTGGTCATGTAGAGGGGCCATGTTGAGGGTTCTGCCTACCACAGCGGCCTTGTCTGCTATTCATTTCTTCCAAGCAAAGCTTCGTTCCCAATAGCGTCGAGAGCAGAGTTCAAATCCCAGCTCAATCAGCTAGGATCCGTGAAGTCTTGGACAGAATGCATAAACTTTCTGGGCCTCAGTGTCCTCCTCTGTAAAATGGTGACACCGTCATGCTTCCAAACATCAAGTGAGGTGTGGCAATAAAATATTTCAAATCTCTCGGGGTGCCTAGGTGGCTCAGTCGGCTAAACGTCTGACTCTTGGTTTCGGCTCAGGTCTTGAACCTCACAGTTCATGAGTCGGGCTCTGTGTGGATGGTGCGGAGCCTGCTTAAGATTATCTCTCTCCCTCTCTCTCTGTCCCTCCCCTGCTCATGCTCTCTCTCTCTTTCAAAATTAATTAATTAGTTAATTAAAAAGATTTCAAATCTCTTGCTCAGTCTCTGGCTCATCTACTCATTCTCTTTCCCTCTCTAGCTTTGAGAAACACCTGAACACTTACGCATGGGGCCTTTAACCTGAGAGTTCCATTGTAGGGTCCCGGGGGGCCGTGAGTTCCCCAAAATTATACGTGAAACGGTGTGACGCTGTATATCGACGCTTCCTTGGGAGGGGCTCCATCGCCTTCCTTGGGAGGGGCTCCGTCGCCTTCCTCACCTTCTCAAGATCGGTGCCAGTGGTGTGCTGGCTAAGGTTTAACGATTGCCTTTTGCCGATTTCCATACTGTCAGCAACGCTGCCATAGAGAACCTCAGACCGCCAAGTTGACGTCCTGGAGCTCGGGGTTGGGGAAAGACGGCTGTTGGGAACAGGTGTGGGTCACCTCCAGCCTGCCACTGTAGGCGACCCCAGCAGGTCACGGAGCACTGCTTTTGGGAAAAGGCCTGGTCTTCCAGCCCATCTGCTCTGTTTAGTTTGAGAGGCTGTTGTGGCTGAGGACTTCTGCTTTGTTTTTTCCTTAGCGGAGCCGATCGTTATCAGGATGCTGGAGTTATTTCGAGCAGTTTAAGGCAGACATCTGGAGGAAGGTCAGACAGTGGGAGCCATGGAAGAGGGCACTGAGGATCAGAGGACTCTGGGCCCCGGCTGAGAGCCCCAGGACTCTCTGGAGGGAGAAGACAGGATTTGGATTCTGCGTCAGCAGAGGGAGACGCGGAAGAACACTCCAGGGACTGACAAGGTAAAAGGAGGAGCTGGTTAGCTGAGTGGCCATGGTGCCATGGGCTGACCATTCGCACATACTTATTGGGTTTCTCTGCTCTGTGCTGGGTGTGACCACTGAGAAATCATACACCCAAACCTGGGGTTTGGTTGTGCAGGCAAGTGGTCCTGCCCGGCGTTCCTTTATTTTATTTATTTATTTATTTATATATTTATGTATGTATGTATGTATGTATGTATGTTTATTTTTGAGACAGAGACGGAGCGTGAGCAGGGGAGGGGCAGAGAGAGAGAGAGGGAGGGAGACAGAATCCGGAGCAGGCGCCAGGCTCCGAGCTGTCAGCACAGAGCCTGACGCGGGGCTTGAACTCACGGACCGCGAGATCATGACCTGAGCCGAAGTCGGCCACTTAACCGACTGAGCCACCCAGGCGCCCCAAACTTTTAGCTGTCATTTGCTGTCTTTGGTTATAACCCTCTGGACAGACTTCCCCTCACCTGAGAGTTTCTCGTCCCAGGCTCAAGCCAGGTCTGGATCTTTTCACTGTCACATGTGGGCATGGGGACTTGGAGAGATCCTGGCCCCGAGCCCGGTGAGCTGGGCTCAAGCCCCGCTTCCCCTGCTGACCCTCTGAGCCTCGGTCTTCCTATCTGTAAAATGGGTCTGATCATCTCTGTTCAGCCTTCCTCTGGATGCTCAGAGACTGTAGAGGATGGAGATCCCTCCAAAAGTTCCAAATTGCCGTCCAAGGAAAAGGTACCGTCGCTGACGTCCGTGGTGCTATGTTCAGCCAGAGTGTGGGAGGAACTGACGGGCCACATGTCCCAGGGACGACTACGAGCGTTATGTTTCAGTCACAGGGTGTGAAAACAGTTCAGTGGGGATGATGGCAAAACACAGGACGTCAGCACAAGACTGTCCTCGAGTCACGTCTGCCGAATGCCTGCTGCGGGGGGTGCCCTGAACAGGGGCTGGGGATCAGCCTCTGTGGGGCACAGAGCTCACAGCTAAAGAGGAAACGCAGACAAGCCGCCATTTTTCAGAGGTGTTGTGGGTATGACAGATAGATATCAAATGAGGAAAGTGTTTACAAAGCCTCACAAGAAGGGAGAGAGAAGCAACCCCACTGTCTCAGGAGAGGGGTTTGTGGAAAGTCAGGGAGTAGGGGTTTAGCGAGTGGGCTCGGCCGGGAAGGGCCTTTGGAGCAGAGACTCAGAGCGTGGGAAGTCATGGGGTGGCTTCTGTGGGAACAGACAGGGACGGGGGTCGGGCACAGAGGGAGTGGGGGCAGACTGGGGTCTGCAGCAGGCAGCAGAGTCCCCAGAGCTTTGGGTCTCGTCGATTGTACCGAGAAGTGCCTCATGCTGAAGAGCGAAATGGGGATTTTTCCTGGTCCGGGAAAACCAAAAGCCTGGGAACCACTAAACTCACTCACTAAGGTCCTGCAGACTCCGGTTCTGTGAAAGGGGTGAGAACCAAGGCCAGAGGAATCGAGGGCCACACCTTCAAGGGGTTGGGGGACATCAGTGGCTTCTAAGCAAGCAAGCTGCAAGCTGTGTTTCTTCCAGAAGCATTCCTGAAATGGTATGGGAGCGGGGAGACCGGAACTGAGAAACCACGGGGTTGCTGCATTCATCCAGGAAGGGCAGAGGGTTGGTGCCTTTTATACCATGTTGCCCAGGCTTCCCATTCAGCCATCCTGACATCTTCAGTCTTGCTGGTGTGGACTCCAGGCCTGCAGTCTGGCCAGCCAAAAGCCACAGTTCAGAGATGAGTCATCGCACAAGCTCCTGACTTGAGCTCTGTTTCCGGTGCAGGGGAGTCATCATCCATGGCCTTTTGGGGCTGATCAGGGAGCATAATGACCGAGGAGGTGGTGTCCTCCGAGGGAAAGATCTGAGCTGGGCTCCCCTCAAGCTATAGAGAGCGAGTAGGGAGGATCTTTCCTACCACGAACAAGCCACGGATCTGCATCGCAAACGTGGCTCTTGTACCGACCATGGGTTAAGAGGCTTGTGCTGTGGACAGGCTCCCTGCTCCAGTCCATCTGATCAACGGATCTGAGAGCCCGTTGTTCCAGAGATTTCTACCCCTGTTGTTCTGTCAGCAGGAGGAAGTTTGTTGACCTCATCCCCGTAAAATATACTCCCTTTCTTATCTCTAGCCGGCATCTCTAAATAACTTCGTCCGACGGAAAATTCAGGAACAAGGAGGAATGGAATCCTTCTGTTTCCCAGGCTTTTTTTTTGTTGTTTTTTTTGGAGGGGTTGACACGTTGACACATTGTTAACGACCTTACAAATAGAAGCCTATAAGCACACTTCTCTTTGGGCCAATCTAATACGCAAAGGTTCGGATTCTGCCTATGAATTATTATTCCGCCTACGAGTTGCCGAGAGGCAACGACAGGCTTTGCAAATGGCTTTTGTTTTACCAAAAGTTTCACTAGCTCATTAAAAATGAGCTCCCCGATTTACTTTAAATAATACAATCCCACCTTCGGCCCCCAGTGAAATACCTGCAACACTTCCATAGACCGGAAAGCCCAGCAAAGATACGCTGTTTTGCTTGTGCTACAAGCAAAGCTTTCAGTGAATCTGGTGCCTTCCCCTAGACATTTGGTATTTTTTTAAAGTAAACTCTACACCCAGCATGGGTCTCAAACTCGCAACCTTGAGCTCAAGAGTCCCGTGCTCTACTGGCAGAGCCAGCCAGACGCCCGGGAACCTGGTCATTTTATTCCCTGCACAAAACATAACAACTACTGCTCAGAAAAGACTGCGTCTTCCTGGCCCGGTGCGTCCATCCTCCCCAGGAAGTTATGTGTTTTCCAAGAGTCAACTAACTGTGTTGGTGTCAAACCTGTGCGTGCCAGTTGTATTTGTTGTGGTAATTACAGAACTTAATTAAATTAATTAAATATCACGCGGAGACCCCCCCTTTCAAGAAACCAAAGCTGGAAATCATAGGCCACGCGTTATGTTTGTGGTTTTGTAAGACTTTCAAAAGGAGCGTATTCCGACTCAAGCCTCCGACCCTGCACAGAGGGAATGGCGGATGCTCACACGTTTGTGTGCACAGAGACGATAAAATGTTTAAGGTCTACACCTACCCGATTCGTTTCTCATGAGTTCCCGTCTTAATGGACTTCTCTGATTAACCAACTGATCATCCCACTGGATAACATGGTTTCAATTCTATTAAAAGAAACACACCTGGTTTCTAGTGAGCTAGGGGCACCCGAGTGGCTCAGTTGGTTGAGTCTCTGACTCCCGACTGCGGCTCAGGTCATGATCTCACACGGTTCGTGAGTTCGAGCCCTACATGGGACTCTGCACAGACAGCGTGGGGCATGCTTGGGATTCTCTCTCCCTCTCTCTCTGCCCCTCCCCTGCTTGAGTGCACTCTCTCTCCCTTAAAATAAACAAATAAACATTTAAAAAAATCCCCAATGCCTTTCCAACACTCAGATAAAATACCACCTCTTTGCCTATCACGGCATATGAACGCCTATGTGAACTACAAGACCCTGTCTCCCACATCTCCAACCACCCTCCTTCTCCTCAATAGACTCCAGCTCCCTGGTTTCCTTCTCTCTCTCTTTTTTTTTTAATAGTTTATTGTCAAGTTAGCTATATACAGTGTGGTCTTGGCTTCAGGAGTAGACTCCCGTAATTCATTACTTACGTACAACGTCCAGTGTTCATCCCAACAAACACCCAGTGTTCATTGCCCTCCTCAATGTCCATCACCTATTTTCCCTGCCCCCCCACCCCTCACCCCCATCAACCTGCAGTTTGTTCTCTGTATTTAAGAGTCTCTTATGGTTTGTCTCCCTCTCTGTAACTTACTTTTCCTTACCTTCCCCTATGATCTTCTGTTAAGTTTCTCAAATTCCACATATGAGTGAAAACACGCTGTCTTTCGCTGACTTATTTCACTTTGCATAATACCCTCCAGTTCCATCCATGTTGTTGCAAATGGCAAGATTTCATTCCTTTTCATCTCCGAGTAGTATTCCAGTATATATATATCTCACATCTTCTTTATCCATTAATCAGTTGATGGACATCTAGGCTCTTTCCATAATTTGGATATTGTTGATAGCGCTGCTATAAACATTGGGGTACAGGTGCCCCTACCAATCAGCACTCCTATATCCTGGATAAATTCCTAGTCGTGCTATTGCTGGGTCATAGGGTAATTCTAGTTTTAATTTTACTGTCGAGCCTTTTCCCTTTCTCCTTCCCAGGGCCATTTTCTGAATTACTCTGCTTACTATGTGCATGTTGTCTGCTCTTTGCACCTCATCCTTAGACCTCCGTCAGTCCCATCGCCTGACGGTAGTGTTAATAAAGAGGATAGCCCCTCTCTGTCTTGCCGGTTTCTCCGTCTCTAGGATCTAGAAGGGGATCTGGGGCATAGAAGGCAATAGGTAAATATTTGTTGAATCAGTGCTAAAGAGGACACACAGCATGCACCCTCTTCCAGATCACGAGGCTGGAGGAGTCTGTTTTAGAAAATGACTTACCTCCATCTTTACTGGTAAATAATCTTGTCAATTCCCCAGGATGTAGCCAGACCCATGGACCCCATTCAAGAATCCGGCCACTTAATATTTTCTTTGGGTCGCTAATTCCAACAAACTCAACAAGACAGTCCATTAAAAAGATAATATTTTGAATCTGGAATGCTAAAGGCCCCTGGAATGCACACACACATGTCTAGAATGCAAATGTCGTGGTGCACAAAATGTCTTGAGTCCAGAATTTATTACTTTGTTTTCCAGGGTCAGGACATCTCATGAAGGAAGAACATTGCTGCCTCTTAAGTCATTTTGAATTTTTTTTTTTCTTCTCAGAGACTTATTGTTCCCAAAGCAAAAATAACCATAACATCTAGAATATGCCAGATGTTTAACACACATCGACTTGAATCTCCATACTATGAAGGAGATGTAACTGTACTCATTGTATAGGTGGGGAAACTGAGAAAAAAAAAAAAAAACTTGCTTGAAGTCAGGCCGTTAATGAACGTGAGAGATGGAATTAAAACCTCAGCTGATTTCCTTTCAAAGGATGCGTTCTCCCATTCCACTGAGCTGCTTCTTCCCAAATTAAAGAATTGTCCGGCATCCTACGTGGAGCCTGGGTCGGGGTGCAATTCCAAGAGCCCTCCCCCACCCCCATTCAGAGAGAAGTCAGGACTCGCGTCTCTGAAATGTCCTCTGTGGTACTGAAATGTGGGAATGATATCTCAGGGCTCTGGGACTAAGGACTATGAAACAAGGTCCAGACCACAGCACCCAACTCAACCACAGCAGCCCATACACAGCCCCACGGTGAATTTCCGTGGGAACTAGGAGGCATCTTATGACGAAGGGTCCCCATATGCTCTCTGAAGTGGCCACCCCTCCTCTTTCAGGGGCCGGTGCCTGGAAACCACCTCCTCTGGGGTTGTTTGCCTGGGACCTATTCAGCTGCAATGTAGATTCTTCTAGCGCAACCCATTAAACAGTGTTGGAGGTCACTTAATAAGTGCCAACTTTATGTCGGGGAGTTAGCTGGGCAGTCTGCATGCACGGCCTTATTTAATCCTGACACACTCCTATACTTGTGTCAATGCTATTGTGAGCTCCATCACACGAATGGGGAAGCGGAAGCTGTGGGAGGTTGTCACCTGCCCGGAGGCACACCGTAAGTGGCTTACCTAGGTAGAGCTAAGGACAGGCAACACCAGAGAATAAATCAGTGCCCTCTTCCACACTTGCTGGGACTTGGCCCCCAGAGATGGGTTGGGGGGAGGGTCCCCCAAACCTGAGCTGGCCACAGGGTCTGGAAGTCCTTTGGCTATGGGCTTCAAGGAATGCGGAGAGGGCTCCACCTGACGAGATACTGGGACCGGCGTGTCCTTTGGAAGGGGCTGGTTCAAGAGAAGGACTTCAGCTGAGGGTCTACAAGATGGCAGAACAGGAGGCTGGCAGGAGGGAAGAGTCCTCGCTGAGTTCAGGAAGTGGCACCTAGAGACAGAGCTGGGCAAGCCCTTCTAGGGATCGTCCTGCACCTCCAACTTGGGGGGATGGCAGGCCACGGCCCTGCTGGCGTGAATATGGGAAAGAGGCTTGTCAGCCTTTCGGGTCACCTTGGTAACAGAAACACCAGCCATGCTCTGTTCCCATGGTGCACCCATGGTCTGCCTCAACGGGCTTCAGTGGGGCAGTGTCTGTGGGCAGAGGGGTCCTGCGTCGATCAAGGACAAGTCTGGGGAAGGGATTGACTCTTCCCTTCAGGTGCTGTTAGTAATAACCCCCGTTTTAGTGGAGTCCAACAGTGGTTCTCGGCAGAGGGTGATTTTGCCCCCCCCCCCAGGGGACCCTGGCCAATGTCTGGAGACGTTTTTGGTTGTCCCAACCATGGAGGTGCTTCTGGTATTGAGTGAGGGAGGCTGGGGATGCTAAATACCATACAAGGTACAGGACAGCCTGTCACCACAAGGAATTATCCGGCCTGAAATGTCAATGGTGCCAAGTTGAGACACCCTGGATTAGAGTCATCATTGAAAATCCCTCTTCCTGAAACAGACAGCTACAGATACAGAGGACACTGGCCTCGAATCTCCCCAGTGAGCAGAGCTGGTATGTTTCCTCTTCATGTTAACAGCCTTGGAAATAAAAACTTCCAGGTGTTACATGCACACATACACACAACCACATAACTACACACACACACACACACACACACACACACACACACACACATCTCAGATCCAGGCACTATTCCCCTAAACCCTTTGAGCCACGCTATGGGACAGGTACTTTGCTTTCCCTGTATATAGGTGAAGATGCATAGAGGGTCAGAGAGGTTAAGCAACTTGCTCAAAGCCACACAGCTAGTAAGTGGATTTAGCCATGGCAGATACTCAAGAGGCTTTGGGTTGAAGGGTACGATTGAAAAAAACAAAACAAAACAAAACTGGAGAGCGGGCAGGAGACAGGGTCTGGGTCCAGGTTGCTACTGATTGGCCCTGGGGCTGGGACCTAATTCCTTACCTTGGGCTTTTGTCTCTTTATCTATAAAATGAAGGACACAGATGAAATCATCTTCCGGATTCTGTGATTCTTTCAGTCTGAATCTTAAAATGGAACCTTCTTCTCACAAGATACATTTTGGTTTCTTTGTCCCCTCCCCCATCCACTACACCTTCCTCCCAGAGCTTGGCCCTCAATTTCAGGGCTGAAAAGCTCATCTATAATCCAGGGGCAGTTAAAGAACCATGCCAGGCTGTGATCAATTAGCGAGAGTCTTAAGAAAGTGGTAATTTATTGCGTTTTGTGTGCTCGCTACGCCAGGAAAGCTAATATATGCTCACAGAAATGGAGGTACAAGACAGATGGCTGAAAATGCACGGCAGCACATATATTTTAAGTCTGTAGGTTTGAGCCAGAAATAAACGAGGGGTGTGACAGCTCCAGGGCAGAATGAGAGAGATGTCTTTTCAGGCAAAAAGGAGAAACTTGCCAATGATTAAATGGGCTAGTTTCGGTGATTCATTCATTGATCTAAGCATCTACGATGAGCCATCCCGTGACCGTGGTGGGAGAGATCACACAGACCCAGACAGTTGTCAAGGACACTCTCTGATGGGTGTGAATAATAGAACACCCTCAGCACTTACTGTCTGACTCATTCTCCGTGCAAATTAATGATCACAGTAACCCTCCGAAGCAGGTCCCATGATCATTCCCATTTCTCAGGTGAAGAAACTGAGTCACCAAGGAGGTTAAGTGACTTGCGTTGGGCTTCTAACCAAGTCAGGTGGCCCAGAGAGCCTGATGTCACCAGGACACTTTCTGCCTCTGTACACATTGCAATAGCTCTCTCTGTGAAATGTTTTAGTGGCTCTGAGTGTCTCTTTCCTCCCAAATGGTAGCATGTGAGAGCGGAAGTCACTTACGGGTGACTGAGCCCAGTGGGTTTCATGCCTCTCTAAACTGCATAAACTCGATGCTTTACTCACAGCTCAGTCTACAAGGTATAGAGAATGTTGTTCTCTTCCTTCCAGGGCCCTGAAGCCAGGGCTCCACAGAGCCCAGTGTGGAGTCAAGTGCTCCTGACTTCTCTCCCCTCCTTGTTCCCATTTTGCAGATGACGAAACTGAGCCCCCCAAGAGCCTATAGACCAGAGTGGAAAGGACTCATTCCCCACCTGTCAAATGAGGTAGTTGGATCAGCTCCAACATGATTTCCTAAGCACCCACTACTCTGTGCCAGGAGGGTCCCTGGGGTCTGAGGCAGAGCGACTGTGAGGACCCAGGAGGCGCTTCATGAGGGTCTGGCTCACGAGCATGGCCTCCTTTCACTGGGGCGGGGGGTGGGGGTCTTTGGATCGGCACAGTGGAGCCCTGTCCGTGGATCCCCGGAGGGGCATGTGATTCAGAGTCTGTTCAAGGAGCCCTCCTGCAAGGACTGCATTGTTCTCAGGTCTGGAACAGACCGCTCTGGGCCCTTGCTACCCGGGGGCCTCATGAGCAGGGCTGTTACTTTAGAGAGAAGAGTGGTGCTCTGGGTTGAATTGTGCCCCTTACAAAAGATACGTTAGGGGCGCCTGGGTGGCTGAGTCGGTTGAGCGTCCGACTTCGGCTCAGGTCATGATCTCGCGGTCCGTGAGTTAGAGCCCCGTGTCGGGTTCTGGGCTGGCAGCTCGGCGCCTGGAGCCTGCTTCGGATTCTGTGTCTCCCTCTCTGTCTGTCCCTCCCCCGCTCGCACTCTGTCTCTCTAAAAAATAAGTACACATTAGAAAGAATTAAAAAAAAAAAAAAAAAAAGATATGTTGGAGCCCTAATCTTAGGACCTCAGAATATGGCCTTCGTTAAAAATAGGGTCTTTATGGGGCGCCTGGGTGGTGCAGTCGGTTGAGCGTCCGACTTCAGCCAGGTCACGATCTCGCGGTCCGGGAGTTTGAGCCCCGCGTCAGGCTCTGGGCTGATGGCTCGGAGCCTGGAGCCTGTTTCCGATTCTGTGTCTCCCTCTCTCTCTGCCCCTCCCCCATTCATGCTCTGTCTCTCTCTGTCCCAAAAATAAATAAACGTTGAAAAAAAAAATTTTTAAAAATAGGGTCTTTATGGAGATAACGGAGTTAAAATGAGGACACAGGGCGGGCTTCCGTCTAATATGACTGGTGTTGTTATAAAAAGGGGGAATTTGGACACAGACACATGGCGGGAAGATGGCCGTCTACAAGCCAAGAAATGCCTGAGGCTACTGGAATGGGCTACCTTGGCTATGGCTGGTAGGAGACTAACAGGGGTGGGGTCGAATCACCCCTGGCCCAAATCACATGGATCCTTTTTGTCTTGACTGATCTTGCCCTCACGGAGCAGATGCCTTTCTAGGTTTGCCACCATAAATTTCGGAGCCCAACGGTGTGTGCACACTTTTAAGGCTTCTGATGGGCTTGCTGCGGGAGCATCATGTCTTCTCTTGTAATCTGTGCCTTAAAAGGGTGGACGGCAGAGAACCAGACTCCTGTACTGGGTGCGAATCCCGAGATCCCTGGCATTTGGGAGACACATCGAGGCTTATTCTACAAACAACTCCCGGCCATGAGTGAGCGCTGGGTGACGAGGGGAACTTTCATCCCCACCCAAACCATCTCTCTCGTCATCGTTCCTTCTTCCGAATGCCTCCTCACCAGAGAAGCCTGCCATTTACTTTCCTTCCTACCACGTGGGGACAGCTGCTGGAATCTAGGAAGTAGACAGGGGTTGTAATCATAAACAGTTCTAAGCAGAGAAACTGAAAGTCCGCACGGTTTAGTGGAAAGAGAGTTCAGGGTGTCAGAGAAGTTATGGGTAAGCCAATGCCCTACAACCAACCGCTGCTGGTCCTTGGGGAGATCACATGAAACTCCTTGAACCTCAGACTCTTCATCTGTAGAAGAGCAATGGCCGTTTCCACCCTGCCAACCTCACTAGGATTCTGGATGCTTTTGTGAAGTGTTATATAAACTGAATAATCTATGGGGGAACCAGGCAAACAGTGGGTGCTTTGGGAAACTAGAATGTCTGGGGGACGGTATCGGTTCCCTATGGCTGTTGTAACAAACCAGCATAGACATGGTGGCTGAAAACAACAGACGTTCACTGTCTCACAGTTCTGGGGGCCAGAGGCCCCAAATCAGTTTCATGAAGCCGAAATCAAGGTGTCAACATGCTTCCCCTGGAGGCTCTTGGGGAGAAGCCATTTCTTGCTCCCGCAGCTCTTGTGGATTCTTGCCTGGAATCTGGTGGAGTTTCATGGATTCTTGGCTGGTGTTTCTTAGCTTATGGGTGCTTCACTCCAATTTCTGCCTCCATGGTCACACTGCCTCCCTCTCTTCTGTGTACCTTCCCGAGCCCCTCTCTCGTAGTCACATTTGTGATCACAGCTAGGACCCACCAGGATACTCCAGGATCATTTTCCCGGGTCAAGGTCTTTAACTTAATCGCATCTGCAAAGCCCCTTTTTCCTTATGAAGCAACATTTACAGGTCCCCGGGGTTGGGACCTGGCATCTCTCGGTGGCCACATTCAGCCCATTAGAAGGATGTTGCCAATTACAATGAGAAGTTGTGTATGTTTGTTAAGAGTTCCCTTGGTGTCATTGCCAAGGAATACATGGCCTGCTTGGCCAGATAATTTATATCCCAGATATTGTGAATGCCAACCCTGTAAGGGGAAACCATTAGCCTCATTTAGCAGATGAGGACACTGAGGACCAGAAAGGCAAAGGATGCTGCCCAGCTTGCAGCTGACGAGTAGTGGGGCAGGAGCCCAGCTCTAAAGTTGGCCTTCTTACACCCCATCTTCCTGTTGCCTGCAAAACAGACCACTGATGTGGGCGATCGATGTCCTCGCCCCACACGGCAGCCCTGGCTTCCACTCTCAGAAAAAATAAAATGACTCTGGCATCTTTGGGAGACCCGACCCCATGAGCTTCTGCTATCTGCAAATGCTCAACCTGGACGGCTGGCCCAGCACAGAGCCCAACATGGGGCTCGATCTCCCGAACCGTGAGATCATGACCTGAGCCAAGATCAAAAAGCAGACACTTAACCGACTGAGCCATGCAGGCGCCCCTGTTCTTTCTTTTTAAATCTTGTCCTTGGCTTCTGGAACAGGCAGGGCTATATTCTGTGCCCACTGGTTGCCCCTTCACTTATCATGGGCTTTCTTTCACTTGCTTATTATTTCCTTTTTCCATGGGGATTATTTTGTTGCACCTGAGACTTTCATTATAAAGTACATTGAAATATATTAAGTATATTTTGAGAGTAGGAATGGCGTACAGATCAGAGGCAAACAGGACTTTCCTTTTGTTGTGCACAAAAAAATGGAGGAAACCATTTTCTTAAGTGAAAGTGAGTACTCAGGTTTCAGAGGCCTAAGTGTGTAGGGTTGATAAAGCCTCCACCCCCAAGCCAGGTCAACCCATCAACAGCTAATGTTGGAACTCCAAAGGGCCTCTTATATCTGTTATTTTGTTCACCCTTCCAACAATACTGTGAGAGGACGTGGCCATTACTAATACACTCATTTTTCAGACGCTAAACGACATGGCTGATGTCACAGAGCCACGACTTGCACCTCAGTCTCCCCTGTGGGTCACACAACGGACCTGGAGCCCTACCAGACTCCCTGCGCGGCCACAGAGCGGGTGCCGGCCGGTGAACCTTACCTGCTGTGGCCATAGCTTTTGGGAGCGTGGTACATGAAGATGTTTCCTCGGGCTCTCCGGGCCCAGTGCCTGGCCATGTCGATCACAGGACAGGTGATGAAGTAGTCCCTGGGCAAATGAGGCAGAGGAGGGAGCTTTGTTATATGTAGCAGCTCTATATACCCAGCGTAACTGAAGACACCCCCAATGCCCAGGAGACATTTGACAATGTTTGGGAGACAGTTGTGGTTGTCACAGCTGGAGATGAAAAGGTTCTTACTGGCATCCGGCGGGGAAGGGCCGGGAAGGCGGCTAAGTATCCCACAATGCCCGGGACGGACCCCAGAGCAAGGAATCATCCAGCTCAAAATGCCAACCGTCAGGAGGTTGAGAACGCTGTTCTAGGTTCCCCAAGCTTCACGTTTGCTCCCGTTCTGGGGGCTGATGGAAAGATGTTTCAGAAGCTCCAGCTTACAACGGTGGGGTCGTGCGTGGGCCGGTACTCAAGCACCGTGCTGTAGAGGGGGCCTGGTCAGAACCCCACAGACCTCGGGCGGCCTTGGGTCCACCAGGCTCTGAATCCCAGTCAGCGGCCCCAGCATCTTCTTGACCCGCCATATCCTCAGCTGAGAAATGGGGCCTAGGGGACCCATCCTGCAGGGACTTTGTGACAACTGAGGCTGGTAACAGTCATGAAAGTCCCTCAGTGAAGAGGGTTCGTCTCCCCCTTTTTCTGGCTGTTGAGATGAACTCCTTTGTGGAGTCTGGAGGCAGCCAGAGTGTTTATAGGAAAGCTCTACGGTGGGGTGGGGTCACTGGGGTGTGGAAGGGCACATGGGGCAGCCATGCTTCATACCCTGAAGAAGAGGTGTAGTAAGCAGGACCAGGAATCAGGCCTACGGGAAAGAGTCACAGCTCGCACCGGTGGAGGGGACACTGCCGAGGGCAGGCAGGGAGGCCACTGTCTGAGCCTAGCTGGGAGGCAATGAGGGCCTGAGCTGGGGCGGGGGGCTGGATTCCCTTGGTGAAACCCTCTTCGGTTACCAGCCCTGCCTCACCCCTCAGCTCTTGCCCCAGGGCACAGATGTCTTCAAAGCCCATCAGAGGCAAAGTCGGAGCGAAAGCGAGGGTTTCTAAACTCCAGTCCTGCTTGAGCTCTCTCAATAACCCAGATCAGAGCCAGTCCTGACGGGGTTAGGAGCCAACAAGGGTCCAGAACTTGGACATTGTTGAGCTCTTAGAGTTCAGTCTGGGGCTGGGCCTGCAGAAATAGCTGCTGGCTGCAGGGTTGAAAACTGAGCTCTCTGCTCGAGGGAAAATTAAAGCCTTTCTGGTTCCCAGATTCCCAGTGGGCAGGGCCACGTTTTATTCTGAGCTAGTGACTCTGAGATTGGAAACCACAGACTCCCAGATGGGGAGACCTAGCTGGCCAGGGGGTAGCAACACCCTTCAGGCCGTCCCTTCCCGGCACAGTCCAGTGCTCATCCGTGACCTGAGCGTCACCGAGGCCGGCACCAGTGTGACGGCAGGAGCCCGTGTCCCCTCGGGCTTACCGGGTGGCGTTCTCCAGGGCTCGGGAGAAGGAGGCATAGTCATCAGTGGAGTGCTCTAGGGAATAGTACCATGTTGCAGCCGCCCAGACCCCGGCGTCCGCGTCCTCACCGCCCAGCGAATTCTGCAGCGCCTGGTAAAAGGCTGTTTTGCTACTGGTCCGGCCTTGACTTTCCTCAAATTGCTTAAGAAAAAAAAAAATTTAAAAAAAGAGAGAGAGAAAAGAAAGAAAACACCCTATCAGATTCTGAAAGTCTGGAGTCAGTATCCTGCAAAGCTTGTTCTAGAAATTTCTCTCTGGGCCATGGTGTGAAGCACAGGCACGTTGGAGCCAGGCCGCCAGGGTTCAAACCTCAGCTCTAGCTGTGTGACCGCCAACAGGCGGCCGTGGCCCTCCGTGCCCGCCTCTCCTGGCCTGGAAACAGACACAATGAACCAAAACGGAGAACACGCGTCAAGTACTCCAGTGGGTGCGCATAAACGCGAGCCATTATGGCCAGCGGGTAAGGGTCACCCTGGGCTCCATCCTTTTACTCCGTCAGCCAGCTCGTGATCCGTTCTGCTAGGAGAGCTAACGTGAGCCTCATCCGGTGACGTGATCAGTCAGCAGAGGAGTGCTTTCTGCGCATTCACGCAGAGCAACAGCCTCTTCTTCCAGACCCAGCTGCGTGCCGGGCCTGGGGAACAGCCGTGGACGCACTGATGAAGCTCCCTGTTCTCGTGGGCCTGGCGTCCCAGTGGGCGGAGGCAGGAAAGAAGCAGATCATTCTAGTTTATCAGGGTTCTGGTGCCACGGGGGGAAACAGCAGGTTGAGAGGGATGGGGTGGGGGCTAGTTTTCTCGGAGTGGTCGAGGCAGGCACGCAGCTCTCTGGGGAGGCTTGTCCGAGTATCTTTTCCTCTCTCTTTCCTGCCCCCATCCTCCTTCCCTTCTTCCCTCCCCCCTTCCTTCCTTCCCTGTCCAGACATTCCTGCTCTCTGCATCAGGGCCGTCTGGGAGGACCATCTCCCTGCTCCCCGGGACTCAGTTTCCTCATTTCTGAAGTCAAGGGGCAGCAGGGTGTCAGAGATGCAGCTCTTGAGACCCCTCGGCCCCTGCGCAATCCTACGCTGTGTGTTTACATATTTCTAGGCTCTTATATCAACAGTGAACTGTGCTTATCGAGACGCCCTGGTATGTTTAAATTGTTTTTGTAAACATTTCCAAGCGTACAGGACCTGTGATTAGAATTTGAGGTGTGGGCATGATGGGGAAGCAACCCTTTCTGTCTGAGACATTCTTTCAGCCCATCCTGGGGGGCGGACCTCAGCCTGGCTCACCCGGAAGAGGCTGGACCAAGTAGTGGAACAACTGTTCAAGGCCATGTCTATCCGTTCAGGGGAGGTGAGGGATAGAGAGCAGAGAGGCATTCAAGGACAGCGTCCTTTTAATTCTATCTATAATGTGTGGTTCTTGGGAGAAGATCTGAAGCAGACATGGCAAAATATTAATATCTGTTAAAAATGAAGAGTGAAGGGGCGCCCGGGTGGTTCCGTCGGTTAAGCATCTGACTTCAGCTCAGGTCATGATCTCGCAGTTCGTGAGTTCAGGGCCCCGAGTCGGGCTCTGTGCTGACAGCTCAGAGCCTGGAGCCTGCTTTGGATTCTGGGTCTCCTTCTCTCTCTGCTCCTCCCCCACTCCTGCTCTGTCTCTCTCAGTCTCTCAAAAATGAATAAATGTTAAAAAAAATTTTTTTAATGAATAGAGAATACAAGAGTATTCATTATATCAATGACTTTCAGGTATTTTTCAAAAGTATTTATTTACTTATTTATTTAGTTTGAGAGAGAGAGAAGGGGAGAGGCAGACAGAGAGAGACAGAGAATTCCAAGGAGGTTCCACTCAGCACAGAGCCTGATTCGGGGCTCAATCCCATGACTGAGATCAGGATCCGAGCTGAAATCAAGAGTTGGACGCTTAACCAGCTAAGCCACCCAGGTGCTCAAGTATTTTTGACCATAATCTATAGTAAGAAAGACATTTCATCCACCAGAACACATGCACACACACACACACACACACACACACACACACACACACACAGGCCAGAAATAATGTTCATGAAGGACCCTCATGCTCCTGGCTCTTACCATATATGACAGACCTGATCGTTTCCATTCCATTCTATTCTAGTCTAACCTAGTCTGCTCAAAATCTTGCCTGCAATCTCTTTAACTGACTTCATAACCTACTAGCAGTTCAGGGGAGAAACTGCATTATATTATTCTCTGCCCTTTTCTGAGTTTTTGGAGTATTTTATGACAGAAATACCAGTACCCACGCGCGTATCTCCCATTATTGCCAAACATTTAACATGCGTATTTCACCGACGTATCAAAATCACCACGTGCATTGGAAAATCGTGTGGAATCGTTGCCAGATTGCAACACGACATGCATAGAAAGGGTGGCTTAGCACAGTTCTGGGCACACTGTCAACAGAGGGGAGTACTATTGACCTGTTTCCAGGCTAGGGCAGGGGCTTTGCATCCCCTCGTGATGCTGTGCTCAATCCCCAGATGCTGGTAGTGTTTGCTTGTCAGCTGCTCCAGAACTACAATGCAGCACAAGGGGCCCACAGTGTTCAGCATGGCACCTAGTTGTGGGTTCTCGGTAAATGTGTTGGAAACACGGTTTGTGAAGATACCGGCCTCTGTGGAGATAACACAGGCTCGAAGCTACAAATAGACACCAGAGTCCGACCTCCTGGGTTCAAATTCCCAGAGTTGGAGAGGCCTGAGCTTGGATGCTAGCCCTGCCACTTAGCAGCTGTCTTACCTTGGGCAAGTTACTTAATCTCCCCGTGCCTTTGTTTCCTCCTCTGCAAAGTGGGCACAGCGATATTACCCTCTTCATGAAATGGTCATGAGGTTACACGAGATGATACCTCCACACTTCTCAGCATAGCGTGTGCTATTATTGCTAGATGTTTGTAGACTCAGCCTTGTGTCCCGCCCAGATGGGTCAGGGATGCCCATGTCTTAGAGGCTACATCGATGCCGGTCCCGTCAGCAACCCCTCTTCCCTGCTGCCGAATGACTGGCCCCATCTAAAGGGCACGGCCCCTTCACGAGCTCTTTGGAAACGATTTCCACAACGAGGCGGCTTTTAAGAGTGGCAGACCACCAAGCCCTGGTCGTGCTGGAAGAAGTGCCTCTGACATACAAGAGTCTAAACAGCTCCCCAGCTAGGAAGCCGGAGGGACGGGCCTGGTTTGTGCGCCCAGGAGACCGTGATTGCTGTCACATTTTCAGGGGATCTGAGCCGGCGGCTGAGACTAGCCGGGGCGTGGCCTTGTTGGCCGGTCATAGTCTCCAGACGGATGGCGTGTGGCCTCCCGGCCCCCTGGGACCACGCGGGACTGCGAAGGGGCCCGTTTCCAGCAAGAGCCACATCTCTTCATTCTTGGCCGGGACCGAAGCACAGATGCTGTTTCTAGTTTAATTAGAGAGTCAGCAGGAGGGATGGGGGCCACCACGTGACTCCCAGCACCGACTTGCACAAGCTGTAATTACAGGCGCAATCCGCCTCCGAAGCGGGTTTGCTAGGGGCTGAGCCCTGTTAAAGGCCATCAAGAGCTGGCTCATCGTCCTCCGTGTGTGTGTGTGTGTGTGTGTGTGTGTGTGTGTGTGTGTGTGTGTTGAAAGGACTGCCGTTAATATGTCCTACAGAAAAGTTCCAGCCTGTTAGGAAACTTCTGAGACCGTGAAGGGCTTCCCAGGGTCCGGAATGCCTCGTGGCCTAGCCCCCAGAGCACGGGGTCTGTGTTTGAGAGGCGCGGGTTCGAACCTGGCTCTGGTGTGGACCTCGCAAGATTCCCTGCCGTCAATAAATCTGCTCAGTGAATATTCCTCTCTGGGCCTGGGGCTGATGCTAGAATCAAATGAATGAATGATTACCAAGCGGCTGACACGCAGGTGACAGCACATATCCCTTCTCTCTCTCCTCTAGCCAGTAAATCACTGAAAATAAATGTCCTTATGTTCACTCCAGGGTTGACAGACGTCAACCTGCTTTGCTGCAGGGCCTTTACCTTCGATCCACTATTCCTGCAACAAATTTCTACCCAGTGCCTGCACCTGCCAGGAGCGTTTGGGATGCATCAGGGAACAACACAAGATAAATTCTCTGCCCTCTGGGGGCTTCCAGTTGAGCTGGAGAGCCTGATGGGTACCTGACAGGTTTTGTAATATAGAAAGTTCGGCGGTGAAAAGGATATGACACAGACGAGGCCAGCAGGGCAGGAAAGGGGGTGGGGGTCCCGGACGGCGAGGGCTGAAATTGCAAATTGGATCATCGGGGTGGGCCTCAGGCCAGCAGAGCCGAGACTTGGGGAGGTGAGGGTGAGGGTGTGAGCAGCCGAGCGGGCAGGAGTGGAGGCCAGTGTGGCCAGTGCAGGGGAAGAGGGCAGGGGAGCCAGAGATGAGACAGAGGGAGGGAGTGGAGGGCGGAGCGGCTGGTGTGGCCCCACCTGCTGTTGCTTCAGGAGGGGCCGGGAGAAGGGCCCTCCGTTGCAGTTTGCAGGTGCCGCCCGCCAGGGATGGGGGTCCGTGTCCGGGAGAGGCAGAACAGCCAGCTGCCAGGGGCCTTTGAGTCGGAGCCCCCTGCTCTCTGGGCCAGTGAGGAGCTCACTCGCCACTTCTTCCTACTGGTCCCTTCTCCTGCCACGCCAATCCCTTGATGCGGCTGCAAACCCCAAGGTGATCTTCAGAGATCTCCCCACACCCCCCGGGGCTCTGATGCGGAGAGAGATGGCCATCTGGAGCCCTCCCTGAATCCCGCCCCTCTTCTTGGACCAGGCAACACCTCCTTCCTCTGGGGCTGGGGCCTCGCTGCCCAGGGCCCCCGGGATGCCCCCCTCCACTTCTTCGGTGGCGTCACCGGGCAAATCCCCTCTCGTAGGACCTTCAAGGTGTAGCTCTCCACGACTCCACCCCCACCGAGGGCTAAATGCCGACGGACGTCCCTGCCAAGGATGGTCTCTGTCTGTATGCCCTGCCCCCGGGGCGCACACTCAGCAGGAGAGTCCCTTTAGTCCTTACCCCACAGCCCTCTGGCTCCTGCCCTGTCCCCACCGGGCCACCGTCTCCAGGGCCACTGATGGTGCCCCTCGACCCACCCGGACCAACGCTGCCGTCGTTCACAATTGCCGTCCTGGTTCTCTTCCCTCCTCCACTCAGGGATCCTCCCATCTCCGTTTCCGGAAACCACTCTGCTCCAGGCTCCTTTCTGGAACACTTCTGCTGTCCTGCCCACTTCCACTTGCTGAGGTCCCCCAGCTGCCATCCCTGCCCTCTTGCCTTCCCCTTCCGTCCAGGCAGGCTGAGAGGCAGCACTGGTTCTTCCCTTTGCTTTGATAATGACCGGTAGGTTAATGGTTCCTAACTCTCTCTCCAGCCCCGCATATCCAAGTATCTCCCACCTCCTGGGAATCTCTCGGGTCCCTGGAACTCTGTGTGAGCACAGTTTAACTCCATTGTCTACACATGTTCTTCCTTACCTCCAGACCCTTTCCCTGTGCTTTTCCTGTCCTCAATCACCAAGACCAGCAGCTGAAAAGCGACACGCTAGCTGACCCCCCCTTACTCTCCCCTCCCCCAACATGCTACTGCACCCCAATCCTAGTACGTCTTAACCACTGTCCTGTCCACTCCTCCTGCCCTATCTTTGCTCATTCCCTCATCAGCTTCTACCCCATCCTGGAGCAGAAACACCAACACTATCTGTGGCAGGTGGGGATTCGGGGAGAAGGGTACACAGAAGGTCCTTAATTAATTTTGGTACACTGGTTACTCTTGGAGTCATGCAGCATGGTTATGGCATCATAGGTTTGAGAAGAAGAGACCCAGGATAGAATTTCCAAAGGAAAAACAGGCAGTCTGTCAGAGGTCACCTGATTCTTGCAAGTCTGCAGGGATAGAGGCATGAATTAATGGATGTCCCCCCCCCCACCCCAGAATTCTCTAGAGCTCGGAGGTAGACGGAGACAGATATTCCTTTGCTCATTTAATGGATATAAATTCAAGGCCTCCTGGGCCAGCAGTGGAGGATCCAAATGAACACGGCACAGTTCTTGCCATGCAACAGAGCTGGTAAAGCTGGGGAGGCAACTCATCAGTGAGCAAACCACCCCATGAAAACTGGTTAAGGGTTTGCATCCTGGTGCAGAAGGCGTGGGAGGCACTGTGGTCACGTCCTCACCCGCCACGCTCCCAGATCCAGTCAGCAATCCCTTCCCCTCACCCCCCGGGATGGCCCCCATCCATGTCCCTGGGGACCCAAGTCCTGTGCCGTCCAGCAGCCTGACCTCTGACCTCCGCTCAATGACATCGACCCTTGACCTTCCTTTCAGAAACACGCTTTTCTTGGCTTTTGTGACATCAAATTTTCCTGGTTTCCTTCCAAATCTGTATCTACAGCTCTGACCTCTCGCCTGAACTCCCACCGTGTATGCCCAACTGCCAATCCAAGGTTTATCCCAAACCTGGTTATTTCTCATCGTCGCCATGCCTACCATTCCCATTTGACTTATTAGCTTGCTTCCTGGACTTCCTAACCCAGGCCGATCTGGTCTCTACTTTGTTACCTCTCCATAGTCCGTTTTCATTAGAGTTGCCAGAATGTTCTTTTAAAAGAAAATAAATCAATATAACCACTCCCTAGCTTAAAACGTTCCAGGGGCGCCTGGGTGGCTCAGTGGGTTGAGCGTCCGACTTTGGCTCAGGTCATGATCTCGTGGTCCGTAAGTCTGAGCCCCACATTTGTCTCTGAGCTGTCAGCCTGCTTCGGATTCTGTGTCTCCCTCTCTCTCTCTCTGCCCTTCCCCCGCTCACTCTCTCACTCTCTCTCTAAGATAAATAAAAATTAAAAAAAAAAAAAAAAAAACAACCTTCCAGTGACTGCCCACTGAAAGTAGAACAGAATCACTCTCCTGATGCCTACAAGATTTCATCTAATGGGTCACCTCCAACATATCCAACTTCTGCTGCTGCCCCTCCCTCTGTGATCCACAGAGGGAGATCCTAGCCCTCCAGCCTTCTATGTCCCCCAGATCTCTGCCACAGGGCCTTTGCACTAGCTCTTCACCCAGCTGTCCCCATAGCTGGGCCCGTCTCATCATTCAGGTCTCAGTCCTCCCTGCCAAGGTACCTTGGATTCATGTTTCTATTCTCTTCAGCACTTTTCAAGATATGAAATTCTTTTAAATACATATATTTTTTTTATTTTAGAGAGAAAGAGAAAGAGAGCATGAGTGGGGGAAAGGGGCAGAGGGAGACAGAGAGAGAACCTTAAGCAGGCTCCAACTCAGCATGGAGCCTGAGGTGGGGCTCAATCCCACGACCCTGGGATCATGACCTGAGTTGAAATCAAGAGCCAGACACTCAACCGACTGAACCACCCCAGGCGCCTTAAGATCTAAAATTCTTAATGTATTTGCTCAGCCATCATTGTCTGTGTCTCTGCCCGGAATGTGAACTCTATAAGCTGGGAGCTTTATCTGTTGGGGTGACACCGCCTTTCCCCCAGGGCCTAGAAGAGAGTCCCTTAATAAGCATACATCGGACGTGTGCATGAATTCATGCAGGGGCGTTCCTGCCTCTTCCACGTGCTGTGGATGTTAAGGGACAAGGAGCCAACTTCTCCATCAGGCAGAGCAGGCCTAGTGCCCAGGGCCCACCCACCGTAACTTTAGGGGCCTATGGAAAAAAAAAAAAAATGTTCCTTTCAGTTTAAGACCAGAAGAAAGAAAGAAATGTAATAATAATGAGTTTGTAATAATGAATCCAGCATGGCTCACGTTCATCTTCACTAATGCGATCATAAAGTATTTTTACTCTTTCATGGGGGACAAGCCAACCCCGCCGATCTCCAGCTTTTCTCTGAGCCGAGCCTGGTAATCCCACCTGGCAGGGATTCAGGACACTCAGACAAGGCGCCCTGTGTGAGCCTGGGGGCTGCGGCACCGCAGCGGAGGGCTTACGGTGCTGCAGGGCGGTCCGGAGCCCAAGACCCGAACAGGGCTCCCTGGTGTTGGGAGCTGTCTCCTCTGCCTAGAAGCCCCCCCTGATCACACTGCAGGAGGCAGGCAGGGCTGCTCTCACTGCTCCCACTGAAGGATAAAGACAGCGCAGCTCAGGCTGGCTAAGCAACTTGCCTGAATTGCATGACCGCAACCAAGAATCGAGACCCATTTTTCTGATTCCCGGTCATCGGCTCTCCACGGGGCCCCCGCCATGCCCGAGTCCAGACCCTAACACCCACCTGCCCAAGGGCCTCTTACTGGAAATGGTGTGCACACGTTGGGACTCTTGAATGCTCCCCCTGCTATAATCTGTCACCAAAGGCTTGATTTTCCTGTGCTGGGGCTGGTGCCAGCGCCTCGGGCTGCCAGGTGCTGCTTCCAACTCTCAGACGGGCTGCCTTCCCCTCCCCACTCCCCCAAAGGGCCCCCACTCCACCTGCTCCTGGACGGGGCCAGCTCCTGCCCAAGCTCGGGGCACGGTGGCGGCGCTGTTTCGGATTTTTCTCGCCTTCCTTGGAGATGCTTGTGCTTGGAGGGGAAGGCAGAACAGTGCATCTTGGAACAAATCTGCTTTTGATCATGCAAATTAATGCCCGGTTAATGTAGGCAGACTGTCAATTTCACCAGTTAGAGAGAGACACAGAGAGAGAAAGAGAGAGAAAAGAAGGGAAAAATCCCTACCACAGCGGCTGATGAATTTCAACAGAAAGCTGCTACTTCAGAAAATAAGATCATTCTCGGAGAGCGGAGCCTTTCCAGGCATCTCAGGCAGCCGTGATGCTCCACGGGTACGTTGTTAACTTTGCTCGTGTCACTGGGACGCTGTGTGGACCGTAGCTGGCCTGGGGTGGTAGGTGGGTGAGGATTCTCACACAGACTTGCTGGAAGCCCTGCCCACCCACCCTCCTTGGTCTGCGGGATTTGGTGGGTCTCTGCTGAAGTGATGGGTGGGTCCAGGGGCTCATTTGGGGCGGGAGGGACGCCTACCACTCCTGTGACTTCCCCTGGGAAGCCGGACGGTGCGTGTTTGTGGGTTGGGCTCTGGATGGTATGAATGCAGGGTTGGCATAAGGAAAAAGCGTGTGTGTGCGTCTGCCACGATTTGGAAAACCGGCTTGGGTCAGGCGAGGTGATTCAGTGGCTGTACGTCCTTTGTATCCTTGCTTTCCCTGGATAATTCTCTGCATCGGGGACAATAGCTTTGGGCACTAATCACGGTAATACAGCTGAAGAATTCAGGGCAAAACTAATGTTTATTGAGCACATACTATTTGCCAGACACGGCTGCATATATGGTTTCATTCAATAACTTAATGAGGGTCTTGAGTAATAATCTCCCAATTTTACAGATGGGGAACCCGCGGCTCAGGTTCTGGGGGACCCAAATGCTCCTGCTTATATTCTGTGGACATCCAGGATGCTCCCCCCGCCCGCTGACAGCTGGCCTGGGGGATGGGGTCCCGGTCAGTTCCTTCATCATTGTGATACTCTTGCTGGAGATGCCACTGTGGGTCCAGCAACCCCCTCGTCCCCTCTCCATAGAGTGCCTATCAAACTGTATTTTAATCATTCACTTTTGCTCATTTTCTGTCTCCTTACCTGACTGCGAGCTCCTTGAGGGCAGGGATTTAATGCGTGTTTATGCTCCAAATACCCAGCACAGCATCTGGCACATAGTAGGTGACCTCTCTGAGTGTCGCACGACAGAAACAAACGGATCTCTGTGTTGGGGAAATGCGCTGGACACCTGCTCTAGGCTGTGGTGGTTTTCTGCAGCATTCTGCTTCTCAGCACAGATGGGCGGGAGAAGCGGGGCTGACTCGGAAGGATTCAGGAGAAGGAATCACTGAGATTGAGGCCCTCTGGAATGTGCCACCCTGGGATAGCTGGTCCCAGGTACCATGGAACCTTCTCGGGGGGGGGGGGGGGAATGGAGAAACCTACAAACCCAATCTGAATGAGGGTCACGAGGGAAGGCAACACAGGGGCGCTCACGGGCAGGGTGTTTCAATACTGTGTAGAAAGGGCAGCTGGTGGCCAGGTTCCCACTCGTGTGTCCACACTAGTGTTGCAGTCCTGTGTTGGCCACGCTTCCGAGGACTCCTCGGGGCTCCGATGGTGTCTGGGAGGGTATACAGGGGGTGCCGATGCACTCGCCGTCCCTGGGTTTAGCACACGTGGGGTGGTGAGCAAAGCACCCCATTGGGAGCCAGAGGATCTGCAGTGGAGACCCGGCTTTGCCCATGACTCATGTGATGATCTCTGGAAGCCGCTTCCTCGACGAAATGGTGTTAAATACCAGTTCGTGGGCAGGTGAAAGTGCAAAGCCGTCTGCACCTCACAGCCCTGGTGCCAGCTGTGTTTGTGTGCACACGAGTACCCACCACCCTCGGCCGGTGAGAAGCCCTTGGAGGGAAGACCCGGCTTTTCCCGGCTGGAACAGGAAGAGGACGACTCTGGAGTTAGATCTGGATTTGAGTTCTGCTCTCTCTGAGCTGCTTTCTTGTCTGAATAAATAATAGATAATGGATGATAAACCCTGCTTCATAGGGTTGTTTTAGGATGAACTATTTCCTTGAAGGCTCCTAGGTTAGATTCTGGCACACAGTGGGGTCTCCCCACTGGTGTCCTTTCGATCTAATCAAGAGTCGTTGAGCCCTTACTGTGTACCACTTTCCTAGGCACTGGAGATAAAGCAGAAAGCAAAACAGATAAAGTCTCAGTGCTCGTGGGCCTCGCAGTCTAGTTGAGGAAGAAATACAGTAGATAAACAAATATTTAACACATCAAGGGGTGTGAATGCGGAAGATGGGGCGGGGGGGGGGCAGGATAAGGAAGAGAGAGAGAATGTTAGGGATACGGCTGCCCTTTCCACCTGAGGGGTCAAGCAAGTTCTCTGAAGAAGCAGACCCTGAAGGAGGTGAGGCGATGAGTTATCTGGAGAACCTTCTGGAAGAGGGAACAGCCAGTGTCAAAACACTAAGATGGGAGCGTGCTTGGCATAGCTGGGGAACACCAAAGCCATCAGTTGGGATTAAGCGGAGAGAGTAAGGCAGGTAGCAGGAGGTGGGGTCACAGAGTGAATAGGGGTCTGCATCGGGTAGTGGTCTTTCAAGGACTATGACTTCCTCTGCAGGAGCTGAGGCCACCGGAGGGCTTTGAGTAGGAGGGGGGTGACAGGATCAGACCTAGTGTGAAGGGATAGCTCTGGCCACTGTGGTCCTCATAGACCGCAGTGGGTGCAGGGAGCCGGTTGGGGGCTGTTACGAAAGTCCTGGAGAAGGCTGGTGGCAGAAGAGACAGTGAGAGGTGGCTGGATCCTGGACGCACTTGGAAGATAGAGCCAACCAGATTTGCGGACAGAATGCTGGCAGGGTGGAGGAGAGCCGAGTGAAGGCGACCTTTAGCCTGCAGCCCGGCACACAGAAGCAGGATCGCTGTTCAGTGAGATGAATTCAGCAGGAGAACATGCACGTTGGGGCGGGACGCAGGCGAGTCGGCAGCTGCTTCTGGGTGTGTTAGGAGCTGGGAGTTGTAAGACGTGTAAGTGACGATGGCAAATAGACTGTGAGCCAAACCAGTCTAGGGCCCCAGGGAGAAGCCCAGGCTGGGGGTGTAAGGCAGGGCTGGAGGCACACGTTCAGGAGACAGCAGCACGTAATGGCATCGGAAGAGAGATGCCAGCTTCAACTCCGACTATCACTATGTCCTGCTCCCTCTCGGTTCCCCGCATCAGCACCCGGATGGGTTCCCGGCAGGACCAGGCTCACAAGAGCACAAGATCAGGGGCTGCGCTAGCACATGTTCAGAGGAGAATGATCGGAGAAGGGAAGTAAGAGAGGGAGGCTCTAACCAGGAGTAAATGTGCCCAGGGCGGCACTGGCCCAGGACGGGGATTTGGATAACAGCCGTGGAACAGGGCCGGCCGCTGCTCCGCCATGCCCTCGGAGCGCCTTCCCTATTCTGGTGCCCGAGCTCGAGGGCACACTTTGCCAGCCACGTCCTGGTCTGGGGCAGTGAGCTCCTGTCAGCAGACACAACCTTTCTTTGGGCGTGCGCCCAGGAAACATCTTCTTGAAAGCCTCAGAGGGAAAGTCAATGAGAGGATGGAAAATGCATTGTTGAGGAGGGACCCCAGCCCTCTGGATCCAGGCTCCTGGCTGGGTGGGTGGGTGGCTCAGATTTTCAGGAAAGAGCCGGGAAACTCTCCAACATGCTACAAGAGAGGACCAGGGAAGACCAAGGTGGCCACGTGGCCACATAACCCTCTTACAATGGGCTGGCATAATCAGATAACACAGATCAGGGCTGCCCTCTGGGCCACCACAGCCCCAAATTCTTAAGAGCCCGCAGCCCCCGGGTCGTGGAGACTTTTCCACTCCGAGTGGAGGGGTCCCAGGACCTGCACCCCCCTATCTAGGGTGATCCCCAGGCTCCTGGGAGTATAAAAGTAGCCCTTCCTCTCTCTAAAGTCAGAGATGGCTGGCATAAATTGTCAGCACGCAGTCCAAAGAATCAGAGCTGTGTGCATATTGTCTCTCCAGCACAAAGATTCCCACATCCCCGCAGGGCAACATAAAATGGGGGTTGCATGGAAAAGGGGCCAGGCCAGTGGCCATTTCTGTCCACTGTGCCCATGCCACAGGGCGTCGTCTCCAGCGCGGTGCACGCCGATGGCGCAGCACGAATCTAAAAACACTCATCTCTTTCCCATGCTTTAAATTTGTTACGTTTCCACGAATCTTTTGTAGCAATGCCGCATATTAGTACAGGAGCACACCTGTGCACAATTTCTACTAAAATGATTCCACTTACTACTTTTGAACTAACGAGGGGCTAGATCAGAAGTCATCCAAAGACCCACAACTTGAGAGAAGAAAGGCTGGGGCCAGTGGTGGAGAAGGGGCATCTTGTCAGGGCTTCCTGAGTGTTAGTCTGGTTCAATAATTAAGTTGCAGCCCCTTGAAATAAGGGCCGTGTTATACGCGGGTGCTCGGCAGAAAGATGTAGAACGCGGGTGCTCGGCAGAAAGATGTAGAAATGGACGCAGAAATGGATCAGAAATGTACAAGTTCTTTCTCAACTGGACAGAAGCTAATAGTGACTAAGTTCTACACACACACACACACACACACACACACACACACACACTACTCTCTCCATCTACACACATACCTCTATATACACATATTATTCATGTTATATGTAGCATGTATGCATATATATATACAATATATGCATATGTGGTTAGTAATATTAGTATTATTTAAAATTTTTTTAATGTTTATATCTTTTGAGACAGAGAAAGAGAGAGAGAGCAGGGGAGGGGCAGAGAGAGAGGCAGAGGAGAATTCCAAGCAGCCTCCACACTGCCAGCACAGAGCCCGAAGTGGGCTTGAACTCACGAACCACGAGACAAACTCATGACCTGAGCTGAAATCTCGGACGCTGAACCGACTGAGTCCCCCAGGGGCCCCAAGTAATATTAAATTCATAATATTCTTGTTCACACTGCCATCTCTTCTGAGATAGCCAATGTTCGTGCTTGCTGTAGGTAGAACTTTCCACCCTATAATCCTTTCAGGAAGAAACATAAAACTACGCGCATTTACATATTTACAGATGCGTACAGGCTGGCTGTTTTAAAAAAATACGGACGCTACCTTAATTTCACGTTGCTCCCCAATATGTTTTGTTTTTTTGTTTTTTTTAATTTTTTTTTTCAACGTTTATTTATTTTTGGGACAGAGAGACACAGAGCATGAATGGGGGAGGGGCAGAGAGAGAGAGGGAGACACAGAATTGGAAACAGGCTCCAGGCTCTGAGCCATCAGCCCAGAGCCCGACGCGGGGCTCGAACTCACGGACCGCAAGATCCTGACCTGGCTGAAGTCAGACACTTAACCGACTGCACCACCCAGGCGCCCCTGTTTTGTTTTCCACTTAACGGCACATCACACGTACCCCTCAAGTCAGCAGAGATGTATCCGGTCCGTCCCTCCCACCTCCCGCATCATAGTTTACAGTTTGTGTGCAGCTCAACTCAGGCCACCATTGCTCCGTTAATGCACATTTGGGTTGCTTCCAACGTTTCGCCACAATAATTAACGCCCTGATAAATACTCTTGTATGTATATATCAGGTCAGAGTGGTGTTTTTACTGCTGTGAGACAGATTCCCCTAAGTGAGACATATTACCGGAGGGAACAGAACAATCCGAGGCAATGCAGGACGCCATTAGGCTGCATGAATGACTTTTTTTTTTTTAAATTCCAGTTACGCCGCCTCATATTCAATGGAGCCAGACAGTGCCCCGTGTTGAGTGCGTCTTCTCACTGTGTTTCTTTTGCACTCGGCAGTCACCATCCCGGGCTTGGCAGCCTAAAGGGTGTGTCGAGAGTGGCTTGACTAGGCCGGCCAGAGGAGAGCCTACCCGGCCTCTTTCAGGGCCGGCCACTTCGTGGTGAGGGCACCTGGTGAGAGCAGGAAGTGAGCGTTCAAAGAGACAAAAGACTGGGGTGCTCAGTGGGTTAAGCGCCTGACTCCTGGTTTCGGCTCAGGTCATGATCTCATGGTTTGTGAGTTTGAGCCCCGCATCGGGCTCTGTGCTGACAGTGCAGGGCTTACTTGGGATTCTCTCTCTCTCCCTCTCTCTCTGCCCCTCCCCTGCTCACACTCTCTGTCTCACAAAATAAATAAATAAACTTAAAAAAAAAAAGGGACGGAAGACCTCACAACTGTCTCTCACTTTGCTGTGTCTCCAAGCAGCCATACGAAGTGGCCTTTGCCAGGTGCAGGGTATGACCCCGCCCAGCTTCCCCAGGTAAGAAAACCCATATGGTGTTTGGGCTGCCTTGCCAGGATAGCAGAGGGCACCCTTTTGTCCTTCTCCAGCCCTCAGAGGGACAAGCATCCCTCATGGAGCAAGGGCACCCACAGCCTGGAAGCCTGAAGCTCACAAGCTCCTCGGTCAGCCTCTGCTCGCCGCTTCCCGTGGCGATTTGCTCACAGATGGGGTTTGTGGATGTGGAGGCGAAGACGTCTGTGTTGCTCACAACCTTGCAAGTGTCTTAGGTCCAAAACGACTCCACCCATTACCATCTCCCACGGTCCTTATGCAGCCTGTGCCCACAGCAGGTTTTTAGCGATTGGTTTGTAAATGAGCAAGTAAGTCAATGACTCTGGGCCCCCGGTCAGGCTTTAAGGACCAGAGTCACTGGGGCACAGTCCTCAGGGGACCTCTGAGGCTCTGCCCCGCCTACCTTCACGGCTTTCGCTCTGTTGATGAGCCCGTCATCTTGAGAACTCCCAATTAGCAGATCGACCTTTGTCCGCGGAGACCTCTGCAGTGCCCTGGCTGGAGCCTCGCGGAGGTACTGGCCATCAACCACAGGACCCCAGTAGTGGAAAGGGCCACTCACGGCCAGGAGCTACATTGGGTGCAAAGGGAGGCCATTATGTGTATGGATTTTATCCTTTCTTTAAAAAAATGGTTCTAGAAGAATCAGTTGCATTGCTTCGCTTGGTCGGGTTTTAACCATAATGGACGCTGACGCTGGCTATCCATAGTCCGGGGCCGTGTGGGGAAATCGGAGGAAAATGACAAGAACAAGTAGGAAGGACGCTGGGCCACAGGCAACAGGAAGGCAAGTATCGCTCTGAGCGATGGTTGGTCCGCAGGGAGCTGCCCAGGGTTTCCGTGCCACGGTGAGGACGGATCCACAGGGAGGAATGGGCAAGCCTGAGCCCGTAGGTGTGTGTGAGGGAGGCAGGACACCGACTGAGGGACGGGCGGTGGCCAGAGACAGGACCCAAAAGGGAAATTCATCAGCTCTAGCCGCTGTCTCACTAGCCCGCGCCCGGGGGAGCTGGGGGTCAGACCTGCTCCGGGTCGGTGGGTCCGGGCCCAAAGCTGAAGGAATCAAGCCCTTGGCTGAGGTGATAATAGTGTTTCCTGCTACTGTCCCCTTCATCAATGTCAGGGACAGCCCGAGACTGTGGTCTGGAAGCAGGGTCTTCTGAGTCTGGAAAGGGGAGCGCACAGCTGTCCTATCTAAGAGGATGGGCTGGCCCCGATCCACTGCAGCTGTGACCACAGTGCTTAATCCGTGTGGCTGTCACCTGACACCGTGCCACCACGGTCCCGGCACAAGTGAGACCCTTTGCACGTGTCACTTCATTTTATCTTCCCAGTGTATAAAGCCCCTATTGTATTTTGTATTTATATCTTACAGATTAAATCCAGTGTGCAGCCAGTTCTGTCCACCTTCCGTGCCCATGTTTGGTCCATCACATACTGGGCCCGGGCACAGTGCTGGGGTCAGGAATGTGCATTCCAGTTCCGGCTGGTCATCAACCTACCGCGTGGCCTTGGGTGGGTCAGGTGTCCCTTCTAGGCCTGGTTTTCCACTTGTAAAAGATTAGAGAGTGTCCCTCCCCAATGTGCATACAGGTGCCCACCTTGGTCTGGGCGTCATTAAGGACGCTCGCAGGCTTCTGGCGGAGGCAGGACACCATGTCTTGGATGGACGAGGGGGGGCAGCCGACCTCCTCTGCCAAAGCAGCTGCCTGCTGCCGAGCCCTCTCCTGGCTGATGACAGCAGCTGGGGAGAACGCGGAGCCACCCTGGAAGAGAAGGCAGACTCAGGACACGTAGTCTAGATGTTCTCCCTCCCACCCCAGCTCGGCCCGAGACCTCAGGGCCACATCAGGGCTCTGTATCTTTCATCCACACTTGGAAGCCCCAGGACCCTTCCCATGGATGTCCACAGGCATTTGGGAGGTCAGGGCGGATCAATATCGTATCAACATGCTGTGTGATCACGAACGAGTGTCTCTCCGGGCCTCAGTTTCCTCACCTGTGAAGTGCGGGCACTGGACAGAGTGATCCACTGAGTAAATTTGTCTATTAAGGCCAAGGGCCAATGGTGGTTGAACAGGGACAAGGACCAGAACTGTCCTGTGCGAAGAGAACTGTGGGGCCACGCCCTGCCCCACCTCCCAGGTCTCCTTAAATAGCATGTTTCCTGGCTCAGTGAAGATGGACTTAGACTTTGAAATAGATGCCCACCTAGAAGGTGATGGAAACAGAGTCACTGTACAAGTGAGTCGTGCCTGCAGAGTTAGTGCAAATGTGTCAGACGCCGGCTTGCTGGGAACATTTCCCTTCTAGGAACACGGCTGGTGGCAATGGCAGGAGGTCCATCCGCCCTGCCTGGACGGTTGGCGGGACCGGTCATCCGCCCAGGGCGGAAGAGGTGGGCTGAGTGCCTCGACTGGGGTGCAGCCACAGGGCCCTTCGTCTGTGGTCGAGCACTCCGATTCTTTTTTTTTTATTTTTTTTTTTTTAAATTTTTTTTTTTCAACGTTTATTTATTTTTGGGACAGAGACAGAGCATGAACGGGGGAGGGGCAGAGAGAGAGAGGGAGACACAGAATCAGAAACAGGCTCCAGGCTCTGAGCCATCAGCCATCAGCCCAGAGCCTGACGCGGGGCTCGAACTCCCGGACCGCGAGATCGTGACCTGGTTGAAGTCGGACGCTTAACCGACTGCGCCACCCAGGCGCCCCGAGCACTCCGATTCTTAAGAGCTTCCCCCGCTTTATCTCGTGAATCCTCACAAGAGCTAGTAAGTTAGCTGCTGTTATTGTCCCCCTTGTCACAGATATGAAAACAGAGAAACAGGGAAATTCAGGAACTTGCCTAAAGCCACAAATGCTGTCAGGGGCCGAGCCAGCCCGCGGATCCAGGCAGCTGGGCTCCAGAGTGCGTTAGGCTCCGGGACCCCAGGCAGAGAGTTTCCAGTTCCCTGACCCAGCTCTGTACTGAGGGGCCTGGGCCAGCCACGTACTGGCTGCCTCCAGCCGTCTGCCAGGTACCAACCCTCCTGGGAACTCTGTGTGCCCGTCTCACGCAACCTCTGCAACACTAATATGAGGTAGGTACGACTGGCAGTCCCATTTTGCAGGTTAGCAAACCGAGGCTCCAAGAGGAAAGGGAAATTCTCATTCACTGAGCACCTAATATGTACCAGGAACCGGGAGCTTGGCAACAAAAACTAATAAGATAGCTAACGTTTACTAAGTATTTGCTGAATTTCGGGTAGAGTTGTGAGCACTTCATACATATTAACTGATTAAATCCTCTCCACAACCCCCAGAGGTAAAGGTTATTTACCCCTCTGTCTCAGAGAGGGGGGAAATCCAGGCACAGGAAGGTTCAGGATCTTGTCCAACATCACGCAGCTGGTGACCGGCAGAGCTAAGACCCCAGTCCAAGCAGCCCGCCTTGGCCGTGCTCTAACCCCCACCCCCCCACATTAGGCCGCACGTGTTTTTATATCCAGAACAAGATGCTGTGTTCTTCAGTCGAACCATACGTACCCTCTCACTCCAACGTAAAGACAACACTGATATGGCTGACTCCACAGAATACGTTTCCATTCTAGACCCTACCCTGGGCTAAAACGTCAGAAACTAAAATCAGCAGAAATGGAGAAATGGGTATACCGAGGCCGCCGCTGTCACTAGGTCTCTGAGAGGATGAATAAAGTAGTGCAGAGGAAGGCCTTCTGGAAGCTGGACAGCAAGGTGCCCGTGTGCACCTGAGTCATTGGTGCTGTTAGCCCTTGTGTAAAACAGACAATAGAGAGATGCCCAGAGGGGAGGAGACCCATCCTCTGGAGATCCCTGCTGGCCACAGTTCCTGAAATAACAGAGTGTGTTCCAGAACCGCCCCCAGGAGGTCCCAGGGGTCTCTATGCCTCACAGTCAGGACTGAAGGTCATGGGCAGAGCATGGGCATGGCAATGAGGCCAGGCCATCCCGCGGGTAGGGCTGGCAGCTGAGGGCAGCACTGGGTGGGGCAGACACCCAGAGGGCGGGGAGAGGGCGGGGGGCCGGGACTGGTTCTGGCCGCCAGGAGGGTTGAGGCTCTGCGTCTCAGAAGCCAAATGCGGTCTGACGCAGCTGAACACGGTCCCCAGCCTGCTGCCAACTCCACATGGTGACTTCACAAGTCACCCAGCACCTCTCCCTCCCGAGTAACATGGCTGCGGTGGTATCGGCACCACGTGCGCCCCCCCGAGGGTAAGAATCAGAAGGGCGAACCCTGGTGGAGTGTGTGCCCGTACGCGATGGAATGTTCCTCGCGTGTCCTCAGCATTTTACGCATATTAGTTGGTGCCTCACAACCATTGCATGAGGCGGATGATATTATCGTCTCCTTTTATGGATGATATTATCGTCTCCTTTTATGCGCGGGACGCAGAGAGGCAAACGACTTGGTCAGGGTCACAGGACTGGGTGGAGACGGACGCGGAATCTAAATGCAGGCAGTCAGGCTCCGTGGCCAAGCCTTCAGCCACCCGGTCAGCCTTTCACATACACCTGGCAGCTTCTTGATGGAAGGTGGAGACATTACTACTTTACTTAGTTGTCCAGACCGAGGAGGAACCTCATGGCCAGAGTCAGGGGTGAGGCCAATTTCAACCCCAGCCCAGAGAGACGAGAGCCTGTAGGGTGTGGATCCTATCGGCAGCAACGTACCCTGGTCCCTGGGAGCCCTTTCGGACAGCTCCGGGTCGCTCAGAATGGGGCTGGCTGCTTGGTCCCCGCACTCAAGATAGGGAGGGGTCCTCTGCATTGGTTTTCTGTCCTCGACCCATTTAGGGAAGCTCAGAGGCTCTTGTCATCAGTGGGGTTTGCTACGAAACACACAAAGCAAGCTTCCTGCACCACTGATCTTCAGCCAGCAGCTTGCTCTGAGTTTCAGCATCGGTGACACACAGAGTCCGAACGCCTGAGCTCGTGGTGAGAATAAGTAGCCATGAAAGTCAAACAGCCGGGCAGCCCAGAGCCAGAACTCAACCACGGTGATAATACATAAGGGTCCAGATGACTTAGCCCACAGGTTTATCTCTTGAACGACAAGGGGTCCAGCTTTTCGGAGAGCCACCGGATCTGATTTGTCTTAAGAGAACACACACACACACACACACACACACACACACACGCTCAAGGTATAAAAGGTCAAAGACCCATGTTCTTTTTTTTTTTTTAATGTTCATTTGTCTTTCAGAGAGAGAGACAGAGTGTGAGTGGGGGCGGGGCAGAGAGAGAGGGGGCGACACAGAATCCAAAGCAGGCTGCAGGCTTCAAGCTCCCAGCACAGAGCCCGACGCGGGGCTCGAACCCACAAATCGTGAGATCGTGACCTGAGCCGAAATCAGATGCCCAGCCGACTGAGCCACCCAGGAGCCCCACAGTCCTGCGTTCTAAGCTGCACATTGAGCGGTAATCTGCTGGCTGCTGAGGTGGGGCCGCTGAGCCCAGCTTCGCCCGCAGGTAGGGCGTGAGGACACAGAACTCAGGGTGGGGGCCTCGAATGTTTTCAGCACCGTGTGCAACTATAAAAAGCCAGGGCCCCCGATACTGTCAGGAAGTGGTTAGAGGCGTGGGTTACAGCAATGCTGCGTGATGGCTTAGAGAACTTTCCTCTCCCTCGAGTGTGTCGTCCTCATTGATCTTGCTGAAGGAGATGTCTTTCTTCATGGAAAATCACTGGTTAAGCAAGTCAACGGCCGGCTCAGCCCTTGTTTTAAAGCATCCGGTTGGAGCGGAGCAGGGCATGGCGTGCAGAGCTGCACAAAGAACAAGGGCTTTGGGGACAGAGCCAGGGACACCGCCCGGGCCTGCCTAGGGTCCGCAGACCAGGCCATCAGTCCCGCCTGAACCTGGCAGAAGAAATCAGGTTCACACGTCGGCCCTGGTACCTGCTGATGAAGTGGCTCAGGGCAAATGACTGGCATCTGGGGGCCTTGATTTCCTCATCTGAATGGGAATGACAAGCCACACTTTAAGGGTCACTAAGGACATGCTGAAGACGGTGGGTGACCTCCGCGTGGTGAATGGTACAGTTAGCACCGTGAGGGCTGGAGGAGCCCTTGTAGGGTTTGGAGGCAGCAAAGTCTTTGGCCTCTGGGCCCTGGGCCTACGCTTATGTAAGTCTGACCTAGCTATTAAAGGGCAATGAGTTTCTGTTTGGGGTGTGTGTGTGTGTGTGTGTGTGTGTGTGTGTGTGTGTGTTTTAACTTTTAAAATAGTGCAGAGCAAAACCACGATCGCTGACCAGTGCTTTTTCTCCCTGCAGCCTCTGAACATCATAAGGGACCTTGACCTCCGTCAGCCATTACAGTCATCTCAGACGCAGGACCTGCCCCTGTCCAAGCACACAGATGGATACACACAATCACAGACAGAAAGATACACTCACAGTATAGTCACACAAGACACACACACACTCGGGAACACACACGGTTGCGGACAGAAACGCACATATACACACAGACACACACTTGGGTATACACAGACATACAACCACACACACATACACGCCAGACTTTCTTGAAATAGACAGCCACTCTAGGGGAGGGGTGTCAGATGGCAGATGGGTTCAGGGGACTGATTAACCACATGAGCTAGAGAAGAAAGGCAATGGGTCCCAAGTATCCCGGCACCCACAGAACTGGGCCTGGGACCCAGATAAGTAGGTTTTGAATTAGTGAGCCAGTGACTATGAGTGAGGGGATGGATGAATGGATGGATGGACAGATGGATGGATGGATGGACAGATGGACGGATGGACAGACGGATGGACGGATGGACAAATGGGTGGATGGATGGATGGATGGATGGGTAAATGGATGGGTGGATGGACAGACGGATGGATGGATGGATGGATGGATGGATGGATGGATGGATGGATGGATAGACGGATGGACGGATGGACAAATGGGCGGATGGATGGATGGGTAAATGGATGGGTAGATGGATGGATGGATGGACGGATGGATGGATGGATGGATGGACAGGTGGACAGATGGACAGAGGGATGGGCCTATTTTTTCTCCTGAGTGAAAAGGGGCATTTGCATGGAGGCGTAATGAGGAGTAAATTTGAGAGGAATCCAGCCCACCCAAGCAAGAGACGAATTTCAGAGGGTGGTCAACCATAGCATATAGGACAGCGATGGAGAGTCAGGAAAGGCTCTTGCCCAGGGGGTTGCAGAGAGCCTTTTAGGAATGCCACCGAATCATTTGTCTTTGCATCTTTGGTGCCAAAAATGGTGCACAGCATTCCACAGGCTCTCAGTAAACTACTGGGCACTGGAGCCTCCCGAAGACGCACTTCTGACGGCAGAGGTTGGGATGGCTAGTCCTTCACCCCCAGAGTCTAACACGGAGCGTGTTGCACTGGAGGCTTCCCCTAGACATGGATCCAGCAGGATGGGACTGGAATGAATGGCCGGATGGTCGGCTGGCAGGCTGAGCGGGATGACGGGGAGAGAGCGGCGCCGAGGCGAGGAGCCCACCAGGGTCACGGGGTCTGAAGAGAAAGCAGGAGGCATGAGCCAGGCGTCACTTCAACTGCTTGGCACCAGCTCCCCTCCTGGGAAGGGGCCCAACACAGAAGCCACCAGAATGGTGCAGACAGATGAACTGGGGGACATTACTGAGCTGCCCAGGCAGCTCCAAGAGCATTCTGGAAGCTAAGGCAGAGACGGACTTTGCTTAAAGCCTCCATACACGCACATCGGTGCTAGTATCCTCCCTAATGTTTTCTACACTGAAATCACCTTCTTAATCCCCCAAAAGCACAAGTTTTACTCTAATTTGTAGGACTTGAGTTTGGGCAAAACTTCAAAGGGATTATAATGAACACAACTTCCACGTTGACATCCTAGTCTTAGGGCGTAAGAGCACATCTCTCCCTCCTCTTTGTCCTCAGGAATCAGCAGGTCTTGGTTTTAGCTGGTGGAAGGAAGCCCACAGAATTTGAACGAGGGAAAAAAAAAAAGGGTGTATCTTCGGCCTTGCTCACGTCCTTCGAAAATCATCAGCGCCGGTGTTGCCGTTGTCTTGAAGGATCTTAACGCTAGATCCTGGTACAAATCCCAGCCTAGGAGGGCGTGTGAACGGAGGCTCAGTGGGGGTCCTTCTTCTTTGGTGAAGAAGTGTGGGTGTGTTCAAAACACTCCACCTGTTTAAGCCTCAGCCCCTCGGCTGTAAGGCGCCTGCCTCACACACTTGCTGCAAGGGGTTCGTGAAATGCGCTGGGTACCGAACTGGTGCGGAGAAAATGGCCTACCGGCTCCTGCTACCTCTATCGCCCTTAAGCTCAATTAGCACGATCAGGGGACAACCACACGTCCGTGCTGCATTGCTTAACTCTAATCGCCACTCTTCTTTTTATTTTTTAAAGTTTGATTATTTATTTTGAGGAAGAGAGAGAATAAGCGGGGGAGAGGGGCAGAGAGAGAGAGAGAGGGGGACAGAGGATCGGAAGCAGGTTCCGTGCTGACAGCAGAGAGCCTGACGTGGAGCTCATGAACCCTGAGATAGTGACCCGAGCTGAAGTCAGACGCTTAACCGATTTGGCCACCCAGGAGCCCCAACACTGCCACTCTTTTTAAACCTTTGAAAACAACTTTCAGTGTACGAAAGTGGGGTAGTCCTTCAGAAATCACGGCTCATTGGAAACGTCAAAAAGTAGCCTGATTTCTCTGTGGTTCAGGGAACTGAGCAGGAGGCAAGTCTTGCTGTCCGGATGCTTCCTCCCTGTTGTGGGGTATCTGCCGAGCCCTGCTGGGCCTCTCAGCCTCCCCCTGCCTCCATCTTTCTATCTTTAAATTATATAAACTTTTTGGGTCACCTGAGTGGCTCAGTCGGTTAAGCGTCCCAACTTCAGCTCAGGTCATGATCTCACGGTTCGTGGGTTCGAGCCCCGCGTCGGGCTCTGTGCTGACAGCTCAGAGCCGGGAGCCTGCCTCAGATTCTGTGTCTCCCTCTCTCTCTGCCCCTCCCATGCTCGCACTCTGTTTCTGTCTCTCTCTCAAAAATAAATAAACATTAAAAAAATAAGATAAATTATATAAACTTTCCAAGGGAGGGGGAGGAGAATTGAACGTTTACAAAGCACCTTTTAAAAGCCTTTTAAAAGTCATTCCTGCGCATTTTCTCACGTGATCCCCACGATAACCTTGTAAGTATTACCATCCCCACTTTATAGATGGAGAGACTGAGGCTCAGAGTGGGTAGGTAATTTGTTCAAGGTCTTGGCTTGAAAGTAGCAGAGCCAGAGATTACGAGGCTTGCTGTTTCTCCCTCCACTGCACCATCTACCACTAAAAACAACACTAACTAAATACAGCACAGACCATTATTTTCCATGCCACTCATGGGTGGCTAGTGACTGGTGACTCAGAAACAAGGTCTTTGCAGGGGTGTTCAGGACGGTGAAAGCTGGGAAGGCCTGCTTCTCCCATGGAAGGAGTGAGACACAAGAGAAACCACTTTGAGTTGCTTTGACACGCATTGACAACCGTACCACATTCTGCATTATATAGAGCTCTTGCTTACATTGTCTTAAATACCCACAACCACCCTATGAGGCAGAAAGAACCGATATTACTTAAAAGGAAACTATGCTACTTATGTAATCATTCTTTTGTCCACTCCCCACTTATTCAAAAAGAATTGGGGGTCTACTCAAGAGACAGTGTCAAAGAAGTTTAGTAACCTGCTAATACCAGGGGAAAGGGGTAAGAACTCAGTTGTTTTTTTTTTTTTTTATCCCAAGATGCTGTGGCTTTCCCATGATGCCATGCTGCCTCCATTGATGGCAGAGATCATGAGGAATTCATGGACATCCTTTGCCCTCTCACCCTTGCCTACTGCCCCCACCAGGGTCTTGATATAGCCCAGCTGTATCAATCCCCAGAATCCCCTATTAATTCAAGGCGAGGGAGTGGTGGATGAGTTTTATTGGCTTTTTGTACCTTTCAGAATATTCTATGTTTGTTTCCAATGAACTTATGTGATATTTTTAATTAGAAAAAAATTAAATTACATTGAAAATATTAATTCTATACTAAAATATAACGGACTCGCGTCAAGAAGAAGGCACTCATTATCGCTTAACTGCATAAGCCGATCAGTGGGCAAGAGGCATGGCCAAGGCCATCTAAGTACACTTTGCAGGGGCACTGAGGGTGGAACAGACGGAGGATCCCTGAAGGAGAAGGGAGGCAGTCCTGACTAAGAGGGGTAGTCCCCAAAACCAGCCTCACTGTCATCACAGCCTTGCCAAAATGCCAACTCTCTTCATGCCCTAGAAAAAGCCTGGCGTGCATGGTCCTGTATCCACTGGTGTTACCTTAGTTTATTTAAACACAACTTTTGGAATTATTTTTAATGTTTATTTTTGACAGAGAGAGAGAGAGAGAGAGAGAGAGACGGAGCATGAGCGGGGGAGGGGCAGAGAGAGGGAGACACAGGATCCGAAGCAGCCTCCAGGCTCCGAGCTGTCAGCACAGAGCCCGATGCGGGGCTCTAACTCACAGACCGCGAGATCATGACCTGAGCTGAAGTCGGATGCTCAACCGACTGAGCCACCCAGGCACCCCAAGAACTTTTGGAAGTTTTAGAGTAAAAATAGCAGCACAAAAAATCCACAATGGGAAATATACGTGAGCAACAGAAAGAAAATTACACGTAATCCTCCCACTAAAGGAACACCACTGTTAAATACTGTCAGTGCGTGTGTGTATATATATGCATGCATGAATACTTCTGTCTATATATGTATATGTAGGAAATAAGTGAGCTCACACCGGTGCTGAACCCGTATTTTTCACCTACGTGTCAACCGTGAATATCATTCTGTCCTGTTGCCTATTCAGTTACGAGACCGTTTCTCAAGCCATTGTGCAATGAGGTACTTTGCTAGGGAGAGTCATAGGGAGGGCAGGAACCACGGAAGGCTGTGGAATCTGACAGAACTGGATGAAAATCCCAGCTCTGCTTCGTAGACGTTTGACTGGAGACTCTATCCTCAGCTATCGGAAGGACTATAATGATACCGATGGCTTCCCCGCAGGATCGTTGTGGAAGACAAAAGATGCTTTGCATTGTAATGGTGGAGTGTGCTACCAGCTCTGTGTATTCAATAAACGGTAGCAATGATTGTTTCCAGTTTTACGACGTTCTGGACAAAGCTGCAATGGACATACACCGTTACAAGCTAAATCTATTCACATATCCTTGATGATTTCCTCACACGAAGGCATTAGGAGGTCAGAAAGGACGCTTTTCTTCTGACAGATCGTTAAAAAAATGTGTTGCATGAGCTGCTCGCCCGACATTTAATGGTTTCTCACTAAAGAGACACTGTGTGAAAATATTAAAGGAAAATATTTGTGCACGATGTATCATACATATGTGATGAACATTTATATAGGTTTTAAAAAGCTTTGTGTCTCGGCATCTACAGCTGTCTTGAGAAAATGGTTTTATTGAGATGTAACTTACGTATCATGCAGTTCGCTCACTCAAAGCAAACAGTTCAGCGGTTTCTAGCTATATTCACAGAGTCATGCAAGCATCACCAGGATCTAATTTTAGAATCTGTTCATCGTCCCACAAAGAAACCATGAACCCATTAGCTGTCGTTCCCCAGTGCCACCCTCACACCCAGCCCCAGGCAACCACTAATCCACTTTCTGTCTCGGCAGACTTGCCTGTTCTGAACATTTCATAAAAATGGAATCGCGCAACATGTGGCCTTTTGTGTCTGGATCCTTCCACTTCATCCATGTAGCACAACTTTGTTCCGTTTTATTGCTGAATCATATTCTATGGTAGACGTCTCCCCTATTTAGCTTATCTTTGCATCCGCCGGAGGACATTTGGGTTGTTTACACTTTCTGGCGATTCTAAATAATGCTGCTATGAATACACATGTTCAGGTGTGTGTGTGTGTGTGTGTGTGTGTGTGTGTGTGTGTGTGTTTTCAGTTCTCTCAGTTGTGTACCTAGGGGTAGAATTGCAGGGTTACGTGCTTCCCCTATTTCGACCTCCTGAGAAGCTGCCGAAATGTTTCCTAAAGCAGTTGCACCAGTTTATACCCCCACAAGCAGTATGTGAATGCTCCAACTTCCCCACATCCTCGCCAGTTCTTATCGTCTCAAAAAGTTATTAGTAGTCCAGCAGTCCTAGCGGGTATAAAGTGGTATTTCGTTGTGGTTTTGATTTTCACTTCCCTAGTGTCTGATGACGTTGAGTATCTTTCCATGTGCTTATGGGCCATTTGGACATCTTTGGAGACATATCTATTTAGCCCCTTGGCCCATTTTTAAATGGGTTTATTTGTCTTTCTCTTATTCAGTTAGAAGTGTTCTTTGTATATTCCAGATACAGGTCCCTTGTCAAATAGATGATTTGCAAATGTTTTCTCCCATTCTGTCTTTTCCGCTTTCTTTTTTTTTTTATTTTTTAAACTTTTTAATGTTCATTTTATTTTTGAGAGAGAGACAGACAGACAGAGAGAGAGGGCGTAAGCAGGGGAGGGGCAGAGAGAGGGGGAGACACAGAACCTGAAGCAGGTTCCAGGCTCTGAGCTGTCAGCACAGCACCTGACACGGGGCTTAATCTCATGATGGCAAGATCGTGACATTGAGCCGAAACCAAGGGTCGGGCGCTTCACCGACCGAGCCACCCAGGGGCCCCAGTCTTTTCCAGTTTCTTAATGGTAGCTTTTGTAGCTCAGAATTTTTATCATTGATGAAGTGCAGCGTCAGCTATTTTTCTTTGCCGCTGGTACCTTTGGCGTCATAGCTAAGAAACCACCACTTAACTCAAGGCCCAGGGGCCCCGCTCTGCATTCTGCATAGAAATATTTTTAAAACGCTTTTGGTTTTTCACGATGAGCTGCCAAACTGCCCTGCAGGGAGGCTGTACCTTGGCGTATTTTATTTGCAAACTTCGATTCCCCACTGACTGTGTCCACGCTGTCGGGAGCTGGATTCGGGCTGTTTGTCTCCACAGCCACCGCTCCACCAGCATCCATCTGCCAGAGGGAATGGGGATGAAGGCGGATTTCTGGACTGTTCCTTCCTTCTCCAGCCTCCGTGGCAAACACTGGCCTCCAATGTGGCTCGGCCATACACCTGTCCCTTTTACCTGTGGAGGCCTCGCCTGGGCATTTGTCAGGAGAGCCCTCCAAGGGGACACCTCGCAGACACTTCTTCAGCTCGGGAAGGGGGAGGAGCCGGGCCGTGGCTCTGCCCTTCAGATCAGAGCTTGCTCTCCTGTCGTGTTTTTTCCTCCAGGCTCCTGCGGCCTTGCCAAAATGCCTTTTTCTGTCTGCCACAAACATTACACCTAATTGCCTCAGTCACCTTCTGGCTGTCAGAAACCATTTAAATGCTTGCCACTGAAAAGTACTGGTTTCCCAGGCAAAGCTATCACCCTTTAAAAGGGACACTCTGCGTGATGGCTGAGGCAATGACAGGCCCCTTATTTCCAAGGCGTTTAGAATGCAGGGACGCTCTCCGTCCATCCTCAATCAGCAATTCACCCGTGCGCGGGTATAGGTGGCTTTTTAAAAATAATTTCGTAATTAGAGCTTGCAAAAGTGCCGGATGTTTCTTTCTATGTCTTCCTGTAGCTTTGTTTTGGGGACCAGCTGGGCCAGCGCACGGGGTAGAAGAGAGGGAAAGCGTGGGCCCTGGAGGATTACACACACACAAAGACACATTCACACATACTGTCACACCAGACACACACACTCGGGAACACGCACGGTCGCGGACAGAAACGCACCTATACACACAGACACACACTTGGGTATACACAGACATACAACCACACACACATACACGCCAGACTTTCTTGAAATAGACAGCCACTCTAGGGGAGGGGTGTCAGATGGCAGATGGGTTCAGGGGACTGATTAACCACATGAGCTAGAGAAGAAAGGCAATGGGTCCCAAGTATCCCGGCACCCCCAGAACAGGGCCTGGGACCCAGATAAGTAGGTTTTGAATTAGTGACCCAGTGACTATGAGTGAGGGGATGGATGAATGGATGGATGGACAGATGGATGGACGGACGGACGGGTGGACAGATGGACAGATGGACAGAGGGATGGATGGATGGATGGATGGATGGACGGACAGATGGACAGACGGATAGATGGATGAGCCTAATTTTTCTCCTGAGTGAAAAGGGGCATTTGCATGGAGGCGTAATGAGGAGTAAATTTGAGAGGAATCCAGCCCAAGCAAGAGACGAATTTCTGAGGGTGGTCAACCATAGCTTATAGGACAGCGACAGAGAGTCAGGAAAGGCTCTTGCCCAGGGGGTTGCAGAGAGCCTTTTAGGAATGCCACCGAATCATTTGTCTTTGCATCCTTGGTGCCGAAAACGGTGCACGGCACTCTGCAGGCTCTCAGTAAACTACTGGGCACTGGAGCCTCCAGAAGACGCACTTCTGACGGCAGAGGTTGGGATGGCTAGTCCTTCACCCCCGGAGTCTAACACGGAGCGTGTGCACTGGAGGCCTCCCCTAGACATGGATCCAGCAGGATGGGACTGGAATGAATGGCCGGACGGTCGGCTGGCAGGCTGAGCGAGATGACGGGGAGAGAGCGGTGCTGAGGCGGGGAGCCTCACAGCTTGGAGTTGAACTGTGACTTTACCACCTTCTTATTCTTTGGCTTTGAACAAATTACATCTCTACACCTCAGTCCCTGAGCTACAGAGCACCTGCCTCACAGACCTGTTGCGAGGGGTGCAAGAAAGGCACCGTGTGAGCAGCTCTGCCCAGCTTCCTCTGCTTCTACCAATGTTAGTTCTGTGGATACGAGCCGCACGACACCTGCGACACCAACTCGAGACCACCTCTCACTACGCTGAAACCTTGGAAACAACTCCCAGTGTAGAAAAGCGGGCAAGGACATGGATTTAGAAACCAGAAAGACTTGCATTCGAATCCCCGCTCTGCCACGTGGTGGCCTTGTCATTTCGGGCAAATCGATTCACCTCACCGAATTCGTTTCGCAAAGGCGGGATTTTGTCCACACCTCTTAGGTTTGTCGTGCGGGCCGGTGGGGTTGACACGCGCATGGCACCAAGGGCAGCTCCTTGCCCAGCACTGTATCCTTGTACCTGAGGTCAAGGTGGAAGGACAGAGGTTGAGGGAGGTGACCCCGCTGGTGCCTGTGCTGGGAGAAGGCTGGCCCAGCATGGAAGCCTGGCCTCCTCAATTTTCCTGAGTCACTTGTTTTCCCTGCTGGGTTTGACTCCTGCAGCCAGCCATGATGTATGAATTCCGCCCCAAGAAACAGGAGGGTCCGGAAGATTGCGCAACCTAGCAAAGACTTCTGGAAGCGAGAAAGTCATGTCCAGTGACTCTTTTCCTCCAAGTCCCCTCCGGACTGCCTCCCTCTCTCCATTTCGCCCTTCCTTTACTTTCTTCTCCCTTCCTTTCCTTCAGCAAATGCCACTGGCCGGCTCCCGACCGGGACAAAGGGTTCAGGACACCTGCCCTAGAGGCGTGCAGTGCGTGTGTGGTCTGAGGTTCTGGTGAACACCCGTGGCCTTGAGAGGGCAGGAGAGGAAGTGGTTGACTCCTGGGCCCGAGGGGGTCAGGGCGGCCCCTCAGAGGACAGCACACAAAGGGCGTGACCTGGGCTGTCCGGATGGCATCAGCGGTGATTGAAGCAGAGAGTGGGAGAAGAGCGGAAAGGAGACAGGCCTGGTACTCGCCCCTCCCCGGAGGGGTGTTTGTCAGAAGGGGCACCTGGACAAAAAGCAAGACCAGGAGGCCAGGCACCGGCCTAGACAGGCCTTCCCGTGTGCCATGTGCAAAGGGAGGGGTCAGGGAGCCCCCGGGGATTCAGCTAGAGGGTGCTGGAACCGGGTTCCAGGTTGGAATCCTTGAGCCGGCCACAGCAGTGGGGGGCAATGGGCTGCAGGTTAAGCGGGCTGTCCGGGGCTCCCACCCAACATCCACACCGGAGAGGTCACGGTGGACACGCTCTTTGGGGTTCCTGAGGGGAAACTGTGTCTGCTTGAACAGCTGGACTGAGACCCTCGGGCCTGGCCTGTCCTGGTGTCAGTATCTTCAGGCCTGAGCCTCACGCGCCAACCCTGCCCCTTGAGGCCTCCTGCGTTTGGATGGGCTCAGCCTTTTCCACTGCGGTGGCTACTTCTTTGCCTTGTATTAGCCCCAGCGGGGTGTGAGGTGTGAGCCCAGCCCCCACCCTGAACACAGGGTGGCCCTGACAGCCCCTGGGCTCTCAATTCAAGGAGACCGACTCCCCAAACCTTCCCAGGCAGGCACTCCCAGGGGACTCTGGCTAAGGTGTTGATGCACCTCTCTGAGCTGAAGAGGCAAAGCCTCTGAGTTCCTGTTCCTGCTGAGCTCCTGGAGTCCATTTCACATTATTTCCAACATCATCCCCTTCTGATGTGTCAGGTGGAAACAGATAGAAATTATTAGAGCTATAGGAAAACTGCACAGAACATGGGCATTGGGATTGGAGAAATCGTATCGAATCTTGCACTGACAACTTGGCAAGTGGCCTTACTCTCTGGGTCTTGGTTTCCCCATCTGTAAAATGGGCATATTGGGTCTCAAGGTGTAACATCCAGAGCACGGGTCATGGGGTCCGCGAGTCCAAGCTCAAGTCCAGCAATCCTTCTTACTCACCGCTGTGTGTCTTTAGAAAAGTGATTTAAGTTCCCTGGGCCTCAGTTTCCTTCATGCAAAATGAGGGCAAGGAGAGGATTCGCCTCATGCATTTGTTGGGGTGAATTCATGAGACAACACGTGAAGTGTTATATACGTTAGGTTTCTTATAAGTAGAAGCAATTACTGGGGCTACCGGGTGGCTCAGTCGGTTAAGTGACCGACTCTTGGTTTGGGCTCAGGTCATGCTGTCGTGGTTTTGTGGGTTCGAGCCCCGCATCAGGCTCTGTGCTGGCCGCGTGGAGCCTGCTTGGGATTCTCTCTCTCCCCCTCTGTCTCTTCCCCTCCCCCACTCGCTCTCTCTCAAAATACATAAACTTAAAAAAAAAAAAAAAAAGAAAGAATCATTAAGCTCATAATTGACATTTCAAAAGAGTTCTTCCAAAAATGAAGTGAGCTAAAGCACTATCCGGAGTGTAGTTGTTATTTATAATGGTATTGCTACTCCAACTAAAGTGAAAACTAGGGAAATATTCTCCAGTCGAAAGAAGCCTTCCGGGGTTGAATTTCGCTTCGGCCAAGGATATTTTAAGCCACCGAGCTCGCCTGTCCCTCCCTGTCCTCCTCATCCAACGCACGCCGCTGCATGTAATTAGTCATGGCTCAGCGGACAATGAAGTAGATGCCGGCTAACAATTTCACACGCGTCCAGGTGCCGATGAATGGATGACACCGCCGTAAATTACATCACGGCCGGCTCCGAGCTTGCTCGGCTTTAGATGACGGCAGCAGGATCTTGTCGTGAGTACAAAAGCGCATCGCACAGAGGCGTTAAGGCGTCACAGGATGAGAGCGTTGGAGGGGACGCTAGGGGAAGCCATCATCATTCTGTCACGGATCTTAACCTCACTGGGGGGCTAGTAAGGCACATTCAGAGGCGGCTGGGCCAGTTTCGTTACTGTTATGTTTTTGGAGATGAAACTGCCAGGGCAGGGCAGTGGAGGGGCCTCACTCAGTTCTCGAGGGGAGGCTAATCGCAGAGGCCTTATCACTGAATGTCCGGCCAGCTATTTCGGCTGTTCCCCGGGGCCGCAGACGGCTCGGATGCTGTGAGTCTATTATCAGGATAATTCCACGCCTGGCCCCCTTTGTACGGCAGATGCTGCCGGGAATCGGAGTGATTAAGGCCTTAAGGAAGTTGTAAGGGAGGGGAGGGGTTTTTTTAAATTATTTTTATGTTACACCTGCTCCCTCTGTCCTTCCCTCCGGTTTTCCCTCCCCTCTCCCCTTACTTCCTTCTAGTAATAGGTAAAGGTTGCTCTGGCTATGGAAGATGCTAGTCCCAGGTGCTGATCACTGACAAGACAGGTGGCTCCCTGCCTTCATGGAACCTATATATAGTGTTTGAAAGTCAGACCAGCATGGAGATGGGAAAATGAGGGTGTTCTAGGAGAGACCCTTGAAAAACTTCTCTTCCTGGGGCCTGACTCCACCCAGCAGCAGCACGCCCGACTCTTCCCTCTCATGGGAAGACTCCCACGGGCCTTTGTTCTTGAGCAGAGCTCACAAGGACCTCGGTGCCCCTCCCAGAAGCCGGACTGTATATTTGCACGGGCAAAGATAACATGTGGCCTTTCAAAATTCCTTGTTAAGATCTCTCTTTGCTCAGAAACGATGCCTGTCTCCTTTATGTTTCTGTTAGAGTCCTGGTCTCCCAAAGGAAGTGCACAAGCCAGTCCGCTGGGGCACCAAAAGAAAATTCCAGAATATATTATTTAACTAGTCTTACACTTGGCACCTATTTTTCTGTTTATAACGTGTATATTAGCAGCGTCATCTGCATATATAATTCATGACTAAATGGGCATATATGGGGGTGCTTACTCAAAACTCTTACTGTCTGGGTGCACGACCAAAAGTTTGGAGATGATCATACTAGAAAACGGGAAGAGGCCCTTTTCTAAGTGGGCTGAGGACAAGAGAGTCCAGCTGGGACGTCACCGTAGACCCACAGTGTCTGCTCTGCTTCTAGGAACAATAACGATCGGCAAACTTCTTGCCTCTGGGATAGCTACCGGTCGAGGCTCAGCTACAGGCAAACAGTACCAAAGATGTCGTCATCCCTCTTCCCCGCCAATGCCAAATGGCATGAGCCAGTCTGGGGCCCCGACCATTTGTATAATCAAAGAATCCCACTTCTGGGCAGAGGACAAGAGCAGGGGAGACGTGGCCTGGCCCCACCTTTTGCAGGGAGTGAAGGGAACACAGGCCCTTTGACCAGCCTCTGACTCCGTAAGATAAAAGGATCAAAGCGTTGGCTGGGGCCCCAACAGGAGACTCATCCCTGATTCTGGCAGATCCTAAAGTGAGGGGAAAGCCATTCTAGGTCAGTGGAACAACAGGAGTAAACTCAGAGGCAAAACCCGGCAGAGCCTGTCCAGGCGACTAGAGAAAGAGGCAGGTAGCTGGGAAGGCAAGTTGGGGCAGGACTGGATGAGGAGTCCACACAATGCTCCTTAAGGATGCTGGGGGGGGGGGGGGCTATGGAAGGCTGGGGCAAAACAGGACTGAGACCGAGCTGATCTGAGGAGAAGCCATTTGTCAGCCTGTCCCAGCTGCAAGGAGGTCACAGGAGGCAGTATGACAGATGAGCGAAAGATACGGAAGTCGCTTCCAACTCCAAAAAAGATGTAACTGAAGTCATCTCATAGTGAAAAAAAAGAGAGAGAGAGAGAGAGAGAAGGCACAAAATGAACATCCCGGCTGTACCACCAAATGTCTAGTTTTGATGGACAACTCTCATGTTCAAGGTTTAGCTGAAAGTCACCCCTCTGTCAAGCCTTTGGCTTGCCTGCAAACCCCAGCCATTCCCGCTGGGTTCCCTCATCTCTGTCATCGCCATCACACTGCCCTGGCATCGTGGTTCATTCCCGGCCCCTACTTGACTCACGCTGAGCTACTGGATGGCAGGACATATGTCACCATCACCCTTGTCCCCCTAGAGCTTAGCCTCATGGCTGACCCAAGGTTAACATTCATTTACTATATTACTCACCTAAATAAGCGAGTGACTGAGTTAGATCTAGGAAATAAAAGGGTTTGCACATCGGTGCACCTAGAGGAACTTTGTAAAGAAGGCCAAGCTGCAAAGACTGAACTTCCTGAGCTCTGAGCAATCCGTTGGCCTCTTTATCAACCCTCCACAGAGCTGGGAAGTGGTGCCGTCTCCCCCGAGGCGGGACTGGAGGGCTAGGTTGAGCAATGACCAAAGAGAACAACTTTAGTGAATCAACACGTTTGTGCAACTCGTCCCAGCAAAGAAGCACGGTGAGAACAAAGCTTTCACTCTTCTCTTTCCTAAGAAGGCTGTCAAGTCAAGAGGCCTCTCCGGGAAACACACGGACTCCAAGGCCACGCAGGCCTCACTCCATCTGTAGAATTCAGCCCATCGAGATGGACCACTTCTCCAGCTTTGGAGATGGTTCCAGAAATAAAAGCAACTGCCATCTCTGGAGAAACAATAGGGTCTGATCTCTCCCAGACGATGTCCATGGTTGGCTTACCGTCTTCCCCCGAGGTGAAGACCCAATATTCACAATTAGGTGCTTTGTTCAGAAGGCAGGTGCGTAGCCTTCATTTATTCATTTAATGAGAGGTAATTATGGGTCATCGCTCTGGGGGCGGGCCAAGGTCACATGTTACACATGCACCTGCCTTCCCAAGCATAGGCTCCACTTTAAGGGAAAGGGAGACATTCGTATGCGTGCCTCGTGCCGTGCTAGGTAGTCTGTATCCATTTTTCTGCGGACCCTGAGACCTAGAAAGGCAGTGGGATTAGTAATACCTGTGCGCGGGCACACGGCTCTCAAATATCTTGAACCCCCTTCTCTTGCTCGTGACTCCCATATTCACGTGTCCTTATTCTCGTGAGCAGGTACAACTCCAAGGGGTGTTCTGAGGAGGGAGCAATTACCTTTGGTTGGGGGCGGGGGGGGGGTTCTGGAAATATGTATGAACAAGGTGAGCTCTGGGGTGGGTCTTGCAGGGGCGGGGGAGGGGGGGCGTCCCACACAGGTTGGGGAAGGGCAGTGGCGAAGTACATGGTGAAGAGGCGGGAGGCCTGTCTGAAGCGTAGAGGGGAACATCAGGTTCTTACAGTGGAGGGGGCGTGGAGGCCTTGAATGGTGACGCTGTCGTGGGAGGGAGGGTAGAGAACAAACGGCGAGGAGCACCGAGTGCCAGGAAAAGGGATGACGTTGGTCCTGTGGGAAGCAGGAATCTTCAGCAGGTGCTTGAGGAGGACACAGGGCTGGAACAGTGTGAGGGAAGCCGGGGGCCGGGGGAGGGGGGCGGGAAGCCCCTCTGCAAGGCCGACAGAATAGTGACAGTGAGCTCACCTCCATAGCCTGTCGAGCTGGACCTAGGTGGTGTCCCTTATCAGCTGGGGACTGTAGGGCAAGTAAGTTAAACCCCAGGAACCTTGGTCTCTTCCGGCAAAGTCTGGACATACAGACGACTCAGGAAGAAGAAACAGGCGCCATAAACAAGATCCGAGTCTCTTTCCCGCTAACCTCCCCCCCCATGTTAATTCCCTTTCCCTCCTCCTGCTCCTTGAACACCGCACACACTCCCTGCCCGGTGCTTCCCCCAACTGTCCTTCCCCCTGATCTTCATGTCGGTGTCATTCTGGGCTCATTTCAAAGTTCCCTCCCAAGGTGCGAGCTCCCCTTAGTGTCCCCTTTCCCTTGGGTGATTTCTATGCCGTCAACTGTTCACATCTCTAACTCAGCTCCTAGAGCAGTGCCTAACACACAGAAGGTGCTCGACAAATATTTGCTGACTGACTGACTGACTGACCGAGTTGCTTATCCAGCTACAGAAGGGGCATAAACTTGGCTCTCAGAGAACTTCTAGTTTGCGTGGGATCTTGAAGTTCATCTGGTTTCACCCTTTTAAATACGAGAATCCCTTCTACAGTTTCATGGCGTCCAGCACAACGCCTTCCATTGGGAGTATGCTCGTGTAACTTCCCTACTAAGTGGGCCAGCCTACACTTGACCGTCTCCACTGAGACGGAGCTTATGAGTTCCTGAGGTCTCCTTTCTCATCTTCTAGCCTTTCCAACACTGATGGGGAAAGAAGGGAACACAGTTTTGAGTAGAACCAGGAAACTGATCATGCTGGACGAAGCTGTCAACCGTGGGGCTTTCCCAACGCGCTCTGGCCACGGCCACGCGTTGCTCAGCCGGCTTAACTTTCTAGAACCTAGAGGCCCTCTGCAATCTGAAGGGCCTGCCAGCCCTCCCCAAGTGGGGAACGTTAATACCTGGCTCCGGACAATGTTAAGAGGGTAAAGCTAGTTGTTAACACGCGGAACGTTGCATTTCAGTGAGGCAGTGACTGCAGCCCCACACTTCACTGAGCAATCCTCAACCCATGAGGACATCTTGCTGATCTGCCTGGGGCCATTGGCCTGTGGCCTAATAGCTACTTAACTGGCAAACCCCTCCAGGAGTCAGGTGCTTTCTATACAGATGGACCTGGGTGTCTCTCTGAGCCCTAACGTGTGGCCTCCTGTCATACTGTCACTTGGCTGGGGCTGACCCTATACTTATACTTGAGGTCCTGGGTGGAGGCATCTCCTGCCCAGTGTTTTTATGTCTTTGCTTCTTGTGCTGACACGGAACATCAGTGACCTTGAACACCAAACCAGGCTGCTGGGGTAGAATCCCATCTGGTCCTGCCACTCCTGGCTGCCAGGTTCCCACATGGAACCAGGAGTCCAGGCCTCTCCTGGCTCCCTCCCTGTCGGCATCTTTCTTTTGCCCCCACGGGGTTTTGACGGTGTGTCTGCTTCTTCCGCTAGCCCCTGAATTCCTTGAGTGCAGGGAGGGGTGGAGCCTCACTCACGCTGCGTCCGAGGCTCCCCTCCCTGTCTGTGGTCCCACTGCGGGTTTTACGCATAAGGACCTTGCAATCGCAAGAAGTTGGCTGAACTCGGCAATTCCCCAAGTATCCGGTACGCACCCCGTGTGGTGCTGGGCCTGGAGAAACGGGGATGAGGGCAGTTGGCGGTGAGCTCCCTGAAGGGACAGCCTTGCCGAACCCGCCACACGACATGGTGCCTGTCTTGTAAGCCCCCCCCCGCCCTGCCTGCTCCCTCTACCAAACCAGCCCCTCTCTACGGATGCGGCCCCACGCATCGCGCACCGCTGCGGGGCGCCTCGGGGGACCCCGGACCCGGACACACGCCTGCTCTGCCTCTCAGGTCACCTGTGTTATGGCGGAGAAGGAGGGCAGGTAGAAGCCACCCCACAGGGGGCCCTGTGGCATTCCACCGTTCCGCCACGTGCGGCAGGGATCGCGGGCAGCCGGCCGCGGGACTGGGTCTATGTGAACCGACCGCTGACCGCTGGGCAGCGCTTGTGATCCGTGAGAGAACGGCGCGCAGGTGGACTTCCTGAACGTTCCTAGTACCTCCGTGGGACAGCTGTGATCCCGTGGTGCCTGTTCCCTAGGGCACCGCCTGACGATGCCTGGCATGCTCTGGCAGGGTCAGTGCTGCCGGCATCAGGTAAGTGGAGGCCAGGATGCTGCTCGACATCCTACAGCACCCAGGGAAGCCCTCTCCCCTCCGCTAACACACCCGGCAGAGAACGGGTCTGGCCGGAACGTCCGCAATGCCGAGACGGAGAACCCTCCTGGAAAGTGGAAACAGGAGCCTCAAGTCGGGGTCACTAGCCCGGATCACACGTGGGTGCACGGCTGCCCTGGTTTCACCCCTGCTCTCGCTGACGCCGGCCCCGGGCTCCCCCTCCTCCACACCTGCTGCGAGAGCCACGGTTCGGCTTCCATGCAGCACAGTGGCAGTTTTAGGGACATGTTCTCAAACCGCCTTTGTTTCCTGGCAGTTACCGCAGGAGGGAAAGGGAGATAACGAACCACCAAAGCTGGGGGAAGTGAGGGGCGCACCCTCCCTGCCCCTGTCACCCAGTTACCCACTGGGAACAGACAGAGCCGATACTGTGACCCTGGCCACAACCCAGGGGCTCCAAATTCTGAGCCTCTCCTCCTGCAGGGGCTCCTCCCGTCCATGGTCTGTGTGCTTTCATGGAGACCCCTCTGTGGTCCGCCGTCTGTCTGTCGCCTGCCTCTGCCATCAGGCTCGGAGCTTCCCCGAACCCTCCGGAGTCTGTCCAAGCCAGTGGCTCCTCGTGCTGCTCACGGCCGGCCTTGCCCCGGGCTGGCTCTGTCTCCTCCGGTGGGTCTCAGCTAATGGCAGACCATGGACATTGACCACCTGTGGGAAGTGACGTGCCCCGGCCCCTCTGTCACACCGGCCGCCCCATTTTCTTGGCAGTCCCCACCACTGATGGTTGATGTATTCGGGTCTTCCTCACATGGCTTCCCCAGAGAAGGTAAACTCCGCGAGGGTTCTGTCGGGTTTTGCACCTGCCTGAATTCCAGAGCCTGGAACAGGCCCGGTAAAATTTTATTGAATAAATGACTGAAGGAGGGAATGCACTCAGTGTCGCCTTCACAGGAAATGCCTGGTAATTTTTTTTTAGGTTGCCACAAAGCTCATGCCTTCTGACAATCGGTCCAAGCCTCTTCTACTCCTCTGTGTGAAGCTGGTGGGGGGGGGGAAATCTCCACTTTGGCATGTTTCTGCCTGCCTGTGTTTCCCCTTCTCAATCTTTCTCACCATTTCCTTTGTGCCCTTCCTGGGGCTCCCTGTGGACAGTGGGTATTTTCACAACTTGCCTAAGGAAGCAACTCTCTAGTGCGGAGTTCCCTTTTCATTTAGAAACGGCCCTGATGTTCTCGAGAGCTCTGACAACTACACGGAGCGAGGTTTCTAAATGAGGGCTGGGTTGGGGCGGCTCATCACCAGCCCTGGACACTGGCCCCTGGCTCTGCTTGGGGACCAGCCGTGTGATTCTGGGAAAGTCGCTGGACACTCAGCTCTGGCATCTCTGTGAAGCGTGGTGGGGGGGGGTCGGCTGGGGCTCTCAGAGGGTCGCCCCAATACAGTCATCTGGTGTTCCCAGCTCCAGTAGGGAAGTCCTGCCACTAAGTCCTTAGCCCCCATGTGACTGAGTTTTCCCACTTACGACTCACATACTATGAATAGGGAGCTATATATCACCATCATCGTCATTATTATTATTATTTGAATTTTAACCCATCAGAAAGTTGAAATTGGCACATATGCCCATCACCTGGATCCAGCAAACGTTAACATTTTTCCACGTTTGCTTTCGGCCTCTCTCGTTTTCTTCTTTCTTTATATTTATCTGCTTTTGTATTTTCTTTTTCTTTTTCTTTTAGCGAACCACTTGAAAGTTGCAGACATTACGACACTTGACCTCCAAATACAGCAGGGAGTATCTCCCGAGAACCAGCACGTTTTTCTCACATAACCACATCACTATCAAACCCAAGGAAATGAACACTGACACAATATTATCTACAATGCAGTGTCTATGTGAATACCCTCCCTCCCCCGCCACCTCTGTCCCAAGAATGTTCTTTCGAGGTCTTTTCCCTCGATCCAGGACCCAGCCAAGCCTCACATACTGCGCTCAGTCACCGTGTTTTCTTACTCAATTTTAATCTAGAACCTGGTGGGGGGGGGTGCAGGCCGGGGGGGGGGTAGGAAGCTAACTACATTGCATTGCCTTTCTCACTGCTTCTGGTCATGGCACAGCAAAGGGGCTGCGTGTCTTGCCCCGGAAGGCTGATGGGTAGCTACTTTCTGGAGTAGGCATTGGTGGCTACTATTTCAAAAGTCTGCCAATTAAACAGAAGCTCTGGTCCAGGGCCCATTTGCAGGGACAGAAAAGAAGCAGCAATCACTGGCAAGCTGGGAAACCAGGAAAGGAGAAGCTGCAGGCCTGAGCCCCAGCCTCCTCGGACCCAGTGGGCTCCAGGGATGTGTGAGAACAGCCTCTCAGCCTCCTCTGCCTTTTAACTAGAGAAGAAGGTGCCAGCCTCGGAAAGCCTGAGCACGGCCCAGGCCCTAGAATCGAGCTGCATATGTTCCCAAGTGCTTTGAAATGATGGTGATGATGATGTTGATGATGATGATAATAATAAGAATAATGCCACTGTCTTCCCTATCCTTACAGAGAGAAGCCTGCTCAGAGAGGTTACTGAAAACAGGAACCTGACCTTCTGCAAGCCCCACGCCTTCCTCATTTCTAGCAGAGGAAGTGTGTGGCTGCTTTAGCAACCACCGTTCTTGATAGCTTGGACTTCTCTACACCCGCGGAGGCCTGGCCACCTGCTCGCTCTGCGGGAGCAGCGGCAGCTGATGGAGAGGCGGTGACGGTGCTCCTGGCAGTCGCTCCGTAGCTGCTCCCAGGGGAGACCATGCCCAGCTTCTGAAGGTATCTTAGGGGACAGGGGCTGGGCGGGGAGAAACCTCAGACTCCTCAGACGCACAACTGGTGGGGCGCTGACTTTCTGGAGACACAAGAGTGCTCTGCGGAAACAGGGAGAGCAAGGCCGACACCTAACACAGTGCCGGGCACCTGGCAGCCGTTTGGTGGGCGTGTGATATAGAATTACAGACGGCAAGAGGGGCTGGGGATCTGGGGCCGGGGACACTCCTGCCGGAGGGCATTTTCTGGCTAAGGGCCAGCAGCCTGGCACATAGCAGGCTTCTTACTAAGGGCAACTGATGCTTGCCATCAGTCTTCGAGCTGTATGACCCTAAACCTCTCCAGGCCTTCGTTTTCTCCGCTGTAAAGTGGGCATAATGGTACCCAATACAACAGGTATGGGGCATGTTAAATGAGCTAACATATGCAAAGTGCCCAGGCCAGTTTGAGACGCAGAGTAGGTTTTCAATAAATGCAAACGACGTGCAGTCATGACATGCAAAGATGACGGGGCCCAGGTAGGCTGACTGCTCACCAAGGTGCTTCTAAGGGCTTGGGTGCGTGGATCTTTGGGAAGATGCCAATGATAACCGATAACAATCAGAGTGGGTGGCGTGTGTATGGGGGCAGGGGTGTGATTAAGGAAAAACAATTATGTGAGGTATATAACATCTAAAAACATAGAATGTGAGAATTAGATTTTGGAGCGCTAGAATTCCCTGAGGAAAGCGGCACATTCCGTATTCTTTTAGGCGCCAACACATCCAGAGAGCCTAATGCCAGATGACCTTGGCTTTGGCCTCAGATCCTACATCGGAACCATGCGTGTGGGGGCGAAGGAATGGCGTCCACCGTACTGAGTGGCCGGGGAGGGGCACTGCATGAAAAGCTATTTTCCTACGGTCCTCAGAACAATCCCGCAAGATTATGATTATCACTTGCTTTTGACAAACGAGACAAGGCTCAGAGAGGTTGAGTAATTCGTACAAGTCACACAGCTGGCAAGAGGCTGTAAGGGCTCCAAGGGCTGAGGTGGGGAAGAAGAGGGTCTCAGCTACAGCAGGTGTATGAAGGACCAAAGTGCGTACTATGGCAGGTGTTCTTTGTTTTAAGAGATATGTATCCCAAAGTCTGCAAATTGGCATTCTGTGGTTTGCTATGAGACGCTGAGCTGCAAACCTATAAGGCGGGCTATGGCGCTTTCAAACCTGGGCAGCTAAGCCCTCATCAAAGTTGTGGCAAAATCCTTTGCAAATGACTTTCTCTAGTTAGGAGAATGCTATTCAAGCGTGCTTAAGGTGTTCTAGAAGTATAACGAGAACAATATTAAAGACCTACTTAACAGACTAGAAATCTATTTAGACTTCTGTGCTTTAAACAGATCTAGACTCAGGGCAGGAAAGGGTTCCATGGAAGACCGCTGACTGAATCAGCCGTACCTACGTCAACATTCCAGGTCAGCTGCCCATGAGCTGTGTGACTCCGAACCAGTCACTTTGCCTCTCTGAGTCTTACTTTCCTCCTCATAAAAAGAAGCCCTGCATGTTTGTAAGAAATCTAAATTATAGGCCCTCTAAGGACTAAGTAGGAGCAGCCGAGAAGGATAGTCCTTGATTTCTCTGAATGCTGATTTCTGCATCTTTCTCCAGGTGATTAACTGAAACAGACACGGGTAGGTTTGAATTGCGGCAAACTGAAATCATTTCTCTAAAACAGAAAGGAAAAAAAAAAAAAAAACCCAACTTCACCACTCTTGAGTTTTGAGAGCTGGCAGCGTATTTCCGAGGGGAGGGTGTCTTTTTTAAAGACTTAGGAAGCATCCACTGTGGTGAACCCTAATCAGTTTCCTGCATTAATAGACGCTGCTGGTTTTTTAAGTTTTCATTTGACATTCAGGAAGAACTTATTTCCCCCGGCTCCGAGAGAGGCTAAGAGCTGAAAATTCTCATTAAGTCTTTACGGCAAGTCAGGCAAGACCGGCGGGCTGAGGGTGGGCCCTGGGTGTACCTCTAGCCATCCCTCCAGCCCTCCCTCCCCTTAATAAATATGCATCAAGGCCACACCATGTGACCGACTTCCTCCCTCTCACCTCCCCAGGCGTCCGAAGAAGTTAAGTACTGGGTCCAACCACTTCCTCCCATCTGAGAACCGCCAAGGGAGGGGGCTTATTTCATTATGGTAACTGAGCTACAGACAGAAACTTGTCAAACAGCTTTGCAAAGTCATACTTTTCCTCCCTGGCGCCCTCCAGGCAGCAGGGTCCGTGGCTGGAGGGCTTGGGGTGCGGCAGGGGGGGAGGCGGAGAGACCCAAAGAGCGTTAGAAGAAAGTGGGAAAAGTACAGCCCCTTCCACCTGTACCTTGCCAGGCACTTTACAGACAATACTTTTGGTCACTCACCCAGATGGAGCAAGCGCTTACTCTGTGCCAGGCACCTGCTAGGTAAAGGTTTTTTCATCGAGGAATATACTAGACGTGGGTCGTGCTCTCAGGAAGTTCACAGCCTGAGGCAGGGGTGGCTAACACACACTTAAAGAAACAAATAGGGAATGGTGTGTGTGCCGCGAAGGGAACAGAGCCCAGGACAAAGAGTGCAGGTAGACCGGTGGTTCGGTTGAATGCTCTCATTACCCTGGGCGGTGGCCGTGCCTGTTCCCAATGTATGGACCTGCCAGCTTCCCCACTCCTCCCCCGCCCCCAGCCAAGGCCTCTGAGTCACGGGGACAATCGCTTAGGACTTAACACCCTCTGAATGCAAACTCCAAGCACCCAGAGCATCAGGACCCAATTCTTGGGGTCGGCTCTATCAACACACCTATGGGTCCACCTACAGAATACCTATTACATACGTGCCTCCCGCACGTCAAAAGGTAATAGCATCACGACCTCCTCACAAAAAAAGGATGCATTCAGCTTTATACGACCCTCTGTCCATTCCCTCATGCCTCCGAGCACACAGCTAAGAGCCCTGCTCGGGAGCCAGACGCCTGGATTCAAATCCTACCTCCACCCCTTACAAACGGACCTCTGACAGGTTCTAGAAATGCTCAGGCTTCAGTTTCCCTAGTTCTACGAAGCGCGGCGTGACGGTGATGTGTCCTACGTAGACCGGTCGTGGGGGTCCGGTGGGTCCGTGTAAAACCCTTCCTCGGCACACGGTAGGCTCCGGATTTTCTCCGGTTGCCATATGCTCCGCCCATGGGGAGACGGCACGGATCTGTGAGGAACACGGAGCCCTCCCTCTGGTCTACCTGCTATTTACAGGGGAGCAAGCCGATACCCGAAGAAGGAAGGTGGTTCACCCCACGTCTCCGAGAGGCTAGCGGGCCCGTTGTGGGTTCCAAAGCCATAACGTACGGGAAGTAAACATGAGGAAAAACTAGGGAGGAGAAATGGGTTAATGCTCCCTCTCCCCGTGCTGGAGTCACCCCACCCGTCCAAATGATGCTAACGCAAAGTCGCCAAGTTCCCCTCGGTACCTCAGGGCTCGGAGCAGAGGGGCAGAGGTGTGAGGGAAGGGCCCGACAGCCGGCTCTTCCAGGAGCAGCAGTGGCTTCGCAGTGGTCGGAAGCAAGGGGCCTTGAAGGACACAGGCAGGGGACGTGCCGACTCCCAGACCTGTGTGCCTTCTCTCGTCTCCCGGCAATCCTAGCTCTTAGGGTGTTTGTTAGCTGATTTAAAAGTGTATAGTGCTGGGACGAGGGTGGTGGAAGGAATCAGGGTTGGTAGTAAAAAGAATCAGGGTTTGGGGCACCTGGGCGGCTCAGTCGGTTAAGCGGCCAACTTCGGCTCAGGTCATGATCTCGCGGTCCGTGGGTTCGAGCCCCGCATCAGGCTCTGTGCTGACAGCTCGGAGCCTGGAACCTGCTTTGGATTCTGTGTCTCCCTCTCTCTCTGCCCCTTCCCCCGCTCACGCTCTGTCTCTCTCAAAAATAAGTAAACATTGGAAAAAAAAAAAAGAATCAGGGTTTGAAAGCTGGCCCGGCCACTGAATGAGCTGTGTGCCCCTGAGCACCTTACTCAACCTCTCTGAGACTCTGTTTCCTCATCTGTACGACGTATGGTGGGCTCTTTGGGGTATCAGATGAGTCACTGTACTTCAAACACTGGATTCAGACCCTCCATGTAGTGGGTGGTCATCATCGAGATCAGTGTCTCTTCTTTGAAAGCGACGGAGATGTCTTTGGGTAGCTGTTCCGGATACGGGTGATTGTTGGGAGAAAGTCGATTCCTTCCACCGGTGCCTGGAGCCAGTGCATCCTGGCTTGTGAGGGCCCACTGTGCGCACCTCTTCCTAACTCCGCGTCCGGGGAGGTCACCTTGCAAGCCGGAAATCAGCCATGGTGGGAATATTTACACCCCAGAGGTGAGCAACCCTTACAGATCAGAATCATCCTCCCTCTGCCCATCACTGATTGTTAAACATTTACTACCACACCACGAATTCATTCCCTCTCTCCCTCTCTCTCTCTCTCTCTCTCCCTCTCCTGGGCACACTGTCCCTCTATTCTCCACCTATTCTGTTCTGTTTTATGGAGTAGCTTCTGTGTTCCAGCCACGGGTAAAATCAGATCTGGCCACTGTCTTTACAGCACTTAGGGTCATTGTTGAACAATCACACAAGTAACTGTTACAATTATAATCCACTTAAAGGGCAATGCAGGATTCCTGAGGAGGTTTTAAAAAAACAACAACAAAAAAAGAGTAGCTCAGTGTTTCTCATCCCTAGAAGCACATGCAAATATCCTGGGGTTTCTGGAGAAAGACCAGTGCCCACGCCCCACTAGAGGAAACGTCTAAGAACACCGGAGGGTAGGACCCCCGCATCTGTGTTGTGACGAGTGATCCACAGAGAGGGGCGAAGGCCCTGGAGCAGGTGGCTCAGCATATGCAAATGATGTCGTTAGCAAAATACCAATTTCCAGCTTGTTTGATAAGTTTATGAGCCACCCCGTTGATTGGTGTGTGTGAATAAAAAGCAAAACGAAGTCCTGCTGTGCAATGTGGTGTAGTAAGAGAGTCTCCAGCTTCACCTCCCTGGGCCCCCGTGTCCAGGCGACCTTTAGCATCTGTACGCGAGTCTGCAGCGCCCCCCCCCCCTCCTTCTATGGAAACATGCATTTCCCAAGTATCTGTATTTGGAAGGAAAAGAAAAAGCCTACCCATATTTACTGTTTCTCCGTTCTGCATAATTGTGTACCTGCGTCATCTGATACCAAAATAATTATCTTTACGACGGACTTTTTTCAGTGTTTATGATGTCAGTGTTTATGATGTCAGCTAATGGGTTTTATATATTTATAACGGTCCTGTATACTGGCGGCCTCTGTGTATAAAAAGCTGATGGAGAAAAGAAACAAATGGTGGGGAGACTTTCTTCTTTTTATTCAATGCGATGCTAAAGCCACGCGGGGATTGGCTCTTTGCCTATCTCTCCATGCCGGACCCCACATCACACGGACCACACTTCCTCGCTCGTGAAGCATTTACTGTTGGCAGAGGCCAGCCACACAGACCCCAGGATGTGTGCCACCCGTGATACCTCCTCTCTCGAAATCTTACTTGTGAAAACCCAGCAAGGCAGATGTGGCTGTTAGGTCCGTTGTTAAAATAAAAACGAGCGATGGAAAGAGGCTTAGTGACGTAACACGGGTGAGGCTGAAATTTGCTTCAGCACCAACTGGCCCCGAATCTGGCTTCTTCCCATGACATCCTAACATGTTATCCTAGTCTTAGGGTGGAGCTGAGGCTCTCTGTCGGCCTGAGAATACAGGGGATCCCTTTCTGGGCACGCAAGTGCAGAAGGAGCCGGAACACAGGCTCAGGGACACGTGGGTCAGGCAGAATGGTGGACAGAGTGCTGGACAGGGAGTTCTGGTCCCTGTCCAAACTTCCCAGGTGACTCTGAGCAAGTTGCTTGCCCTCTCTGAGCCTTTTCTTTGTGATATGAGGGCACTGAACTGCCACTTTTCAATTGGTGCTTTACGATATCCTCAGATTCGGTTGTCCCATCAAGAGAGTGGAGGGGTAAGAGTCCTGAACCCTGAGTCCCCAACCAGCAGCTTGCTTTTATCTATTTTTACATATTAAGCTTCTGGGGAAGCTCTTTTTTTTTTTTAAGCTTATTTATTTTGAGACACACAGCGAGAGAGAGAGAGAGAGAGCAGGGAAGGGGCAGAGAGAGAATTCCAATCCACGCTGACAGCATAGAGCGTGACAAGGGGCTCTATCCCACAAACTGTGACAACATGACCTGCGACGAAATCAAGAATCAGATGCCCAACCGACTGAGCCACCCAGGCGCCCCTGGGGAAACTCTTCAACCAACAGGTTTGGAGTATCCAGGATGAGAGGATCCTGAGGTCTCCTCCAAGTGGCCATTTAAAGGCTCTGGTTTTGAGTTAGGCAGGAGGAGGAAGAGGGAGCACTCGAGCACCTTTCTGAGCCGGCTGCCTGTCCTGGCCAGTGTCCCAGGAGCCAAGGCCATACCACAGCCCTCCTCCGCCATGCAAGAAAGGAGAACAAGGTGGGGTTGGGGGATAGGGAGGACAGGCTGTGGCTGCACCTGCCCTGAGAGGAGAGCAGGGAACAATGTGGGTCACAGCACAGGTGCACCTGTCGAGTGAGGTCAGGATGTGGGGGGGTGCCCCCGGAAATCCTGCGAGATCCTTGGCAGGGAAACCAACCAATGCTAAGCCCCTGTTCCAGCTCTCGCTTCTGGTGCACAGCATCAGACCACAGGCAGCACCAAGCAAGCCCCAAGTCAACTGGGCGGGTACCAGGTCCCCGTCACAGTGGACGGACAATTGAGGCAACAGGGCCATGAGCCATTGTCTGTCCCAACGCTTTCCCCACGGTATTTGAGAACGCTGAGGCCAAGGAGGAGAAGAGACCCGCTCGAGCTTGCAGTGAGTTAGCTGGCCACCCAATACCACCAAGGGATCTAGCTTTGGTAAGTCTTTAGCTGTTTGATTTACCAAACGTATCTCCGCTTTAGATATGATCTATAATTTAACCCTCAAAACAACCCTGCAGGGCATATATTTGTCTCCCAAAGTTATAGATTTAAAACTCAAGGCTCAGAGAAGTGCGGGAACTTGGCAAAGGACACACAGCCAGTAGGTTGGGAGCAGGAATCTGAACTCAGGCTTGCCTGCCTTGAAAACCCTTTCAGAGATTCCTTATTCTTTCCCAGCTCCGCTTCTGATTATAAAAGCAAGCCATGCCCGTGGGGGAAACACCTGGAGTTTTTAGAAAGGGTGTAAATAAGAAATCGATAACATTTACCTGAGAAAATCACCACCCAGAGAGAGCCCTTGAAAGCATCTTGGAAATCATCTCCTTTCATATTTTTGTACACGTATTAGCAAATGTGTGTGAATTTTTTGCAACACCGGGCTACTATAAGCACAGTTGGTGTTTCTTGTTTCTCCGTCCCCCCTCCCCTTACAGCATTTAACAGTTCTTTAAAATAATACTGTGAAAGGGTGGAAAACACTCCACATGACTCACTCTGGCTCTTGTGACCACACAGGCCACCTAAGGGTGGTACTGAGACCTGAGCACACCTTAACTGCCTCTCTCTCCTGGATGATTCGCCCCTGCCAGATTCCCAGACACGGGCTCCCAAACATTGCCTCCTGACGTCCCAGAGAGCCTTCTGGACCTCCCTGTCCCTTGTATTAAAGTTTCCCCCAGAAGTTTACGGTCCCAGAAGTTTACTTTGATGGCTTTCAAAAATCACTTTTCTGAGAACCAGAGGGCAGGAAAGCAAGACAGCGTTTCACGGAGGGTGAGAGCACAGCTTTTGGGATCTGGCAGACCTGGTTTGAAGCCCAGGCTTCCCTCTTACGAGTCGTATAGCCCTGGACAAGTGAATTTATCTCACCTCTGGAGCAACCTGGGACATGGCGGCTAGAAAATGCGGAGCAAAATCTGATCCGCCACGGTGGTGATGGTGGCTCTGGTTACTTCTGCCGTCGTTGGGGTCAGGGTACAGCGGATGGTGACGTTCCCCACCGGTGGCATCACGCTTCCACGCCTTAGAAGCTGGTCATGCGAGTGGGTTTACGCTGTCACGCTTTGTGGGGGGATTTTCCAAGGTCAAAGGGCAGGCTGCATGTCGATAAGGTTTTCCAGCTGTTTCTGGTTTTATAACAGAGTCCGGCCCCACCTTCCTTTGGCTGGGGCTCCTCAACTCTGTGCCCCCAGCGCCCAAGGTGGGGGGCGGGGCGGGGTTCAGGCTACGGTCCTTTCCAACACTGAGGCCCGGGCAATGGAAGCGCGAAGTGGATAAAGCACAGAGAACTGTCCTGGGATGCCATCCGGGAATGGAAGGTTCTGAGAAGTCTGACTGCTGTATTTAAAAGATAATGCAGAACGCACAATGAAAGGATCCCTGATCTGGTCCAACAGCAACCTAGCCAGAGAAGGGTAGCTGGCGAGTGCCTCCCACACGACCGAGGGCAACTCCCTGCAGCCGTGTGACCTCTCCGTGCTGTGTGTCTGCACTGCCCAGAGGTCCTTGGGGATCTTTCTTCCTCCCCGTGCAGGAAGGCAGAGGCACGGCCACTGGGAAAGGCCGTCGGTGCCGAAGTCAGGAGAGGTAGGTGTGCGTCCTGCATCCGGGCCCTGCATGCGTCTAGCTCCCGGAGTGTGGAAGGTGAGCTCACCAGCTGACCTCCGCCCCGAGAGGGTGGAAGAGGAAGTCTCCCCACAGCTCCCAGCCCCAGGGATGCTGGGAGATTAAATGCAGTGTGTCTTCTAACTGCCCACCAGAAGGCAGAGCACAGAACAGCCTTCCCTTGACCCCGAAGAATATAAAGACAGGGTAAGGATTCTGTAATGGAGCTTGATAAGAGAAGTGATGACGGTTCTTTTATTAATAGTTCTTAAAAAGTCACGGAGTCTTGACTCCTAGAATTAAAAGGGGCTAAGTGCGGGGCGCCTGGGTGGCTCAGTGGGTTAAGTGTCTGACTCTTGATTTTGGCTCAGGTCATGATCTTGAAGTTCATGGGATCAAGCTCCGCCTTGGGCTCTGCCCTGATAGCTCAGAGCCTGCTTGGGATTCTTTCCCTCCTTTTCTCTCGGCCTCTTCCCTCCCCGCCCCTACCCCCCCCCCCCCACCACACACACACTCTCTCTCTCTCCAAATAAATTAAAAAAAATAAACTTAAAAAAGGGGGGCTAAGTGGTTTGTCTTTGGAGACCATCTTTTTCACTCATCTCGCTTTCCAGAGGAGTCAACTGAGGCCCAAGTTCTCACAAAGAAAACAGCTTTGGGGCGCCTGGGTGGCGCAGTCGGTTAAGCGTCCGACTTCAGCCAGGTCACGATCTCGCGGTCCGGGAGTTCGAGCCCCGCGTCGGGCTCTGGGCTGATGGCTCAGAGCCTGGAGCCTGTTTCCGATTCTGTGTCTCCCTCTCTCTCTGCCCCTTCCCCGTTCATGCTCTGTCTCTCTCTGTCCCAAAAATAAATAAAAACGTTGAAAAAAAAAATTAAAAAAAAAAAAAAAAAAAGAAAACAGCTTTGCTCTAAACACTAGGGGGAAGGTAAGAGGCAAATGCCAGCTCTGATCCTTGACATCCCAAAGAAAACGGAGAAAGAAACCAAACGTTCAGAGCTAATTTTAATTAACTCATTTCTCTTTTGCCCTTTCTTTCTTGTTCCTGGAAGCAATTATGTGCCTCATACCCTCTCTCCCACCTCCAGCCCCTGCATAAAACTGTCACAGATTAAATCAGATTGCTCAGCCATTTCATTAGGGAGACTCCGGCTTTCGGTCTCTGGGGGCATTTTTACTCTGCTCAAATAAAAGCCTCTCTCAGATAAGTTAACTCCTTCCTGGAGACTACAGGAAGCCCACAAGAAGACCACTAAGGGCTGTTGAGACTTTCTGGGGTTTTCTGAACGGCGCGGGATATAGTGGGCTGGTGCACACGTGCACCTGCAAGACGGAAGAGACCAGAGCTGGAGGAGCAGGGCGGAGGGAGTGTGTCAGACCTCTGGGACCTACCCGACCTTTCTCGTGTCACCACCCTGGGTATGTTTCTTTTCTTGGACGGACCTCAGTTTTCCCACCTGAGAAATGCGAGTTTCAAGTCTTTCTTTTCCCTGTCCTGGATCCCAAGAACCCCCTCCCCCCTGCCCCAAATTGCAAACGAATCCTTGAGAATTACAAAGTTGTCGGGAGGGAGTGAAGTCAGAGTTCACTTTGCTAGATGACAAGGTCTTTTCCCCACGACCGTTCTGGAATTGTGGTGTGAAGGAAGGAGACAGGGGGACATGGGGGCCGGGGGCTGTCGCCAGAAAGGGGCTCCAAGGGAGAAGGTGGGGCGGGGGGGAGGGTGCTGGGATGTCCGGTGGGTGGGAAATGGCACCCCAAGTGGGGTGGGGGAAGGGGAAAGGTATGACCCCTGGCGTTTAACTGGTGCTGAATGCCAAGTGTCTGGCTGTGGGGAACAGAACGGCACTGCTAGGGGGTCTGGTGACAGCACGCACTGCGACGTGGGGACACATGGGAGAGACAGGGGCGAGGCTAGCCTACACGGGTCAGAGTCGACCTCTCCCCAGCCCGTCCTGAGAGCCTTCTCCAGGCCTCGGCCATGACAGCCAGGGAAGCTGGGGGTCTGAGGTGGCTGATGGGCTCCAGGACAGCGCTCGGAGCAGGACAGAGGTGGCGGGGGCTCTGTGGGACGTCTTTGCACGGCACACGGGAGCGGGGTTTTGTGCGGGACAGGCTTCTCCTCCGAGCCGCAGGCTGCTTGCTTCGCTCCTTCCCTGGACATGTCTAAGGTGGGGCCTCAGAGGCGGCCCGAGTTCCCCGCCAGGTGGGTGGGATCCCAGGGGCCTGCCTTTCTCGGGGCGCTGACTCAGGGCCAGCACCGAGCTGCAGGGAATGAGGCTCCCAGCCGCTCCACTGGTGTGGTTTCTCGAGCACTTTTGAGGAGCACGTTTTCTTGAGTGCCTTCACGAGGCTGTAGGAGCTGGGGACTTAGACAACCGGTCCCTGCCTCCTGGAGCCAGGGGATGCTGTTAACATCTGCCTGGCTTGCGGGAAGGGCCCTGCCAGGGTCCAAGGTGTCCTTTTGGCTGTGTAGGGGTGGCAAGATAGAGGAAACGAGTGACTCACGCCCGGAGGGGCCTCACCCCTAAAAGAGGATCAGAAGATGGGCTTCGTAAATTTGAATGTGTGACCCCTTCCCGCCACACTTTCCGTGGTGCGTTTTGAGCTCAGAGCCCTTGCCAGCTTGTAATGATCTCAGAAAGAGCACAATTATACTCTGAACTATTTGAGTTACGACCGATGGACTATTCATGTAAATATTTAAAATACACTAACTTCCAAACAAAACTAATTTTGGCTTTCCTCATTTCCCAATACACTGCCCCACCTCACCACCTCCGCCTCTCTAAACTAGGGAGTGATGCAGACCTCCCTCAATCTCTGGAAAGCCTTGCTGCGAACGTAGATCTTTCTAGAATCTGAACTTGCAGTGCATCGAGGAAGGATTTCAGGCCAGGGTGGGGGGTTGGGTTGGCTGACATCTGGACCCTTTCACGCTACTCAGGCCTCGACCCCAAACTGCAGAAGAAGAAAGGGGTGGAGTCGAAGTTTCCAGCTGGGCTGGGCACCAGCTGGGGGAACCTGCCCCCATCGATTCTCCTGTTTATCCCCAAGAGACAAGAATGGTTCCTGTGCATGGGTGGGGCCTTCTTCTCTGTGCTTCAAAGAGCCCGGGAAAACACGTTTTCTGTCATCACCTCAGCTCCCTTCTAAAATGCTTGTATGAGGGCCCAGAATTTGAAGGTTTACCATGACGGACACCCAGAAAGTACCCCGCAGGTGGCAATCACAAACATGGGTTTCATGCCAAGCCACGGTCTAAGTGCTCCTCGTGCTTTATCTGCTAACTTTGCAGCCACAACCGAATGTCGTCGTATCATTAGTCCCCGAAACAGGCAGGAAAGGGTCAAGGCCCAAGGTCACCAAGCTTGCACGCACAGACCCAGAATGTGGGTCGCGTGCTACGTGACCCGAGACAAGATCCTTACCCTCTCAGGCACTCAGTTGCCTTCACTGCACAAAGGGGGTTACTGGTGCGGGGACTTTAGGATAATCAGACGTCACGGCACATGTACGTGTCTCCTGTGGCGATGTGTGCACGAAGCCCGCCGTGATCGCACAGCATCGTTATGGACTTTCCCTTCTTCACTGGTTACAGCATGTTGAGAAATTTCACGTAGAAGAAAACTGAGGCAGAAAGTACCCTCTCCTCACCGTCTTTTGATTGTAAGGCCGGTGCCTCCCGAGTTTTGGGCGCCCAGAGCTCCGGGTGCATGGGGGGAGGGGAGGGTTGGGGGCGGGGTCGGGAGTGGGGAAGCCGAGGCCCATCTGAAAGGTCCCTCGCTCTGCACAGACACCACTGGCTGCTTTCCGACAGCCAGGGTGCGGAGGAATGGAAACTTCTGCCACCAACAGCATTTGCTGGCAACTTCCCTCTCTGTGGTTTTCTCTGTCATTCCCTTGATAAAAGAAGCAGGGCTGAGCAAATGTAACCAACATTCACGAATCTCATCTTCGCGTGAACACACCCGCCCCTCGAGAAGTGAGCTGCCGAAAAATGATGCACGATGTACTCTAAACTGGGTCATTCTTCACCCAGAGGGGTCGGCACGTGGCTGACTTGCTGTGTGTATCCCCTGTGCTGCAGGCGTCCCGCATCTTCGACAGCCCGGAGAGACAGAGCGATGGGAAACAGTATGAGATCCACCCCGGCACCCCCCGAGAGGCCTGTGCCCAGCCCAGATGGTAAGTCTGGCTTCTTGGGTCTCGGGTGTGATGCTTCACTCCGTCGCTTGACAGCCGGGGCCAAGACTGAGCCACAGGGGTGCTGACGGTTGTTGAAACAGGGCACCAGGCGCCTGGGCACTCAATGCACCTGCCTCTCTTGCTTGGCTTGTAGCTAACATTTCAAAACTACGTGTTAAAAAAGATTGAGCGGTGGCGCCTGGGGTGACGGCTGGGTCTCTGGCATTGTGTGACGGACCTTCGAGAGCAGCCGGTTCCGCCTTTATTTGACAAGTGGGGAAACTGAGACTCGTGAGGGCATGCAATTAGCTAATCAGAGATTCAGATTTCCAACCCAGGCCGGTCTGATTCTGGAACGTGGGCTCTTGCCTACCACACCCTGCCAGCCCGTGATAGGATATGATCATGGGGTTAGTATTATCAGAGCTCTGCAAATGCTTTTGCAGAGCAACTCGATGAAGCTAGATACAGCTCGAGGAAATCTCCCTGGAAAGGAAGGAATCCTGTGTCCCCCCGGTAGGATCAGGAGGCCACCCGTTCTAGGGGGAGGGCACAATGTCACAGCTCAGACAGGGATGTCAGAAGGCAGGTTCCCATGGAGCTGCCAGGTCGAGGTGGACTCTTCAAGCGACAGAGCCCTTTGGAGATTGGTCAGAGAGCTACAAGGCAAGCAGAAGGCAAAGGCTGGGAGTGAAACTCACGGGGCTCTGGGTGGGGCAGCGGTGGTGCACTGTGTGGGTCCTCTAGGGGCTTGGGAAGGGGGTGATGAGGAGGTCAGGAGATCCATCGGTGTCCCCAGGGTGAGTCCCCTTGGGACATTTCCATCTCCTATCTTACAGCACAGCGCTCAGGCTTAGTCTCCCTCTGCTAACGCCCTGGGTCCCCCGGGTCCCCCACAACCCTGCACCGAGCAAAGATCACATGCACAGACGTCCACCATCCTGCCTGCCGGGAGCAGACAGCGTCGGGTGCCCTGTCTCTCCTTCCACAACTTCTGTGGCTCCTTCAGACAGGGGATGTCTTTTCACGTCTTCCAAAATGGAGACACCCCAGTTATACATGGTCTCATGATCACTCAGATGCTCCCAAGTGAGCGTCCAGAGACCCTGCTACCTGGCCCTCCCCTCCAGTCAGATGCCGGGCAGCACTGGTGGTTGTCTGTTCCAGCCCGGTCACCCCCCTTCCTTAAACCTAAGAAAGAATGTTCTTCTGGACAAAGGAGATTTCCATGTGATGGGGCGGGGCAGCTGGTGTGCACCCTGGGCCCCTTTATCTCCTGTGCACAGCTTTGAACTGGGTGCCGTTACACAAAGCGGCCGAGTCAGCTGCCACCAGGGGCCAGCTTGGGCCCTTCTCCCACCTTCTCCAAACCACCTCAAGTCACAGCCTCCCCTCCGGCCACGGCTCCTTATAGAAAATGGACACTATACTGGGGCGCCTGGGTGGCGCAGTCGGTTAGGCGTCCGACTTCAGCCAGGTCACGATCTCGCGGTCCGGGAGTTCGAGCCCCGCGTCAGGCTCTGGGCTGATGGCTCAGAGCCTGGAGCCTGTTTCCGATTCTGTGTCTCCCTCTCTCTCTGCCCCTCCCCCGTTCATGCTCTGTCTCTCTCTCTGTCCCAAAAATAAATAAACGTTCAAAAAAAAAAAAAGAGATTTAGAAAATGGACACTATAATTCCCAGGGCCCAGGCCGGCCCAGGGGCCATGCACCCACCCACCGAAGCCATTTTGTCACGCTAACCTCTCACACTGGGGCGGGGGGGGGTGGCATGCTTGAGCAAACCCCGTGAAAACACGGGCCTCCAAGGGCTTGCTCATTTGCCCTTATTTTTTAAATGCAAATTCTCACGAAATAAGTTTCTCTTTTTTCCACTGTGTGGGTGGGAGGTCACCTCGCAAAAGGAGGTGGAGGGGTCTCCCCGGCCCTCCACCCCCTGGTTAAGAGAATTCCCCAGGTGGGACCCCGTTCGTGATCCAGGCTACCACATCAAGCGTTAGCGGGTGGCTTTTCATCCCCCACCCCTGAAAAGTTTCCCTTGTGATCGGTCCTAACTTGATTTCCTCTTTTTTTTTTTTTTTTTTTTCTGACATCCACTTGAAGAAGGGAGAAGAAAGCGGTTGTAGTTCATGCTGTTATTTATTAGTTTCTAGTCAAATGATGCAAAGAGTTGGGGTTTTCATGGCACAGGGCATCTACTCAGCTAACACTCGTGCTTACTCGTTTAGTGAGGCTCAGATGCCCAGGAAGTAGTGTGGGGAGCCGATGGCGTTAGGCCAACGCACAAGTGGAGCTTCCCCTGTCGTTAGCCCGAGTGGAGGAGAATTAAAAACATCCAAAGCCCCAGGCCCTACACGGATCAGCAGGAGGCCTATCTGTAAACTTCGAGGCAGACGAGTTTTGTGAGCTTTCAAGAGCTCTTTCGACCCCAAGCCAGGACTGTGGATGCCTTGCAATGTGGCTTTGCCCATCCGTGTTCTCCTAACTAAGCCTTCCAGAACATTCCCGGTTACTCTAGTTCCCAGAGACCAATATCACAAAACCCACGGAAATGGGGCAGGTCTCAGAGACAAATGACCTTGCTGAGCTTCCGGCACTGCCCCCCGAAGCCGAATGACCTTGGGTAAGGCACTTAGCCTCCCAGAAGGCAGGGCTCAGCTCTCAAGTGGAGGTCAGAACCTCCCCTCCTCACAGCAATCACAGCACAAGATAGCTACCTGCTAAATGTGGGGGGAGTCCCTCTTTTTAACTCCACTTGGGGTTATCTGATTGCACGAGGCTATGTCTAAATGGGCATGCCTCCCAGAGGTTTTAAAGTGGTTGAACTGGGGGTTCCAGGACTTATTTCCGAATCATCCCAAAGAACTCACTTTCTCTGCGATTCTCTCCACAGTTCAGACTCTTGCTCTGTGCCAGACACAGGCAGCACAGAATTGAGAAGGGCCTAGGGGAGTCCCAGGTAGTGGGGAAGTAGCGTATCTCTACCTTAAAGAGAATTTTTAGACTTTTTCCCACACCCTGCCTTTGTATTCTTTCCCCTCCTCACCTTTTATCACCCTGGCCTGAAGCAAGAGGCAGTAACGTAAACCCAGACACCGTTCAGACCCCTTTTCCATGCAAGGATAGAAATCGCGCTAAGCAGTGCATTTACATAGCATCATGGGTGCTGCCCCATGGAAAGAGCTGACGGGAGGGGCCCTGGGGAGGAAGAGGCAGGGGGCAGGGAAGTCTCAGACCCAGCCTGGCACTTCTCAGTGAATGATTCTCAGACCACCTGCATCAGATCCCCTGCAAAGTTGTCCGAAGTGCAGATCGCTGGGCCCCGCCCCTGATGTGCTGGTCAGAATTCGACGATAGTGGGAAGGAACAACCCGAGGAACTTCTTACAAGCCGCCCCCCACTCCTCCCCCCACCCCCGGCTTAGGCTGAAAGCTTGCATCATGGGACCCAGCATTTAGTCCTGCCCCCGACTCTTTTTTTTTTTTTTTAATTTTTTTTTTTAACGTTTATTTATTTTTGAGACAGAGACAGACAGAGCATGAACGGGGGAGGGGCAGAGAGAGAGGGAGACACAGAATCGGAAACAGGCTCCAGGCTCTGAGCCATCAGCCCAGAGCCCGACGCGGGGCTCGAACTCACAGACCGCGAGATCGTGACCCGAGCCGAAGTCGGACGCTTAACCGACTGAGCCACCCAGGCGCCCCTGGACTCTTAACACACAATGAGAGATGAGAGGAGTCAGTCTGTCCCCTTAGTGTCTCTCTGGTCTCACTTCTAAATGGGGGACAACTGGAGTGACTCAGTGCCTGTGACACGCCAGACACGATTCCAATTGTTTGACACACGTCCACGCTTCCTCCCCACAACAGCTGCAGCAAGTGATCGCTATTATCACCTCCACTTTGCAGCTGAGGAAACCGAGGCACGGGAAGGTTCAATTACTTGTCGGGAGGCCACACAGCTGGGATCTGAAACAGGGGGTCTGAATCTAGAGTCCGTCCCTTCGCCCCCACATCATATGCCTACGAACAACGGAATTCCAAGAAGCTCACGTGTTTTGGGAGGCGATGGGCGCTCTCTAAGCTGAGGGAGGACGGCCACCAGATGAATTCACAGGCAGTCCAGTGCCCCATAAGGGAACCTGCATCAGGTCTTTGACTAGATCAACCAGGGTCTAACTCATCCCACTTCTGGCCCATAAGATGGTTCTAGGTCCAACGTTTACACTGAATATACAGCTTCTGTACATGTCATGGATACCATACAAAATATACCTGGTCCGTCAAACCATGATTTCACGTTGCATAAAATGGGACCGAAGATTTTTTAAAGCAAATGCACACAAAAACGCTGTTAATTGTGGTGCAGGTGGTGTTCAGGAGCATAACCAGAAGAACAGGTGGCCAAGAGCAGGGTCTACCCTCTGCTGCTAGGTTACTGGGCTTTGAGACCGGGCACTCAGCTCGCTATTGTGGGTTCCCAAGCGAGTGCCTTTGCCTCGCTGTGCCATCTGGGAGCCTCGGGATCTAATCAGTCCCCATCCGCCCCCTCTCATAGGTGGGGAAGCCAAGGCTTTGGACAGGAAAGAACAGGTGGGCCGCTGCGTCTCATTTTCAGCCCATAATATGGGACCCACAGGTACACCCTGGGGTTCGTGGTAATCAACAGAACTTGGTAGACCTTCTATGGGACCAATCTGCCCAGCCTTGTCTGACTGGTTCATTGTGTGTGTGTGTGTGTGTGTGTGTGTTTCCCGGAAAAGATGCTAAAAGTAAGGCCTGCTTTGACTCTCCAGAGGCCATGGATTTGGGCATGATTCAAGGCACATACAAAACCAGAATCTGAAAGCACTGGGCTGTTTAGCTCTTTGCCAACCAACTGCACTCCGCGGCTGGTGCCAACTTGGAAGCCTCATTTAGAGCCAGCCTTTGTCCCAACCTGTCAAGGAGCAAGCGTTAACTGGGGACAGCCTGGTAATTACATGCCGAGGAGGGCTATGTGGCTCAGGGACATGACCAGGAGCCTGACAACCCTCATGCCCTCCCCTGCACACGCTACTAAAACTCCCCCGGCATTTGTTTCTTCGTTGTCCCTAGGGTTGTGTGGAGCATTGGAAGTAATGAAAGGCTGGTTTTGCTAGAACTATAAATGGAATCTTCGGAAAGGTTTCTAGCATTTAAAAAGAAATGGTAATGATATGACAAGGAATAATAATGCCAAAAAAAAAAAAAAAAAAAAAAAAAGCCTCTTCTCCTTTGGCCAAGCGGCTAGTAAGTTTGCCTGGTTCTCTCTCCTTTTTTGGATTCACTTCCTATTTCTTCGGTATAATTTCTTCAGTCCGACTCAATATCAGTATCAGTAAATATTTGGTCTTCCGCATTTCATCTTCTGTTCTCACCACATGGAGTTTGTTTTTGGAAGAACAGAATATTTTCAAATTTACACATCGTAGAGGCTTTTCAAACTTCAGGGCACGATTGGCTGAAATTGGTCTTGGATTATGTAATGATAATCCCACCCCATAAACACGGTAGCAGCAGCTTCTCGTTGGGACAGGAGCGTCGTGAATCCAAACCCAATCACACAGGGTAGATTTCGATATTTCCCATTTTTATACATGAAGAAGTCAAGCTCAGATTGGTTAAAAATAAATCTTTCCCCAAATCGCAGAACAATTACGTGGTGGGGGTGGAAGTTAAGGCAGGTCTGACTGATTCCAAAGCCCGTTCTCTCTTCGGAAAGTCTCTCTGGATTTCTCCTTCATGCACATCACATATTTTTCACTCTGTTTCCTTATCTTAAACCTTCAGTAATCCTATCCACGCCTCTCTTTGGTATCAATCACTTATCTGACTTAATTCCAGTGCTCAGCTCTCCTTCAAACCTGGGGCTCCAGGAGCACCTGACAGTATGTTTCAGCTTTCTGAGCAAACTTGACTTTCTTACTTTCCCAAGCTCAGGGAAGACTTCCATGGGGTCCTGGCACCGGACCTTATTTAGAATGACTGCATTCCTGGGGCACCTGGGTGGCTCAGACGGTTAAGCGTCCGACTCTTGATCTTGGCTCGGGTCACGATCTCACAGTTCGCGAGATCGAGCCCCATGCCAGGCTCTGCGCTGACAGCATGGAGCCTGCTTGGGATTCTCTCCCTCTCTCTCTGTCCCTCCCCTGCTTGCTCTCTCTCTCTCTCTTTCTCTCAAAATAAATAAATAAACTTTACAAAGAACGCCTGCCCTTCCCGCGGAAGTGCAGACTGAACTTGTGTTGTTTTCCCGGTGCTGGTGAGACAGCTGACAGGGACGGACCTAAAATCCCTTGCAAAGGCCCACAGCAAGGCCATTACCTTTAAGCAAAGGCCCAGAGCAAGGTTTTCTCAGCCACATTTAAGTGTTACAGCTATAAAAACATCACCGTTTCGGAAATTCCACAGGAAACTCAACGCTGTTATTGTGCAATTGAAACTCTCCAGCCCCTGAAGCCTCTTTCCACTATTGAGCCAATGTTGTTACAATGGGATTGTGTTTCTGTTTCTGTTTTTAAAGTAAGGAAAGATGGTTGTTCTGTTTCACGGTCTTAGTCGTGAATCCAGACATCAAAGGCCCAGCCCCCGTGGAGACGTGTGGTCTACGTCAAGGTTCTGTGATTATCACGGAGAATGAATGCTGGGACTTTCCTTCCAACACTTGTTTTGCACAAGGGGCTGGTTCTGTGATGACCGACCACCCACCCACCACGCGGCTGCCACAAAACAGGTTTCCTTCTCTTGGACCACTTTACGCAGCACAACGGCAGCTTTTAAGAGCCTAGTAGCACAGGGGCGTCTCCTTGCCTTCATCCCTCAAACCTGCCCTGAGCATCTGAGACCGGGCAGTGGGTGCTGGGGAGGGGGGGGTGCTGCAAGACGGCTCCTCCTGGAGTTCACACTCAGTCCCCCAGAGTCATGCAAACCCCAGAACACAACTTGGGCCTCAAAGGAAGAGCCTAGGGTCCTGGGTGGGGGGTGGGGGTCACAGCAGGAGCACCAGGCAAACCTCCTGGGGGTGGGAGGGATGACAAAGGGGAGACCAGGCGCTTTCAAGGCAGAGGGCACAGACTGGTCACAGCCTCTGAGGACGGGGCGTCCTGGCAAATTGAGAAGAACACACGTTAAGTGGCCCCCCTTCATGTGTGGGGCCATCAGCCCAGATTTCCATCGTGAAGACATTTTCCAACGCCTCATTTTCCAGACTGATGCAGGCCCAAGAGGGAAAGGGCGCACTGGCACTCAGAGTGGCCAGGTCAGCCTCGGAATCGGGGCGGCTTTCCTGGGAAGCTGAACAAATCCTCTGTGCTAGGTCCTTCCTCAAAGGCACAGAAGCCTCCTAGGGACCATGCACGATCTTGTCTTCGCAATTTCCTTTCTGTTCCTTTTCTCAAGGAGGAGTTCCCAATTTGCATGAGTGTCATGCCCCACAAAATCTGGATGCACCCCTTATCAGATCTCAGGACTCCCGGCTTCAAGCCTGACAGAGGCACTACCTCCTGCTGTCGAGCCGGGGGCAGGCGACACAAGATCCTGTTTTCCTTCGGCAAAGCAGGATGTATGTGAGGGAGGTGTCCCCACAGGCTCAGGGTCGGCTACTCCCTGGCCGGGCACTGCTCCTTCTCGGGTCAGAGACCTGGCCTCTTTTTGGTGACTGTGGCTACCACGAATCACTTTTGGTTTCCATTTCGTGCCCCAAAATGCTTGCTTTTATCTGCTTTATTGCGTGTAGCTCAGCTTCCCCAAGCGAGCAATACGTCTGAATGTGCCGTTCCAGGCTGACAGCCGGCTTCTGATTCAATCTTACCCATTGACTACCAAAGCCGTCTTTCGGCTTCGTCTGTCCTGGCACTTGTGAGCTGGAGAGTCCCAGATCTAGATCTCTAAGGGACAAAGTCTAGAGGTCCCAGCGGGGGTGGGGTGGGGGGGGGGTGTCTGGATCCCAGAACGTGGCCAATTTGGGTCACCCAGCCTGCCATGCCCGAGTGCCGGGATTTCTCCAGATTTTCCTGGGGTGATGAGGGCAGGTGAAGCCCCCTCCCAGGATTATTTATGTATTCTCTAGAATGTGAGCTTGCCCACGGTTAGGTGCTCAGTAAACAATTGCAGAATGAAAGAACACGTGATTAAAGTCCCCCAGAATTTTGGGTTCAGATGCCCAGCCGGCAGATGGAGTGATAAGCCCAACAGGTGCTGAATTCACCCGTGTGTAAGGCATAATACTTCCCCCAAGATGTACCCTAATATTACCCTGCATCTGATGCGCCTGGATTACGGCAAACCTGCTAGGGCTGGGAACCAGGGATTTTGCTCAGTGCCCCAAAGTGCATCATCGCCTCTCCAGCCCACGGTAAGCAGCACTCGCGTGAACCACACAGCATGCCTTTCTTTTCAAAACTTCACCAGAATTACTTTCAAGGTACAGAGGATGAAAGGTACTTACTTTTTCTCCCACCCCCGCCCCAAAGTCCCTATTAAATAGATCCCCAACACGGTGCCTGGTATTCTACAAGGAAGAAGTGCTTTGAGGACCTGCAGAGTTAGAGTCTTGGGTCCCAGTGGGTCCTCAGAACTCATGTAGCCCAACTGTGACATACCCCGCCCCCACACATGTGACAGATGGGGACCTACAAGCCCCAGGAAGGCTAAAGATGCTTTTATAGCCCCTTATCATTCATGAGGTGCTGCTACATACTTTTGCCTAAGCTCGTGCGGACCCCGGATTGAGGTATTCGTAGCCCCACTTTAAAGATGGGGAATGGAGGCTCACAGGTGTTCGGGGACTTGTCCAAGATCACTTGGATCGGTAGACACAATGACTAAAGCCTGAAGCCAGATCTTGTGACTTCAGCCCCAGGACCTCTGGATCCCCTCCTTCTCAGAGGAGAACGGCAGGGCCAAGGCAGGCTTGTGAATGGGAGGAGGTCACCGACCTTGGGGTTCCTTCAAGCTCTCTGTGCCTCCATCGCTGAAGGGAGGAGGGCCTGCTATAAACTGCTGTTCCAGGGCGCCTGGGTGGCTCAGTCGGGTAAGCGGACAACTTCAGCTCAGGTCACGATCTCGCGGTCCGTGAGTTCGAGCCCCGCGTCGGGCTCTGGGCTGATGGCTCAGAGCCTGGAGCCTGCTTCCGATTCTGTGTTTCCCTCTGTCTCTGCCCCTTCCCTGCTTGCTCTCTGGCTCTCTCTCTCTCTCAAAAATAATAAACATTAAAAAAAATTTTTTTTAAACTGCTGTTCCAAGGCAAATCATGATCTCCGGCTGAGAAGTCCCCGGGAGGGACTCATCTCAGTCCTCCCCTTCCTGGGGTTGCCTTTCGGTTCCCTGTGGAGAAGAACATCCCTTGCCTTTGTTTCCCCAGGACCAGACGGTGACTTCCTGGCCGTGCTGAGTGATTACCCATCCCCTGACATCAGCCCCCCCATATTCCGCCGAGGGGAGAAACTACGCGTGATTTCTGAGTGAGTTGGCTTTCCAAATGTTTCACGATCCCTTAAAAACGGGGAGCACTGGGGCGCCTGGGTGGCTCGGTCAGTTAAGTGTCTGACTTTGGCTCTCACGGTTCGTGAGTTCGAGCCCCAAGTCGGGCTCTGTGCTGACGGCTCGGAGCCTGGAGCCTGCTTCCGATTCTGTGTCTCCCTCTCTCTCTGCCCCTCCCCACGTGCACTCTGTCCCTCTCTCTCTCTCTTTCTCTCAAAAATAAACATTAAAAAATATTTTTTATAAAAAGGGGGGGAGCGCTATCTGAATGGGGATCATTGGATCTTAGCTATAGTTGTCCAGTTCCACTTGGGCCCTGCTCCAATCATGAGGTGAAGAAATTGGCCCACACAGAAGATCTAAGCGCTTAATCCTTAATGCTGCCAGTGCTCTAAAACCTTCAATGGCTCCCCATTGCCTGGTGGATAAAATTCAAATTCCTTAACGTGGCTTTTGAGACCCTTTGTGATCCAGCGTCTGTTTCTCACATTGGTCTCATCTCCCACCATGCAGCATTGGTATTATAGACTGGTGCAGTTTGGGCTCAGACAGCAGGACCCAGGGGTCTAAGAAAATGTCTGATGATAAACAGAAAGTAAACAGAAAGTATTGACTCCCATCCTGTTGCCTCTCCGTGACTCAAAATGGGCTACAGAACAAATAGGGGGCTCTAAAATCCTTTTATTTAGATTCTCATTGACACAGACAAACTAAACTATCTTGGTTCTATCTCAGGGTATAATTCTACATAGTAAAGTTATTTTTAAAAGCCTCCAATTCTGGCATATCACCTGTGGGTCCCCAAAAGATGGCTCAGTGCCAAAGCATGAGAAGCATTCCTGGTTAGCTTGGAATAAGGGATATACTTAAAAACTGTTATTTCCCTATGGAGAAATTGAGGTCAACACGATCAACAATGGGTCTTAAAAAAGAAACGGCCCTATGTGCCCCAGGTTCAATCTGGTTACCCTGCTCATTCCTTTGCTTTGCAACTCACCTGTCCACCCTTTCCTGTCTGTTCTTGTTCTTACAGTGAAGGGGGCTGGTGGAAAGCCATTTCCCTTACCACTGGCCGAGAGAGTTATATTCCTGGAATATGTGTGGCCAGAGTTTACCATGGGTGAGTACATTTCTGAAATAGCATCAATAAAGCCCAATATTTATGCTAGTGGTGTGTGAGGGCACACGGCAGAAAGGAAGTTTCAAGAGGCTCACTCTTACTCTGGCTCAGTCCACAAGGAAGGGTGTGACCTCGGCGAACCCCAGGCCCTATCTGAGACTCAGCTTTCCCGTCAGTAAAGATGAAGGGAGCTGAACCTTTCAGCTCCAACACTGTGTTCCTGGCACGTAGCAATCAACATTCAGAGACTGCGATCAAAGGGACGCAGCTCTGAAAAGTCAGCCTGTCTGGGCAGCAATCCTGCCCCTGTCACTTACTGGCTGTGTGACAGTGGGCAAGCTCCTCAACACTTTATGGCTCGGATTCCTTCCCTCACCTGTCAGATAGACATCGTAATACAGAACGACAGGGACTGTAATGCACAAGAAGACCAAAGTGCAGGGCTGTTAGGACAGTGAGGTCGGGTCGTACGTGGATCGCTCTTGGAAGGATGCCTGGCATTACAGTAAGTGCTCGGTACGTATTAGCTATATTCTTATCAAATCCCATCCAGAACACAGAGAACGCTTACCGCCCGAAATGCTTAACATACAGAACCTGGCAAATGGCGAAGCCAAGCAGAAAAGGAGAAACTCTAAACCATCAGGCATGGAAAGCCTGGGGCTTTCCCCTGCGGTTGGGCAGGGAGGCCTTGCAGCACGACAGGTGGCTTTGGAAGCCGGCACTCCTGGGCTGGAGTGTGCCTAGCTCAGCGACTGACTTCCGGGGTAGGAGTCTCCCACGAGACCCAGGGAAAAGTTACTTTGCCTCCTGGAGCCACAGTCACCTCCTTTGTCAAGCTACCAAGGCCAGACCTTGGCATCCAGGAAGGAAGGAAGGAAGAAAGCATCTTTTTTTTTTTTTTGGAGGGAACCAGAAATAACCGCTTTCCATGCTCACCTGGTGAAGCAGAGATAACGGCTTGAATATTCTGAAGAACGTGCAACCCCATGCATTTAATCGCAGGATTTTGAGGATAAGTACCAGATGCCATTTCTGAGCTTAGGATGATGGAGGGGAGCAGAAGTGGGGCAGCAGCTGCTTTGGCAGCCACGTTCTGAAAGAGTCAGTCACGTAAACTCCCCCACGTCAGCCGTGCGTCCACTGACCCATTGATTCATTTAGCAAACCTGGATCATCACCCGCACGCTGAAGATGTGTGCTGGCAGAGGCTCGGGTGCTGAAGAACCCAGCTGAGTAAGATGTGATCGCGGCCCTAGGAAGCTTCCAACTGGCAGAGGCAATAAATGTCTTGAACATACAGAACCGGGAGAGAGGTGCTACAGAATGGTTATGGAATGCGATGTCCCAGGAGAGTGCCTTGCGATTCTAGCTTTACCACTTGTGGACATCGGGTAACTTGGACCAATTACTTGCTCACTCTGACCCTCAGCATCCTCATCAGTGAAGGGGAGACAAAGCTACCTGTCTTAGGGGGTTCAGATGAGGATCAGATTTCACGCACTTAACATGCCCATAATTAGTATCCACACGTGGCTATCGCTGTGGATTTTAGTGTATTCGTTCTTATGAGTGGACTTTCACCTAAGGATTTGGGAGGATGAATGTCTGTCAAGACACTAAATTAATTAACACACACCATGCATGGTGCAAAACTAAGGGGGCAGTTGAACCATCAGGCCGAATCAGGATCTTCACAGATCATCCTCGGAGGCCAGGACATAAATAAACAGCATCCGATTATCAGGCTGTGGTCTTCTCCCAGCCACAGAGCTCCAGCGACCCGTCTGCGTGGTCTGGGGATGCCACAGGAGACAACATAGTGAATATGTCCCAGCAAGCGCTAATTCAGACCTGGGGATTAAATAAGCCAAGGTTCACTCCCTGAAATACGGAAACTGTTAAAAAGGATGTATAACTGTTTCTCAGTTCGCCCCGGCCAAGTGCTAACAAAGCATTTTCTTTTTCCATGCGTATTCAAGAGCACTGGCTCTTGAACATTCTGTTGGAAAGCCGGATCACGGTACTACAACTGCTTTATTTTTTAGATTTTTACAATTTTTTACTGGTGAGCAAAAAAAAAAAAAAAAAAAAAAAAAAAAGCAAGAAACCCATGTCAATGCACAGGAGCGCGATGACAACTTTGTTTAAAACATGTTGGACGAGGGAAGGCAGCAGGGAAATGTAATGAATGCCTGGCAAGGTGGCGGGGGGGGGGCTTGTGAAATTGGTGGGATTAGGCATCTTTCTTTCAAAATTTCTTGTGCCCACTTATACACTCACAAATACAAACCAGGCTCGAAGATGCGGACACAAAGACAAAGCCAAAACAGGCAGGGTCCCTGCCCTCGTGGGGTGGTGAGGGAGGGGCAGTGTGATTACGGTACAAGGGACAGGTACCTTATCATGTTTGGGAATGCTTGTATGTTATATGATACAGACCGGGCCCAGTCCAGCTGGCATTCGAGAACAGGATGAGAAAGACCCCCTCGTTGCCTTGTGCCCTCATTGTCCAGTGTAATACCTGCTGTGCAGTAGGCACTCAGGAATTTTATGTGAAAGATTAAAAGTACAAATGGGGGGTCCCTGGGTGGCTCCGTCGGTTAAGCACCCGACTCCTGATTTCGGCTCAGGTCATGATCTCAGAGCTCGTGGGTTCGAGCCCCACGTCGGGTTCTGTGCTAACAGTGCAGAGACTGCTTGGGATTCTCTCTCCCTTTCTCTCTGACCCTCCCCTGCTGGTTGTGTCTCTCCTCAAAATAACTGAACATTAAAAAAATAAAAGTATGAAGGAAGGAAGACAGGAAAGAATGAACAAAGAGTCCATCGCCCTCCTCTTTTCAATCCCAACAGTTTTGTATGAACTTGACCTTGCTCTTAATTTTGGTACCACCTGCCTGTGTGGCGGGCAGGGGGGGGGAGGGGGCGTGCTCAGGACCCTCACGCCGTCTTTCTCCTCCCCAGATGGCTGTTTGAAGGGCTGGGCAGGGACAAGGCGGAGGAACTTCTGTTGCTGCCGGACACGAAGATGGGCTCCTTCATGATCCGAGAGAGTGAGACCAAAAAAGGTGAGGCGCCTCTGACTCCTCTTGCCACGCGAGGGCTGACAGGGGCACGTTTTGTTCCCGGCTGACTCGGGGCCCGGCTCATCTTCCCGCCTCCCAGGGCGCATGCAAGCCCGTCCGATGGGGCTGAGCTCCCTGCAGCCCACACAGCCCCTGGGGAGGCCAGCGTCAGCGTTGGCGTTGGGAAGCCTAGAGGCAGGTGGCCGAGACCTGGACCGGAGGGGCCACCTGCCAGACTCAGTGAGCTCCACAGGCTTCCACTGGGAAATGTCCCCATCGCCTGGGAAGGAAAGCCGACACGGGTGTAGGCAGCCCCGGGCCAGAGCGAGCAGGCTTCCACCTGGGCCTGGCCTGTGCTCTCAAGCTCTGGGCCTTGAGCGGGGCATTTACTTCTGCCACGGCAGCATTCTCCTCGACGGTGCCACTCGAAAATAATCTTGCTACACAGGAGACCTTCAATACTGGTTCGCACTGTGCCCTCCGATGAGCTTAGAGAATCAGGACAGGCAGATGCTTACTCGCACACACTCGCTATGATCGTTACTGTTACAACTTCCTTACGGCCCACACGTTAAGAAATTCAGCAAGGGGCGCCTGGGTGGCTCAGTCAGTTAAGCATCTGACTCTTGGTTTCGGCTCAGGTTACCATCTCATGAACCATGAGACATGGATCCATGACAGCATGAAGCCCGCCTGGGATTCACTCTCCCCCTCTCCCTCTCTCTTTCTCTCTGCCCCTCCCTCTCTCTCTCAACATAAAGAAATAAGCATTTAAAACAAAAGAAATTCAGTGGAAACAAAATAGCGGCGCTCTTTGTCATGGTTCAGAGACGGGCTCTGAGCTCCAGTTTTGGCTGTAAGAATTCCTGAGAAGGCACCTGTCTCGCTAACCCTTTCCTATAACGTGGGATTAACACTAGGAAGGTGCTTAGCACGGAGTCCGGGAGGTAGTAAGCACTTTAACTCACAGGAACAAAACACTTAACAGCTAGGGCTTCCCCATACTAAAAATAACACCTTTTTAAAAACAGAAGACATGTTCACAGGTTCTTAGCCTGCTTCTTGTATAGTCACAATCAAAGAAGAGAAAACGCGGTATCTGAGACTATTTCCCACGTACCTATGAAGGGCCAGCGCGGCTTGGTGCTGGGACCTTTCACTAAAATGAGCATCAGCCTGACTTTAGAGAAGCATGGACCATATACACATGATAAAAAAAAATAAATTCAAGACAACTTTTGTGTCAAAACCTCGAGGGTGCTGGGGGAAACAAGATGAAAAAGCAGAGACCAAACTTCCTGTGCATGTCCTGGCGGTCCCCGGAGGCAGGAGACCCAGACTCACATGGAACTTGTAAGCAGGCATGGCCAAGCAAGGGAAGAGTCCAGTTTGGGGTGCCAGGGTTGATCTAAAAATAAAGACGCTATGAGGCAGACCTTCAGCCGAGCCCGGGCGGGGGCTGGGGTGGGGGCGGGGGCTGGGTATGCAAAGTTCTGATCATTTTCCACCTGCCACCTTTGACCCGCTCACCATACTTCTAGTTCCTGTCTTCGTTACAGGAAGACACATGTTGGGCTTCAGAGGGCAGACCTGGGGCAAAGAGAGGAACGCCCATCCGAATGTTCGAGGAAGCCCGTTCAGGACAAGGGTCAGACCCCGGAGCTGCCATTTCCAGGCCGCGTGCCTCTGGCCATAGCACTTAGGGGCTCTGAGCCTCACTTCTCCACCTATAAAAAATATCGGGCGGCGACACATCCCAATCTTTCTAAAAACCAACAGAGAGTATTGTTTGGAAATAGCTTAGCCCCCAAGCAGCATGTACAGACAGCAAAGAGTCAGTAAATGCTAGTAATCTCCTTCCCTCACTGCGTCATGAACATTTTCACTCCCGAGACCCAGAAGACGGAGCAGAAGGGACTCTCAAACATGACCTAGGCCCGAGTCTTTCCGCTTGGGGAAATCAAGGCAAAGAGAGGGGAAGGCGCTCGCCCGAAGTTCTACTTGACTAACCCACGCTTAAGGAAAAACAGCACGTTTTACATTATTTCTTAAGACTGCCCAGAAAAAGTCTCAACTGCCGCTTATTCCAAATTTCTGAGAAAGCCGAGCATAAGGCAGAACCAAGAGGGAGTAGGGACCGGGAAGCCGTATGACCTATTCGCCTTGATGGCACAGGGAGGGAAACGCTGTGCGCCTGGGAAGGACCTGAGACCAGCTACGGATCCTGACCTGCAGGGCACAACCCAGCTCGGATCGTGTAATTTCCAGAAAAGGACGTGGGAGCACCCCGAATGCTAACCTCACAAAGACTAAGCAGGTGCCCCTGAAAACCTGTTTGCAGTGTGGCTGCTAAAGGAGCAGGCTCCCATGGTCTCTGCAGAGTGAGCTACGTCCCCAAAGGTGGGGTTCTGGCGTCTGCTCCTCCAAATCCGGGACTGCACGTCCGGGTACTCTTGCTGTATCACAAGGTTGAGAAAGTCTGTCCGCCACCGTGGTGGGGGGCTCTTGGGCGGATCGCCCTCAGCGGGGACATGTGGGACATCTCTGACCTGTCCTCCATTTCCGGCAGGTTTTTATTCCCTCTCGGTGAGACACAGGCAGGTGAAGCATTACCGCATCTTCCGCCTTCCGAACAACTGGTATTACATCTCCCCGAGGCTCACCTTCCAGTGCCTGGAAGACCTGGTGAATCACTATTCTGGTAAGAAACACCCCGTCGGGACGGATCAGGGAAGCCCCCCCCCCCCCCCCCTTTGCTAACTGCCCTGCGGTGCCTGTGTCTAGGATGTGCACGGGTCACCGATACCTGCCAGGTGATCGACTTTGCTGTCACCCCGCTTTCTCAACGCCCTCTGTTCTTGTTCATGCAGACCGTCAATTTCACACTAAAACAGGCTGCCTGTGAATGCTGCGTAAGTGGTAAAACGCAGCTAATCTCAACCCCACCTTCCTTCTACCTGCAGATGAAGAGAATTAGCCTGCCCCAATATTTGCAATCACAGACAGCTGGCACTTCCTGAAGTGGACCACATGTTTACGGGCCCCCCCGGTGCTTTGCTCCCTCTTTCTGTCCGGCCAAATCTTCCTTAGCCTTCAAACCAATAGGAAGCCACCTCCTTTGATACGCATTTACAGGACTGTCCGCCTGCCTTAGGTGATTCCCTAGAACTGGGTCATTCTGCCTTGCGACCCAGTGAACGGTGTCCTGGTGTGGGTTTCCCAGAAAGCTCTTCAAAGCAGGGCTGAGCTTTGTTCATTCGGACATGCTTCCCCGGGCCCAGGAGAGAGGTCCTAGTGTTCCACGCTGGCCAGGATGGGGAGCGTCCCCTCCACGATGGCAGAAGCAGGACAGGTTTTGATGGAGGTGATGGGTAAGAGTAGTCAGAAGAGTTCAGAGGTAGACTGTGAAAGGCCAGAATGCCAGGAGGTGACATTTTACACGGAAAAGGGAGAAATGGTAAAAAGTTCTCTCCAGAACCTCCGTGTTCACATCCCAGATCTTCTGGGCAGCCTGGGCTGGTTGCTCACCTCCGTACCTCATTTTCTTCTCCATGTAACGTCCCTACTCCTTGGGATGTTGTGACAAATCATGGGCGGGAGCGCGGGGAAAACACTGAGGAGAGGGCCTGACCCATAAGCGGGCTGCTGCTCTGTTCCTCAGCCAGGGCGTCTCCTCCTCCTCCTCCCCCCCCACCCCTTCCCCTGCCTATCGGAGGGAGGAAGAAAGAAGTTACCCTCACTCCATATGCGTGTTCCCACATCTGGGTTCCGGACCTCACACCCCTGGGTATCTTTGCTAGCATTCTGTAGGCTGTGGGTCTTGAAGGGCATTCCAAGGTTAGAGGAGCCCACAAGGCCTGGGTTATCACACAAGACCAGTGAGAAGGGCAGGGCATGGAGAAGGGCAGGGCATGGAGAAGGGCGGGGCATGGAGGAGAAGGGTGAGGTATGGAGAAGGGTGGGGCAGGGAGAAGGGCAGGGCACGGAGAAGGTGGGGCATGTAGAAGGGTGGGGCATGGAAGAGAAGGTGGGGCATGGAGAAGGGCAGGGCATGGAGGAGAAGGCGGGGCATGGGGAGAAGGCGGGGCATGGAGAAGGCGGGGCATGGAGAAGGGCGGGGCATGGAGGAGAAGGGTGAGGTATGGAGAAGGGTGGGGCATGGAGAAGGGCAGGGCACGGAGAAGGTGGGGCATGTAGAAGGGTGGGGCATGGAAGAGAAGGTGGGGCATGGAGAAGGGCAGGGCATGGAGAAGGCAGGGCATGGGGGAGAAGGTGGGGCATGGAGAAGGTGAGGCATGGAGAAGGACAGGGCATGGAGGAGAAGGGCGGGGCATGGAGAGGGCGGGGCATGGAGAAGGGTGGGGCATGGGTGGGGCATGGAGAAGGGCAGGGCGTGGAGAAGGTGGGGCATGGAGAAGGCGGGGCATGGAGAAGGGTGGGGCATGGAGGAGAAGGTGCGGTATGGAGGAGACAGGCGGGGCATGGAGAAGGGCGGGGCATGGAGATGGGCGAGGCATGGAGAAGGTGGGGCATGGAGAAGGCAGAGCATGGAGAAGGGCAGGGCATGGAGGAGAAGGCGGGGCATTGAGGAGAATGGCCTCTTGGGAGACACAGGCCCAAGCTGCAATCTGGGCACTGTGAGACCTTGGGCAGAGACTCCGCCTCTCCCGGGCCATGGAAGGTGGATGGAAACAGTTCCCTTGCAGGTGGGTGCGATGACTGTTCATATAATGGGTGCCCTGCAATAATGTAATGTGTCCATCACAGCCCGCAGCGGGGCAGATTCAAAATAACTCATACCAAATGTTGATTCTGTGATACCTGGAAACCTAGCAGCTTAGCTAAAAATGAAAGAGGAAGGGAGTCCTGGAGATGGTCAACTTTTACTGATTATGAGTAAAGGTTGGTTGTGGTATTTGGCTTTTAATAACAATCATCCGAGAGGTGGGGAGACCATAAGTTTTGCATAGACAAAAGCAAACACGGAAAGGAGGCTGCCCCAGCAACGATGGTACACCCTGGGAGACCCACGAGGCTTCCAGGGCGAGGGCGCTCAAGGTGCTTGCTCTGGTTACAGGAGCAATGCCTTCCAGAAATGTGGCCCTGCTCGCTGCATCGGTCCATGGTTCACAGCATCAGCCCACTGCTGCGAATGGCCGAAATACTTTCTGTGCCCCTGGGTGCCCCATGGTGGAAACAATGTGGCCAAGTTGACCTCCCACCAGAGTGTATCTAGAGACACTTATTTATTACCTGGTGCTGTTTGTAAATGTGTTAACATCGTGAAGCCTCGGTTTCTTCATCTATAAAATGGGGACTGCACTGCCTCTTGGAAGATTGTTGTTAGGACCAAAAAGAAAACCAGGAGCGTGGGATGTCTGGCCCCAAAGGATCTGGTGCCTGGTGGTGACTGAGAGGGCAGATGGAGCAGGACACAAGTTCCCAAATATGGCCAGGGAAACGAGGGGCTGAAAAGGGGGACCCTTGAATGTAGTAGAGTCATTGGGAGCCCAAGGGTGGGAGAGGAGTGAGCATTCTGGAAACTTCTGCGGAGTGGAGAGAATAAGGTGTGTCCAGACCCCAGATGCACGTGGGACTTCTCTCTCCTCCACTGCAGAGGTAAGGAGTTGCCTTTGGAACAAGTGCCTGGTTCTGAGTCCACGAGGCAGGTTCTGACCGCATTCCTGTGACCTTGAGCAAGTGACTTGACCCCAGGGTTCACAGCTTCCTCCTTCTGGAAGTGGGTGTAAGGATACTGACTGCTCAGAGCTGACGTGCTGCTGGCTGAAATGAAGCGCTCAGGCCAGCTCAACGCCGGGCTCGGGCTGCGTGTGCTTGGGAGCCTCAGTGCTTTTTCTCTTGGCCCGGATTCCGGCTCACCCTCAGGGTTAACCTCTCACACCCCCACCGGTGCTGTCTACTGGCACTGGGTGGCCCCAGCCTTTATGTCTGGCTCAGTCTCCCTCACCTCCTCATCCTCTGTGCATGCGTATCCAGGCTAGGGAAGAGAGATTTCTCTTCATTTTTTCCCTTTTTCCGCTTTCCCTTGTTTGCCCTTATCTTTGTCTTCTTCCTCCTTTATTCCTGCGTCTTTTCTTTTTTTGTTCTGTTTTTACTTCCTCCCCTCCCTCCCCCCCCACCCACCCTCCCCTGCCCCCTCCCTCCTACTCTCTCCCCCTTCCTTCCTGTCTTCTTTCCACGTGTCTTTTATTTTCCTGACTTCCTGCCCACGGATGAGCTGCTTGGCCAGGAGGATGTGCCATTCTGCAGGCTTCGGGGACAGGCATCGGACACCATGCGGTTGATGGAGCCATGCCTGAGCTGTTCTCACTTGTTAGCCTGTTCCTCTCAGTGCACAGTCAAGGAAACTGAGGCTCGGAGAGGTTCAAGGGGATTCGCTAACAGGGGCGAAGCTGAAATCCAAACCCCAGCTGAGTTGATGTTGGATCCTAATCTTAATGCCCCACCTGCACCCAGCTGAGCCCAATGCGTACTCAGGGCGTGTTGGCATTTCTCACACACTCAACTGGGCGCGTGACTCTCCGCTCCGCCACGCCTCTTTCCTATGTTGGCCTCAGTTTCCCCATGTGAACAACTCGGGCACTGTACTGGATGGTCCCCCGGGGCCCGCATCCCAGGCTGGCTGGGGCATCCTGGAGTCACTGACCAGGCGTCTGCCTCTCTCCTCAGAGGTGGCTGACGGTCTGTGCTGTGTGCTGACCACACCCTGCCTCACTCAGAGCACGGCCGCCCCGGCAGTGAGGGCCCCCGACTCGCCTGTCACCTTGCGCCAGAAGACCTTTGACTGGAAAAGGGTAGCCAGGTGGGGTGTCTATGTGTGTGTGTGTGTGTGTGTGTGTGTGTGTGTGTGTGTGTGTATGTGTGTGTCCCACATGAATGTATGAACCCCAGACCAGTGTGTGAGCCACACCGCTGAAAACAGGGCAAGCTAGAGCCAGCCCTGTGGAAAGCGGAGGGTGGGTGCTCTGAGCAGGTGCACACCCATAGAACCCCACTGCCCCCTGGGAGGCAGACCCAGCTTGTGGCCTCACAGCGATCACCTTTTAAGGGATATCTGTCGTTGGGAATTGGTGAGCTATCTTAATCAAACACCGATCCAGACATTCCACTGGCAAATTCAAGGAAAATCAGAGACCAGAACTGCCTGGGAGATGAATAAAACTGCTCTTCCTTGTAAATATCATAAAGAAATACTCATTCAAACTTGCAGTTGGGAGGTGTAGCCATCCAAGCAAATGGCGGTTCAGAGAGGTTACGTGATTTCTCCAAGATCGCACAGCCACAAATGTAAGAAGCAGAATTAGAACAATAAGTTAGAGCAATGTTAACCAGCCCTTTTTTTTTTCTTCTCTCATTTTCTTGTTCTCCGTCGTCCTATGTCCCTCCCTTTTTTCCCTTCCTCTGCCACCGTCCTTCCCACTCGCAGACTGCAAGACGACCCCGAGGGAGCCAGGAACTCGCTTGGCGTGGATGAGTCCCTTTTCAGCTACGGCCTTCGGGAAAGCATCGCTTCCTACCTGTCCCTGACCAGCGATGACAGCACGTCCTTTGACCGAAAGAAGAAAAGCATGTCCTTGATATACAGCGGCAGTAAGAGGAAGAGCTCGCTCTTCTCGCCACCATATTTTGAAGACTAGCCTGAAACAGACACCGTGGTGTGTGCCCCAAATAACGGAGGTTTGAACCGTCACCTGGAATCTGGCAGAGGCGCCCGGGTCCCTGGTCCCTGGGGAACTGCACACCTTCCAGAAGCCACGAGAAGGCACCTGGAGACTTGAACTCACATTTTCTCTAGCCACATCACCACCAAGGGAGCCCCTCCCCAGCGTCTGATCAGTACTGAGGCGTCGCGAAACGTCGCTGAATCAGGATGTGATCTGGCAACAGTTCAGAAGAGCCTGCGCATTCGTGTGTGCTTATTGTGCTCGTGGGAAAGATAAAGACATTATCTGACAAGAAAGGGCACAAGACTGTCCTCGAACAAACTGTCCAGATGGTCACACTCTGAGCTCCTCAGAGATAACTTCTCGATGACGAAGGCCTGAGAAGGAGATGAGCTGAAAGCTGTGGCCTGGCCAGTCTAGGTTTGCAAGTTGGTCTCCTGCGTTCAACTTTTCTAACCCAACCGTAACCGGACCGTTGGTATGCAGCTCCCCTCTTTTTAAGGGAATTCGGTGACACTAAACACGTTAATCTTCCCTATTATCCCTGAAGCAGGAGATCCTGTTGGCCTCCTGGTGTCAGAGCCTCATGCACAGAAGTCAGATGGCCTCCCTGCTTCTGCAGAGGGCGGGTGGGAGAGAGGGAGGCCGCCTACAGGGAAGTGTGAGGGCAGCCCCGGAACAGGGCAAACTCGTGGTGCCCCCAGCCATGGTTCTGCAGCACAGGAAGGGCTTCTCTGACCCGCTGAGATTCTCACCAGTAATAATGCATCAATTATTCACTCATGATTGCCTGAAGAGGCACTGTGTTGGGTCCCATGTCAGAGAAAGGAAGGAAGGAAGGAAGGGAAGAAGGAAGGATCAGCGGAGACTACTCAGTGTAGACAGGGAAAAAAGTGTACAAACCAATATCGTGAAAGCCGGGTATAAAAAGGAAATCAGCTCGTGGCTCGGGGGTGGGGAAACCGGAGCAGGTAAGGGTGTCCCATGAGCTCACGTCTCAGTTGGACTTCATAGAGTATGAGTTCAGCTGGATTGAGCAGGTGAGAATGATTGGCTTTTTCGGAGAAAAAAAAAAAAAAAAGGAAACTGATTAATTCTAAAGAATTAATTCCTCCAGTATTTTATTCTAAAAAGGGTCTGGCAGCCGCATGAATAAAACTGCTGAGCTCCAGGAAAGAAGGGAGTCAGAGTGGCTTTAATGCTGTCATACTAATTTTAAGAGATGAGAGAGAAAGCACAGTAAAGTTCTAGAAAAGGAGAAGTCTTTATCTCTAGGCTGCCCAGCCGGATCCTGTTAGGAAGGGGTCCGCAGAGACACCCGTGACTCATTCTCCCCTGTTGCAAAGGGGCCAGGGGGAGGAGGGGTGCCTGAGATACCCCTCGCTGACTGATACGAGAAATCTGTTCACCACACGCATTCCTTAGATCTGTGATCACTGTGCTAGTGATATGTGTATATGCATTTATGTGATTTTCTGTATCATCAGACTCGCGTGTGTTTATACAAGAAGACATTTACGGTTTCCCCAACAATCCCTAAAGGCTGTTACAAAGGGACCAGCCGATGTATGGGAAGTGAATGTAACACTGTGGATGCTGACTTCTAGCCCGAGGCAGGGGGACCTTGCAAACGCCAGATGTTTGGACGGTGTCTTAGGCGTCGTTTTCCGTTGTGACTAGTGTGCTGGGAACTTTAGGGGAGCACTCAGAGGTATTTCTAAGTGGCAAGCATTACACTTTGCTAAATCATGTATTTATTTCTGATTAAAATATACCTAATAAATATTTAACCCTTGGGATGTGGTGAGAGCTTCTTGGGCAAGGTGGATGGGTGGTTCCTTTGGAAGCTTCTTTGGATTTTGAATGTTCAAATAAACTCGCCATCAGAGAGAGAGGAAAGCAAGGAACATCAAGAGGAAACACGCTGGTTAGCAGCTCAGCTTTCTTTGGAAGTGCAGCCTTGAAAAAAACCGGGTTTTGTGAATTTTGAGGGTGTCTTATCAAACTCGAAGGTGGACACAGGGGGCCGGGGGAGAGAACAACTTCTTAGCGACTGTTAGGAACATTCTGCCTTCACTACGTTACTTCTGCGAATCACTTTCGAGATCTCTGCTTTTTTGTTCTTCTAAGAATTTATTTCTACAAAAAATTTTTTTTTTGAAACCTATTAAATACCAGATACTGCTCTGGGTGATTGGGCTCTAGCAGTGAGAACCAGATGAGGACTCTGATATCACAGAGAGGGAGATCATCAATAAACAAGAGACTTCCTAACCGTGAGGAGTGCAGTGCAGAAAGCAACACAGAGTGTGTGTAGGCGTGGGGGAGGGGGAAGGGGGGAGGGGGAAGGGATCGTTTGCAAGGCTGGTTAGGAAAGGCCACGCTCCCATTTGAGCCGAGGCCTGAAGGATGCACAGCAAACAGCCATGCAAATGTCCAGGAGGAAAACCAGAGGCAGCAGAGACAGCAAGGTGCCCCATGCAGGCAGGGGCAAGGCTACACATGTGGAAGGAACCGGAAGAAGGTCCCGGGTGACTGCGCTGAGTGAGCTGGAGTGTGGGGAAGAGGGCTACTAGGAGGGAGGCGGGTCCCGCAGAACCCCCCCCGGATGGGAGCATAGGGGTTTAGGGTCTATTCTAGGAGAAATGCAAAGCCGATGGAACCATCTAGTTAGCGGAGTGCTATGGTGTCACCCACGTGTTTTAAAGAGCATACTGGTCACTGTGAAGAGAATAAATTTTTCAAATTCTGGTGGTGTGGGGTGTGCTCAACTGGTTAAGTGTCCAACTCTTGATTTCAGCTCAGGTCATGATCTCACGGTTCGTGGGTTTGAGCCCCGTGTCAAGCTCTGTGCTGGTGGTGCGGAGCCTGCTCGGGATTCTCTCTCTCCCTCTCTGCCCCTCCCCTGCTCGCTCCCTCTCAACATAAATAAATAAACTTAAAATAAATAAATTCATATGTACTTAAAATTTGGGGGTTGTATTACCTACTTGACACACAGTGAAAACAAAAGAATGCAGAACTTGAAATAAAGGGATGGAAAATTTTTCGTACGGAAATAACAAAGGGAAAGTGTTGAATTTTGAGGCAAAACGGAATTTAAGGTGAAAATAAATTGTCTAAGGGCAAAGAGACACGTTACAAAAGGAATGATACATTAAGAAGATATCGTGACTGAACCTGTGTTAATCTAACGATACGGTTTCCAAATATATTAGGCAACTATTGTAGGGACACATAGATAAAGGAATCATTTTATGTGGAGGTTTAAACACACAACTCTCAGAAACTGAGCAATCAAGCAAAGATAAGTAGATAGGTAAATAGCAGGTTTCGATAACACTATACAACTTTCCTATCAACAAATGAGGAGCAAGTTAGGTCACAGAGGAAGTCCTAATAAATTTCGGAGTCGGCTTTCACTGACTCATGCTCCATGATAATAATGAAACAACATTAAAAATTGATTTCCAAAGGGATGGGTAAAAATCTTACAAATCTAAACAAGCGTTTACAGGGGGGGAAAAAGAGATATCCCCTTGGGTTAAGAAGAACACAACACAAGAAATAGTAAAAGACTGAGAAATACAGGGCATGTTCCTACTTCTCAAACTCCCCAGGGCTTAAGTGATACAATAGTAGGAGGGACATTTATGGCTTGAAATCCACTGATCAGAAAACGAAGAATGAACAGTAATGAGGTTGGATTTCCACCCGAGAGGCTAAAAGAACTGGTTGTCGTGGAAACAAGGAGCGGGTAAAAGATGACAAAGGTAAACGTGGGTGAAACGAAAGTTCTAGTGATACAGTCGTCAACAAGATCCAGAGCAAAACCTTGTTTAAATGGTCAGATGAATGTGTCAAAGATGAACAGGAGCAAGAAAGATCATGTCAAAGAAGAAGAAAAGCCAGTCAGCCGCAGGGCTGCATGTAGGGGGTCTCTGTGGGGGAAGGGAGGGGGGTCCCGCCCCTCCCACAGTCAGCCACGGCGGCCCCCACCCCTCTGCCCCTGCCTGGATGTCTAAGCTGCCCAGACATGGCCCTGCCAATGGGAACAAGGCCCCCAGATGGCAGAGAAACACCTAGAAGGAACACATGTCCCGAGAGATCGTGAGACACCTTGGTAAATACTACGATAAAGTAAAACAAAACAAAAGAAAACACATTTGTTATTTAAGGTCCTTAAGTGTTGAGTCTCTTCGCTAGAGCAGCTGAGCATTTTTGTTCAAAGTTGACCTGCCTACATTTACAGATAATGAAATAATGTCATAGAAAATCCAGTGGAGCCAACAGATCAAGCAATGGAAGTGGTAAGAAGGCTCAGCAAATTCAGGGCCAACTCTACTCCCCGATGCCAGGATTGACCACTGGGAAGTACAATAAAAAATACGACACCGTTCACAACACCAACCCAACGAGAATACAGGTAGGGACTTGCCCACCATGACTTCACAACGCTTCTGTGGACAGAAGTTCAAAACTCTGCGAAAAGACCTAAGGAGACAAAAATCCTGTTGTGGTAATGGTGGCAACCTGATTCATGGATGCAAGATTTAACATTATAAAACCATAGACATTTTTTGAATTAACTGAAAAATTCCATGAAAATACATTCAAATTCCCATCAAGACTATCGAAAGACAATCAATAAACTTATTCCAAAATATAGATGAGAGCACTGGAGCCCATGAATAGCTCAGTCAATTTTTTTTAATGTTTATTTATTTTTGAGAGAGAGAGAAAGAGACAGAGCATGAGCGGGGGAAGGGCAGAGAGAGAGGGAGACACAGAATCTAAAGCAGGCTCCAGGCTCCGAGCTGTCAGCACAGAGCCCGACGTGGGGCTCAAACCCACAGACTGTGAGATCATAACCTGAGCCAAAGTCGGACGCTTACCCAACTGAGCCACCCAGGCGCCCCTCAGTCCATTTTGATTAAGAGAAATGGAGGAGAACGAGCTTGAATGAGGAGGTTTGTGTGAAAACACGAGAAAGCAGTGGTTGGGCCCCTCCACCAGTTTAACAGAACTCGGCCTGCGCTTCGGTACCCTCTTCTGCCCAGGGCTGTGCTAAGTGTTAAGGAAGTTCTAAGAGGAAAATTTCACGTTCCCAGTTAAGCACTCAGTCACAGCAGCATGGGAATAGATACATTAGAAGACTAACCAGTAGGTAAGACAAGGCGGTGTTCCTAAAAATTGCCAAATAGAAGTCTCTTCACCAAAGCGAGAGTCACTCTGTTTTAAGAGATGGAGAAGAGGCTTCGCGACCCCGTTTCAGCCAAGCCTCGAAGAAGGAAGTGACTCGTTAGGTGGAGAAGCAGACATACTGGCTGCGAAGAGCTGACCACGAACAGCGATGGAAAGACGTGGAAGAAGGCATGGCATTTTCTAGGAATGTTGATTACCGGTGAGCCTGGAGTGCAGGGCTCAGGCAGGAATGCAGCAGAAAAGGAGACAGGAAAACATAGCTTGGGGCCAATCCCTGGGGCCTGGCACTCGCACTGAGGAATGCAGAATTGGGGCAGTGTTGTAGGAGGGCAGTGGAAATCTCTCCTGGACTCTATGAATCATACCACATAGGACATGACCTCCTCTGTCTTCTCTTAAAACTGCCCGGGGCATCAGAGCCACACAGCTCATGTTTGCAACACGTCACCCGTCTCTCTTCTTCAACCTGGCGTCCTGGGCAGGTGAAGCATCCCCAGACGTGCTTTTTCTTGGCATTGCCCTAGCTTAGCAAGGCGAGGCGGAACCTGGATTTCTGGAGTTCGGGAACTCCAGAACATTCTGCACACCTACTGTGATGCCAACCATCCAAGCCTTTGGGAGACAGAATTAATCACACAGATTTTATCCGTAAAGAATGCAAGAGTGAAGCATTCTGATGCTAGGCCTGGGCTCTTTCCCCTTCCACCTTAAGACCCTGAAAGAGTCGCAAGTTTCTAGAGAAGCCGCTGCATAGTTGGGGGAGACACAGGACGAGATTTTAGGTGCCAGCCTCTAATGCAGCTCCTTCTCGGCTGTGTGTTCTTTAGCCAGTCACTAAACCTCTCTAAGCCTCAGACTTCTTACCTCTAGATTGCAAATAATACAAAGACCCTGTGCCACGCAATGTGAACAATCTATGAAATAATATATGGGAGGTGCTCTGTGGCCCCAAATATGCTCAATAAAGTTATTAATTATCACAGGGGCCTGTCTCTCCATTTTAACAGCTCTGGCCTCAAGCTTTGCAGAAATACTTACGATTCTGTCCAAGAATATATCACCAACTCACATCCATTCCCCCAAACATCTGCTGGTAAAGAACAAGTTTAAGAGCCGCTAATATATTGAAGTATTTTCGTTCTCTCGATTCCAAATAATTTCACATGCATCTCAAAGACTGCTGGGAGCGGTTGTAAAAGCTGCTTCTAAATGACTGAAACAGATGGAGTTTATTTTTAAATACACTGCCATTTGCTAAAACAGATTAGTCTTTGAAATCCCCCAAACACCTAAACTCTCCAGACTTTTCAAAAAGAAAACTCGGCCTCCTGGGCCTCCTGGAAGGTATTTCTGGCATCTTCCAGGTCCCACCGAGTGTCTGGTTGCTGAGAAGGCTCGGAGGAAATCCCTTCAGGAGCAACTCAAAGTCAGGAAGTTCTGTTTCCAATACCAGGAATTGAGAGATGTTTGGGCTCAGACCTCCTGCCGCGAAGATGGAGGGAGAGACCGAGGAAAATCGGGAACAAAGGGACACGAGAAAGTGGTGGTGGGGAGGGAGGAGTCCTGGCCTGTAAGACCCTGGACACACGTGCCCATTCCTCTGCTCCTTCGCTTCCCGGATATTAACTCTGGAGCATCTACTGTAAGACAGCTGTGTTGAGTGCTTGGGGCCCTGTAAGAGCAGGGCACAGCTGTCCTCTGCTCTCCCAGAGTTTCCCGTCTTATGAGAGGGACGGATTTGGCAGTGGGAATAATTATCTCCTGGTGGGATATCGTGACACATGATGTGCAGAGAAGTACAGGCAGCAGAGGTCATACAAAGGGGGTCTGGTTCTGGGCTGAAAAGTCTGAAAGGATTCCCTGAAGGACAAACAGAGCGGGCAAAGAGGAAGATGGGAGAAAAGTGTGGCACGCAGAGGAAACGTCCTTAGGAAGCAAAACAGAGCATGGGCCCCTCAAGGAATGTTGGAAGGCTCCAGTGGCTGAAGGAGAGAGACCAAGTAGCAGGTGGTACCGCTTCCCTTTGGGGACGGTGATGATGTTGACCCAGCAGCACTGAGGCCCAAACGATGTCACTCTTGTCCTCCTTCCTATCAAGGGTTTGGATCCCAGCAGGGCTGGGCAATGCTGCAGTGTGGTCATATGGCCTTAGATTTGCTAGCAGGTCCATGGCATTGGTCTTGATGCCTTAATTTGGCTACTTCATGATCTCAGCATTGCTTTCTCTGCTTTCAGGACTGTCCCTCTTAAATGCATCCTCCACTCAGCTCTAAGACAAGTCTTCCTAAAGGGAAGCGAGTTTCCCCCTCGCCGAAAAACCCTTTGAGAGCACACCAATGTTCATCGCCGCACTATTCACAGTAAGGCAGAAATAGCCCCAGTGTCTACCAACAGATGAATACGGGAACAAAATGCGGTATATGCAAACAATGGAATATTATTCAACCTAGAAAGGAAGGAAATTCTGATATAAACTACAACACAGACGAACCTTTATGGAGGCATTATGCTAAGTGAAATAAGCCAGACACACACACACACACACACACACCAAATTTTGTACAATTCCACTAATGTGAGGTACCTAGAACAGGCAAATTCATAGAGACAGAAGGCAAAATAGATGTTATCAGGGGTTGGGGAGCAGGGGGGATGGGGGTTATTGTTTAACATATACAGAGTTTCTGTTTGAGATGATGGAAAGTTCTGGAAATGATTAATATGATGACTGTATGACATTGCAATTGATTATACTTGATGGCACTGAATTGTACAGTTAAAAATGGTTAAAATAGGAAACCAAGCCAAATGAAACCAAACCAAATAAGCAAACAAACATACCCCTTCCATGGCACCCAAGGTGCTCACTGCAGTCCAGCTGCTCTCTGCCTCCCGGTCTCCGTTACTGCCCTGTCCCCCACTGCAGCCCAGGGCTGGCAGACCTCCGTGAGGAGCCCAGCTGCCCCTTAGTGTTGGGACTCTGCCTGTGGTTCAATGCCTACACAGTGTTCACATTTTGCTCAGACATTCCTTCTCCCGGGAGGTGTCCGTGGACATTCCCCCCCTCCCTTGTGCTTGGATGGGGGCTTCTCTCTGAGCTGCCCTAAGACCCTCTTCTAAATATCTGCTTTTTAAGTGTCTGTCCCCCACCCCCCAGTAAACTACAAGCTTCTAAGAACTAGGACATGAATTATTTGGCATGGCATTTCCAGCACCTAGCATGGCACCTGGCACAGATTGGATGCTTCATAAAATTAGAAGCTCATCAATGACAGAATAACCATCAGGGCTTATGCTGTGATCAACCAGGTTATTTCTTCCATAATAGTTACTGTTATGATCGATATCATTATATCACTATCATCGGTATGATATCACCATCATCATCATCACCGTCACCACCATCATCATCATCACCATCATCACCATCACTATGACCATCATAATCATCACCATCATCATCACCACCATCATCACCATCTACCAGGAACTTCATGAGACCACCCAGTAGACCCATGAGTACTGAGTTCTATTCTTTGCCTTCATTCAACAGTCAGTGACCCAGTTGGCCAAACCTTGGGAGCTCCATGCCTCACCCTGTGGCTGCTGACCCAGCTGCCCGCCACTCCTTGATCCACCATGGGGGCAAGCTCTGGGGTCTCCACCTCCCCTCACCCCTCAGGCAAAGGAAACAACGAGGTAGAAGGGATTAGATACAGGGAATGAATCACCCAATAGTGCTCCACAAAGAAATGCCACCAGAACAGAATCTCAGCAGGAGATTTGGAGCATGGGCGGTTGAAGAAACCAGACAGCATAAGGGAAGATTTTAAGTTCAAACCCGAGAAGGTCAGGGAAGCGACACTGGGGAGCAGATGAGAATTCTCTTGTTCCACTTCTCCCCTGTCGTGAGCAATACTGTTGGGTGTCGTGAGCATCATACTGGCTAAACTGTGCCCTCATCGTTAGCTTTCCTTCCACCAGAAAGCTTCTCATCCTACAGTCTACCCCCTTATGTTTGTCGATTGGCAAAAGAGGTCTTCAAGAGTTCAGATCATTAAGCCCTACTGAGGCAATCTCCCAAAATAGAAACACTTTCCCATCTAGAATTTTGCTCAGTTTAGAATGATGGACAGTAGTCAGGGGAGTTCCTCGGCATCCTGGAATCACATGTACATGGAAAGATGGCCAAGAGCAAGCATGGATAAAGGAAACCAAGCAATTGAAGTCAACTGGTCTTAAAAGGCAAGTGAGGACCCCTCGCCTCACCCGTGTCTAAAACAAATCTGAAGGCGGAAGAAGGGACTCACCATCAGCACAGCCCTCCGGAAGAGTCTGGAGTCTGAGGCCCTGGTGGTTAGAAGGTGGATGCCAGCCACATCGGCTCCACCACGGTCTGCCGCCAGGGTCACGCGTCGAGGGTCCCCACCAAACACTGCGATGTGGGTCTGCACCCAGGTCAGAGCCGCCAGCTGGTCCAGCAGCCCCCAGTTGCCACTCACCTCTCCAGAACCTGCAGAAAGAGGAAAGCCTTTTACCCTTTGCGATTTTACAATCCGGATTTTAGTCACCCCCGGTGGTGTCTGAGCCAGGCACACGGCACCTCTGGGGGACCTGGCCTCCTGTCTGCACAGATCAGGATGGTGGGAGCGGCATGGGCTCCAGAACCGGGAGCATCCAGCCTTTGCTGGGTAGGAGACCCTGACGTTGTCCTTCTGTTTCTCTGGCCCACAGCGTTCCCACCATAGGCGAGGGCACTTGCTAGGGCAGCCGTTTACATTAGAGTCAGGGCACTTTCAGAGTACCAGCTGGCTTGGCACATCAGAGGGGATGCCCCACGTCTCGGCCCACTGTGGTGGCTCTCCACACCTCTTCCTCCCTGACAAGGACCAGGCCTGGCTGAGGCTCTCCATCCAGTTCCTTCCTACTGCTTCTTCTCCCATGCACATTCAGCATGTTGATCATTCAGCAGAGTTGATCTCTCTATTCTCTTTTCACAGAATTTAGTTAAGTATTTATTTACTGAAGAGCTCAGCACTATTTTTCTAATGACATGATTCAAACACACACATGCACACACACACACACACACACACACATGTATAGTATAGCAAAAACACATTCTTCTCCTCAGCATTTGGCACATCACATGCCCATGCCCTCTGGCCATCCTCTGAACCCAGTGGATCCTCCTTGTCAGTCTACACAGCTGACCACTCTGAAATACCCGGCGTCTTCCAGCTTGAGCTGAGAGTCACCCACTTTGTTCAGCGACATGCCAGCAGATTCCCATGCCCCCGATCACCACCCACCTGCTGATGACTCGGGAGCATCAGGGGCACAGAGTGCCCTCCCAGTTCCGGCTCCTCAAGTCTCCAGGAGGCTACCTTGCTGAAGGCACTTCAAGTGCACTGAGTCCCAAAGGGAATCGATTCCAAGTGCCCTGAGCATGCGGCCAGTAGCCTTTGTGGAATTTCTCACGTCCTCCTTCTAATGCGGCACCACCCCCCTGGTCTGCTCCTGCACGGCCTTGGAGTCTTCCCTGACACCTGCTGTACTCCACCCTGACCCCTTCTGTTCCCCAGATGCTCTAGGCTCTCTCCCCACCGATCTCCTCGGCGCTTGTCACTGGCCTCAGGTATCCGTGCGTCTCTCCCTCTGATTCTCCGTGCCACATCCCGAGTGGTCTTCTAATTTTTTTTTAATTTTCATTTACTGGGGCGCCTGGGTGGCTCAGTCGGTTAAGCGTCCAACTTCAGCTCAGGTCACGATCTCGCGGTCCGCGAGTTCAAGCCCCACGTCAGGCTCTGGGCTGATGGCTCAGAGCCTGGAACCTGCTTCCGATTCTGTGTTTCCCTCTCTCTCTGCCCCTCCCCCATTCATGCTGTGTCTCTCTCTGTCTGAAAAATAAATAAACATTAAAAAAAAAATTAAAAAATAAATAAATAAATTTTCATTTACTTATTTTGAGAGACAGAGCACACTTGAGAGGGGAGGGACAGAGAGAGGCGGGGGGCGGGGGGAAGAGAGAATTCCAAGCAGGCCGCACGCTGTCAGCACAGAGCCTGATGCAGGCTGGAGAACCCACGAACTGCGAGATCACGACCTGAGCCGAAACCTGAGTCAGACACTTGACCAACTGAGCCACCCAGGCACCCCCTGGGTGATCTTTCAAATGCATAATTTTTCATACACACACACAGACAGACACACACACACACACGCACACACACACTTCCCCATCCTATCTAAAATTTCCCATCTCATCCCATTAGGACATGATCTCAGTTCTCCCAGTGCATTCAACACACATGGGACTAGGGTGTCTGTCCCCTGGGCCCCATCCCCCTTCATCTCCTCCCCGGGCCTGGCTTCTTATCAATTGCTCAAACATGGGGTCACCCTCTTCCAGGCCGGTGCCTGGCACATGGGGTTTCCTCTGCCCAGAGCCTTTGCCTTCCCCCGGCCTTCCTCATCTTCCTCCTCCAGCCCAGCTATCCTTCAAGTGTTAGCAATGCCGTGAATTCAGAGGCAGCCCTCCAGTGAAGCAGGGCTCCCTAATCTGGATACTTGTCACCCTGGGTACTGCCTCCCTTGCTAGACCGTGTACCCCACTGAAATCAGGGGCACACAGCAGGTCCTCAGTAAATGTCAGGCGAATGAATGACCAGAGCTATGATCAACAGGGTCCAGTATCCAGCAAGAAACTACCAGCGAGACTCCATAGTCCCAAACAGAAAACCAGAAGAATCGCGCACCCCGATTTGCCAACCTGGCGCTCACAAAGCTGCTGAGAACGCCTGCTCTGGGGACATAATAGCTCAGATTACTCTTCCAGCTGGGAATAGTCTCAGCATTTCTTCAAATGCATTTTGTGTTCTGGGTTTGGTGAAGACATTAGCACAGTCCTCACCATGACTTTTCTGGATCACGCTTCCGTTCCGCTTGTTAGGACAAATGCGTTTGTTTCTGAGGTCTTGGGCAAGGCAGGAGAGCAGGTGCCAATGGAGGAGGACCCAGTCCGGGACATCTGGGAAGTGACGCCTGCAGCCTGTGTTTCCAGTGACAATGTAGGAGGGCTGGGGGCCGCTGTCCCTGACTCTCCCTTCCCCTATATCAGCTTCCCAAGGACAGTGCTGACATTGTGGGGTCTAGAAACCCCCAGGAAGTCAGAGGGGGAGGGGGCCTTCAAGGGCTGCTCTTCAGACAGTCTGAATTGGGCTTTGCCTGGTGCGAGGCGCTGTGCCTGGTTCTGGGGGGAGGGGGGCAAGACAGGCATGTTCCTGGCCCTCAGGTCACACAGGGTCAGCAGCGCACGCAGGGGCAGTGAGCCGGCTGGTCTCTGGCAGGCTGCACCAACCCCTTCCTTCCCTGAGGAGGAACCTGAAACTCCAGGGGAATGTTTGCTTTGGTGCAAGAAGCAAACGTAAGATAAAGTCGGGACTTAGATCCCGATGCATACTCAGAACTCTCTGTCCTAACGCTCAGTCCAACTCAACAAACACTTGTTGGAATGATGTGCGAGGCACTGTGTTATTTTCATTAAAAAAAAAAAATTGAAGTGCTCTCTTTAAGGAACTTTCTGTGCTCGAAAGCCCTCCTGACTCCCTCGCTCCTACTGCGTCAAGTCTAAACATCTTCCTGGCTTTTGAGATCCTCTAAGAATGGCCTTGGCCCGTCCAAGCCGTCTGGGCTCCCTTCACTCTCCTACACTGACCCTTGCCCAGCCATCAAGGCCAAGTTCATCCCCCTGCAGTCTGGCTGGCTGTGGCCGACCGGGGGTCCTCCTGGTTTCATCCTGCCCACACATGAGCTGTGCGGTGCCCCCATGACACTGGAGAGGGGCTCCCCCCCTGGCCACACATAGAGTCCAGTAGGGAGACAGAGGTGGGCAGATGTCCAACCCTGTGCACCTGCCCCTGCTGCCCTGACCTGTTTTCCACCTCCAGTGTCCTGCCCCTGTGAACCACAGAACCAGCCCAGCAAGCATCTAACTGTTCCCTCGATCCCTAACTGGTTCTCACTTGCTTGTTGGATTTCTTCCAGTACCCCCCCCCCGAAGCTCTCGGGGCTCACAGCGGGCCCTCACCCGGTCTTGTTGATGGCCGTCGGTAAGAGGCGGCAGGTGAGGGGGCCAAGCGCTCAGGTGATAGAGCCAGAGGGCCCTGGACAAGCTCCTGAATGTGACTTGATCTTCCCTGTCTGGGAGGTGGAAATGATAACCATACTCATGTCTTTAGGTTGTTAGGATGCTTGAATTAGTTCAGGACTGGAAAGGCAACGGAACAGCGCCTGGCAGAAAGCACTGTAGAATTTGTTTGGCTTTGCTTGAATAAACCAGATTCAGGCGCCAGCATTGTCTCAGGTCTTTGCAGACCTTGGCCTTGGCTTGGCTTTTGCAGCAGAAATGGCCCTTGTGGAGGGGCGGCCGCCGAGACAGGACTCTGTGCTCGTTCTTTTGGTTGGAGGGTGGCAGTGCCTCTCGGGAGGCATCCGTGTGCCCCAGGGATGACGAGGTGATGGTAATGGTCCTGGGAGTGGCCTTCTGTCTGATCCCCTGGCCAAAGCACACTTCCTCTGTCCCCACACCCTGCAGAGGGCCCGCGGGCCGCCCTGCCCACTCCTCCTCTGAGCCTGCACACCACCTGCCCCATTGCCCTCGCCGCACTGCTTTGCCGGAGAGAGGACAATCGCTGTGGCCTGTGCCCCCGAGGGTCGGTCCCCACCCACAAGATCCAGGCTGGGGAAACACCCCAACCCCGGCCCGGCACCAACCACCTCAATTCCCTTCCGACTGCTCAGCTCACCAGGAACCAGGGCCCCCTTGAAGTGCTGATGGTTTTTTTTTTCCTTTTCTTGCTGAGAACGTGAGTTTGTCTAGTCAGCCGCAGGGCGGGCGTGAGCTTCTGTTTCCATTCTTCCTCCGTCCCCTTTCAAAAGTGCCTCTGGGGCGCCTGGGGGCTCAGTTGGTCAAGCGTCTGACTCTTGACTTCCGGCTCGGGTCACGATCTCGCGGTTCGTGAGTTTGAGCCCCGTGTCGGGCTCTGTGCTGACAGCTCAGAGCCGGCTTAGGACTCTCTCTCTCCCTCTGCCCCACCCCCCGTCTCTCAAAATAAATAGAAATAAAAATAAAATAAAATATGAAAAGCGCTTCTGGCGTCGAGGGCTCTCGGAAGACTGTTTTCACTCTGGGCTACCATGGAAGATGCTGTGTACGTTGATCACAGGAGATAATGTGCATAGACTCAGTAAGTGCCAGGGGCCATTGCAACTGCTGTGGTCCAGGGGCAGCTCTGTGCCAGCTACTGGCCAGATGCAGAGCCAGTCATGACCATAACACAGCCCTGCCTTGAAGAAGCTCCATCCAGGGAAAGAAACGGGGCATTAACCCTTGCGAGCCCCTGCTGGGTGCCAGGCATCTGCCCTCCACCCACTGTACCCTATCATCTGCCCATATGTCCTAGTGTCGTTTGAGAGATGGGCAACCTGTGAGTGGAGGCAGAGGGAGGGAACTGCCCAGAGCCCCTGGGTCCCACAGAGCTGCTCTCAGACCCCGTTCTGCTCAGACACAAAGTCCGAGCCGTACAGGACACTGGGCTCAGGCTCGACTCAAACTAGCCTGTCTCTTTCCAGACTTGCGTGCTGAACTGCAGTTTCCAACTATTTAAACTGGAAAAGGGGAGGGGCGCCTGGGTGGCTCAGTCGGGTAAGCGTCTGCCCTCGGCTCAGGTCACAGTCTCACAGTTTGTGAGTTTGAGCCCCGCGTCGGGCTCTGTGCTGATGGCTCAGAGCCCGGAGCCTGCTTCAGAGTCTGCGTCTCCCTCTCTCTGCCCCTCCCCTGCTCGCTCTCTGTCTCTTTTTCAAAAATAAATAAACATTAAGATTTTTTTTTAAGTTAAAAAAAATAACATGGAAAAGAGGAAAGACGAACGGGTGAAGCACAGGGAGGCCTTAGGGGCAGTGAAACTATTCTGTAAGACACACGATGGTAGACACGTGTCATTATACATTTATCAAAACCGTAGAATGTACAATACAAAGAGCGACCCCTCCTGCAAACTGTGGGCTTTAGTCAATCATAAACTATCAGTGTCTCCTCATCAGTGGTAACAAGCGTGCCACACCCACGCGCAAGGTTAACAATGGGGGAAACTGAGGCAGGGGGAGAAGGAGTATATGGGAACTGTCTACACTTTCTGCTCAATTATTCTGTAAACTTAAAACCACTCTTAATGGTAAAATCTATTATACCTCTTTTATTTTTTTTTAAATGTTTATTTATTTTTGAGCGAGCGAGAGAGAGAGGGAGAGAGAGAGCACAAGTAGGGGAGGTGCACAGAGAGAGGGGGACAGAGGATCCGAAGCGGGCTCTGCACTGACAGTCGCAAGACTAATGCGGGGCTCGAACTCACGAACAGTGAGATCACAACCTGAGCCAACGTCGGACGCTTAACTGACTGAGCCACCCAGGCGCCTGCCTATTATATATTTATTCAATGTAAATGGTAAAGGGGATGGTGTGTTGGGTGTCACAAACTTACTGGGGGGTTCGTGGAATCGCACACCAGTCCCTCCCCCTTCCTGAGCATCCCTTGGGGCTGCGGGCACCTGCGTCCTCTGCAGAGCTTTGTCAGGGGACACACTGCGGCGGGCGGGCGGGCTGACTGTGGTCAGAGAGGCTGTTGTTTGCATCCTAGCGCCTCTGTGTCTCAGTGTCTCTCCGGAGGCATCACTCCCCTCTCCTGGCGAACTGCAGGGCGGCTCAATGGAAGAGAGGCAAAAGCCCGGGAATGTGGGGGGAGCTGGGGAGTCTGGTCAATAAAGCAAAGAAGAACCATCTGTGGCTAAAAGGATGTAAAAGACCAATCTTACTCTGTACACGGAAGAACAGGGAACCCAAAGGGCACTTGTAAACATCTGTGGGAGCAAGCCACGATAGATTTCTCCTTGCTGTTTGAGCAACAGGATGCAGAGCCCGGAACGCACTCCTAATTGTGGGCCATGGGGTTCCTCGACCTCTCTGAGCCTCATGGTTCATCTGCGCAATGGCCCTTTGGTACTGGCCTCACAGAGCTGCCTTAAGAATGAAATGAGGTTGGGGCGCCTGGGTGGCGCAGTCGGTTAAGCGTCCGACTTCAGCCAGGTCACGATCTCGCGGTCCGGGAGTTCGAGCCCCGCGTCAGGCTCTGGGCTGATGGCTCGGAGCCTGGGGCCTGTTTCCGATTCTGTGTCTCCCTCTCTCTCTGCCCCTCCCCCGTTCATGCTCTGTCTCTCTCTGTCTCAAAAATAAATAAACGTTGAAAAAAAAAAAATTTAAAAAAAAAAAAAAGAATGAAATGAGGTAATCCAGGAGAAATGTCTGGTGGAGACCGGCACTCTCAACTGTGACTTTCCTTCTCCCTCGCAGTTTTGCTTTAAGCACAATGAACAGGCAGCATTCCAGATCAGGAAGGAGAAGGGTTGGGCGTTCTGGAAACTTCCTTTGCCTCCCCCAACACTGTCTCCACCGGCAGCAGAAATGAGTCTGCCTTCCCAGAAGCACACAAATCCTCAGTAAGATTACACTCCACGAAACCGTCACCCCCCCCACCCCTCGGGCACAGGGGACGTATGGAAATTTACTCTTCCCTGTCTGGTAAGGCTCTGTGCCAAGGAGCCGGCCCTGTCTGTGGAAAGCTCCACCCGACCACGTTCAACAGGATGAGTTCTGAATTTCACCCGCCTCTTCAGAGCTGGGAGCTACTGACTTCGCAAATCATCGTCAGTCTCGTGTTTGACAAGAGGAAAGAAAATCCAGGCAAAGTTGTCAGCGCTCTAGCAGTCGACCCCGTTCCCTCCGAAGGACAATCTGAAATCTGTTTGTCATCCGTGTTTCCCTCGTTGGCATCTGGTGGTATTTCGCCTTGACTTGGCGCCCATTTTGGGTTTGCCGTGCAGGCCTAGAATCTTCTCACGGCGCTTGAGGCTTCACGCCATGTGGTCTACACAGCCCTCGTTCCCCAGCACTGCTGAGTTCCTGCCCGTGCTGGATACCTACCCACTCACCACACCCTAGGTGAGTTCATCAATCTCGCCATGCTACCTTCTACCTGCCCGTCCTTACTTAGCAGGTCAGGCATTCAGGTCTTAAGTGAGATCCTTGGAGAACAGAGATGAAGTTCAGTGCCTACCTGGAGGACCCACTACCGTATCTGAAGCCCTTTCACATGTACGACCTCCCTGGAGCCTTACGTAACTTTGGAAGTTGGGTGAAATCGTTCCCATTTTATAGAGGAGAAAGCTGAGACTCAGAAGCGAAGGGTTTTATGAATGAGACTCAGACAATGAATGGCAGAGCTGGCCCTCAGCTCTTCAGATTCCCAGGCCAGCGTGTCCACCGCTGGCCATGGCTGTTTGACAAATACCCACCACTGGTGGGGGCTGGACGCGGAGGAAGAGGCAGATGATGAAAGTGTCCGGGCCTCACCTCTGCCCTGGGTGCTGGTGGGGGAAGTGGAGGGTGTAACCAGGGTGACAAACGGTTGTGTGACTGGATAGGGGACAGGATGACATTCCCAAGTGAGGCTGGCATTCAAGAGGAAACAGGAAGCATTACTGACACCCGCCCTCACGCGGAGTCAAATGGCTTCCCTGTGGGCCCAGGACCTATAATCCATTTCTATCCTTTTCTAGAGGCAAGTCAATCTCAGTGGTGAATCCTGGCTCTGTTGTTTCTTAACTATCGATATTAAACAAGGGTTTGACCTTCTGGGACCTCAACACCCACCCACCCACCCACCCACACACACACACACCAGAAGATAAAGCACGTAATGGACTTGGAACAGCTTCAGCACAAAGTAAGTTCAGTCGGTGGCAACAGGGCGTCAGCATCACTGGAGGGGTCTCATGGTGTGCTGGACATTCCACTGAGAGCTCACCAGGCTGGAGGAGGGCCGGGGACCAGGAAGGGACAGATGGGGCTCTGAGAAGAAGGGGTTGGACACACACATAGAGTTGGCCTCGGCTCAGGGGTCAGCAGCCACACCAGCAACTCACCAGAACTCAGGAAGCCGAAGACACCCACTCGGGAGCCGGCAGTGACGACGATGAGGTTGCCAATGGCGGCCAGGAAGGAGCCGTCGATGGCCAGCTGCCCTTCACTCCCCCTGCCCTCCACGGTGTTGTGGAAAAGCACCAGCACGGACGCGTTGGGGGCCTGTGGGGAGCGGACAAATGTAAGGCGACACGTTGGCCCCTTCTCAGCCGGCAGAGCTTGGTGAGGGCACCTTTCCGAAGAAAGTGCCAGATTCTGAGCCTACACGTGACTCTTCCTGGCAACTCTGCCTCGTAAGCACACTGAGTCCCACGTTACCGGCTGAGCTGTGTCCCCCCAAAACTCACAGCTTGAATCCCTGACCCCCATGACCTCAGAATGTGACTATATTTGGAGAGGGTCCTATAAGGCAGTGATTAAGCTAGTGGGCCCTAAGCCAATATGACTGGTAGCCTCAGAAGAAGGGGACGTTTAGGGGCGCCTGGGTGGCTCAGTCAGTTGAGCGTCTGACTTCGGCTCAGGTCATGGTCTCGCGGTTTGTGAGTTCAAGCCCCGCGTTGGGCTCTGTGCTAACAAACAGCTCAGAGCCTGGAGGCTGCTTCAGATTCTGTGTGTGTGTGTGTGTGTGTGTGTGTGTGTGTGTGTGTGTCTTGTCCTCCCCTCCTCATGCTCTGTCTCTCTCTGTCTCTCAAAAATAAATGTTAAAAAAAAAAGAGGGGACATTTGGATGGAGACACACAGAAGAGATGCCATGTGGAGACACAGGGAGGAGATGACCATCCACTGGCTGAGGAGAGCAGCCTCAGAAGCCAGCAACCCTGCCGGCCCCTTGGTCTTGGATCCCCGGCCTTCAGAATCGTGAGAAAATAGATCTCTCTTTACGTCTCCCGGCCAGTGCTGTCTTACAGCATCACCAGTGCACTAATCGGCCTGATGTCACCCGATAAGCTGTTTTGAAACGTGAGCAGGTGGCGGAAACGGCAGCCCACGGCAGACCGGGAGCCCATCGGCTGGAGCTATGCAGTCCTCCAGCCCCTCGGTTCTCGCCCCTAGTTCATTCCGGAAGGCCCTCTGGGTCCTCCCCGGTGAGCCTCTTTAGTTTGGCCAGCGTGTCCCTGAATCCCACCCTGGGGGTACACAGCCACCTTCTATCATGCGCCGAGAGCAAGGCACTGGGCTCAGCACCTACATGTGTTCCTTATTCAGTCCTCAAGCTCCAGGAGCATGCGGATCGTTACCGTGCCCACTTTACAGATGAGAAGGCAGAGGCCTGGCGATCTTACATAGCTCGTCTGAGATCACACAGTGACGGAGGGAGTGGCAAGGCAGGACTTAAACCCAAGCTGACCCTTCTGTTAGAATATAATGCTCCCTCTGGGGGACCCGAACTTGACTCCGGGCCGCGGTGTGTGCAGGACCCCAGGTGCGTCTTGCTCACTCAGTCCTCCCTGTGCTGTGACGGCTCCAGCCACGTGCCACGGGCTCTGACACGCATGCGTTCCCCACCAACAGCGAACACTGGTTGAGGACCCGCCCCGATGGATGGCACGCTAAGTGTGGTCACCTCGGGCGCCCCCTCACAGCTTCCGCCCCACAAGGCCGATGCTCTAATGACCCTAAGCACCTCGACTCCACGGGTGCGAACGCTGAGGCTCAGAGCGGCGAAGTCACTGTTTAAAACACGTACGGGGAGGAGGTGGCTGACCCAGAATTGCAGCCTCAGCCCCCTCCCAGCACACTCCCCTGTGACATTGTCCCATTCGTGGTCATCTCATGTCCCCCATCAGCCATCTCCTGACTCATGAGACTCCATGCAATGTTTTATTTAATTCTTGCGAGAACGTTATGAACCAGATGTTGTTTCTCTCCCACTTTCAGAACCGGTAACTGGAGCACACAGAACGTGATTGCCTTCTCTAGGCCAGTGGTACGGGGGGGGGTCAGTGGAAGTCCAGCTGGGCGCCGGACCTTACTCCGGCATCCCAGGTATGGGGTGACCAGCACCAGGCAGAGGGGACCTGCTGTCTCCCTTATCCTAGGCTCTGTGTTCTTAGTGGTGCAGCCCACGGGAGCTTTGACGTCTGAGAGGCCTCATGACCAAGCTTACTCAGACCATCTTGCTGACGTCAAACGTCCAAAGGGCAGTGGAATCTCACTGCTAGCGGGCTAGGGGACCAGGACGCTGTAGCGTGGTCACCGGCACCATGGCGTCTATCGACACTGGGCTGGCGTCACCAGAAACTCATGTTTCCTAAACCTTATCAGTTCCTTTTTCTCTCGTGCACTCTGACCCTTCCCCCCAAAACAGGAAACTCAAACATTCAACACCAGGGTCATGGCTGCTTCTCAGGCAGATTCAGGCTTCAAATCGGGACAGAACCAGAGTCAGGGTCGCAGCGCCAAGCCTTTCCCTCCAGGACTGCCCCGAACAACACTCTGGTGGGGGGGGGGGGGGGAATTCCCTAGGGGTCCCTCCTAGGGTCTTCCAAGGACAGTGCTGTTCATTTCCTCATGCGTGGGTGAACGGGAGTCAGGCTCCGCCCTTTCCCCCCGCTCCTGCTCGGGCTCTCTCCCACTCTCAGAGCCCCGCATCACTGACCCTCACCCACTGCCTGCCTCACGCCTCCCCACCCACCCCTGTTCAAGCGGCACCTGCTGAACACTGCCCAACACACCTCCTGTCACTGTGTCCTCTCAACACAGTAGTCGATCGATACTTGCTTCTCTGTTTCCGCCCTTCCCACTAAGATGCAACTCCCTCTGTTTTAAGCACCGCTCCGTCCCACCCAGAGCAGTGCACCCCAACACAAGCCCTTTGTGAGTATTTCTCGGAGAAACGAAGCAGGACAACTGTGCCTCATCTCCCGTGGCGGGGGGGGGGGGGGGGGGGCGGGTGACCTGGGGATGTGGGGAGGATACGGTGAGGCCAGGTAGGAACCAGGAGAACCCCTGCTTATTCACAGAGCCAAGAACCAGACAGGACAGCCCTGGGGGGGGGGGGGGGGCAGACCTGAGCAGGCCACGGAGGAGAGGCTTAAAGGGCCTGGCAACTCCGGGGACAGGGGGTTTCTAACGGGGCAGTTTTCAGGGCAGTCAAGGGCGTCAGAACTCACCGCATTTTGAGGGACAAACACGTTAAGATACAAGCAATCCTCGCTGACTCTGGGAGACGTGGGTGTCCTGGCGCCTGGCTGCCAGCAGCTGGCCCTGGGGATACGGACTCTGTGACTTCCAGGTAAACGGCCGAGGGCACAGGCCTCATCTTCCCTTCCCTTCCCACCCACTGTCGGCCAGAACCCACTACCCCGGCCAAACGCCCGCTGGGCCACAGGCTCTGCCGCACTTGGGCGGCTTCGGGCGACGGGCAAAGGGAGTGGCAGCATGTGAGAGGAACAGCGGGACCCCCCCCCCCCCCCTCTCTGCCGCCGTGGGCTGTGGACCGGCCCGCCAGCCAGCCATGGGGGACAAGGGACAGGGCTGGGCCAGCTGCCTCAGGGCAGGGCTGCAGGAAGGGAGAGCGGAGAATTGTGCTCTTTCCCAGGTGAACACACACTGGCTCGGAAAATGGCAAAATCTCCAGTGTGGCAACCGTTTAAAGCGGTGTGTGCGTGGGAGGCGGTAAGGGAAACCGACGCGGTGGATGAGGCAGGAAGTTAGGATTTGACCTTTTTTTTTTTTTTTCCTTTTTCTAAAAACTCCTTTGAAGGCTGTTCCTACTGGGAGGGAGAGCCCTTTTTAAATGTTTTTCATTAGCTCATGTGCTTTTTTTCCCCCTCTCTGCTGTATTTCTCAGCCCCAGCGAGCCAGGTATGGCCAGGGGGCTGAGTTCCAACTATTTGCAGACTAGGGCCAGCGATGTGCGTATCACACACACCCGCAGGCACGGCCCACAGGAATCGTCCGTGAGGACCCTTCCGAAGCCTCTCTTTCCTGGAGGCAAAGTCCAGGAATGTGCGTGAAGAAGGGGGGTGCCCGTTGCCTGGGTCCCCGAATCACCGCATGGGGCAGAACACAACGGCCGCTCCATCACCAAATTCACTTTACGGGGGCAAGATAATGCTATCCAGAGGGTTTATCTGTTAGCGCACCTAAGGCTGCCTTAACACACTTCCCCGCCCCCATTCACTACTCAAACCGGAACGCACGGCTCTGTTACCGAGTCTCGCTCTGGAGGACCCGGACGGGAGAGGAGTTCTCTGCGCATTCACCAAAATGTATTTCACCAGATTCTCACCGTGGCTGGGTGGCATCCCAGGACCCTGTCCAGTTCAAGGGCTCCGGTGCCCGGAAGCGGCTCTCGGCCAGGGGCGGGGAGGCATACGGAACTCCCAGGAACTGATCCACCTGCTTCCATGACGTGCCCACCTGGACGGCCCGGGACCTGCCCAGCAGCTGGCCGTGGGGGGTGATGGTCACAGAAGGTGCAGGTGTCCCAGAGCTGAGCAGAGGGTTGCCTGTCAGGAGGACAGATGGGGGGCGGGGAGGGAAGGAGACGACAGTGGGTGCTGCATTCAGACAAAACACTGCTTTCACACTGTAAAAATGCGGGTAGTTCACTCAGACCCCAACAGCCTGAGTCCAGTCAGGTTACTTTCCAATGTGAAAAAAAAAAATTAATAGCAAATACAGCTGATGTTCACGAGACACTGAATGTCTGCAGCTCACAGCACCAATCCCCTCTCTACGTGCGCTGCCTCGCTGATTCTCGCCACCGGAGGCCAGGCAGAGCTTAACCCCGGATCCGAGCCCTTCCTCAGCTCGCTGGGGCTAGACGTGAGCTATCGTTCAGGATTACTTGGATTTTTAAAAAGAACAGAGGGATACAGAACGTGCAAGGTCTGGAGTCAGGCCCCACCATCGAACACATCAGTTATTTCCGGGGCGAAATGTGTGGCTTACTCATACGAACAGGGATGAACAGAGCATCTGATTTCTTCAGTTACTCTCGGGCAGATTTGGCCACCAGAGAAGTTTGCTACAAATTCACACAGCCACAGAAAAATTGTTTTCTAAGTTTTAGAACTTCGGGATTGCAGAAATGATGCTGAGGCACCGTGGGTCCTTATTTGCATTTCACTCCTAAGAAAACAGATTTAGGGGCCAAGGGTGGGTAGCTGCCAGGACATCAAGGTGTGGGATTCAAAGCATTTCTGGCCCCCGACTGTGGCCGCTGCCAGTTCACATGGGTCCAGGGCCAGCTCGGGGGCCCCTCTCCAGGCCACTGCCCTGGCCTGCAACACCCTCTCTCCCTTCCTGTGTTCCCCACGTCCATCTGGCCCATCAGGTCAAAGTTAGCGCCACCTGCCAGCCTGCCCCACCTCCAGCACCTTCCACCCCCTCCTTGTAATGCTCACCCCCCTCTCTGCAGTCCTCGCTTATCCCCTCCACCACATTTTCTGGCATCCATTGATGGAGTCAGTCAACTTTTGTTGGGACCCTGGCTCAGGGCCAAATACCATCATCTGGGACTTGGAACAGGCCTGTGTCTGATTCCCCACAGGGCTTAGGGCCTTGCACAAAGGAAACGCTAAATGCTGGTGAAGAGATCTTCTATTTCTGTCACTGCGTGTGTGTGCGTGTGCGTGTGCGTGTGTGTGTGTACGCATGCGTGGGGCGGGGAGAGAGAAATTTCTTATTATTTCCAGCAGGTGTGTTTGCTTTGCTCAGCTCCACTGTTGGCTGATTGAGAAAAGTTTTGCTGCTTGCTCTGCGGATCAGTCTCCACATACTGTTCCCATGAGGACAGGAGAGGAAGCAGACAGACAGGACAGATGTTTACCCCTTCCTCACGAGCGGGGCGTAATGCAGAGGTTCAACTGGAGGTGACTTTGTCCCCAGGGGGCATTTGACAATATCCGGAGACATTTTTGGTTGTCCTAAGGGTCTATGAGAGATGCCAGCTGCTGACATCTAGTGAGTAGAGGTCAAGGACGCTGCTAAACATACTGCAACTTGTAGGACCGCCCCCACGGCAAAGAACAGTCTGGCCCCGGAAGTGCATGGTGCGAGGGTTGAGAAGCCCTGGGATGGCGTGTGTTCAGGACGTTCAGGCCACCGAGGAACATCGTGAGGAGGAACCAGTGGATGGTCCAAGGAGGCAGGCGGACTTGGGCTTGATGTGATGCACCAGCTACTCGGGGAAAACTTCCTAATTCTTCTGACCCTCTATCTCCCCCTGCACAAGAGGAGTGGTAGCAGTCCCTACAATACATAGATGTTGGGAATAAACAACATGATGTCTGTGGTCCTCCAAGCCCAGCGCCTGCAAGTGGCAGGGGCTCCACAGGTGTGTGAATGAATGAATTGAAGGAAGAGAGGGAGGAATGAAGGGTAGGAGGGAGTGGGAGAGAGAAAAAAGAAAAAAGAGACAGGGAGGGAGGGAGGGAGAGAGGGAGGGAGGGAGGGAAGGAAGGAAGGAAGGAAGGAAGGAAGGAAGGAATGGAAGGAGGGAGGAAGGAAGGAAGGACGGGAGGGAGGGAGGAAACCATGAGTGAAACTTTGTTAAAAAACACTGCGGTCCTAGTAAGAACTCAATGGAAACTCAGGATGGAAGCAAATGGTCACACGTTTTAACCTGGTTCTCAGCCCACAGCTCCTTCTCCCAAGACCTGCTTCAGCTGTAAATCGCAGGATCTCGGGCAAGCACTCAGGACTGAGGGTGGTAAAGCACCAGAACCTTCAGGCTCCATCCCTTTCCTTTGCAGGAAAATAGCCACATTTCACGAACGTGGCATCTCTGAAGGAGGAGCAAAGACAGAAAATATAAAAGCTAAAGACTGTTGAGGGCACGCAAGCCTGCTTTCTCACGGACACTGGTATTCAACCCTCCCTCCAGACGCTGTCCAACGAATCCCAGACGGAATGAGCTCCAACATGGGGAAAACGTTAGATGTGCAGTTCTCTCTTTTGAAATGGTTTGCAGAAAATGATGGACTCTTTCTAGAAGAGCCACATATTTAGGCCACATGACTACTTAGCTTAAGAAAACGGTCAGTAGCCGTATGTGTGCACGAGGTGTGAGTGATGCCTGTGCCGAAACACATGGGCAGGCGTCTTCAGCTGGAGGTGAGCTCTGCACACTGAATTTGCATTGCACAGAATTAACAGGGAAACAGTTTAATTTGTTTTCCAGAAGCTAAACCTCAAAGCTAGGCATCTCTCCTCAGCAGGATTACGGTGCAGATTAGCTACACTATGGGTGAGATAGACTACTGCAATCTGACCTGACTAAATAGTATAAATGTCTATGTAGGTGAGGAGACTTGAGACTAGAGGCCCAAGACCACAATATGGCAATCAAAGCCCTCCCAGGCCTGGAAAGCACCCCCAAGGTCTAAAGGCTGAGGGAGGGGAGGGGACAGAGGGAGAGGATATCACTGGATCAAGACAGGCCTGGGAACCACCAGTGCTCTAGGGCAGGGTGGGGCCAAATGCAGCTGGTGCCTGGTTTTGTAAATAAAGTTTTATTGGCACACAACCACACCCATTGATTTATGTATTTCCTGTGGCTGCTCTTCCGCTAAAGTGGCAGAGTTGAGTAGTTGGAACAGACGCGTAGAGCCTAAAATATTTATCTGGCCCTTTACAGAGAAAGTTTGCCCGTCTCTGCTCTAGAAGATAAGATGGCAGAAAAAGGCAACATTAAAAAAAAAAAAGTTATTAATTCCATCCCATAAGCAGGTCTAATGGGGGAGGTGCTTCCCCCAGATCCCCAGCTCCCACGAACCCTGTTAAAGGGTTCTTAGATGTTTCAGTTAGTGATGGATTTCTAGGTTGCTCTCCCCTTGCTGGCTTCATCCCTGTATCCCCAGCACCTAGCACAACGTCGGATATGTAACAGCACCTCACTGGATGCTTTTAAATGAAACTGAGCCACGAAAAGCTGCCCTCTCCATGGTGACTATGATTCGGTAGTGAGGCGAGGTGGTTTAGGGTGAGCAGATTGTATCTAGAGATAGGAAACCTGGTTCCAAGTTCCCATTCTGTCACAGCTGGCTGTGTGAAATCGGAGAAGTGGATTCCCTGGGCCAGAGTCTCTTGATCACTAAGATGGGATGAAAGCCTTATCTTGTTATCTCAGGATTGGTGTGAGGACCAGCTGAGATAAGGCACGGGACAGAAGTGTCTGAACTATAAAATGATCATAAATAGTAGCCCATTTGATTACTTTGCTATGAAACTCAAAGGCCAGTGGCTTCCATATCTCGGATAAATGAATAAAGGCAGCACAGAGAAGTTCTAGCTTAGAAACAGGGTTTCCAAAAAACAAACAACCCAGTGACAAAATGGGCAGAAGACATGAATAGGCACTTTTCCAAAGAAGACATCCGGATGGCCAACAGACACATGAACACATGCTCAACGTCGCTCCTCATCAGGGAAATACAAGTCAAAAGCACGAGGAGATCCCACCTCACACCTGTCAGAATGGCTAAATTAACAATGCAAGAAACAACGGGTGTTGTTGATGAGGACGAGGAGAAAGGGGACCCCTCCTGCACTGGTGGTGGGAATGCAAACTGCTGCAGCCGCTCTGGAGAACAGTATGGGGGTTCCTCAAAAAATTAAAAATAGAATTACCCTATGACCCAGCAACTGCATCGCTACGTATTTATCCAAAGGATACAAAAATGTTGATTCGAAAGGGCACATGCACCCCAGTGTTTATAGCAGCGCTATCGGCAATAGCCAGACTGTGGAGAAAGCCCAAATGTCCATCGACTGATGAATGGGTAAAAAAGATGTGGCATATATACGCAATGGAATATTACACAGCCATCAAAAAAATGAAATCTTGCCATTTGCAATGATGTGGATGGAGCTAGAATGTATTATGCTGAGCAAAATAAGTAAATCAGAGAAAGACAAATGTCATATAAACTCATTCTTAGGTGGAATTTAATAAACAAAACAGATGAACATATGGGAAGGGGGAGGGAAGAGAAGAGACGGAAACAAACCACAACAGACTCTTAACAATAGAGAACAAATTCAGGGTAGATAGAGGGAGGTGGGTGGGGGTGGGCCAGATGGGTAATGGGTACTGGGAGGGCACTTGTTATGATGAGCTCTGGGTGTTATATGTAAGTGCTGAATCACTGAATTCTACTTCTGAAACCAATGTTGCACTGTATGTTAACTAACTACAATAGAATAAAATAAAATATAATATAATAAAATAAAATAACCATAATTGTATATGTGTGTGTGTATGTATGTACGTATGTATGTACATATACATACAGGGTTTTCATCTTCCTTCAGTCCATCCCAAATGAATGCCATCTTGCCCAGGATAACTTTGGCCAATTTTTCCTTAAGAACCTCAAAAGCCACTGCCCACAAGTCACATGCTTGGACGATCCCTCCCAGCTATATCCAGGCCCTCAGAAATAGCCACAAAGACACAGGCTGGGACTTACTCAGCTTCCGGTAAATGTGGGTGGCCTCTTCACGGAGCAGAAGCCGGCAGTTCTGGGCCTGCAGGCTATGTGTGCAGATCTGAGTATCAGCATAGAATACACACCTCACAGCACCAGGTCGGGTCTGCAGAGTGGTGACGAGGCAGGCCTGGTGACGGGAACATTCTACGGAATAAGAGAAGAGTGAGGCTTGGGCCTCAGAGATAGCACCTCAGCCATTCTTCTGTTTGATCAGGCATCCAATCGTGCATCCGGGAACCCGTACATCATCTATTCATCCATCAGTCCACCCATTCATCCAGTCGTGTATCTATGAATCCGTGCACCTGTCAGTCTATCCATCTAATCATGTATGCTTCCATCCATCCATCCATCCATCCATCCATCCATCCATCCATCCATCCATCTATCCACCCATGCATCCATGCAACCATCTGCCCATGCCTCCATCCATCCATCCATCCATCCATCCATACATACATACATATATAATCACTTACTTATTCATTTGAACATCTACTATACATCCCTGATACTGTGCCAGGGGCTGGAAATAGAATTGTGGTGGGGATGGGGGGTAGAACCCAACTCTTCTATCGATCTATCTTCCACACAAAAATCAGGTTTGGGGTTGTTTATTTAATTCACAAATGTGCTCCTGTCATTCCCTTGTTTGAAGCAACTTCCTGGCTCCCCACTGGCTTTGGGATTAAGTCATACCAGACAAAGCTCTCCATGCTCCAGCCCTTGTCTTCCTCTTCAGCCTTATCTCCCTGTCCAGCTCCCCCATCATACCCACAATTTTCCACCAGGGATTATGTCATTTTCCATGTGCACCAGGTCCTGAACTAGAGAATTCAAATTATTCATGGCATTAAAGATTTTCAGTCCTAAGAACAGCTGTGAAAATGGTGTTGACTCATTTACTTGGGCAAGCTGTGAACTGTCTAAGGGCCTCATTCACAGCCCAGTCTGTGCTATGGCAGCACACAGAATTGTGCAGTGCACAACCTGTACATCTATACACGGCCCTTTCTGTAAGATGTGCGTATTTCTATCCAACCCTGTCGGTGAGGGGATTCATGGAATCAAAGAATTGGAGGAGTATGAATGTTATTCAACCTCAGACTCTTGCAGAAGAGAGAGTCTTTGTAGAACATTTTTATCACATGGTTATCTAGCTTTTGTTTAAATACCAGTGACCAGAAACCCTCTAAAAGAAGTATGTGTCTGTGGACAGCTTTGCCTATTAGAAGCTTCTTTATTTTGTATTGAAAAATATCTCTTGAAATTTGAGTTTTCCCCATAGGTCTTAGCTTCGCCCTGTGAGCCTGGCCAGGACAAGTACATTTCTTCCTTGCCATGATGGCCCATCTATAATCTGAGGACAGCTATCCCGGCTTCTGCTCATCTCCTTTGTCTCCGGCTAGCCTCCTAGATCCTTCCTCTCATCATCTTCTGACCTGGCTCAACGTTGTTCTCTTTCTGGCCAGCTTACCCCCTTGGAGACCTTGACTATGGTCCACCCTGCAGGAGGATAGGAGTACTATAGAGGAGGGCACACCCAGAGTCTGTCCCCAGGTTCATCCCTTCCTGCCCAGCATGCCAGGCCATCTTGGGGTCTCCCACGTGCTTTGAGGTCAGGATGTTGGCAGCGCTGTGTGAGGCCCCGTCCCAATCAACCACCCTACCTTGGAGGGAGGGAGGGGTGGGAAACTCCCCTTACCCAACAGACAGAAGTCTCTGGCATCAGAGAAGTCCCTGGTGGCGGCAGTGCTAACGTGGGCAACATCAAAGTTCCTGATGGACGGGTCGACAACTGCTGCGGACAGGGCCAGGGACTGCCAGGAGCCCAGAGCGACTAGGAGGGAGAGCAGGGGACGTTAGTCACACGCAGCTTTCCATGTTGTGATGAGAAAGACAACGGGGTGCCACCTGGCACCCCGAAGAAGCAGCCCCAGGGCATCTTCCCTGCGGCCTCCATTCTCCTGTGACCCCATCCCTTGATCCATGTTTCCATCTGCAGTGATTTAGTACAAGTTTTTAGGAGCCAAGTTCTATGCCCAAGTCTACGGATACGAAGATAAAACAACGACAACAAACCATGGCTGTTTCTATTAAGAAGCTCCCAGTAGAGCGCGGGAGAAGTAAAACAGAGAAGGCCAGCATCGTAACGCAGGTGTCACGACTCAACAATCAGAACGAAGCTAGGTAACAATGACAATAGCGGATGTAGGGCTTCCCAGACACGGTGTCACTTAATCCTCCCCAAGCCCTCGAATGGAGCCAAGACCACTGCCTTCATAACGGACGCTGTGGCGTGCAGCCCGGGCCACCTTTCAGGACCCAGCCTCTCATCTCCCCAGCGCTGGGAAGCTGGCGTCTGGGGGCTCTTAGCCGCGTCCCCTCCAGGAACTGCCTGTGATCTAGGCGAGCCGCTGCCCCTCTCAGGGTCAGCCTGTGTCCCCAAACTAGTCCGTGTGGGTGCGCACAGGCCCAACCCCCTGCCCCAAGATGGGATGACTCTGCAGGGCCAGCCCAGCTTCAGAGCTCACCAAGGGATCCGCGGGGCCGGGGTTTGGTCGACACAGAAGCCCTACGTCTCCCGCTGACCCCTCGCTTCCTTACAGGGGCCACGAGCCCCGCGCACAAAACATCCTGCATGCAAATCTCCATCACTGAGTTTGTTTCCTGGAAATCAGCAGCTAAAACATCCTCTTTAAAGATGAAGGAAATGAGATGCAGAGACGTTAACTGGGCTCGCCCCAGAGAGTTCCATTCTTCAGGGGTGGGGCGAGAGCGAAACCCGGGCTTTGCATGCACACAGCCCATGCCCTCCGCGGCTCCAGGGCGCTGCCTCCCGCCATCTGTACATCTGTCACACCAGCAGGGAGGGATTCAGGTGCAGCTGTCAGACATATGGCTTGGCACGGGCGAAGAGACCTGCCAGAGCAACCAGTGTCCCTGCGAGGACAGAGGTGACCCTGAACAGGGACCTGAAGCTTCCACTATGAGGGAGGACTGTGGGTCTAGGTGGATGAATGCATTTTTCTGTCCACGAAGAGCACTAAAATGGGCAAAACACTGCCTCCCAACCCAGCCCTCCGTGATCGCTGGGAGCGCTAACTCTAGCATTCTCCAGATCTGTTTGGGGGGTGCTTCACTGATCGTTAATGGAGAAAAATCTATGTGTTCATTTACTTTTCCTTTCTGTCTCTGGTTTCGTTGTCAGAAGACCACAGTGGCTCTATCCCTATAGTAAGTACTTGTGACCATTTATCTCACTTGTGCTAGAAGAAGAGTATGGCCACCTTAGGTGTAGCAATTTACAGTTTGCAAAGTGCTGTCACTTATCAGCTAAGTGCTTTAAGTGTGTGAACCCAGTGTCTCAGTTTTCCCATCTGCAAGATGTCATTGGGTCCGATTCCCACGGAGCTCCGCCTGAGTGGTGGGGTAGGGACTCCAAGGCCTCCTTCACAAATGAGGAGTCAGAAACAGAAAGGCTACGTGACTTTCTAAGTTGAACTTGACCAAGCCAGACACAGAATCAGCCCTCTTGGCTCTCGGCCAACACTCTTTCCACCCCCTCCAAGCTTCCTAAATAGCTGAGCACCTTTCCCGGAAAATTGTCCCCAGGTATGAAAAGGTCTTTCTCTCGGACAGTACCACGCTCTTAGCTATATAAGGAAGCCTGTCATTTTTATCTCGAATCTGCCTTTGACGCCCAGAGCGCTAAAATTAGAATGGTAAAACAACCTAGACCACACCTTTTTCTTCTTAATAAAAAGAAAAAAAGAAAAGAAAAAAGAGAGTAAAAGGGTTTATCCAAAGAAGTCATCAAATAATGATACGAGACTTCCGATGGACTCAGCCGGAGAAGGCGAACCCCCTCCTGGAGCTGTGGGGCCGTCCTCAGACTCCAGAGCCACGTCTTTCTGACCTTGGGACCCAGCTTCTCTGCCGCAGACCCCGGGCTCTCATTTTCTTACACGTCCTCCACGCGTTACTATTTTCATGGTCAGTACAAGTGGCGTTTTTGCAACATGACCAAACTGAGCTGCATATTTTTAGGCGGTGAGGACACTGCAATTTCACAGAAGACTTATGATGGGGTTGCAGGACCATCCTGCCAATTACGGGCTTAAAATGGAAGCCTTGGCCGCACTCCGTGTTTAGCTTGATGTCTGGGGGAAAGCGCTTAGAATTGAAGGGTAAATTTCATCTCTAAAGTGAGAGTCTGCTCATCCGTCGCCACCCCAGGGCCTGGAGCCAAGTCACTGCCACACCCTCGTCCTGTCCCCTTCCCCCCAGCTGGCGGGGACCCTAGGACGGGCGGCTGCTGTTGTGCAGAACCCAGCATCTGGGGCTCATGCATCTCATGCAAATTCCGAGAACAAGTTTTTTGTGCATGTAAACCTACGATAAAGCCTGGAAGCTGGGGGGATCTTGGAAGCATTTGGGGGGGGGGGAGTTTACCATCAGAACCACCCAAAGGATGTTATCTGTGGCATATTGATGAGTTTCCTTCCCCCCCCACTTCTGTTCCAAATATATTTTATACACTGCAATGCCAGCATCACCTTAAAAAAAAAAAATCTCCCCTTGAATGTGAAATGCCACATGTATCATATATTAAGTACTTACATATAAATGAATTTTGTCTGCTGGGTAACCTTTTCTTTTATTCATCTGTTTGTAAATTCTAGCCCCGCCCTCATGCTGCTTTAAGCATTTTATCACCAAAGCCTTCCCAGATTACTTTCTCTTTAAAAAATATTTCTTGGGGTGGCTCTGTTGGGCATCCGACTTCAGCTCAGGTCGTGATCTCGCAGTTTGTGGGTTCAAGCCCGTGTTGGGCTCTGTGCTGACAGCTCAGAGCCTGGAGCCTGCTTTGGATTCCGTGTCTCCCTCTCTCTCTGCTTCTCCCCTGCTCACACTCTGTCTCTCTCTCTCTCTCAAAAATAAACATTAGGGGCGCCTGGGTGGCGCAGTCGGTTAAGCGTCCGACTTCAGCCAGGTCACGATCTCGCGGTCCGTGAGTTCGAGCCCCGCGTCGGGCTCTGGGCTGATGGCTCAGAGCCTGGAGCCTGTTTCCGATTCTGTGTCTCCCTGTCTCTCTGCCCCTCCCCTGTTCATGCTCTGTCTCTTTCTGTCCCAAAAATAAATAAACGTTGAAAAAAAAAAAAAATTAAAAAAAAAAAAATAAATAAATAAATAAACATTAAAAATAAGAAGAAAAAAAAATTTAAAAATCTATTTCTTGGCTATTTTTGGCTACTCATTCTACCAGATGAAATTCAAAGCCATTATATTAAGTTTCAAGAAAGCTCTTTTGGGATATTAATTGGAATGTCCTTCAAATTAAAAACGAACTTGGGAAGATTTTAGATTGTATTATGTTTAGGGTTTGATTTCATTAAGAATGGAATGGAACGTTTGCCCCATTATACAACAGTTACTGCTGGCGTAAAGGAAAGCCCTTTATTTGTGTGTGTTTATTTTCTGACAGGATCCTGAACTCCCTCAATGTAACCCGAAGACATGGTTGAAGGGCAGGCTCTCGTCCATGTGGCTACTTTGGAAATGGGGCCCAAACTGGATTGCAGATGTAGCAGTGACCTGCCTCCGGGGGTCTCTGGTTGAGCAGTCCTCTGCGGTAACCAGCTGAGTTCTAGATTTGTCCATTTATTCAACAGCCACTCGGCGGCCTCCTCCTACATTCCAGGTACTAGACCTGATAGCAAAAAGGTAGAGCCTGGAAAAATGGACTAATTAGCTAAAAAGTTTAGGATCCTTTCTCCTTTCCATCAGTAATTCTCAAACTTTGGTGAATATAAAGAACTTGGTACAAATTCCACAGCCCAGGTGCTGTCCCCACGTCAACGAGCCTTCGCCTCTGTGCTCCTTACTAGTTTTCCAGGTGAGTCTGACACACAACCAAGTTGTGAAAATTGCCTTCCTCGGTTTCTGAAATATTCTTTTTTTTTTTTTTTTTTTTTTTTTTGATTTGGCCATAACTGATGGTGAAACTGCTTAGGCTGGTGAAAAGAGACAGATCTGGGATCCAATCTCACTTACCCTGCTGCTGTGTGTCCCTGGGCAAGTTCCTTAACCACTCTGAGAAACTCCATTCTTGAAAAAACCTCATGTCTTTGTCTTAAACATTGCTCTTTCTCTGAATCTCTAATAAACACAAGGCCTTCAAGTGAATGGCATGTGACCACTAACATCCTGCTGTAAGTGTGCTCATCAGCCTCTTTGCTTGGAGCCCTTCTGAGTCGGCCTCAAGATACTAGTCCCTTCCCCCAGAGCAGAGGAAGGGAAGTGGGCAGAGGAAAAGACGGAGGTTGGCTCCCCTAGAATGACCGCCCAGCCTGGTAAGAACGGATGCCTCCTGGGGTACCCAGGGCTTTGCTGCCCCACAGCCCCATGGGCGTGCGCTCTAGGTGTGCTAGATTCCGCTGCCCCCAGGGAAACTCCCCAGGAGCCACTACCGGGAAGGGGAGAGTACAGGGGGGTGATGAGCCTGCCCCTGAAACTGCCCGAAGCCAGACGATGAGCAAACACGTCAAGCAGCTGTAAGGAACGGTGGGCTCTGAGCGCAGGTCATGAATGAGACCTACGTGGTGAAGCTTCCGGGTTCCCTGAATTTATCCCAGATCCCCATCCAACAGCTCCGTGAATTTGGGCAGCCCACGCCTTCTCTCCGAGCCTCTGTTTCCTCCTCGGCAAACCAGGGACACCCTGAAAACCTCCTCCTAGAGCGGTAGTCAGAAATGAGCCAGGGGGGTAGGTGGCCCCCCTACTCCCCACCACGCAGGTGCAGGGGGCGGAGCTTAGTGAACGCAGCCAATCGCATCACCTCTGAGGCATTTCGGTCTGTTTTCTCAAAAACTATGAAGGGCTGAGCCACACCCAAGTATGGGGGGTGAGGGGGAAGTTCCTCAAGGCGTATAGGAGCCCAAAGCACTGCCAGTGACATCCTGACCTCTTTCCAATCCCTGCTCCCTCTTGCCCCACCCCAGCCTGGTCCCTGGGCACCTGGCTTCCTGCCCATCCATCCCTCATTCTCTGCCCTCTGGCCGGGTGACTCCTCCGACTGGTCATAGGCACAGTAGAACCAGCCAGCATGCCTGCCTGAATACTCACTGGGCCTCAGTTTCCACAGCAGATCCGCTGCTGAATACAGCAGCAAGGTTTTATGAGCTCAGCACAACCCAAAACGAAACCCTCACACAGCCCTCCATGCTGGTGTTTACCCCCATGTGGTGTTCTTGTTCCTCAGGAAATCCCCCCCCCCCCCCGACATCCTACGGTCCTATGGCCTCACCTTGCCCTGTCCCTTCTGCCTGCTCGGCCCCTCTGGGAACAATTCCTTCTTTCCCACCCAGATTCCAGCCTCCTCAGTTTCACTCCGCCTACTGACACCTCCCTCTGGCCACTCTTGCCCCTCTCGAGCCACCGTTGCGCTGCAGCCAGGGCACCCCCCCCACCCCATCTGACAGCACTCACTGCCCACCGTCCTCGGGGAAACAGGCAAAGCCGTGGTCGGCAGGGCACGCTCACTGCGGAGTCCAGCTGCATGACACCCCCCACCTTCGCAGGGGGCGCCTGGGTGCTCCTCACTCTCGCCCACACACCAAACGCGTCAGATAGGGACACGGAGCCACAGGGAGGAAAGGTCACAGGGGACTCTCCAAGGTCATAGGGGAATGTTCAGGAGCTGTGCGGTTTCGCCTCTGCCTCACGATAGCCTGGGACCTCCTCAGTGGGGTAGTGACCCACAAATCAGCCCTCCTCGCCAGCAGCACGTGCATTCTATCCCCATTTTACAGAAGAGAAAAGTGAGTCCCAGAGAGGGCCGATGATGTGCTCCAGGCCCCACAGCTAAGAGGTGCCGACTCAGCATTTGAGCCTTGGTCAGCTCTGTGGCCTGGCATTCTACCGCACCCCGCAGAGTTGTTGACGTGGGTGGGGGCAGAGCGGAGGGAGGGAGGAGGGCAGAAAGCAGCAGGTGGCAGGGCGGACCCCTCCGTGACTCTGGGGCAGCATGGGCTGCAACCTTGACATAGGTCGGCCTCCAGGAATATCCAGCTACTTCTGCTCCCTTCCGGAAAACACTGTATTCCCTTCAAATGTAGACTAAGTAAAAACAAAATCACGAGACTCCAGTATATTTGAAATGTTCAAATATATGGAAAATCATGGTTAATCCTGTTCTGTTTTTCTTCCCTCTCTCCCCTTCCTTCCTTCCTGTATTCCTTCCTACCTTTCTTTCCCGATACCAGTTAAAGGAGGAAATGCTTGATTTTGATTTCAAGGCTTAGAGGGGTTTTTCAACCATTAAAAATAGCTTTACCCTAGCCACACACACACACACACACACGCACACACACGCACACACACACGCCTGCAAATCTATGCTACTATAGAAGGTACGGGTCAGTTGCTGCCTGGCCGGGTAACCGGGTGTCAGTTCCTGCTCTGGCCCTCCTTTCTCTCACTTGAAAACTGCGGGCGTGCTCGCCAGCGTTTCCGAAGCACATCAAAGTGCAGACATATCAGACCAGTAGCAAATACTCACTTCTCCCACCATTCAAATAATCACAGACCCATTTTGTCAATGAAAAGATCTAAAAAAAAAAAAAGAGTGCAAGCTCTATAGCATCTGAAAACACACAGGTTTCGCTCTATTTCTCTCGCACTCAGAACCAAAAAGAATTCCCATCAGCCCCTCGGCACTTATCAAAGTGATGGGAGCTGAATACGGAGAAAGCCTGAGGAAGGCTGGAGGCGGTTTCTATGCCCAGGCCGGCTGGCTGGGGTAAAACATCCAAGTTGGAAACCTTTTGAGCAGGAAGAGTATTTCAGGCACCAGGAAGCCACCACGACCTTGAACGGGAGCAGGCCGTAACGGACCGTCTGATCCGGCTTTCACAGCTACACAGCCACAGGCGCTGTCTGCTGAGACGATCCCCCTACGCGCAGTCATTATGGGACAGGACTAACAGTCAGGCATCCTGATTTCTCACCAGACGCTGTCTTTCAAATGAGAACCACATCATACTGGGCTGTTTTTGCCCTTGCTAGCCCTCAGAAAAAAACCAGATGTTCTTTTGATTACAGAGAGACAGTGGGGGAGATAGAGAGAAAGAGAAAGAGAGATCCGTGTTACCGTGTGATGGCTTCAAAGATACAAATAGGACCTGAGGTGCCTGTGGGTCTGGCATTTCTTCAGGGAGAAACAGCAGACCCCGCCAGGCCTCTTTTGCAACGTATAACACCAGAAAAACACCTAGAGACATGTTTACTTCTGTTCAGCCTCCAAATCGCCATTTATGAGCTCTCCAGGCAGCCACAGCTTTGTCTTTCCCTTTGCATCTCCAGAGCTTAGCCGAGGGATGACAGTGAGTCCTGGGGGTTGGAATGTGTTCCCTCAAGAGTCATACTTTGAAATCCTAACCCCCAGTCATTCGTAATATGACCCTATTTGGAGATAGGGTCTTTGCCGAGGTAATCGAGTTAAAATGAGATCATGAGAATGGCCCCTAATCGAGAATGACTGGTGTCCTCATAGAAAGGGGACATTCGGACACAGCATGGCACATTCGGGGAAGGCGATGTGAAGACACAGGGAGAAGACGGCCATCTACAAGCCTAGGAGATGGTTCTAGAACAGAGCCAACGCTCGTGGCTCTCTGAAGGAACCAGCCCTGCCCACACCTTGATCTTGGACTCCAGCCTCCAGAGCTGTGAGAGAACAAATTCCCCTTGTTTCAGACCCAGTCTGCAGCATTTTGCTGTGGCAACCCTAACGGATTAATCCGGCGGGTGAATACTCAGTAGAAACATCCTTTCCTTGATTCACAGACAGTCTCCTGTGCCTCACTGTTGTGCCCGGACATGGAAAAGCCAGTCCCGATGATAAGACTTACCATGTAAAGTAATACAATTACAGTGGCCAATATTAATATTAAGAATTTCCTATTCACTAGACACACCGCAATGTGCTGTATGTGTTGTTTGGTTTAATACACACACAACTGTGAACATGGCTTTGCGGTCACCTCTGCTCAGAGAGGCGGCATTGCATGCTCTTTGAAGTTTATTTATTTTGAGAGAGAGAGCGTGTGAGCAGGGGAGGGGCAGGGAGAGAGGGAGAGAGAGAATCCCAAGCAGGCTCCCCGCTGTTGGCACAGAGCCCAATGAGGGGCTCGATCCCACAAACCGTGAGATCGTGACCTGAGCTGAAACCAAGAGTTAGATGCTTAACTGACTGAGCCACCCAGGTGCCCCTGGCATTGCATGCTTTAAAGAGGGATCATTCCGGAAGCATTCTGGCTGGCTGAATCTTGGCTCTGCCTACCGCCAGCTCTGACTTTGCATAAATTACACTCTAAGTTTCAAACGTTATCTTGTTTTAATCTATGAACTGGAATAGTCATGTCACCTGTGTCCTAGGGCAGAGCTTCCCATATGTTAAGGGCCACGGTCTGCTACTGATCCTTCTAGCCTCCCTGGGGGGCAGGGGTGGAGGCAGCTAGGGCAGGTCCTCTCACCTGGCTATCTGAATGCAGACGTCATCATCCCCAATGTGGGTCATGGCATGAAAACGTCAGTGTCCAGTCACCCTCTGGACACAGGGTGAGGACTGAATGGATTAATCCCTGCAAAAGGCTTGGTGCATAATAAGTGCTCAACATTTATTAAAGACTTGACGCCCTTTGTCTCAGCCTCCAAAGCCAGAACTCCTCCTTCTAGGCCGTGTTGCTCAATGCACAAGGGCATATATGCTTATAAAATAGGGCATTGTAGGGGTGCCTGGGTGACTCAGTCGGTTGAGTGTCTGCCTCTAGGTTTCAGCTCAGGTCATGATCCCAGGGTCATGGGATCGAGCCCCATGTCAGTTTCCATGCTTAGCGTGGAGCTTGCTTAAGATTCCCTCTCTCTCCCTCTGCCCCTCTTCCCCAGTCTCACACAAATAATAATTTAATAAAATAACAATTAAAAATAATAATTAAAATTACTAAAATTATTAAATAATAAATATAATTAAAATTAATTAAAATAATGATTAATAATTAAATAATAATTAATAAAATAATAATGACAATAAAATAATAATTAATAATTGTAAACAAGTAATTGAATTATTAAAATAATAATTAAAATAATTAAAAATACAATAGAATAGAATAAAATAAAATAAAATAAAATAAAATAAAATAAAATAAAATAAAATAAAATAAAATATAATAAAATAAAATAAGAAAAAGGCATCTTCAACCAAACCACAAACATCAATAGCACTGATATGACTGTTGACACTCCCTCACCTCCCCGGTCAGGACTATCACACAATGGGGCAGAGCTCCAGCCTTGTGGCCCAGGAGGACCAGGAAAGACCCAGTGAAACAGTTCAGGGACTTGGGATAAAGAGAAGACAACGATTCTTCAGGCCAGGCCAGGGGCCGGCAAGATTTCTCGGTTAGAGGCCAGACAGTCAACATTTCAAGCTTCGCTGGCCACGTTTGTTCTCTCTTGCAGATGTTCTTCTCTATCCTTTTATACAATCCTTTACAACTGTCCGAGGCCCTTCTTAGCTCACGGGTTGCACAGCAACAGGCTGTAGGCTATGGGTTGCCAACACTGGGCTGTGAGGGCCGTGGGCTTCAGATGCACGTGGCACGAGGGGTTGGGGTGGGGGTGGGGGTCTACGTTCTGGGACCCAGAACTGCAACAGGCAACTTGACAAGGAGTTTTGTGCTTTCTCCAGAAATGAGGGCTGGTCTGGGAGATGTCATCTGGGAGGTAAAATTGCTTTTTTGCTGTGTCGATGGATGTGCTTCCTAACTCTTACAAAAAGATGATGATTTGTTTGCTTTGTTTTTTCAAAATTGTTCTTATTTGGTAGAATGAAAAATTGGCAACCGTGACCTGTCCGAGAATACAAGGTAAGCCACTAATCCAAGAGGAGAATGTTAAGCCCACCTGTCTTCTCCACACCCACGTGGCCTCATCTCGCTCCGGATCCAGCCTCCTGCTGAAATCATGTCACTGCTGTCACAGCTGACCCGACCCTAGCTCTCCCCTCCCCAGTATTGTGTCCTGGAAACCAGGGCCCTGACCATGGGCCTAATGTCCCCTTTCCCCTGCTTTGGGTCACAACCTCCTGACTATGGAAACTTCTAGTCTTTCTCAGTAATTAATTACCCTCAATAGGGCATGCCTGGTCATTCGACCACATTCTTCAAATTCTTTGCCATAATTTTCAGCTCACAATTTTCATTTCCACCCAGACCCTGCTGAAGTCTTGGGTGAATTTACCATCTACGGGGACTGTCGATGGTCCACTCACCACTCTGGTCTGTTTCCTGACCCCTTTAGTCCCAGAGACATTCATGTCCACCAGTTCCAGCCCAGAACGCCCACGGCCACATCCACACCCTAAACCAGCTCCCGACTTCCGCTGCGATGCCTCTCTCCTCCCCCCTCTAGGGCACCCATCTTCACAGGTCTGTCCGAAGCCAGGGCCACCCACTGGTCCGCTGTTTCAGCTTCCCTTTTGCCAGTGCCCTCAACCCCGTCTTCCTGGTTAGATTAACCCAAGGGACTGCTCTGTCTGCAGCTTGTCTTGGTCAGCTGAGCACAACTCAAGCCACTTCCCCGGACAGATCGGCACCTTCACAACTTCTGGATCCCCAGCCTCACCTGAACCGTCAACCCCTTGGCACCCTCGTCCTCACCTCCTTCTGTTCTCTCTATCCACCACCTCTGGTGCCTGTTGCTCCGTCCAGGCCCAGCGCCGTCACAGCCCCTGCACCTTCAGCAGGTGCCCAACCTCTCGCCTCCCAGAGAAAAGAGGGACGGTCCTCAGCATTGTCCTCAACTCCGTGTCCCCCTCTCCACTCTCTATGAATCATCCCGTCTTCTTTCTTTCTTTCTCCTAGACGGAGGAAGGATGGCTGTTGGGACGGGTTCCCCCATCTGTGTTCTAGAGCTCGTTCTTTCTCACCGCCCCCCAGGGGCATCTGCAACCAATTACACCCCCAGGCCAGTCCTGCTCCCACCCCTCCTCTGTCTTTGGTCCATCCCTGGACACTGACACTTGAATCTTAGCATAAAAACACACTCAAATGCCCCCCCTTGAAAACAAGACGTTATTCTACCCCACAGTTTCTTACCTTGGGGGTTAGATTTCCAGGGCTGATTTTCTGAAAATAGAGGCAAAATCTGGTATGTATGGAGGGGCATACTGTTTCAATACATTATCGGGGGGCGGGGTCATGGCCCAGGACAGATAGTTACCAACGAATGGGCCACCTTCTCCTTTAGCTGTCAATCTTGCCCTCTCTTTTTATTCAGAGCCAACATTCTTGGGAAAAGTTTGTAGCTTCTACTTTCTCAAATCACTACTATTTCGCTTTTTCCCTCATCATCCCACTACATTCATAAAGTGCTTGCCTAGCCCGGTGAATGTCTGTAGTCCCCATCGTCCTTGAAATTGTTGGTCACATCTCCCTTCCCTGGTTTCCGTGACACCCCACGCCACCAGCATGCCTCCTATATTCCTCCTGCTTCCCCTGGCTTCTCTCCTTCTCTTCCCTTCCATGCTGTTGTTCCTCAGGGGTCTGTCCTTGACCTTCACTGTTGATATCTGACACACTCTCCACGGGCAATCTCACTGTCCCCATGACTTAAAGTACTGACACACTGATGACCATCAGCACATCTCCAGGCCGGAAGCTTCACCCAAGCGCCATGCCGAGACAGTCTGTGCTTAGCAGACCACTCCCAGCAGGTGGCCACGACGTATCCCAAACTCAGCCTGTTGAAAGCTGAGGGCTTACTCTTACTTCCATCCTTAGCCACGGTCTTCACCTGGTTCCCTTCTTACGCTCTCCGTCTCGGGAACTGGCCCCACTACCCATGGGACTGCCCAACCTGAAGTGTTAAATGTTGTCCCCAACCGGTGTTCAGGTAGACTGAATGTCCACCTAGAAAGGACCTGATAGAAGGAAAATTAAAACAAATACTCTTTCAAGTCTAAATCTCAGGTTCTACCATCATAAGTGGACGCTCTCCCCGGAAAACACATCCAGCCAAAACATGGCCTCCAACGTTTCTCGAGATCTGTCTGCTGCCTCCCTTACCTACCTCCTCAGTCACATCTCTCTTCGTTCTACCCCCTACCACCCCAACCTCACGTCTGGAGGTCTAGCCAATCACCCCGTGTTGTACGACGTTGTTCCTCTCATCTGACATACGCTTGGTAAGTGAAGTCAGTTTATTCACGCAGTGAACTCATGTCATCCTTTAGGACGTAATTCAGATGTCACTTCATACGCAGACCCTTCTGAGGCTCCCACACTACCGCCAGCCTGTTCCACTGATCTGTCTACTGTTCCACTAAGAAGTCTACTGTTCTACGAATAGACTGCACTGCAATTTCCTTATGTTTTCTATCTCTGTTAAATTATGAGCTCCTGGAGACCAAAGACTCCGCCTCAGTTTTCACTGCTTGTCTGAGCCCTATCATAATAGTATATAAAAATCTCAACAATAGAAATAGTAACATAGCTGTAGGTGGCACTTGTTAATGTTCCGTGTGCTGACAGGAACAATAATATCAATATTTTGCGTGTATTTTGCGTCCTAAATGTGTATTTCATGAATGAATTGATGAAGTTCCTTAACTGGTAAAGAACGAATGGGATGCCAAGTATTTTTTTTTTTTTATCTCTATAAAGATTAATACTATGATTATTCGCCTACCACAAGACCTCGAGTGGATCAGTGGCAGAACTGATCACCTAGGAAACAAATCATGGTCCACCAATTTAATAAGATCTCACTCTTCTGTGGCACATTCCAGTTGATGAAACATTTCATTGACACTACGAGATGTAATCACTACATCAGCCTATGCATCAACGGTATTACTGTCACTCTTTTTCAAGGGACTGAACTGAGGCTCCGAGCTGGTGTAGGACGTGGCCACAGTCACGGCTCGTGGTTAGCAAACCAAAGGCTTAACAAAGACTTCCCCCTCCCAGTACCCACTTCGCCGCAGCTACCCCTCTCTCCCCGGGACTCCACTTCAGAGACAAAGTGGTTCCCTTTCTGTGTTCCCCGCCTGTGTTTTGCAGGCAAAGGTTTCCACAGACATCTGAAATGGGCCAGCCTCTGCCGAGGTTATGAGCTGTGGATGGGTGAGTAATCATCTTTTACACCAACTTCAAAGACACTGCTGGAGAAAATTCCTAACTAAGAAAAAGACAGGCACGTGGGACCAGACTTGGGACAATCCGCCCTCCGTGTCCTCCTGACAAACTACTAAGTTCATCACAAGCCAAATTCCTACTGGAAATTCAAAGGCTCGGGATAAACCTGATTTCTCTCTGGGAAGGTTGACTCCTATCAAATGGACCCCTCCAAATTCCCCCCCACATACAAAGGCGACCGGGGAGCTGGTACGATAACAGGGTTTTCTGGGAGCATGTGAACTCTTTCTTGGGGTCACTGCGTGTGATCCCGGGTGCTGGATAAAACTGCCGAAATTCAGAGGCATAAATGCATATGGAGCACCAACGTGAGCTAATCAGAGAAATTCCAATAGTGCAGAGGTTTTTTTGGACAAAGAGCATCAGGCAGACGCTGGCCTGACCTCTCAGTGGACTGTGGGTAACTCGCCCAAGGTCACGCAGCTGGTCTGGACCCAGGCGGGCAGACTCCTGAGGCTCTGCTCTGCCTTTCGGGGCACAGTGGCAGTAAGGGCAGCTACGGCTGTCACCACTGTCTGTTAGGGGCTGCGTGTGACAGGCACTGTACTAAGCACTGCCCTCCATGCTTCATCCAAATCTCACAGCCACTTGTGGAGGCAGGGCTATTAGGAAGTCTGCCTTAAGGATGCTGAGGCTCAGAGCAGTAACGTGACGTGCCCTGGGTCACACAGAGTAAGAACAGAACTAGAATTGAAACCCAGATTCACCCCATCCATGCCACAGTCTCTCTGCTTCACTGCTCCTACTTCTACAAACATCTGCCCAAAACTGCTTGCCTGTGCGTAAGTTATCACAAAAACAGAAAAACAAAGGCCACGCCTTAAAGCACAACGGAGCCAATCGTCAGAATTACAAAAACAGAAAACTCAGAGGGAAGCTTAGAGGCCATTTAAGCCACCTCCTCACACCGCAAGGGCATCTCCAACAGGCTCGACTTCTCCAGTGATGGGGAGCTCATCACCTCAATCTCCATCAGAGCGAGATCACCAGTGCCTTCTCCTTTCATCATCTGACCCCATCTCCTTCTCGCCCCGTCCCTCACTGGTCCCCTCAGGATGCCAGATGCCCCGATCCATACTGAAGGCTTCCCTCAATCCCTTCTGAGCTGGGCCCTCTCGTCTCCTGGACTTTGCCCATGTAGAAGGGAAGGTGACTGCCTCCTTCATAAATCAAATCCCACTCCTCCAAGGGGGTCAGAGGTCAGAATTCCACGGAGACTCGGCAGTAGGGATGAAGAAAATGAGGAATGACCACAGAATCGTTAAAACAAAACACAACTTAATATAGCACTAGCCGCTTAGAACATGGCATTACTATCTTGAACCAACGGTTAATATTATTATAATCCATGAAACTAAAGGAAATCTACCCCTGTGGATGGACTGCAATTCAGGGACGGTTGGGTTCACAGACCACTATGCAGAGTGACTTGAGGGGCTCTAGGAAAGGCAACCTGTCTAAAACACTTCTCCTAAATACTGGTCAAATCGTCTGAGAAACAACCATTTTCTGGTTTATCCGCTGGTTGAAATGTGAAAACTCTTGTAGAAAATATCATATTAAAGTAATATCAAGTATTTGCAGCGTGAATTATTTTGTCAACTCCTCAACTCCATTTAAATGTTTTATTCATTTATTTTGAGCGAGGAAGGGGCACAGGGAGAACCCCACGCAGGCTCCACACTGCCAGCGCCGAGCCCGACGCGGGGCTCGATCCCACGGACCGCGAAATCATGACCTGAGCCGAAATCAAGCCTCGGTCGGTTAACCGACTGAGCCCCCCCCAGGTGCCCCAACTCCACTGGGTCTGCCGAGAGTTCTCTAGCAGAGCACTAGGAAATAAAACAATAAATAAGCAAGGTGCATCTCCTCCGTGACAGCTAGCTGGTCAGGGCTGGTTTGAGAGTGGGAGGGAAAGAGGAAAGAGGAACCACTTCTGTCGTCAGAGAGGCCTGCCTTGGGATGGGAGTTGCAGCGGGGAGGTGGGGTGCTGAGAAGTAGACAGTCATGAGTTTCCCAGAGTGGGCTGGAGGCCAGGAATAGGAAGGGGGGAAAAATCGGGAGGAACCAAAAGCTCCCTCCACCTCACAGTTTTGACTGTGCTCATTTTTTATCGGGTAGTATCTGATTGATTCCAGGCTAAAAATATACCTTCTATAGCTAAGCAAGACACTTGAAAGAAATCTTTAAAGCTAAAGCCAAAACAACCGAAACCAAAAGGTAGGTCTTAAGCTGGCATATTTTCTTCTTGGTTCTGTCTCCCTTAAATTTGATTGAACAATTCCCCGACGGACCAGGTACACAACTGGCACTAACCATCCGGGGAGGAAGTTTCTGACGAAAATCCTAAGTCTTCTCCAGCCCCTAAGGTCTAACAAGGGTTCAGGACACAATCAATCAGCAAACATTAATCCAGTGCCTCCTGGGCTCACCATGTACAGCTGCACAGGTTGTACACTGTACTATATCGCAGAGGCAGCTTTTATAAATATTACCTGTGAAAGAGATCCCTTAGAACAGGCAGCACTTGACCTAATTTAGCTGTTCCAACACTGCCACCTTCACCAGGCACCGGCCGAGGCAATTTTACACGGCACATCTCTTTCAAGCTTAATAACAACCTCGTTGAATTAGGCATCATCATCTCCATTTTGAAGGTGAGGCACCTGAGACTCAGAAAGTTTCTTTAAATTGGTCAAGATCGTTCATTTATACACCTTTCCAACAAACACTGAACCTCTGTTAGCTTTAAATACTAACCTAGAGCAAACTGAATATATACGTATTAAACCTAACAAATTCTAGGGGCGCCTGGGTGGCTCAGTCGGTTAAGCGTCCGACTTCGGCTCGGGTCATGAGCTCACGGTTCATGGGTTCGAGTCCTGTGTCAGGCTCTGTGCTGACAGCTCGGAGCCCGGAGCCTGCCTCAGATTCTGTGTCTCCCCCTCTCTCCGACCCTCCCCTGCTCGCCCTCTGTCTCTCTCAAAAATAAATAAACATTAAAAAGAATTTTAAACCTAACAAATGATAAAGAAAATAACAGTCAGTGTCCACTATATACCAGGCACCGTGCTAAGTATGAAGGATCAAGCCCCAAGTTGTGAACTCAGTTTCTGGGAGCACGAAATCTGGCAAGCAAGAAGCAGGCCCTCATTCATTCAGTAAATACCTTGCGAGCACTAACTAGGTACCAGGGAACCTTCTAGGGGCTGAGGCTACAGCAGTGGATGAGACACCGAGCCCCTGTCGCATGCAGTCTCCCTTCTGGGGGAAGGGCAGACGAACATTCAAGACGTAAGCAGGTGAGAAAATTTCACAGCAGACAAGAGAGCAGGCTGAGGGAGTGGAGAGTGCCCAAGGGGGCTGCTTCGATGCGGAGTTAGGGGTGATGTCAACTCAGAGAAGGGGCCCCACGGAAACGTGCTAGGAGGAAGTCCTGTGGTGCAGGGCTATCTGTGGGCTCTGCTCACTGCTGTAGCCCCTGCACCTAGTGCCTGGCCCAGGGGAAATGCCCACTAACCACTTGCAGAATGAATGAGCAGATAGATGGGGGAGTGGCGGCCAAGGCACGAGAAACCATAACCGTGGCCCCGATCCTGCACCCCAGCAGCTGGCGCGATGCTCCCGCCCGCATCCACGCGGAGACGTGAAACCGACCACCTGGGGGCCACTTTCCTCACATCTCCCATTTCCTTCCACCCGCCGCTGCTGTGGCTCCGGTTTGCCAGCTGTGTCCTTCTGCTCCTCAGCCCCCAGGGGTCTCGGAAGGGAGATCGGGGCCGGGGTGGGGGTGGGGCGGGGTGGAGGGCTGCTGCTAGTAGGAAGCTGTGCCTGGAGCCCGCTCGGCCCTGCTAACTGCAGCTGCCCAGCCAGCGTGGCCCTGTGGGAGAGGAGCCTCCGGGCTGCACGCCCCGCTTGGGGAGGGAGCTTGTCCCTGGGGCACGAGACCCATCCCCGGACAGCAGTTCTCAGGGGGTGGCTGCAGACTCTGCACTGGGAGCCTCTGCGGCGGGTGCACACGCACGGAAACCCTGTGCGGCTTTGGGACAGAGATGCACGTTTTCCACAGGCTCTTGGAGTCGGTGCCTGCTCCCTGGGGCCTTCCAGCCCGAGGACCCGAAGAATTAAGAATTAGCCCTGGTGTGGGTTGCCGTGTCACCAGTCTAGTGACAGTGCACCTGCACGGTCTGCAGGAGCCCCCACGGAGTCCGTTAAAGCCCTCCAGCCCTGCGGAGCACGCTGTGACGTCGGGAACAAGTGGGTCTGCGCGGCTGCGGTGCATGCTCCCGGCAGGCTGGCCCAGCTGTCAGCCCCTGCAGGGAGAGCGGCCCTCCAGAAGGTCATGCCCACATCCCCGCGTCGCCGAAATAAAGGCGGAGAACATGTGAAGGTCATCCCAGCATCCCTGAAAGGGCGGCGGAGGCCTCTATGCCACTGAGACCACTCTGCAGCTCACCGTCTCCTCTGGCCAGCCCTGCACCTTCCCTTTTCCCCCCTTTCCCCCCGTGGGTGCCTTTGCACCTCAGTGTCTGGCTCCTGGGGAACCCAGCCAGCCACACTGAGCAGGGCGGGGAGACTGGGTTCGAATTCGGACTGGGTCTGAATCTCTCCTATTTGCTAGCTGTTTGAACTTGGACCTCTCTGAGCCTTAGCTTCCAGGTCTGTAGGATGCACATAGTCGTGCGCACAGGGCAGTCACGAGGGTTAAAATACGGAAAGCATTTAGCACAGTGATTGATGCGACAGCCAACAAGTAGGAGTTTTTAAAGTATATAGTTCTGTACCTCTGCCCTTAACTGGCTGTGACTTACTAGAGCCATCTTCTCTCTCTGCCCATTTCCCCTTCCCCAGAAAGATGGGCTTGGACTTGTGAATTATCGCCAACATTTCTTAAACACTCACCCTTTATCAGGTTCCGTGTGGAGCCTTGTACTTTTTCTTCAGCACAAGCCCGCTAGATTCATCTCTCTTGTTTTCTACCATCATCCCCCCCTTTCAGAGAGGCAAACAGAGGCATTGCCAGGCTGAGAAAGACCTAGAAGAGGACTGGGAGCTGCATGGACCGACTTCAAAGCCCGTGGCCGGGCCATGTCCCGATGCTTCCCTCACTTAGAAGATGTGCAGGCTCCCTGCCAGCACTCACATTTTTTAGGATCACACCACTCTCCAGCTTAATAGAAAACATTCGCAGAAAAGATCAACCGAATTCCAGCACCCCACTGGCACAGCGAGGCAAAGTTGATGGACAGTAGTTGTGTGGCCTGAAAGACTGTCCGTGCAGACACTTCCATCACCTGGAATTCAGGCTTGTAGCTGTCCCCGAGCTCGGGGAGGGAGGCGGTGAGGAGAGGAGCTGGAGGGCTGGGCTGGGGCCAACAGCAAGGAGGCACCTTTCTCCCCGCAGGGAGCAAACTGTGTCATACCTGCCACTCCAAGGGGGGGGCTCCCGCTCGAGAGCCGGGAGCATTTTCTAAGGGGCATTTTGAAGTGTCTCGGGGTAAAATGAACTGAGAAGACAGATACGGATTTTCAAAGATTCATAATCCGTGTTTTCCCCTGGTGGGCAATCCAAATACTCAATTTGCTTCAGCGGCACCTCTGAGCAAGTGCTTCTGAAATGGTAGATGAAAAGCGACATATCAGTTGTCATGGGAATAAGCCCGCGGAAGATCCGGTGTTTGGGCAGGCGGGAGAGGGGGAGATTGAGGCACCTACAGTGGGCTCCTGCCTCTGAGAAGGTGATTCCTGCTGACCCTGAACGTCCTCTCTGGATTGCTTGGTCTTTTAAGAAGCAACGGACATCTTCTTGGATAAAGAAATGACAGCTTTCCTGTTTCACTGGTTTTTAAAAATGTACAAAATTCCCCCCAGAGAGTAAAATGGTATTCTACGTACAGATAACACGCCTGTGCACGTTTTCTCAAAATCGAGCTTGTCTGTCCACCAACGCATTCCCCTTACAGCCCCAAAGGAGGGCTTTTGAACAGTCTGAAAGCTCAGTGTGCAACTGTGTAAAGGCCTTCAGGGAAGCGTGGCAGCCAAGGCACCTGGCTTCCGGCCCCCGTCCCCCATCCGGCCTCTCCCTGCCCCTCTCTGGCCTTGCAGTCCTAAACTACTTCTCTTTCTAGTTCATCATGTGCCACACTGATGCACACCTTTGGGCTTCTCTTTGCACACCTCCCTCTACCCAGGATGCTTCCTTTTCCCCCCTTGACATCTGACGAACGTATGCTCCTTCTCTATGTCGCAACATGGGGCCGTGATGCACTCTGGTACTTTCCCCGTCTGTCTGCGGTGAATCTGGGGGAGGCTTCCCGAGGCCCCCACTGTGGTAAGTGGCTCAGCTCCTTCAGTTCTGACTTCCTGTGCCTTTCTCCCAACTAGAAGGCCGGCCCTTGTCCTTGCAGTCAAGACCTCTGGCCCCCAGCACAGCGCCTTTTCTGGAATGTAAGTGAAAATTCAGAATCCATGACCCGAAAAGTGGCTGGCAGAGACATATGCATGGAGGGGAACTAAATTGAAGGGAAGGACGAGCTGTTTGGCCCTAACACGTTTCTCCAACTCGTCCGCCCTAGAGCTCCCTGCCACGTTCACCCGCCCCCACCCCAGGTCATCGTACCAAGGTCTAGTGCCAAACGCAGTACAGAGTCTCCTGCCAGCCCTGTGCTCGAGCGAAAGCCTTTCCCTACGGCCCTTCTGCCTCATCTCACTGACGAGCCTAGGCCCACCATATGGAAATGTCTCCAACGTCTGAACGCCCCAGGCTGTTTCATGCCCCTGGGCCTTTGCACACACAAACCACTCTCTCTGAGGGAAAGACGTACTGAAACTTGGCCACTGGACAAACTCCTGCCATCTTCAAACCACCTAGCGTGTTAGAAGCCTCCCCGACTTGTGAGAGCTCGGAAGTCACCTTCCCCTTCCCCTCACCCCCACTGACCCATCAGTGCATCAGAATCCTTCTTCAAAGAGGCTTTGAATGAGTGGCTTAATGCACACCAACTCATCACAAGACACAGGGCCAAGCGGTAGGTGTCCGGACAAGTCTAGGGCTGGAAGTCTACCTCTGCCACCCTTTCCAGAAACTCAAGCCAGATGTTCTTGTCTAACTTGGAGGGGGGCCAGATACACGGGGGCTCAAATCCCAGGGGTTCATTTAACCTCTCGGATCCTCAGCTCCCTTATTTGAGAAACACACCTCGCCACCATCTAACTTTCTGATGAGCACCAAAGGATTTGTAAAATGTTTGGTGTTTAATAAATATTTCCTTTCCTCTCCGGATAGGAAGTGCGTAAAGATGAGCATTTTGCATACACATGGGGTACACACGCAAGTGTGTGCACGCACACGCACTCACGCATGCACAATCCGTGTCAGAATCACGCTCACATATCAATACCCCAGAGGCGGCATTGTGCCCTCGCTTGACTGCCGTCAGAGGAACATACCCAGACTCTCCACGCCAATTTGGGAACTCTGAGCCCAGATGGAACGCACACTCCGACGTCCCTCCTGCTTTCAAATCGCACTTGTCAAAATCGCACTTGTTTCAGAAGCCTGTGACATGTCATTCTGCCTTGGAAACTTCAACTCAGATCCACAGACTGCATGTGTGAAGGGGGATGCGAAACTCTACATCCTTTGCTCCGTTGTGTTGGTAATTCGAGTCCCAGGAATACAAATTATCAGGGGAAAAAAAAAAAAAAAACAGAGCAGAAGCACCGCAAAAGCCCCTGAAGGTGTTCACACTTTGATTTGTTCGTATCTAAGAGTATGCATTTGACATTCAGATCCTGGAGCATTCTTTATCTACGCGCTGAATAAGTAACACTTTTGTAATGAGAAAGATTCCAATCTTGGATTCAAGATTTCCAAGATGGAAAAACGAACTCACTGCTAGTGAGGATATCACTAGAAACAACGTTGGAGACTAATGTGGCAACACAAAGCTAGAGTCTTAAAATATAAAGTGGTCGAACCCAGTAATTCTGCTTTGGAGAATGTGTCCCCCAGGAAGTAACCTGGACATTCGGAAGAGCTTTATGGACCCAGGTGCTCATTATGGTATCTTCTTAATGACGAGGAGTCATAAACAATCAAATGCCCAAAAATAGTGCAAGTTAGTGAAGTGCAGTGTGAAATGCGGAAGCTGACAACACTGGCCCGTTTTTGTCTGCATCTTCCTCACCAGATGGGGAGCATCACGAAAGTAGGAATGTGGACAGAGGAATGAATGAATGAATGAATGAACGGATGAATAGATGCATGGTGAATGCATTATTCAGAGAGATAAGTAACAATTTGGAAATATATACCTGATGCTCTGTTAGGTAACAATGAAAGAGTAACATTGTAGAGACATTACAAGTACTTCAGACCACAGGAAAGGCTAAGGAGATTAGAAGCAACTAAATCAATGTTTGAACCCACATGACTTCTAAGTAACTCTTGTGATTTTTTTTTCTCCTCTATTTCCGCATGGTTCGAACATTCCACAACTAACTGATAGTAAAAGAGGACCTGTCTCTTGAGGTCTGTGCGAAGATCAAATGCTTGGTGCAGGACGGAGGACAAAACGGACAAAACACGTTGAAACGTTTCGGAAAAGATTATACGGTCGCATTTAATTCAATGAGGCTCACGTCTCTTCTCTCCCTCCCACAAAAATGAAGACAAGGAATTTAAAAAGTCTAGACCCACAAAGATGACAAGAGAAAACAAGAACGGGCAAACAGCAGATAAGACACTTCGACAAATTTTTCAGTGGGGCAAAGAAGAGGGAGGTGTGTTGATGGACACGTCAGCACAGAGGAGCTAACACTCCAGGTCCCTGCAGAGCAGGTACAGACCCGACCTGTGTGTTTCACGGGCACCCCAAGAAGCCCAAGAAGGCGGGGGGGGGGGGGGGTACCATGGAAGGCAGGGGTGGAACACGGGACAAAGACAGGAGGGTCCGCTGCCCACACCCCGTGATTGGTGACGGCAACGGGAGATCCCTCTTGCTCCCTGGGGCTCCCCAGTGAGCCACATGCCCACGGACGGAACAAAAATACTCTTGTTTCGACCCCAAGTCTTGACACGACTAGATGTTGGAGACAAAGAAGGAAAATTGAAAAAGGGTGCTACAAGAGAACCTCGACTCCTCACCTATCAAGACAGGAAGGAACCCCCACGGTCACTTCCAAGATTGACAAATCAAGGAGTAGCAGGATTCATGTGTAAGGTAGAAGGGGAGAGGCCAGGGCGAGAAAAACACAGCTTTAAGAGTTTTAACCACAATAGCCTCTGGAAGCAGAAATGGCAGGCGGTAGACGTGGGACAAGGAACCGGTCGGGTTTTTCTAAACCCTGAATCTCTGGAGACGATGTGATCATTTCAGTTGTCTTTACGTTATCTTGATAAACCTCAATATCAACTCTGACCCAAGTCTGGTTGGGATACGTGTCCCCTGCTTGGTCGAAGCACCCCCTCCGCCATTCGTGACATGACAAAGGCAACTCCTACGTCACAGCACTTTAGAAAGTGGACACTTTGGAGTCCTATGTCAAAGTCCTAGACATAAAGTCTCCAAGGGTTTAGACACAGATAGAATTCTGTACAGACTGTGCAGAAAATGCGTGTGTGTGTGTGTGTGTGTGTGTGTATGATCTCCGAAGTTAGCTCTTTGAGCCAGGTGGAAGAAACAACATGGGCTGAGGACATGTATACTTTTAGCCGCGGCCTTGGCTAAATGATTCCTTCCTACACCAGCTCTATATTCTGTGTCTTCAGCCAGCACTGTAATGACAGATGTCTGGAGCTCCTCAGACATCATGTCACGGGGCAGGAATTAAGGTCGCTTGGGCCCTTCGAGTCATTTCCTGACTCAGAGAAGGCAGAACAGGGCCTTGCATCCAGGCCCTCGCTCTCCGGCACCACTCCCAGCTCACCTGCCTCCAGAAACCACTGCGCCCACCTGCCTGCACTTCCTGCTGCCTCGTGACCAGACGGGGCATGGCGGGGGCGGGGGGCGGGGGGGGGGGGGCGGCAGCCTCAATCTGGGCCATGCTCCCGGGCTCAGGGCCCCGCCTCAGATGTCACCGTGCCACCCAGTGCACTGAGGGCTGTGAGCCTCTACTTCACTAGCTGGTTCAGCACTAGCTGGTTCTTTCCCTGTTTGGCCACAGGGCCACAGTACCTGACACTGGCCTGGGACCGTGCAGGTCTCGCCACTCCTGGACAGGGTGAGAACAACCCTCGGGATGAAACTTGCAGGCACGGGACCCAGCCGTCCTCTGCCTCCAATTGATTGCACTATTGGCCAAGGTGTTTATTCACTGGGGGTCGGTTTCCTCCTCTGTGAAATGGGCGTGGGGCCAGCAGGGCCCCATCTATGCGTGTGTGCAGTTGCCAGGAGCTCAAATCAATGAGCGTTTGAGGCCCAGGCGAGCTCTCAACGACGGGGCAAAACTAAGAGAGAGAGGAGGAGAAGGAAAAGCAAGGTGGATCTCTCCTGAGAGAAGCTGAAAAGACAACTTACCTTTCTCGGGGAGGAAAGGCAGAACCGCCAAGGGGCAAAAACTGGGACCATCGTTCTGAGCGACTGAAAAGAAGAAGAGAGGCAGCCGGTTAGGTCCCCTCCACCCTCAAAGGTGTCAACAGGGGCTCACGGCAGTAATGGCAAAATCAGACCTGGAAGGCAGACGGGCTGCGTTCAGCCCCCGAGACACCCTGAACTGGTCAGGATGGGCTAGGTTGGGCCGAGGTGACAGTCACATCTCAGCGGCTTAAAGCCGCCACCACCCAGGGTGGCCTCTGTCTTGCACCACGCGTCTTCCGTAGGCGGGATGGGGCTTGGCTCTGTGTCATCCCCCCAGGGCCCGGGGGGAGGAAGGCTCCCCCACGCCCCCCCCCCCCGCTTCAACAACACTGAGGCAGGGAAAGCGAATGCAGAAAACGTCGCTCTTCTCTGTGGCTTCTGCCTACAAGGGACACATCCCTCATCTGCACACGGGTCGCTGACCAAAGCCAGCAATGAGGCCGGGGGCTGAGCAGGTAGAGTCCGGCCATGTTCTGGGGACAGGCAGAGGACGGTACACGTGCTTACAGCCGTCACTTTCCGACTCCATTCACTTGGGCGAGGCACTTAACCCCATGTTTCCACACGTGCGCGATGGGACAATACGACCCACCTTGGGAATCGCATGACGATGACAGGAGATCACGTAGTGCCAGGCACAGGGTAAGAGCCCAGTAAATGACAGGTGCTCCTGGCAGGCAGGATGGCGGGGGGGACAGAGCACAGACTTTATGCAGACGGACCTGGGCCCGAGTCTCCATGTGCCACTTAGAAGCAGCGTGGAAGGACCAGTCATCTGACTTTTTCTAGACCCAATTTTGGCATTGACAAAATGAGGATGTTGTAAAAATTACAGAGAAATGCGCACACCCGACAGATGGTCCATAAGTGCTAATTATCTTCTTCCCCTCCCCTTACTGAACAGATCGAAAGTTTCATCATTATGCTCTCCCAGCGGCCCAAACCAGGCTCTTCTTGCATGCTCAGCTGCGGGGGGCATGGTCAGCAGTCAAGGGCAGGGCTCAGGGGTCAACTGCCCAGGGCAAGACCGGCTTGGCCTCTTCCTTCTCTGTGCCCTCCAGAAGTTATCTCGCCTCCCTGTCCTCAATGTCCTTGTCTGTAAAAAGGGCTTACAACAATACCTCTCTCAGGCTCATGAGCTTTAGATGAGTTGGTACGTGTAAAGCTTTGGGTATACAGTAGGCAGGCACTCAATAAATGCTGGCCATTATCCGCTCTTAACATTGCCCTTCTACGGTGACACACTGCTGTCCTATTCTCCCTCCATAAAAAGCATGCATTAGAGGGGCGCCTGGGTGGCGCAGTCGGTTAAGCGTCCGACTTCAGCCAGGTCACAATCTCGCGGTCCGTGAGTTCGAGCCCCGCATCGGGCTCTGGGCTGATGGCTCAGAGCCTGGAGCCTGTTTCCGATTCTGTGTCTCCCTCTCTCTCTGCCCCTCCCCCGTTCATGCTCTGTCTCTCTCTGTCCCAAAAATAAATAAAAAACATTTAAAAAAAAAAAAAAAAAAAGCATGCATTAGAGTCACAATCTCGTCTGGTCCCTAAGGTGTTGCCCTTCCCCTGCCTTCTTCACTTTGGTCAGGTGAGCCATAACCCAGCCTCTCTTGGTTCTAGAACCTCCAGTTGTATTGTTTTTCGTTTTGTTTTGTTTTGTTTTTTGGTATGGTTCCACCTGCCTGGAAACACCTGTTCCCCCCAAGTCATTCTAAGGCCCTGGTTCCCAGGCTTGGTAAGAACCCCGAGCTAGCCCCACCCCCATAGTGTCTGATTCAGCAGGTCTGGGGGGCTCCCTGAAATCTGGCCTCTCTAACAAATTCCCAGGTGACACCGAAGCTGCTGGTCCGAGGACACACTTTAAGGACCACTGAGCTACGGTGTCCTCGGTCATCTAACATTCTGGGAGCTCCTCAAGCAATGCTCAGAATTACTAACCACGGCCATGCTCCGCTGCACCCAGTGGGCCAGTGTGGCTGGCCTGTTTAAATATCTGTCTTTCCTGGAAGAGAGCAGTTCTCAGAGCAAAGATCCTGAGAGTTGACGCAGACTTTGGAGAACAACTAGACCATCTATATCAAGGGCATTCAAGTGTTCTCACCCTTGAACCCAGTGATTCTGCTTCCGGAAATGTATCTTGAAATGCAAAGTGAGCTCAGCTTGCAAAGGAAACATTTATGCTATAACATTGTATTGAATTGTACTGTATTGTATCATGTTGTGTTGTAAAGAATGCATATGGTATACATACAGTAGACGTTTATTTCATGGTACTAACTAATCACCAGGAACTATAGAAATTTCTGACACCATGAGAACCAGTAGGCAAGACGCAGCACATTCCCAGGGAGCACCACCCAGCAGCTCATCTCAGCGAGCATCACCAGGGAGCACCACCCAGCGGCTCATCTCAGCGAGCACCACCAGGGAGTATCACCCAGCAGCTCATCTCAGCGAGCACCACCAGGGAGCACCACCCAGCAGCTCATCTCAGCGAGCACCACCAGGGAGCACCACCATGAAGCTCATCTCAGCGAGCACCACCAGGGAGCACCAACCAGCGGCTCATCTCAGCGAGCACCACCAGGGAGCACCACCCAGCAGCTCATCTCAGCGAGCACCACCAGGGAGCACCACCATGAAGCTCATCTCAGCGAGCACCACCAGGGAGCACCAACCAGCGGCTCATCTCAGCGAGCACCACCAAGGAGCACCACCCAGCAGCTCATCTCAGCGAGCACCACCAGGGAGCACCACCATGAAGCTCATCTCAGCGAGCACCACCAGGGAGCACCACCCAGCAGCTCATCTCAGGGAGCACCACCAGGGAGCACCACCCAGCGCTCATCTCAGCGAGCACCACCAGGGAGCACCACCCAGCGGCTCATCTCAGCGAGCACCACCAGGGAGCACCACCCAGCGGCTCATCTCAGCGAGCACCACCAGGGAGCACCACCCAGCAGCTCATCTCAGCAGACAACAGACCACGTGGCTCTACTGCTGTTGCATTACTTACCCTTTCTCACCCCCTCAGCAGTATTTCTTAATAGGGTTTTGCTTTTGGGGTAAGACAGAGAGCAAGTTGGTGGCCATGGTGGGGACATTTCCACCACGGCAAGTGGCAATCGCCACAAATCAGGGCTTCCACTCACCCTCGCCAGCTGCGAAATATTGGCCAGCACAGCACAGAATGGGGTTCACAATAGGCCCTATCTCATCAGGGGTGCTTGGGGACTAAAGAAGATGCTGTTGCGAAATGCCAGCCTGGTGCCTGGAGCCAACCTGGCGCTGAGCGCTTGGCAGGAGCTGTGGGCAGGACGCAAATGAGGACAGAGAGTGGGCCATTCAGTAACCCTACCTCCATGTGGTAGTTTCGACGTGGATTGCAGACAGGCCTAATTGCATGGGCTTTTCATTTCCTACCCAGGTTATGTTCCCTTATCTAGAATTGCTGCAAGGTCCAAGTGCATTTGCTTAGCAGGAACTGTGTGGCTTCGACTGTTTTTTTTAGAAGCCACATTTGACTTTATCAAGAAACCAGAGACCCTGCGCCGCTTGCCAGCCATGCACAGCTGCGGAGAGAACGGGCAGCCTTCGTTCTCTTTAAAGAGCAAAGGGAAGGTACGAGGGCCCCGGGGGCCCGCCCTTTCCAGAAAAGCCGGGGCTCTGGGGCACTGCTCGACCACAGAGCAGCACTGGCCACTCCCACCCGGGATGCGAAGCGGGCGTGCTCCCTGGGCCCTCCTGCTGGGGCAGGCCCATGAACAGCCTCTTCTGCATTCACACTCTCTCAGCCTGAGCCTCTGTTCTGCACCGACACGTGGAACTTTCTGCTCACTGTGGACCGCAGAGTCCCATAGTGCATTGCCGTGGGCTCTCTGGGACCCCCTGTTGGTGCTCCCAGACAGGTTTGTGCCTCTCTCCTGGCCTTTGTTCTGTGAATAGCCTGGGACCATCGTTATGCTGTGACTGCCCCATTGCCTGTGTGTGCGGGTCTCTGAAACTCTGAGGGCTGTGAGGGCAGGACCCTGGCCCACCCCACCTCCGTAGCCTGCTGCCTGTCCCCACACAGTGGTCACTGCTCCCATCAGCCCCCTCTCCTTTACCCCTGGAGACACTTTTGCATAATCCCTTGTAGAACAGAATTCTCTTCCCCTTTCGTGCTCCAGAAGCCCCCTGACCCCACCGTCGTGCAGCCCCCACGGGAACCTCAGCTACATCTCTGCTTGCAGAGAGAATAATTATCTCCTCGCAGGAGGATAGGAATACAGCCCATTTCACAGGGGTTAGCAAATTAATACAGGGGAAAAAAGCACTCTTAGGTGGTTTCTGACATATAGTAAGCACTTAAGAAATGTTCCATTTCTCTTGTATCCGGCCCCTCAGCCCAGCTAAACCCTCTGCAGGCAGGACCTTCTACCTCCCATGTTTCCTCGGTGTTTAACGTGTATCAGGAGTTTGGTGAGTATCACTTCCCTTCCCCTGCCTCAGGGGCGGTTCTTCAGAAACGGGTCCTGGGTTATGCCTCTCGTCTCTGGCTCTCAGCCTGGAGTCTAATCTGGGGCCTGTGGTCAACACTCAATATAGATGTCAACAGACTAAAAGGCCAAGCCATGGATCTGAAGCAAGGGCCAAAGCCTACTATGGAAATTCTTTCCAAGAATTCCTCCATAAAAACTTACGTTGCGTGTGCCAAAACTGATGGAGAGGAGATAAGGGTCCTTTCCACCCTTCATGGTTCAGGTGGGCATATGACAGAGTCAGAGTTCAGACCTAGGTCTTTCTGACTGACTGAATCATTATGTTATGTGGTTGGGTCTGAATAAGATGTGATTCCTGTGTGGCCTTGGGCAAGTGACCTAACCTCTCTGAACCTCCCTTTCCTTATCTAACAGCATTTGTGAAGATTAGATGAGATAAGGCTTATAAATGCTTTATCCAGCCAGGCACACAGAAAGAATCTGATGAATACAGGCTGATTAGTAACACCAGAGGCCCTGGGCATGGCCAATGCTCAGTCAGTGTCCTTTGAAAGAGAGCACCGCTGTGCATTTTTAATTCCCCAGCCCGCAGTTTCTGGACAGAACTCTGAGTCCCCAGCCTGACCCCACAAAATATATATTGGAAAAAGCTAGGGGTCTGTGCCGTCCGATGAAAAGAAACAGAACAGATGGAATGAACCGGGACAATGAGCACCTTGGGTTCTTCTCTCTGCCACCTCCTGCCATGATGTCGTAACGCCCTGGTCCGATTCCCATGATATTTCTGAACAAATGACTTATATCTTAAGCTTCTTTTTACCCAAGTCTTCCCTGAGCCAGATGAAGATTCTCGAGAAAGACATTTTTCAGCCTTCTGCGGGGTGAGGAGATGGGAGGGGGGATGGGAGGAGAGACGGGCGGGGAAGCTCTGAAGACGAAGGGTTCCATTTCGAAGCCCCCGAAATACGCAGGGCTGGCCCTGGGGTCTCCCGGGGGGCCGCAGTGCTAAGCAAGCATTCACTTCTCCCCTGTCCCTGTGAGTTAAAGCCTAGATGGAACATTCTTCTCTAAATAGAAACCCAGCGAGGCTATGTCATCATACAACCCTGATGTTTTTCCTAAAATAAATCAGGATGTTAAAATAAAATTAAAAGCATGACCCTGACCCCCAGTGAATTCAGATCAAGGATCAGTCACAAGATGCTCAAGGTAGACATCAGCGGGGAAGATTCCATTCAGCCTGCTAGTCATTAACTCCACATAAATCTGCCCTAAAGCCAAGGAATGCCTCGGGGGTTAGTAGGCTCAGGGACAAGGGCTGGGGCCAGATTCTACCACGGAGCCCCATCCCAGCCCCTTCAAGTTGGATACAGCTCTGGAGCAAGAGGCCACACCACTGATGGGTTTGGTCTCTTAGCTTATTAGTTAGTTTTATTATTGTTTTTTCAATGTGTTAATAAATTGCTTATTAGTTAATTGAGTTAGGGGAAAACCGGTCAAAGGGTCTGGACATTGTCACATCCAATCACTCACGGGATGGGAAAGACCTGCCAGCAACGTGGAAACGGAGAAGAGTGACATCTAGGGTCACCAGCTCTGGCCTTGTAGCCTGACTCTAGTTGTGTGGTTTGGGGTCTAGTAGCTCCAACTTCCTATGCCACCCTCTCCTCATCTCGAAATGGAGGAGAGAATGCCCGTTCATGGGTATTAAATTCCACGCCCCCGTAGAAGCCCCGGCGCGTGCAGGCACGCAGCAGACACGTAATATCAGTTTTCCCCTCCTTTCCTCCTTTGGGGCAACGCGTTGCGTTGGGTGAAGGGTGTAGAGATCCAAGTTATAGATCTCTAAGTTTCCTCCAAACTGCACATTCCATGAGTCCCATTTCCAGGACAAGTGCCCTGGCAGGGCCAGCATCAGTCCTATATTGCCTCTGAAACGAGGGAGGAAGCCATGATTGGAGATAACGAATCTCATCTCAGCCTCTCCATTGGACACCGACTCAGAGGGGGTTTTCAATCTTTTTGTACCCGGCACATCCTTCTGGATTTGCTTCCAGGACACAGGGTGAACGTGCCCAGTCTCCAGGCAGCTCCCCACTGTTCCCCAACTGTACCCGCACCTAGAAACACCTGGAAGGTAGGAGCTGACGGGACCAGAGTGAGTCTCAATCACTGTTCTACCAACAGAGAAACAGACGCAAGGGAAGACTTTCCAAAAGACAAACATACAGTAGATGGCAAGCTGGGAAGACACTCGTATCTCTTCATTTGAGTACAGAGCTTCTCCATCATCCCGCGCAGACCATCCATTCGTTCATTGGCCGATTTCAAACTGAGCTCCCCAAACGGGCTGGGATACAATCAGCACGTATGTATGAAGCGCCCACGTTGGGGCAACGCTGCCTTGACCCTGAAATCCTAACTCCATGTACATCGTCAAATACACACCAGTGTCGCCCTCTCCCTCCCCAAGACTGCCGTGTGTTCCATTACCCTAATTGACAAGTTCCAAAAAAAACACAAGGGAACTTGGCAGAGTGCACGTCTATTGGTTTCCCCTGCCCAGCAACAGCCCCTTAACCATACTTTGAAGACCCTCCTCTCTCCCACTGTGCATACCGTCTTGAGAGGACATCACTCGGGCTGCCCCACCCTCCCTCTGGCAGCGGGAGGGCACAGAGCCCAAGCTGGGCCAAACTCCCTGCCTTGAATTTAAAGCTTGACCACAACAACCAGAGTCCGATGATGGAGACACTGTCCATTCATTCCTGCTAAATACATCCCGGTCGCTGAGACCAGGTGAGTCATCTTTGCTTTGAGTCTATCAGCAACAGATAAATTCCCTCCCTGCTGAAGTTCTATAGGATCGATTTCTGTCACTTGGACCCGACGAATCCCGGCTGGTCTACTTCCCAGCCCAAGGACATCATCCTAATACATGGTTGGCAGGCAGCAAACCGAAGACGGCCACGTAGCCAGAAGGGGCGGGTGACTCACCAGGTTTCTGGTACCATCCAAAGGGATAGGTGCGGACCTCAGTGTCAGGGGAGCCACAGTCCAAAATGCGCCAGGTTCCTGCATTTTCCTCACTGCACGTCTGAAGTCCCAGGCTGTTCAGAGTCAAGCACACCACCTCTCCTCCTGGAGCAAAGGAGTAACCGGGACCAGAAAGACGATCATGAGGGAAGACTGCTAACTGAATGAGGGAAATCCTGCAAACCCATCCTCCAGCAGGCGCCTGGGGTGCTCTACCGGACTCCAGGCACGATCTTAGCCACCCGTGAAAACCCGGGTACTGCAACGAGCTTGTCTCAGAGCGCAGGGATAGAGGGAGCTTATCCTGATGGGGCGCCCGCCACGCGCCCAGGGCTGGTCTCTGCTGGCATCCCGTCACTCGATCCTCACACAGTCCCGTGAGGGGGATTTGTATTTCCATTTGCACGTGAGGGATGCGGAGACGCTCTGGGATTAAGTGGGTTTTCCTGGATCACATCACTAGCAAGGCACTGAATCCAGTTTTAAATTCAGGTCATATGGATGGATGCAGAGTTCATCCCACCAAGCTGCCTGAGCCGCATCTTGAGAGATGAGCTGGGAGCCTAGAAGGAGGCCATGTGAGCCAGGCAAAGTGCCGTGTCAAGGTGCCCGGTCGGTGGGCCAGGAGCCACGGCCGGCCGGCTGTTCCATGTATTAGCCACCGCCCCCACCCAGGCCCCCACTTCCCATGTGTGAACAAGGACGGCACCTCCCCATCCACCCCAAAAAGAGCAGATGTGGGAGCAGGTTTTCCAGGCTGCCAAGTGCTGTGCTCAGGCAGGCGGAGTCGCTCTCGCTCTTACCTTTTAGCTGGGACACGTTTAGAAAGCCAAAGCCAGTACAGCACGGGTCTGCATCGCACAGCCGTTCACATTCGAAGAAGCTGGCACGAGGAGAGAAAGAGCGGGCAAGAGGGGTTTTGTGAGTGGCCCAGGACCTACTGAATTACAGTCATTCTTACTTCCGGGAGTTCCTTTCCTCATGACTCCGTAAAGTGGGGGTGCTGTGGCCAGTATGCATGAGTGGATTCCTAGCTTTGAGGGTCCTTCTAAAAACAAAATTCTAGGGGCGCCTGGGTGGCTCAGTCGGTTGAGCGTCCAACTTCAGCTCAGGTCACGATCTCACACTCCGTGAGTTCGAGCCCCACGTCGGGCTCTGTGCTGACAGCCTAGATCCTGGAACCTGCTTCGGATTGTGTGTCTCCCTCTCTCTCTCTGCCCCTCCCCTGCTCGTGTTCTGCCTCCCTCTGTCTCAAAAATAAATTAAAAAAAAAAAATTTTTTAATTAAAAAAAATTTCTTTAAATAAAAACAAAATTCTACTCTTTTCTCAGGAACATAGTCTTGGCATCTTTCATTCATTGGCTCACTCTTTCATCAAGCATTTATTCTGTGCCTGTTATGTGCCGGTCTCTAAGCCAAGCTCACCCAGCATCCTGAATGTGAGAAAGTTTGGCTTTGGGCTCTGGGGAAAGGAAGACAGGGTAGAGAAGCCATCTTCAGAAATGGGAGACCCCATGGGCTTGCGGTCGGAGTGATCCAACCAGATGTCTGTCGGCAAAGACCGGCACATTTCCCCTGACCCAGCTTCCCCTCATATGTGCCGTGTAATGTTGGCTAATCACACTCTGGTTTGCTGGGTCAGCGTATCCAGGCCCCGTCTCGGGAACCTACTTTGCCGAATAACCCAGTGTGGCTGCTAGACCCCTCCCTCAGCTTCTAGGACCAGTCCTGGAGAAACGTAGTGGCTCCAAGCCAATGCTCCCGGGCTCAGCTCTAACTCCCCTCACCTTGACTGCCTGTCCCAGTTCTGATCGCTCGTCCTTGACTCGCCAGAGCTCGCTCAACCCTTCAGCTCCTTTTCGGTGGGGGCAAACTGCCTCATTCTTGCCACTTTCCTTCTTTGTCTTAGGAGCCCCTGAACTCAACTCGCATTGTGGTGCACAAAGCCTCCGTGTCTTGGACGATTTTTCCAATGCTGGCTGCAACTCTGCCCTGATGGCTGTGGACCACCTGCCCCGTGGCTCCCTCTCCCAGAGTCCTGCCCACCTGCCCACCCACCACTGTGTTTTCCTCTCTTGGAAGCCCAGTGCTGAGCTCCAGCCTGGATGATGTGCTGTCCCATCAAACCATCCCCAGCACCAGTATGGCGTCTATCTCTGGTTCCAACCCTCTCTCTCTGACCCTGCCCCAGCATTGCAAGCAGTGCCCTGCCAGATCTCAAGACAGCCTACCCCATATCAACCTTTTAAGTCCATTTTCAAAAGCAGATCTTTTTTTTTTAATGTCCATTTAGGAGCGCTTGGGTGGCTCAGTTGGTTGAGCGCCCGCCCATCTTTGGCTCAGGTCATGATCTCGAGGTTCGTGGCTTCGAGCCCCGCATCGGGCTCTGGGCTGATGGCTCGGAGCCTGGAGCCTGCTTCGGATTCTGTGTCTCCCTCTCTCTCTGCCCCTCCCCTTCTCATGCTCTGTCTCTCTCTCAAAAATAAATGAACATTTTTTTTTAAGTGTTCATTTATTTTTGAGAGAGTGTGGGAGGGAGGGGCAGAGAAAGGGGGGCAGAGGATCCAAAGCGGGCTCCGCGCTGATAGCAGAGAGCCCGATGAGGGGCTTGAACTCACACACCGTGAGGTCACAACCTGAGCTGAAGTTGGACACTTCACCGACTGAGCCCCCCGGGCGCCCCTTCAAAAGCAGATCTCAACCACCAGCAACATGACACAGTTTCATAAATCAACAACACTTCATAAACCAACAGTTCATAGGCCAAGGACTCGCGAATTCTAAAGTAGGAAAGAATCACCTGGAGGAGAATTTTACTTAAAATTCAGATTCTTGAGCCCCATCCCAGGAAATGCTGACTCAGTAGGTCCAGGAAAGGACCCAGGAATGTAGTTTGCAAAACATCCTCTTGGCGATTCTGATGGGTGGGATCCAAAGACCAGGCTGAGAGAAACATCACCTTCAAGTGAAACAACTAAATAACAGCTAACTACCTAAATATATAATGACATACTTTTAAAAATAATACATCAAACAAATTACAATTCCTGATAAGCTTATGAGCTTGTTAGAAGTTCTACCTTCTCTCCAGATTTTGCACACGGCATAGTGAGACTTTGCCGATCAAGTTTATCACAACACTTGATAATATCTGTTAATTGATAAGACACTGGTCAGTGTCTCCCTTTTGTGTCAGATGCCTGGATGAGCATGGCTAAATTTTGTGTTTGGTATCAGTAACTTAGCCACGGTTTTTAGATATGGTCACCTCCTCACTACCTTTCCACTCTTTGCGTTGGGTTTTACAGTTTCTTATGTATGTGCCTTTAGTTGATATTAAGTCACCTTCTTACGGAAGCAGAAAAGTCTTAACAATAAAGATTTGAGAGGACAGAAGTAGCTTACCCATTGGAAATGGATTTTTCAGACATGGGCACTTTGTTTCTAATGGAAATCCCCGTCAGTTTTTGGAACGGCAGGCGAGTATAAAAGTTCTTCACTTTATCTCGCAGTATAACTACACAGGGGAAGAAAGAAATTATATATTATCTAGAGAGAGATTTGTTGTATCTATGAAATATGAAGATTAGGGTAGACACAATAGATCGAGAGTTTCCAATTAAAGATGGCATATTAAACTCACATGCTTACTCTCTGTTCTTATCACAAATCTCACTAAAATGACAGTGAGGGGATTCTTGTAAAGGCTCCCACACACAAGAATAAAGAGAATAGGATGGGGCGCCTGGGTGGCTCAGTCAGCTGAGCGTCCGACTTCCACTCAGGTCATGATCTCGCGGTTCATGAGTTCGAGCCCCGCGTTGCGCTCTGTGCTGATGCCTCGGAGCCTGGAGCCTGCTTCGGATTCTGTGTCTCCCTCTCTCTCTGCCCCCCACCCCGACTTGTGCTCTGTTGCGGTCTCTCTTTCTCTCTCAAAAATAAACATTAAAAAAAAACTTGCAAAGAATAGGAGAAGGGATACAGCAACAACTCTGGAAGCTAGAGAGCACACACAGGAGCTAAGAAAGCTGAATCCTCAACTTTTCTGTGGGAAGAACAAGAAACCTTATACACCTTCTGGAATCCCCAAAAGTTTAAGTATTGACATCACTAGGATGAAGGTGGCCTAAACCAGGATAGGCCGGAAATCTCTAGAAGAAGCAGTTAGGTCTCCGGACAGCTTCCCCGCTTCTGCACAGGAGACAAGTGCCTTCTCCCCACTGCAGAAGATAGAAGGCTTATTCTCCGAAAAGAACAAAAAAGAGAGGATCTCTTCGATGCACCAGGTGGCGTTTGTGGTGGGAATCCCACACTGAAACTAGGGGATTCTTTCAGATCCACCTACATGGTGACAATTGAGACTCTCATCTTCCAACCTTATTTGGCATCCAAACCAACAGCAGTCAGGCTCATGGCCTCAGGCCAGGTGTTACAAGATTCCTTCATGGGAAGGACCCATAAATAAAGACCTGAGGGATCCCCCCAAAGTGTGGCCCAACTAGATTATCCTACAGGGAAACCTGTAGGATTGTGTCAGATGCCTGGATGAGCATGGCTAAATTTTGTGTTTAGCATCAGTAACTTAGCCACGGTTTTTAGACATGGGCAGTGAGCTCTCACCACACACTCTGAGCTTCCCAATCAGTTTCTGGGCCCCTCTCTTACATTTTAATATAAAACCGAGGGTCACCAGATATCTGAGAAAGAACTCCAGCAGAGATAGAACAGTAAACAAAGCATGATAATATCCCAGAAGAAATGGAGACTGTGCAGGGGAAAAACACTCCATAAAAAAAAAAAAAAAAAAGTGGCATTAATGTCCTCAGAGAGAAAAATCAACTTCTATCTTGTGAAAGCCACTGTTGGGATTTTCCGTAACAGATAGCCGAATGGAATTTGAACTGATAGGTGCATTAATGGTGGCTTTCTCTAAGGAGTACGATTGCAGAACAGGATTATTCTCTATGGTCAACTTGATGTGTTTCTAAATGGTGTCGCATTGTTCCAAGGAGCGTGAGTAACCTTAATTTCAAAAAGAAGAATAAGTTAATGTGGATATCTCTAAAACCAAGGAGCCAGTAGCCCACTGGAAATGCCATTTGCGCAAATCCCACGAAGCACCCACCTTTCTTCCGGAACAGGGTCTTTGGCTGGTGGGGCAGGAATAGTCTGCAGCCTTTGGGATTGGGCTCCATGACATCGTCACACACTTGGGCCTCTGGGTAGAGGGTGCAGGTGAAGTACAAGGGTGTACTGTCTGTTATCTCCGCCAGCTGACAGAAAGAGGGCTCCTGGATACAGCCTGCAGGCAAGAGAGCAGTGGGTTTCGGTCCTTGGGAGGCCTGAGGGAAAGTAACCTCTACAGGATCTACTGGGAAGAAATGCCGGGAAGAGATTCTTCCTTGGAGGACAGAGGCCCAGGACCGTTGAGAATATCCATTCTGAAAGGCCCAAGAGAAAATACTAGAGTTCTGCTAGCTGGGGAGACGATTGTGCACCAAACAGGGAGTCCATGTGACTCTGAATGAAAGCAGAATCTAAGAAGGTGAAGAGTGAGCTGTGAACTCAGAAATACAGGGGAAGAGAGAGCAAAATTCCACTGGATCTTTACCCAGGACCATCTCAGAGGCAGTTGGGATCTTCAGACCTGAGGCCATGGGACTATAAAACTTTTGTGAACTCTGTGAATGATCTCCCCTGTTCCACTCCCATGTCAGACTCTCCCACTGGTATATGTGAGATCATACAGTTTTTTCACAAGGATGGATTATAGTTTATTCATCTTCTTTTGTTTTCTCATCCCCAAGGTCAAATGCAAGGCTTAGAACATAGCATATGCTAAACATAGCACATGCCTATTGGGTAAAGGATGGGTGGATGGGTGGGCGGATGGATAGATGGATGATAGGTTCTGGGAGTAGAGTAGAGATTATCTCTACTATAAGCTTCTTGAATCGATGGGTTATGTCCTGTCTTTCTTTTGTATCACCCCTGGTACTAACACTGAAGTGATTCCTGAGTTATGCCATTGAGTCTCATCCTATCTATTTCTCAAGAGTCGTAAAACTAGGTCTGTGTTGTCTGACCAGAGGATCCAGAAGAGGAAGGATGTGTTCTAAGGATACTTACGAGACAGGCACCACAGGTTTGCCTGCTGAGGGGAAAACAGGTGTTTGAAAAGCCAGTGCTGCTGGTTGGGCAGGGGTAGGCTTCCATTGACAACCACCTGGTTAAGGTCCACGGGGAAGAAAAGTTCTGTTGTCAAATCTGAAAAAGAAGGAGAGGGTCAACTTCCTTTGCTTTATCTCCACAGTGAGTCTCTCTCTCTCTCTTTCTCTCTCTCCCTCTGTGTCTCTGTCTCTGTCTCTGTCTCTCTCTCACACACACGCACACACACACAACACACACACACACACACACACACACACACACACACACACACACACACACACACACACACACATTTTTTTTTAGTCTGTGTGAAGCCAGAACAGGTCTGGAGGCAATAGGGCTGGGAGTCTAGCCAGGCAGGAAGGGGTCGGAAGCTTTCAGAAAGTCCTAAAATTATAGAGTTGCAAGATCTTAGAATCTTAGTTTGGAAGACACCTTGGGAGCCATCTGGTTCAACTTTGCACCCAAGGCAGGACTTTTCCCCCATGGTATTTCTGGCCGGTGCCCCTGCAGCCCTGTGTGACGCGTCCGTGCTGACCATAGCAGGCCACTCCACCACTGGGGACTCGTGGAGTCCAATTGGTCACTTTGAGCCACTGATGCTCCTGTCTTTTGAAGCCATGCAGAAGTGCTGTCTCTCTCCCAGATGGCAGCCTACATTTGTGAAGACAGCTCTGCCCGGCCCCACACCGCAAGCTGCAGCTTTGCTATCCCTTAGTCGTTCCTCGTATCCTCACCATGATCGCTGGCTTCGGGATCTTTCTGGGTGCCCTGCCACCCACGGGACAGAAGTGCAGCCTTCTTCTTGGTCCAGGCTCCACTTGCGTTTTAAGCTTTATCTGCAGTTGCCTCGACTCATGCTCCAGGAGCACAGTCACATCGCTTGCTGCCCCAGGACTGTTGACTGTGCTCACCCCTCTTCCTCACCTACCTAGTCCTCCTGTGCTTCAAGGACCAATGCTGTTCCCTCCTGCCCTGATGTGCTGTAGCACTCTAAAGAGGCTCCCCAGTGCTGAGGGGCCCGATGTTCCCTTCACGAGAGGTCTGACTTTGCATAGGCGCTTACCTGGGGGCATGAAGCAGTTCATGGGGATGAGGTGGGGCCCATTTACAATGCCCCTTAGCCCAGGGATCTGGCATCACATCCGTATGGACCCCCATTTGCCTTGGACTTGAGCACCTTCCAGAGGCCCACTTTCCATGCTCCATAGAGCAGGCTCATGAAGACTGAACTTTCTCACCAACAAAAACCACCAACGGAGATGACATCTTTACTCACATCTGCCAAGGCCAGAAGTTTAGCCCTGGCAGAGACCCCAGAGACAATGTCGCCCTTCTCTGTGCCTCCCAAGCCTTCTGGGTTCTTGAACTTAATATTATTGTACAATGGGCAAAAAAAAAAAAAAAAAAAGCTCTCTTAAAAAATGGGGTGCCTGGGTGGCTCCGTCGGTTAAGCGTCCGACTTCAGCTCAGGTCATGATCTCACGGTTTGTGGGTTCGAGCCTCCCATTGTGCTCTGGGCTGACAGCTCAGAACCTGGAGCCTGCTTCGGATCCTGCGTCTCCCTCTCTCTCTGCCCCTCCCTCGCTCACACTCTGTCTCTCTGTTTCTCTCTCAAAAATGAATAAACATTTTTTAGAAAACAAAGCTCTCTTACTGTACAATGGGCAGTTTGCATGCCTGCCCGTGATATCACTTGTTAAGACAGCAGAGGAAGAAAGAAAAAAAAAGAACACACGAGGTCTGAAGACAAAGTTGAAGTCCCTTCGATCACTTTGCCCTCAGAGCCTTTGCGCAGAGGCTGGAAATGCCTGGCGGATCCTCCCAGGCTCCTCTGAGAAGCCTTTCTGACCCCTTCAGGCCGCTCAGCATCCTCCTACCCCCGCATCCCCACCACACTCGACACCTGTCCCCATTGTAGCCTTTGCTACGCTGTCATGCCATGGCTGGCACGGGGGCAGTCCTCGCTAGCCTGCGAATGTCCGAGGGCATGGCACTTGTGCTCAAAAAGTGTCTGGTGGACGGTAGAATGAATACGTAGCCCACTCAGTTTGTACTTGGTTTACACGGCATTATTCGGAAGAATTCCTTGCCTTCTTGTTCGCACTCCCCCGGGAGGCAAGGAGGCCGGTACAGGCCTGGCCAGACAGGAGGTTGCTCTTGCTGGTTTCCCTGTGTGTGTCCCAAACACTCAGACTCACTGAAGTAACACTGGAGCAGAAAGGGGACAAGTGCTCCCTGTGCTTTGAATCGGGGAGGCCATTCTTGGGGACACAGGCCAGGTAAACAAGCCACGGAAATGGCACTGGCCGGGCTGCAGAGGAGCAGATCAAAGGGGCCCCTCCTGCAGGGGTGTTATCTTCCTCAGCCCAGGAATGTAATCAGTCGGAAAGGGAAAACCGAGCTGAGCTGGGTCTATTCAGCCTGGATCCCTCCAAGGTCTTGGGCAGGGGCCCAGCTCCCTTTGTGGTGGCAGGAGGTGGGGATGGGGGGGGGGGGCGGGGGGGGATGGGTCCTTCCTGTGGGAGCCATGTGATGGTTTTAGAGATATGGCCTGACATAGTGTGTAATGATGGATTTTACAAAACGTCCAGAATTGCCCCAAAGTCGTTCACCTGTTCATTGCCCCGAGGACCCCCGCGGCACCGCGAAGGCTGGGGGGGGGGGGGAATCGGCTAACACAGGCGGCCCAGGACCAGCAGGGGCCAGTACAAGCACCCAGCGCAGGGCGGGGACTGCCGCAAACGGGAGAGCCATGTCCCTGATGGCAGGGGCAGCTCAACTCCGCTCGGGGGACGGTCGCCAGGCGGAAATTTGAAGCCTGTATTGCCAGAGCTTTTTCCTCTGTTTTCCTCCCAAGAAGCTTGAAATCTGAATTTTTATATAAAGTCTCCCAATTTAAAATTACTGGCTCAGTTAAAAAAATAAGAAAATAAGAAATTTCGCTCTGCAAATCAAACCAAACCCCGTCTGCTCAGTTACCGGGGGGCCACCAGGAGTCAGCCCTGGAGCCGACACCGTCCGAGCCAAGGAGTGGCCGGTGATCTAGAAGAACCCAGGCTTCGGAGGCAGCTGAGCAACAGTCTGAAACCTGGCACCGCTGCTTGCTTCGGGCTGGACTGGCTTTTGACAGGGGATACCGAGGCATCGGAGTCTCATATCGCTCTGATAAAGCGGGAACAACGATACCGGTCGGCAGAACTGTCCTAAGTTTTGCGAGAAGAGATACACACAAAATACCAAGTGCAGGGCCCGCCACCAGGAGGCTCAGGAAGGGGGTTTGCTCTCTTCTGCCTCCCTCCCTCGTGAGTTTTGAACTCACCCTTGCTTCAGCCAGAAGACAATGGCCGGCAGTAGATAAACTTGAACACCAGCCTCGTGTTTGGGAGGCTCTGAAGGGCAGAACGCATTTGCCAGTACGCTGGGGCAAAGATCAGAAAGGCGAAGGTCTAGGCCATGGTGCAGAAGACACGAGGCCAAATGCTTGAGAGGGAGCTTGATGAGATCAAAGGAGGGACGGCCTTCTGCACAGGCGCCCGCCCCCGCCCCCCACTCCCACCACCCTGCTGGCAAAATTAAAGCCTCCACTGGAAAACCTCTGAAGGTTCAGAAGACATCACTGCTAACAGCATCGGACAGGAATATGTCCTCTGACCCTAGTTTCCATCCTGAACTGGGATCTGCTGTCTGATGTGCAGTTACAGGAACAGAGAGGCCTGAGGACAGAACTTTGAGGAAGGCTTGCTAGGAGCCAGGCTTCGTGCTGGATCATCATCACCGATATCACTGCCACCACCTAACAACAGCCACTAATTCTTCAGCACCTGCTCTGCGCCACCGCAAGTTCAGTGTTACTTGCTCCCATTCCCACACTTGCCCTGCCTTATGGGTACCGCTCCCTCTCTCATTTATTGAAGGGGAAACCGAGGCTCAGGGCAGGTGACTGAGGGTTGCACAGGCAGATAGAGGCAGAGGTGGGGTTTGAACCCTGCTCTCCGGGGCTGAGAACCTGCAGTTTAAACCAGGGCTCCACCCTTGGGTCCTGCAACTCTTAGGGATGCGGAATGAACTCATAATTGCCCAACTTCTATGGGATGAGCCCTATTGCTGGTGGTTTCTGTACATTATCTCATTGGATCTGGACAAAAGCCCTGGGTAGAGGGAGGAAGAGGCTATGAATTTGGTGGCATCTGTTAAGCACCAGGCGATATGCCAGGGGCTTTAACTGCCATGTCATCTATGATGGGATTAGCGGAAAGCAAGGTACATTCTCCACATGATGAATCAAGGCTCTTATCAGGTGAGCAAAGTGCCCATGGCCGTGGAGTTAGCGGTAAGTGGCCAAAAAAAAAAAAAAAAAAAAAAAAGGCTCAAGTCCTAATCTATCTGCTTTGCAATGTGGTGTTCCCTTCGTTGGGCCATGCTGTCTCCCCTGTGCCGATAGACTAACCTGCCTCTCCTCTCCCTTCCCTTCCCGTCCTTTCTCTTCCTCCTCCTCCTCCTCCTCCTTCCCCTCCCCTCTTTCCTCCTTCTGGCTTCCACCCTGAGTTTTAGCCCCACCTAAGAAACAACAATTGCAACAGCTAGGGATAGCGTCTGAGACCGCACATACATTCTGTCCCTATTGATGTATGGATTTCTATCGTCCGCTGCACGAAATGACCCTTTCTCAAAAGACTCTCTAGAAATCCCACTCACTGCACAATTCCAGATTAGGTACCTTTTGCTCACACTCACTGACCACAGTCAGATGAAACTTGCCCTTTAATCGATTTTTGCCGGTGTTGGGATGAGGGTTGTTTTGCTTTCCAGTAGCACTGTTGACGTGGCCATGATCTCACTTTGCTTTCTGTGCCAATGGCCCCACTGAATGGCTGTCCCTATTTGTGAAGTGAATAACTGGGGTTAAAAGCTAAGAGGGCCGTCCATGGCTACGTAACGGAGCGATGCTAACAAGTCCATCCACCGACTAGACCCTTGGCCTCGCCATCTTGACTCCAGCCACACACCAAGTATATAAAAGGTTTCGGGGCCGGTACCTGGTTCTGTTGGAGACGTTGGCCCTGGTTCCGTGTCTTTTCTGCATCCCATAGACTCAGACCGAGACCCCATGTCAGAATCTAGGAGTAAAAAGGAAGTGTTGCTGTCCTTATGTTGGGGCGGAAAAAGGGATCGACAACGTGGCAATGTGGAAAATCCTCACGGTCCACAGCCAGGTGCCTAAGACAGGATCTGGGACAAATCCAGGGGCAGAGGACTGTACCCTTTGGCCATTTAGGGAACAACAGCCAACCTCTCAATAACGAAACCGTGACTGTCCTCGCTTTTGAAATGATTACCACTTGCACAGCTAACGAAATGTGTTCATAAATATTGGCCTTTAACACACCCCATGAAGGCAAGGAGGAAGATTCCCATTTTACTCTAGAAACGAAAAATGGAACTGTGTAGAGATGAAAGGACTTATCCCAGAATATGCAGGTGGAAAGTAGGTGTGTTCGAATTTGAAAAAAATTAAATAAAACCCTCAAGTTGGGAACTTGTCTTCCAGGAAAGCAGAGTGAGCCTATGGGGAGAACAGGGCATTAGACAAGCCTGTGGGTGCTTCTGCTCAGCGCTGCAAATGTCCTAGGGAGGAGAAATTCCTTCATTCTTCACCAGCTAGCTGCTTATTTATCAGAAAATTTAGGTAACGAGGAAGCACTGAATTCGGAGCCAGAGTCTGGGTCCCACCCCCAGCAATCCCCGGGGGCACATCACTGACCCTCGCCACACTTTGTTTTTCTTGTCTGCAAAATGGATCAAATGTCACCCCCTTATATAGCCACCTTACAGGGACGACCGAGACAGAAGTGCATAATCTCATTAAATCACTTTAAAACGAGACTATGGTGGACACCCTCCGTTCCTTCCTCTCCCTCGTTCTTCCTTCTGCCCTACCTCCGTCCTCACCACCACTGGCATGAGTTAGCAGCACGGATGCTCGGGGCACTGCTCCCTGCACTTCACCTGCAACTACCTTGGCTGTGCTCACACGACCCTGGAAGGCGAGAGCTCTTACCGCCATGTTGCCCGCCAGAAGCCAGGGCTTGGTGGGGGGATAACTGATGTGCACCAGGTCACAAGGTGGTGGGTAACAGAACCAGAAACCATACCTGGGGACTCTACCCCATGCCCTGTGTTCTTTCCCACGATCTCAGCTCGCGGGCACAGAAACAGTCCTGTCTCTAAGGGGACCTGACGTGGGTGAGGAGGGATCAAGGGAAGAGGAGGGAAGTGCTGTAGGGGCGGGATCTGTCCTCACCCTCCTGCTAGCCCCATGGCCATGGCTTGTAAGGGTCCACTGCCCGAGGCTGGAGCCCCCACAGTGAAAGCTGTGCCTTAGCTCTCCCTCTCATCCTACTTCACTCAGACTCCTCTCCTCCATGATGTCTTGAACCATCCCGTGTCCCGGGCTCTGAGTAGGCACTTGGTCGACGTTGGGTAAACTCAGAGGAGGCAAACGAAGCAGTCAGGAGATGCCAAATGGGCACTACCAGAAGCACTCCGTGTAAGCAGGGTCAAGGCACCACCACGTGTCCTGTCCCCTCACCCTGACCTCAGCGTGGCCGTGGCCGTGGCCCCTGGGGAAATGCCTCCCTAGTCTGCTGGGGCCTCAGAGCTCCGATCCTGTAGCAAGGGCAGCTTGTGGGCAGCGAACGTGACCTCACAGGAAGCCACGCTTCCTTCCCCCATCCCCTCTGGGGTTTCCACACTTTCCATTTTTCTTTCTAAGGTTTGGTATCTTATCTGATGAGAGCCGAACCCTTCTATGCCACACAGAGCCCTCACTTGGAAAGCAAATCTCTACAGTTGTCTCTCTGGGGAGCAGAGTGAGAGCCCTGTGAACGAGAGGTGGGGCCAGACAGTCTCGCGTAATCAGGGTCCCGCTCCCTCTCCCCCAAACACATATCCACAGCTCACCTTTCCAGAGATAAACCTGCTGGAAGCTGGTAACGGCATCCTGAGTTCCTTCCAGGGCTGCCGGAACTGCAAAGGGAGATATTTATTTCCATGAGCTTCGATGTGCTTGTTCTCACGGGGGACCCGCCATGGCCACGCTGACCCACCGCTCCCACACGGGCCCCTCTTGCCTGAGAACTCTATTTCCCATCGAGGCGCACTCAAAGAGAGAGCCTCGTGGAGCCATCTTCCAGATCTCTGGTACAAAGCCAGAGCTGGTCAGACCCCAGGTGTCTGGCTCAGGGCATCAAAGAGACGGTCGTGGGGAGAGGCCAGGAAACCATGAGACAGAATATTACCGAAGGAACCGGGGATTAGCCAAAAGAGAACCAAGTCCACGGAGACCCTGGGGCTGCATCCATCATCCCTGTCACTTCAGTCCTCTGAGGCTCTGGCCTTGGGGGAAAATGGGGCTGATGATGGGAGGCTGGGAATACTGTGAAGTCTCTTCTGTATCCTCAACATTTGATGTGCACCCTATGGTTGGTAGCTGCCATTATTTAATTTGTTACTAATATTATTCAGTGTCCTTTTCTGCCAAACGACACTCCTCCGGCATCACCCCTGGATGAGACCGGCTTTGCCACACCATTCCTTGATGGTCAGGGCAGCCTCTCTTGCCTCCGCTCAGCCCTAAGACCCTGCCAATCCCCCTGTGTTATGAGAGGCTAAGAAAAGAGCTCAGAAAGTACAGATTCTGAGGCAGACAACCCCACACATGGCAGGAAACACCTGGCTCACAGTCTGAGACATGAAGAAGTGATCACGTCTTGTTCACTATTATTAAGAACGACATATTATTATAGCCAATTATTATTAAGCATCATTGCCATTTGCCCAACACTATGAGGAGCACTTTCCAGATATTGCTTCATTTAGACCTCATAGGTAGGCATTTTTTGCCCCTAATTTGCAGGTGAAGGTCAAAATCCAGAGAGGTCAATGCCAGAATTCAAACACCACTTTCTAGGCTCCAAACCCCATGCTTTCAATCACCTCACCAAAGAGAGGATAACATATTTTAGAATTCTGCCCCTCCAAAATGGCAAACATCTGTAAAGGTTCTTGTGTTTAGAGAGGTGTTTAAGGAGGTTTAAAGAAGTTCAATTAAACAGTGACCTATTTGGGAAATTCAGCTATTAAAGTCATGAGCCCTTCCCCACCAAGAATTACCATGCTTGCCCCTCCCATGGGGCGTGGCCACCCCATGCTGGGCCACGGGGGTGAATCAAAAATATTGAGCTGCACTTCCACTTGGTTCTCCTGCTAAACTGGGAATAAATAATGATTCTAGAACATCTCACGCTACCCAATATTGGGATTTCATGTTTCCTTAGAAGACCTACTCATAATTCTCTCAAAGCCCTCTTCAGAGGGTGGTTGTCACTTATAAAACTTTGGGGAAGTTAAAACCTATGATATCTGGAAGATAGAGACCTGGATCTCTGAAAATGTGAAATTCACTCTACACAGTACAGAGGAGCCACTGTATACTCCTCCAACACCAACACCGAGCAGGGGCTCGATCTGTTCTGCTTCCGCCATCTTTCCTGATCACATTTGCTTATGATGAAGGTCAGACTAGGGGACTTTGTCCCAAGAGAAATTAGGGAATTTGTGTCTTAAGTCTTTTTACACTAAATATATTTGGCATACTGACTCTTCAAAAGGATGGAAGTAGAAAGAAAGAAAGAACGAAAGAACAAAAGAACGAAAGAACGAAAGAAAGAAAGAAGGGAGAGAGAAGAAAGAAGGAGGGAAGGAAGATGTAAATATAGATATACAAATATATGCTTTTGGTAACATAAATGTCAATAACATAAGTAAATAAAGTCAATACAATTTTCAAAATAGCGTCGGCCATCCATTAGGATTCTTACTTATCCTGTAAAAGCAGGAGACGCATCTTAGCAGAAGGGTGCTTTAGTGCTCTCAAACCTAAGACTAAAACCAAGGACCACTTCATGACGTACTTTACCATGAGGGGTACTTGCATTTGGATCGGGGACCCTCAACAAGTATTAGTTCACATCCACACCCCTGCTTCTTCCCAAGAGCAACAATCTCTCAGGGATTTCTTCACCACTCGGCAGTTCCCATTTCTGACTTGGGTGAGTTGGTGAGACTCTCATGCGGTCCAGCATATCTTGACGATGTGTGCTGAGTAGGTCCTGCCTTCATGGAGCGGCAGGGAAAATCACAGTGCCCTCCATCACCCGGAGGAGAACAGGTGCTCCACACAGGTGCACACAGATCTCACACTGTACTGGGGGGGGGGGGTGCCCAGAATGCACTGCGCTGTGATGGGAATGGGACCTTCTGACCCACTTTTTATTCATCTCGAGGCAAAGGAGCCCTGTGACTTCTAGCCTGGAAAATATGGCGAGTCTTAATCTCATCCTCGGTTTTTGCCCATTTCAACACAGCTCAATCCAATGGAATTCAGGTAAATTCAGCACACGAACACTGAGCACCTTGGTCGATCCAGAAAACCACCCGACCAACATCTAAGATTGGCACGTAGGTGTCTGTAAGTCACACAGAGAAAGTGATGATGCCTTGGTCATTTTAACTACGGATATGATTGCCCGGTCTCCACAGGGGTGCGCAGGAAACACGGGGACGAAAAGAATGGCTCTGCGCTCTCTCTTGTCTGCCCCATCTCCCACCCCATGTCCATATCCACACTTACCTCCTCCATCTTTCCAGATCGGTCGATGGCGCCCCCTCCTTCCTGCTCACCTTCTAGGAGCCACCCTCCTCCCCTGCATCAGTCTCCACATCCAACCAACCTGTTGCCTAAACTAGTCTCAGATCCGCCCCTGCCAAGGGACCCACCACCCTTTCACACAGTTTTAACACATCTTTTGACACGATTAGATTTTCACTGGTTCCCTTGACTCCTTCCCACCCCCACCCCCGACCGAGCCACACAGCACCCGGGTATCCTTCCCGAAAGGCAATCCTACCCCCCGTCTTGCAAGAGCTGCTACACATTTCAGAATTCCCTTCCCTGCGATCAGGTTCTTGAAAGTGTGAGCAGCCGCCCGGCGTCTGCAAGGTGCCCATCTTCCCAGTTACACCTAACACGTGCTTTCAGGCTCCTGCGTCACTGCGTGTGCTTCTCTTCTCTGCTTAGAACTCCTGTCCCCTGCCACCTGGTTAACCTCCATTCACCCTTTAAGAATCAGGATCTGTTTGGGGCACCTGGGTGGCGCAGTCGGTTAAGCGTCCGACTTCAGCCAGGTCACGATCTCGCGGTCTGTGAGTTCGAGCCCCGCGTCGGGCTCTGGGCTGATGGCTCAGAGCCTGGAGCCTGTTTCCGATTCTGTGTCTCCCTCTCTCTCTGCCCCTCCCCCGTTCATGCTCTGTCTCTCTCTGTCCCAAAAATAAATAAAAATAAAAAGTCTTTAAAAAAAAAAAAAAAAGAATCAGGATCTGCATCACCTCCTTCTAGAAGGCCCCCACAACCCCCCTGGCTGGGTTATGTACCCCTCCTCTGGATCTCCGCAGCACCCAACAAACACCTCTGTCTTTAAGCTCACACTTGACTGTAATTGTCCTTGAATGTACTAGAGCTTTCCGAGGTTGGGAACGGGGCCTTCTTCATCTTTGTATCACCCACACCGAGCATAATCCCTGCTGCAGAGCTGTCGTTGATTGCAAGGAGGAACACAGAACGGAAGCAAACGTTATGCCTCCCCTTTTCTGCTAAGCAATAGTCTAACATAAAACAGGTTTCTTTAAGTTTATTTATGTATTGTAAGAGAGAGAGAGAGTGGAGGGGGGTGGCAGAGAGAGAGGGAGAGAGAGAGAATCCAAGCAGGCTCTGCACTGTCAGTGCGGAGCCCGATGCAGGGCCTGAACCCACAAACCGTGAGATCACGACCGGGGTGGAAATCAAGAGTCGGACGTTTAACTGACGGAGCCACCAGGCGCCCCTAAAGCAAAAACAGTTTTTTTTTTTTTTTTTTTTTAAATTTTTTTTTCAACGTTTATTTATTTTTGGGACAGAGAGAGACAGAGCATGAACGGGGGAGGGGCAGAGAGAGAGGGAGACACAGAATCGGAAACAGGCTCCAGGCTCTGAGCCATCAGCCCAGAGCCCGACGCGGGGCTCGAACTCACGGACCGCGAGATCGTGACCTGGCTGAAGTCGGACGCTTAACCGACTGCGCCACCCAGGCGCCCCAGCAAAAACAGTTTTAACTGTCCAGACATTTGTCCCATTCCTTCCGTGATAGTTGAGTTAGAACATCCCTGTTACACAAACAGGGCTCCACACTGACTCATCACCTCTCTCTCGGTAATCAAGGCAGCAAGAACGCACACACATTTAGAAGTTTTGGGGTTTGGCCCGGAGCCTGATTCTTGGGGGTTGATGGGTGCTGTGTGGTCTTAATATACTTCAAAACACTTCTGCAGAGGTCATGTGCTGTGTCTGGGGTGGGAGTGGGGGCTCAGTTTGAATCTACAGCCTGGGAGTGGGCAGCGTCCTAAGCCAGAAAGCCCAGGTTTCAGAGCCCACCGTATATTCTTTGCGCCTCCTAAACAAACTGCACTCTCGAATCCTTGTCTCAGGCTCTGCTTAGTGCTAAGCACATGGACAGCTCCTGTAAATAACTAGGAGGGTCAGCCTATTTATAGATGCTCATCAGACATCAACTCCAAATGCATTTGGTGACAAAGAGCATCACAGAGGCACTGTTAAGTTTTTCCACCAAGCTCCCGGCACCCCGAGACAATAGCAATCGCTGATACAAAACAGACTCCTGCGAAGGGGATGCCAGCCATCAGCCTGAGCCTCACCATTGCCCAAAGCATGAAGCCTTTGGGATTCAGGATAAAGCCAGGGGTGTTCTGCCAAGGCCTGTGTTTTCCTGTCAAATGTCAAGTCTCTATGGACATTAGGGGACATTTAATCTGCCTGTTTTCATTCATTTGCACTTCAAGACATTGTGAGAAAGGAGCCATAAGCCATTCCAGAGCTTTCCAAGACTTTCCTCTTAGAAAAGGGAAGATGGACCCAGCCAGCACCAAGTAGTTGAAACATCCAAAGATGCCCACTGGCAACGCGGGAGATGCCGACCGTGGGTGGGTTCTGATCTTGAGGGAGATGTTTAAACAGAAATCTGATGACGGGAAAGAGAAATCTCACAACCAGGAAAAGCACTGGGCCTTCATATTGGATAAAACGGCCTCTCCGTAATTTGTGGGGGTTTTTTGTGGGTGTATTTGTTTGATGTGAACCTGATATTTGTTTGGCTTAACAAATGAAGAGAAACGTGCTAAAGAGGCATTCTGGGGGCGCCTGGGGGCCTCAGTCGGCTGGTTGTCCAACTTCAGCTCAGGTCATGATCTCATGGTTCGTGGGTTGGAACCCCGTGTCAGGCTCAGATCCTGGAGCCTGCTTCAGATTCTGTCTGTCTGTCTCCCTCTCTCTGTCCCTCCCCCACTCATGCTCGCTTCTCTCTCTCTCTCTCTCTCTCTCTCTCTCTCTCTCTCAAAAATGAAGAAACATTAAAAAAATTTTTTTAAATAATCCTCAAAGTAGAACATGCAAGAAGCTGACATTAATGACCCAATGTCTGGAGGAGACAAGCCCAGAGAGATGGCCGAGGAGCAACATTCTTCATCACTGGACTCCTTAATTTGCTGGAATCACTCAAGTAACCCAAGCAAGTGGCACCAAGGGGGCGGTGGGGAGAGCTTTCGCTGATAGCTCTGGTCTCCCAAGTTTAAGGTGCAGGTGCCAGCAATGACAGTTTCCTTAAGCACACCACATCACAGCTGTGACTGCACTCTCGTGCGTACAACTGTGATGCGACCAGCTGCCTCCCCCAAGTGTCAAAAGCATCAGTGAGCAGCTCGGTGTGAAAGCGTTTCGCAAAACGCAACACGGATTCTGATGTGCTTCCCGTCTGATTCAGTGTATTCCACTGGGTTACAATTTCCCACAAATGGCAATCAACTCGCTTATACACGTGAAGGCTGATTCTCCATTAACCAGGCCAGCTGTTGAACCAGCCCCCTCGAAGGACCCGCGAGCTGACGGATGAAAGCGGACGTCCGGACCAGAAGTCCTACAGGGTGCCTCTGCGGGATGTGCCGTCAGGGGACCCGGGACTTGAGGTTCAGAAAGCAATGCCTTCAACTATGGCCTAGAGGGAATATGAGCACTTCACTCCGTAACATACAAAAAAAGCATACCCCCATTTTACAGATGGAGACACTGAGGCTAGGAGAGGTTAATGTGCATTCGAGCGAGGCCGCGGAGCTGGAGGAGAAAAGCAGAATTGGTGTCCAGTATTTTCAGGGCAGGCCACTGCTCCATAATCTCTAGTATCTGCTGAGTGCCCACCTCGCTGCGAGCATCACTCCAGTGCCTCATCGCACACTCCTCCCTTAATCCTTCCAACCCTTCCCAAAGTCATCATTATCTGCACTTTATAACTGGGAAAGCCAAGGCCCAGAAAGGTCATACAAGGAGTAAAGGCAGCCACACTGGGATTTGAATCCGGGGTCTAATTCCAGAGTGTGTATTGCCGAGACCATCTAACCAATGGCTAAATGGGAAGGCAGGGGCTGAGAGGGGCAGAGCTCGTCTGGATTGTCCCCAGCTCCTTCCCATGTGCTTTCGATCCTTGCTGTGGCCTCCCCTGCTGCCGTCTGGACCCATGGAATCCTCACTCCTCTTTCCTTCTATCAATATCTGTTCTTAGAAAAGGGAATCTATCAGCTATTCACATCTTAGTAAGAACTTAAATCTCATTTCTTTTCCCAGGGATTAATTGTACTTAGAATTGACCAATTACCACGACAGGAAGATTTGTGCCCTGCTGTTCCCAGTTGGAGAGGGCCTCCTGATCAGTCTGTGTAATAAGGCAACTCTTAATTTGGAACATCATGAATATACCTCAGGGTGCCTGAAATCCCCATCCAAGCACACCCTTCGTAAAACTTAGCCCACACCACGGGTGCCTGGGTGGCTCAGTCGGTTAAGCGTCCGACTTTGGCTCAGGTCATGATCTTGTGGTTCCTGGGTTCAAGCCCTGCATCTGGCTCCGCACTGACTGTGCAAAGCCTGGTTAGGATTCTCTCTCTCCTTCTTCCTCTCCCTCTCTCTGTCCATCCCTTGCTGATGTTCTCTCTTTCTCTCTGTCTCTCTCTCTCAAAATAAATAAACAAATAAAAAAGAAAAACTTTGCCTACATCAGGGGCGCCTGGGTGGCTCAGTCGGTTGAGCGTCCGACTTCGGCTCAGGTCGTGATCTCACAGCTTGTGAGTTCGAGCCCCTCATTACTGTTAGTTCGGAGCCCACGTCAGATCCTCTCTTTCCCTCTGTCTGCCCCTCCCCCACTCAAGCTCTCTCTCTTTCAAAAAAAAAAAAAAACATGAAAAATATTAAACAAAAAAGAAACCTTTGCCCGCACCTCAAAATACACACAGACACACAGAGCACTGAAAGAACCCGAAACTTCAAAAGTCATTTGGTAATCACTCCTTCTCAGGGAGGCCAGACAAGGACACATTCTTTATTTCTTGGGCACACACCAAGCACATGCTCCATGGTAAGCAATTCACTCTGGATTTACTGCCCATAAACATATCATACGTCTCTCTTCAAATGCTTGTTTTCACCCTGGGCTACCTCTCAGAATAATGGATACCATATGTTCACTGTCTATCCTATAAATAAGTTGTTTGATTTTATTTACCCCCCAGAAAACTAAGCCTCATGGAATCCCACCTAATTAGGCAATATTTTTTGTTCAGGCTTTGGTAAATAGTCACTCCACAGGTATTATGTGTATTCTCTACACCAGGTTTCATGCTTGACGCTGTGGATCCAGAAATTAGTAAGACACGGTCCAGGTCTTTAAAATAGCAAAACGCAGTGACAACTTTAAGAATGAAAACAATAGTATCTAACATCAGTACTAAGTGTCAGACACCCTACAAAGTCCTCAAACAGCTGTATTATCCGCAGCGTCCACTACAGAGAAGTGGGCAAGCCCATCAGCTTTAGAACCACATCACCCCGTGTCGGGTCCCAGCCCTTCTACTTGGAAGTTCTGAGCCCTTAAGAAGACTTCGCTTTCTGTGTGCCTCAGTTTCTTCAGCTGTAAAACGGGGAGCCTTGGTAACAGTGCCTCCCCACAAGCACCGTGTGGGGGGTACGTGCCTTAGCAGTGGCCGGGGCCTTAGAGCAGGGGTTGGCTCATCGCACGCACGATGGGAGACACGTCTGTGTTACCGCCAATATCTTCCTTTCCGCCATCACCACAGCCCAGGGAGACGGGTCCTGTCCTCACCCCATTTTGTAGCCAAGCCATCAGGCCTGAAGACCTTTACTGACCGGCCCCAGGTCACACACGCGGGGTCCCAAGCTGGGATTCACCACCACAGGCACACTCCCGGCTGGCAAGTGAGACCCGTGGACAGGCAGAGGCACACCTGCAGGGCACTGCCCCCCGCACGGCCCCCCGCACTGCCCGACAGAGGGATTCGTAAACTGTGTGTCATGCTCTGCGGCGGAGGAAGCAACAAACTCTGCAGGGTAGTCAGGGAGGGCTGCTGGAGGAGGTGGCAAGCTGTCTGCCATTAGAACCCCAAGAGCTGCCGTCCACTGAGCAACAGGTCCTGCAGGCCTCCCCTGGAGGCAGGAGACGGTGGCCGCCACGTCCTGTAGAGACAGGAATCTCCAAGGGCTCTCTGACCTCCCCGCAGCCCCTTCCCTGCCCTGTCCAGCCGACACCCGCGCGGCTTTCACCCCTCCCGTCGCAGAGCGTGGGCTGGGACCACGTGCTGGCAGGAAAACAGAGAGGGAGCCAGGCTGCCACCAGCCTCACAGAGGAACCGGGAGCGAGGGATCCCTGGGCCCTGTTCTCACTATAAACTCCGACTGTTCGGGTCGGAAGGAAGCTCCCAGGTCACCTCGTCAGTGCTTCTCACGCTTCTCAAACTCGGCAGGCATAGCATGATCCTAGACAGCCGGTTAGAACACACTCCTGGGGCCACCCTGGGGGTCCGGGGCGGGACCTGAGAACTTGTGTTTCTAAGGAGCTTCTGGTGATGCTGAGCCCGCCGGTCCTGACCGCACTGAGTGTTGCTGCTGTGGTCAGTCTCCAGCTCAGGACTCTTCCCTGAGGGACACCTGCCGAGAGGGCAGGGCTGGGGTGAGCAGAGAGGAGATCTGACTGGCCGCCTCGCTAATGCCTATTCCTGTGAGATGAGGGGGCGGGCAAACGATCTCAGAGCGACTTCTAGATCTAAGGCTTCTAGGCTTGTGGGAAAGGTTGGAAGAGCTTCTGAAAGAAAGAAGAGGAAGGCACGGGCCGGATGGTGATTTCTGTCAATGGAGCCCATGTGGGGGGGGGGGGGAGGGGCACAGTCTCTTGCACCCATGGAATTAGAATGGGCAGTGTGGCTGGTACCGGGACCACCTGCAACAGAGTAGCCTCCCCGCAGAGCCAGACCCCCCCCTCCAGCCACCCTGGGGTCTGCGAGTTTTATGCAGCATCTTTGGTCCAGTTTCTTTTCAGAAGGAGAAATTTCTCAGGGTACAAGAAGGGCTCTCAGGGGAGGGGCAGCAGACCTTGCTGCTGAGGAAAATTCTTTCCGAAGGAACGTAAGCCGAAGGCGGAGACTTACTCTCGAACTCCTGGCCTCCCAGCCGCAGTGTCGCCGGGCGGCTCCCCTGGCCGTATGTCACACCCGGACACGTGGCATTAGCCCGGGCTTCCGTGGGGTCCCTCCAGTCTTTGACATTGCAAAGCAGGACGTCGGGGGAGCTCAGCAACCCGCAGATGAGGGGGCCTGTAGAGTCACAAGAGGGAAGAGAGGCTGACGTGATAGAGACAGGAAGGCCCCCGCCCACCAGGGACTCACGTCTGTGCCCCAAGAGGCTTGGAGGATGGGGACAGGTAACAATTCCTCGGGAGCACAGAGGGACCCTGGAACTCAGGAGCCTGGTCTTCAACTGGGTTACTTTTCCCTGATAGGCCTGCAGTTGCCACTGGGGCAAATTGCCCAAGGAAGAGCCACCAGTGCGACTGCCGAACTTTCCTTGTGCGTCAGAGGCCTTCTTCGTGGGTCAGCAGCAGTGACGACACCTCAACACCACTGGGGGTCTCGGTGCCAGAATCCTCTGTCCTCCTCCTCTACCCCCACCGCACGCAGAGCTTTTTTGAGGCCTGGAGCAAATAAACAGCAGGCCCCCACCACCCCTCACATACACACACACACGCACACACACGCATCAACCTTGAAGGGACTCAGATTCAAAGTAAGGAACTATGAAAAACCAAGAGCCCTGCACCAACAGCACAAACTTCCCTATCAGGAAGCGAGCTCCTCGTCTCCGGAGGCATTCAAGCACAGGCTGTGTGCCCGCGTGTCCAGGACGTGCAGGGAGATATCTCTAACTAGGGTAGGCACCAGACCATTTTGTCTTGAATATATAAATATCCGAAGTTTTATTTTTTTTTTAATGTCTATTTATTTATTTTGAGGGAGAGAGTGAGCACATGAGCAGGGAAGGAGCAGAGAAAGAGAAAGAGAAAGAGAGAGAGAGAGACAGAGAGAGAATCCCAAGCAGGCTCTGTGCTGTCAGTGCAGAGCCGGACGTGGGGCTCAGTCCCACGAACCGTGAGATCATGACCAGAGCCGAATTCAAGAGACACTTAACGGAGCCACCCAGGTGCCCCTATATATCATTTTGATCAATAATCCCATTAGGTAGTATAGTTGTTAAGATTCTCCTGAAAAAAAAAAAAAAGGAAATACTCATTCCGTAATGCCATTCCATCCTCCTTATCCTCATTTCTACCCAAAGCCAGATAGCATTTCTAACTCATCTGTCACCAAATTTCCCCAAAGTAGATGCCGCAGACGCCTGCCTTATGAATCTGACGTCCTGTCCTCCCCCCCCCACCCCCCCACTGGCCACTTTTAACCTGCACTTGCCAAAAAATCAGCAGCAGCAAGAACAGCAGGGCGCCTCTGTGTAAAACACCACCTTCGAGGCCCTCTGACTGGTGGCTCTCAAACCAGGGGGCTTCGACCGATCCGATCGACAGCACAGGAAGAGTTCTGAAAATGCTCGTTCCTCAGCACCAACCACAGGGTTTCTGACTCTGTAGGTGGGTGGGTAGGTTGTAGGTCTTGGAGGGGTGGGAGGCGGTGACATTTGGGAATTAGCATCTGTAACCAACACCGCAGGTGATTCTGGTGCCCGGATGGATTCTAGAATCCCTCGCCTCGTGAGCCCAGTTCATTCCACGGATGAGGAAGCAGAGGCATGGGAAAGGGGACTGGTTTTGCTAGCTACTGAGGAATAGCCAGCCGGCAGCGAGGGCCTGGGACCTCAGTGGGGGCCGGGAGGAGCCCGCTGAGGGCCCAGAGGAAGTCTGAGCACCGGGGTCATCCTCTCACAAGCCAAGACGCAGACTGATGGGATTAAACAAGAGGCGGGTAGATTTTTCCTTCTGCTCCAGACCTTGGAAAGCGAAACCCACACAGCTTTGTCCTTTAGTGCTAAAGTGTCAACGAGATCTCCGTGTGTCTGAGACATGGGTGCCAGCTAGAGACTGGAAGTCCCTTTTGCTGGTCACACACTGCCCGCTTCGGGTACACGCCCGTGTACCACGAGCCGCGCGAGGCCCTCTGAGCCCCGCTTCCAAGAAGCCCCCACTGACACGTAGGTACAGAAGCCTCATGAATTGTCCTTACTAGTCAGTGGAAACAAAGCCACTGAGGCAGGGGGAAGGGGGGAATCCACCAGAAAGTTAAATGACTTTCCAGACCGCGGTAGCAGGATTCTGTTCCCGGCCATCGGCAGACCCAGCCAGCACTTTCATAATTTAAAGCTCCAAATCTGCCCGTCGGGCGAGACTGGGGAAAACATCTGCCTTGATGTTTTATGTGTGTCTCGAGGAGAGCTTAACTCGCGGCGCTGTGAGGTGGTCGGTCAGCTGGGCATAAATCACGGATCACAGGTTACGCTTGGAGGAAAAAGCAAGCGAGCTGCTAGCCAGAAATGTCATGGAAAAAAGGATTTTGTGGGCTCACTGTTCCATGGAACACAATAATTCTTCCATATAGGATTCTAAGGAAAGCGAAACGAACCTTCCAACTCGAAAAACCATATGGTTTGGTGAGTAATGGAGCATCTGGGGAAATTGCGGTATCCTCAGAAAAGAAGGCAGAAGGCATCCTTGATTTGAACCGCAGTGTTTCCCACACACACACGCTGACACACATGTCCATGCTTACACGTGTCTGTGTGGGTTTAATCTCTCTCTCTCTGCATATACTTTTGCTTACCTAAACACTAACACGAATGCACGTCATATAATCACAGAGCATCAGGCCTAAAAGGAATTTTAGACTCTAACTTGGTCCAGTCCAGGCTCCTGCCCTACCACTGCAACACTTTCTCATTCGGCCCCCGCAGACCGCAGGGAGCTAGCCTCAGCGTTTTCAGCAAACACCCTGTTTGAACCCCAGGCAGCATTCAAGTCTGTTGACAAAATTCCTCCACGTGTCACCCCTCTGCACCACGGCTTCCGTGAGGCACCACCCTCCCGGGTCTCTTCCCTGCTGTCTGGCCGCTAGTTCTCCGTCTTCTTCGAAGGTTCTCCCCATCATGTAGGTGTTCACCAGGGGTCGGCCCCCATCACCCTTGATCTTCTCACCCCGGGCCCGCCTCCAAGGAAATCCCACCCATACCCACGGTTCTGATACCTCCTCGACACCGGGAACGCACGCCTTTCCATCTCCCGCCCCGACTCCCCCTCTGAGCTTTGGATCTTCGTCCCCAAAAGCTCAGTCCCACCTTGTGACTGTCTTAAAGGCGTCTCAGACTTAGCACAGTGTAAATGGGTTCATGACCTTCCCAAATCTCTGTCTCCCGTTACCAAACCCAACATCTCCCATCATTCACTACACAAGCAAGCTATCTAGGTGAACAAGTTGGAGAGCCAAGAATGGTCCTCAATACTCATGTCCAAAGTCCTGTCGGTTTGTCTGCTATTGATACCTTGAATCTGTCCCCTTTTCTTCATCTCCACTGCTGTCCCCTCAGCCCAAGCTACCCCCTCTCACCTGGACGGCAGGGTGTAACTCCTCACTGAACTCCACATCTACTCCAACTCCCCATCTATCACCTTCTCAAGACAAAGTGTCAAAATTCGTATCTGATCATGGCATTCCTTTCCTTCACACTGTCATTAGCGGGCCACCTGGGTGGCTCAGTTTGTGAAGCGTCCGACTTCAACTCAGGTCATGATCTCACAGCTCATGGGTTCGAGCCCCGCATCGGGCTCTGTGCTGACAGCTCAGAGCCTGGAGCCTGCTTAGGATTCAGAGCGTCTCCCTCTCTCTCTCTCTCTCTCTCTCTGTCCCTCCCCCACTCACACTCTCTCTCAAAAAAACATTGTTTTTAATTAAAAAAAAATACTTTCAAAGGCTTACAATTCTTCTTAGAATCAAAACCACCTCTACTGAAGCCCGCGGGTCTGCCTAAGCTAAGCGGTCACCTCGTGCTGTGACTCCCCACGCCGTCTCCAAGTTGTATATCCTGGCTTCCGCGACCCTGCTTATTCCTGTCAGACCACGGGTCCTGGCACCGGAGGGCCCCCGTCCTCACTGCCACATTAGTTACCTCCTTGGACCTGCGCAAGGATGAAGCCATCACAGCACGAATCACGGTCGCACGCCAGAAGACAGAAGAGATGAGCCCCGGTCAGATCGGCTCCGGAGGCTGAGAACACGACGGCCCCGTACGTTCCAGAGAGCGCGTTTTGGAAGCCCGTTGGCTTGAAGCTCTTCCGGCTTGTTGTGGTGAATTCTTGGCCTGGGGAAAAGGCAGAGAAAAGTTTTTTTTAAAGATCTGAAAACAGTTCGGAGTCTGCCACAGTTTACGGGTCACGTGACAACGGACCCTCCGTTTGGGCCAGGGGCAGCATCGAGTCCAAGATACGACGCTCTCTGCGCCGCGAAACTTCTGGATTTCCCATGCGTGAAGGAGGGGGCGCCCAGCAGACCTGGACAGACGCCCCTCACATCTTTGAAGTGCTAGAGGGGATGCGTGGAGAAGTGACACCTGTTATTGTTTCTACCATTACCAGCAAACATTTATTGAGCTCCAACTGTGCACACAGACACCGTGACACGTGATTTGCCTACGCGACCTCACTTCGTCTTCACTGCCCTACGGGTGAGGTTCAGCGTGCCCTGCCCGCTACCACACGCGCTTCTGTGCTTCCAACGCGGGCCGGGCGAGAAGCTGTGACGCTGGAGTCACATCGGTCGATCTACGGTTTTCCCGGCACGTCAAACGGCAGGTGCACACAGCACACGCAAACACAGCGGAGCGCGGCTGCAAGAAACACGGTAGGGTACACAGCGCCTACTGGCCAACGTTCTTCCTCTGGCCACCGTCTCTGCCTCCAAAGCGACAATTCCAATTTTCCCCTCCCTAACTCGGCAGACTCCCCCCCTTCCCTCCTCCCTCCCACATCAAGCTACGTGGCTCTTTTAGCATTTACTGAGGCGTCGCTCTGCGATGGATTCGATGTCTTTTTAAAAATTGTGCTAGCATTTTAAATAGGATTGTGATAGCTTCTGTCAGTCCTCAGTTAAAAATGGCAAGGTTTGGGTTTTGCTTGTCCCTCACTCTAGTTTTCCCATAAGCCCTGCTATTTTGAGAGCATCATTGTGCAAAGACGAGATTTTTCAGGGAGGGATATATATAGATCTACGGCCAAAATGTCTATCCTATTATTATGTCCCTTTCACATGTGAGGCAAGAGAGCCTGAACGAGTGAACGGTCCTGCCTGGGTTTACACAGCTGGTGGGTGGCAGACGGAAGGCCTTCCCCATCCTGACCTCCCCTCCACCCTGCCGTTCACCAGGACTTAACCGACTCAGGCCCCCGGAAGTAGTGGAGAGGCTTAGAGCGAGGAACCCAGGAGCACAAGCCTTGGAATGAGACAGATTTGGGTGCAAATCCTTGTGGCACCTCAGAGCCTCAGCTTCCCCTTCTGTACAATGGGGATGACAGTGTGTCATCCTCCTGGATGTTGAGGGGATAAAAAGATAGACCGTACATAAACGGGTTGAGCAATGGGTCTGCCACTTGGCTGATGCTCAGCATTTTCCAGGTCTCCAGAAGGCCACATCTTCTGCCCCCTCACATTGCTTCACTCCGCCCCTTCTGCCTGACCGCCCTCTCACTGGCTGAGCCTGAAAAGCCCATCCTTGTCACCAAAACTCAGCTTCATTTCAAGGCCCCGTCTCCCTGATTTTTACAGTTAGAATTCGTTTCTCCCTCCCTAGATCTCAAGGATCTCCTTCATCCTTCACCTCGTATTTAAGCTTCCTTCATCTCCATCATCTCCGTCATCCTTCACCCCGTATTTAAGCTACTCGAGACAGTGTCTGCTTCCGTAACCAGCTTGAGACTCCCCAGAGCCATTCCCTGCTGGCCAACCCTATAGTCGCTGGCCATACGTGACTATTTAAATGTCTGTTTCAGTTCTCCAAAATTCATGTTGCAGTAGCCACATTCCAAGTGCTGGTGGCCACGTGTGGCCATTTTGGACAGCAAGGGTTTATAGAACATGCTCATCACTGAAGAAAGCTCCATGGGACCGCAGCCCTGGACTGTAGGGCTATCTCTCAGCCCCACCCCCGGTATCCGCCATATTGCCCGGCACCGGGGACCTCCTGCCCTGAGGTCTTCATGTAAGTGCCTCTTCTTTCTTCTGCCTCAGGTCTCAGTTCCAACGTCCTCTCCTCCGAGGCTCCTTCCCTGGCCAGCCTCTAGCAATTAACGTTTTTCTTTCATTTCCTTTTTAAGTTGTCATAAAATACATGTCACATAAGATTGACCATTGTAACCATCTTAAGTGGATACTTTGATGGCATTAGTACCTTCACACTGTTGTGCAATCATCACTCCCATCCGTCTCTATTATTTTGCCTCAGCCCAAAATGAAACTCTGCACCCATCCAACACTGACCGTCCATCCCCTCCCCCGTCCCTCGTAACCACTGTTCTACTTCCTGTCTCCGTGAACCTGACCGCCTTAGTAGCCCATGTCCGTGTCTGTCTTGACCCAATGCCCTGTTTTATTTTCACGAAAGCGCTTAGAACCCTCGGAAATGATCTTATTGCTGGATCGATTCCTTCACCAGTCATTCTGTCTGTTTTGTTCACAGCTGCATCCACAGTGCCTGCCAAAGTGCATATCCCGCCTCAGTAAATATTTACGAAAAGTGCCAGTGCCGAGCTGGTCCACACGAGGTCGAGTCCTAGACAACAGAGCAGGTCTGGGGGAAATCTCAGAGCTGGAAGCGGTTATGCCCTGAAGTCCCAGGTTCCACCCTGATGCAGGGGCAAGGTGCTTCCTCTTTCTAGACCTCTTCTGTGAAACTAGGGGGTTGGGCTAGGCCGTCTAGAAGGAACCTCTGAGCACTGTCTTCCTTTGATTCTGAAAGATCACATGGCTTCTCCTCCACGTTCCCAGCCACAGCTTTTAGGTGCACGGAGACAGAATGGTACTGGGAGATGGACCAAGGTGTCCTGTCTTCCAGGTCGCTTAGGGTCAGGTGTGTGAATGGATGTGCTTGCCTACCTACTAAGCACCACTGACACGGGAGGCTTTCAAAAGCCACGTATATCCCTCCTCAGCTGTGACATCTTACGCCCTTTATGGCACGCAAACTAAAGAAGTGGTTCCTGATCAGGTGAGGAGGCAGGAATCTGAACATCCCTTCTGTGTTTGCTCTCCTAGGAAGCAGAACGTCTGTGTCTGTGCATTTCCTGCTTCAAAAAAAAAAAAAAAAAGTAGGGGGCTCCTGGGTGGCTCAGTCGGTTAAACGTCCGACTTCGGCTCAGGTCATGATCTCGTGGTTTGTGAGTTCGAGCCCCACGTTGGGCTCTGTGCTGACGGCTCAGGGCCTGGAGCCTGTTTCAGATTCTGTGTCTCCCTCTCTCTCTGCCCCTCCCCCACTCATGCTCTGTGTCTCTCTCTCAAAAAAAAAAAAAAAAACATAAAAAAAGTAAAACAAAACAAAACAAAAAAAGCAAGAAACACACTGATTTAGTTTGGCAACAAGAAAGAGTCTCCGTTTCCCTTGCAATCAGAGATGAGGAGACAAAAAATAAGAACAAACACTTAGAAAGAAATACAATCACATTAAAAAAAAATGCGATGAAACTCCAAGGGTTGGTTTTAAAGAACATTTTGGGGAGGGGTTACTTGTTTTATTTTGGTTGTCCTTCTTAGACAAAAATAAAGTCTCTATGTGCTGTTATGTTTTGTAATGGATAAAAAAATAATTGGAAGAAACCCTGGGGCAGGAACTCTAGTCCCCCCTGGCCACAGATGAGAGAAATCTCAGCTCTGCTGAACTCCACTCTCCCAGGGAGCCCTCCCCTAAGACAGGATGGAGGCATTAGGCGAAGGAAGCGCCAGAGGCAAAAAGCCACACGCACTTGTCTCTGCCATGGGCTGCAGACCGTGCGAGGCCAGCCGAGGCCTTGGGTCTGGACTGTGGCATCGTCTCCACGTTGCACAAGTCTGAAGCTGCTGGGAGCCAGGCCACCTGAGCTACGGATCTGCGAGAATGGCATGCCTGCCACTCCCCAGTCCACCCCCCAGATCCTCAGTCAGGCCCCCTGGGCCGCCTTCTGGTTTGTGCCCTTACCTCGGGTCATCAGGAAACGTGTCAGCAAGAACAAAGTCGGTCTGAGAAATCTGCACCTGCTATGGACCATGCTCTAACGGCACAGGTCACCTCACCCCAACCTTCCAATCTCCTCGCTTCACTTGTGACTCCTACTCTGCCAGTGGAGAACTGGAGGCCCAGAACGTCAAGGACCTTGGCCACAGCTAGTAGGTGGCAGAGTGGGGTCAGCCCAGGCAGGCGGGCTCCAGCGCCCTCACCCTTAACCGAGTGAGGGAGGGCCCGGGGAGCAGGGACCAGCCATGTGCCGCAGCTCATGGGGAGCCTAGCTGTGGCCCAGGGCTCCCAACCTCTCTTGGCCCTGATGGAGGTGAGCAGGACAGGGCAGAAGAGGGCGGGCTTCCCTGTCCCCGCTCTGTGAAGCCACGTAGGGGAATTCAGACACACTTGGGTTCTCACCCACTTCCCCAACTGATTAACAGTAAGACCTTGTGAAACTCTTTTAATCTCTCTGAGCCTCAGTCTCCTCATCTGTAAAACAGGGGCTATGATCCCTGTTTCGCTTTCCTTGAAGAATTTCTATGAAGGTGGATGTAACAAGTCTAGGGAAGTGAGCTGTAAACTGCGAGGATATGCCCTTGCTACTCAACTTGAGGCCGGGGGACCAGGCCTCCCCGAGAGCTTATTTGAAAGGCAAAATTACTGACTCAGCATCTGCATTTTTATGAACCCCCCAGGTAATATGCAAGCGTGCTGCAGCTCTAGGAGGCCCCGGTTGGTGAGGGAGACAGTCCTTGGAGGTTTTGGACCCTTGTGAGGTCTGGTAACTTCTGGGGAGGGTGGAGACCAACGGGAAGGGAAGGCGTGAGAGAGGCAGCTGCAGGGAGCTTGGAGTCCACACCCCTGCTGGGGATGCTCCCCACTCATCGACACCCCTTGTGTCTGCTCTGTCACTTAGTTCCTCACCTATGGAGGAAGCCTCCCCGTCCCGACAGTGTGGTCCCCTCCCTGAACTCGCCCTGCCAGGAAGCAGCTCTAAACACGAGTGTCAAGTTAAACCCCCGAGGCCCCAAACCATCTAGCTCAGCCAACCTACCCTTTTTCAAATACACAGCCGGAGAGTCCGGAGTCCCGTTCCTCACTGTCACCTGGCACCTAAGACTCCCGAAGCCGGTGGCCTCTGAGTTCCCCAGGGTGTCTTGATGCTGGAGATGGAAAGAGGATGCATTATTATCCAGAGATGGTCACTGCAGTTCCACAAACATTCACCAAACTCTGACCGTGGCTAGGCGCTGGGGCTGCAAAGGTAAAAATAGAAGATTCCTGCCCGTTAGTCTCTCCCTGTCTATTGGAGCACACCGACGCGGAAGCAGAAAATTCCGGCCCAGAGTGTTAGCTGCAAAGACACATGTAAGTCAAGAGGAGGTGATTACAGAAGCGGGAACCAGTAATTCTCCTGAGAAAGGAGAGCTTGAAAACTTTCCCAGAACAAAAGTGAATCTGGGTGGGGTACTGACGTATGAGTAAGAGTTCATCAGTTGGAAATAAAAGAAGGGGCTTTTAAGCAAAGTAAGAGGCGGAAGTGACGACAAAGAATTCTGTGGTGTTTTGGGGCTCCTGGTGGCTCTGTCGGTTAAGCCTCCGACTTCAGCTCAGGTCATGATCTCACGGTCTGGGAGTTCGAGCCCCGTGTGGGGCTCTGTGGGGACAGCTCGGAACCTGGAGCCTGCTTCCGATTCTGTGTCTCCTTCTCTGTCTGCCCCTCCCCCACTTGTGCTCTGTCTCCCTCTACTCAAAAATAAATAAACGTTATAAATAAATAAATAAATAAATAATAGAATTCTGTGGTGTTTTGAGGACTAGAGCCTGTGGTTCTTGGAGACTGTCAATCTCGAGAGGCAGAGTGGCGGGAGAGGACAGACGCAGAAGCATCCTTATGGGCACAGCTCACGTCCAGTGAGGATCAAGGGAAAGTCTGTAAGCTTGGAAATGAGGTCAGACGTCCAAACGCCTTGCCATTCTCGCTAATCTCGGATCCCTCTTTCTGCCTGTTTCCAGAACTTCTGCTGGGGCTGGGGGGGGGGGGGGGTGGGGGTGGCAGGATAAATCTGTTTTCATCAATTTGTGGTTTTTTTCCCAGGGTTCTGCCCCCCTCTCAGAGTTGCCTGAGTTGCCTGGCTGTGCGGTGGAGGGATGATGACCTGGGGAGGGGGGCAGGGTCCCCGAGAGGGAAAGGGCCCTGCACTCCTGAGAAGGGTGTGGGTGGCAGGTCCCAGACTGCAGGGCCCCCCACCCCTGGAGGCGGTGGGGCGAGTGTGAGCTGGATGATACACCTGCAGCCTAGACCCAAACAAGAGGCTCCTGCCTTGATAAAGGGTCCCTTGCACACCCCACACCCAACCCAGACACAAGGCTCCGAGGAGCCTGGCCCTGTGGCTGCAACACTGGGCAGCATAGACCGGCCAGGTCACTCCCCATCAATGAAGACACCTGACCCCGTGTCTCGGGACAGCACCGAGAGCCCCGGGGGGCCCTGCAGGGGAGCCTGGAACGGCTGAGATGGCATTTCTTGCCTGCCTGTTAACAATACTAACAGCGGTGGTGACAGCTATTACAGTCACTGAGCTCTTACTCTGCGGCAGAAACTGTTGTGTGAGCTTCTCCACGTAGGACTTTACTCAATCCTCGCGATAACTGAGGTGCCATTACCACCCTGCATCATAGGTGAGGGCTCCGAGGAAACAAGGGGTGAAGGGCAGGAAGTCAGCAGTGGGGCTGGGACCCAAACCCGGGCAGCCAAGCTCCAGGGCCACCTCCTAATAACACTTCCTGCGAGAGGCTGTCTCTCGTGGGCTAAGGAGTTGGGGGGAGAGTGCATTCCTTTTTGGCTTTGTTAGTTTTATTTTTTAATGAGGAAGTGTTTTATTTCTTATTGACTAAAATCTATACTTGTCAGGGCATCGGAGGATCCAACGACTGACACTCTCCTACTCTGGCTCAGAGGAATGCGAGGTGCTTAGTAAGCACTCAATAGATGCTATCAGCTATCTTTTGCTATCACTAATAATTCTGCATGCCGGGTCTGATCCCTGAGGGAGAGAGGAGTAGAATTTCCTTAGATCAGAGATGCCCAGGGACCTGGCAGCTAGCTGCCCAGAGAGCGCCATCACTGACTGTGACCTCAGGCCCCTCGACCACCAAGCGTCTCTGGGAGGTGTGGACAGAGGTGTCCCATTAGTAGGGTCACTTTGACTCGGACCAGCCAAGGTGAGGGGACAGCACTTGGAAGCCCCAGACAGCAATTAAATGCAGCCAGTCTGTACTGTCCCACAGCGTTAATGCCAGCGGGTCCTGGCCGACTATCACCAGTGTCCCAGCCTATCCTCCCTCCCCGCCCACCGGCCCCCATGTCCCCCTGATACATCTGAAGGCAGGTCTGGGCCATGGTAGTGAAAAAACTAATAAAGGCACGGCCATCCTCCCCAACATGCTTTGACCTTTAAACTCAAGGGATTTAACATTGCCTCCACTGCTGTGTGTTTTGTGTTAACTTCTCGAATCCTCACCAGAAGCCTGCGAGGTCAAGCCTCCATGTTATAGATGAAGAGTTTGAGGTGAGGAACGTGCACGTGGTCTGACAGCCCCAAACGGACAAGGTTTGGGATTCAGTCTAAGACCCCTCCCTGCCTCCTCTCTAGATCCTGCAGATATAGACCTGGCTGGAATCCTAAAATTCAGGGGCCCACCTTCCAAGCCCCTTCCTGCGATGTTGCTTATGAACACACACTCACACACCTGCACAGGTGCATGTGCTAAGGGCAGGCAATCCACCCGTGTCAGTGATGTCACAGAACTGCTAACAAATCGACATGCCCTTTAAAAATGTGAAATGAATTATGTGCATCCACAGAATGGACTGGTAGGCTGCCATTAAAAAGAACAAGGTTCATTTTAAAGATGGAGAAAGTTAAACATTATGTGAGAAAACCAAGGTAGAAAAGAAGATGTAGTGTAAGATATTAACACGTAAGCAAACACAACAAGATGCTCATAAACATATAGAAATTTTATGGAAGTTTCCATGAAAAACTGGACAGTAAAAATGGAGATTTGCATGTGGTTCGGAGCTAGCGTACCCTTCGGTCCTAATTCACAGTGACGGTGAAATTGCCAGCTTTGACCTACAGACACAGCAATTTCATGCGGTTCTAACTAATATTTAACATTTTTCTTTCTTAAGCTATAATCATATTTTACTTCTACAATGGAAAGGAATGCTGGGGTCCGGGACTCAGAGAGACAGATGGGACTTAGGGCTCTGGACAACGTCCCTTCACGCCCAGTGCCCAAGCTGCCAGTGGGTAACAGAAGGGAGTGCTCATTGACAATCCCTCTGACCCATTTGTTAGGAAACGATTCTGCTCGACGGACACTCCTCGGGACAGCTTCATCCTGAGCCATCACTGGTCCACTGGGGTATTTTTCCCAAGTCTCATCACTTTGAAGAAATGGACGCAACACGGGGTCGGCTGCTGACAGTCTCATTCCACCACCTGACCAGCCTGGTGTCCACTCAATCAGAGCATGTCTGACACAGAAAGGGCGAGACGCAGAACCCCCACACAGCTGCCATGCCTCACCTGAGCAGACGCTGTGCAGGCCATGTGGTTATTTGTCCAAGCATAGAAATCACACAAGACTTCTGATCCCGCTGTGGACACTGCAAGGAGGCTGCAGGCTTCATCCAGCGCACAGTCTGCAAGCACCATGGGACAGTCAGTGTGCCTGTCTCTCTCAGGTGATGCTGAGGGCAGGTGGACACATACACCCCCCCCCACTGCCCCCAACACACCCAAACACACACACACACACACACACACACACACACACACACACACACACTCATCCGTAACATGGATTTCAATGACCTTCAGAGACTGTAGGGTTATGAGATAATCCTTGTAAACATACATGCTCGATAAATATCATTGCTGTTATCACCCTTTGCTGGCCATGACATTGGTACAGACAGACAAATAACTCTACAAGGAACCGATGTCCATCATTTCTGCTCCCTTACATTTAGCACAGCAATGTTCTCAGTACGTAGTATATGCATTATGAACTCTGAGGTGAAACTATGAATTGAATATACACTTGGGGAATCGACCCATTTACCAAATGTTTTGAGAAAGTGTATTTTCTCATTACGGTTTCAGTGGTTTTATTTGATTTGTCTTTCCCAGGTCAGCACAGAGTATTTTCCCACACGCCCGGCTCCCCAGCACCCCTTACCTGTCAAGCATTGTGTCAGTGGAGACCCAGAACCAGGGACTCTGGACCTGCCCGCCACAGTGACATCCGCACGGAAGGTCACCTTAGAGTCTGGAGCCTTCTCAAATTTCTGCATCACTGAAAGAAAAGCAGAATGATGACATTGGACTCTGAAAGGCAGAAGGCTTCTCTACAGAGAAGCCAGGAAGAGTGCCAGGCCAAGAAATCACGTCTATGTGTCTGTCTCATTCACAGTGCTTGGTCACACAAATGTCCCTAGGAGAGGAATTCCCTTTTAAAATAGTTCCAGGGGCGCCTGGGTGGTGCAGTCGGTTAAGCGTCCGACTTCAGCCAGGTCACGATCTCGCGGTCCGTGGGTTCGAGCCCCGCGTCAGGCTCTGGGCTGATGGCTCAGAGCCTGGAGCCTGTTTCCGATTCTGTGTCTCCCTCTCTCTCTGCCCCTCCCCCGTTCATGCTCTGTCTCTCTCTGTCCCAAAAAATAAAATAAAAAACGTTGAAAAAAAAATTAAAAAAAAATAAAATAAAATAGTTCCAGCATGCTGCCTCATATCTGATGCAGAAAGCTATGTATTTTCATGTCTCCATTTGCAACCTCATTGTCAGGAGGTAAGGAGAAATTTTAATATTATGCTAGTCCTTACCACTCATTTTTTTTCCTCACTGATGGTGATTTTTCTATCTAAATTTATATTTTCGTGTCTTGATCTTTGAGTGAAAATTTTCTTATAATTATGCTGTTGAAAGTTTTCCTTCCAGAAAACAATGTTTACTTCTTTCTGGAAAGAGGTAAGTTATCTTTTTTTTTTTTAATGTTTGTTTATTTTTGAGAGAGACAGAGACAGAATACGAGTGGGTTAGGGGCAGAAAGAGAGGGAGACACAGAATCCAAAGCAGGCTCCAGGCTCCGAGCTTTCAGCACAGAGCCCGACACGGGGCTCGAACCCACGAAGTGCGAGATCATGACCTGAGCCGAAATCGGACGCTCAACCGACTGAACCACCCAGGAGCCCCAGAGGTAAGTTACCTTTTAAAAGACAAATAAAACAGGCACATGCGGGTTCATGTAAATCTGAAGACGTGACACGTGGCTCAGGCGTTTTCATGATAGTAGGTGTTTAAGTAACATACTAGCATCGGTTTTTCTAGCTACCATCAACACGCCTGAATTCTCCACTAGGAATGACACAGTCACGTGCTCCTGGAGCTAAACAGGGGAGAAGAAATAAATATAAGATCTCAAGGCGATGAGACGCGGAACTCATTCTTGACCCAGCAAAAAAGCACTGCAGATAACTCTCCGGGAATGAGACTCATTTCCAAAACCAAAAATGCCCAGAGGTGTCAGCGTTTTGCAAATAACTCTCAGAAACCAAGCCTCGAAGTCGACCAGTATTAATTTTTTGCAGACATAATTCTAAACGTACAAGAACACCCATTCCCCTACTTATCTGTTGCTTTATAAAACAGACCTGTGTCTAGATGGGTTTTTATCACGTCAATAAATTCAAGACCACCCAGCGACCTTTTTTCCATTTTCGTAATAAATGCAGGGAAAAAAAAGTTTATTGCTTTTGGGATAAAGTCGGGAGAAGGGGATGCTAATATAAGAGACACAGCAGGCTTTAAACCTTCACAAATTCTGATGCAGAAAATAATTCTGATTTTACAAGGTAGTCCTTCCGTGTTGATCACTCAAGTTGCCAAGTTCATGTGCTTGGCCCGTAGTCAACTCTTCTGCTCTCCTCTCTTTCTCTCTTTTGTCTGTGTTTACACCCCTTGGTTATCTTGTTTGTAGAGACTGCAGGCTCCGGTCCAGCAAACACCACACAATATTCAGCCCTTTGTCCCTCAGGTGTAACTGGCACGGACAGATACTCCCGACATTGCAGGAGACTAAACAAAATTTGACGGGTCTCTCAATTTCCAGCTGAAGTCTTCCCAGAGGCTGAAAACGCAGTCACTTTAGCACTCCAGTTAGACAATCTGCTGGCTTCCACAAAAGGGACCCTTCAGGGATGAAGGTCTCTTCACGCTAGAGCATTCGGTGAGGAAGCTCATTGCCAAACAGAACAGAAACAATCCATGCACGAAGTTGCCAATAATTCCATAGAATACGGAGTTAGCTGGCAAATTTTTAGCCATTCTATTGGTACAATTTCCCACCTGCCAAGTTTTGACTTAGCAGATATTTACAAATGTCTTGGAAAGCATAGAGGGTCAACACGAGAGCCATTATATGTGATCATGGCTACGCGTCTGTCTCTTTCCAAGACAAGGACAATGTTCTGGGAGTACGTGAACACCTACTACCTGAGCCTGTGACAGAAACATGAGTTTCTTGTTTATTGGGTGGATGCGTTGATGAACAGATGACTGCCAAGACCACCGCAACGCCCGAAAACCTGGAGAGAACCCTATGGAGACGACACCACCCCAACAGCAGCTGATACCTCTGGGCACCTGACGTGCGATATGGAACCTTTGGTGAGGGTCAACGAAAAGCAGAATTAGAAAACTGGGTCCAGAATTAAAGGAAGGGGAGCTTACAATATTTCCAGGGGCCAAGGTCAGAGAGTAAACCACTAACTCTGTAGGTAAACAAAGGGTTTGCCACAGGCAGTATAGAGAAGATGGAGGGGACCGCCAGGAAGAGACCAGGCAGGCAGTGCTGGCTCTGGAGTCAGCCCCCGTCCAAGTCCTTTCGCCACCACCCCTCATCGGCCCTGTGTCCTGGGGCACATTTCAATCTCTGAGAGCCCGGTTGTGTGGTTGTAGGGATTAAATAGAAGAATGTGGAAAACCTGGTATATAACAATTCAGTAAGTGACAAGTCCCTTTGCCCGCCCACCCCCCCCCCCCACAAGGACACCTGCCTAAGTGCCAGGGCTTGTGAAACTGGCTACAGGACTTCTGGTGGCAGGAGAGTCCCCTTCCCTGATCACATTTAGGAAGGAATTTCAAACAGGCCCAGATAATAACAGCAATTCATTCATTCTGTCAACAAGCACCAGCCACTCTGGAATAGAACAAAAAGGTACCACTCTAGCCCCAAAGGATGATATTATCTGAATATCCGATGATATTATACTATCCAAAGGAGGCTAGAATCCGGAGAGGAGAGTGAGGTATGCAATTTTATTTTACTCCGAGAGCAATGCAGAACCACTGAAAGGTGGTGAAGGGCATTGCATAAACGGAATTGCCTTTTATTTTTATTCTTCTTAATGTTTATTTAATCTTGAGAGAGAGAGACAGAGCGCCGCAGAGAGGGAGGGAGAGAGGAGATCCAGAGTGGGCTGTGTTGACAGGAGACAGCCCAATGTGGGTGGGGCTCAAACCCACGAACCAAGAGATCATGACCTGAGCCGAAGTCGGACACTTAGCTGACTGAGCCACTCAGGTGCCCCCAGAATTGCCTTTTGGAGTAATTGTTGCAAAGCATTGCAGAAAAAGGGCTGTGGGGGGGCCACCCTGGGGCAAGAGGACAAGGTAGGGGAGGTGACAGTATAATCCCTATGGGGGGAAACCCAGGCCCGCACAAAGCGGGTGGAAAGGCCACCAGTCTCCCCCAGGGATACAGCTGACCTCTATACCCTTTGCTTTTTTTCTGGAAGATAAATGCCTCAAAATTAGGACTGCAATTCCACTCTCAAAGAGGAAGCTCCCCTCAAAAGCAAACCGATTGGATTCCTAGAAGAGGCTTTTGACATGCCAGTGGGGACCCAGCTTAACATGGAAATCCTTCTGAAAATCCAGAGAGGGAGCAGTAAACTCCCTCTGAGCTTTGCATAAGAAGCCCGAGACTCCGAGACTCCAAGGTCCAATCTGGAGGCTATTCATCAGCCAGAGCCTCGGGGAGGCATCATGGAAGCTGGCAAGGCTAAGCTCTTACTCATTAACGCTTCTGGTGCTACTGATGACACTGTCCTTTCTGCTCTGGGGGGGGGGGGGGTACTCTGGGCTGAACAAAGCATCTAAGGCTTTGCAAAATGCAGATTACAATCCTGGCAGCTGAGGCGGTGACAGGGAAGCAAAGAGGAGGGGAGTGAAAATGCAAGCACTCCTGTGCTAATCCCAGATGGCCCAGAGTCGCCTGGGCCTAGCAAACGGCTCTCCCCGCCTCTCCCTCATTTGTGATGGGCAGGTAAGATCGGCCTGCCTTGTGGCCTAAGGCACCTTCCAGCTTTAACTCCCCTGATTGCAGTTTTTGCCCAAGAAAAGGAATATTGGAAAAAATAATTAGACTCTCCTTGGATTTGCAGTTTATCCACAGGGACACACACACACACACACACACACACACACACACACAGACACACAAGTCCTTGAGAATCTTTAGCGCTTTGCCAGAGAAGGAAATGATTGTTCTGAGCGTTAGAAAATGAAAATGTCTCAGGACACCTGGGTGGCGCAGTCCGTTAAGCGTCCGACTCCTGGTTGCGGCTCAGGTCCTGATCTCACAGCTCGTGAGTTCGAGCCCCACGTCCGGCTCTGCACTGACAGTGCGGAGCCTGCTTGAGATTCTCTCTCCATCCCTCTCTTTCTCTCTCACTCACTCTCCCAAAAAATAAACATTAAAAAAGAAAATGAAAATGTCCCTCTTGGATTTTCTCGAGTGTTGTATGTGATTCGCTGCACCCACTTCCTTAGAGAGCAGATAGGCTACGTGTGCAAGTGTGCGCCTGTGAGGCGTGTGTACAAGTGTGCGTGTGCATGTGTGCAGGTGTGTGCTTAATGAGGAAGCAGCTAAATCCAGGTAGAAGCAGATCAGTGTCATGGAAAGAACGGGTTTGGGGGTCAGGTACACTCTGGCTCGCGTGCCAGGGATGTTATATCCTGACTAATAAGTCGCTTAGACATTCACACCTCTGTTTCCTCAGCTAAATAATTGGGGATAATAATATCTACCCCTCAGACCCACTGTGAAGTTCACCCATGACTGCCTGTCTAAAATTTCCGCAAGGGGGCCTGGCACGTAGTAAGTCCGTGCACATCAGGCCCTCGCCTCACACGGAAACCTGAGAGACCCCGGCCACCGGCACCGGCTCCACCTGGTCAAGGTTACAAAGGTAAGCCAGACCCCAGGCAGGAAGGCGACTCTACGGAAAGGTAGGGCAGGGTCCTGAAGACTTAGGTCAGAATTAAAGGCACTTACAGGCTGTCTCCACCTGCTCCTTGATTAACCTGAATCTCCTCCTTGTCCTGAAACATTTATTGCCTCTTCCTGTCATGTCACCCCTAACACACCGACCCCCCTGCAAGGCAGGCATTAACAGCCCCATTCAGCAGATGAGGAAACTCTTGAAGGTGAGTGGCTTGCTCAGACGACATAGCTAATGGAGGGCACCATTGAGATTAAACTAGTCCTGACCCCACTCCCATCCCACCGAGCGCTCTACGACAGGTATCGATCGGTTCACCCAGGACTTTCCCACCCATCACCTCGTTGAAGAGCTGTGCCCGGCACAGGGTGGGGCTCAGTGGAGGCTGGTTGTCCTCCTAGGATGGTTTTGTTGACCCTGACAGTGTCCCAGGAGGCAGGCAGGAGGCTGCTGGGGTGACTGAGGATCAGAGAGAGGTTGAGCAATTTGCTCTGGGTCACCCAGCAGGTAAGTTACAGAATCGGGACCGGCACTCGGGTCTTCCTACAACATCCAGCTGAGAGAGAAAAGCTGACCAGCTTTGCAGAGGCACAGCACCCACAGGAAAAGGAAACTCAGCTCGTGAATTATTTTAAAATTCATGGCTCACACACACTGAAGTATTTAGGGGTGAGGTTGCATGATGTCTGAAATTTGCTTTCCAAGGATCAAAAATAGAGAGGGAGAGAAAGAAAGAAAAAGGAAGTGGAAAATGCTAACTTTTTTGGATCTAGGTGACAGGTATTTATTTATTCATCTTACTATTCTTTCGACTCCCACGTAGATTAAAAATTTGCAAAATAAAATGTTGGAGACAAATGCATCTCCTACTTCTCTCCCTTTCTAGAAAGCCCTTGAGAGCACATGCCCTCTCCCCAGGTACGTGGCTGATATAACTCCCAGCACATACTCAGACACTGGGATTCCGAGAGTGGGGCCTCCGTTTCCGACCACAGCAGCCTCCGTCCCTCGCTGTCCACGCAGAAGGCCTTCCCGCTGCCCCTGTCCCTCTGGCTGGCTCGGTACTGGCCGTCCTGGTCGCACTGCAAGCCCGCCTCACTCTTCTGACAGTCAGTGACACCTGGAACGGAGAGACAGATGTACCATCACCGACGTGCTTCTGGGACCCCTCCCCTCGGGGCCCCCAGACTGCCTGTAGTTGACATCGCATGTCCAAGTGACGGATGCAGACACCCTCCAGCGTCAAACTCTTCAGGGTTCCCACCCTTTGGTCAAAGGATCTTGTCCAGGCCCCCTGTTGGGCCACTAAGACCCTGCGATCTGGCTCCACCTGTCTCACTCCACGCGCTCTGTGTCTCCACAGGGCACACGGCATTCAGTCCCCGGGGCACTCCCTCTTGCGGATACCCAACACCATATCCCAAACACAGGCTCTGCTCCCGGGGCTCCACCTCCTGGTGCTCGTTCTCTTCCAGCTTCAATGGGATACCCCTTCACTGCCTATCAGCCCTCCCCTCAATCCTCACTTCCTCAGGGAAGCCCCAGGCTTCCGACATCCGACCGTTACACACTCCCATCCACCCACACCTCTCCTCGCTGCTGGACCGTGGTTACTATTTCCATCTGTCTGTGTGAATGAACTATCCGCCTCCCCCTCAGTAGAAGCTCCAGGCCGGCAGGGACCTGATCTGGTTTTGTTCCTTATTGGATCCCAGTGCCTTGCTCAGGGTCTGACATAGGACACGAGCTCCCGCGCTGTAATACCGGGATTTGTAGTAAGAAATATATATTTGGCCTTCCTCTCGTTTCTGGCACAAAGCCCCTTAAATCTCCTGGCATTTCCTAAGTGGTGAAAGCGATAAAGGTGTCTTTTGTTACAGTATAGAGGTCACTTTGGGATGGCTCTTAAGGACAGAGGCTGATTGCTAGGAGAAGCAACTATGTGATTACGGCACTGAAGCTTTCGGTCCCTCTCCCTGACCTCCAATCACCAACGGCCAATGATTTAATCAAGCTCGCCTATGTAATGGAACGTCCATAAAACCCCAAAAGGATGGGGCTCTGAGAGCTTCCGGGTTGGTGAACACGTGAGAGGTGGGGGAGAGCGGTGCACCTGGAGAGGCATGGGAGCTCCGCCCCTTCCCCCCCCCCCCCCGCCCCCCGACCATGTCCCGTGCATCTCTTACCTGTCTGTTCCTCGGTTATATCCTGTTATAACAAACTGGTAATTTCGGTGAGTTCTGGGAGGCGCTCTAGCAAATTAGTCAACCCAAGGAGGAGGCCATGGGAACCTCTGACTTAGAGTCAGCTGGTCGGAAGTACAGGTAACAATCTAGACATAGGACCGGTGCCCGAGGGGGTTGTTGGAACGTCCAGTGTGTAACTTGTTCCTCAGAAGCACAGGTAGTAACCTGGGCTTTCGATTGGGGATGGGGGCAGTGGGGTCTCAACCTGTGGGATCTGGTACTGTCTCTGAGAGGATCATGTCCAGATTGCTTGCTGCTGGTCTGGGGAAACTACCCCCTACACACACACACACACACACACACACACACACACACACACACACACTGGAATTGGGTACCGGAACCTCCCCCAAACAACCCAGTCAATAAATACTACCTGAATCCATGGATGAATACCTCTATTCCTAGCCTTCAGCTATTTCTTCTGCCCAGAAGCCCCTTCTCCACCTGCCCCATGGCTAATGCCCACTTGTCCTTCAAGATGCAGTGCTAGCTACGACAAGATCATATAACATACATGTCCATTATATTATTAATTACACACATCATATTATTAATCAAACGTTATGTTCTTTTCCTATCAGACTCTAAACTCCCTGAGGACAAGGAAATTACCATCACTTGTCTCCTATATACCCAGTAAAAACTTGGCACAAAAAAGAGTGCTTAATACATTTTTGATGAATGATACCGAAAGAGAGTGTCTTGACATGGTTCTCCAGGGCTGGGAAGTAGGTTCAAAAATGTTCTTTCATGGCAGCCCAGAGACTTGAGAACATCTAATTTTCTATATAGTAAGACTATTAGTTATAGCACTAACCATTGATTAGTTACAACATTTAGTAGAGAGATTACAAAGGCTACTTTAAAAATCTTTTTTTTAGGGGCGCCTGGGTGGCGCAGTCGGTTAAGCGTCCGACTTCAGCCAGGTCACGACCTCGCAGTCCGTGAGTTCGAGCCCCGCGTCAGGCTCTGGGCTGATGGCTCGGAGCCTGGAGCCTGTTTCCGATTCTGTGTCTCCCTCTCTCTCTGCCCCTCCCCCGTTCATGCTCTGTCTCTCTCTGTCCCCAAAAAAATAAATAAACGTTGAAAAAAAAAATAATAAATAAATAAATAAATAAATAAATAAATAAATAAATAAAAAGAGGAAGACACAAGAGATCCCTCACTCTGTATGTATGCACCAAGGAAAGGCCACGCGAGGACATAGCCAGGAAGAGGGCCCTCGCCAAGAACCTGACCATGTTGGTACCTCGATCTTGGACTTCCTGCCTCCAGAACCATAAGAAATAAACGTTAGCTGCTGCCACCACCCCGTCTATGGTAATTTGTATGTAGCAACTGGAACTAAGACATGGTTTATAAGCACCCTATGAGTGGGGTATCATCGGCCCCATCTAATTAATAAGGAAGTTGACATTCAGAGAAAGAAGGAGGCGTGGCCTTGGTCATAGTTCCAGTGCGGAGGCGGGAACCAACCTGGGTCTGGCTGGTGTCAAACTTCAGGTTTCTCCTCTGTTCTCTGTCATTTCTGTAGTGCCCCCCGCTCCCATAAACAAGGATCAACACATCGCATCGATCCCTTTGTAAGAAAGCCTTCCTTAAGCACTGTGATAACACTTCAATTCATCTCAAATCCATGGCTGAATCAATGCGTCCAAGCTGAGGGTGATGCCCAGACGTCAGGGACACTCTGCCTTCCTGGTGAAGAGTTTAATGTCTAGGAGCAATGTCAGACTCCTAGTCTATAAAATCCCTCTGGTTGTCTTAGAATTATCACACTATTACCACTTCTCTCCTAAAGAAACTGCCCTGGGGGTGCCTGGGGGGCTCAGTCGGTTGAGTGGCCGACCTCGGCTCAGGTCATGATCTCACGGTTCGTGGGTTCGAGTCCCGCGTCGGGCTCTGTGCTGACAGCTCAGAGCCTGGAGCCTGCTTCGGATTCTGTGTCTCTTTCTCTCTGCCCCTCCCTCTGCTTGCAGTCTGCCTCTCCCTCTCTCAAAAATAAATAAACATTTTTTTTAATTAAAAAAAAAAAGAAAAGAAACTGCCCTTACCAGGGAAGTTGACTTGGTCTCTTTCAATTAATCATTTTAGAATTCTAAAATCTATTCAGATCTAAAACATTAATGGTTTGCTCCGCGTTGACACAGTTTCAGATGCACAACGAGGCGAGCTGTGCGCCCTTGCCAGGAAAAACCCAACAACACCTAGGTGACTATCACGTAGGCCGAGTGAAATCACATGACATATGGGAAGGCCACACGTACCGACGGTCCTGACAAAGTTATAGGGCCAGAAAGGGAATGTGAGCAACACAGTTGTAATGACTGGTAATGACTGTGGGTGGAAAATTTCTTCCATTTCTCAATCTGATAAGCTTGGCTTACAAAAATCAGAAGTTTCAGAAGCAGACAACGCCAACATCAAAGGCCGGTTATGCCACTTACTAGGGGAGGGACTCTGGCTAAATTACTTCTCTGAGCCTTAGCGTTCTTATACGCAAAAGTTGGGCCAATAATATTTACACAGAAGGGGATTTGATAGGATTTAAGCCATCTGACCTAGATCCTGGCAGGGTACAGGCATACGGAGGTGGTGCCCCTTTGATCATTATGCTCTGCACCCACTGGGTCTCCACGGCCAGCAATTGTGTCCCCCTCCAAGAGACACTTGGCAACATCTGAAGACATGTTTGCTTGTCGTAACTGGGAGGGGATATGCTCTTGGCATCTAGCAAGTAAGGGTCGGTGATGCTGCTAAATAAACATCGTGCCACACAGAACACGGTCCCCAGAATGAATTTTCTGTCCCCAGATTTCAACAGGGCCAAGGTTGAACCACCCTGCTGTGTCCCCATTGCATGGCAGGGACTCTCTTTCAAGCGGGGACCTGGCGACACTTACAGTGAGTGTGGCTGAAAGCTCCAGCAGAAACGGTCGTCCTGCCCCTGGGACATGGGACACAGGCCACGCTGCCTGCCTGTTCTTGGTAGAATCCGACGGGACAGGGGATGCAGATCTCCTCCTGAAAGTAACTTCCCTCAGGACACTTGACTGGAAGAGAGAAACAGAGAAATGATGTTAAAGAAAAGATTCTGGGGGCGCCTGGGGGGCTCAGTCGGTTGAGCGTCCAACCTCAGCTTAGGTCATGATCTCACGGTTTGTGGGTCCCAGCCCCGCGTCGGGCTCTGTGCCGGCAGCTCAGAGCTTGGATCCTGCTTCAGATTCTGTCTCCCTCTCTCTCTGCCCCTCCCCCACTCACACTCTGTCTCTCAAAAATAAAATCAAAATGTTAAAAAAACTTTTTAAGGAAACAAAGAAGAGATTCTGTGTGCACCTCGGAGCACACAGGCCATGTGAAATCCCAGCAGCAGGACAAAAGCTCACTCACTGAACAAGTGCCCAGTGAGAATCTGCAATGTGTCAGACCCTCAGAGTCGAGGGTAAGCTGTGGGAAGGGTAGACGAGGCTCCGGCCCTTCAGGAGCTGACGGGCTAGTAGGATAAGAGGCTGTCCGACGAGAACTTCAAATGTGGGTAAAGCGAGGCAGGAGAGGAGTGTACGTCAGTGAGGAAGGCCCTCTGAGAGGTGATGCTTGACACCAAATGATGGGGAGCACCCTGGGCAAAGAGCCAAAGAGTATTCAAAGCAGAGATGACAGCAAGTGCAAAAGTCCTGAGGCAGGAGTGAGTTCGGATTAGTCAAGGAACAGAACGAAAACAGCCAGACAAAGCCAGCTACTAAGCTAGACCTTAGCAGACAAAGGGAAGACTGGCCTGAGACGAGGTTTGGGAACAACTTGAAAGATGAGGGTCCATCCCTCAGTTGCCATGGGAACGCTGCCCTAACTGGAGGGCATGGTGGGGTGCAGCCTGGGGTGCAAGCTTGGGGGTTAGAAGGATTGGCTCAGGTCCCTCTCCCCGCGATACCTAAATGACTATGGACTTCCCGGAGGCTCCATTTTCTCCTCTGTGAAAGGTATTAATAATACGATCCCGTCGGAATGTAATGATGATCATAATGCCAGACTCATATACACTCAACAAATGGTCGCTATTTTGTTTTTCATTTTTAATTCCAGTGAGTTCACCTACAGTGTTATATTAGTTGCAGACGTACGATCTGCTGATTCAGCACGTCCCTGCATCACCTGGGGCTCATCATGGCATGTGCATTCCTTGATCCCCATCAACAATCTCCCCCACTCTCCCACCCATCATTATTTTTATACTCGAGGGAGTCCTTCCTTGACATCGGCCAGCCTCAATATCCACGCTGTCCAAACAGGGCAATTTCAACAATTCAGCACCCTCTCATTAGACTCATGCGGCCTCTCCCCGCCGGTTGGTCATCGATGGTGTTGCTCAGATCTGGGACCACGGTGAGGTGAGACCCCCAGGGCACAGGGTTCACGGAGGCCCTCGCTGTCGGGTTGCGGGGTTTCTGATTTACTCAGAAATACCAAGTATGACCCTGAGAGGGAGGCCTCCGTACATCACGCCCCCTGGAGGCCTCACTGGCCTCGTTCCTCGCCTCCCTGTTGTGCTACCCTGTTAATCTGCAGATTCTCAGTGCTCTCTGCCCCCTCTGATTCTCACATTTCTAGTCCTTTCTCATCTGTTCCTCTACTACGATCTGGGCTGAGGAACCAGAAACCCCAACTAGAGAGACGCATATCTCCCAAGAGTTGTTAGGGTCCGGGAGCTCTAGCTTAGGAAAATGCATAAGTTTGGCCACACTGATACTGATGGCTCAGAGAAGGGGTGGGGAGAAAAGAGGTTCTTGTTGCTTTCTTTCTTGGTTCTGGGCTGTGTTCCCAGGAGTTTGCCAAATGACTTCCAGAAGAAGCGAGCTGTTACCCAGTGAAGGCGAGAGCCGGAAGCCTGTCTGCTCTTGGGACCCCTTCCCTGGGCCCGGCACTCTGCTGTGGGCTTCATGGCCATAACCACAGCACACCCGTGAGTCGGTGTTTTACCCTCATGTCGCAGATGAGGAAGCTGAGCCTCGGGACATTCGTGCATGACTCCCTGGCATGCTTCATGCGAAGGGCTGTGGGGAGGTAAAATTACACGTCACACCAAGCGTGGTGCCACGATCCTCTAAGAAAGGTACCATCCTCTGTCTAGACTGGAAAAAACGGAAGCTCAAGGTCAAAGTGGGCCGGGCGATAAGGTGAAAGAGGTGCATTTGAGCCCCCTTCCCTAAAAACCAAAGCCTTCTCTCCATCCGCCAGTTCGAGCACCTTCCCTCCACAAAAAAAGTGAGCGCGAACGTGTGGGACGTGGAGCCAATGTTGACTCAACCGCCATCTCTCTCTCACGCACACACGCCCGGCACGTCTGACTAAATCGGAAACTCAGGGCACATCTTGGAAACCGAACGGTGTGTTTTCCGGTCTGCCCCTGAGCAATTAACCCCCTCCCCCAGACAGTGGGGTTTCATTACTCCTATGAGTCAGGTCCCTGATCATCTCGAGTATTTTAAGCCGAGGACGCGGACTATTTTTTCAAGTGGTCTCCGAATTCATCGCTAAGGGAAAACAAAGCCTCTTCCACCGGTTCCAGCTGCCGGGCCTCCCAACCCGAGGGGTGGGTGGGGGGCAGCAGGAGAGAGCGGGGACTCACTTTCATTGTAAGCTCAGCCACTTGCAGGCCTCACGACGATGCTCGAGGAACCCGCGTCCTGCTTCTCTCTGCCTGTGCCGTCAAAGCCTTTCCACCCACGGGAACGCCGTGCTCAGGTCAGAGTGAGGCTCGATAGCCTCCCCTCTCCCCCGGCAGGCGTGGGCTCTCCAAGACCCCTCCGTCCACAGCAACAAGTTGGCACCCATCTTTCAATTAACTCCCTCCACGAAATCGTCAGAAACTCCTTTGGTCTCGGTGCCCTCCTTCATAAGAGGAGACAGTCTGGCCTATTGGAATTCGAGGGCTTCACCAAGCTTCCGGGTCAGGCCATCCCTCCAATCACCCTGTCCCCATGGGCCCCCAACCATGACAGCCATGCCTCTGCTGACGAAAAGTATCCGCGAGGAAGTGTAACAGCCCTTCACGCCCTCAGCTCGCTCCGCTCCACCCCGCGCCTGGCCCTGTCACTCTCCGGCCTGGAATTCTCCCCCGGCACCCCCAGCAGGCCACCCCTGGCCGGCCCTGGCCTCTCCCTCCCTGGCTCCTGCCTCTCTCTCTGAGAGCCGCCATATCCCCACACACCCCACTCTCCAGCCATACAGACCACCGACTCTGTCATCATTCGGCCACAGCTTCGTGACTCCTTGCGCTAACCTCCACTTCCAGAATGCCCTTCCGCACGGTAGCACCCTCAGCACACAGGCACACACATGCACACGCATGCACACACAGACGCGTGCACACCCCACTCCTTGCCTGCTCTTCCCTGAGCAGCGATTCCGACGCACCTGGCATCTCAGCGAGCCTTCCCTGACCCGCCCGGACAGGGATGGAGAAGCCTTTCTCACTGACACCTAGCTGGCTTTTCATTTCTCTCTCCCCACCTAGATTGTCAGTTCATTGAGAGTGGAGTTCTGGCCTTTGCTTCCATGACTACGAAACCCGGGGCTTAACACCTAGGTATGCTTTGAAAGCTTCGATGGATGGATACCATAGATGGGAAGAAGGCAGGAAGAGGGAAGAAGGGAAGAGGAAGGAAACAAGACGTAACATGTTACTTCGGGGGGAAAAAACACCCATAGAGAAGGAGCTCTGTTCGAAGGACTTGTAGTGAATGAAAGTTAATGTGGTCCAGAATGGAGAACGGAAAACCTGGACAATTTCTCTGACATTCTCCTTACTGGACCAAACGGGTATGGAAGTTGCCAGCAGGTAATTCTGAAGGGAAGCCGCGTGGTTGGCCTTGAGGCAAGAGGGGGGACATAACCGACCCTGTCGAAGCTGCAAACAGAGCCCAGGCCTCCTCTGCAGGATTTGTTCCCGGGGTAAGAGCCGCCAGGCCTGCGTGAGTCACAGGAGGTGGATGCTCCCCACCCTCAGCCCCCACCAGCCCCCAGTCACTGCCCTCCGAGGGGATCATGCAGATTAGCCTTCCCCGGAAACGATACACAGAAACCCTGCTTCATCTCCCCAGGACAATGCTCTGCTTGTAGCCCCACAGCTGTGTCCCAGATGTGCTTCAGAAGGAGAAAGGGCCAGTTAAAGGAGCTGCAAGGACCCAAGGGCATGATTTCACGAAGAACCCCCTTGTTGAGAAGACAGCAGTGTGAGGCAGGGGACGAAGAATCAGGAATCAGGAGAGCTGGGTTCGGATCCCAGTGTGGTCAACGAAAAAGGCCATTCGTTGAGAGGCCACCAGGTAGGAAGAGGCGCACTGACTGCATCATGCCAGGCAAACCACAACCCCCAGGAAACAGGTGTTATCATCCCTCTTCTTCAGAGGATGCCTCATGAGGGTAAGTGATGTCTCAAGAACCCACACAGAGAAAGTGTCGGAGCAAGGACTCGAACCCAGCTCCACCTGACGTCAAAGAGCAGTCTCCCAATACTCCTAACTCTATGCGGCTGGCTGCCTCATCCAGACAATGGGATTGATAGTACCTGGCCCTCTAGACCGGAGAAACCCAATGAGGCCCCAGCATGTATTAGAAGTTCAATAACAAATAGATATTGTCATCAGTACGGGAGAAAATCCAGGGCTCCCAGGGCTGGATTTTCGTGAATTCCATTCCAGACCTTTCTAACTATTTGGAGTAAGGAGGTAGGGCTGCATGGCATGATCGACAATTCTTCTGAGTCACGAAAAGCTACAGCAGCTGAGAAACAGAATGTAGGTTTATCTAAAGTTAGGATTGGCAACCTGTAGCCCGTGGGCCAAATTCGGCTCACCTTTCTGCATAGCAAATAAAGTTTTATTAGAATAGAGCCACGCGGGGTGCCTGGGTGACTCAGTCGGATGAGCGTCCAACTTCGGCTCAGGTCATGATCTCGTGGCTCGTGAGTTCGAGCCCCATTATCAGCCTCTGTGCTGACAGCTCAGAACCTGGAGCCTGCTTTGGATTCTGGGTCTCCCCCTCTCTCTGTCCCTCCCCTGCTTGCCCTCTGTCTTGCTCTCTCTCAAAAATAAATAAAAACATTAAAAAAAATTTTAATAAAAAATAATTAAAAAAGGAATACAGCCATGCTTTTCTCCCTACAATGGATGAGTTAAGTCATCGAGACAAAAGCCATAGGGTCTGCGAAGCCTAAAATACTTGCATTCCGGCCCTTTATAGAAGAAACTGGCCAACTCCTGTCTTGCAGCAAATGTAGCCCAGAAGAACCTGTCATTCAGTCGAATTTCCAGGCCACCCTGTGGTTCCCAGTCTCTCTGAAGCCACGCTGAGTTGTGGCCCCCACTGGTTGACATCCTTCAGACAAGACTGTTGAGCTCTGAACTCAGCTTCCCCTCCTTCCTCCCAGTGGAGCTGGGCTACCCATCCTGTCAGGCAGGAAGTAATAATCTAATAATCAATAGAGTTCCCTAGAAGGAAACTTAGGATCCTATTTCTGGACCAGCGCTTTCTGTTACACGCAGGGAATGGGCCCTGGGAGGGAATGTAAAGGCAGAGCCAGACTACAGCCCTGTGACCTGGCCCCTGACCAGCACCTGTCCCATGTCCTTTCCCTCCACCCCTGGGCTCCACACTCCAGGATGTGCACCCAGATGGGGTTCCCAGACCCCCTTCCCAGCGCTACCTGGGTGACCATAAAATCAGACTCCTGCCCCTCCATACACAGCCCCCCCCACACACGCATGCCCTTGGCAGTAGATGCCGGGTTCTTCACGGTCAGTCCAAGAACACAGTGGTGGGTGTTCTGAATGCCTCAGTCACTATGACTCTGCTTCACCCACCCTGGCAGGGGGCACCTTCCACCCCTGCTCCTACTTCTCATCCTTTCTGTTTGGGCAGCTCTGTGAGGTAGGAAGAGCGGGGCTTCTGGCCCCAGAGGACCTTGGGTTACTCAGGCACAGCCAACTGGTTCCACGAACCCGAGTCCCTCCTTTGAGTCGGCCCTGCCCTGGACCCTAGAGATGCTGCGTCTCCTTTCATCTGAGCCTCAACCCCTTCATCTGTCAAATGGCGGAATGGCCGGTCGCTGGGGGCCACTGTGAGCAGTAAATAGCTGTGAAAGTGCCTCGTAAACTACAAAACCCTCTGTAAATATCAGCAGTGAGTGAACCGGGTGCGTTTCTGGCTTCTGCGTTAAGATTTAGCTGCATCTCGGGGCATCTGGGCGGCTCAGTCGGTTGAGCGTCTGACCCTTGATTTCGGCTCAGATCATGATCTTATGGTTTGTGAGATCAAGCCTGCACTGTCACTGCTTGGGATTCTCTCTCTCACGCTCTCTCTCTGCCCCTTCCCTACTCATTCTCTCCTTCCCCGCCCCCCTCTCAAAATAAATAATAAATTTAAAAAAAAAAAAAAAAAAAGAATTAGCTGCAACCTAAATCCAATGTGGACTTTAGAGCTTGGCATGGGCTTCACAAAAGGAAAAGTCATGTAGTTCTTGTGTTGGAACCGATATAAATAACGGAAAAATAAATAACTGAGAAACATCTCCCCTTGCTTCAGCTCCGCAACAATGCCTCTCTGTCTCGTGCCACGTGGGAGGAAGACTTCTCGTTGCGAGCCCTTGGAAGTAGGAGGCCGAAAAGACAGCCACATCCTGATCCGTGGGTGCCGCAAACACGTTAGGCTACACGGCAGAGGGAAACTGAGGCCACAGACGGAATCAAGGTTGCTAACTGGCTGACCCTAATATAGGGAGGGTGCCCTGGATTGCCCAGTTGTGTGTGACCACTGGGTCCCCAGAAGGGACAGATGGGAGTCCAATGAGGTGTGATTTGAAGCGCGTCCAGAGAGCTACTATGGTACTGTCGCTTTGGGGATGAAGGAAGAAATGTGGGCAACGTCACGTCTAGAAGCTGGAAAAGTCAAGGTAACAGCTTCCCTCCGGTAGGAAGGCAGGCCTTGCTGACTTCTTGGTTTTAGCCCAGGGAGACCCGAAGAGGAATTCAAACCTGCGGAACCGTATGGTAATAAATGTGTGCCGTTTCAAGGCACGGAGTTTGCGACGATTTGTCGCGGTAGCGACAGGAAACCCATGCAGCTCCCGTTCAAGGAATGTGCAGCCGCGTTCTCGAAAAAAAACCACTTCCAAAGCTACTTGGGGTAAAGGCCAGGACGGCAACCCCAGTAAACCTCTGTCAGAAACCACCGCCCCTTGGTGGTCAAGCCCTGGGCTGATCAGTGGCCACTCGGACCCGGTGGTGAGTGACGCGGTGCCATAACCAGACTGAGATATTGGGGAGTGCACGGGGCGGACGTCAACCTTCTCCACAAAGACAGTGGGGCCCGCACCCCAAAGTCCAAGTGGGTCAAGAACGAAGAAGAAGGGTCACCTCAACATCAGGGGTTCCTTCTGCCATGCCACCCACGCCTCTGGTTTCAGCTACCACCTAATGGTAATGACTCCGTGCCCACGCACGGTGGGTTACCGGGAGACCTGCCGAGCGGCTAAACGGATGATTCTCCACTCTCTAGGTGCGGAGGGACCGCCTCCAGTGCCCTGGTGGCCCTTTTCATAGCCTCACGTGTCCGAAAACAGCAGTCCCAGGGCTGGGCAAGGACCTACCGCACCCCGGTGGGTCCCGAGGGGCACTGCCGGTGGCCAAGACTTGGTGGAATCCTTCCAGGCACCCAAACCACGTCCTGGGAGAGGTGCCGAAGCTGTCTCCCTGGAGGAAGTAGATGGAGGGGTCTGCTGGGAATGTCTTGGAATCCAGATAAAGCTGGAACTCTCCACTTTGGATCAGATCCGCGAAGCGTCCGATGAGATCCTTGCCGACTAAGGCCTCCTCTGTAAGACACACGATGAGGCAGGAATGTCATATTGTTCTCTGCAAGGCCCGGGATGGGGGGGGGGGGTGTCAAGGGGCAGAGCCACCCAGAATGTCCACAGGGAAAGGGGATGTAAGCATTGCCGGGTTTCTCATTTTACAGGGGGAGACACTGAGGCCCACAGAAGGGGACGGACGGGCCCAAATTCACACCGGAGTCAGAAGCGTTACTGAGACTTTAACCCGGGTCTCTGGATCCTGCCATCTCTGTGGCATCAGTATGATCCCCACTGGTACGAGCTATCGTGTCTTCAGTCACGAATTTCAGGCGCACCACGTAGATACACGGCTGTCTTAACCTGTGGCAAGCCACCGTCTCTGAGCCTCGGTCTCCTCATCTGCAAAATGGGGCTGGCAATGCTTCTCTTGCAGTTGGTGACGATTATGAGGGAGGATGTGTATGATGGGGCCACTCAAAGAGAAGCCGGAGCCTCCAGGAGGCAGTGGTTAGTTAAACGCCGAAGCGGCCTCCCGCTGTTGACCCCTAAGTATTGCCTAGGAAGAAACCAGATGAGCACGACATCTGGAGCTGGGACGGATCCCTGCACGCCATGAACATCCATGCTCCGGCAGGCTCCTGTAAAGCCCACCCAGGGCCCGAAACCACAGTCATCAGCATGGACACCAGGAATAAGCATCTCCTCTCTTGGCAGCTTCAGACGTACCTGAATCGCCCTGGGTCTTTCCAGAAGAAGATGAAAAGGGACCCCCAGCCCCCCCGGTAGCACAGAGGTCAGGCTGCAGCCAGTCCTGACCTTGGGCGTTTGGCCACTGGACCGGATGGTAGGAGAGCAGGGGTGGGGGCTCCCCATTCTCCGGTCGGCGATATGGATTCTGTCTACACTGGCTCCCGGCACCGTCACAAAGTCCACTCCTTGGATCCTTTTGCTCTCTCAATCCATCCACACACCTGCCCACTTTACACAGTATAATAATGGGTTTAAATACTGTCACTGGTCTGAGATGTTTTAGAATTACAAGTGCGCAGAACACAGATTATAAACCAACACAGACTGTCACCCTCCTCCTCTTCCCTGCTTCACCCCTGTCTCCCCGTCGGTGCCCAGAAAATCAAGAGAAGAATTTAAAAGTGTCCACATAAGTATACTCAGGTGATATTATTTAACTGTAGTAAGCCACTAACAGAACATCGTTCATTTTTATGTACTTTTTTTTAAATTTTTTTTTTAACATTTATTTCTTTTTGAGACAGAGAGAGAGAGAGCATGAACAGGGGAGGGTCAGAGAAAGAGGGAGACACAGAATCTGAAACAGGCTCCAGGCTCTGAGCTGTCAGCACAGAGCCCGACGCAGGGCTCGAACTCACGGACCGTGAGATCATGACCTGAGCCGAAGTCGGACGCTTCACCGACTGAGCCACCCAGGAACCCCTTATGTACTTTTTAATCACTGGCGCCTCCAAGGGCCAAGTACATCATTCTCTCACTAGATCCTCGTAGGAAGGCATTACAGGCTCCACCGGCATGTGACAGATGGAGAAACTGAGTCTCAGAGAGGCTGCATGCCATCAAGGCAGAAGCACAGGAAAACATACCGATGTCACGCACATCAGGAAGAGAGGCTGGGGGAACGTCCTGGAGCCGCAATTTCCATGTGACATTCACTCCTAAACGCTCGCCACTCACACATTCCACCTGCACCGTGGAACCATCGCAGACAGGAATGGAAACGGGGCTCCCAAAAGTCTTTGCCTGCATGGAGACAGATACCTTTAGTTCTAGAACACGGAGTCGGGAGGCAGCTTTGCTGAGCCCACACCAGGCGCCAGAACGTGGTGGATGCTACTTCCTTCCAACCTCCCTTCAACCCACCCGAGGGGGCAAAAGGCACCATCAACCCCCTTTCCCTAGAGAACCATGAGGGTCCAGTCACCTCCGCACAAGTCAAAGTTCATCCTGGTTCACGCCGGATTCTTTTTTCCCTGTTGCATTAGTATATTACTGATTAAAATCCGTCCCGACCACTTTAACTAGCGTTTGGCTTTGTTCGTCTTTGACAATCCTCAGGGCCTACAATCATGCCCAGCCTGTAATAGGCACTCAAACATTTGTTACATGGAAGGAGGAAAGAAGGAAAGAAAGAACTTGGTGCAACGAAAGAGTCTAAACAGACCTGGATTAGCTATCCAACTTGGGCAACTCACGTACCCTCAGTGGGCTTTAGTTAATACACTTAGAAATCAAGGGCCACTAAGGCCCACTGAGCAGGGTGCTGACGTAATTAGAGACAAGAAATGCACAATTTCTAGAATGGTTCCAGGGACACAGTCAGGGCTCAACAATGAATAGCTATCACTGCCATTGTTGCCAAGTACATTTCTTTGAATAAAAGGGGGCAAAGTATGTTTCTCTTTGTTTTAGAATCACAACTGTCTGTATCTGTTTTCGTGAAAATGTACGTTCTCCAAAATTCTTAGCATGAGGTGTTAAAACTGCGTTGCTCTCTGAGTTAACAAGCTTGGAGCAGAACGAGTCGCTTATTTAATTGAGTGACTTTTATTTATTTATTTTTTAATGTTTATTTACTTCTGAGACAGAGAGAGACAGAGCATGAGCAGGGGAGGAGCAGAGAGAGAGGGAGACACAGAATCCGAAGCAGGCTCCAAGCTCCAAGTTGTCAGCACAGAGCCCGACGCGGGGCTCGAACTCACGGACCGTGAGATCGTGACCTGAGCCGAAGTCGGTCGTTCAACCGACTCAGCCACCCAGGCGCCCCTAATTGAGTGACTTTTAAAGACTCCCTCTGTGAATACTTGTGACTTCAAATCACAGAAGCCTTTGCCTACTACACAGCTAAAGACTCTGGAAGGCAGCATCTTCCTTCCAGGGGGGAATCCATAATGCCTTCCGGCAGGTTTGGTCAAGACACATCCGGCACAGTGGTTCAGGGTGCGCATCCTGGCGTTTCAGTCTTCCTGCACCCCGTTCCCGGACCCTTCCTCCGCAGGTGCTGGTAGGACGGCACAGGCGTTCACAGCTCTGTCCCCAGGTCATCTGCCGGGCTCCACCATCCCCAGCTGTGTCACTCTGGACAATTACGTTAACCCTCCGGGCTTCAGCCCCCTCATCCACAAAACGGGAACAGTAATAGGATCCCCGCGAGCATTGCTAGTCCCGGCCAACAGCGCACGGGGCTCGCCACACGGTAAGTGCTCGGCACACGTTTGGTTTGTCACCTCTATGCAGAAAGGAACGCCGGTAAGGAGTGCGGATTCCATCCCTGCCGCTACGTAATTAGCCTTGGCCAAAGGTCTCTCTCAGGGTGAACCTCGGTTTGCCTATCGGTAGAATGAGTGGGAGCGGGACCCTAGGTTCCCTTGAGCCCCGAGGCCCCCCGGACACGGTGACCCCGAGCCCAGTCCGAGCCCCCGCCCGCGCGGGAGGCCAGGCGCACACCTGGATCTGGCAGAAGCCCCGGGCCACGAGCTCGTCTGATATGAAGACCCGGAAAGCCGGCAGCAAGCCCGCGTAGTCGGCGCTGCACATCTTGCCTGGCGGGAGCCGGAGCAGGACCCGCGCTCGGGTCTGGACGGTCTGCCACAGCTGGGGCCCTGCAGGCAAGCGCCAGAGGTCAGCAGACGCGGACAGCAGACCCGTGAGACTCTCCTCTTTGGTTTTGCCTCTGCAAAAGGAGCCCTTCTTCGTTTAGCTCGGAACGCACAAGCACTCCCAGCTTGCACGGCCCCCTTCCCGGCACGGTGGTTTCTCTCTGAAATTACTGAGCACGCACCCTCCCAGCGAGCTCAGTCCGGCCTCGGCCTCTAAACCAGGCTGCTTGACATTCTTGGGGGTGGGGGGGTGGGGGGGACCTGGACATTCTTCTTGGGAAGTCTGCCACATTATCTTGCATTCCAACAGGGCCACCGCATACGATGTTGCCAGTTAAGGGGAGACCCCACAGACTGTATGAGAGCCGCACTCTAAGGTTGCTCAGTGCACAACCTGCACAGTAGTACACGGTGGCCCTGCACTTAACTGTAAGAGCTCGAGGCTCGTGCCCCTCTTCTCCCAAGTGCCTGGCTCTAGAGCCAGTCTTGACAAGCCTGGTCTTAATTTCGGCTTAGGCCACTTTGTCACAGCCAGGGGGACAGACCACTTATTTGTCCAAATCATACTGGCCTTTTTATGGATACCATTTTCTATCCCAGAAATTTGCCGGAAATACTGCCTTTTGACACTCTGCGAACCCCCCGGAACCTTGTGACCGTCCCAGGATCTGGGTCTCCCTCTCTCTCAGACACCACCCCGGACCCAGTGCCCGGTCCCGGCATCCGCCCCTGCTCTGCCGGGCTGTGAGTAACTGTGGCCAGCCTTAGCCAAGGCAGAGGCAGTCAGAGCTCAATGCTGCCTCACAGCTGTGGGGGTGTAAGAACAGGTTCCGTGGGAGAGCAGGGAAAAGGGGCTCGGCCCATCTTCAAACAGGGCCCAGGCACACACTGACCAGAACTGGTGCCCCCCCGCCCCAGAGCAGGGTCCAGCCCCAGATCTGCCAGGCATTAGGTGTGGAGCCCCAGATGGACCCGGGAGTGAGCCCAGTGGGTCAGAGTCCAGACAAACAGCTCTGAGCTTGTCAACACCAGAGTAGCCAATAAGGCCATTGGAACACCTACCTCCCGAATACACTTCTGTATCCAAGGCATCCCAGGAAAGCCTGAAATGGCGGCAGTTCTCCCAAGGAGCAGATTGTCCCAAAAGAAAGCGTAACCCTAGGAGTCTGTGAAACACATCTGCTCCTTCTAAAAGAAAATGCTGGGGCACCTGACTGGCTCAGTCGGTTGAACGTCCGACTTCCGTGATCTCGCAGTTTCTGAGTTTGAGCCCCACATCGGGCTCTCCGCTGTCAGCCTGTCAGCGCAGATCCTCTGTCCCCGTTTCGGCCCCTCTCCCACTTGCGTCCTCCCAAAAATAAATGAGTGTTTTTTAATTAAAAAAAAGAAGAAAGAAAGAAAACACTTTATTGGGCCCCCTCTCCTGTTCCTGATGCCGCCTGGCTCACCGTGGAAATGCTACCCTCGGGTGGGGAGAATGCAGGTGCTCAGCCCTGAGCCCCAAGGGAGAAAGCAGGGTGCGGGGCAGACACTCACGCTGGCAGGCGTGGGGCTGGGGCGGCTGTGACACCCAGCGTCCCTCCTCGAGGCCACATAGCAGGGGCCCTGGCGGGAACGCACTCCAGTAGCCCCGGAGGCATCGCAGCTGGCACCGCTGGATGGCGGATCCCCCGGGGCCCGCGGCTCGCTCACACAGGATCGCTCCACCGGCCACATCCGACGTGTTGAACGGTAGCGGGCACTGGGGGCCTAGAAGCAAAGAGGGCCACTGTGGGTGCCACTCGCACAAGGGGGGCCTGACGTCTCCCCTTTCGCCCTTTCCCAGCCTTGACCTCCCGGGGCCCCCTCCCTCCCCGCCCTCCTCTCGGGTGAGCCCATCCTCCTGCTTTAACAGACTCCTGAGCACACCCTCTCCCACATCTTCGTGTCCAGCTTGGGTCCCCGCAGCTCCTTCCCATCTGGACATCCAGTTGCCAGGGGGCCTCTCCACCCCAGAGCCAGCACACCCGACCTCCTCGCCTGCGGCCGCGTCTCCCCCAGCTTCGGTGTCCCGAGCTCCACCCATGACGAACCCCAGTTGTCCCAAGCCACACATGTGGCAGCACCTTAGATGGTCCCGTCCCCTCTGCCGCAGACCAGCGAGGGCTGCAGATCACCTGTCCCGACTTTTCATCTCCGTGCACTTCCTTCCTTTAGGGTCAGCCACCGGTTCCCAAACTGCTACCTACGGAAGCTTCTGCACCAGGCTCCCCGCCTCCGGGATCAGACAACCCATCCAGTCCCTGCTGTCAGCACAGAAGCTGCAGCGAAGCTGGACAGGGCTCTCGACTGCCCTGAGGGCCACTGACCCACCATTCCCTCTCCTCTCCTCTCCTCCCCTCCCCCCTCCTCTCATCTCTTCTCCTCCTGCCGCTCTACCTTCGCGGGTCTCCCCTTCCCTGAACGTCCCATGCCCTCTGCCTGCCCAGCTGCCTAGAATATTCCTTTTTTTCAAGCCTCCATCATCAACTCAACATCTCCTGCCTTCTACACCTTCTGCGGTTCCCCAGGGCGAACTTAGCGAGCTCTCGGGCCTCCTGCTGCGGACCTCCATGCTGTCAGTCATTCAAGACTAATCATGTGCACGCTGGTCTCCCCGCTGCACGGAGCCAGGGAGGAAAGAGGGCGCCCCTCCCTGTTCACCCAGAACACAAGCTCCAGGAATGTACGTTAAATAAGTGGCTGAACGAGTAAACGAAAGAACAGACACACTCAGTGGGATCATTGAGCGCCCTATAGCGAGTTAATTAACTTCTCTGTGACTCCGTTTTCTCACCCATAAAATGGTGAGGACAGCGATATTGCCTACCTCCGAAGGATGGTGTGAATCAAGATGCGTTAAGGGACATAAAGAGCTTAGAGGAGTTACTGGCACATGACAGACAAATAGTCATTAATGTGAGTCCTGATGATGATGATGACGATGATTGTTAACAACAAGAACACATCATCGCCTGCACTGGGAATTTCAGGATGTGAATTAACCCTTTCAGAGCAAGGAAACAGCTCTTGGTGTATTACAAGGGTAAGCTTCCTACACCCGTGATGTCTGATATCTACCATGAATTGTAGAGCTTGTGAAACTCTGTCATGATTGACACTTAATTTACCTTCCTCAAAACAAGCCTATGAAGTTGGCAGCTGTGGCATTTTCATCCTCCTTTTATAGATGAAGAAATGGAAGTCTAGAGACACAGGGCCAGGACTTGGGCACAGGTCCTTTGAAACTAACCGCTACCCTAGCAGGCAAGGGCCACACTTCCCCTTAGCCTGGTGCTGTTTATTTTTTCAAATATTTTTTTAATGTTTATTTATTTTGAGAGAGAGAGACAGAGCACGAGACCAGGGGAGGGGCACAGAGAGAGGGAGACGCAGAAGCTGAAGCAGGCTCCAGGCTCCGAGCTGTCAGCACAGAGCCCGACGTGGGGCTCGAACCCACGGACCGTGAGATCACGACCTGAGCCCAAGACGGACGCTTGACCGATGGAGCCACCCCGGAGCCCCAGCCTGGTGCTGTTTAGAGAGGGGGATACACCCATCCACTTGTAGACACGAGTGTTGGCGTCATGGGAATCATCTGAAACCACATCCCTCCAGCCCTTCCCTGTCTCCCCCCCAACCTGCCCTGTCCTGGTGCCTCAAGAGTCCTCCCCAGCCTGCGTAAGGGAAGAGATGAGTGGCACACCCACCCAGCAGCCCAGGGGAGCCCCTCGGGGGTCACAGCTTACTTTCACAGGCTGGCTGGCGCCCAGCCTCGCGGGTCCCAGGCACCTCTTCTCCGGTGGCGAGGACACACCAGCAGCTGCCCTGGGCCGGGTCGCAGCGCACGGGGGAAGAGCGTCCATCCTCTTCCCCACAGGCTGGGGTAGAGCTCGAGCTGGCTCTCCTGGGGAGGACTCCACTCGGGAGCACGTCACAGAGGCTCGGGCCTGGACACAAAGACAAGCCAAATGGGCCCGTGGCCCACAGAGGTGCCTCCACCCACCGCCACCTGTCACACCCACCTGCAGGGCCCTCCAGGGTCTGGGGTGCTGGACTAGGACAGGCCAAAGACGGCACCCCGCCCAAATCCAGACTCCCCTACAAGCGCGCGCGCACACACACACACACACACACACACACACACACTCTCTGCCCTCCAGGAACTTCGTGTCTTTAAGGAGATTTAGGGAGGGAGGAAGGGATTGTGGCTGAGAGTGATGGGGGGACCACAGGCCATGAGCAGGGCAGTTTGGGAACCCGCAGAAAGGCACGGCGCTCAGCTCTGGAAGGGAGGCCGCGAAGGCGTCTGGAGGGACTGACACGTGATCCGTGTAGGAAGCGGGGGTGGGGAGGGGACTGAAGCAGAATGCACGTGAAGGCCCGGAGGGAAGCCAGCGTCCCCCTTCTTGAAAAGTCTGGCTGTAGTTTACAACACCCGGGTCCTGAGCGCGAGAGATGATGAGATAAGAAAAGCAAAGAGAGGAGCGGGAGCCCGACACGCAGGGGCCGATGGGCCACGGGGAGGAGCCTGGGCCCCGAGGACCCTGGAGGAGGCAGAGCACATTGGCACTTGGGGGACACCCTGGTGACTTCGGTGCGGAACCCAGGCTGCGGGGCTGAGGCGGGGTGGGGGTGGCAAGGGGCGAGGCAGGGGCTGGTTGTGGCCTCAGCGCCACTTTAATGGGGACCAGAGCCGGTTTGCATGTCTTGGTTACAAAGCACAGCCCACTCCCTGCCACGCGTGTCTTTCTCAAGAACCCACGGAGGTGAGGGCCTACTGCCCCTATTTTACAGATGAGAAAACTGAGGCCCAGGGAGGCCAGAGGCTCCCACAGCTCTGGAAGCAGCAGAGCGGGGAGCTGGAGGCAGCACTCATGGCGGGGCTGGGGCAGGGGGAGGGGTAGCTACTCACACGGGGCGCTGCTGTTGGTGGCCAGAGGCAGGCCCGCTCCCGAGGCTGGGTCCACACACCAGGCGCCGGTCTCCGACTCCTGCAGCCTGGCAAACTCTCCTGTCTGAGACAAAGCCGAGCTCATGTCTTCACCCCAGGGAAGACGTTTTTGCAGCCCACAGGTCGGTGGGCAGATGTCCAGAATGTCCCTTGCCGAAACCACCGGGGACGGTTTCACCAAACAGAGAGAGGCGAGGCGGAGAAGACGCTATCCTGGTCCAGACCCTTTACATCCGCTCCTTAATTGATGGTTACCACAACCCCATGAGGCCAGGCCCACAGCGTTCTCATTTTCGGGTGGGGGAAACTGAGGCTCAGAGAGGGGAGGAGACAGAGCAACGTCCCATAGGGAGAGAATGGTGGGGCCGGGCTGGGTCTAAACCCATCCGGCCCCAAAGCCCAGCCACTGTCCTGAACCAAGCTCCCCCCAGGTCCAGAAATGATTTTCAGCACGCATCCCTAGAAGGAAGGGGACCTTTGGCACCTGTAACAGACAATGAGGGGATCAGTAGAAGACAGCTACCCAGACCTTATCTGGCCAGGCCCGTCTCTCCCAGACTGTCCTGGGACCACCTGGGGAACACAGAGCAAGGCCAGTGGGGCCTCAGTTTCCCCGCTAAAAAAAAAGAGGCAGGACTAGATTGATGTTTGCACACACTCCTTCTAGGAACTCTTGGTGGTAGAAAGTGTTACATCTCCTGCATCTGTAACGGAAAACCCTAAGAGGAAGCAGGGTGCTGGAGAAAACCAGCAGCCCCAAGCTACCTGTCACTGGTTCCCTGAGCTTCTGTTGGCTGCTTTTCACATCATACTCTGCTGTGCCTTGTTCACAGGCAAGAAATGACAGTAATAACACTCGACATTCACAGGGAACATGACCACAAGGGCCACTCTGTGTGAATCACCCCCACTCCCAGGGTGTCACTGCGTCCCTAGGAGGCAGGGACCCTGCTGTCCCCATTCTACCCAGAGAGGCCCAGAGAAATCAGATGATATGCCCCTGGTTACATGCCTTGTAATCCAAACAGGTAAGATTCAAAGCCAAGTGAAAGGTTTGAGAAAATGTTATGGGACAAAGGCTTCAAATTGAGAACTTTCTAGCGAGACAGGAAACCATCAAAACCCTAGAGAAGAAAGCAGGAAAAAACCTCTCTGACCTCAGCCGCAGAAATTTCTTACTTGACACATCTCCAAAGGCAAAGGAATTAAAAGCAAAAATGAACTATTGGGACCTCATGAAGATAAAAAGCTTCTGCACTGCAAAGGAAACAATCAACAAAACTAAAAGGCAACTGACGGAATGGGAAAAGATATTTGCAAATGACATATCGGACAAAGGGCTAGTATCCAAAATCTATGAAGAACTCACCAAACTCCACACCCGAAAAACAAATCATCCAGTGAAGAAATGGGCAGAAAACATGAATAGACACTTCTCTAAAGAAGACATCCGGATGGCCAACAGGCACATGAAAAGATGCTCAACGTCGCTCCTCATCAGGGAAATACAAATCAAAACCACACTCAGATATCACCTCATGCCAGTCAGAGTGGCCAAAATGAACAAATCAGGAGACTATAGATGCTGGAGAGGATGTGGAGAAACGGGAACCCTCTTGCACTGTTGGTGGGAATGCAAACTGGTGCAGCCGCTCTGGAAAACTGTGGAGGTTCCTCAAAAAATTAAAAACAGATCTACCCTATGACCCAGCAATAGCACTGCTAGGAATTTACCCAAGGGATAGAAAAGTGCTGACACATAGGGGCACTTGTACCCCAATGTTTATAGCAGCACTCTCAACAGCAGCCAAATTATGGAAAGAGCCTAAATGTCCATCAACTGACGAATGGATAAAGAAATTGTGGTTTATATACACAATGGAATACCACGTGGCAATGAGAAAGGATGAAATCTGGCCTTTTGTAGCAACGTGGATGGAACTGGAGAGTGTTATGCTAAGTGAAATAAGTCTTACAGAGAAAGTGAAATAAGTCATACATATGTTTTCACTCTTATGTGGATCCTGAGAAACTTAACAGAAGACCATGGGGAAGGGGAAGGAAAAAAAAAAAAGAGAAGGTGGGAGCCAAAACATAGAGACTCTTAAAAACTGAGAATAAACTGATGGTTGATGGGAGTGGGAGGGAGGGGAAGGGGGGTGATGGATACTGAGGAGGGCACCTGTTGGGATGAGCCCTGGGTGTTGTATGGAAACCAATTTGACAATAAATTTCATATGAAATTAACTAATTAATGAAATTAAATAAATAAAATGTGTGGCATTAATAAAAAAATTGAGAACATTCTAGTCGTTAACTTAACCTTTCCTAGGGACTTGGGTCAAAGGCACAGCTACCCAGTTTGGGTTGTGGAAGGCTTGGGTCCTGTTCCCTAGCACCTGGGGCCTCCACAGGAGGCAGGCCGGGAGACCACCTGATCACAGCCTGCTCAGAATCACTATTCCCTCTGTCAGAAACTGTGGTCTCCACCTCACCCTCTGTGCCAACAGAGGCCGGTACCCAGGACAATGGAACAGACTTCCATTCCAGCCATCGGGGGTTGTTAGCCAAGATAAAAGGCTAAAGAGGCCAATTTCTCTACAAAAATCAGTAATAACTGGGGTCCATCGTCACAGTTCCAAACAGCAACAATAATAAAGAATAATAATAAGGAAACTTTTGCTCAGTGATTTGTAGTCATCTCGCTTTCAGAAACTTCTAGGGGCCGAGCAGAGATTGCCATCACTCGGCATGTAAGTGGTTAAGACTCCAGCAAGAATCCTTCCTTCGGGGGCTTTTTACATCAGTTCTGCACCCATCCAGCAATGTAAAGCAGGTAACAGTCTAATGCCTCCCATTTATATGAAGAAACAGATATACTGGCCATACAATGTGGCCAGGATGACTTTAGGGTAAATATGTCACCAGCTATAGACATGCAGATTTATTCTGCAAAGAAATGGAAAGTATTTCCTTGGGGCCTCCGAACAATCCTAGCACTAGGCAGGATAAAAGTGTGGCCCAATCTTAGGGTAAGATAAAGCAAACTGGAGCACAGAGAAGGTAAGCAAATTGCCCAAGGTCACACAGCCAGGGTCTGTCAGGGTAAAGAATGACCTAGGAGTTTTTAAGTGAAACAAGTATACTGAGAACTAGAAAAATCATCCCCAGTGTACATGAGAAAGCTCTGGCTGCCCTCCTCAAACCATCCCTGTGCTCTCAGAGCCTTACCTCTAGGCAGGTTGGGATGAACAGGTCTCTTGGAGATGGGTTTCCCTGGGACCCAGCCTGTTTCCAACTGGAAAGCAGCCCACTGGTTCGAGATGCCTCACAGGCGGTGGGGCCTGAGGAAGAGGAGGGGAGTTCTTAACAGACTGGCCGTGGGAGAGCAGGGAGCCCAGATGGGCCTGGGGGGTGGGGGTCAGAGGCTTGAGTCAGGGTAGAAGGAGGTGTCCTGCACAGACAGAGGGAGCCTCAGAGGAGGATCAGGCCACGGTTCAGGGACAGAGACCCACATGCGGAGAGGCCGGTCCGTAGGGCAAGTGTGAGACAGTTGTCAAAACTGGAAGAGTGAATGAAAATGCCCGGGAGCAGGTGGGAGGAGGGGACCCCGGGCTCTTTCACCGTCACTGGGGACTCTCTGCACCTAGGAAGCGAGGTGCACAGAACACGAAGGACCAAGATCATGAGAGTCGTCCAGACTTGGGAATGCGGGAAAGCATGGCCTGGCTGCCCTCGGGGGCTGGACTGTGGGCGCTTGGGGGCTGACCCACGAGCATCCCCAAGGTGGGGTGACAACAACGGCTGGACCAGCCTAGAACAAACATGACAGCGACTATACACAGGGTCAGGCGGGACAGTTCCTCGGGCTTCACTTACACGGGGGGATCTGGGAGGAGCGGGCAGTCAGCGAGGCAGGGACGTACTCTCCCCTCCTGTCCACACACCAGCAGTACCCTGGGAAAGAGCCGCGGGTCAGAGGTTCAGGAAGTGCGCTGGGGGACTCGCCCCCAGGGGTCTCGCACAAAACTCTCCTTCTGTGCACCCACAGCAGGGCCAGCAGGTTCCCATCTGTCCCCCCTGCCCACCATGTGCACAATCACACACCCCAATCCCCCCAGCAACCACGCACTTGACCTTCAGGCTGGCAGGTCACAACTTCCATCGCACAAATGGCACAAAGTCCAGAGAAACTAAGGGATTTGTCACCAGCTGCCAGAGGGGCCCAGAGTCCAGCTCACTGGCCCCAGTGCAAAGCCCTTTCCTCTAAATGAAAAGGAGGGTGTCACTCCACCCCTCGTGGTGTCCATCCCGCTCACCAGTCCTGGCGTGGCATTGCACAGGCTCCCAACGTCCCCACGCGTCGCACTGGGGCACGTAAGGGCCGGGCCGCAGAAGGGCGGATGCTCGCGTGGAATCATCTCCCCGGAGAAAGGCGCGTCTTTGATAGAAGTCAAGGGCTGGAGTCAGGAGAGAGGGGAGCAGAAACGTGAGCCGGAAGGCTGGAAAAGCCTCAGCAGTGTGGGCTCAGCCGCTGACAGGCCCCACGCACATTCTTGCTCCAACGTGAGGAGGCCTTCTTACTGATGTGACAAACAGTGCCTCCCAAAACAGGACAGAGGCTCCTTAAACAGTGGAGAGGCACTCATCAGGCTGCCCTTCAAAAATAAAAATGTAGGGGTGCCTGGGGTGGCCCAGTTGGTTAAGCATCTGACTCTTGATTTCGGCTCGGGTCATGATCTCAGCGTTCGTGAGATCGAGCCCCAAGGTGGGCTCCACATGCTGGGGGAGGAGCTTACTTAAGAGCATGCGTTCTCTGTCTCTCAGATAGATAGATAGATAGAAAGATAGATAGATGTAGGCTGCAGTCTGAAGGAATCACTGCTGGCCTCTTTCGAATCACTTTCATACGAGGCCGTTTAGGTCGGTGAGATGTCCTCTGGCCCATGAAAGGGGAGACCCGTAGACAGCACTTATTCAACATGTCCTACAACAGCAGGCACAATCCGAATATAGGTTTTAGCTGATGAATCCTCATGGCAACCCTCTACAAGAGGTCACATCACCCCATCTGATGGGCACAGAACAGGTGGATCACGTAGCCTACCCCAGCCCCACGGCCGGGAAGTGGACGGAGTGGCTCTGAACACGAGAGGTCAGGGGGTGACACCCACCACGCTCCCACAATTTAGTGCTCCGGCCCCTCGAAGGCTTTGTTCCCCACAAAATCGGGTCCGGTCTTCACAACAGCCCAGGTCGTCTGCACTGTCACCCCAGGGTGCGGGACGGGCTCGGTGGGGCAGGCGAAATGACTCGCCGACGGTCACCCTGCCATCAGACTGTGCCCGTCCTCCGTGCTCGGCGTCCCCTGCCCTGCCTGGCTGTCCCTCACCGCACTTTCCACTACTGACATACTAGACATTGTATGTGTTTGCTTCGTCCCCTCCATGCCAGCGCTTACGCCCTTTAGTGCAAAGATTTGTGCTCATTTTGTGTGCAGAGCTGTGTCTGCCTCATAGAAAGCACTCAAAAAATATTTGTTGAAGCTCAGGAAACAACAGATGTTGGCGAGGATGCGGAGAAAGGGGATCTCTTTTGCACTGGTGGTGGGAATGCAAACCGGTGCAGCCGCTCTGGAGAAGAGTACGGAGGTTCCCCCCAAAATTAAAAATAGAACTACCCGACCCACCCAGCAATTGCACTACCAGGAATTTATCCCAAGGATACAACAATGCTGATTCAAAGGGGCACAAGCACCCCAATGTTTATAGCAGCACTATCGACAACAGCCAGACTATGGAAAGAGTCCAAATATCCCCCGACTGATGAATGGATAAAGATGTGGTTTATATAGAGTGGAATATTACTCGGCCACCAAAAAGAATGAAATCTTGCCATTTGCAACAATGTGGATGGAACCAGAGTGTATCGTGCTAAGCGAAATCAGTCAGAGAAAGACAGATATCACAGGATTTCACTCATATGTGGAATTTAAGAAACAAAACAGATGAACATAGGGGAAGGGAAGGAAACCTAAGATAAAAAGACAGAGGGAGGCAAACCACAAGAGACTCTTAAATGCAGAGAACAAACTGAGGGCTGATGGAGGCGGGGGCGGTTGGGGTAAATGGGCGACAGACATTAAGGAGGGCACTTTTTGGGATGAGCACTGAGTGTCATATGTAAGAGATGAATCACCTGGGTTCTACTCCTGAAGCCATTATTACACTGTACGTAAACTAACTTGAATTTAAGGTTTTTAAAAAAAAAAAAAATAAAGAAATATTTGTTGAGTGGAAAAGAAGAAATGCAGGCATGGAAGGGGTGGGAGGGCGGGCGGGGGGTGAGACAGACGCTAGCGGGCCTGGGTCTCCCAGCGCTCCCTCCCCAGTGTGATTTGCCCCCCAGCGCCATTTCCCTCCTGAGCAGCCAGGAACTGTCCCCTGGACCCCTTCTCAGGTCTGACCCCCTCCACCTCCTCTCCCTTCCTGCTGGCGCTCAGGGTGGGCTTGTGGGGTACAGGGTTGTGGGTGACACAGGGTCACATCACCCAACTTGCTCCTCTCAGAGACGGGCTCACGGCTCCCCAGGGGGGACCCCAGCAGCCCACGGTCAGATCCCCTCAGGAGACCAGGACCCCAGAAAGCGGCCTAGTGCACGGGATGGGGCTCGGGAGCCGATGAGCCTCTGCCTGAATCCTGGCACAGCCCCTCTTGGTTATCGTGAGTGATCTTCGGGGTCATGAGTGAGATCCCCAACCTCTTTGAGCCTCAGTTTCCCCATTGATGAATTGGCTCTAATACCCCACAGGGTAAGCGTGACATTTAGATCACGAGAACTTGAGCACCGAGCTCATGCCAAGAGCAGCTGGGTAAAAATGACTCCCACGTCTCTCCCTCACCCTCCTTGGACCCGAGGACACGACTGCCGTGTCCTGTTGGCCCAAGACACTCCATGACCCTTCATCTCTGTCTGTCCTGGGCTTTCAATCCCCAGATTCTCCAGGACAGGAGGGCTACACACGAAGAGCTTCCTCGCCTGTGCAAGAGTAGAGACGCCTCTTCTCATCTCGAGGGATTCGAGAAAAAAGTGCACCCTTGCTTCTTCCCTACAGACCCTTCCTCTTTTCACTACCGCCTCAGACATGCAAAATCAGAGCGTGTGGCTGCGGGGGTGGGGGGGTGGTGGGGGGGGCAGTGACTTCCTTAACTTGACTTCTGAAGTCAAGTTCAGCCAGCTCACCATTCAGTAACGAAATTTCTATGGCGCCAACGACTTTTTCTCCCCTTCTCTAACCAGGGGCCACAACTGCAGGAACATCAACCCCACGTATCCATCTGATGACATCAAGTCTGTCCAGGAACAAAATTGAAAAA